>NW_026535856.1:0-1375000 GCF_028551555.1 Melozone crissalis | reverse complement strand
GAGGAGGACGAGGAGGAGGAGGAGGAGGAGAAGGATGAGGAGGAGGACGAGGACGACGAGGAGGACGAGATGGAGGAGGAGGAGGAGGGCGACGAGGAGGAGGAGGAGGAATATGAGGAGGAGGAGGAGGAGGAGGACGAGGAGGACGAGGAGGAGCATGAGGAGGAGGAGCAGGAATACGAGGAGGAGGAGGAGGCGGACGAGGAGGAAGAAGAGGAGGACTAGGAGGACGAGGAGGACCAGGACGAGGACGGAGAGTAGGAGGACGAGGAGGAGGAGGATGAGGACGAGGAGGAGGAGGAGGAGGAGAAGGATGAGGAGGAGGACGAGGAGGACGAGGAGGACGAGGTGGAGGAGGAGGAGGAGGAGGACGACGACGAGGAGGAGGAGGAATATGAGGAGGAGGAGGAGGAGGAGGAGGAGGAGGACGAGGAGGAGCATGAGGAGGAGGAGCAGGAATACGAGGAGGAGGAGGAGGCGGACGAGGAGGAGGAAGAGGAGGACGAGGAGGACGAGGAGGACAAGGAGGAGGAGGATGAAGAGGAGGAGGATGAAGAGGAGGACTAGGAAAACGACGAGGAGAAGGACGAGGAGGAGGAGGACGAGGCGGAGGAGGACGAGGAGGAGGAGGAGGATGGGGAGGACGAGGAGGATGAGGAGGAGGAGGACGAGGATGATGAGGAGGATGAGGTCGAGGAGGCGGACGAGGAGGAGGAGGAGGAGTACGAGGAGGAGTACCAGGACGTGGAGGACGAGGAGGAGGATTAAGAGGAGGAGGAGGACGAGGAGGATGAGGACGAGGAGGAAGAGGACGAGGAGGCGGACGAGGAGGAGGAGGAGGAGCACGAAGAGGACGATGAGGAAGAGGAGGAGGAGAATGAGAAGGACGAGGAGGGGGAGGAGGACAAGGAGGAAGAGGAGGACAAAGAGCACGAGGAGGACGAGGAGGACGAGGAGGAGGAGGAGGAGGAGTAGTAGGTGGAGGACGAGGAGGAGGAGGAGGAGGAGGACGAGGAGGAGGAGGACGAGGAGGACGAGGAGGAGGAGAAGGAGAAGGAGGACGAGGATGAGGAGAACGAGGAGGAGGAGGACGAGGAGGACAAGGACGAGAAGGAGGAGGTGGAGGAGGAGGAGGAGGAGGAGGAGGAGGAGGAGGACGAATTGGAGGAGGAGGACGCAGAGGACGAGGCGGACGAGGACGAGGAGGACAAGGAGGAGGAGGACGAGGAGGAGGAGGAGTACGAGGAGGACGAGGATGAGGAGGAAGACGAGTAAGATGAGGAGGAGGAAAAGGAGGACGAGGAGCACGAGGAGGAGGAGGAGGAGGACGAGGAGGAGGAGGAGGAGGACGAGGAGGAGGAGGAGGAGGATGAGGAGGGGTAGGAGGAGGAGGAGGAGGACAAAGACGACGAGGAGAACGAGGAGGAGGCGGACGGAGAGTAGGAGGACGAGGAGGAGGAGGATGAGGACGAGGAGGAGGAGGAGGAGGAGAAGGATGAGGAGGAGGACGAGGAGGACGAGGAGGACGAGGTGGAGGAGGAGGAGGAGGAATATGAGGAGAAGGAGGAGGAGGAGGAGGACGAGGAGGAGCATGACGAGGAGGAGCAGGAATACGAGGAGGAGGAGGAGGCGGACGAGGAGGAGGAGGAGGCGGACGAGGAGGACGAGGAGGCGGAGGACGAGGACGAGGAGCAGGAGGACGAGGAGGACGCCGAGGAGGAGCACGAGGAGGAGGAGGAGGAATACGAGGAGGAGGAGGTGGACGAGGAGGAGGAGGAGGAGGAGCACGAGGAGGAGGAGGACGAGGACGAGGACGAGGACGACTAGGGGGACGAGGAGGAGGAGGGGGATGAGGATGACCGGGAGGAGGAGAGCGATGAGGAGGAGGACGACGAGGACGAGGAGGACGAGGAAGAGGAGGAGGAGTACGAGGAGGAGGGGGAGGAGGACAAGGAGGATGAGGAGGAGGAAGACGAGGAGGATGAGGGGTAGGAGGACGAGGAGGAGGACGAGGAGGAGGAGGAGGACGAGGACCAGGAGGAGGTGGAGGAGGAGGACAAGGAGGAGGAGGAGGACGAGGAGGAGTACCAGGACGTGGAGGACGAGGAGGAGGAGTACGAGGACGAGGAGGACAAGGAGGAGGAGGACGAGGAGGACGAGGAGGAGGAGGACGAGGAGGACGAGTACGATGAGGACGAGGACGAGCTGGAGGAGGACGAGGAGTAGGACAAGGAGGACGAGGAGGACGAGGACGAGGAGCACGAGGAGGAGGAGCAGGAATACGCGGAGGAGGAGGCGGACGAGGAGGAGGAGGAGGAGGAGAACGAAGAGGACGAGGAGGAAGAGGAGGAGGAGAATGAGGAGGACGAGGAGGGGGAGGGGGACAAGGAGGAAGAGGAGGACAAAGAGGACGAGGAGAACGAGGAGGAGGTGGACGGAGAGGAGGAGGACGATGAGGAGGAGGAGGGGGACGAGGAGGAAGATGAGGAGGACGAGGAGGAGGAGGAGGAGGAATACGAGGAGGAGGAGGAGGAGGACGAGGAGGAGGAGGAGGAGGACGACGAGGAAGTTGACCAGGACGAGGAGGAGGAGGAGGACGAGGATGACCAGGAGGGGGAGAGGGTTGAGGAGGAGGAGGAGGAGGATGAGGAGGACGAGGAGGACGAGGAGGAGGAGGACGAGGAGGACGAGGAGGAGGAGAAGGAGGAGGAGGACGAGGAGGAGGAGAACGAGGAGGAGGACGAGGAGGACGAGGAGGGGGAGAGGGATGAGGAGGAGGAGGAGGAGGAGGAGGAGGAGAAGGACGAAGTGGAGGAGGAGCACGACGAGGACGAGGTGGACGAGGACGAGGAGGTCGAGGAGGAGGAGGACGTGGACGAGGAGGACGAGGAGGAGGAGGAAGAGTAGGAGGAGGATGAGGAGGAGCAGGAGCACGAGGAAGACGAGGACGAGGAAGACGAGTACGAGGACAGGGAGGAGAAGGACAAGGAGGAGGAGGAGGAGGAGGAGGACGAGGATGACGAGGAGGAGGACGAGGAGGAGGAGGACGAGGAGGGGGACGAGGAGGAGGACGAGGAGGACGAGGTGGACGAGGAGGAGGAGGAGGACGGGGAGGAGGAAGAGGAAGAGGAGGAGAAGGAGGAGGAGGAGGAGGAGGACAAGGAGGAGGAGGAGGAGGAGGAGGACGATGAGGAGGAGGACGAGGTGGACACGGATGAGGAGGAGGATGAGGAGGAGTAGCAGGAGGAGGAGGAGGAGGACGAGGAGGAAGAGCAGGAGGAGGACGAGGAGAACGAGGTGGAGGAGGAGGAGAACGAGGAGGACGAGGAGAACGAGGAGGACGAGGTCGAGAAGGAGGAGGACGAGGAGGATGAGGATGAGGACGAGGACGAGGACGAAGACGAGGAGGAGGCCTGGGAGGAGGAGGAGGTGGAGGAGGAGGAGGAGGAGTAGGACGAGCAGGAGGAGGACGAGGAGGAGGAGGAGAAGGACGAGGAGGAGGAAGAGGAGGACGAGGAGGACGAGGAGGAAAAGGAAGAGGAGGAGGACGACGACGAGGAGGAGTAGGACGAGGAGGACAAGGAGGAGGAGGATGAAGAGGAGGAGGAGGAAGAGGAGGACGAGGAAAACGACGAGGTGGAGGACGAGGAGCAGGAGGACGAGGCGGAGGAGGACGAGGAGGAGGAGGAGGATGGGGAGGACGAGGATGATGAGGAGGATGAGGACGAGGAGGCAGACGAGGAGGAGGAGGAGGAGTACGAGGAGGAGTACCAGGAGGTGGAGGACGAGGAGGAGGATTACGAGGAGGAGGAGGACGAGGAGGATGAGGACGAGGAGGAAGAGGACGAGGAGTAGGACGAGGAGGACGAGGAGGACGAGGACGAGGAGGACAAGGAGGAGGAGAAGGAGAAGGAGGACAAGGATGAGGAGAACGAGGACGAGGAGGACGAGGAGGACGAGGACGAGAAGGAGGAGGAGGAGGAGGAGGAGGAGGAGGAGGAGGAGGAGGAGGAGGAGGAGGAGGAGGAATTGGAAGAGGAGGATGACGAGGAGGAGGCGGACGAGGACGAGGAGGACGAGGAGGAGGAGGACGAGGAGGAGGAGGAGTACGAGGAGGACGAGGATGAGGAGGAAGACGAGTAAGATGAGGAGGAGGAAAAGGAGGACGAGGAGGACGAGGAGGAGGAGGAGGAGGACGAGGAGGAGGAGGAGGAGGATGAGGAGGGGTAGGAGGAGGAGGAGGAGGATAAAGAGGACGAGGAGAACGAGGAGGAGGCGGACGGAGAGTAGGAGGACGAGGAGGAGGAGGATGAGGACGAGGAGGAGGAGGAGGAGGAGAAGGATGAGGAGGAGGACGAGGAGGACGAGGAGGACGAGGTGGAGGAGGAGGAGGAGGACGACGACGAGGAGGAGGAGGAATAGGAGGAGGAGGAGGAGGAGGAGGAGGAGGACGAGGAGGAGCATGAGGAGGAGGAGCAGGAATACGAGGAGGAGGAGGAGGCGGACGAGGAGGAGGAGGAGGCGGACGAGGAGGACGAGGAGGCGGAGGACGAGGACGAGGAGCAGGAGGACGAGGAGGACGACGAGGAGGAGCACGAGGAGGAGGAGGAGGAATACGAGGAGGAGGAGGTGGACGAGGAGGAGGAGGAGGAGGAGCACGAGGAGGAGGAGGACGAGGACGAGGACGAGGATGACTAGGGGGACGAGGAAGAGGAGGGGGATGAGGATGACCGGGAGGAGGAGAGGGATGAGGAGGAGGACGACGAGGACGAGGAGGACGAGGACGAGGAGGAGGAGTACGAGGAGGAGGGGGAGGAGGACAAGGAGGATGAGGAGGAGGAAGACGAGGAGGATGAGGGATAGGAGGACGAGGAGGAGGACGAGGAGGAGGAGGAGGACGAGGACCAGGAGGAGGAGGAGGAGGAGGACGAGGAGGATGAGGAGGACGAGGAGGAGTACCAGGAGGTGGAGGACGAGGAGGAGGAGTACGAGGAGGAGGAGGAAAGGGAGGAGGACGAGGACGACTAGGGGGACGAGGAGGAGGAGGGGGATGAGGATGACCGGGAGGAGGAGAGGGATAAGGAGGAGGACGACGAGGACGAGGAGGACGAGGAGGAGGGGGAGGAGGACAAGGAGGATGAGGAGGAGGAAGACGAGGAGGATGAGGGGTAGGAGGACGAGGAGGAGGACGAGGAGGAGGAGGAGGATGAGGACCAGGAGGAGGAGGAGGAGGAGGACGAGGAGGAGGAGGAGGACGAGGAGGAGGAGTACGAGGAGGAGGAGGACAAGGAGGAGGAGGACGAGGAGGACGAGGAGGAGGAGGACGAGGAGGACGAGTAGGAGGAGGACGAGGACGAGCTGGAGGAGGACGAGGAGTAGGACGAGGAGGACGAGGAGGACGAGGACGAGGAGCACGAGGAGGAGGAGCAGGAATACGCGGAGGAGGAGGCGGACGAGGAGCAGGAGGAGGAGGAGCACGAAGAGGACGAGGAGGAAGAGGAGGAGGAGAATGAGGAGGACGAGGAGGGGGAGGGGGACAAGGAGGAAGAGGAGGACAAAGAGGACGAGGAGAACGAGGAGGAGGTGGACGGAGAGGAGGAGGATGATGAGGAGGAGGAGGGGGACGAGGAGGAAGATGAGGAGGATGAGGACGAGGAGGAGGATGAATACGAGGAGGAGGAGGAGGAGGACGAGGAGTAGGAGGAGGAGGACGACGAGGAGGTTGACGAGGATGAGGAGGAGGAGGAGGACGAGGATGACCAGGAGGGGGAGAGGGATGAGGAGGACGAGGAGGAGGAGAATGAGGAGGAGGACGAGGAGGACGAGGAGGGGGAGAGGGATGAGGAGGAGGAGGAGGAGGAGGAGGAGGAGAAGGACGAAGTGGAGGAGGAGCACGACGAGGACGAGGTGGACGAGGACGAGGAGGTCGAGGAGGAGGAGGACGAGGACGAGGAGGACGAGGAGGAGGAGGAAGAGTAGGAGGAGGATGAGGAGGAGCAGGAGCACGAGGAAGACGAGGACGAGGAAGACGAGTACGAGGACAGGGAGGAGAAGGACAAGGAGGAGGAGGAGGAGGAGGAGGATGAGGATGACGAGGAGGAGGACGAGGAGGAGGAGGACGAGGAGGGGGACGAGGAGGAGGACGAGGAGGACGAGGTGGACAAGGAGGAGGAGGAGGACGGGGAGGAGGAGGAGGAAGAGGAGGAGAAGGAGGAGGAGGAGGAGGAGGACAAGGAGGAGGAGGAGGAGGAGGAGGACGATGAGGAGGAGGACGAGGTGGACACGGATGAGGAGGAGGACGAGGAGGAGTACCAGGAGGAGGAGGAGGAGGACGAAGAGGAGGAGCAGGAGGAGGACGAGGAGAACGAGGTGGAGGAGGAGGAGAACGAGGAGGACGAGGAGAATGAGGAGGACGAGGTCGAGGAGGAGGAGGACGAGGAGGATAACGAGGAGGAGGAGGATGAGGAAAAGGAGGATGAGGATGAGGATGAGGACGAGGACGAAGACGAGGAGGAGGCCTGGGAGGAGGAGGAGGTGGAGGAGGAGGAGGAGGAGTAGGACGCGCAGGAGGAGGACGAGGAGGAGGAGGAGAAGGACGAGGAGGAGGAAGAGGAGGACGAGGAGGACGAGGAGGAAAAGGAAGAGGAGGAGGACGACGACGAGGAGGAGTAGGACGAGGAGGACAAGGAGGAGGAGGATGAAGAGGAGGAGGAGGAAGAGGAGGACGAGGAAAACGACGAGGAGGAGGACGAGGAGCAGGAGGACGAGGCGGAGGAGGACGAGGAGGAGGAGGAGGATGGGGAGGACGAGGATGATGAGGAGGATGAGGACGAGGAGGCAGACGAGGAGGAGGAGGAGGAGTACGAGGAGGAGTACCAGGAGGTGGAGGACGAGGAGGAGGATTACGAGGAGGAGGAGGACGAGGAGGATGAGAACGAGGAGGAAGAGGACGAGGAGTAGGACGAGGAGGACGAGGAGGACGAGGACGAGGAGGACGAGGATGAGGAGAACGAGGACGAGGAGGACGAGGAGGACAAGGACGAGAAGGAGGAGGAGGAGGAGGAGGAGGAGGAGGAGGAGGAGGAGGAGGAGGAGGAGGATGACGAGGACGAGGCGGACGAGGACGAGGAGGACGAGGAGGAGGACGAGGAGGAGGAGGAGTACGAGGAGGACGAGGATGAGGAGGAAGACGAGTAAGATGAGGAGTGGGAAAAGGAGGACGAGGAGGACGAGGAGGAGGAGGAGGAGGACGAGGAGGAGGAGGAGGAGGACGAGGAGGAGGAGGAGGTGGATAAGGAGGGGTAGGAGGAGGAGGAGGAGGACAAAGAGGACGAGGAGAACGAGGAGGAGGCGGACGGAGAGTAGGAGGACGAGGAGGAGGAGGATGAGGACGAGGAGGAGGAGGAGGAGGAGAAGGATGAGGAGGAGGACGAGGAGGACGAGGAGGACGAGGTGGAGGAGGAGGAGGAGGACGACGACGAGGAGAAGGAGGAATATGAGGAGGAGGAGGAGGAGGAGGAGGACGAGGAGGAGCATGAGGAGGAGGAGCAGGAATACGAGGAGGAGGAGGAGGCAGACGAGGAGGAGGAGGAGGCGGACGAGGAGGACGAGGAGGCGGAGGACGAGGACGAGGAGCAGGAGGACTAGGAGGACGACGAGGAGGAGCACGAGGAGGAGGAGGAGGAATACGAGGAGGAGGAGGTGGACGAGGAGGAGGAGGAGGAGGAGCACGAGGAGGAGGAGGACGAGGACGAGGACGAGGACGACTAGGGGGACGAGGAGGAGGAGGGGGATGAGGATGACCGGGAGGAGGAGAGGGATGAGGAGGAGGACGACGAGGACGAGGAGGACGAGGAGGAGGAGGAGGAGTACGAGGAGGAGGGGGAGGAGGACAAGGAGGATGAGGAGGAGGAAGACGAGGAGGATGAGGGGTAGGAGGACGAGGAGGAGGACGAGGAGGAGGAGGAGGACGAGGACCAGGAGGAGGAGGAGGAGGAGGAGGAGGACGAGGCGGAGGAGGAGGACGAGGAGGAATACCAGGAGGTGGAGGACGAGGAGGAGGAGTACGAGGAGGAGGAGGAAAGGGAGGAGGACGAGGACGACTAGGGGGACGAGGAGGAGGAGGGGGATGAGGATGACCGGGAGGAGGAGAGGGATGAGGAGGAGGACGACGAGGACGAGGAGGACGAGGAGGAGGAGGAGGAGTACGAGGAGGAGGGGGAGGAGGACAAGGAGGATGAGGAGGAGGAAGACGAGGAGGACGAGGGGTAGGAGGACGAGGAGGAGGACGAGGAGGAGGAGGAGGATGAGGACCAGGAGGTGGAGGAGGAGGAGGACGAGGAGGAGGAGGAGGACGAGGACGAGGAGCACGAGGAGGAGGAGCAGGAATACGCGGAGGAGGAGGCGGACGAGGAGGAGGAGGAGGAGGAGCACCAAGAGGACGAGGAGGAAGAGGAGGAGGAGAATGAGGAGGACGAGGAGGGGGAGGGGGACAAGGAGGAAGAGGAGGACAAAGAGGACGAGGAGAACGAGGAGGAGGTGGACGGAGAGGAGGAGGACGATGAGGAGGAGGAGGGGGACGAGGAGGAAGATGAGGAGGACGAGGACGAGGAGGAGGAGGAATACGAGGAGGAGGAGGAGGAGGACGAGGAGTAGGAGGAGGAGGACGACGAGGAAGTTGACGAGGATGAGGAGGAGGAGGAGGACGAGGATGACCAGGAGGGGGAGAGGGATGAGGAGGAGGAGGAGGAGGAGGAGGAGGAGAAGGACGAAGTGGAGGAGGAGCACGACGAGGACGAGGTGGACGAGGACGAGGAGGTCGAGGAGGAGGAGGACGAGGACGAGGAGGACGAGGAGGAGGAGGAAGAGTAGGAGGAGGATGAGGAGGAGCAGGAGCACGAGGAAGACGAGGACGAGGAAGACGAGTACGAGGACAGGGAGGAGAAGGACAAGGAGGAGGAGGAGGAGGAGGAGGACGAGGATGACGAGGAGGAGGACGAGGAGGAGGAGGACGAGGAGGGGGACGAGGAGGAGGACGAGGAGGACGAGGTGGACGAGGAGGAGGAGGACGAGGAGTACGAGGAGGAGGAGGACGAGGACGAGGACGAGGAGGACTAGGGGGTGGAGTAGGAGGTGGAGGACGAGGAGGAGGAGGAGGAGGACGAGGACGAGGAGGAGGAGGACGAGGAGGACGAGGAGGATGAGGACGAGGAGGACGAGGAGGAGGAGAAGGAGAAGGAGGACGAGGAGGAGGACAACGAGGAGGAGGAGGACGAAGGAGGACAAGGACGAGAAGGAGGAGGAGGAGGAGGAGGATGAGGAGGAGGAGGAGGACGAATTCGAGGAGGAGGACGACGAGGACGAGGCGGACGAGGACGAGGAGCACGAGGAGGAGGAGGACGAGGAGGAGGAGGAGGACGAGGAGGACGAGGAGGACGAGGAGGAGGAGGACGAGGAGGACGAGGAGGACAAGGAGTAGGAGAAGGAGAAGGAGGACGAGGAGGAGGAGAACGAGGAGGAGGAGGAGGAGGAGGAGGAATTGGAGGAGGAGGAGGACGAGGACGAGGCAGACGAGGACGAGGAGGACGAGGAGGAGGAGGACGAGGAGGAGGAGGACGAGGACGAGGAGGAAGACGAGGAAGATGAGGAGGAGGAAAAGGAGGACGAGGAGCACGAGGAGGAGGAGGAGGAGGACGAGGAGGAGGAGGAGGAGGATGAGGAGGGGGAGGAGGAGGAGGAGGAGGAGGCGGACGGAGAGTAGGAGGACGAGGAGGAGGAGGATGAGGACGAGGAGGAGGAGGAGGAGGAGAAGGATGAGGAGGAGGACGAGGAGGACGAGGAGGACGAGGTGGAGGAGGAGGAGGACGACGACGACGAGGAGGAGGAGGAATATGAGGAGGAGGAGGAGGAGGAGGACCAGGAGGAGGAGGGGGACGAGGAGGACGAGGAGGAGCATGAGGAGGAGGAGCAGGAATACGAGGAGGAGGAGGACGACGACGAGAAGGAGGAGGAATATGAGGAGGAGGAGGAGGAGGAGGATGAGATGGAGGAGGAGGAGGAAGAGGAGGGGGACGAGGAGGAGGACGAGGAGGACGAGGAGGAGCATGAGGAGGAGGAGCAGGTATACGAGGAGGAGGAGTAGGAGGAGGAGGACGAGGAGGACGAGGAGGAGGAGGACGAGGACGAGGAGGAGGTATACGAGGAGGAGGAGGCGGACGAGGAGGAGGTGGAGGAGGAGCACGAGGAGGAGGAGGACGAGGAGGAGGAGTGCGAGGAGGAGGGGGAGGAGGACAAGGAGGACGAGGCGTAGGAAGACGAGGAGGATGAGGTGTAGGAGGACGAGGAGGCGGACGAGGAGTAGGAGGACGACGAGGAGGAGGAGGAGGCGGATGAGGAGGAGGACGAGGAGGAGGAGGAGGACGACGAGGTGGAGGAGGAATATAAGAAGGAGGAGGAGGAGGAGGAGGAGGAGGAGGAGGAGCAGGAGGAGGAGGACGAGGAGGACGAGGAGGAGGGGGACGAGGAGGAGTAGAAGGAGGAGGAGGACGAGGAGGATGAGAACGAGGAGGAGGAGGACGAGGAGGATGAGGACCAGGAGGAGGAGGAGGACGAGGACGAGGAAGACAAGGAGGAGGAGGAGGACGCGGATGGTTAGGAAGAGGAGAGGGATGAGGAGGAGGACGAGGAGGGCGAGGAGAAGGAGGAGGACGAGGAGGAGGAGAAGGAGAAGGAGGATGAGGAGGAGGTGAACGAGGAGGAGGAGGACGAGGAGGACGAGGACGAGGAGGAGGAGCAGGAGGAGGAGGAGGAGGAGGATGAGGAGGAGGAGAAGGACGAGGATGACCAGGAGAAGGAGAGGGAAGAGGAGGACGACGAGGAGGACGAGGAGGACGAGGAGGAGGGGGACGAGGAGGAATAGAAGGAGGAGGAGGACGAGGAGGATGAGAACGAGGAGGAGGAGGACGAAGAGGATGAGGACGAGGAGGAGGAGGAGGAGGAGGAGGAGGAGAACGAGGACCAGGACGAGGATGTGGAGGACTAGGAGCTGTAGTACGAGGAGGAGGAGGACGAGGAGGACGAGGTGGACGAGGAGGAGGAGGACGAGGAGGACGAGGAGGACGAGGAGGAGGAGGAGGACGAGGATGAGGAGGACGAGAAGGACGAGGAGGAGGACGAGGGTGACGAGGAGGACGAGGAGGAGGGGGAGGACGAGGAGGTTGAGGAAGAGGAGGACGAGGAGTAGGAGGACGAGTACGAGGAGGACGAGAAGGACGAGGAGGAGGACGAGGGTGACGAGGACGACGAGGAGGAGGAGGAGGAGGATGAGGAGGGGGAGAAGGACAAGGAGGAGGAGGAGGACAAAGAGGACGAGGAGAACGAGGAGGAGGCGGACGGAGAGGAGGAGGACGAGGAGGAGGGGGAGGAGGACGAGGAGGAGGAGGAGGAGGAGGACGAAGACGAGGAGGATGAGGGGTAGGAGGACGAGGAGGGGGACGAGGAGGAGGAGGACGAGGAGGAGGAGGAGGAGGAGGAGGATGAGGAGGACGAGGAGGACGAGGAGGACGAGGAGGAGGAGGAGGAGGAATACGAGGGGGAGGAGGAGGAGGACGAGGAGTAGGAGGAGGAGGACGACGAGGAGGTTGACGAGTACGAGGAGGAGGAGGAGGACGAGGATGATCAGGAGGGGGAGAGGGATGAGGAGGAGGAGGAGGAGGATGAGGAGGACGAGGAGGACGAGGAGGAGGAGGACGCGGAGGATGAGGAGGAGGAGAAGGCGGAGGAGGACGAGGAGGAAGCGGACGAAGTGGAGGATGAGCATGACGAGGACGAGGCGGACGAGGACAAGGAGGACAAGGAGGAGGAGGACGAGGACGAGGAGGACGAGGAGGACGAGGAGGAGGAGGAAGAGGAGGAGGACTAGGAGGACGAGGAGGACGAGGCGGACGAGGATTACGAGGAGGAGGACGAGGATGAGGAAGAGGACGAGGAGGACGAGGCGGAGAAGGACGAGGAGGACCAGGAGGGGGAGGAGGAGGAAGCGGCCGAGTAGGAGGAGGACGAGGAGGACCAGGAGGAGGAGGAGGACAAGGAGGAGGAGGACGAGGAAGAGGAGGAGGATTAGGCGGAGGAGGAGGAGGACGAGGAGGAGGAAGAGGAGGTGGAGGAGTAGGAGGAGGAGGAGGAGGAGGAGGAGGAGGAGGCGGAGGAGGAGGAGGAGGAGGAGGCGGAGGAAGAGGCCGAGGAGGAGGACAAGGAGGAAGGAGGACGAGGAGGGGGACGAGGAGGACAAGGAGGAGGAGGAGGAGGAGGAGGACGAGGACGAGGAGGAGGACGAGGAGGAGGAGGACGAGGATGAGTAGGAGGACGTGGACGAGGATGAGGAGGAAGAGGACGACGAGGATGATGATATGCGCATCTTTGTTCCCTGGGGGCATATCTGGCTTTCTGGTCCTCGTGGGAGCCTTTGGGGCGCTTTGACCCCTTCCGATGTTACTCCTGCCGCCTCTCTTGGCCCACTCTCAGTCGTTGGTGTTGGAATCCATATGGTTAGAGGATTTTTAAGAAATGGTTAAAAAAAGGTATGTAGGCCTTATATTGGAGTTTTGTTAGCATTGCAGAAAAGTTTCCCATGCAAGCAGAAAATTTTCCCAAGCAGTAGACGTGACAAATAAAAATTGGCCTCTGTAGAATTGGCTTTAGGATGGCAACAAGGTTATTTAATGTATATCTTCAGAAGATTAGCATGAATAGGACTCTGTTCTTTGTCTCTTATGAACTAGTCTTTGTTTTTGCTACCATTACGTATGCTTTATAAGATTGGATAGAATGCTTGTCAATATGTGTTTTCTGTGTGTGATTGGCTGAAAATGTAGACTGAGATGATTTTATGTATTGCTGTATGAGCCCTCCTGGAGGAGACATTTTGGGGTGGATCAGTGAGCTGTCATGTCTCCATTTTGTATTCTGAGACTGATGTGCTGGAAATAAAAGCAAAAATCTCTTCACTGGTCTGTTTACAATGTTATCCATATTTGGATATTTTGCCACGGCCTAGTGGGTTCCTTTTTAACGACGTGGGTTCCTGACACAATTGGACTTATATCTACCCATCCCTCGACAAATGGTGCCTGCCGTGTGAGGAATACCCCGTCCGAGGACGTAGAAGAGAAGAAAAAACAAAAATCGTGGATGTACCAGCCGCGGGGACCCAAGTGTTATCAAGGAGGACACTGTATCATCTCTCCCGCTGAAGCCAAGGAAATTGTAAGTAACTATCTCGGGAGAGCGCTTGGGTGACGTTGGGAGTAAATATAGAGAAAAAGAAAATTATTAAAAGAACACAAAAATGGGAACGAATTTATCAAAAGTTGAATGGGATGTTTTTCATCAATTAGAGACAATGTTACAAGAGAAAGGTCACTCTGAAATTTCAAAAACAGAGCTTATAAATTTACTTGTCTGGGTTAAGGCGAATACGCGAGATTTAAATTTACAGTCTGCTTTTACTTTTCATTTTTGGGATCAGGTAAACTGGAGAATCTATAATCTAGTCTCTCTCAAAAAAGATGAAAGCTTAAGAGAACTTATGCCGATTTGTAAAGCTCTGTTGGAGTGTTTTAAACAAACTGATAATAATAAGATCAACTTTGCCTCAGAAAACAAAGCTTCTGGCTCTGTCTCTTTAAATTCCAGTAAACCGGAGACTGTGTGTGTATCTGAGAATGTAACAAGTGTTGTTTCAAATGGTGACACTATTGCTTTGAACTCTGTTGAAAAAAATCCTCCTTCTCTCTCTCTGGGAAAAAATGAGACTCTTTCGGACTTTTCTTCGTGTTGTTCTGTTAATGTAAAAATATGTGACTCTTGTAAGGGGGATGGGAAAATATGTGTAGAAAATGCAAATGAAAAAGTGTCTGTACCTTCTAAAATTGTTTGTGCAGGGACATTGAAGTCTTCTATGCCTGAGATGGAAGCTGAGATTGTCACTTCCACTCGGGAAATTGTGGTTCTGGGGAACTCTTTTTCAGTTAAGCAAAAACATGGTTTTTCTGGTGTTTGTCAATCCATAGATACAGAGAAAGAAAAATTGGCTTTAAGGGTGGAATCCTTTGAAAGGATGGATAACTCTCAAAACCCTGAAAAAACACGGGTTGAGTTTTTAAAATGTCAGGATCCTAATTCTTGTATTTTAAAACAAAATCATGTAAGTTTAAAACCTGGATTTGGGGACTCCCCAGCTGAATTTTTCTTGGCAGGGAGACAATGTGAAACTTGTAGTAAAGTATCGAACTCAAGGTTAAATGGCACTATTCCTAGAAGAAAGGAACACGCCTCTGTCCCGGCCCCTTTGGGTCGGGCTTCAGAGGAGGCGTGTTGTTATGGCCGAGTTCCCAGAACTGGCCGAGTTCCCGGAGTTGGCAGAACTCCTGGACAAGAGTACAGTGTCCCTGTCAGGAATTTAGATTTGGGCAGAGGGCCTGGAAGGTTTGGATTTAGTGATTTTTCAGAATCAGAAAATATATTGGTTAGAAGTAAAGGTCAACCTGTCATTGATCGAAGTGACAATTTTGATTTTCCATTAAATTTACCTGATTGGTCATACATTAATCGGAAACTAGAAAAAGATTCGGATTTAAAGGAACAATATCTTGCTTTACCAGTAAAATATGGAAGAAATGATAGAAATCCAAAATATGAAAGACTTGATCATCATGATATAAAGGAGTTGCGACAGGCTTTGAAAGAGAGTGGATTTTCTTCTCCCCATTTTAACAGTGTGTTGAAAAATGCTTTTAACTCTTATGATTTAGTTCCTGCTGATTGCAGGAATGTGGCCTCTCTGATCTTTACCAATTCACAGTACCTACTATGGGAATTACAATGGAAAAAACTACTCAACAAGTTGGTTGAAGGATATGCAAATACTGATTATGCTAATCTAGATGTTGCTCAATTAGCTGGTGATTCACCTTACAATAGGCCTGGAAATCAAGCAGCTGAACTGCCTCGGCCTGTATTAACAGACATTAAGGATGCTGCTAGAAAGGCCTTGCTTTCACTTGAGCCCCCTGGCTCACATTTGAATTCTTATCCACTTATCAGACAAGGTGAAACTGAATCTTATGGTTCTTTTTTGGATAGATTAACTCAAGCAGTTGAAAGACAATGTCCAGATGAACAAGCCCGCTCTTATATCATTCAAAATCTTGCTTCTGTAAATGCTAATAATGAATGTAGAAAAATTATTTTAACTTTGCCTGATCAGCCTCCAACAATTACACAGATGCTAACAGCTTGCAGTAGACTTATGGGTTCACAAAATGCTGCAAATTCACAGGTCAATGCTTTGGAAAAAACACTGGAACATAATTTGACACAACGAATGGATAAAATTGAAAAGCTTTTAGAAAAACAAGAAAAACGTTGGGAAAATTCTGTTAATGCTGTACAAGTAGATCCTAATAAAAAGCCTGTCTGCTTTGGTTGTGGTAAACCAGGGCACCTTAAAAAGGATTGTCGTGGGACATCAAATCAAATTTCTATTTGCCCTCGATGCCGAAAAGGAAGGCATCTTGCTAAATTCTGTCATTCACTATTTGACATCAATGGCAACCCACTGTCGTTAAACTTCAGAAACAGCGCGTTCCACCGCGCTCAGACACAAATTGTGGTACCCACTGGCAATGGGTGAATACTCTCACTGGGCTGGTCATGTCACAAAAAGATTGTCATATGTAAAGATTCCAATCAAAGTGACTTTCTACCTATCATAGGATGTGATTGTCATGATGTATATGATCTGCTAATGTCTTGTTGTACAAGTTTTGTCCTCAGTTCACAGAAATTTCCAGGATTCAAGATTATATTACTACATGGATGATCTGCTCATCACAGCTTTGACACAGAAAGAGATGCAGCAAACCTGTGCTGGTGTTGGGACTGAAATCCAAAAGGCTGGACTTGACATTTCTACAACTAAACCTCAAGAATGCAACAAAGATCCAAGGCTGAGACATCATCTCTTCAAAGAAGACTATCAACTCTTCAAAGAAGACAACCTCATCACTGGACTTTGACTGTGGTTTGAGTTTTCAGCTTTTCCATCAACCTCTTAATTTGGTCACAGATTTTGCTTATGTTGCTAATGTTAATGTTCAATTTTAAAGCATGTTAGTAATGAGACTTTACATCGTTGGCTTTCCTGTCTTTTTATAACTTTGCAATATAGAACTAATCCATATTTTGTTTCTCACATTAGGGCGCATTCTTCACTTCCTGGATTTTTAGTGGAAGGAAATGCAAGAGCAGACAAGTTGACAATGGTCATTTCTAACACATTACCAAACATTTTTGAACAAGCAAAATTGAGTCATGCCTTTTTCCACCAAAATGCACAAGCACTCATGCAAATGTTCCAAATCACTAAAAGTCAAGCTAAAGCTATCATTCATACTTGCCCTGACTGTCAATTGGTACAACCTCCTGTTTCTACAGGAGCAATCAACCCCCGAGGCTTACAAAGCCTACAGTTGTGGCAAACAGATGTTACTAAATATCCTTCTTTTAGTAAATTTAAAAATATTCATGTTTCCATAGACACATTCTCTGGTGCAATTTTTGCTTCCCTTCACACAGGTGAAACTGGCAGCCATGCCTGTCATCATTTCCTGCAAGCTTTTGCTTCCTTGGGTGTACCCCAAGAAGTAAAAACTGACAACGGTCCCGCCTACATATCTCAAAAATTGGCCACATTTTTAAATGAATGGGGTGTTCAACACATTTTTGGTATTCCCCACTCTCCCACAAGCCAAGCAATCATTGAAAGAACACATCAAACCCTAAAATGCATATTAGATCAACAGAGAGGGGGAACGGAGATCACCCCACAGATGAGACTGAATAAGGCTCTGTACGTTTTTCAAGTGAAGGTCCATTTTGATTAATAATTTGGGGAAAGGGTATGCTTTTGTCTCCACAGGTGCTGGAATCAAGTGGGTTCCTGCCAAAAACGTCAAACCATATCGCACTTCAGAACCTGTTGTCGAGCCCAGAACCGAGGAAGCAAGTACGCAGACGTGAACCGAATCGAAGGATCCCGGGTCTCGCCTGACGCCTCTTGTGCCTGACGTTCTTTGTGCATCGGTGGAACCCATGAACTCTGATTTTGTGCCAATGTTATTTATGAGTATGTTAACTGAATGCTGAATGTTTGTTTAACAAAACTAATTTTTGACTGAAAACTTAGGTTATTGTTTTTGTTTAGAAAGAATTCTGCCAAAACTTAAATCTTGAAAGAGATGGGGCAAAATCAAATGGTATACTTGTTTTGTTTGATTTTAATTGGGTTTTGTCGTGCAGATTTACCTGTGGATCAACCGAAAACGAATGTTTGGGTGACCTTAGCCAAGGCTGCCGGATCGGATACTATATGTTTGTCTAATTCGGAACCAGAAAAGCCTTTTTCAACCTGTTTGGTTGGTGTGCCAGTGAAAGAGTTGCCTTTGGTCAAAAAACAATCTAATGGTAAACCAGGCGGAATAGACAATGGAAACTGTCCTTCCTTCAATTGGAACATTTGGTCCAAAAAGCTTCTTAGGGCAGCATCTGAATCTCAAGAATTGGAAATACTTGGTTCTTTGACCATGGATTTTTGTTTTACTTTCATGACTCATGCCTGGCGAAAAGGTTATCCCCCAAAGTTCAGTGTTACTCCTCATTATTTTGCATATAAAAATTTGAGTTTTTGGTGTAATGTTTCAAACAGTTGAGATGTGGTTCCAGAAACGGATCAATATCCACGGCAATTGCCGAAAGGGTATTGGTTCATTTGCGGAGACAGAGCTTGGCAAGGCATTCCAGCTCACCTTGAAGGTGGCCCTTGTAGCATTGGTATGCTCACCATAATTGCTCCCACTGCCAAAGCAGTGATGAAAAAGAAACAAAGGAGAATGAGAGCTGTTCCTCATTATGATGAGAACTGTCAGAGTGATTTTATGCCTTGGAATGCCGCCAGAAGGGTTTCAGCAGGTATATTCTTACCCCAATTGGCTTCAGCAGTGGCATTAGACAATTAGATTGGGTTGGATGTTGGCTGAGCAAACAAGCTAATGCCACATCCTCCGCAATCAGTGATATGTTGACCGATGTTGATAGTATTAGACATGCTACTCTTCAAAACAGAGCAGCCATTGATTTTCTTTTACTGGCACAAGGACATGGTTGTGAGGAATTTGAAGGATTGTGTTGTATGAATTTGTCTGATCATTCTGAATCCATTCATAAAAGCATTCAAAAATTAAAGGATCTGACAGCCCAAATTAAAGAAGACGGAGGTTCCTGGTTGGATGATTTGTTTCAAAATTGGAGTTTTGCACCTTGGCTAAGGCAACTTTGCAAGATAGGTCTTTACGTATTAGGTGTTCTAATACTGATATTGATAGTGGTACCTTGTATACTCTGTTGTGTTCGGCGAATGATGAACAAAACAGTCTGAGAAGTTTTTGTCATTCAAGCAGGAGAATTAGGAAGTAGAAGCACGGAGAGTGTACGAAATCTCACGAAAGCAGTAGATGAAGGTATTGACATGAATGAAGGTTTTGAATTAAGGCCTTGGAATCGACCAGAGTTTTTCGAACGATAACTTGTGACTGTTGCCGAACGTGAATCATATCTCTTTCAAGAATTAGGTTTTCATAGTATTAAGTTGCTGTGCCGTAATATATCAATACTTCAGTTTAGCGAAAATAGGTCTTCAACAGATAATAAGCAGAAATTTTGCAATAGAGCTATGAAACGCAAGTAGCAAGCGACAAGAAAATGAAAGCTTCTGAGTCAAACAGAGAGGAGGAAATGTTGGAATCCATAAGGTCAGAGGATTTTTAAGAAATGGTAAAAAAAAAGGTATGTAAGCCTTAGATTGGAGTTTTGTTAGCATTGCAGAAAAGTTTCCCATGCAAGCAGAAAAGTTTCCCAAGCAGTAGACGTGACAAATAACAATAGGCCTCTGTAGAATTGGCTTTAGGATGGCAACAAGGTTATTTAATGTATATCTTCAGAAGATTAGTATGAATAGAACTCTGTTCTTTGTGTCTTATGAACTAGTCTTTGTTTTAGCTACCATTACGTATGTTTTATAAGATTGGATAGAATGCTTGTCAATATGTGTTTTCTGTGTGTGATTGGCTGAAAAATGTAGACTGAGATGATTTTATGTATTGCTGTATGAGCCCTCCTGGGAGAGACATTTTGGAGGAGACATTTTTGGGGTGGATCAGTGAGCTGTCATGTCTCCTTTTTGTATTCTGAGGCTGATGTGCTGAAAATAAAAGCAAAAATCTCTTCACTGGTCTGTTTACAATGTTATCCATATTTGGATATTTTGCCGCGGCCTAGTGGGTTCCTTTTTAAGACATGGGTTCCTGACACAATTGGACTTATATCTACCCATCCCTCAACAAGTCCGTGGTCAGGCAGATCCTGTCCCTCCCTCCTTGCTCAGGGCTCTTGCCAGGATGGGCACTGGCATGTGGGGATGTGCAATGGCAAGGGCAGGAGCATGGGGCGGCCCCTGCCAGGCTGCTGAGCAGGGACAAGGAGGCAATGAGGCCTCAGGCCTGCAAGGGTCACTTGTCTCCTGCTCCTGCCTCAGGCCCAGGGCCAGCAGCCATGGCCAAAGTGCTGCCCAAGTTGGCTCTGGCAGGGCTGTCTTGCAGCTGCTGCACATGCCTGTGCCCTGTGCAGCCCAGGCTCTCCTATGGTGTCCCTGCCCCTTGCCTCTGTCCCTGCAGGCTGTCGGCATCCCCCGGCTGCCCCACCTGGCTGGCCCCTTCTTTGCTGACAGCTCTGCCTCCTGTCTGCCTCTGCCTGCCCACACAAACCCTTAGCCTTGATACCAAACACTTAATTCAATTCAATACCAAAAGCTTAATTCAGAAAAGCAATTCAATTTTTACTGTGCCTATGAACTTTAGGCACAGGAATAAGGCATGCAGGGGCTGTCTTCCCAGCACAGATCGTTGGGAGGCAAGAAGAAGGCTTTTGGCTTAAGAATGCAGTGATAGAAAAAAGAAGGACTGAAACTGGGAACTTGGGGTGGATTTTATGGTAATGGATAAATTGTAATACACATTTAATGACACTGATAGAATTACATGTCCACATAAGGTTAGGAGTTATCCCTCTCTAGACCTCAGGCCTGAATAAATGATACCCACTGAAATAGTAAATTTGTGTTAAGGAGTCTTATTCTGATATTTTGGAGATTTGGTGATGGCGGGGCCTCACAGAACCAAGGAGTCAGCTGTGACACTGAGCAAACTTATGGAACAAAGGGTCCATGGTGACACAGCAGAACCCCATGGAACCAAAATCCATTTTGGCACATTGGGACCACATTGAATCAATGGCCCATTGTGATACTGTGGATCCAAGGAGACCATTGTGACCCTGAGAAACCTCTTGGAACCAAGGGGCCATTCTGACACAGCAAGGCCTGGTGGAACCATGAGTCCAGATTGACACTATGGAACCTCACGGAACCAAGGTGACCGTGTTCAATGGCGGAACCTCATGGAACAAAGAGACCATGGTTACACTGCAGAACCAAGGAGACTGCTGTGGGCAGTATGAACATTCATGGAACCAGAAATCCATTGTGACACAGCAAGGCCTCGTGGAACCAAGGGTCTGTTGTTAAACTGTGTGGCCTCATGGAACCATGAGCCATTGTGACACAGTGTGGCCACATGGAATCAAGGGGACTGCAGTGAAAACTGTGGGCCTCCATGAGATGAAGAGTACATGGAACCAAGGATACCATTGTGACACTCTGGGGCATCATGGAAGCAAAGGTCCATTGTGACACAGCAGGGCCTCATGGAACCATGGAGGCCATTTTTACACTTTGAGGCCTTGTGAAACCAAAGGGCCACTGTGGCACTTGAGAGCCTTGTGGAGCCAAGGGGACCACAGTGACACTGTGGGGCTCAGTGAAACCAATGGTCTGTTGTGACACTGCAAGGCCTTATGGAATCATGGAGCCCAATGTGACACCAAAGACCTCACTGAACCAAGGGGCCATTGTGACCCTACAAGGCCTCATGGAAGCGAGGAACCATTGTGACACTATGGAGTCTTGGAAGGCCAAGGGGCAGTTGTCACATTTTGTGGCACCATCGAACCAAGGAGACTGCTGTTGGCAGTACAAAAGCTCATGGAACCAAAAGTCCATTGTGACATTGTGGGGCCGCATAGAACCATGGAGACCATTATGACACTTGGGGACCCACTGGAACCAAGGGGTCATTGTGACACTGCAGGGCCTTGTATAACCAAGGCAACCACTCTGACACTGCAAGGTCTCATGGGAGCAAGTGGCAGTTGTGACACTGGGAGGCTTCATGGAACCAATGAGACCATTCTGGCACTCTGAGTCCCCATGGAACCAAGGGGCCATTGTGACATCACAGGGCCTCATAGAACCAAGGCAAAAACTGTGACACTGCAGTTGACACATGGAACCAAGGGACCAGTGTAACACATCCAGACCTGGTGGAACCAAGGAGCCATTGTGACCCTGAGGAACCCAGTAGAACCAAGGGGCCATTTTGAGACTCTGTGACCTCATGGAACCAATGGGCCATTGTGGCATTGCGCAGCCCCATGGAAACAAGGGAACCATTTTGACACTGCAAGGCCTCATGGAAGCAAGGAGCCATTGTGCCACTGTGGAACCAAGGAGACCATTGTGACATCACTGGGCCTCATGGAAACAAAGATCTGTTGTGATCCTACAGGGCCTCATGGAACCAACGTGCCATTGTGATGCTGCAGGGCCCCAAGGATCCAAGAACATTGAACAGGTCTGGCTAGCTGGGCCTCCTGGGGGCTGCCTGACTGGTCCTGCTGACCTTGGCATGTTAAGGGTTGCTTCTAATCAGCCCCTGAAACCCTGGAGTTCTGTGCTTTCCTTCCTGTGGGAAAGAACTGTCCTTCTCCTCCAGGAGTTCATGGCCAAAATTGGGATTCCTCCTCCAAATCTGATTATATCCAAGGATTATTCCCGCATGTTACCTGCCAGTACAGACAGCTCTGGCTGGCCTTGGCCTCTTGGGGGCCACCTCTCATCTGCCTTCAAAACACTGGGGGCTGTGCTTTTCTTCCCATGGAAAAAAAACATCTTTCAAGTCCAGGCCTCCATGGCCAAAATTGGGAATGCACCTCCAAAATTCCTTATATCCAAAGACAGCTCCCAGACAAAAGCTGCTAGGACTGTTTATGTTCCCTTGATTTCCTGAGGGCCAGCTCTCATCTGCCTTTGAAATGCTGGGGCTCTGTACTTTCCTTCCTATAGAAAAGAACTGTCCTTCTTGTCCTGATGCCCATAGACAAAAGTGGGGTTTGGCCTCCCAAATTCTGTCTGTCCAAGGATTCTTCCCTGACAACAGGTCTGGCTGCCTTGGCCTCCTTGGGGCTGCCTCTAATCAGCCTTTGAAACACTGGGGCTGCACACTTTCCTTCTAATGGAGAACTGTCATTCAAGTCCAGGAACCCATGGCTGAAATGGAATTCCACCCCCAAAACTCCCCATATATCCAAGGGTTGCTTTCAGACAAAAGCTGCAAGGACAGACAGGTCTGGCTTGCCTTGGCCTCTGGTGGCTGCTTCTAATCTGCCTTCAAACCCTGCGGCTCTGTGGTTTCCCTCCTATAGAAAAGAACTGTCCCTCCTGTCCAGGCGCTCTTGGCCTCAAGCACTTGACCACTCTATAGGGATGTTGGGAAGGATGAAAGTTTGACAAGAAAGTCTCACAGATATGTGCGCTTGGCAGAAAGAACTTTGAATGTAGAATCTGAAGAAGGAATAGAAATTAAAGCAAGTTTTGATATAAAAGAAAAGAATTGATGAGCCAATCTTTTTGGATAGCTAAGAAGGCAAAGTGTGTGTTAGTAGGGGTTTTTATGACTTAATGCAAAGGATAAGCCCACCTCAAACAAGAAGATGTTTTTACCAAGCAGAAAGATAGCACAGGCAAACAAGTCAGCAAATGTTGCAAGTAGAAAAAAGATCTCAGAATTTTCCACTGCAAGAAAACTGGAAAACAACTTCTAGCTTAAACTGTAATGTACTAACTTTTAGGGATTGGAGAATAGTAACATGAATATGGTAATTACATAAGCTGTGATAGGCTATAGGTAAAAGTTATGGTATAGATTTGTTCTTCTGTATTAGGATGCTCAGCAAGGAAAGTATATAATACATTGTAACCAAAGCTAAAGGGTCTTCAGGCTTGTCTGAAGATGGAGCTGCCAGCTGTTGGCAGAGGCTCTATCACCCGTGACCCTGGACTGCTGTAATGTCTTGGATACAATAAATTGCATTTTGAAGAGCCACCTGGAGTCACGCATCTCTCATTCTGGCTCTTACTCTATGGAAACTCATGGAACCATGGGTCAGTTGTGACAATGAGGGTCGAAGGACACCACAGTGACACTACAGAACCTCATGGAACCAAGGGGCCATGGTGACACTGTGGTGCCTCATGGAATCAAGGAGACCATTGTGAAACTTGGGGGCCCCAAGGAACCAAGGGTCCATGGTGACCTTGTGGAGCCTGTAGTGTCATAGAGGAGCCACTGTGACACAGCGAGGGCGCATGGAGCTGAGGGGCCATGGTGACACATCAGGGCTTTGTGGAACCAGGAAGCCATTGTGACATTGCAAGGTCTCATGGAAGCACGGGGCCATTGTGACACTACAGAAGCAAGGGGAACATTGTGACACTCCAGGGCCTCATGGAACCAAGGAGACCATTGTGACACTGTGGGGTCCCATGAAACCAAGGGAACATGGAACAGGTCTGGCTGGCTGGGCCTCCTGGGGACCACCTGTCAGGTCCAGCTCACCTTGGCATGTCGACGGCTGCTTCTCATCTGCCTCTGAAACACTGGGGCTCTGGGCTTTCCTTCCTAATGAAAAGAACTCTTGTTCCTGTCTAGGTACCCATGGCCAAAATGGAGATTCCACTTCCAAAACTGCCCTCTGTGCAAGGATAGCCCCTAGACGAAAGGTGCCAGGAGAGACAGGTCTGGCTGGCTTGGCCTAAGGGTAGCCACCTCTCATCTTCTTCCAGAAGACTTGAACTTCACGCTTTTCTTTCCTGAAGGAAAAAACCATCCATCTTGACCATGTGCCCATGGCCACAATTGGTATTCCACCTCCGAAAGTCCATACATCCAAGGATTGCTCCCAAGTGAAAGCTGCCAGGACAGACAGGTCTGTCTTCTTGGAGAGGTCTTGGCCTCTTAGGGGCTGCATCTCATCTGCTTTCCAAACACTAGGGCTCGGTGCTTTCCTTCCAATGGAAAAGAACTGTCCTTCTTCTCAAGGGGTCCATGGTCAAAATTGAGATTTTTCCTTCCAAATTCTATATATCCAAGAATTCCTCCAAGACAAAAGTTGCCAGGACAATTGGATCTGGCTGGCTTGGCCTCCCAGGAGCCACCTCTCTCCTCATCTGCCTTTGAAACACTTGGGCTTGCTGCTTTCCTTCCTTTGGAGAAGAACCATCCTTCTTATCTACACAGAAATGGCCAAAATTTGGGCTCCACCTCCCAAAATTCCCTATATCCAAGGGTTGCTTTCAGACAATTTTACCGGGACAGAAAGTCTGGCTGGCCTAGGCCTCTGATGGCTGCCTTTTGTCGGCCTTTCAAACACCAGTGTTCCATGCTTTCCTTCCTATGGAGAGGAACCGTGTCCTTCTCCTCTGGGTGTCCATGTCTGAATTGGGATTCCATCTCTAAAATTCTCTATGTCCAAGGGTTGCTTCCAGGCAAAATCTGCCAGTACCGTCAAGTCTGCCTGGCCTTGGCCTCTGGTGGCTGCCCCTGCAACACTGGGGCTGGGTTCTTTCCTTCCCATGGAGATCACTGGGGCACTGTGGGGACCTCATGGAACCAAGAGGATCATTGTGGCACCACTGGAGCCGATGGAACCAAGGGGCCATGGTGACACAGCAGGGCTTCATGGAACCCAGAGGCCATGATGACTCTGTGAGGCCTGATGGAACCATGGAGACCATTGTGACCCTTCAGGGCCTTGTGTCACCAAGGGGGTATTATGACACCTCAGGGCCTCATGGAAGCAAGGTATCATTGGGACACTATGGGGACCCATGGAGCCGAGGGAACATGGAACAGATCTGAATGTCTTTGACTCCCAGGGGCCACCTGAGAGATCTGGCTGACCTTGGGATTTCAAGGGCTGCCTCTCATCAGCTCCTGGAGCACTGGGGCTCCGTACTTTCCTTGCTATGGAAAAGAACCGTCTGTCTTTTCAGATGCACATTGCCAAAATTGGTAGAATCCGTAAAAGTTTCCTATATGCCAGGGTGTCTTTCAGAACAAAACCTGCAGACTCTGGCTGGCCTTGGCCTCTGCTAGTTACCTGTCATCTGTCCCGAAACACTGTGACTCTGTTCCTTCATTCCTAAGGAAAAGAACCAGCATTCATGTCCATGGACCATGGCCAAAATTAGAATTTGGCCTCCCAAATTCCATATTTTCAAGGATTGCTCCCAGAAAAAAGTAACCAGGACAGAGAGGTGAGGCTGGCACCGTCCTCTGGTGATTTTCTTAGAATATAAGCTGAATGTTTTCAATTGAAAATACCTTGGAGAGGGCCCAGAGATCTCCAAAGGTGGGGTTTTGAGGCCTCAGGCACATGACCACTACATTTGGACAAAGGAGCTCTGTGCTCTGTGCTGTTGTGGTGGTTACGCACCATGGAAGTGATGTTCTAAGAGAAGCTGCTAGCAGTTTCCTCCATTTCTGACAAAAAATGCAATCAGTAATTAGCTTTGATAATTGACAATCTGTTAAACCACTAAGGAAACTGTACACACCTCTGTGAAGACACATGTTAAAGACAAGAAAGCCTGGGAGGGTCTCTTTCCCTTCTGGCTGGCAAAGAGGTAACAAGGCCGACCCAGCCCCCATCTCAGCCAGGCTGGTCTGGGCGGCTCCTACCGTGGGGCTGGGCCCCTTCCCAGGGACCCCGCCAGGCCCCACCGGCTGCCGGGCAGGGCAGGGGAGGCTGCGGGGCCAAGGCCGGGCCGGGCCATGGCTGCAGTTGTGACCATCCGGGCACTGCTGAGTCCTGCTCCGCCACCAGCCCGGGCCCAGCAAGGATCCGCCGGGCTCCAGGAGCAGCCCCGGGCCAGGCCGGCTCGGCCAAAATTCTGCCACCGTTGGGGTTCCGCCACAAGCCCCGGGCAGGGGGAGGAGAAGCCATCGGCCCCCGGCCGTGCTGCTGCTGTGTTCTGGCCTGGCTGCTGAGATCCTGGCCCTGCCCCAGTGCGGCCCATCCTGACACAGCCCCAGCGCAGCCGCTGCAGAAATCTCCATCGTAAAACAGCTCTGGCCGCAAGCACTGAGCCCGGTCGGGGTCACAGAACCATCTGCAGGCCCCGGGTGAGATATGAACTCTTTCAGTGCTTCCATCCTCCCTCGAGTGAGAGAAAAGGACGAAGTGCAGGCACATAGAGGAGCAACATGAAGACACCGAGGTCAGTGAAGTGGAAGCTGAGTCTCAGATGGGAGGTGTTATGAACAAAAATTCTGTTAATTTTTTTTGTGAGAAAAGTTTACAAGAAGGCAGCCAGATCACTGTCTCTGCTGAAGTTCTGTGTGTTTTGTTATTGCAATCACGGGTCATTGTGGCTAATTGCTCCTTTTGTATTAGCAGAGCCTTGCCCGAGGTTAAGTTGTACTTTTCCCAGAATGGTGAAGAGACCTAAGAGGGTGGGGGGGGGGGGGGGGGTATGGAAAGTGACTCCAAGGATCAGCAGGCTGTGTGGGACCCCTATTCCAAATGCACAGAGAAAACCCCAAAAACAACTAGCCACCTAAGAGCTGAGAGACTGGAGTGATGTCTGGACGTGAGGAGTCGAGTGCTGAGCCTGCAGAGATGCGGAACACCTTCGGAGTCCCTCTCGCCCTGACCATGGGAGTCGTCCCGACACCGAGAGCCGGTGGGAAGGGGCCGGGAAAAGTAACAACAAAGGGATCATCACGCCCTAAAAGGCTCCCACGAGGACCTGATCCCCAGCTCTGACCCTAGTGGACAAAGTAGCGCATATCCTCTTCCTCTGAGTCGCCCTGGGAGAGATGACGGGAGACTGCAGCCCCACCGAGCTGCCCAATCCTGAGTTGATCACTTTTAATAAAGGCATTAAAAAGGAGAAGAAGTCTCCTGGCCCTGTTTATTTCAGCTGGGGCGTTCGTCCAGGATAGCCACGCCAAAAGAGGACACCAGGACTGGCCATCTTGGACCTCCAGGACAGCTGGCTACCAGGACCAGAGGGATCCGCTCAGAAGCAGCGATGCGGAGGAGCACCGGAGCACCGGACTGGTGAGAAATCCAGGGGCGGGAGTGGGAGACGTGCGCATGAGTGTGTGAGTGAGATGAGGGCCGGCAGCCGGACCCTCGACCTGAGAGTGGACCCCTTAGTACCGTGTTTCTGAGCTTTCGAGAGAAAGCCGGCTGGGAACAGGGGAAAGCGAGTGGAATTAGTGTGAGTCATCTCCTAAGGGGAAAAAAAGGGCCCCCCACTCCGGGCGTGCGGAGGGAATAGTTGTATGAGTGGCACGCCAAAGGGAAGTCAGGCAGATTTGTAAGTCCCGAGAAGGATTCGGGTAGGATTTTTAAGTCTCGAGGAGGATTCGAGTAAGATTTGTAAGTCCCGAGAAGGATTCGGGTAGCATTTGTAAGTCCCGAGAAGGATTCGAGTAAGCTCACAAGCCTTGCAGGCAAAGTAAGTCCTGAGAAAGGGGTCAGGCACAAACCCCAGCGAAGGAGGCTGCGGTTTGCTTTTAAGTCCTGATATGGTGAGGCCTAAGAATTGGCAGGTTAGGCAAACTAAAAATCAGGCAGTTGTTTTTCCTGACTGAGGGAGTCAGGCACGATGCGGATTCTTAGGCCGACGTTTCGTGTGTTCAAGTCCTGATAGATGGAAGACCTGACGTTGGGAAAGTTGGGCAATCAAGAGATCGGGCAGTTGTTCCAGTATAAAGTCCTGAGCATCAGGCAGAAATTTGAAGTTCAGTGTAGGAGGCTGTAGCTCCTCAAAGGAGATTTTTTTTGAAATTACCTGTCAGTAGAGGCACCTTTGGGATTTTTTGTTACTATTGAGACCCGAAAAATGGGAGGGTGTAGTAGTAAAAAGACCTGCAAGAGACTGAGGTATATACATCCCAATAGTCCCTTAGGAGAACTGTTAGTAAAATGGGATTCTATAGAGGCCACGGAGGGATTAGACAGAGTGAAAATGATCCACTACTGTGTAGAAGTCTGGCCAGAATTAGAGGTGCAAGGAGGATGGCCTTGGTGTGGGACAAAGGATAAGTGGATGTGCCAACAACTAAATAATTATCTGACAGCTCGAGGCGATACTGATCCTGAGTATTACTGTATGTATCTTGCTGGGTAAAGAGCGTTGTTGAGGATGAAGGGGTGCGAATTTGTAAGGTACAGAGGAAGAAAGAGGGGAATGAAGGAGGGGGATGATTAGGACTAGTAAAAGATGGGACCCCCTGGATTATTTGCCTCCTTCTGTCCCTCCACCTTATAATCCTCTTCTTCAAGCACCTCAAACGGCAGGTCCGGTTCTTCCCCCGGCTGCCATTTCATTACCACCTGCTCAAATTCCTCCTTCTACCTCTTCAGCTTCCCCTATGATAAACCCAGTATCTCCTCCAGTAACGACTCCCTCACCACCTTCACCTCCTCCAGTTCCTTCTGCATCACCACAAGTGCCTACTCCACCTGCTGCATTCTCCACCCCTTCTCCAGCTCCACTTAATATTCACTCGGGCTCTTCTCCCCCTCCTATTGCTGCCCCTTTACCTCCTCCTAGTTGGGACACAAATATCTCCTTGCCCAGTAAACAGCTATCAGCAAATACACCTGCTGATGGGCAGAACGTTCAGGGTAACCCAGATATCCCTCAAACTTGTAGTTTGGCATCTGAAGATGGGCTGTACTGTAGTACCAGATCCAAGACCTCCAAGGCAGGGAGACTCTTTCCCCTCAGAGAGGTTCCTATGGGAGGAATAGCGGGAGGTGTTGGCTTTGTGAATGCTCCCCTAACTGCTTCTGAGGTGAGAGGATTCAAGAAAGAGTTGGGGCATTTAGTGGAGGACCCAGTGGGCATAGCCAACCAAGTGGATCAATTTCTAGGTCCAAATATCTACACTTGGGGGGAGATGAATTCCATCCTGAGTATATTATTTTCCCCAGAAGAGGTCCGGATGATTAGGGCGGCTGGCATAAGAATATGGGAGAAAGATAACAGTCCAGGACCCCAGGTGCCAACAGGTGAACAGAAATTGCCACTAACGGATCCCAGCTGGAACTCTAACCAGGAGGAGGGGAGGAAGGCCATGAAGGAATATAGATCTTTGATAACACGGGGGATTAAAGAGTCAGTCCCCAAAGGAACTAACACCCAATTGGCATTTGAGGGTACACAAGAGAGGGATGAAGCTCCTGCTGCCTGGCTTAACCGCCTAAAGCGGAACTTCCAGTTGTACTCTAGAATAGACCCAGACACCCTAGAAGGTCAAATGATACTAAAAGTTCAATTTGTTACCAAATCTTGGCCTGAAATAAGGAGAAAATTGGAAAAGATGGAAGATTGGCAAGAGAAGGACATAAATGAGTTATTAAGAGAGGCATTGAAGGTGTATTTAAGGAGGGAGGAAGAAAAAACAAGGGCCAAGGCTAAGATCATGGTTGCTGTAGCTAGAGAAAGTGCAGGGTGGGCGGGTCCACCACCAGGAGGAGGCAAGGACAGGCCAATATTGTCAGGTGCAAGAGGGATGGAGAGACATCAAGTCCCTTTGAGAGAACGACATTGCTATTACTGTGGAGAGGCAGGACACGTCAGGAGGTTTTGTAGAAAGCTCAGTCTCGATGCAGCAATAGCCAGGGAACAAGATGATTTAGGGAAGATCCTTAGAGGTGACAATTAGAGGGTCAGGGGCTTTACACTTTAGGGGACCCAATGCAACATCTAGAACAACCCTTGGTAAACTTTGCGGTGGGACCCCTAAATGAAGAATTAGAATTTTTTGACTAGATACAGGAGCAGATAAGTCCTGTCTCAACAAGGTAACATCTGAAGTTAGACAAAACCAGCTCAGTAGAAAGGATATCCAATAGCACCAAAACTGGCCAGTAATACTAAACTTGTAATAAGTGATGTGAAAGTAAAAGGTACCTTATTGTTGTCTTGTTCTGTGTGTGAGAGTGAGCCACAAGCAAAGTCAGCCTCAACTTCCCAGGCATGTGGGAAGGGGGCAGTGGAAGTGTGTGTGTGACCTGCAAGCCAGGCTTGTGTCCCCTGGGCGGGTGAGGGCTGTGGCCGAAGTGTGTGAGTGACCTGCAAACCAGACTAGTGCTCCCCAGATGTGTGAGGGAGCCGTAGCTGTAAGAGTGTGAGTGACACGCAGACAGCCTCACAGGTGAATGTGCACCAGAGGCAACCTGAGTCAGGGCCCTTCCCAGAGGCCCAGAGTAACTGAGACCTGTGGGCCAACCCCAAGGTGAGGGGAGCCACAGTGATTTTTTAGCAATAATGATCCAGTTTGTGTCTTGAGGGTGTGAAGGAATGTGTGAAAGTGAATGAGAAATAAGAGAGTGAATATAGACGAATTAGAATACAGGTAATGTAGATTGTGCATTACAAGTTTTACCACATCTCCTTAGGGAGAAGTGTAATGTGTAGAAGAATGGTGTAAGAGAAAAAAAAATAAAATTTAAGTGTAAGGAGTTGAAAGTAGGATTTAAGCTGTAAGTGAAAGTAAGAAAGAGAAACAAGAGATAAATAGATAAGATCTTGAAAATAGAACAGAAAACCAGTGAATTAAATACACAGAAAAATAGAACAGAAATACAACTCCTTGCAAAATACAGAGTATGTAGAAATTGATGAGAGAAACATACAAGCTATGGAAAAAGAGAAATTAACCAATAACATTAAACAGAGAAACTGAGTTTTGATAGAATCATAACATTGCAGACCATTAATGCCTGTGTTTGAAAGCCCATTTCAGGTACTCTTCATTACTAATTCGACTGTGCAGACCAAAAGAAAAAGGTTGGACCCACATCACTCTCACCCCCTGGCATTGGACCAGGATTCAACATCAGGTTTTTTTCCCTCTGGCATTCTGGCATTGGACCGGACTCCACCCCATTCTCCCTCCGGCATTGGACCGGACTCCACCCCATTCTCCTTCTGGCATTGGGCCAGAGTCCCAGTTTTTCCCTCTGGCATTGGGCCAGAGTCCACACCATTCTCACCTCCAGGCACTGGATAAGGATTCAAATTCACCTAAGTATATTGTGATTTAAAGTTGACTCTTAGAAGGAAGAGTCAAAAAGACTGAACTGTGTGGGAAAATTGGTATCAGAGTTGTAACATTGCTTAAAATGTTTCAAGACTGTTCTGTGTAAACTATGTTGGCAAAAAGTTTAAGACTGTAAATAAGTAATTCTGGTTAAGTTCCCCAATTTAGTTCTAAAGACTCCAGGCTAATCCTCTACAGAGCACTCCCCTAGGAGAAACCAAAATTAGTAAGGACGGACCAAGAGAGGTTTAACCAGAGAAGCGGGTGGAAGGGGCTCTAAAGAGCTTGGAAGCTTCTTCTCAGTAAAATTAGCCAAGAGGCAAGGCCGGGTGGGCAGGCTGTGCAAGATGACCCATACCAGACTCTTGGGAAGGGTAGTAATGATGGCTCTGATTGCTGGTGGTGCTCTGGGGAGTCCAGGAGAGCCGTGCAGTGAGTGCTACCAACCCCTCTATGAGGAGGAAGAAGTGAGCTCCTGGTCTAGAGTCCACATCAATTCTAACCCTAACTGTGTTAACCTCTCCCAATTGGTCCTTTATCAGAAAAATAAGAGAGTGTATTGGATAGCATACAATATTGCCATTTTAGGCAGCCACTCCTAGGAGAGTGCCCTATAGGGGAAGCCAGGTTGTGATGCTGCTGAAACAAGCTCAATAGATGGGGTAAAAAGAAAAGAAATGGTGAAAATGGTAAGAAAAATTGTTTGTAACAAGTATTTAGCAGTGGAGCATTCAGCCACCCAGTGGATCCCAAGAGATCCAAACAAATTAGAGTCTGTTGAAATAAAAAGAAAAAAGAGACAAGTGTGATCACCATGAAGTTTATGAATGTCTTGAGTGTACTGAAAAAGAGATAAACCCCTCTTAGAACACATTTCAGGGGAGCTCTAAAACCCTAGGTTTGATCTCTGATACCACAGCACACACCAAATTGTCAGGAGACTGGTCTGGCAGCTGCACCGCTAGAATGACAAAACCAATTTTCTTCTTGTTGCCCAAAGAAACTGGATCAAGTTTAGGAGTTCCTATATATAATGTTTGTGGAGAAATTAAACAAAACAGGCGAAATGAAATATAAATGGAGAAAATCCAAAATTGTAAAAGCCAAGTTCAGACCCCAATATCTATGTTAAAAAAAGTCATCAAGCTCCAGGCAGTATTAAAAATAAAGAATGCAATTATTAGAAACATTTCAAATGAAATAAAAAAATAAGCATGTGTGAATAATCAAGAACAGACTCCTACACTTGTTGGTGGGAGAACCTGGAGATTTTCAAAAAGCATGTATGGGAAAAAGTAATTTTTCTCACTGTGCGTATACTTGGAGGATTGCTCTTTTTACTATGCTTATTTATCTGTTTCATTAAAATAGTGTTTGCCGTGCAGACCAACCTAAAGAAACTAAAAAAAGTAACAAGGTTAAGTAACCATGATTACCAAAGGGCTCAAGAAATTTATAGGCAATACAAAAAAATTAAATATAAAGCTCATGAGTTAAAAATTGTAAGTTGATGCGAGCTTAAAATTTAAGCTTGATCAAAGCAAAAGAGGGGGGACTGTTATGAACAAAAATTCTGCCAATTTTTTTGTGAGAAAAAGGTTACCATGATTGCTGCTGGGGTGCTGCTTGAGTTATAGTAATTACGGGTCGTTGTTGTTAATAGTTTTTGTATCAGTAAAAGCCCTGGCTGGGCCGAGTTAATGGCCCTTCTCTGAGACAGTGAAGGGTGGGGACCTCCCCAAACAGTGAGGGGAAGAGACTTGGGGAGGGGGGGATATGCAAAATAACTCCAGGACCAGCATGCCATGAGAAGCTACTGCTTCTAGCTTGCTAAAGAAGACCCCAAAACAACGAGCCAACTAAGAGTTGAGAGATTGGAGTGATGCCTGGAAGTGAGGAACGGAGTGCTGAGCCTAGAGAGATGCAGAACACCTTTGTAGTCCCTCTCACCCTGAGCACGGGAGTCGTCCCAACGACTGGAAGTGGGCCAAGAGAGGCGGCAGGAGTAACATCGGAAGGGGTAACTGTGCCCTAAAGGCTCCCACGAGGACCAGACCCCCAGCTCTGCCCCTAGTGAACAAAGCTGCGCATATCCTCCTCCTCCTCCTCCTCCTCCTCCTCGCCTGGAGAGAAACGACAGGAAGCTGCAGACCCGTCCGAGCTGCCCAATCCTGAGCTGATCACTTTTAATAAAAGCATTAAAAGGAGAAAAAGTCTCCTGTCCTGTTTATTTCAATGCCACAGTGTCCCCTGTGTATCCAACAAGGCTGAGCACAGTGTCTTTGACAAGCTCCCTGCTCTGGCATCAGGGAGCCTTTGTGCTTCAGGCTGGCCCATATCAAAATGCCATGAAGCTGGTGCCTAAACATGACAGACCAAAGCCCATTGACCAGCTGTCACAGGCTGGGGGCAATCACTAGGTCCTGGCAGGACTCCAGCACTCAGCATCCTCAGCCAGCAACAGTAAAGTGCTGGCTGGTCAGAAACTTGCAGCCCTGCCCTGCACTAAAGACAGCAGCACACACAGCTGGCACTTACTGGCTCAGAATGTTCAGGCCGTGGTGTGAGCACTGATGGAGGCTGGCATTCATCCACCTCATTTGCCTCCTCTTCGGCCCCCTCTCCATGATCCGAGGGAGCCAGAGGAGAGACTGCTGTTGGTTCTGTGATCTGTGGACAGACAGCAGTGTGAGGGACAGAAAGTTACCTATGATTTATAACCTTATTTCTATTCAGCACTTTATTCTATTCAGCTCTATATCTACAACCAGCTCTACTAAGGACAAATCAGAAACTTGGAGAACAATGAGATTCTAAGTCACTGTGACTAAATTTAAATGGACTAATTCAACAGAATTGCTAATAGTTCTGAATTAGACATTACACCCTGGCTACTATCAAGAAGCAACATTCTCTCTGCAACATGAGCTTTTCATTCCTTGAAAGTTCTGAAATGCAAAATTAGGAAATAGCCAGAGATGCCTTTGTTATTGCTGCTGCAGATATGGAAATGGATTTTCTTTCAGCCTACCCAGCTGGCCCTCTACACTCCACTGCCACAGGCCAAGCTCTCAGCTTGCTCTACAATTCCTAAGCACCAGGAACATGAAATGTTCCTTTCTCACTCACCTCAGGATCAGCACCTCTGAATACACGCTTCAGGTGACCTGTAGTGGGCAAGGGAAAATGAACAAGTGGTGTGAGAAAACTGCCTGGGCTGCTGAATCCCACAGAAGAGGTCAACTCAAACAGAGAGTATTTTTCTTTATCAAAATCCCTCCACATGACATAGTTCTTTCACACAGCCAGCAAGAGATCAGGACAATAATCTTGGTTGTGCCTACACTTCGGCATGTTCAGGGAGTAAATGAATACAAACATGATCAAGAAAATTCAAATTGTTCTTTAACACTCAATGTTTCTGTTCTGTTCTGTCTAGCACACAAAGCAGCTTTTGTTCTCTTGTCTTTCAGGTACTTTTTTTAAAAAAAGAAGTTGCATGCACTAATTTCCATTAAGTTGCTGAAAACAGTCACCCAGAAAAGCTTGCCCCAAATCCCCCTGAGCTGTAGCAGTTCTATTGTGCAACAGCACGGCAGCAGCTCCAGGGCTCAGGAGCAGACACTCACTGATTTGGAGTTTGCACTTCACTGCAAAGGGAATCACTCTGTTAGCACTCAGTCAAGGGTCAAAATAGACAGTCAAATTCTTTCATTACAAAATTTGGAATAAAAGAAGCTTTCCCTGAGTTCTGGGGAGAACTACAAACTCTTTAGAAGGCCTTCTGAGAAAGCCTCCCAGTCTGCATTTTGGAAGTTCTCCTGCTTGACCCAGCAAACTGAGGAAATGACAGACTCTGCTGCCACAGACTCTCCTGTGGAGGGAACGGAAGCCCTGCAGGTTCCCCTGCAAATGCTGCCCCTGTGGCTACAGACACCCCCTTTTTAGCTGAACCTCTTGACAGGAGCTTTATCAAACCAGTGGCATCCTAATGCTCTTTCTCTTTCAAAATCAGAAACTCAGCCACCAAGAAAGAGCAGGAAGACATACAAAAGCCAGGTTAGGTTACACCCTAACTTAAGCATAAGGGAAACCTCTACTTACGGGTGAAGTGTATCACGTAATACACGGAAAAAGAAATGCCATAAGCAGCAAAAGCTGCTGTGGCCAGATGGTGAAACATTATCATTTTTGAAAGTTAGGCAAATAATAGAAGAAACAAGGCTCTTGTCAATGGGTAGCTACCCACTGACAAATTCCCCAGCCAGGAAATTTCTCCTGATCTGAGCAAGCACTAGGGCTGCTGTGACACTCAGACCTTCCGTGCACCAAGGCAACCTTCTGATGTCACTATGACAATGTGGCAACCGTGCCCTGACATCACAAAGCAAACGCTCCATGTTAGTCTGTGAAGTTATGGAAAGCAATAACCAACCTTCCCTAAAGTAAACACAAAAGAGCCCGGGAAGTTCTTCTCTGTCACAAAGCAGCAAAAATTCCCCTCATGGGCCAAACCCTGTTGTTCAGGGATCCAAGAGGAACTCCAAGGGTGCCCCAAGCACCTACAGGTGAGCACTCAGATGGGACACAAGCAAAGGAAACCAGACCAAGACAATGGCCCACAGCATTGCACATGTGAGAAATGACTCTCACTTTTAAAATTTTAAAGGTTTATTAAACCTTAACAAAGGAATTAATAAGGAAAAATTGCAGCATTAGCAGCATCTGTGACTAGCAGCCATGTGCTCATCTACAAAAAGGATGCTCTGCCTTTTATACCCTTAGCCCCTCTAAAAGTTTTGTCAGTCAACTCTTTCTCTGCTGTCCATTGGTGGAGATTACTTTCTTGCATCCTGACTGGAGGTCAGGTGTTGTTACACCCTGCCTGCTGGTCACAAGCCAGCCCTCCCCAAATGCCCTGACTACCAAGGCTATTACAAGGGGGACGGGAAAGAGGACTATGGGAGGATATATTACAATACCATCACTACACATTTGAACATCCACATAACATCTGCTTCCTAATTGTCAGAGCCAACCATTGCATTACTCGTCCAGAACACACAGAACCAGGAGAGAAACCACTGTTGGTATCACAGCTGAAATGTTTCCTAACAAATCTCCCCAAATATTTGCACCTTTATTGGACATGCCCAGGGCTCTGGTGCGTGTACATCTCTGCCTCTCTTCCCCTTTGGCAGCAGTTGAACTGGCACCATCTGCCCGCCAGCAGCAGCTGCTCCAAGCTGGGAACGCCGCTGGCCGTGCTGATTTCCAGAGGCTTCTGTGTGCCAGGGGAAGCCAAGGCAGGAGCGGGTTGAACGGTACTGGCGCTGCTGCTGCTCTGTGCCAGAGAGCCCCGGCTGGGCAGGGCACGGTGCCCACTGCGCTGCGGGCTCCTTCTCCTGCCACAGCTGGGCACACCTGGCAACAAGGCATGACAACTTGTGGGCAAGCCAAGGGGTTTCTGGGTCTGCACTGCTCTGCACACACCCAGCACACCTGCAGCACAGAATTTTAACCCTCAAACAGGTGAACCAAAGGGAAACAGCTGGAAAAGATTTCATTTCAACCATTCTTTATGCTTCAATAGAAATGACCAAAATGTACGTTATCGAGCAGGGCCCGATCCACACTGCCAGCTCAGTGTGAGAAAAGAGGCTTTACTTTATTTCAGTGCTGGGTGCATGGGAATCACTTCCCTGAAACATGCACACCCACGTGTTAGTTTCCATGGAACTAAGAGATTACTTTCATTACTTTTATTCATTACTTTGCTCAAACTCACAGGCCAAACATTCTCACAAAGTATTTGACATGTTTAAATCACTTCCCCAAAATTACTGACATTTAGAGTAGGGGTCTCCTGAGGGTCTCCAGTGGTTACGTGGTGAACATCCCGTTCCTCAAATTCTCCTTCCATGGTTAAGAGCCTTCTTCTCCTTGAATGCATTGCAGCTACCTCCTCAGTAGGCCCACTGTCTTTATTCTCAAGGCTAAGACATTCACTTGCACACATTAACCACTGCTGTGAGGGACGGTACAACTAAGCACTTCCTGATAAAGCTTAACAAATTCACAATTTGTTGCAGGTCAACACTTCCCAACGTCTCTCATTCGTTCTCTGGGAATCAAACACGAGCATTTTGTGATCCCTGAGCCCAAGGCCGCCTCCAACCCTGCTGTCACCCAGCAGCCCTTCTCTCCTCACAAACAGCAGGCCCAGCAGTGCCTTCCCTCACTGGCTCAGTCACCAGCTGTGTCAGGAGTTCTCTGTCACACACTCCAGGACCTTCCTGGACTGTTTGCTCTCCACTGCACTCTGTTGCCAGAAGACATCCCCACCCTGTTCCACGCCCCTTGCAGAACCCTGCACCTGCCATCCATGGGCACCTGGCAAGGGGAGGCACTCACGGCAGAGATGCACCAGCTGCACTGGGCAGGAACCAAAACCCTCTGGCGGCACAGCTGCTGGCCTGGGTCTGGCACAGCTCTGCACGCCCCACTCCTCACGGGCTTTGGGCTGGAAATGCAATTGTACTTTCTGCCTCATGGAGAAATACCAGGGCTGCACAAACCACGACCAGCGGGACACATCCCAAAGGCACTGCAGCATGGGGTTGAGAAGGAAGAAGACCCTTCCCCAGTTCCTAACCATACCAAAACCACCATAATGGGAACTTTTAATCTTCTGAATGTAGAGTTGATTCACAAGGGAATCTTCCAATGGAGTTGAAGTTTGGTAGAGTTTTTTTTCTGAGTCCTAATCCTAATCAGACTGTTGATTTGAAAATTTATTTGAAAATATATTTTAAAAGGCTGTGCAGTCATATGGTTTTGTTCTAATACCAAAATGGCTAGATGAAATGTACTGGCATTTTAATTACATCCAAACTGATTAGTCTGTAAAAGCTTTCCTGCAGAATAGCCACTGAACAAGAAATGAAAATCTGTGGACTGTTGACTTTGCAAATTTCTACTAAACTTATCAGACAATGAGGTATTTTTAGGCAGATCATAGAGCAAAATAATTCCTATGGATAACTTGATTTGGATAAACCTGTTGATTTCAAATTAAAACTGCCAGCACATACTAAGTGGAAATCTGAATACTCACTTCTATGAGCTCTGAATTATTAGATAGTCATGGTCTGCCATATTAACAAAAATTATCATTCTGGCTATTTTTTTTACTTACAGCCAGCTCTTCAACACTCTTTGTAACATCAGAATGAGAGTTTGTAGCAATGTGAACCATGGGTTGGTGCAGCATTGCAGAAGGCTCCTATGCCAGCACTAAATGTTCACATTTACCATGGTATCCCTTCTTGCCTTTAATTCCAAGCTACAGCTCAGTTCTTGCAGTATAGATGCACACTTGTAGTCTGTATTTGCAGCTGGTTCGTACTTTCTTGTCCAGAAAAACATCATGCTTGGATCTCAAATCAAAACAAAATGAGGAGAGAGTCAGGTTCTGGATAGGTGTAGCAAGAACAAAGAGATTTTTTTGCAAATATGTTTAAAAGTTGTTTGTACATGCTGCAAAACCAGCAGATTAAAGACTGCACTCTAACTTGCAAGCTGAGCTTTGCCTGTTCTTTCTGGACTAATTTCTTGAGGCCAGACACTGAACCTAATCAGTAAGAAAATCCAAACCACAGGAGTAGTTTGGAGAATATTCTAAATTATTATGTCATGATGCTTTTTGCCTAAAAGTTCTGGCCATCATCCGATTGGAGTAATTAGAGGAGATCGAAGCCATCATACTGTGCCTGTGCACACAATTCCTTCCCAGGAGTAATCCATGAAGCAACGCTGACAAATCCACACCAGCAGCTGTTGCCACACAGCCATGAAGCAGAGAATATGTATTTCTGCTACACTTGGACAGCTGAAGATGCCTCTGCTGAGCTAATTTTAGTGACTGCCCACCACAGATGAGACCTTGTGGTCAGTCTCCAGCAAGTCAGGGCAGTTAATATTCTGCCTAAATGAAGTAAGTCTAGCAATACATAGACCATGGAGCCTGAGGAAAGCCAGCAGCTGTGGGAGATTTAATTTGTTTCCGTATCTTTCTTTTTACAAAATTATTACTGTCAATTATTTAAAGAATGGAATCTTTTTGCACACCATTGGCTGGAAGGTTGGTCAGTCTTCCATTCATGACTCCTCTGAAAGCATCACCACAGTGTTTTTATCAGTAGCTCTTCCATCATCATGGCTCACACAGCATTTCCTGCAGCTCTTCCTGGAGTCAGGGAAAGGCACCAGGACAAGGGGGAGAAAGCTGTGTGCAGAGGCTGTGTCAGCTGAAGAGACATTTGTTTCCTCTGATTTGACTGAATGGCTGCAGGAACCTTGCTGGCACTGCTGGCAGGGTGGCCTTTTGCAGGGCTGGGCAGAGTTTGGGGCCCAGGATCCCTCCTCTCAGCGGGACACCAGGGTGAGCAGCCCCTGTCCCAGCCAGGAGCAGAGGTTCTGTGGCTCTGCCCTGGGCACAGGGACCTGCCACTGCCATGAGCTCCTGCCGCGGCTCCTCTGGGGCAGCTCCTGCTCTGCAGTGATGATGGGCGCAGCTGGGGGTGGCTGCAATGGAGGGGGGCTTCCAGTGGGCTCTGTTGGTCTGCCACACTGGAGCCAGCAGAGCTTCTGGAAGGAGTCTCCTCTTGTGAGCTGCTGGAGCTGGAGCTGGCACTGGCCACAGAGCCGCTGTGTTCATCCCTGACAGGACCAGAGCACAGCAGCCTCTGGGCCTCCTTGCTGCACGATGGCAGTGAGGAGGCCATGGACCAGAGGTTCAGTATGGATGACTCAGTTTCCTGATAAACTGTGCTAAGAAAACCCTGCATCACTCCTGCCAGATCTAAGACACTCCAAGAAATCTGTTGGCACTTTGGGAACTCAGAATTGTTTGAATTTTGAACAATTGTCCTATGAGCGCTTTTGATGGTTTTTGTCATTTTGTGTTGATTCAGTTGATCCTTCAGAGAAGCTTTCCTAATAATATAAAACACCGGGAATTGTGGAGACCCTGGGGGGGCATTCCTTGGTCTAGGGAGACACAAGAAGCTTCCCTCAAAAAGCTGTTAGACCCCATTGGCTCCTTCCCCTGTTCCTGTGTCTGTTCCTGTGTTCCTCAGCCACACCTTCCCTATTCCCTGATTGGCCCCCTTATCTTTGTACTGCCCCGAGATCAGGGTCAGCCCCCAGGCCCCTGTGGAGACAAAGTGAGACCCTCTGTGTGTGGGTGCTGGGAGCTGAACATCTCCCTGCACAGCTGAATTAAACATCTGTGGAGATTATGCAAAAGGTCCTTTTTGCTTCTTTACCCTGGGCTATGCTAGCAGCAATTCAGACTGCTACAGAGGAGAAGCTGCAGTACTGGCACCAAGGTTTTGGCAACTTGAACATAGGCACAGAGGGCCTGCAGGATGCTGCTCTATGAATTCCTTAACCAGCCATCTCTGGTGCTGGCATATTCCCTCCAGCTTCTGCTGCAGCCAGGGCCACCTTTGGTCCAGTAGATGACATTGTTATTTGAAAAATTCGGCCCACACCTTGGGCAGGAGGCCATCCACAGGCTCTGGTCCTGCAGCCCCTGCTCAGCTGGGGACAGTGTTCCCTGTGGGGAAGATGGAGCAGCCATCACAGGGTCTGGGGGGCTGCTTTCAGCAAGGTGGCAAGGCTCTCTCCCTGCTGGACTCTAGCAATTGTTTCCAGGAGCTGATGGCAAATTCTATGTAGTCCTGTTCATCCTACTCAGAAAACCTGACAGCTTCTATCATTCTTCTGCAGAATTGGCATGCTGGATTTCTCTTTGCCCACTGCAGGGTGCAGCCCAGGCAGAACTGGTGGTGACAGGGCAGAGAAAAATTCACATCCTTCTTAGTGCCCTGGCAGATGGGGCAGCTCCGTTCTGTCCCCATGGCCATGTCTGTCTGTCCCAGCAGCAGGGAAGAGTTGAGGACCATGAGCTGCTCTCATTTGCAATCTTGCTTGGCCAGAGCCCAAGCTCGAGGCAGAGTGGTCCAGGCTCTGTCAGTGCCCAAACATAAGCAGAAAGGGATGTTGTATCACAATCCATTCCTTGGTGAAGGAGGTCCATAGTAGCCTCAAGAGGCACCTCAGACACTCAACAGTCAAGGCAGTAACATATGGACAGGACACGGATGGCAGTTCATGGCTGAGAGAGCATTTGTAGGCATATCCAAGGACAAATTTCCCTGGAACTCTCCACAGCTCTGGGATCTGCCCATCAGCTCTGCCAGAAGCTTCAGCAGAACAACCAAAGTCCTAAAAAGCAGCTTCCAGACACTTTTCCTACCATCCTGCCTCAGTAGCCGGGTTGCTTGCTGCAAAACACTCCTTTTCTCCTCTTCCCGAATGCCCTGTGGACACTTGCGGCCAAAATAAAAAGCTCCTGGCCCTCTGTGTGATGTGATAATACAGTTTTTATATTTCCATGCTGGGATGAAAGAAAGCTGTGCTGTGGGTCAGGAGAGGCCAGGACCCACTTGGCCTTCCTGCAGGCTGAGGGGGTCCCAGCAGACATCCCGCTGCTTTTTTGGGGAATGTGTGAGGGGGAGTGGAGGGGGTGACAGAGAGGTCGAGATCATAGAGTGGAAACTCAGCTCCAGAGTGGCAGTGCAGACTCTCCCTGCTGAATGTTTGCTGGGGCTGACAAAGAAGGAAAATGCCCCAATAACAGCCCGGTGGCACTGTGTCTCAGGGACAGGTACAGGGAGGTGACAACAAACAGCAGCATGGCCCGGTCGCACAGCTCCTAGGAAGCAGTGACAGAGGGTCCTCATGTGCAGGAGATTTCAGAAAGGCTGTCTTCTCAAATGGCCACTCTGAAACCCCTCTCTTTGCCTCTTGGGTTTGTGAATGCTTTTGACAGCAACAGCATCCTGGGGCAATGCATTCCGTGATTTCATTAAGCACTCCTTGAAAAGCATCTCCCATTGTTCAACTGAGCTGCCAGCCTGGTCATTTCAGAGGGTGCTGCCTTGGTGGAGAGAAAAATCAATCTTCTGCCTTTCAGGGAGCTGAAGGAGGAGGGACTCTTCACCATCCAACACCTGGCTGGGTCCCATTCAGAGGTCCTGCTTTGTAGACTGGGTGAGGATTGCTTGGCAGTTACCAGCGAGGTGAGAACATTGTTCTGAATTGTCCCCCATACTTCATACACGGTGTGTAGAGTAGGTATGTGCTTGTTCATCTCCATGTGTGCTCAGGGTCTGCCGTCATTTCTGGTTTTAGACCTGATATTTCCAATGTCTGTCAGCTGTCTGTAGGATCTGTGGGCACATGCAGCTGTATTTACTGGCAGGTCGGGTATCTGACACTCAGTCTTTGAGTGTGGTGCCTTCATAATGCAATGTGCAAATGCAGAAACTGAGACACTAATGATGTTATTTGCAAGAGTCCCAATCTCTGCCCAACCTATTGGGCAACAACATTGCAAATTATTCTGTAGACCCGAGCCTGTGTTTTCTGTTTCCTGGCTGAGTGCTTCAGCTGCTGGTGTTGCTTTTTTGAACAGGAGCACCTGACTCTTTTATCTTTATGACCTATTCCTTCATGATTTGAAAGCAGCTCTTTATTTATTTTCTAGTAAAAGGGCCTAAAATCAAAGCTGTGGACATTTTAGAAGTTTTAAGTAGAACATTTAAGTGAATATTTTTTTTAGGCATGCAGTGAGCAGGTCTGAAGCCAGAAATTGGTGCCAGAGTAAGTGCCTTTCTGTGCTTGTGCTCTCCTGCTCTTCCTGTCCTTGTATGCTCCTCTGGACACAGTGGGATGTGTTGTCTTTTCCTGGGACTTCTGTTGAAGGCAACTGGTTTTCTTTTCAAGGTGATTCCTATGTTTCCCCTCATGGCTTCCCCAGGTGACCAACCTCCGTTCCAAGGTGTCCTGCTCTGCCATTGTCACTCTGGGAGAGCTCTTTGTGACCTTGAAGAAGGACATGGACTCTGAGGTGGATGAGGTTGCTCGGCTCCTTCTCCAGATGGTGTCCAACTCCCCAGAATTTGTTCAGAAAGCAGCCAGTCAGAGCCTGGGGATCATGGTGGAGAATGTGACTCCTGCACGAGCAGTGACTGCTCTCCTGGACATGGGAGCCAAGTAGGTTCTTCTTCTTTTAGTGATGTTCTTCACCTTTGTGTGTGTGGGAGGGAGAAGGGATGAGACAGAGAATGGGAATGGTGGGAGGGAAGGGTCCTGCATCTTGCATCTTCTGTGGACTCAGTGACTTGATTCTCCAACCAACCTCACTTCTTTCCTCTTGTCACCTATTTCTGCCCTCCTGCAGCCCATTACTTCTCAGAATCAAAGAAGTGTAGAATATGTGGAGTTGGATGGGCCCATCAGGACCATCAAGTCCAGCTCCTGGCCTTGCCCAGAACAGCCCAAGGGTCACACCAAGTGCCTGAGATTGTTGTCCAAATGCTCCTTCAACCCTGTCGGGCTTGGTGCTGTGACCACTGCCCTGGGGAGCCTGTTCCAGTGCCCAGCCACCCTCTGGGTGAAAAACCCTTTTTCCTGATATCCAAACTAAAGCTCCTCTGACTCAGCTTCCTGCTGCTTCCTGGAGTTCTCCCAGTCTGTCAGATTTTCCTAGATGTGGTGACTGATGGGGAAGGGAAAGTGCCTGCAAAGGCCAAGGATAGAGCCTTGTGCTTTTGTGGGAAGAGGGACAATTGCAATTGCAGCTGTGAGCAGTGTTTGGTATTTCACAGTGCTAACCACAGAGGCCCTGGGAAAACCATGTCTCCTCATGATGCCATTAACTTGAGAAATGAGGAGGGTCCTTGCTGGGGCGTGGAGCACGTGGGGGACAATCTGCTGGGTGTGGCACAGCCTGCACAGCAGGTGCAGCTCCTGCCAAAGGAGTCTTGTATGACTGTCATGGCCTTAGAGTTCTACTTTCCATTCAAAGTGATGTTTCATGTTAGCCTTGAGATGACGAATCACTTTACAGGCACCTTCACAGGCTGACTGCCAATTGGACAGTTGAAGCAAATGCTGCCTTAAATGTTGGTGCTGGGCCTGATAGTTTCCAAGAGACGCTCTCTAGAACAGGACAGCCTGCCTAAACTGCCTGCCACCTTTTCCTCAGCTTTGCAGTAGAGTAAAAAATTCATATGGATCCATTGCCAAGCCCCACAGAAGAAACAGGCTGCATTGCTGGATATTCTGCAACTTCATAGCCCACAACGTGTTTTCCCTGCATTTGTTATTTTCCAAAGGTCTGCAGATTTGGGGATAAATGGGTGGAAAGAGCCTCAGTCCTGCTGCAGCTCTGTGTACTGGGTGCCCTCTGATGGGTCAGCATGAATTGTCCTTAATTTCTAATTTATTCATATGTCATCTATGTCTTTAATCTTTCTCAGAATAAATACTGTGAAAGAAACTGACTATCAGACAGAGCAGGGAGACTGAATTCCTCCCTCTTCTGTGCAGGCAGGCCTTGTGTGCAATGCTACCTTTGTGTTTAGCTGAGGACAGAACCTTCTGCAGGTGTCTGAAGGTGCAGGGAGAGCCCAGGCTCCTTCCCCCAGCAAGGACAGGGAGCAGGCTCTGGCCAAGGCCAGCGCTGCTGCTGCTCCTTGTCCCTGTGCCCAGGGTTTGCTCTCTCCTCCCCAGCAGCCGCCCCTACCCGGTGCGCGAGTGTGCGGCCCAACTCCTCCTGTCCCTGATGGAGAGAATTGGAGTCACCAAGCTCGCAGGCACAGCCAGGGCTGAGAGGCTGCCACACGTGGCAGGGAAGCTTGCTCGGGACTGTCACAAGGACACAAGGTAATGATCTTCATTTCACCTCCCAAAACAGGAAAACCGCTTTGTGTCTGGCTATAAAAGTGAAACCACACAAGAGTGGAAACTAAAGGGAATGTGAAGTTTCTCACGGTGTGAATAAGGATCATAGAATCATGGAATATGCTGAGTTGGAAGGGCCCATCAGGATCATCGAGTCCATCCCCTGGCCATGTGCAGGACACCCCAAGAGTCACTCCATGTGCTTGAGAGCATTGTCCAAACTCTTCTTGAGCTCTGTCAGCCTTGGCACTGTGACCACTGCTCTGGGCTGCCTGGGCAAATGGCTGAACTGGGAAACCTGAGGTTGGCCAGCAAAAAAGAACATTGCAACTTTTTCCTGTGGCTTGAAGGATTCTTTACTGAGATCAAAAGAGCTCAGATCAGCCAGTCCAACACTTTTGTTTGGCCTTAGGTGCACAACACAAAGCCAAAGTAGTGGCTAATGTTCATCACTGAAAAATCCCAAACATCCATTTCTCATTAACTTCAGACTATCCTAGAAATATTTCAGGGGTCTTTAGCCAATCTTTTCAGACTTTCTAAACTTGTTCTGAAGATTTCTAGAATGCTGTTATCTGTGGCTCAGTGAGCTCCACATTTCTTCTTGAAGAAAACTCTGGTTTCCTACTGGCAAAATCAACCCAAACCACCAAAATCCCCTTCCTTGATGATGAAATTGCCATTAATAGCTGCCAAGAACACCAGAGCAACTAGCTGCCCCTGTGCATACACATAGCATAGAATAATCAAGAGGATGCATGAGGTGCTTTGTCCTGGCTTCTCTGCCAGTTAAAGAAAGGGAAATTATTGTGCAATGGCAGCAGGCCACTGCTAACAGGCTCTGACAACAAAGCAGATGTGTTTCGCTTGTTCCCTGGGATGCTTTGATGCCACAGAAGCACACCCTCAGTGTCAGAGTGAATTGGCATTTTTCTGTTGCCCCACATTGTCCTCTTGCCTCTTGTGTTCAGCTGACAGTGCTGTGCAGTGTCAAGTGAGGTAAATCTCCCTCTTTGTGAGTAGGTAATGCCTTCTCTGCAAGGATTGCCCCTGATGAGTTTAAGGTATCAGTCTCTTCTGTTAACACTCTTCCTGTGTTTGTTCACTTTTATTTTCCTTCCTTCCTTCCTTCCTTCCTTCCTTCCTTCCTTCCTTCCTTCCTTCCTTCCTTCCTTCCTTCCTTCCTTCCTTCCTTCCTTCCTTCCTTCCTTCAGCATTATGTACAGTAGATGATGAAGATGTTGCTCAATCATCAACAATTTAAAATGCTTTTGGAACAATCTCTTTCCACCCGTGACCTGGAAGATATTCTGACAAGAATTAAGAAGAAAGTAAGTGCTTGGCAGAAGAAATCTCTCCTTTGTGCAAGTATTGCCACTGCCAATATGAGATCAAATACACCCAATCTGTCTGTAGCTCATTCCTCTTCTGCTGAATCATTTTGCTCCTGGGAATGAGCTGTTAATCCTCAGCCTATTCATATGTAGACCACAAAGGAACTGATGTTATTAGGGAAAAAGTGGGGTTTAGAATATTTTCAATATCGGTCACAAAGAGGAAAGGGTAAGAGGAGAAAATGGGTTTACATTTAAGCGTAAGCCACCATCATGCTCTCCCTACTCTGCCCCTTGTAAAGCAATTAAGTGAGAATTGTGCTTCTGAAGATAACAGAGTCTTTGCAAAGGACACTGGAAGTAGTAGTGCCAAGAAAATCTCCAAATTTGCAAAAGATGTCTAGGTCAATCCTAGTTACTGCAATTACTGTCTGTCTTTTGGGAATAGTGCCCTGCTATCAAGCCCTGTGGAGCTGGAAGAAGCTTGGTGAATTCAGCAGCATCCAGTGGAAAATCCTTTGTTTGTTTGGGGGAGGATTTCGTTTTTTTTATCAACATTACAGAAGGGAGCCTGCCTTTGTGCAGGCACAGAGAGAGTGAGTGTTGAACCAAATCAACTTCCAACACAATGGGCCAACCCCCAAAGAGTCCAGTTTGTTCTGCTGCTTCCTTCACAAACACTCGTTGCCTGCCAGTTTGCATTATTCCCATTTATGCTCAAGACTAAGGAATTTGGGAGTTTAGACTGCTGCTCAGTCTGGTAGCACCCATAACCTGCCTTGGGCTTTTGAAAACAAAGAGTTGGCATCACTGAATCTCTGCTCTGATTCCATCTGTAGGTTAGGAAATGTTTCCCTAAGCCTTGGTAGCAGTGATCCTGGTTCTGCCTTGTGTTTAAAACAGGGAATTTCCTGGTTTATACTCTAAAGATTGATGGGGTTTCTCTGTGTTTTTATAGGGGATGGAAAACCAGAAGGCTGAAGGCCCATCTGTCAAGGATTCGGTGAAGGAGAGGAACAATGGCTCAAAGGAGCCCCAGGCCACATTGTCTGCTAGCAAGCGGTGCTGAGCACTTCTGTCAGATGTGACAAAGCACATGACAAGCTTTACATGCCTCTTCCTCAGGAAAAACTTTCTGGCAGAGATGACCAATGCCACAGATTGTTTCCTTTCCCTACAAATGCTCTAGGATAAAAAATGTCTACTTCTGCATTGTGCTGAACACAACTTCTCTGGAGGGGTTTCCACAGAAAAGGAGAGACAAACAGACACCCATTAGTTGCAGCTCAGACGATCCAGTGCAGTGGCAAGGGCAGTGTTGCGGAGGCTGGGAGAGGGCCAAGTTTCTGCTGCCTGACTTGGGACAAGTAAATTCAAACAGGGCTTTTTTTCATCTGAGTGGAGTCTTTTTCAGATGGGTGTTTTGATGAGAAATCTCAGTCTGGAAGCAAGATGCCATTCCACAAAGATGCAGTTCTCATCCATGTGGTTTGGCCTGGCTGAATCGTGGTTTTCTTACCCTCAAACACTACCAAGTTGGAGTAGTAAGTAGCAAGACAATTCCTGAACAACTTCAGTCAACAGGTGTCTGAATGTGGACTTTTTGTCTTGATATTCCTGTCCTTCATGTAATTTGCTCGATGGACAGCATGTTTGGTTTATTGCCCCCTGGGCTGCAATCAGCATTTAAGACAGGAATTGCTCCTTGCTGTCTCTTCATGGCAGCTGCAGAGCTGCTTGTACCTGTTCTCCTCTGATAGCAGAGGGGATTTATTTAACTCTGTCCTGCTCAGCAGTGGCAGGAAAGTGACCACATGCCTCAGTAGCACAGCTGGCATCTTCCTGTGCTCATGGAAGAGACAGGTTGATCCAGGAGAATTGTTCCCAGTGGGTTCGTTAAGCTGTGCATCTGATCTCTAGTCAATCAAATGAAATGTGAGTGTAGTTCTGGGATGTCTGGCTTCTGTTTTTGTCTCTCTTACTGATTTTCTGAATCCTTCAAATTTGGCCCTGTTCATCTGTTCAGATGCATCTGAGCTACTTTTCCAGATTGTCATGCCTGGTTGCAGAGACACTTCTCCAGAGTGATGAGTTCCCTTATTCTAAGACACACACATCCCATATGAGGAGGCATTTAAACTTGGCAGTAGTGTCTCTCTTTCTCCACAAAGCAATGTGACCTGTGTGCCCTGGCAGCCATCTGAAGATAGATCAGATGCATCTCATCCTTGGTTTTCCTGAGTGAGCAGTGGTGAGAATGTCACTTCCAGATTGTCTCCTGTAATGATTGTCATGAGGTCCACGTTGTTCTTCAGACCCTTATGACTTTCCAGCTTGAAATCACATCATTAGGAAAACTGCTCAAGATGTTTTGCTCACAATTAACTGCAGGTATTCTCTGTGGCTGCAGCTCTCTCCACAGAGAACAGTAGGCACAACTTTCCCAGGCATTGTCCTGGGGAAGGTTGTGAGAAGATCAAAGAATGAGAAACAATTCTTATCTTCCCTTGCTGCGCCTGTTGTTGTGAACATGTGGAATGTGTTATGGAGATTTGTTGACCAAAGGGTAATTTTTTAATTGGCCACTGGCGATGGTGTTTTGGATTCAATTGACCAATCTGGTCTGTCTGTATCATATAGTATAGTATAGTATAGTATAGTATAGTATAGTATAGTATAATAAAGTGATTGTTCAGCCTTCTGGAATCATGGAGTCAATGTTAATTATTTCCACGATGGGGATGCCATGCTACAATAATTATCACCACCGGGTCCTCATTTGGTTTTATTTTCCAGGGTGAAATCTCCCTCTGATGGACACCTCCTACCCCGTGCACAAGCCCAGGTCACGTCACCTCCAGCTGTGGAAGAAACGGAGCTGCTCCAGAAGCTTTACCATCTCCTGGAAGCCAAGGGGTTTCACTCAAGGATGGAAGGAGTGGAACTCCTCCAAGACCTGTGCAAAACCAGCCCCCAGCTCATCTCCACTAACATTGCCCAAGTATGTAGAGTATCTTCACTGCTCCTTTCCTTTAGCTCCTTTCCTAAGCCTGTAGCAGCAAAGTTAATTCAGTGTGTCTTGGCACTCTGTCCTGGCTGTTTGTGACACGCTGGTCCCTCTTAAGCAGACAAATGTAATTCAGGTCCAGGCTTCAGGACAAGTTATTTCAGTCCAGCTGTATTTGTCTGGCAGGTGCCTATTGATGCTGTTCATCAGATGATGGCAGAATTTTCTGCTGGTGTAACTGCTGCTCTCTCCTACTCCCAGTTGGGTGAAGTGAAGGGAATCCAGCCCCTGAAAGCATGGCAATTGTTCTCTAGACCAAAAATGGGTTTGCATAGGGAAGAGAATTATCAGGCTGGGTTGGTTTAAACCCAGTTGTTTTTTTGAAAGAATACTTCTATATACTCCATTTTGTCTTACAGAGGCACAGCTCTGGCTACTCATTCCCATCCTTCTTCCTATTCCTCTTGGTAAAGACAGTGCTCCCCCTTCTTGGGGGTCTTTCTTTCTCTTTGGAAAAGGAGGAAAACAGCTAAGGACTCATCTCTGCCTTCTCCTCCCAGTAGCTGCTTTTTCCCTTTTTCCAGGGAAAGGTGCCTGATAATGTGGCTGTCAAGGGACTGAACCTGCTCTAATGAGAGCTGTACAGCACATTACATTTTAGAAGTCTACCTGTTACTTAGAGAAATGGTCTGGATCCTGGAAGAGTTGATCAGAGCCCTGCACTTCTCCAGACACTGGCTTAGAGACAACTCAAACAAAAGAAAACTTAGATCTCCTACAGCCATAGTTTTGGCAAAATCATAATTGCCCTCAGTACTTGAGGCAACTGTATAGAAAACCAGGCATTGTAAACATCTGCTTCCACTCAAAGCAAAGGTACTCTTTAGCATTAATAAATGGAATTGATTCAATGATTTATAGATGGAGAGAAATACCATAGGAACTATTCTGTCCCCAGCCAAACCTCCTAAAACAGAAGAAAATTTTTCAACCAGCATGAGGTTATGCCACCATTCCAGTGAGTGGCCCCCAGGAAAACAGTGAAATTGTGCAAGCGAGTGCTGACCTGACAGAAAGTATCACTTTCATCTTTGACATTGGTGACTGCTACATCCACTTTTCAAACAAGGACATTTGAATCCAGCTTTCACGTTGCTTCTTCTCTTCACAGATTTTTGATTATTTTGTCCTGAGAATATGTGACAGCCACAAGAAAGTGAAGCAGAGGGTGCTGGACATGCTGGCTGAAACCCGGTGATCATTGGTTTGGTGGAAGGAATAACAACGAACCTGAACTCAAAGGATCCCAGGGTTTGTGGGGCAGCTGTGAAAGCACTGGAAGAATCCATTGCTCATTTGGGTAAGGCTGAGCCCTGGCAGGGACTCTCCTCAGCTTCGTCTCTGTCTCTCCTGCACAAGAGAGCACTGAGTGCCTTGACAGCTGCTCTTGTCTGTGGAACCCTCCAGCTGACACCCACCAGAGGCTGTGCAGGTGCAGTCCTTATGCACCATCCCCAACAGGCTGGAATGCGATCACCATTTCCCAATAGTCCCAGGAGCCCTTGGCTCTGTGCTGCTTGTCTGAAGAGCAAGTCCTGGACTACAGCTCTGCTACAGTTCAGAGGCAAAGGGGGTTTAGAGTTTGCTTGGGCCCTGTCTGACTTCCCAAATGAACAGCTTTGCTGTTGGCATGAAGGGACACTGACCCATCAGAGCTTCTGCAGAGCAGCCACCTGCAAGGCTCTACATTAGAGGCATTAGCTGCCTATTTTCCACTTTTCTTCTTTGTCTTCTGTTTTCAAAGGGGAACTTGTGATTCACCAAGTTCATTTCTTTAGAACAAACAGGTATAAACCCAGCTGTCAATGATGCCTTGTTCCACATGTTGTTTTGCATGGGGCAAAATGGCCACAGCAATTAACTACATAGACAAGGGCTGCTCTAAATTCCTTTGCCACACAGATTTATGTCAGCTCTGAGAATGCTGCACTGGGGAAATATGCCTGAAAAAAGGAGTGTTGAAGAGGCAGGTCTTCAAGGGGAGTTTCCACTTTCTCCTCCCCAGCTGCTTTGTGAACTCAGGAACTGCCTGACTCAGTGCCTTTCTGTGTCCCAAGTATGAGGCTCTTCCTTTTTGCTCTGGGATGCAAAACCTTTTCACTGCTTCCATGTGACTGAAATCTTGAGGTCCCTGATGTGAAGTTTGGATTTACAAGTATGAAAGGAGAGCTTTTCTTTTGGAATTTAAAACCCTTCCAAGCAGGCTAGAAAGAAAGAAGAAAAGGATTCAAATATCCACAGAAATGTACTTCATTTTATAAAATGGGGTTGGCCCTGCGCTTTCCCTCCCCACTGTCCTTTCTCCTATGACCTGAGAAAAGTGAGCAGAAACGTGTGTTTCCCTTGTAGATAAAGTGTCACTGCTGAAAGAGTTCAGCTACCAATGGAATCACCTGAGTGGCCAAGCCCTGCTGGATGTCACCGAGCGCATCACAGGTATGGCCTCCCCTTCTGAGCCAAGAGCTCTTCCCAGGGAGCATTTACAGGGAATGCCTGTGAGCAGACAGCAGAGCAGCTCCTCCAAACCAGGAGGTGCTGAGCGTGTCCCTGCTGCCCCATAGCCAAGGCAGGTGGGTTTGGCAGGTTTTCCCTGGCTGCTGCAGAGCTGGGCAGCATCTGAGATGGGGGCAGCGCTCGGCCTGGGGCTGAGCTCTCACTGGGGCATTTTAGAACCACCTCCAGCAAAGGGAGGGCTAAAAATGCCCCAGCTGGCTCCTCTCTGGGAAGCTCGGGAACATCTGTGATCTTTGAGGGGAAATGGTGGCCAATGCTGTCTCAGGGCATCAGTTTGTTTTGTCCTCACAGAATTCTTGTTTTTCTCTTGGAAAGTTTTGAGGCTGAACCGTGCAGGGCCTGGGGGTCACAGCTTAGGCCAGAACTCAACAGAGGTATCAGAGGCACGGGTTTAGTGCAAGGCAGCCTCTGGGGCACAGGGACAGAAGCAGAGTGCTGAGGCTCCCTGCCTGTGCTGTCAGAGTGGCCTTGGACTGAGCCTTTCAGGGTGTGCAAACAGTGTCTGCCTGTGTCAGCACTGTCCAAGATGCTACAAATGCAACTGATAATTGATTCCTCAGAGGAGCTTGCTATGTCAGCAAGAGCCAAGGAATGGAAAAAGGATAATCTCAATATATAGTAGAGAAGATGACTGATAGCCATGCTTCAACTGGGGCTAAATCCACTGCTAATTATGCAAACATCTTTGAATGCAAGGTTTAATACACTTTGTGTCTTCATTAGGAATCTCAAAAGGGCATGTTCAGCAATTGGGAATGTCAAAGGTCCTTTAAAGAGCATTTGAATAAAGTAGATCTCCAGCAATAGGGCATTTAGTTTAGCAGTTCTTTTGATCTCTTTTTCAAATAAAGGAATAAACCATAAATTAGGACTACTTTAGAAAAAGTAGATGTTCTCTCTGAGATTTAGTAGGAACACACAGCTGTTCCTCATGTTCAGTAGTTATCGATGTCTTTAATTGCATTTAAACTCAAATGAATTCCCATTTTAAAATGGGTACCATAACTCTTTTCCTGCTTAGCAGAATTGGTTTTGGGTACTTGCAGGAGCTCTTTCAATGTTGATGACTGCTGGTGGATTAAAAGCATAGAGAAAATGAAGTCTCTTCCACCACAGAATATTAAATGCCTACTAGATAACATTTTGTCTGATCAGAAAATAAGAATGGTCTCCAGAGCATTTCAGGTTTTCATCTCTTAGCCAAATCTGCCAAGCAAGAAGCCTTTTGGTAGTAAATATTTGTCTGTGTTTGATACAGTTCAGTTCAGAAAATGGGCGGAGATATTTCAGGGACAATGTGAGAAAACACTCGTATTTTGGTTACATTTCAGTCTCCTGTGTAGCATTTTTCTTTCTCTATGCCCTATTTCTGTGAACATTATAAGAAAAAATGCCATTACCATTGGGAGGGGAAGTGGCATTAAAATGTGGAGATGCCCAAATGCCAAGGCAATGGGGTCTGGGTAATTCTCTAAGACACCCTGAGGTTTGAAACAGCTCTTTGTAGGAAGCCCCAAAAGCATTCTGCCAAAGACCCCAGCTGGTCACTGATGTTTCTCATCCAGCTGTCAGGCAGCAGCCATCTCTGGTGGGCTGGAGTTTTGAGGTGTGTTCTAATCCTGCCCTTTGCTGTGTGCCACTGAGCACAGGGAAGAGCCAGATTAGACATTTGGCACTTGACATCGAAGTTACAAAAATGGAATCATCCCTTTTATTAGAAATCTCTCCATTTCCTCTCTATGTGCATTTCCAAATCTTCAGTGTGGGTTTAGACAACATCTTAATGGAAATCAAAGGCAATTGGACATTTCATTCATTGTTCATGCAGAGATTGTGAAATAATTTAGTAAAGGTAGGAAGTCTGCCACAGGGACAAGGCTCTGGTTGGAGCAATTAGTGCTGAGGGGTTGGTGGTTCTGTTCCCAGGATGATCAGCTGCTTTGCCCGTTTCTGGACCAAGGGGCTCTGGGTGCTATTTTGTTGATCTAGGCCAGAGAGGCTGGCAAGAAGCAGAAGCAGAGGCGGATCCTTGTTTGCAGTGAGGCTGGTGGGTAAGGAGCTGTGTCTCTGTCCCGGCAGTGCTTGTGCAGGGGGTTCATGCCAGGAGCCCTGAAGTCGTCCAGCGCGACGCCCTGCCCGTGCTCTGGTCCTGCCTGGAGAACAAGGCGCTGCCCGTGCGGAGCACCAACGTCCGCACCGTGGCCACCAAGCTGGCCTCTGCCCTCTGCAAGGTGATGGGCACCCAGCTGAAGAAATGTGCTGCCAGCAAGCCTCCACATGTGCGGGAAAACCTCTCCAAACTGCTGGGCTGGTGAAGGCGAGATGTTCTCCAGAAAGCTGAGGAAGTGCTGAATTGGACACCTCTGGATTTGCCTTTTGAGCTGTGCCAAAAATGATGAAATCCTAAGGAAGGGTGTTCATCTGCCCCTGCTCTCTCCATCACATTTCCTAGTCATGGGTTGGGGGGCCTGAAGCAGCTCCAGGTTGAGGACAAGGTGAAGGCAATCATGGCTCAGCCTCACACAGAGGTGAGGGGGGAGCTGGGCCAGTCTCTGCTGGGAGGAAGGGTCTTGTGGCAGCCCAGAGAGGCTGTGCACATTGCCAGGGAACAGCTGTGCCCTGCATGTGCCCCTGCAATGAGCTGTGCTGCTGCCAGTGCCCCTGGAGCTGTAGGGCTGCTGAGCTGTGGGGCAGGCAGAGGAGCAGGAGGGTGCATGTGCAGCTGAGCCATTCCTGGGGAGCACAGGGCTCTGGGCTTCCTGCTGTCCCAGGGCAGCCCAGAGGCCACGCTCTGCCTGTGCCAGCTCTGGGCAAGTGGCTCAGCGTTGTGCCCTGGCCTGCCTCAGTGTCTGCCAGCAGGAGCATGTTTCCCTGTGCAGCTGTTTGGACATTTCCAGGAAATGTGTCCCATGAAATATGGAGCTTCAGCTGCTTTAGGTTTGCATGGTGGCCTCTGTTAAACTTTGTGTCTCCACTTTGAAGATCTGACTGGTTGCAGTCTTACTGAGAAGTTTTCTCGGACACTTCCAATGTTCCCTCACCCACAAAGTCCTTGCCTCCCGTCCAGAAGAGCTCTCTTTCCTCCAAGCTCAGGAAGAAGCTGCTGCCTGTATGAAGAGTGTTTGAAGAATAGGATTGATGCATTAGGCTTCATAGTTGCAGCTGTACATAGACTCGGATCTTTAGATGTAGTTTTGAATTAATGTGGTTTGATTCTGTCTTTAAGTTTTGATGACGTATTTTTAATTCTAGATATTTTATTTTGATGATGAAAAAAAGTAAATAAATAAACAAAATTGAAAAAACCAAAAGGAGAATGTGAGACCAGGACCTGCCAGCCTAGAGATTATGGGAGTGCAGCTCACTCAATGTGCCAGTGTCTCACCACATCCTTTCCTCATTGGGCCTCTCCTCTTCCTCTTTGGCCATGTTTTCTTTGTGTCATTTGTGCTGCTCTTTGTTACTTGGCATCACAACAGGGCCACACATTGACCTGTGTGGGGGACAATGGATCCAAAAGATCCTGTCTAGTCAAAGGTTTTCTACCTAGGTGTGTTCTGTGCTCACCAAAGGCCTGAGCAAAGAAACCAAGAGAAGTGTGCCCAAATCCCAAAGCTTTGCTCCTTTGCAATCTCCCACAGATCTGGCTCACAGGTGTCTTCAATCACAACTCCACAGGTAAGAAGAGTTCGTGTATTTCACTGGGAAAAGATGCACTGCTTTGGAAAAGCTACCTGTATGTATATTTACCCGGGACAGCAGTGCAGCTGTGTTGTTTGCACCTTGTTTGCAGAAGGATGAGTGCACTGGGAGGCCAATACCAGGTGACAAGGGTTCCTCAAATCTGCACTGCAGCCTGGGTGCCATTCAGCCCAGAGCTAGGGCATCATTTGTTCCCATGGACCAGTGCTTGCCAGTGGAATGAATTCCTGCACAGCTGGAAGAAGCAATTCTGGATTCAGCTCCAGCTGTTGGTGGGCTGTATGATCATTGACAGTGCTGCCCTTCCAGAAATTATTCTGCAGTTTCCTTTCATAGTCATTTGAAGCTTTGAAACTTCACATTTCAATTTGCTTTGCCTTAGGGAAAAACACTTCTGGGCCCGGTGCAAACTGTAACCTTTTGACAGCAAAGTGCTCATGGTCGCCAGCTTCTGATGTTACACAATGTCACCTGGCTGCATGTGCTTGCTTAGCTCTGGGCCTAGTCCCGGCCTAGTAAAGCCCAGGCAGCGTAGCACGTTGCAGAGAAAATTGGTACATGAGCTCATGGGGTTGCCATCAGCAGCAGAGTGAATGTGCCCTTTAGGGATTTCTCTGGAGACAAATTTAGGGACCTGCTCCATGCCACAATATTCTCTTAGATCTTTGTGAAATATCCTAGAAAAGGCTGTGAAACTTCACATCTCCTTGCACAGCCACTGTTTGAAAAGGGGCATTTTTGTCCCTCCTCAAAGTCATTGCTCTTGCACACCAGAAGCATGAACATCCACCAACAGGAATGATGTGTGGTCCTGCTGCTGCTGCTGCAGAGAACTGGGCAGTGCAGACCTGGGTGTTACCAATATCAGCACTTAATTAGCATTTCATGCTCCTTCAGGCTGTCCAGATCCCAGGGCTCTTTGTTTCAAAGCAGCCACTGCACCATCTCTAGGGAAGAACAGGAAATGGGAAACAGCGACTGCCAGCCTTGCAAGGTTGTAGGGGAAAACCTGAGGTGTCTGCATCAAAAGATGAATGGGAAGAGTGTAATTGCCAAAGCAAATGCTCTGTAAGGACAGCAGCACCAGTTCTTTACTGCATGCTTGCATGAAGATCATTTGGGATGTCCTTTTTGTATCTCATGCAGAAAAGGAGCTCTTAATAATATCACGCTACTTAAACCAGATTGGGATGTAGCTCTGTAGTGGTTCACAATGAAGCAGACTGTCTGCTGTGTCACTGCCAGCCCTGCTGAGCCTGCGAGGGACCAGAGTGTATCCCATGCCTGTTTTGCCTCCAAGCAGAGCTTGGTTTTCCTCATTAGTGTGGAGTAAATACAAGAGTAATAAAATGGACAATTAGACTGGCCACTTTGGAGGATATGCTCATGCCTTCACATGTCAGTCCTGCACCTCATGCACCCAAGGCTTGTTACTCATCAAGAAGTATTTTAACAAAAAAACCTCAGCTCTCATGTTATATCTGAATAAAATTGCACAAGATCATCAAGAATTCTGCTGACAGGAACAAGACAAGAGCCTTCCAACACTCACTTGCAGCTGTCCTGGATTGCTGCAGCCCTTTGTGAAAAGCTGCAGCAGACAGAGTGTTTGGAGTTGGTTTGGGCCTTTATGAAAGATCTGTGGAGCAGTGTGCAGGGCTCTCCTGGCAGGAAACTGTTTGTCCAAGCCCAGGGACACGGTGCCGGCAGGAGCGGAGCGGCCCTGCTCCCAGCCCGAGAGTCTGTGAGCTGAGCCACGCCGGGGAGAAAAGGCAGCGAGGGGCTCCAGCCCAGCTGCTTCACTGCCCTGCCCGCTCCATGCAGCTCTGCCATGGGAGAAAGCCGACGCTGGATGAGCCCCCGAGCTTCCATCAGCTGCTGGAACTGCTCCGTGACAGCTCCTGTTCTTCCGAGAGAGACCCTGGCGCCTTCTTGTAACGCGTGTCATGGGGGGATTCTGTTTGTTAATAAACTGTTGGGGGTTTTCCACTTTCATCTATTAGTAATAATTTCCTGTTTCTGGAAAGGGATTGTTGGAACACTTCAGAGGAGACGACTTATTGCACAATATCCTGTTTGAAGTTTTCTCAAACTGTGAGAGACAGATGGCTTCACACAGGAGCATCCCCAAGGCTGCTGAGGGGAAGGCACAGAGGAAGACAAACCCAGTATTTCTGAGGGAACTCCTTGACACCAAACCAACCTGAGTTGTCAAACAGCAGACCTGATGTTTCAAGACATGGGCCACAGGGAAAACCTTTCTGTGTGTTTGGTCCAGGCTGGGTTATGCTCGAGGCAAAGGTGTGTCAGTGTGTTGGATAATACTCTTTTCTTGATCTAGAGATGGGGACACTGAGAGGTGTTTTAAAAACTTTTATTCCATTTTCAGTCTCATGAGAAGGGTGAGACAATACAGATGTTATAATTCATGCCATCACAAGCAGAAGCCAACTACTTCCTAATTATAATACATTATAAGCGTTTCTTGGTCTATCAGCCTTTTGCCATGCCACGTTGTAGATGCCTTAAAGCCAATTATTTAAAACTGCCCCTCATGGGTCCCACTACAATGCATCTTTCATAGCTCTGTTTTTCCAAAATCTTATTTGCAAGGCCGTCTTTTGAAACTTTTTTCCAGCTCCATTTTTCTCTCAACAATATCTGTCCTGTTCCATGGCATTTTTAAGTTACCATTTCTTGTCTCAAGATTTATATACAGATTCCTACTTTGTGGGCCTTCTATTAGGCCCTAAAATCTTTCTACAAATCCATTTCCCACATCAGTGCACTTGGCTCCTTCTCTCCTCATTGTGCCTGGCAAGCACAGGAGCCCAGAGCTCCTGCAGAACCCATCACAGCACTCAGTGGGAGCAAACTTGTGTCCAGTCCTTGCCTGGAGCTGTGGTGCCCAGCATTCCACCACATTGGAATGAGGAACTGTTCCTGCTCTTTCAGAAGGAGCTAAGGAGCTTTGGCCTTCAGATCAATTGTCTGCAGGCTCCTGCAGTGCCTGGCGCTGCTCCCTTGCCAGAGGCACCCCAGGCCAGGGGGGCACATCTGGGCTGCTGTGTCTGGCTCTGGGGCTCCGTGTTCTGGGCAGTGAGGAGGAGCTGCAGAGGCTCTGCAGGACTGACAGGATGGGCTTTGGGGCTGGCAGGAGAAGCTGAGGGACCTGGGCTGCTGGAGCTCCTGAAGAGGAGGCCCAGGGCTCATCCTGTAACTGCTCCAAGGGTGCTTTCAGAGAATCCCAGAACCAGCAAGGGTGGAACAGGCCATGGAGATCATCAAGTCCAACCTGTGCCCTTACACTGCCTTTTCTCCCCTGAGCCTCCTCTTCTCCAGGATACACAACCTCAGCTTCCTCAGGAACTTATCACAGCACTTGTGTTCCAGATCCATCACCAGCCTTGTCCTTCTCTGGAAACGCTCCAGCCCCTCCATGTTCCTCCTAAATTGGGGGCTCCAGAACTGAACACAGCACTCGAGGTGCTGCCCAAGCAGTGCTGAGCACAGGGGAAGAATCCCTGCCCTGCTCCTGCTGGCCACACCATTCCTGAGCCAGGCCAGGAGCCATTGGCCTTCTTGGCCACCTGGGCACACTGCTGGCTCATGTCCACCCTGCTGTCCATCACTCCCTGCAGGTCCCTTTCTGCCTGGCTGCTCTCCAGCCCCTCTGGCACCTTGCTGAGGGAGGGAGGTAGGGATGGAACGGGTCCAGATCCAATCCTTCCTGAAATGTGGGGTTTGCTGGCACTGCCAGTTCCCAGTTCTTGATATTTCCCTGTTGTGGCACAGCCCAAGTGCAGCAATTTGCTGGCAAAGGAAGCCAAAACCAAGCAAAGACCTGGTACCTACAGCAACCCGATCTCGGGTTTGCTGACACCGCCAGTACCCAGATTGGGAATGTTTCAGATGCCTGCACAGCCTAATTCCAGCAGTTTGCTGGCACAGAAAAGTAGCATCTGGAAATTTCTCACTGCCAGCAAAACCTAAATGCAACAATTTTCTGGCAAAGAAAGCCAGAACCCAGCAGCTTCCCAGTGCTGCCACCAGCACCACCCAGGTCTGGTGTTTGCTGCACAAGTGCCCAGATCCGGAAATTTCCCAGTGCTGGCACAGCCCAAGTCCAGCAATTTGCTGGCACAGAAAGCCAAAATCCGGCAATTTACTGATGCCAGTACAGGTGCCCAGACCTGATGTTTGCTGCCACTGACAGTGCTCAGATCTGGATATTTCCCTGTTCTGGCAGAGCCAAGTCCAGCAATTTTCTGGTAAAGAAAGCCACAATCTGGCAATTCCCTGCTACTGTCATTGGCAATGCCAAGATCCGGTGTTTGCTGGCACCCCCAGTGCCCAGATGCAGGAATTTCCTGGTGCCAGCACAGCCCAAGTCTAGTAATTTTCTGGCAAAGAAAGCCAAAATCTTGCAAATACCTGGTACTTACAGCAACCCAATCTTGTGTTTGCTGACACCACAAGTGCCCAGATCCAGAATTTTTCAGGTTCCTGCACAGCATAATTCCAGCAATATGCTGGCACTGAAAGTTAACATCTGGCAATTTCCTGGTGCTGGCACATCCCCCACCCAGATCTGGTGTGCGCTGGCACTGCCAGTGCCCACATCTGGCAATTTCCCTCTTCGGGCACCACCCATGTCCAGCAATTTGCTGGCAAAGAAAGCTAAAACCTGGCAATTTCCCCTTGCCAGCACCGCCCAATCTGGAGTTTGCTGGCAGCAGGATCCCAGGAAAGAAGGAAGGATAGAAGGAAAGAAAAGAGGAAGGCATCCAGATCCAATCCTTCCTGGAGCCTGGAGCCTGAAATGGGCTGTTTGCTGGCACTGCCAGTGCCCAGATCTGGACATTTCCCTGTTCTGGCACAGCCCAAGTGCAGCAATTTGCTGGCACAGAAATCCAAAACCTGTGGCAGCTTCCTGCTACTGGGTCTGGCACCGCCCCCACATCTTGTGTTTCATGTAACCAGAACCAAGATTTGGAAATTTCTTAGTGCCAGCAGAGCCCAAATCTGGCAGATTTCTGTCGTTGGCAATGACACCACCCAGATCTGATGTTTGCTGGCAGCGCCAGCGCCGAAATCTGAAAATTCCTGGTGCTGGCACAGCCCAAGTCCAATGATTTCCTGGCACAGAAACCCAAAATTTGGAAATTTCCAGGTTCTGGCTCCAGCATTATCCAGATCTGGTGTTTGCTGGCAATGCCAGTGCCCAGATTTGGAAATTTCCCAGTGCCTTCACAGCCCAGGTCTAGCAATTATTTTTAGCTGGGGCAGAGAAGTTCCTTGGACTGTGACTTTCCTTTTTCTTGGAACTGTTTAAACCTGCTCTGGACTGAAAACCCAGGAAAACACCTGCAGCTCACACCTGTGGCCCCCCGAGCTCTGGGACACTGCATTCCAGTACCAGAGGGACTCAGGAGAGACCGAGTGAGCCACCTACAACCCACAAAAAGGACTTTCTGAATTTGCCATCTCTTCACCACTGTCAGAGGTTTGATTTAATATTATTCATTTTTCATGCTTGTGAATACTTTACTTGTTAAATAAACTGGGGTTTTTTCACTTTTCTCGAGGGAAGTCTTTTCCTGAACTAGTAGGGGTAGGGGCTGCTTGAACTTGCTTTGTAGATGGACCAATTTTGGAGGTTTCCTCCCCAAATTTGCCCTAAGCCAGCACTAACAGTCATCATGAAAACTTCACCAGTGGCATAATTTCCTGGTGGCAAATCTTGTGACAGAAGCTTGACCTTGTTCTCCATGAGAGATTTTTGGGAAGAGCAGACAGGAGAAGATTCCTGGAGAACTGAAACAGCTTTCCAGAAGTGCAATGAAAATGAAAGAAACAATCCAAGATCTTTTCCTCTATTTATTTCTATGCTCCCCTTTTCTATGTTGCATCCCAGTAATTCCAGGTGCACCTCACCTCTAAGATCAGTGACTTAGTGATTTTTAGACACCCTAAAATACCATGAGCCACACACAGTTTTCCTTCCCCTGTTTTTACTGGAAAGCAACACTGGAGATGTAAGTGCAGTGCTTGGGTCAGGTAGGAATCCTACCCCAAGTGAAGGTGCCCCGACAGTGTTTGACCCTCAGCAAGGACAATGCACAGCAGCAAGCGAGGGGATTGCTGTGCCAGAGTGCAGGAGTCAGGGCTCTGCATCCGGGCTCAAGGCTGCAAAGTTCCCGTGTTTGGGCAGACGGAGGGGCTGTCCCCGGGGCGCGCGGGGCTCGAACGTGGGGCTCGTGGGGCGAGCGGGGAACGGACACGGGGACGAACGGCCCCGGTGCCTCAGTTGCAGCGGCAGCAGCAGCGGTAGCAGCAGCGGCAGCAGCAGCGGCAGCAGCAGCGGCGAGAGCAGCAAAGAGATAGTTTTGAATACTCTCTCTTTCTTTCTCTTTCTCTCTCTCCCTCTCCCTTTCCCGCTGTCGGGCATCCTCCTCTCGGTGTCCGTTTCCCAGCGTCCCTCTCCTCTCCCCGGCTCCCTCTCCCCTGCCGGGTTGGGCCATGCCCCCGGCCCGCCCCCGGCCCCGGGCGGGGCTGCCCCGTGCCCGGCCCCGGCCGTGCCGCCGCGGTCTCGCCTCCGCCTGGCTCTGGCCGTACTGGCGGTGGCGCTGCTGGGCGGGCATCAGTGTCTGGTGCGGGGGCGGCATCGCCGCCCTTCGGCTCCGCCTGGCCCGAGCCCGGCCCCGGCCCCGAGGAAGGGTCCAGTCCCGACCCCGGCCCCGGCCCCGGCCCCGGCCCCTGCCCCGGTCGCGGTCGCGGTCGCGGCCCCGGTCCCGGCTCCTCCCGGGGCCCGCGGAGGACACACGCGGCGCGGCCGCTCCCGCCGCCTCCGCTGCGGCTTCCCCGGCCCGAGCTCCGCCGCTCGGCAGCGCGGCCGCCAGCCCCGAGCCTCCCGTGCCGCGTTCCTGGGATCGAACGCCTGGGCATGGCCGGCCCGGGGCGGGTGAGGGGCGCTCGGGGGCCATTGCTGGCCCCGGGCCGAGCGCTGACGGCCGCGTCCCGCCCGCAGGGACGGCGCAGGAGGCCCTGCAGGAGCGGTACCGGCTGGGATCGCTGCTGGGGCGCGGCGGCTTCGGCGGCGGCTTCGGCAGCCTCTTCGCGGCCACGCGGCTCTCGGACGGCGCCCCGGTGAGCGGCGGGGCCGGCGGCGGGCGCAGGAGGAGGGGATGGAGGAGGAGGAGGGCGGAGGGCGGAGGATGGGGCTCGCAGTGCGGGCGGCGAGCTGAGCCCGCTGCTGCCCTTGGCTTGCAGGTGGCCATCAAAAGGGTGCCACGGAACCGCGTCCGGCACTGGGGCGAGCTGGTGAGTGAGCGGGGCCAGCAGCCGGGGCTGCCGGCCAGGGATGAGCCGAGGCCCGGCACGGTGGGAGCCGCCAGGACGCCCCGAGGGAGAGCGGGCATGGGGCCAGCACAGGGCGCAGAGCATCCCGGCCTGGCTGAAGGCTTCCCCAGGCCTGGCACGGCATCGGCCCCACTGACGGCATCGTGCTCCTCCCGCAGCCCGACGGCACCAGCGCACCCCTGGAGATCGTGCTGCTGGCCAAGGTGTCCACTGGCTTCCCTGGTGTGGTCCAACTGCTGGAGTGGCTTGAGCTCCCCAAGGACATCTTGATGGTGCTGGAGCGGCCAGAGCAGTGTCAGGACCTGCAGCGTTTCATTCGGGCACGGCGGTTCCTGCCCGAGGAGGAGGCGCAGGAGCTGTTCCGCCAGGTGCTGGAGGCCGTGCGGCACTGCACCAGCTGCGGGGTCCTGCACCGGGACATCAAACCACAGAACATCCTGGTTGACCTGGACACCGGGCAGGCCAAACTGATTGACTTTGGCTGTGGCACCTACCTGCAAGACACAGTCTACACTCACTTTGCAGGTGAGCCCATGCAGGGCTGTGCTCCCGCTGCTGGCATCTCATGGCCCAACATATCACAGCCCAAGCTGGCTGTGGCAGCGGGGATTCTCCCTTTTGCTGCCAGTCAGGGCACTGAGTCTTCAGCTGAGTTGCTTTAGAGCAGGGCTGGGTGGGCAGCCATCTTCCAGCCCTGCTGGAAGCCTTTGCCAGCCACTCTGCCCAGGACTAGGGCTGGGCTTGGGCAGCCAGCCCGACCAAAACCCCCGTGGGTGGGGTAGCAGAGAGGGGGGGCGGAACCTGTGCCCCAGCCACTTTGGTGTGCAGACGAGAGGAAGAGCTTGGACTGCTCCACTCGCCCTGTTTGCCTGGCTTCATAATATTTTTGGGGCAATGCAGGCAGGGAGGATAAGGGCATGTTTTTTCCCCAGCACAGAGGGGGTTTTTCCTTTGCATGTCATGGTCGGGCCTAGCCAGGGCTGCCCTCTTCCAACACCAGAGGCTTCTTTTCCAGCCCTTAGTTTATGCACAAGTCCAGGTGCTGGCGAGAGGGCAGTGGTCACCCTGTGTGCCCCTGATGCCGCCCCTACAGGCCCAGGGATGCTGGGGCCAGGCTCTGGGAGCAGCAGCATCCCCCTGATGAACTCCATCTGTATTCCATAGGAACACTGTCCTACAGCCCCCCGGAATGGAACGACTTTGGCTGGTACCATGGCGAGGCAGCAACAGTCTGGTCCCTGGGCATCCTGCTGCACCAGATGGTCTGCGGGGAGCACCCTTTCAGGAGGGGCCAGAACCTCAGCTGGGGCCAGCTCCTGCTGCCACAAAGGCTCTCTCAAGGTGGATCCTCTTCTCTGGGCGCGGGGGGAATCCCAGTGCTGGGAGCCAGCAGTGGGCTTGTGAGCATCCTACTCTGGCAGCTGCTGAGGAGGTGGCACATGTCCTGCTCTCCTCCAAAACAGGGAATTGATGGGAAAGTTTAGGCCCAGCTCACAGCGCATCCGGCATGGCCTGGGCATGGGAATAGTGGGGCAAAGCAGACAGAACCCTTCTCTGGCTGACCATCAGTTTCTGCTTTCTCTCCCCAGAGTGCAAAGATCTGATCAGGTGGTGTTTATCCGTGAACTCCTTGGACAGACCCTCATTAGAAGACCTGTTCTGTGATCCTTGGATGCAGGATATTCCTCTGACATAGAAGAAGGGAGAGAGCCACAGGCACACCTTGATCCAGGGCCCTGGTAAGTTCCTGCTCCACACATGCCTTGGCAGTCAGAAATGAAGGAACCCAGCCCTTTTTGTGCTGCCAGTGTCACTGCACCGGGGTCATGGGATGGGAACATGCAGCCCTTGTGCTTGAGCTGAGCTGCTCTGCCCAGCACTGGTGGCTGCCATCCAAGCTGGTTTTGCTTGTCCTGGTTCCCTGACAGCTGGGGCCCTGGGCAGAGCCCTGAGAGCCTGGTCTGCCCCCAGGGAAGGAGAAGGAGCCCCTGGAGAAGCTGTACCAGGTGGGGATGCTGCTGCTGCTGCTGCTGCTGGAGACAGCGAGGGTGACATCAAGGATGACAAGCTCTTCCTCAGCCTGGCCACTGGAGGCTGAAGGTGATGGACTTTGATTCTGGCACCTTCTTCAAAGCCAAACTCCACAGGGAATTTGCAGGTGAGTCCCCACCCAGGGAAATGCTGCCAGATTTGGGCATTGCCCAGCCTGGCTGGGAACCAAAGGCTCCCCCTTTGCTGGGGCAGATGCAGCTCATTCTTCAGTGGCTGCCCAGATGCTTTTGGCAGGGCTGGGAGGATGGGCTGGTGTGGGTACAAAATGGGAGTGGGCTCCTGGCCCTGCCAACAGCCCCCAGCACCCACCGTGCCCCGGGCTGGGGCTGGGGCTGGGGCAGCCAGCCCGACACAAACAAAGCCCCATGGTGGGAGCAGAGGTGGGACTCCAGAAACTGAGCACAGCTGCTTTGCTGTGCAGGCAAGGAAAGGCTTGAGCTGCTCCACTGCCCTTGTTTGCTTTTGGATCACCATGATTTTTGGCGGCAGTGCAGAGGGGAAGAGAGAAAGTGTGGGCTTCCCTCACCCATGGCTGGGTTTTTCCCTGGCATGTGGGGGTTTGGCCTTCCTCAAGGCCCTGACAGAGATGGGAGTTTTTACCGTTTTTCTTGTTTTCCCTTTTTGCATCTATTCTCTTTTCAAGAATGTGTTGTTTATTTTTCCAGAGGAAGCATTCCAGGTGGTCCAGTGTGGATGGGGAAGTGCTTGGGAGCAGCTGTGGCGTGGATGGGCCGTGCCCTTGGAGAAGGCTGAGGCCATGGTTTGGGAGCAGCTTTTCTTCCAGCTGTGGGTGGCGCGAGGTGGGTCCCTGTGTGCTTGGCATGGTGGGATCAGAGCTTTTGGGAGCTGGCAGCGAGCACAGGAGCATCCTGCTCTGGGCAGCTGCTGAGGGCTGGATGTGCCGTGGCTGGCTGCAGGCTGGGCACATGTGCTGCCCTCCTGCTCTGCTGCCAAAGGCAGCAGGGATGGGCAGCTCTGGGCACAGCTCTGGGCACAGCCAGCATGGCCTGGGCACCGCAGGCCTTGGCACAAGGAGTACAGGAGCCCTCAGCTGACGGGTGATTTCTGCTTTCTCTCCTTGCAGCCAGGCTCTGCGGGTGCTGAGGCTGCTCTGGGCTCTGCCAGGGCTCTGCTGGGCTCAGCCCTGGGCCCAGCTGGGCTGGCTCTGCCCTCACATTGCTCTGACAGCTCTGCATCAGATGAGCCCGTTGTGAGCACAGCGCCTGAGCTTTCTGCTTTGGCAGGTGAGTGAGACTCTGCTGCAGGCCCAGAGATTGCTGCTGGGGACACACATCCAATTGGCAAGGACCCGAACTCTCCACAGTCCCGGCTGAACACCTGGATCTGTACAGGGTGTTTTGTCTGTCCCATTCTTCCTTCTTGATTGGCTGGAATTGTGCAATTGCACTTTCTTCCTCCTCCAGAAGTGCCACGAGTGGGCCAAGGCTGGCGAGTGGGCCGTGCTCCTGAGGCAGTGCAGTCTGGAGCTGGTGGATAGAGAATTGCCCTTCTGCACTTCCAAACCCGAGCAAAAAGCCGTAAGTGAGACTTTATGTCTCTAAGAAATCCCTGACAGTTTCAAAAGGAATGTGCAGCTCATTTCCAGGCTGAGAAGGAAGGTGATCTTCTAAAGGATTTGGGCTTTGACAGAGTTTCCATTCCCAGTCCTGCTTGGAGCTGGAAGGGCACAAAGCAATTTCCTCTTGCTTTGACCACAGTTTCAAATACCAATATTGGAAACAAAGCCCAAACTCTTTTAAGAGGCTTTTGAGGTCACAAAGATGGATCCATGCCACCAGCACATTTACAATGTAAATAACTGAGTTCTCTTTTTAAAAAGATCATTTACCGCTTAATGCAAAGAATGTAATTTGGCATTTATGTTTAGTTTTTTTCATTAACTGTATGTTTTTTTTTTCTCTAACACTTGGATTTTATTCTTATCTTTTACAATTTATCATTTTTTTTCCTTTTTCCTTTTTTTTCCTTTAAATAGAAAACATGTCCTATCAAAGGATGTCCTTTGCTCCTGGTTCCTGTGTGGAGCAGCTCCCTTCCTGCTGGCTGAGCTGCTCAGGCAGAGCCCAGCAGCTCCTGGCCCTGCAGGGCTGAGGCTTTTCCCCGTTGCTGGGCACAGACTGATGGAGCAGCACTGCTGAACACGGGCACACAGAGGGACCAGCAGCAGCTGCCTTTGGCCACCTGAGGCTCCAAGGCCCAAACTCTGGGCAGCCAGGGCTGGAAGAGACTGGCAGGATCTGATCCCTGACTCTGGGCCAGGGCTGCACAAATGACCCCACAGCAGCAGCAGCAGCAGCAGCAGCACATGGAGCTGACTTTGAGCACAGCCCCTGCCTCTCTTCCCTCCTGTGTGCAGCGGTGTCACAGCAGCCTGAGGCACCTGGGAGCCCCCAGTGCCAGCAGGGACTGGAGATGGCAGCCCTGGGCTCCTGGAGGCTGTGCAGGGAACGGAGCTGGGCACTCCCTGTCCATGGGGAGCTTCCAGATGGAAAAGGCTGCTGTGCCCAGGCAGCTCCAAGGGCACAGAAAGGAAGGTCTGGAGCACTGGATCTGTGCCAGTGCCACAGTCCTGGGCAGCAGCCAGCGAGCCCTGGGGGAACAGAGGGCACAGCACGAGGGACAGAAGCAGGCAAGGGCAGAGACTGGAGAGAGCCAGGCCTGGGAGCAGGAACAGCTGCTGCATTGCACTCTTGGAGAAAGCTCTTGGCTGGTTCAAAGTGCTGAAAGGCGTGAAGGGCAGAGAGGAGGCCACAGCAAACAATGCTCCTGTTTGCACAGCCTCCCCTCTCTGTGTCCCAGAAGGAATTGCATGGACTGTGTTCTTCTCTCTGAGCTGTCTTGTTCAGAATGAGCAGCTCAGCACCAGGAGTCGAAGGAGCTGAAGCCTCAGGCCACAGGAGCTGGGAGGGAGGGAACTTTTGGAGCCAAGTAATGCTGCTAAAATAGCCCCAGCTGAATGCAGTGGATAGAATCATGGAATCACAGAATCCTTTCTGTTGGAAAAGCCCTCTGAGCTCACCCAGTGCAGCCGCTCACCCAGCAATGCCAAGCCCAGCACTAAACCACGTCCCTGAAGTGCCAAGGCCTGGACACCAGCCCTGAGTGAGGCCTGGACAGCAGGCCCTGAGCCAAAGGTGGCCTCTGGATGAACCTTCCAAGCAAAGGTTGTCTTTGTATCTGCTCCCTGATGAAAGATGCATGGTCATTAGCAGTGTGATAGATTTAGCCACTCCTTAGTGAAACATGTATTGACCTTTGTGTATTTAGAAGCCAGACCAGGCCATGAAATCTGACATCTGGCCTTGTTTGGGGCTGTATGGTCAAAGTCAGCTCCCTTGGTTCCTCCTTGAGCCCTGGCTAGGCTTTGGGAGGGACCCAAGGGGAGGATGAAAGCAGATGTTGCCTCACTAGCAGTGCTGTCAGTTTGTTCATTCAGCACTGTCAGAGCTGGGCCCTCTCCCAGCGGGGTTGGAGCCTCAGCTGGGGCTGGAGGCACCTGCAGGAATTCCCAGTGCCCAGGAGTGGCTCTGCAGCCCTTGGCTGTGACAGCTTCCCCAGCTGCTGTGTGGGTCTGGGGGATGGTAAAGGCTGAGGGTAAATGCTGCTGGATCTTTCTTAATCACTGCAGGCAATCTTTGGTGGGAATGGTTGGGTGCATTGCTGACCTGCTCCTTTTGTGATTCTTTGCTGCTCTGAACTGCAGGAAATGACACTGATTCCTTCAGTTGGAGTCTGTGGCTTTGGTGCTGACCCTGCCCACTGGTAAAACAAAACTGGCACAGGCTGGCCAGATCCCAACAAAATGTCACTTGTTCGGTGTAAATGTGAGGAATCAGTGCCATCAGAAATTCCCAGCTGGGAAGCCCTTCCCTGGAGTTCCCTGGGTCTGGAGTGGGCTGAGGTCACAGCCCTGTGGTAGCAGTGGGGCAGTTGGGTAAAAGAAGCTGCACCCCTGGATGGCTTCAAATGCATCCAAAAATTGCAAATGGAAAAGGAAAAGACCTTGTGGATTTGGGCAGACAAAGATGAATTTGTTGAGAGTACATAGGAAACAGCACCTTCAGAAGGAACAATCATTGTTGGAATGCTCCCCCATGGAGCAACAGAAGAAGGTTTTCATCTTGAGCTCAGATGCCCTTGTGCAAGTGAAATATCAATATAACAAATAACTATATACATATTTATAGTATAATAAGACCTTCATGTTTATATTTATAGATTTTTATGTATATATGTCTATATCTACATGTCTATGTCTGTATTTATATATGAATATGTACATATAATAATAATGTGAAATAGTTCTGACAATGCTAATTTGGTATTTTTGGCTGCTCAGGGATGTAACACTAAATACCCTACAGAACAGGATTGGCCAGGACCCTAATGTCAGTGGTCAACTTTGTGAGATTGTATACAATGGAAAAAGGAGGAAGGGAGGAAATTGGTGATTTTTACAGGGTTTGCTGATACTGTGATGCAGAGTGTTTTGTCTGTTCCTGTGAAAAATACAGCGATTTTGTCTGCAGGGTTTTTCATGTACCAGACTATGCACAAGCTGCAGGATTGGTTGAAAGGGTGAAGGGGTTGTTAAAAGAGCTGTTGGAAAGATGAGGAGATGGGAACCTTTGCCCATGGAGAACCCATCTCCCAGATGTGCTCCATGCCCTTCACAATGGCCCACGGGGGAAATGGAAACTCCCTGGCTGTGCACGGCTGCCCCCAGTTTGCAAATCCAACCATGGGCAGTGAGACTTGGGCTGCCTGGGAAATTGTTCTGGCTGTGATGGCCCCTTACAGGGCCAGCCCAGAGGCTGCAGGGCTGGGCCTTCATGCATTGGAATTAACGAGGATAAATTCAAAGCAAATGAGAGCTGTCAATACTGAAACAGGAATTCAGATTCCTCCAGGACACTTTGCTTTGGTAACTGCTCCCTTGGAGCTTGGCCTTGCAAAGTGTTCCTGTCATGGCAGGAGGAAATGATGCAGAATGTCCAGGAGAAATTACAGTAATTCTGTTAAACAATAATGAACAAGATTGGATTATTCAACCCCATGACAGGGTAGCACAATTATTGATCTTGCAATTTTAAGAACGATTGTGAAAAAAGGAGATCCAGCTCCAATCACCACCGTTTGTGGAGATAAAGGGTTTGGATCCAGCAGCCCTAATAATGGAGCAAGAGTGTGGGTCCAGAGGCCAAAAGGCCCTCCTAAGGACGCTGAAGGAACAGCTCCTAGGAAAGACAACTCTGAGTCCTGAACCCTGGGCAGGAACAATGGGAATGTGTCTCTGCAGTGAAGTATTGTGTGTGAGAACAAGTAGATCTGCCAGGATATTGTTTTACACATCCTGCCAGACCAGATCTCCCTGTTTGCCCCAAGGGCCCCTTTGGAAAATGCTCTGATCCACAGGGCTCAATATGAAGGCTGCTGTGACACTGAGGGACTTGCACAGGAATTCCATCCAGGAGGCTGGGTGCCCCTCAGGGACTGGGACCCGGCCCCTTCCAGCCAGAGGAGAAAGGGCCCCCCAGGCCTTGTTAGCCATACACAGCATGGTAAAGCTGAACAGCAAAGGGCCTGGGGGCATTATTCTGGAATTAAAAAGGTGCCAGCTCCATGGGCAACAGAATTCTTGTTCCTAATTGGAATGAGATGGAGAAAAAAGAATGAAGAATGGTGTCACTAAAGTATTACTGATGTCTTTAAGGTGTACCTTGATAGTCAGGCAGAATCTTTGTCTGCCACAAACACCTCCAGTGTTTCACCAATGGATTGGTCATCAAAATGTAATGATGGGTTATGATGGATTGCTGAGCTTCTTTTGTAATTCTTTGCTAATGATGATGTGCTTTGTTGAGCTTATCCTTTTGTAAATCTTGGCAGCTCTGCCCTATATAAATGACACAGTTCCTTAAGTTGGTGTCTGTATTTTTGGTAGTGACCCTGCCCACTGGTGAAACAGGGCCCCCTCTTGCCTAAGCGTTACCTGGGAAGGCAAAAACCCTCCCTCCAAAATTCCCCCCTTCCTCCCTGTTCCCCCCTTTACATCCTGAGCATGATGTGCTCTGGTCTGGGCTATGCCCGGGTCAGTTGGGGTCCCCTGTCCTGGCTGTGTCCCCTGCCCAGCTCCCCTGCAGCCCCAGCCCCTCCCCAGCGTGGCTGGACGAGGGGCAGGACAGGCCTTGGCTGTGCTGCAGCTCAGCAAGATCAAAACCATCTCTGCGTGCCCAGCCCTGTGCTCAGCACCCAGCCCAGAAGGGTCTCAGTGCCAGGGGCTGTGCCCTCAGTGCCTGCCAGGGGTTTCCATGGCAACTGCCAGGCCAGGTGACCCAGGTGTCCCCCCAGTGCCGGTTGCCATGGAAACAGTGCCCAGCCCTGCCCCTTTCTGTCTGGCTGACCTGGCCTTTGGCCCTGGCAGTGCCACTGGCTGCTGGTTCCTGGTGCCTGAGCGGCCAGCGCGGCACAGGGCAGGTGGCCATGGCACAGCCCCCAGCAAGGGATCCCCTCTGGCTCTGGGCACTGACACCAGCCCTGAGCAAGGGCCCAGGGCAGCTTGCCATGGCCACCAACCATCACAACTGGGCCGGGCACTGGTTGCCATGGCACCAAACCAAAGAACAAGTCCCCATGGCCGTTGCCATGGCACCTGGTGGCACCAAGGAGTGTCACTGGAATTGTACCTGGAACAGCCCAGGCTGTTCCTGAGGGTTGCCATGGCAGCTGAGGACAGCAGCTGCTGGGGCTCTGCAAGGGCCCTGGGGAGGATGGAAAGGAGCAGCAGAGCAGGGGCTGATCCATCCCCAGTGCGCTGGACGGCCCAGGGCAGCGTCCCAGAGCATCCTCATGAAGCTGCCAACAACATCCCCCCTCTGCAGCCCTGGCCTCTCCCCCAGCTCACACAGGTGCCCCATCCTTGCAGGCACAGACACGGCAGCACTGGCTCAGCAGCCCCTGTTTGCATTGCACAGAGCAGGGGGAACACCCCCATGCTGTTGCTGTGGGGACATGAACCTGAGGGAGCACAAATGCCATCAGCCCCTGGGGCCAGCAAGGGCTGGGGGACACCAGGGAAACCACTCAGCTTTGTCCTGGCCTGTGCAGTCAGCCAGAAAGTTTGTTCCCATCAGCGGGGAGCTTCCTGTCCCACTGCAGACGCTGTTGCTCAGAGCCAGGGCTGCCTGGCAGCCACCCCCAAACTGCCCTGAGCATTTCCTTGGCTTCACCTTTGCTTTCTTTCCTCTTCCTGCTGCAATTTTCTTCCTATTGCCCACCCCTCTTCCCTCCACTGCAAACAGCCGATTCCTGTTTGCCCTTTCTTGCCTGGCCCCACTCCCCATTGCAGTTCCTGACTTGGCCCCATGGGAAGTTCCCTTGGGCAGCAGGATCATCCTACAAGTGCTTCAGGAATTGTCTGCAGGCTCCTGCAGTGCCTGGTGCTGCTCCCTTGCAGAGGCACCCCAGGCCAGCGGGGCACATCTGGGCTGCTGTGTCTGGCTCTGGGACTCCCTGTTCTGGGCAGTGAGGAGGAGCTGCAGAGGCTCTGCAGGACTGACGGGATGGGTTTTGGGGCTGGCAGGAGAAGCTGAGGGACCTGGGCTGCTGGAGCTTCTGAAGAGGAGGCCCAGGGCTCATCCTGCAACTGCTCCAAGGGTGGTTCCAGAGAATCCCAGAATCAGCAAGGGTGGAACAGGCCATGGAGATCATCAAGTCCAGCCTGTGCCCTGACACTGTCTTGTCTCCCCTGAGCCTCCACTTCTCCAGGATAAACAACCCCATCTCCCTCAGCTGCTCCTCACAGGACTTGTGCTCCCTCCCCAGCCTTGCTACCCTTCTCTGGACACGCTCCAGCCCCCCAGCATCCTTCCTAAATTGGGGGCCCCAGAACTGCAAACAGCACTTGAGGCGCTGCCCAAGCAGTGCTGAGCACAGGGGAAGAATCCTTGCCCTGCTCCTGCTGGCCACACCATTCCTGATCCAGGCCAGGAGCCATTGGCCTTCTTGGCCACCTGGGCACACTGCTGGCTCATGCCCAGCCTGCTGTCCATCAGCCCCTGCAGGTCCCTTTCTGCCTGACTGCTCTCCAGCCACTCTGTCCCCAGCTTGTAGTGCTGCAGGGGTTGTTGTGGCCAAAGTGCAGGACCCGGTACTTGGACTTGTGAAACGTCACCTTGTTGGATCTGGGCCCTGGATCCAGCCTGTCCAGGGCCCTGTGCAGAGCCCTCCTACCCTGCAGCAGATCAACATTCCCAGACAACTTGGTGTCACCAGAGTTCCATGAGGCCCCCGAGTGTCCCAATGCTCTCCATGATTCCATGAGGCCACCCAGTGTCACAATGTCCCTTTGGTTTCAAGGGACCCCTTGATGTCATAAAGTCACTTGGATCATTGCACCCTGCCATGTCACAATGGATCCTTGGCCCCCAAGGCCTTCCGTGTCACAGTGTATCCTTGGTTCCATGAGGTCTGGCAGTGCAGCAATGTTCTCCTTGGTTCCACAGTGTCACAATGGTCTCTTGGTCCCAAGGGCCACCACCTTGTCAAACATGTTTCCTTTATTCCAGGAGTCCCTGAGGTGTGGTGGTTTTCACAGGGGTCACAGAACAAACGAAGAGACAAGAAACTTGAATCCATGTTTCAGAAAGCTGATTTATAAATTTATGATATATATTATATTAAAATAAAATCATATACTAAAACTATCGTAAAAGAAGAAGGGATTTCATCAGAAGGCTAGCAAGCAATAGAAAAGAATGGAATGATAATAAAATCTTGTGACTGACCAGAGAGTCCGAGAAAGCCAAACTGTGATTGGACATTAAAAACCACCACATGAGACCAATCAAAGATCCACCTTTGCATTCCAAAGTAGCAGATAATTATTGCTTACATTTAGTTTCTGAGGCCTCTCTGCTTCTCAGGAGAAAAATACCTAGCAAAAGGATTTTTCATAAAATATGTCCACATAAAATATGTGACACTGAGGAGCAGCACTGACCCCTTGGTTCCATGGGGCCCTGCAGTGTCACAATGGCCCCATCATGACACCAGGTCCTGTTCTGTTACAATGCCCTGCATGGTTCCACAAGGCCCTGCAGGGTCACAGTGGCCTCTTGGTTCCCTGAGGCCTCAGAGGGCCACCATGAATTCCTTGGTGCTGCAGTGTCACAATGGAGCCTGGTGACATAAGATCCTGCAGTGTCACCAGGGACCCTTGGTTCCATGGGGCACCACAGGGTCACAATTGTTCCCTCAGTTCCCAGAGTCCTTGCAATGGAGCAATGGCCCCTTGATTCCATTGTCCCCAGGCTCCCCCAAGGGTCTCCTTGGTTCCTCAGTGTCACAATGGCCCCTTGGTTCCACAAGGTCCTGCAGTGTCACAGTGACCTCTGTGGTTCCACCAGGACCCATACTGTCACAATGGACTCCTTGCTTCCCCTGACCCCCACAGTGTCACAATGGCCCCTTGGCTCTGTGCTGCCATGTTGTACACAATGTCACCATGGTCCTCTTAGTGCCACCAGGCCCCGCAGTGTCACTATGGCCCCTTGCTTCCCCAGGCACCTGCAGGGTCACAATCATGAGAGAATCAGCCAGGCTGGAAAAGACCTTGGAGAGCATCAGGTCCAACCTGGGACCCAACACCACCTTGTCACCCAGACCATGCACTGAGTGCCACATCCAGTCTTTCCATAAACACTTCCAGGGACAGTGACTCACCCACTGCCCTGGGCAGCCAGTTCCTGTGACCTAACAGTGTGCTGCCCAACCAGTACTGAGCACAGGGGAAGAATCACTGCCCTGCTCCTGCTGGGCACACAATTCCTGATCCATAGGAGTGCCAGGGGTTGGATAAGGGAAATGGTGGGGAGAAATTGTGATTGATTGATTGATTGTCAGCCATAAAGGGTCTTGATTTTCGTACGTATTCATGCTGCATTAGGAGGTGCTGGGGGTCAATATCAACTGGACACTGCATTGCTGATATCAATCTATAAACAGGGAAAAACTAGGACAAAACAGTTCTCTCTGCATTTTTTTCAGTACAGTATATTCACTTTGAATACATTTCTGAAATGTGTGTAATTAATCACAGAAGAACTGAAAACTTATATTATTCCCAAGGGCTTGTCTTGTTTGGGTGATTTGAAGAAATGTTTAACAGCCTTTTCCAGTGAATTCCTGAACTGAAGAGCTCAAGACAGAAGAGGCCTCTGGAGTAGTAAAATTCATCAGCAACCTCCAAGTGCCAGCAGATCCATCCCCATCAGAGCAACAATGAACAGAAATGGGCACAGCTTTGTGGCTGCCCCAGCTTTGGCATCGGCCCTGGGCCTGGAGCAGGAGCAGCTCTTGAGGGCCCCAAGGCCACGGCTCTTGTGCTGCCCTGGGCAGATGGGATGGCAGCAGGGGCTGCAGAGCTCTTAGCATCTCCTGCAGAGGAGAGCAGGGCACCCAGGGAGCCTCCTTTCCCTTGGCCAGGCACGTTCCCCCATGCTGGGGCTGAGTCCTGTGGCAGCTGCAGCTGCTGCTGTGCCCTTGCCAGGGGCTGAGGCCGTGGGGCAGTGGCCAGAGCAGCCTGGCCTGAGCAGAGCTGTGGGGCCAAAGCTGGCTGGGCTGGGCTGGGGATAAACCCTTGGTGCTGCCCAGAGCTCAGGGCAGCTGGCAGAGCTTGCAGGGAGCTGGGCTGGGCTCAGAGAGCCTGGCCCAGAAACCATCAGTGTCCATCTCAGCCTGGCTGAGCGTGCAGGGGCAGGACTCAGGCCAGGCCTTGTGGGGCAGGGCCAGCGCCTGTGCAAGGCATTGAAAACAGGCAAGTGGCCCAGAGAGGAGGCTGCTCTGTGCCCTTGGTGGCATGGACAGAGCAGGGAGGGGGTCCAGAACATTTGTCAGTACCAGCCTCTGTGCCCGTGTGTTGGCAGCCCTGGCTGCTGAGTCCAGCTTTGGCCTGGGCTGAGTTTGACTGTGGCCCAGCTCCATCCTCCTGCGGGGCTCAGGGCCTATTCCCAGCCGTGGTGAGCCCTGGCTGCCTCTCTGCTGGCCCAGAGGGTGGCAGAGCCCAGGGCAGGGCTGTCTGTGCAGCCCCACAGGTACCATGGGCTCTGCAGGAGCTGGCAGAGGCTGCCCAGCAGGAAGGCCATGGGGCACGGAGCCCCAAGGCTGCCATGGGAACCACGGCACAGGGGCCGTTCCCATCCGCAATGCTCCTGGCCTGGGCTGGGCCTGCACAGGGGCTGGGCCACCATGGCTGGGCCGGCACAGGGCCACAAAGGGGCCACGCAGCCGCTGCCGGGGCTGACAGCAAGGCCAGGCACACACAAGCAATTGCTGAGCATGGCCTGTGCTGGCCAGGCCTGACTGTGCCAAAGGCAGAGCTCAGCTGCCCTTGGGGGCTGCAGCAACATTCCAGAGCCCATTCCATGGCTGTGCTGGAGACCAAGGCTGCAGGAGGGAAATGCAGGGCTGCTGTGGGATGGGGAGGGCATTGAATTCTAGCACACACCTCAGCTCCATGATGATCCCAGCACCATGCTGGGCCCTGTTTCAGACTGAAACAGAGCAGATGTTGATAGGACAGGAGCCCTGCCGGGCTGTCAGGGACCTGCAGCTTGCAAGGTGCTCTGCTCTCCCTCAGGTGCTTTCGGAGAGATCCAATCCCAGCTGGGCACCTCAGGGCACAAGTGGCACTGCCTGTTCATGGGCACACAACTGATGTCTGCCTGGAAAAGGCCACTGGTTTTAATACCTGTTAGTTTCATAATATACCAGCAAATCTATATTATCTGTATCATTTGAGTACTTTTCAGAAATGGCAATGTTTTCCCATCAGGAACGGGGATTTCCTCAAAGTGTACTGATGGGAGGAGAAGAAATACTGATCTTCCCATCTACTTGTGCCACCAATATTCAGTCTATTATTTTCTCTCCCTTTTCCATCAGATGTTTCTAGCTCTCCTTTTTGAATGGCCATATCTAAGGACATTTCTTCACTTGACTAGCTGGATCTATGTCCTTTCCATTGCTCCCAGATTTCCTCCTCCAGATGCTCTCTGATCATTTCAGTTCCTCTCAAGTTACTGCTTTCATGCTTTGAGCTCCAGGAAGTTGCCCAATCTTTCTGATGTTAAAATAAATACCACATTAGTCAACATCTTAATTGTGTTTGTATTAATCACAGAATTGCGTTTTCTTATAACTTTGTCTAGAACTGTTCCGGTTTGGAAATCCCTTGCAGATGGGGGACATGACAGATTCTGCAGGGACACACAGAGATCTGAGGGAAGAGCTGTGATGGCTATTCAAGTGTTCAAATGTTCTTCTTGCGTTTGTGGGCAAGAAACCTTTCTGTGCCTCTGAGTGTCACCAGTCCCCGAGCACAAAGGACACAAACCTGATGAGTTGTGGTTCCCACTGCAGGGGCTGCACTTGGGCCTTGGCTCTGCACAGGAGAGCTCTTCATCCCCTTTCTCTCTTTTCATCCCTCTGGCCATGGAGGGACTCCTGACTTCAGCATGTGACTCGTGTTCAAAGAGCAAATCTGGGCAGAACTGGGGCAGGGAGGGTTTAGGGGGACCTTGGGATCTGTGCTGGGCACAGAAGGTGTTTTCCATTGCTCTGAGGCTGTCTTCTGTGGAAAGTGATTTAATATCCAGCAGAGGAATGACTTTTGCATTTGATGGAGCTGTGCCTCCCCTTGGCTTTGCTGGCTGACAAGAAATGAACATCTCTCTGTGTCTCGGGCAGCTCCTTCTCCAAGGAAAGCAGGTGGGAGCTGGAGCCAAGGAGCTGAAAGCTGCAGGTGCAGCCTGGGCTGGAGGGAGCTCAGATTTGCACAAGGCTGCTCTGAGTGCCAGGGCTTGGACGGGGGAAATGGTGGGGTGGGAGTAGGGACAGAGTCTGATTGATTGTCATCCATGAAGTGTCTTGATTTTCATATCCATTCAAACTGCATGAGGAGGTACTTGGATTCAATGTCAGTTGGGGACTGCACATATTGATTTATGAACAGGAAAAAATCCAAAACAGGACCTAAAAAATGTTTTCTGGCTGTCTTTTTAAATATTATGCATTCACTTTGAACACACTACTGAAATCTGTCAAATTAATCTCAAAAGTTTTGAACACTTAAATCAAAATATTCCCAGAGGCTTGGCTTGTTAAGGTGTTCTGAATGTTAATGAGCCCTGGGCCACTGAATTCCTGCACTGAAGAGCTGAAGGCTGAACAAGCCTCTGCAGCAGTGAAATTCAGCAGCAGCCTCCAAGTTGCTGAGGATGTCAGCAGCCCCCACTGAGGCCATCCCTGCCCAGAGACCGTGGGGGAATGGGCAGACAAGGAGAGCGTCCCTGGGGCTGGGGCAGCACAACTCAGAGGCACCAGGGGCTCCAGCTGGGACATGGAGTGTGGAATGTGGTTGGGAAAGCCCTGCCTGGGCTGTGCCAAACAGGATAGACAAGCCCTGATCCCCCATTCCCCAAACAACTCTCTCAATGAGACATTTAAAAGGAATTACAATTGTTTGTGTACTCTGACTTGGAGCACTGGAGAAATACTGACAAGAGATACTCAGGAGCTCAAAAGAACACAACAGTCTTTACTGGTAATTTTAGAAAATTAGGGAACCTTGGTAAATGGTTTAATATTATATTCAATTAAAAAAAAAAAACACTTATCAAAGATTTAAATTGGACCATTCAACTTCACAAACTCTAAGCCTGCTCAGTTTTAACATACTTAAAATTTGCAAGAGAACACAAATAAGAGAAATAAACAGAGAAAAAAAATAAGATTTAAAGAAGCTTACACAAAGTTAGCAACTCCTGGATTCCAGCAATGTTCAGATGGGAGTTTCAAGAGGAGGTAGGGTCAAGATGTGTGCTTGCCTTCTGGTCAGCCTTCAATACCCCTTGGTCTTCCTGGGCCCTTCCCCCAGGTGGGACTTGGGCTCATTTGGTCCCGCAGGAGCATGGCTGGGGGCTGCAGAGGGGGCTGTGGAGCATTGCCTGTGCTGTGCCAGGGACTGGCAGCCACTGCTGGGCTGGGATGGAGGCTCTGGGGGGATTGGGGTTCCAGGGCAGGGCAGGGCTGGTTTTGCTGGGCAGGGCAAGGCTGGACCTGCCCCTTCCTCCCTCACACATGAAATGTCTTGAGCCAAGAAACTCCTCCGGTCTGTCACAATAGGGAATATTGGAGGTGAAATCCAAATTCTGCCGATGGGCACCTAGATAAGAAGGACAGTTCTTTTCCTTAGGAATGAAAACCCCAGTTCTCAGTTTATATCTGGTTTGATTGCCTGGATTCTGTTTGGTTTTGTTGTTGCATTATTTCCTTGTTGTACCTGAAGTGTCCAGACAGGAGCAGATTGACTTTTGCCAAGGAACTTTGTGCTGCTGTCCCTTAATATTAAATCTGGTTTTTGCTGCTCCCGTGCTGGGGATTTTTTCAGCTCTCTCAAGTCCTCATTAATAACCGGGTGAAGGAGCCCTGGCCCAGGCTCTGGCCCTGGGGGACATGGGGATGCTGCCGGGGGGTCCCTGTCCCCCTGTGCCACGCCCAGGGCCCTGGCCCCCCATCCCCGTGTCAGGCTCTGGGGTCGATCTCGGGGAACATCCTCTGGGGGAGGCTGCGGGACCGGGGGCGGGAGGACCCAGGGGGACAGGGGACCCTGCTGTGCACGAGCAGGGTTGGACTGCTCTGGGGGGAACTGTGAGGGGGGCTGGTGCAGAGTGACCTCCCCTGTGATGTCACACTGCCTCCTGTGATGTCACACAACCAACAGTCCCCCAGTGACCTCACACAGTCCCCCAGTGACCTCACACAGCCCCTGTGATGTCACACAGTCCCCTATGATTCCACACAGCCCTTTTGCAGTGTCACACAGTCATCTGTGATGTCACAGCCCACTCTGGGACATCATGCAGCACCCTTGTTATATCACAGAGCCAGCTGTGGGATGTCACTCTGGAATGTCATGCACCTGCACTGTGACACCACAGAAGACTCTGTGGGGTCACAAAGTCACTATGTGATGCCACAGCCTGTCCTATGGTGTTACACAGCCACCCAGTGATGTCACAACCCACTCACTGATGTCACAGAGCCACCCTCTATGATGGCAGCATCTGCTCTGTGGCCCCTCATCCTACCCTATGATGTCACAGAAAGCTGTGTGATATCACAACCCCCTCAGTGATGTCTGAAAAACCTCTCTGTGATGTCATACTGCTACTGTGTAATGGCACAGCACACAGTTTGACCTCACAGACAGCTCTATGATGTCATACAGACATGCCATGATGTCACAGCCTGCTCTGTGATGTCACAGAATCCCCTCTATGATTGTCTAGCTGCTTGATGACCTCACACAACAAACTCTGTGATGCCATAGCCCTACCTGTGACCTCACACAACCCACTCTGTGCTGGCCTTGGCCTCCTGGGGGCCATCCTCTCATCTGCTTTCAAAACACTGGGGTCCTGTGATTCTCTTCTCATGGAAAAAATCGTCTTTCAACTCCAGGCAACCATGGCCTAAATTGAGAATCAGCCTCTGAAATTCTCTATATCCAAGGATAGCTCCCATACAAAAGCTGCCTGGCCTGTCCAGGTTCCCTTGCCTTCCTGAGGGCCAGCTCTCCTCTCGCTTTGAAAAACTGGGGCTCTGTACTTTCCTTCCTATGGAAAAGAACTGTCCCTCTTGTCCACATGCCCATAGACAAAAGTGGGTTTGGCCTTCTAAATTCTGTCACTCCAAGGATTCTTCCCCTGACAACAGGTCTGGCTGGCCTTGGCCTCCTTGGGGCTGCCTCTAATAAGCCTTTGGAGCACTGGGGCTCTGCCCTGTCCTTCCTATGGAGAACTGCCATTCCAGTCCATGAATGAAATGGAATTCCACCCCCAAAACTCCCCATATATATCCAAAGGCTGCTTTCAGACAAAAGCTGCAAGGACAGTAGGGTCTGACTGGCCTGGGCCTCTGGTGACTGCTTCTCATCTTATCACAGACATCTTTTCATAAAAATCCTTTCTTTAGGATTTTCTCCCTTCTGAGAAGCTGTGGCCTCAGCAACAAAATGTAAAAAATGGTTATCTGCTGCTGTGGAATGTAACAGGTGGATCCGTGATTGGTCTCCGGTGAATGTTTGGATTTACTGACCAGTCACGGCAGAGCTGGGTCTCCTTCTCTGCTGAGACACAGATCTTTGTTATTCATTCCTTTTCTATTCTTAGCTTAGCCTTCTGAGAACTTTTCCTTCTATTCCTATTAGTATAGTCATAATGTAATATATATATCATAAAATAATAAATCAAGCCTTCTGAACATGGAATCAACATTCTCACCTCTCTCTTCATCCTGCAACCCTTGTGACCACTGTGACATCATCTGCCTTCAAACTCGGGGGTTCTGTGGTTTCCTTCCTATAAAAATAAAAACTGTCCCTCTTGTCCAGCCATTCTTGGCCTCAAGCACTTGACCACTCTATAGGGACAAAGGAGCTCTTTGCACAGTGGGGTGGAGACTGAGGACAGCAGAGGAGAGCCCTGGCAGGGACTGGAGGGTGGATTTAGAGAGGTTGGATCCTTTTCACATAGTAGAGAACAGCCAGAGAAAGAAAGAAAGAAATAATTCCAAGAGCAGCTGGGAAGACCCAGACTGGACAGCAGGAGAAAAGGAATTTCCCTGCCAGGACAGGGCTATGGTGCAGCACATCGCCCAGAAGGAGCCTGGAGCAGCCCAAGGCTTTGCGTGGGCAGGCAGGGGCAGGCAGGAGGCGGAGCTGTCAGCAAAGGAAGGGCCCAGCCAGGTGGGGCAGCCGGGGGATGATGACAGCCCGGAGGGACAGAGGCGCAGGTTTTCTCAGCATCAGAAACACCTTTCCCCTGCTTGCCCCAAATTGTCATCACTGCTACCAGTTCTCTCCTCTACCTGGACCTGGGGACCCTTTGTCAATCTTGTGCCTCACAGGGATCTACTGAAACTACAAGAAACTTCAGTGTTTCAATCTTACATTGTGTTCTTGAGAAAATTTTTGAGCCCTCTTTGAGGGACTGAGTCTGATGCAAAGAGCACCAAAGCCCCAGAGGGTCAATAAAGTCCCTGTACTGTGTCTGTGCTGCTGAGCTGGGCCGGGCTCCTGGCCCAGAGGCAGCTCCTGGCAAGGGCAGCGCTGCAGAGAGACAGCTCTGGCCAGGAGCAGCTCCTGTGCACAGCCCAGCAGGGCTGGGGCACTGCCAGGGCCCCTCAGGGACACCAGCAGGGCACAGACAGAGCTCACAGGGGCTCAGCACTGGCAGGGGCTGTGGCATGTCCCAGAGGGGGCTGTGTCACAGCAGCACCTCTGTGGCTGTGTCATAAAGGCACAGAGCAATTGTGATGTCAGCAAGGGGCTGTGTGACAGCACAGAGTTGGCTGTGTGAGGTCATTGAGCAGGTACAGCAACATGGAGGGGATTGTGTGACATCACAGCAACTTGTGACATCATGGCATGGCTGTAGGGCATCATGGAGCAGGCTGTGATGTCAAAGTGTGTGCTGTGACATTACAGAGTGGCAGTATGACATCATATTGAGGGTTTTGTGACATCACTGAAGGGATTATTACATCACAGAGCTGGCTGTGATGTCATGGAGTAGGATGTGACGTCATAGTCCAGACTCTGGACATCATAGAGGGTGGCTCTGTGACACTAGAGACTGGGTTGTGACATCACTGGGTGACTAAGTAACATGACAGAACTGACTGTGACATCATAAAACAGACTATGATGTCATGGTGTGATTGTGTGATATCACAGAGCCTTCTGTGACATCACAGAGTGTCATGGACATATTTTATGAAGAATCCTTTGCCAGGATTTTTCTCCTGAGAAGTTGAGAGCCCCTAGAAACAAAAGGTAAAAAATAATTATCTGCTGCTGTGGAATGCAACAGGTATATCTTTGATTGGTCTCATGTGGTTGTTTCTAATTAGTGGCCAATCACAGGACTGTCTCAGACTCTCTGGTCAGTCACAAGATTTTATAATCATTCTATTCCTTTCTACTCCTTGCTAGCCTTCTGATGAAATACTTTCTTCTATTCTTTAAGTATAGTTTTATTATATCATTTTTTTAATGTAATATATATAATAAAATAATAAATCAGCCTTTTGAAATGTGGAGTCAAGATTGTCATCTCTTCCCTTGTCCTGGGACCCCTGTAAACACCACCAAATCAGAGCAGCTGTATCACATCACAGGGTGACATCTCAGAGTTGGCTCTGGGACATCACTGGGGCTGTGTGGCAGGTCACAGGGGGACTGTGTGACATCATACTGTTGGTTGTGTGACATCACAGGAGGCTGTGTGACATCACAGGAGGCAGTGTGACATCACAGGGGAGGTCACTCTGCACCAGCCCCCCTCACAGTTCCCCCCAGAGCAGTCCAACCCTGCTCGCGCACAGTGGGGTCCCCTCTCCCCCTGGGTCCCCCCTCCCCCGGCCCCGCAGCCTCCCCCAGAGGATGTTCCACGAGATCGACCCCAGAGCCTGACATGGGGACAGGGGGCCGGGGCCCTGGGCGTGGCACAGGGGAACAGGGACCCCCTGGCAGCGTCTCCGTGTCCCCCAGGGCCAGAGCCTGGGCCAGGGCTCCTTCACCCTGGTACCAACGAGGGCTTGAGAGCGCTGAAAAAATCCCCAGCAAGGGAGCAGCAAAAACCAGATTTAATATTAAGGGACAGCAGCACCAAGTTCCTTGGCAAGAGTCACTCTGCTCCTGACTGGACACTGCAGGCACACCAAGGAAACAAAGCATCAACAAAACCAAACCAAATCCACGCAATCAAACCAGAAATTAAGCAAGAACTGTCCCTGTGTGTGTGTGTGACACAAGGACAGTGAGGGCAAGGATAAAAGGAATATGGCCTAAAAGCTTAACAGAGCTCAAACTTAACAGGACTTAACATAACCTTGACTGATACTTTAAACTTGACAATTTAACAAAAGAACATCACTTAACACTATTTCACCTGACTTATAACCTATGAGTTTGCAATTTAACAGTGGAAAGACATTTAGCAGTATTTAACTTAGCTAATAACTTAACAACTTCGCTAAAGAACAACTCTTAGCAGCATTTAATTTCACTTAGACCTTGTGACTTAACCTTACCTACACGCCTGACTGACTCAGCTATCCAAGGCACACAGACCCCTCAGAGAGCAGCATTTCTGACACATTTCCCCAGCACAGGCACTCCTGTGTGCACACAGACACAAAGAGTCAGTGCAAGGCACCTGTGAGAAATTCCCCTGAGGGCAGGAAATGCTCACTGCGGATGCTTTGACATCTCCCCAGCAGGCAAAGGGCTGAACCTGGGGGAGTGGGGGGATCGGCCCAGGCTCCGTCTTGTTCAGGATCCCCGAGTGCAGCAAATGGGAGAGTTCCCGGCTGGGAGAGGCCCCACTCAGAGGGAGTTGCTGGCCCAGGACAGCTCCAAGGGCCCCTTTTGGAGCACTGTTTGCAGGGCCCCAAGAGAGGGGCTACAGTCCCAGCAAGGGCTCATCCTGGCCGCACTTGGCACCAACAGCTTTCTTTGTCAGTGTGAGAACAGGGATGTTGTGCCACTGAGGGAACAAAAACAGTTCCCAGGGCTGCTGCTAAAGGAACCAGGAGCTGGTTGGGCAGCAGCAGTGCCTGGAGCAGACAGTGTGTGTGATGAGCTGCAGAGGAGCTGAGCCCAGGGGCTGTTGGCCAAGGCCGAGGCCCAAGGAGCATTTCTCAGCTGGCAGGGCGGCCTGAGAAGGGGAGGGGGGAATGCAGCAGCACAGAGCCCATGGAACCAAGGGACCATTGTGACACTGTGGAGCCTCATGGAATCATGGAGAGCACTGTGACATTGCTGGGCCTCATGTCATCAGTGGTCCATTGTGACACTGGGAAACCAAAGGAGACCATTGTGATGCTGCAGGGATGCATGGAATCTTAGGGCCATGGTGATATTGTGGAACCCCATTGAACCAAGGGTTCATTGTGACACTGCAGGGCTGTGTGAAACCAAAGCTCCAAGGTGACCCAGAGGGACCTCCTGTCATCAATGGTCCATTGTGACACTGTGGAGCCAAATGAGACCATTGTGACGCTGCAAACTCCAGGGTCCAAAGGTCCATTGTGACATTGCAGGGCTCATGGAATAGAGGAGTCATATGACATTGTGGAAAGCCTTTGTGCTTTCCTTCCCATGGAAAAGAACTGTCCGGCTTCTCCAGGTGCCCATGGCTGAGATTGGAATTCCACCTCCAAATTTCCTTAAATCCAAAGACTGCTCTCAGACAGAATCTGCCATTCCTGACAAGTCTGGCTGGCCTTGCCCTAGTGAGGCTCTCACCTGCCTTCCAAATATTGGGGCTGTGTGCTTTCTTTCCTATAGAAAAGAGCTGCCCTTCTCAGCCAAGTGCACACGACCTGAATTGCTATTTCCCCCTCCAGCATTCCCTGTTGTGAGAGACTGGAGGAGATTGTTGGCTGGAAACATTTTGTGTGTGGGGGAGGAAGAAGCAGGTCCCTCCTTGCCCTGCCCTGTAAACCCAGCCCTGCCTTGGAACCCCAATCCCCCCAGAGCCTCCATCCCAGCCCAGCAGTGTCTGCCAGTCCCTGGCACAGCACAGGCAATGCTCCACAGCCACCTCTGCAGCCCCCAGCCCAGCTCCTGAGACCAAATGAGCCCAAGTCCCACCTGGGGGAAGGGCCCAGGGAGATCCAGGGGTATTGAGAGCTGACCAAAAGGCAAGCACACCTCTTGGCACTACCTCCTCTTGAAATTTCTATCTGAACACCACTGGAATCCAGGAGCTGGTAGCTGTGTGTGCACTTCTCTAAATCTTATTTTTCTCTCTTTCTGTGTCTACTTGTTCTATATATGTCCTCTTGCAAATTTTGATTAACTTAAAATTGAACAGGTTTAGAGTTTGTGAAGTTGAATGGGCCAAGTCAATGCTTTGAGAAGCGTTTTTTATTGACTGAATGTCATATTAATCCTTTTGCCAAAGTTTCTCTGATTTTCTAAATTTGCCAGTCAAGGCTGTTAGGTTGTTTTGAGCTCCTGAGAATCTCTTGTTGGTATTTCTCTAGTACATAAAACCAAAGTATAGAACAATTGTAATTCCTTTAAAATGTCTCCTTGAGAGAGTTGTTTGGGGGATGGGAGTCAGGGCTTGTCTGTCCTGCTTGGCCCAGCCCAGGCAGGGCTTTCCCAACCACATTTAACATTTCCCAGCTGGAGACACTGGGGCCCCTGAGTTGTGCTGCCCCAGCCCCAGGGACGCTCTCCTTGTCTGCCCATTCCCCCACGGTCTCTGGGCAGGGATGGCCTCAGTGGGGGCTGCTGACATCTTCAGCAACTTGGAGGCTGCTGCTGAATTTTCCTGCTGCAGAGGCTTGTTCAGCCTTTAGCTCTTCAGTGCAGGAATTCAGTGGCCCAGGGCTCATTAACATTCGGAACACCTTAACTAGCCAAGCCTCTGGGAATAATTGGATTTTAATTTTTAAATCTTTTGTGGTTAGGTAGATCTCAGTAGCGTATTCAAAGTAAATGCATGATATTTAAAACAACAGCGAGAAGATTTTTTAGGTCCTATTTAGTTTTGTTTTCCTGGGGTTTTTTATTGCTATGTGCAATCTCCAATTGACACTAAATCCAAGTATCTCCTCATGAATTTGAGTAGATATGAAAATCAAGACCCTTCATGGCTGACAATCAATCAGACTCTGTCCCTACTCCCACCCCACCATTTCCCCCATCCAAGCCCTGGCACTGAGAGCAGCGTAGTGCAGATCTGAGCTCCCTCCAGCCCAGGCTGCACCTGCAGCTTTCAGCTCCTTGGTTCCAGCTCCCACCTGCTTTCATTGGAGAAGGAGCTGCCTGAGACACAGAGGGATGTTCATTCATTGTCATCCAACAAACCCAAGGGGAGGCACAGCTCCGTCAAATGCAAAAGTCATTCTTCTCCCTGAGTCTGCCGTCCCCCTGATCCTCACAGCCTGTCTGGTTTCCTTCATCCCTGCATTGCGAGGGACTTTGTGGGACAAGGGAGCTCTGCTCTAGGGATGGAGGGAGGTCCAAGTGCAGCCCCCAGAGTGGAAACCACAACTCATCAGGTTTCTGTCCTTTGAGGGACCAGGAACTGGTGAGACTCAGAGACACAGAAAGGTTTATCTTCATGGCCAACCTAAAAATTGTGACCGTGATAAAATTTAATAAACATCAAAACACTTCCCTCAGTTACTTGTGACATCTCAGCAATATCTGACGTGTCCATCATCCACAAGGGATAGCCATAAAGGAATGACTTTAGAGAAAGACATAATAAGAGGTGATAGAATAGATAAAACTACAACTAAGATGCTGACTAAGGAGTTATTTAAACCTCTGAAAGAGTAGGCAACTCCCTTAAGGTCAAGGCATGAAGCCAGTCAAGGGAGACTCATTGGAATGGTCAGAAAGCAGCTGCAGGAAGAAAACTGGGACAGAAGGGAAGGACATAGATCAGCTGCTCTAAACGAAGACATGTCCTTAAACATGGCCATTTAAACAGGAGAGCTGGAAACACCTAAATGAAGAGGGTCATGACATATTAGACTGAATGTTGGTGACAAGAGTAGAGGGGAAGATCAGTATTCCTTCTCCTGCCATCAGTAGAAGAATCCAGGAAATCCAGGAAATTCCTTCTCTTGGCAGGAATAATTTGCCAATTCTAAGAAGTACTCAAAAGACCCAGATAATTAAGATTTGCCTGTAGATAAAAAAAGAAACATGTATTAACACCTGTGCCCCTTTCCAGGCAGACATCAGTTGTGTGCCCATGAACAGGCAGTGCCACTTGTGCCCTGAGGTGCCCAGCTAGGATTGGATCTCTCCGAAAGCACCTGAGGGAGAGCAGAGCACCTTGCAAGCTGCAGGTCCCTGACAGCCCCGCAGGGCTCCTGTCCCCTCAACATCTGCTCTCCTCCAGTCTGAAACAGGGCCCAGCATGGTGCTGGGATCATCATGGAGCTGAGGTGTGTGCTGGAATTCAATGCCCTCCCCATCTCACAGCTGCCCTGCATTTCCCTCCTGCAGCCTTGGTCTCCAGCACAGCCATGGAGGCTCTTTGGGCTCTGGACTGTTGCTGCAGCCCCCAAGGGCAGCTGAGCTCTGCCTTTGGCACAGTCAGGTCTGGCCAGCGCAGGCCATGTTCAGCAATGTCTTGTGTGTGCCTGGCCTTGCTGTCAGCCCCAGCAGCGGCTGGGCCTGTGCTGGCCCAGCCATGGTGGCCCAGCCCCTGTGCAGGCCCAGCCCAGGCCAGGAGCATTGCGGCTGGGAACAGCCCCTGTGCCGTGGTGCCCACAGCAGCCTTGGGGCTCTATGCTGCATGGCCTCCCTGCTGGGCAGCCTCTGCCAGCTCCTGCAGAGCCCGTGGCACCTGTGGTGCTGCACAGACAGCCCTGCCTGGGCTCTGCCGGCCTCTGGGCCAGCAGAGAGGCAGCCTGGGCTGGCCATGGCTGAGAACAGGCCCTGACCCTGCAGGAGGATGGAGCTGGGCCACAGCCAAACTCAGCCCAGGCCAAAGCTGGACTCAGCAGCCAGGGCTGCCAATGCATGGGGACAGAGGCTGGTGCTGACAAATGTTCTGGACCCCCTCCCTCCTCCATCCCTGCCACCAAGGGCACAGAGCAGCCTCCTCTCTGGGCCACTTGCCTGTTTTCAATGCCTTGCACAGGCGCTGGCCCTGCCTCACAAGGCCTGGCCTGAGTCCTGCCCCTGCACGCTCATCCAGGCTGAGATGGACACTGATGGTTTCTGGGCCAGGCTCTCTGAGCCCAGCCCAGCTCCCTGCAAGCTCTGCCAGCTTCCCTGAGCTCTGGGCAGCACCAAGGGCCTCTCCCCAGCCCAGCCCAGCCGGCTCTGGCCCCACAGCTCTGCTCAGGCCAGGCTGCTCTGGCCACTGCCCCACGGCCTCAGCCCCCGGCAAGGGCACAGCAGCAGCTGCAGCTGCCACAGGACTCGGCCCCAGCCATGGGGGAAGGTGCTTGGCCAAGGCCAAAGGAGGCTCCCTGGCTGCCCTGCTCCCCTCGGGCTGAGGTGCTGAGAGCTCTGCAGCCCCTGCTGCCATCCCATCTGCCCAGGGCAGCACAAGAGCCATGGCCTTGGGGCCCTCAAGAGCTGCTCCTGCTCCAGGCCCAGGGCCGATGCCAAAGCTGGGGCAGCCACAAAGCTGTGCCCATTTCTGTTCATTGCTGCTCTGATGGAGATGGATCCTCAGCCACTTGGAGGGTGCTGATGAATTTTACTACTCCAGAGGCCTCTTCTTTCCTGAGCTCTTTAGTTCAGGAATTAAGTGAGAAAAGTTTATAAACATTTGTTGAAAAATTTGTTCTCTTGTTCATCCGAACAAGAAAAGGCCCTGGGAATAACTGAAATTTTCAATTCATCTGTGGTTAATTAGAGAGATTTCAGAAGTCTATTCAAAGTGAATATACCATATTGAAAACAATGCAGAGAGAACTGTTTTGTCCTATTATCTTTTCTTCTTTATTGATTGATGTCAGCAATCCCCAGTAGATATTGATCCCCAGCCCCTCCTCATGCAGTTCTGAACAGATATGAAAATCAAGACCCTTCATGGCTGACAATAAATCACACTTTGTCCCTACCCCCACCCCACCATTTCCCTCATCCAACCCCTGGCGTTCAGAGAAGATGAGGAATGGAGCCACATCCAGGGGTGTCCCCAGGGCTCAGGATTGGGGCCAGGTCAGTGAAATCTCTTTATTGCTGATCTGGATGAGGCCATCGAGGGCACCCTCAGTCATTCCCAGGTGAGCCCAAGCTGGGTGGGAGTGTGGCTGTGCTGGAGGGCAGGAAGCTCTGCAGAGGGATCTGGACAGGCTGGAGCCATGGGCCCAGGACAATGGGATGAGGTTCACCAAGGCCAAGGGCCGGGTCCTGCCCTGGGCTCACAACCACCCCAAATCCCTGGCTGTGCCCTGCCCCTGACCCCCACAGCCTGTCCTGTTTCCTTCATCCCTGCATTGCCAGGGACTTTCTGGGACAAGGGAGCTCTGCTCTGGCTATGGAGGGAAGTGCAAGTGCAGCCACTGGAGTGGGAACCAGAACTCATCAGGTTTGTGTCCTTTGGGGGTCAGGAACTGGTGAGACTCAGAGGCACAGAAAGTTTCTCTTCATGGCCAGCAGACCACAGTTGAACAGGATGCAATTTAATAACAATTACGTTCTTCACTGAGCTATGTGTGACGTCCCAGCAGTGTATGATAAGTGCACCCTCCACAAGACATTTCCATACTAAAATTCATTTTAGACAAATGTGGTAGTAGATATAAACACAATTAAGTTCTTGTATCAGCATGCTCCTCCTGGAGTGGGGGCAAAACAGCACAAACAATTCCTGATTTGCAAAGCTGCCAGTGGTGGATGGAGAAGGGAGGTCAGGCTGCTCTTGGTGATGAGGAAATGTTGAAACCAGCCTGACTCATTTAATCTTCTCATGCCCTGGCTGATCTTCCCTCTTTCCCCTTCCACCCATTGGCTTTTGTCTCTCACCAGGCCCCCTGGTGAAGAGCCTGGCTCTGTGTTCTCCATCCCCTCCTCACTGGCACTGCCAGGCTGGGATGAAGAGCCCCTCAGCCTTCCTTGCTCCGGGCTGGACCAGCCCAGCTCCCTCAGCCTCTGCTCCAGTCCCACCTTGGAGGCCCTTCCCAGACCCCGCTCCAGCTGCCAGACATCTTTCCTTCCCTGGGAAACCCAACCCAGGCCACAGTGATCTGGATACTCCCCGTCCTTGATGTCCTGGTCACACAGCCCTGGCCCCTTGTCCCCATGTCAGTCTCTGGGGTGGATTCTGTGGAACATCCTTTGGTGGAGGCTGTGGCTCCAGGTGGGCTGGGGGGATCCTGGGGGACAGGGACCCTGCTGGGCATGAACAGCATTGGACTTGTTGTGAGAAACTGTGAGGGGGAGCTGGGGCAGAGTGACCAACCCAGTGACCTGACACAGCCCTGCTGGGATGTCACACAGCCCCTCTGGGATGTCACAGCCTGCTCTGTCATGTCACAGCCCATTCTCTAATGTCACACAGCTGGTCTCTGATGTCACAGCCAACTCTGTGCTGTCATAGTCTGCACTGTGATGTCAGACCTCTGCTCTGTGATGTCACAGCTGGATCGCTGATGTCACAGAGGCAGTCTATGATGCCACGGCTGCTCAATGACCTCACATCATGCACTCTGTGATGTCACAGCCCACTCTGTGACCTCATGTTACCAGATGATGAATTGTCTCCACCAGCTGAGCTGACACCTGGAGCTTGTTCTCCACACCCCCAGGCCTATGGAAACCACACAATGCCCATTGTGTGAGAAGGGGAACTGGAAGTTCAGCAGCCTCAGTGTCCTCCCAGCTCAGCTAGGCCCACTGGAACATTGGGGTCCACGAGCACCATGGACCAGCAGAGAGACCCCCAGGACAGAAGAACACATGGGTAAAGGGGAGGGGAAATGTGTTAATGATTTTTGAGGAAATGATTATCAAATGTGTGAAAAAGAATAGAAAATCACCAAATTTGCAGATGACACCAAGCTGGGTGTGAGTGTGGATCTCCTGGAGGGTAGGAGGGCTCTGCACATGTCCCTGGACAGGCTGGATCCAGGGCCCAAATCCAACAACGTGAGGTTTAACAAGTCCAAGTGCTGGGTCCTGCACTCTGGCCACAACAACATGTTCCTGCAGCAATACAGGCTGGGGACAGAGTGGCTGGACAGCAGCCAGGCAGAAAGGGACCTGCAGGGACTGATGGACAGCAGGCTGGACATGAGCCAGCAGTGTGCCCAGGTGGCCAAGAAGGCCAATGGTTCCTGGCCTGGATCAGGAATGGTGTGGCCAGCAGGAGCAGAGCAGGGATTCTTCCCCTGTGCTCAGCGCTGCTTGGGCAGCACCTCCGGTGCTGTTTGCAGTTCTGGGGCCCCCAATTTAGGAAGGACGCTGGGGGGCTGGAGCATGTCCAGAGATGGGCAACAAGACTGGGGTGGGAGCACAAGTGAGTTTGAGGAGTGGCTGAGAGAGCTGGGGTTGCTTATCCTGGAGGAGGCTCAGAGGAGACAAGGCAGTGTCAGGGCACAGGTTGGACTTGATGATCTCCATGGCCTGTTCCAGGCTTGCTGATTCTGTGATTCTCTGGAACCACCCTTGGAGCAGTTGCAGGATGAGTCCTGGGCCTCCTCTTCAGAAGCTCCAGCAGCCCAGGTCCCTCAGCTTCTCCTGCCAGCCCCAAAACCCATCCCGTCAGTCCTGCAGAGCCTCTGCAGCTCCTCCTCACTGCCCAGAACAGGGAGCCCCAGAGCCAGACACAGCAGCCCAGATGTGCCCCCCTGGCCTGGGGTGCCTCAGGCAAGGGAGCAGCACCAGGCACTGCAGGAGCCTGCAGACAATTCCTGCAGCACTTGTAGGATGATCCTGCTCCACAAGGGACGTTCCCATGGGGCCAGGTCAGGAGCTGCAATGGGGAGTGGGGCCAGAGAGGAAAGGGCAAACAGGAATGGGCTGTTTGCAGTGGAGGGAACAGGGGTGGGCAATGGGAAGAAATTTGTATCAGGAAGAGTAAAGAAAGCAAAGGTGAAGCCAAGGAAATGGTCAGGGCAGTTTGGGGGTGGCTGCCAGGCAGCCCTGGCTCTGAGCAACAGCGTCTGCAGTGGGACAGGGAACTCCCAGCTGATGGGAACAAACAATCTGGCTGACTGCAGAGGCCAGGACAAAGCTGAGTGGTTTCCCTGGTGTCCCCCAGCCCTTGCTGGCCCCAGGGGCTGATGGCATTTGTGCTCCCTCAGGTTCATGTCCCCACACCAACAGCATGGGGGTGCTCCCACCTGCTCTGTGCAATGCAAACAGGGGCTGCTGAGCCAGTGCTGCCGTGTCTGTGCCTGCAAGGATGGGGCACCTGTGTGAGCTGGGGGAGAGGCCAGGGCTGCAGAGGAGGGATGTTGTTGGCAGATCCATGAGGACGCTCTGGGACGCTGCCCTGGGCCGTCCAGCGCACTGGGGATGGATCAGCCCCTGCTCTGCTGATCCTTCCCATCTGCCCCAGGGCCCTTGCAGAGCCCCAGCCATGCTGTTTGCCCCCAGCCTGCCCACGGCCAGCCTGGGGCAGCTCATGGGGCTTTTCTGTGCTGAGCATTGGCCAGGCCGTGTTCTTGAGAGAGCCTGGGGAAGGAGCCTGGAGCCCCCAGGGCCTGGCCTGAGGGGTCAGTGCTGCCCCAGCAGTGCCCATGGCCTGTCCCTGCTGCAGCCCCGGCACTGCCACCCCCAGGGCTGTGCCCGGCCCCAAGAGCACTCAGGCTCTACAGCAACACCAGGGCCACCAGGTCAGCGGGGCAGGGCCATGGCAGCAGCACTGACAACACCAAGTGCTGCTGCTGCTGGGCACAGCTGCTGGGCCAGCACTGATTTGCCCCCAGCTCTGCACACAGACATTGCTGCTGCAGCTCCAGAGAAGAGAACAGAAGGGGCATCTCTGGTGAAAACAATGCTGGGAGATCGTTTAGTTCCTTCAAAGCCATCAAGAAACCAGCTCCTCATTGACGCAGTCTGGGGCCACGGTTAAAGTGGAGGGAAACAAAAGGAGAAATGGCACAAGGAATGACAGTCCTTTGTGGACAATAGGGAAAAAAAAAAAAAACAAAGGAAAAAACACCCACAACCAAACCAACAACAAGTATCAAAGATGATTTTTATTATAAGTATTTTTATTTAAGAAATTGGAAATTGGCGAGCAGTTTAATGTTTCTGAAAAGCATCCAGTCATCAGTCTCCACCCTGCAGCCCTGAGCTCCTGGTTCCTCAGGCTGTAGATGATGGGATTAAGGGCTGGAGACACCACCGAGTACAGAACTGACACTGACAGATCCAGGGATGGGGAAGAGATGGAGGGGGGCTTCAGGTGGGCAAATGCTGCAGTGCTGAGAAACAGGGAGACCACAACCAGGTGAGGGAGGCAGGTGGAAAAGGCTTTGTGCCATCCCTGCTCAGAGGGGATCCTCAGCACGGCCCTGAAGATCTGCACATAGGAGAAAACAATGAACACAAAACAGCAAAAACCAAAACAGACACTAACTGCAATGAGCCCAAATTCCCTGAGATAGGATTTGTAGCAGGAGAGCTTGAGGATCTGGGGAATTTCACAGAAGAACTGGCCCAGGACATTGCCATGGCACAGGGGCAGGGAAAATGTATTGGCTGTGTGCAGCAGTGAGTAGAGAAAGGCACTGGCCCAGGCAGCTGCTGCCATGTGGGCACAAGCTCTGCTGCCCAGGAGGGTCCCGTAGTGCAGGGGTTTGCAGATGGACACGTAGCAGTCGTAGCACATGATGGTCAGGAGGAAATACTCTGCTGAGAGGAAAAACAAAAAGAAAAACACGTGTGCAGCACATCCTGTATAGGAGATGTTCCTGGTGTCCCAGAGGGAATTGTGCATGGCTTTGGGGACAGTGGTGCAGATGGAGCCCAGGTCAGTGAGGGCCAGGTTGAGCAGGAAGAAGAACATGGGCGTGTGCAGGTGGTGGCCGCAGGCTACGGCGCTGATGATGAGGCCGTTGCCCAGGAGGGCAGCCAGGGAGATGCCCAGCAAGAGGCAGAAGTGCAGGAGCTGCAGCTGCCGCGTGTCTGCCAATGCCAGCAGGAGGAAGTGCCTGATGGAGCTGCTGTTGGACATTCCTTCACTCTGGGCATGGTGCACTGTTGAAAAAGACATTGACAAGCTTGGACAGATTTCCTTTTTTATTTCAGGCTTGTGCTCCTTCTGAGTTACTGCTTTACTTTCAGCATTGCACTCAGCCTGAATACTGGGGAGGCCTGAGGGAAAACAGGGCTCCCTGTGCCACAGGGCAGTCAGACCTGCTGGAACCACACAGGTGCCCTTTGTTCATTTAACCTCTCTCTATTTCACCGTGATCACGCTTTAATATTTTTTGAAAAGTGAAGTAGACTTTTTGAATTCTCCAGTTGAATTTTTTTTTTTCCCAAACCCTTCTCTCTTTCCCTATGCACATGAACAGGAAAGGATACCAAGGGCTGGTCTGGCTCTCTGCTGCCTGGAGTTGTGCCTACTGGGAACTGTTTCTCTCTATCCAAGCCTTGTCCCTGCCTGTGCTGCCAGGGCCCAGCCCAGCCCTGGGGTCCCAGCTCTGTCCTGCAGACCCCTCCCAGCACAGGGCACTGCCCAGGTGCATCTCCCTGACAGCAGGGCCTTAAGGGCAGGCCAGACAAACAGAGATGCTGCAAGCCAAGGTGCTGCTGCTGCTGTCTGTAGGGAGAGGAGGCTGAGGAGGCACTTTCTGAGGGAGATCTGAGACACATCTGCTGATGCCCAGGCTAACAGTGCAGGAGTCTCAGTGACACAGGCAAAGCTGACAGCCCATTTCCTTTCCCTTTAGGAGAAAGCTGAGAGCAGCCCTGGCCATGCAGCACCATCTCCAGAGCAGGAGGAATCTGCCCTGATGGGGGTGGCTCCTTCCACCTCCAACTTCTCCCCTGCAGCGTCAATGGGGAGCTGCCAGGCAGGCTGAGAGTTGCCCCTGGCTGGTGGCACATGCTCTAGGCTGGCCAAGAGCCCTGAGGGCTGCAGGAGCTGCTCTGCAAGACAGCCCTGGGCAGCCCTGGCTGCAGCCCCAGCTCAGCCCCTGCAGCTGTCCCTGGCAGCAGGAGCTGTCCTGCCCTGTCCCTGTGATGGTGCCCAGGGCAGCCTCGCTCTGCAGCACATCCTCCTCCTCCTGTGCCACAGAGAAACTCGGAGAGTCCTCCTGACACACCCCCAGGCTATAGGGTGTGCTGGCTTCAGGAGATCCCTCCAGGAGCACAAGGGACATTGCCCTGCACCCACAGACTCACCATGCACAGGGCTGTGAAGATCTTTCCCCAAGTGAAGTCTCAGCTTCATGTCTTCCCAATCCTGATTGCCTTCAGCCTGTCTCTGCCTGGCTCCTGTCCCCTCAGTGCCTGCAGGCAGAGCCCTCAGCCCTGCTGGGCTGGGAGAGGAGCTGGCCCTGGGAAGAGCTGTTCCTTTAAAGCTCAGCAGCACAGACACAGCACAAGGACTTAAATGAGACTCTTGGGGATTTGGTGTTATTTACATCAGAGTCCCTGAGAGAGTGTTCAAAAAACTTCTCAAGAACTCAAAATTAAATTGAAACTCCAAAGTTTTCCAAGTTTTAATGGGTACCACTGAGAGACACAAATGAGAAATTTTCCCCTGGTTCCAGTTAGAGCAGAACACTGGAGGCAGTGATGACAGCTGGGGACAAGCAATGCTAAGGTGTCTCTGGTGCTTAGCACACCTGGATGTGTTTGAGGAATGCCAAGGGCCAAGGCCTGAGCCCCAGCCCCTGGCCAGGCAGATCCTGTCCCTCCCTTCTTGCTCAGGGCTCTTCCTGGGATGGGCACTGGCATGTGGGGATGTGGAATGCCAAGGGCAGGAGCATGGGGCGGCCCCTGCCAGGCTGCTGAGCAGGGACGAGGAGGCAATGAGGCCCCAGGCCTGCAAGGGTCACTTGTCCCCTCGTGGCCTCAGGCCCAGGCCCAGCAGCCATGGCCAAAGTGCTGCCCCAGTTGGCTCTGGCAGGGCTGTCTTGCAGCTGCTGCCCATCCCTGTGCCCTGTGCAGCCCATGCTGTCCCACAGTGTCCCTGCCCTTTGCCTCTGTCCCTGCAGGCTGTCGGCATCCCCCGGCTGCCCCACCTGGCTGGGCCCTTCCTTTGCTGACAGCTCTGCCTCCTGCCTGCCTCTGCCTGCCCACACAGAGCCTGGGGCTGACCCAGAGTCCTTCTGGGAGATGTGTTGTGCCACAGCCCTGCCCTGGGAGGGAAGTTAATCTCTCCTTTCCATTCTGGGTCTTCACAGCTGCACTTGGTGACATTATTTCTATCTCAGGTTCATTTCCACTATGAAGAAGAGGTCTAATATATTTGAATCCACCTTTGTCATCCTCACAGGCTGTTCTTGTTCTGCCCTCAGTCTCCACTGAACCCAGGACTTCCAGTTCCCATACAGTGATCATGTTCTTGGGGCCTCCAAATCCCATCCTGGGAGATCTCTGGGCCTTCTCAAAGGTGCTCAGCCCTGGAGATGTGATTTAAATCCAGGAATGGCTGAGTACATTTTTGCCCAAGATTGTATTGGGGAATATAATACAGAATAATACACTGTATCTTTTAAGTGACTGAGGGCAGATTTAGATTTTCTGTAAGGATGAAATATTTTTTGATGATGGTGGCAGGACACTGGCATAGGCTGCCCTCAGAATTGAAACCCCATCCCTGGATGTGTTTAAGGTCAGGGGCTTTGTACAACCTGAACGAGTGACGGTGTTCCTGGGTAATGGGAGTTTTACCAGAGACTCTTTTGGGTCTCTTCTAACTCAAACCATTTTACATTTCTTTGGTTCTTATATCCCAACTTCTTCTCCACAGGGCTGCAAATACCTATGCACACCCTGCCAGCATTTTAATGTGGCCTAATTCCCAACACTTTCATAAAAAGGAAAGAATTGCCATATTAGGGACATGAGTTGCCATGTTTATGGAGGAATCATTAAAAGCCCCAAAAGTAAAGAAACTGAAAGGAAGGACCAAAATCTCAGTGTGAAAGATTCACCAAGTGGGATATTGGCAGAGACTCTGATGGTGACCTCCCAGCTGAGGATGGGGGTTTCTGAGTATCAGGATGGAAGGTCGCTCCCAGGAGGAGTCCTTGTGCATTTTCCTCCGCCATGGCTCTGCCCTTCCTGATCCAGCAGCTGTGGGGCAGCAGAGCAGGGGCAGTGCAGGGACAGGCCTGGTTCTGACAGGGCTGTTGTGGTTTAGGAATGGTGCTCCCAATTTACTACACCTACTACCAAGACTACGTGTCGCCCCAGATTTATATTCCCACCATTGCCCCCCCACACCACAGGGGCTTTGCCTGGCCTGGCCCTGATTGATCTCAGCCCATGTTCCACAGTCAGGGATAACCTGGAGATGGTGTCCAGGGTTCACCCTTGTGTGGCCAGTCCAGAGCCCCCTGAGGCACTTTGATCCTGGCCGCCCCATCCTCCTGTCTGTTGTTGTGATGCTCTTCAGTGCCCAACTCTTGGGCATGTGAGCATCCACAGGAGGGAGTTTCATAGCCAACTTCTCCCCCAGACAGAGATGTCTTGCCCCAGTCCAGCAGCCCAGCTGGGTTTCCCTCTGTACTCCCAACTGTCCTTTTTCCATGGTTCCAGCCACCCCAGAGAGCATTTCCCACCATCCGTGAGTCACTGCAGAGGTGCAGCGCTGGCCATTTCTCTCGCTCAGAGCTCCAGGGATGGTCCCAGTGCTGCAGTGACTGCAGGAAAGGGGACCCCACAATGGGACATTTCTTGGTCAGATACAGACAGGAAGAGTGACAAACTGTCTGTGACTCGGGTTTTGGCCTCGCAGCCCCTGCCATGGTTTGTAGGGAGCTGCAGTGTGGCTCAGCCCTGGCTGTGCCAGGCAGTGCTGGCCTGGGAGAAGGTGTTGGTGCCAGCCGGCCCAGGGAGCTGCAGCGTGTGGGGAATGAGTTCCTCCTGGCCTCCTGCCCCAGGGTGGCACTGCAGGGCCTCATGGAGCCAAGGGGCCATTGTAGCTCTTCAGGGCTCCATGGAATTAAGGGGACTCTTTGGACATTGTGGGGCCTTGTGGGACTGAGGCCATCGCGACACTTTAGAACCAAGGGGCCACTGTGAAACTACAGGACCTTGTGGAACTGACACTGAAATCACCCAAAAAGAAACTTTCTAACACAGTTTGAGTATCAAAAAGCATTCATTTTTATTGCAGCACTGATCACTTGGAGGATCCTCCCTCCATTCGAGTGCCCCAAACATCATGCAAACAGAGGTTTCATGACACACACAAGTTCCATATTTATGAGCTATAGAGGTTTTATGACACACACAAGTTCCATATTTCTGAGCTATTCCTCTGTGATGCTCTACATCTGGCCTGTAGGCCACACAGTATAAATAATTCCAACTTCATAAGTGATTTATTATATAATTACCTTGCTTATGTAATTCGACCAGTAAGAGCAGACCCAGGCCATTGGAGACTCAGGCTGCTATTGGCTGGTTAGCTGAGTAGTAACTGGCTCAGCCAATGAGGATTACCTTCATGGGCCTTCTTATCTATATAAGGAAGTTAGATCTCAATAAAGCTGCCTGTTGCTGCATGAACACGTACAGTCTAGTCACCTGTCTCCACGGGCAGGAGTTACTCCACTCTCAGACATGCAGAGTGCTGCCAAAACCTGGCACCACTGAGCACCAGGACGGCCTCGCTGGTGCCAGGAAAGCTCAGCAGCACCTTTCTCTCCCAGCAGCATAACACTGGCACAGGCACTGAGCAGCCACAGGCAGCTGACTACAGCTTGGAGACAAAAACCCCAAAACTGGGGGGTTTACAGGGCAGAAAAAATGTGGAGGCACTTTTCTGATGATGCCTACTCTCATCAAGGCTTCATCCAGCAAGAGGAATAGATAAGCTAAACTTATTTCTGGATAAACCGTGTTATTTCCACCCTGAGGCTAGCACAGGAACCAGCAGAGGCCTTTTAGACAGCAAAACATTTTTGCCCATTTTCCCAGGCTGGCTCACGGTCACACCTCACCCATGTGGCTCCAGAGCTCTTGCTGTGTCCCATGGGCAGGTTATCCCTTCACATCTGCTCTCGCAGGCTCCAGTGCCCTCCCGGAGCGCCTCCCTGGCTGTCCCAGCACAGCTCAGCACAGCTCAGCTCGGGGTTCCACACGCGACGGGGCCGGGGCACCTCAGAGCTGCTCCTTCGGGCGGGTCACCGCCATCGGTCATCGGCTGAAGGCCTAAAGAGAGGACAGCAGAAACATCACAAATAAGCCATTAGTTCCATCTGTATTCACAAAGCTCAACAGCAGCGGCCTGCCTTGTGGCAGAGGACAAAAGCCAGCACACCAAGCGAAAGGCTGAGGAATTAATGCTGAACCGCACAGCCGAGTAACATCCCCAGTCCCCCGGCCGAACAGCTAAATAGGAGACAGTGAGTATTTCAGGTGGCGCCTTCCTGCCTTGGAGCCCCGGTCTCCAGCCCCGCTGCCGCCCCCCCCCCCCCTCACCTCATGGCGGCGGTGGCCCCTCATGGCGAGGGAGCTCGGCCCGCCAGAGCCGCTCCTTGCCCTCAAGGCGGCGAGCTGAATGAGCCTGGCCCGCCAGAGCTGCTCTTTGCCCTCATGGCGGCGAGCTGAAGGAGCCCAGCCCGCCAGAGCCACTCCCTGCCCTCATGGGGAGGGAGCCCGGCCCGCCAGAGCCACTCCTGGCCCTCATGGCGGTGAGCTGAAGAAGCCCAGCCCCCCAGAACCGCTTCATCTCCACACGGCGGCTGGGGCAGAAAAGCAGCGGGCCTGGCCACTCTGCCGAGGTGATTCCACAGACACCGCTCGCTTCGGCCGCTCCCCCCGGGGCGGGAAAAAACCCTCGGTAATCAGGCACCGGGAGGGACTTTGAGATCGTCTCGTCCCACTCCCTGCCATGGGCAGGTACACCTTCCACTGTCCCAGGTTGCTCCAGTCCCTGTCCGACCTGGCCTTGGACACTTCCAGCATCCCTGACAGAGCCGGAGCAGGAACACGATCTGTGGAGCTGGGAGAACTGAACTCAAGCAGCGGCTCATGGGAAGCAGAGGGCTGGTGAGCTGCCTCTGTTTGCCCCTGATGTGTCCCACTTCGGGCACAGGAGGTAGAAGTGTCAGCTCAGAAACAGCTGCCAGCAACAAAATTCCAGCCCTGAAATAAGCAGAGAAAAAGCTGTGGTGCTGCCAAGTGCCTTGCTGGGAAAAGCACAATTCCACACCTTCCCTGACCTCCACTGGATGCTGTAACATCAGCCCAGTGCTCTGTGTATCCATGTCTGGGCACAGCAGTGTAACTGTAACTCCCTCGCTGGGGATCCATTCAAAGGAAGTTTTTCTCTGGGCTTTGTGCTCCATTGCGACACTTGAAGGCCTTTCCAGAAAGCCTGGCATCCCTCCCCCATGCTCCTCGTGCTTATGCTCTCAGAGCTCAGCAGTGAACTCAACTGGAGCTGCGCCTTGCCTCAGGCAATCATCCACTCCAGCTCTGTCTTCTTCAAATGTTTCATGGTCTATTTTCAGCCCAAGCAGGCAGCTATTCTTCCTGAATGTGGGGTGCTCCTCTCCAGCTCAGCCTGATCCTGCCTTGTCCTGGGAAGCTCTGGGCTCGTTGTGCCCAGGACACTGCTGTGTGCAGGGACAGAGGCTGGTGCTGAGCAGAAGGAGCTCGGTGCTTCCCCTGTCACTGATGAACCTGGTGAGGAACAGGTTTCCCAGCTATGCCCAGTGCAGCACAGCAAAACCTGTCTGGGGGAGAGACAGGTAAGAGCAGACACAGAACACTTCATGCTCTTGTTCCTGGGGGTCTCGCTGCCCATGGCCAAGGGCACCTCATTTGTGAGCTTTGGATGAAGAGCATCAAACCAGATGAAACACAGCAGAGCAGCTCTGCTATGGGGGTGAAGCCCTTTTCTGTCACAGGAATGTGCTCTCTGCATTAGCTGCAGCCAGTCCCTGTTGTTCATCTTGGCTTGCTGACCACTAAACAGAGCCTCCTTTTCTCCTGCAAGTGTCGTGGCAAGGCCTGAAAGGACTGAGATGCTTTGTTCCAAGCCAGATTAGAGATATGAGTTACTACAAAACAAAAGCCCAGCAAGCCTCCTGGAGAGTTCCTCTAGTCTAGACACAGCCTCCCCTGAGCTCTCTGCATCCCAGCACAGCCCTGCAGCTTGTGTTCAAAGCAACTCAACTGGCTCCAGAAGCCTGGGTAACCTCTGTCGAGTGAATGTTCAGTTGCAGCATAAAGGAGGAATCACATCTGAGTGATTTTGCTCCCATAAATTAGCAGGATGGGTTAAACCAGGACATGAGCACTGTCTGCTGGCACAGTGCATCCACTCAAGAGATCTGCACTGGCATGGAGCTGTAGTGCTTCAAAAGACGTGTGCTCCAAGCCTGGGGTGGGACATCCCCCATGTAGCTGATGTCTGCAGCTCCTGTGGCAGCAAGAGAGATCCTTTACTGTCACCTCAGCCCTGAACACACCCGTGCCCAGGGCTCACTGCCTGCCCCCCGTCACTGCTCAGCTCTGGCACTGCAGGGCTGGTACTGTGATCCTTCTGTACCAATCAGATTTTGGCTCAACACCATTTGGCCACACTGTCAGTCACTGGAGAAAAAGACAGAGTAGTACCGTGGGAAGAGGAAGAAAATTCAGTAAACCTATGGAAGAAAAGATCTGTGGATGTACATCATCATTTACCATGGTGGTCACCTCCAGCCCCACAGCCAAGCATGTTCAGGCTTTGGTGAGAAGAACTTTTATCCCCCTGGTGTCTGTCATGGCTGGGGCCTGTGATGATGACACCTCATGGGTGTTGGTGCTTGCACTGCCCTGTGAGTGACACCAGCCTTGCTTGGCTCCCACACTGCAGAAGGCAGGGCAGCCATGGCCTCGATGGTGCCTTTTCCTCTTTGAGGTGCTGCACCCAGGTCAGGGATACCCCACACATGAGCACAGACTGGGAGAAGAGCTCATTGACCAGCAAAGAAGGGCTTGGAGGATATAATGGATGAAAAGCTGGACATGAGCCCACAGTGGCAGCCCAGAAACTCCCCTGTGCTGGGCTGCACCCACAGAGGAGTGGGCAGCAGGTGAGGGGGGGATGGTCCCCCTCTATTCTGCCCTTGTGAGATACCCTTGCAGAGCTGCTCCAGCATCAGAAGGACCTGGAGCTGTTGGAGCAAGTCCAGAGAGGCCATGGAGATGCTCCCAGGATTGGAGCCCCTCTGCCATGGAGCCAGGCTAGGAGAGCTGGGGGTGCTCACCTGGACAAAAGAAGGCTCCAGGGAGAGCTCAGAGCCCCTTCCAGGGCCTAAAGGGGCTCCAGGAGAGCTGGGGAGGGACTGGGGACAAGGGATGGAGGGACAGGACACAGGGAATGGCTCCCACTGCCAGAGGGCAGGGATGGATGGGATATTGGGAATCAGGAATTGTTCCCTGTGAGGGTGGACAGGCCCTGGCAGGGTGCCCAGAGCAGCTGTGGCTGCCCCTGGATCCCTGGCAGTGCCCATGGCCAGGCTGGACATTGGGGCTGGGAGCAGCCTGGGACAGTGGGAGGTGTCCCTGCCATGGCAGGGAGAGGAATAAAATTATTTTTATGGTCTCTTCTGACCCAACCCATTCTGTAATTCCATCATCTCCTCTGCCTCCACAGAGGGGCCATTTCCACTTCCCCACTGCCATCACAAGATGGCATTCCAGACCTAAAAGCTGAGCTGGCTCAGCTGATACTTGGAGATCTTTTCCAGGCCCTGGGGTGTCCAACCCCAGAAGAAGCTGTGGATTTAACCCTGCCTGCTGAGCTCTTCTGCCAGGCCTCAGCCCTGACACTGCCTTTTAATCACATCCTTTAACGCCAGGGCTGTGTTTTAATCAGCTGCACTGAAACACTGCTGCCGTTACTGTGTAACCTCTGATCCATCTAATTGCACTGATTTAAGCCAGTTACAGCTTTGACAGTGAATGTCATGCAGAGCACTTTAATCTTCACCTGCAATACCTCGGGCTCTTGCAGGGCCTCCTCGGCCTCCAAGGACACGCTGCTAATGAGACCGAGCCAGGATGTAGTTTAAGACATGGACAAAGGGCGCCAAGGGCAAATCATGAGCAAAATGAATCTGACTCATTTTGTTACAAAGCAGTGTTGAAGGTAGAGCTGCTTTTCTTTGCCTGAGAACGATTTGGGAGAGTAGTGAGAATAATTTTTTTCAATAATTTATAACTTCAAAATAATAACAAAAAAAAAAAGAGAGAGAAAAATCATTCTTAGATATGTTTTTTAAAAAGAAAGCTTATTTTGAGTTAGGTGCATAAAGCACTGGTGCAGTGTGTTATCCCCTGTGTCTGCTCCCACGTGTGAGTGGGTGCTCCAGGCTTCACCCACCAGTTGCTCCCTGCAGGAAGAACCCATGATCCAACCATCTCCTTCCCTGGCCAAGGGCCTGCAGCCTCCCACCGGGGCTTGGTGCCGTGTCCTGGGTGCCAGCTCTGCCAGCACAGCTCCCCGGGGGTGGTAGTGGGGCAGGATCTGCTGCTTAGCTGCCTCGGAGGCTGGGGCTGGCTGTGTCCCTCTGGGCAGCTCAGGAAAGGCTGCTCCGGCTGCTCCTTGCAGGGAGCTGGAGCAGCAACCTCACTTGATCGGGGGAAAGAGCAGTCAGGAAAGGTGACATAACCCCGATCAGGCTGCCAGAGGGGTGGTGCAGCAGCAGCAAGGGCAGTGCCACTCTGGATGTGGCTGGGCAGGAGTGTGCCCTGCCTGTGGGACCCTGCCTGTGGGACCCTGCAGCCCCTCTGAACATTCACTCTTGCCTGGGTCTCCTGGCCCTGTCAGAGCTTGCTGGTTTTGTTGTTCAAAATGCCCTCGGGCAGCTCGAGGAGCCCGTGCAGTTCCCTCTGTTCTGGGCTGAAACTGCTGCACAGCAATTCCTTTTTCCATTTCATCTCTGGCAGAGCCCTTGAGCTTTGCTCCCTTCCTCTTCCACCCTGCTCTCGTCCTTCTGGGCTTCTCCTTGGCCCAGTCTCCTTCCCTGGTGTCCCCTTCTGCTCCCAGCTCCTATTTAACCCCCATCTTTTCTGTCCTCTCCTTCAGTGCTCCTAGCCAGAGGACAGATCACAAACCACAAGCTCTGCTATTCATCTACCAGATCCCAAGCCACTGTCTCAGTGTGATAAAGGTGATCTGCTAATCGTGTGGAGAGGATCCCCCAGGATGCAAACCCCTGCTGGGATCTGTGGCAATTCCATGGCATCAGCCACAGGGTCAAACGTACAAGGGGGGGGTTGCAGCTGCCTTGCTCGAGTGTGGGCACCACAATCAGCCTGCCTCAGGAATTGAGACCTGCACAAGGCCCACCAAACATACCTGTGTCCTTCCAGTGCCCCACCAGGTCTCCTGGCAGCAAGGAATTTGCTTTAGTTCTGTGAGTTTTATAAAGCCTGACTCAAATCCCAGGGATTTCAGGCAGTGCTGACACGCAGAGTGGGGTGGTGTGAGCACAGCCCTGGGGTCAGGTGCTGGGGCAGATGGGTGGGCACATCAACATCAACCCAATGTTTTAGAGCAGAGCTAACTAGGAACAGCTTATTCCATTAAGAAAAAAAGAAAACCAATAATCATTCTTAATTAGGACAGAAACCTCCAGATAGGCTTTTTTAAAGAAAATGCCTAAAAATACCATTTTTGCTTTGATTTGAAAAATATTTTTTGCTCTTCAGACTGTAAAACAATTTGAATTGATGATGCATTTCACAGCAAAAATACATCCCTTTTCATCTTGAAAATGCTGAAATGAGTTGTTACAAAATTTTCAACATTTACCCCCTTTCTCAAAAAACAAAATTTTTAATTTAGATGAAATATTTTTTTTTTCCTAATGGAAACTCTTGATTACATTTTTACCCAACAGTTCTAATTAGAATTAACAATTATAGCTGATTCTTGGTGGGGTGATAAACAGCTGGACTGCACAGCCCTCTCCACTCTGGGACTTCCAAACAAGCCCCAGCCCTGGCAGTTTAGCCTTCTGCAACATTTTAGACTTGTCTAGTCACTGGAATTTATTTTTCTTTCTTTTTTTCCCACTTTTTCTCCTCTGAGGGTTAGATTTTACCAGTGCAGCATCTCTAACAGTCAGGGAACTTCACAGTGAGTTGAGATCGCATTGATTTCTCAAGGAAGAAGCCGCATACTAATTTTTCCTGTTTTCCTCCCTTGAGGAACACAGGTAACAGCTCCAGGAAGGCAGCTGGGTTTGTAGATATTATGTTTACCCACTGGCTGACAGGGAATTCTGAGGTCTGTGGGACCATCATGGGACACAAGGAGACTTTGGCTGGTCTGGTGCAAGGCTGGATTTGCTGAGAAAGAATGTGGGATTAAAGCAGAACAGGTTAAACCTGAGAGAAGCATCAGGTGAAGATCAGGGGATGGATCAGTCCATGCTATGCTGCCAGAGCTTCCCCCTGCCTCCAGGATGATCCTCACAATCCAGCTCTGTAGGGCGAGGAAAGGAACACTGGAGCAGCGAATGAAGAGGAAATGACTGTGGTGGAGGGGAAGGGAAGATGTCAGAGTCTGCTCTTAAACCCCCAAACCCTCTATTCCAGGCACCGAGGCAAGTTTGTCCAGCCTTTGCAGGCAACCTCCAGAGAGCCAAGAGGCACTGGGACATCCTCTTTCAGGGGACTGGTGTCCCCAGTGCCGCTGTCACTCCTGGACTGCCATGTCCAGTGCTTTTCATGGCTGTTCATCCCTGGGCTGGCTCCACGCTGTTAATGGCTGATCTCTCCCTGGAAACAAGCCCATGGCCTTTGCCTGTCCCACCTCGCCCCTCCCACTCCCCTGCCAAACAGTTATTACCTTCTTGGAAAAACCTGAGATAGTATTAAACGAGAGGGAGGTTTTCATACACAAATGTCCCTGTGATTAATGGATTAAGAGATTCTGTGCAAATTAAAGCCTTTCTTCATACTTTGCACATCCAGCTCTTCAGCTGTTGTTCTTTCCCTTCTAGTCCTTTACAGAAGTCCCTGTGGGCCTTGCTTGCCCCATTCCTTTTGCTGCAGTTTTCTCCCCACAGTGACCCAGGGATTTCCCCCAAATCCTTGTGCCCACTGAGTCCTGGGCAGACCCTGCTGCTCCTGAATCAGCACTGTGGAGAGGAGGATGCTGTGAGCACAGCTTGTTTATACACAGAATCAGCCCAAGAGAGGGGCTGTAAATGCCTCTTTATTTCCATATTTATCATTGCAGCTCAGATGGATGAGGAACCCAATGAAAAGTTTAGATGAAACAGAGAAGAAATGAAAAACTGTTGGCAAGCGGCAGCTCAGCTGAGACTGGCAGCCTCAAGGGCTTCCAGAAGGAAAAAGGCTTTCAATTCCTGCACTGCTGCTCCATAACAACCCCATTCCCCTGCCAGGCCAGGAAGAGTGGGCCAGCTGAGGAACCCTGCCCTCCTATGATTCCACCCCAGGGAGATAGACCTGAGACCCCAAAGCAGCACATTTGGTCTTGCTGATGTTTGGCAGGGCTGATTTCTTCCCAGAGCAGCAGCAGAGTGTGGGTGTGGAGGCTCCGTGAGGATCTCCAGGTGATGGGCACTGTGGTCACCCATGCCACGGTGGAAAGGAGCCACAAAGGCTTTGCTGGACACCTTTGGAACATCCAGTGCTGGGTGCTGGTGATGGATGATGATTTAAAGCCCATTTGTGCAGGGAATAATGGCTCATAACCATCCCCTCTCCTTTAGTGGTGTGACACTGCTGAGATGGGTGGTCTCATTTCCACCTTAGGGGAGGCGTTTTATTACTTGTCCCTGGCCTTGCTCCTGAGCCCGTGTGTGCTGTGATGTGGACGTGCTTCAAATGCAGTGACAAGGAGGTGGCAGCCAGGATGTGGCTCCTGGGGGAGGCAGCCAGAGAGGCAGGGATGGTGCTGCCCACAGCTGTCCAGTGATCTGAAACCTTCAGCCCTGGGAGGGACTGACTGCTCCAGGCCAAGGGAGTCTGACTTTGCTGGGGGATAACCAGGACTGTGTGTCTGTGACCGGGCTCTGTTCCATGGGGAGGAGGCAGGGGATTGAACTGTCCCCTTGCTGCCTGCATGGCCCTCTGTGTTGGCCAATTTTTCACCTAAATCCTGGCTTGAGCACCCATAAAGGCCCCTGCCCAGATCATCTGGCATGATGGCTTCTAGAAAAGCATCCCTAGGGTCGCTGTCCCTGCCTAGTCACAGCTGAGCTGGTGGCACTGAAAACTTGAGTTTCCATTCACATCCCTCCTGTACCTGCAGGTCCCTGTGCCCTCACTCCGGGCTTTATTCTCCTCCCTGCTTTCCCCTCATTTGTGCCCGGCTCCAGAGGAGAGCACTGGGAATTGATCACTGTGTTGGCTTCGCTGATTTAATCCAAATTTAACCAGGCGGGAGCGAGCGAGGGCAGCCCGGGGGCCCGGCATGCTGTGAAGAACCCGTCGGTGCCGAGCGGTGCCGTTAATAACGGGGGTGAAAGGCGGCAGCCCCCCGGCATCGCCCCTCTCACCCTGGCACAGCTCCCACGGGGACAGAGCTGTCCTGGGGACACGGCACAGGGACCCTCGGGGGCTGTCACCTGGTGGGTGCTGAGCCTGAGCTGTGCCAGGACAGAGTTGTCCTGGGGACACAGCACAGGGACCGTCAGGGGCTGTCACCCAGCGGGCACTGAGCCCTTTGTTCCAGGACAGAGCTGTCCTGGGGACACGGCACAGGACCGTCAGGAGCTGTCACCCAGCGGGCGCTGAGCCCTCAGTGCCAGGACAGAGCTGTCCTGGGGACATGGCACAGGGACTGTCAGGGGCTGTCACCCTGCGGGTGCTGAGCCCGAGCTGTGCCAGGACAGAGCTGTCCTGGGGACACGGCACAGGGACCATCAGGAGCTGTCACCCAGCAGGTGCTGAGCCCTCAGTGCCAGGACAGATCACTCCTGGGGACATGGCACAGGGACTGTCAGGGGCTGTCACCCGGCGGGCCTGACCCCGAGCTGTGCCAGGGCTGCATGGGCAGCAGCTCACCCGCGAACCCTGAGCTGCATCCCCGCTGGCAGAGCCCTTCTAGAGCAGGGATGGCCCCGGGCTCATTGCATCCCACTTATGGCTCCAGAGCCCCCGAGGGACTGATGGCAAACGCCTTTGGATGAGTCTCTTTTTTTGGCAGTGAATGAAATAGGATTTGTGCTGCTGGTGATAAGAGACTGCAAGATGGACTCATCTGATCCTCACAGCAATTCAGAGAGGCTGATGCTGGCATGGCAGAACAGGTCCTACAATAGTCTTCACGTCCCAGCACACAAAATGAGTGAGAAAAAGCATTTTGAAAAGTGACTGGGGAAACTCTGCTGTTATGATGCTATCCTATCTCAAGCCCAGGGTTCCCCTCCAGCCTCTTTGGAGTCACAAGTACTTAAAAAATGCTCTGCTCTGAACTCAGGCTGGGTCATGACTCATGTCTTGGGCTGTAAAAATGCATTTCATTGTGTCAGCAGGAAAGTGGCTGTGGGCAGCGCTCTGGCAGCGGTGAGGCTGGCCAGGGCAGGCTGTTCAGCAATTACACCCACTGGAGCCCAAATTCCATCTCATATTTTGCTACAGCACACAAAAAAGGTTCAGGGGAAGGAAAGGCTGAAGGGGAAAAGTGTTTCACTTAAAAATCCTGGTAGGACTCTATGCAGTGGCTTGTCTGGCCACAAATCCATCTGTTTTGGTGCAAGTGCAAAGCCTGGACCTGCCACCTGGAAATGTGACCTCAAGAGTCTCCTGTAGCCTGTGGAGTTTGCTTTGTACCCAGAAGAGACACCTCTCATGCTCATCCTGGCATCCTTGCAGAGAGAAAAGGGCAACTGAACCCTCTGGATGCCTGTGCCTTGCTGTGGGCCTTGTCTCTGGGTCTTCCCCCAACCAAAACTACTTGCAGGTACTTTTAGTATGAGCCCATCACCAAAAACTAAGTTACCTGTCAAGGGCAGCACTGTGAGGCTTCACAGCATTGGCACCCTGGGACTTAATTTTGCTTGTGGACTTAAATGTCCAGTTATGTATCTGGGAGTGTTTAGCTGTTGTGACCAAATTTGGGACACATTGCCACAACTGAGTCACTGGAGAAGCCAAACAGCCTTGAGAGGAGAGGAGCCTGGTGGCTCCAGACGAGCATATGGCAGTCCTGGGAGCAAACTCACACACCTTTGCCAGAGGAACATCTGGATTCCTTAAAGGAAGGGGTTTAGCCAGGAAGGATCAACTCCATGAAGAAAATCTGGATTCCTTAAAGGAAGGGGTTTAACCAGGAGGGATCAATTCCACAAAGAAAACTTGGATTGCTTAAAGGAAGGGGTTTAACCAGGAAGGATCAACTCCGTGAAGAAAATCTGGATTGCTCAAAGGAAGGGGTTTAACAAGGAGGGATCAATTCCACAAAGAAAACTTGGATTGCTTAAAGGAAGGGGTTTAACCAGGAGGGATCAATTCCAGGAAGAAGATCTGGATTCCTTAAAGGAGGGGGTTTTCCCAGGAGGGATCAATTCCATGAAAAGCAGCTGCCCTGTTCCACTGCTGTCCAGGACAGAGCAATGCTGTGGGATTGGGACAGGGGCTCAGTGCCTGTTAAAGCCCTGGGCACTAAGGAAGCCCAGGAGCAGCTGCAGGCAGAGGCAGCTGAGGGATTCCTGCTGCCTCCCACCAACGCTGCCCGCGATTCATCAATTACCTATCTGCTCAGTCCTTTTCTCCATCCTTTTGCAATCTAAATAGCACATTTTATAGTTGCTGCTAAGTGATGTGATCAACATCAATTACCTACTAAAAGAGAATCAAGTCTTGATTTAAAATTAAGTGCTGCATTTTCCCATGTTCTTTATATGTAGCCAACAGAATAATTGCAGTGACATAAAAACTAATTACACAACTCCACAATTAGGCCTCCCTCCTAGTGCTGTGATTGTCTTTAAGTATACTGATGAAAAATTACTCCCAGTCCCAAATTACTCTCTCACACCCATCTTCTCTAATACCTTTTGAAAAAGCCCTTCATCCCATCAGACCAGAGAGAGGAACTCCAGATGCAGAAGGTAATACATGCAGAGTGTATTTTCTTATCTCTTAGATGTGGGAGCAGTTTCAGATGTGGAATTTGGTTGGGATTGCCCAGGGATGCAGCAGTGCTCCTCTCTGGATGGACTGAGCATCTCAGTGAGGCTTCCCAAAGTGCCTGGTGTGCAGCAGCCTGAGACAAGCAGGGGGAAAATCCCCTTCTCAGTGCCCCAGCTGACATTTGGCTCCTGGGCTGCAAGCAGAGAGACCAGTCCTGCCTGGCTGCCAGCCTTGGCTTGGTGTGTGGAGCCCAAAAGGAGGAGGAAGAGGATGAAGTACAGCAGTACTTCCCCCATCCAAAAGCCAGGAGTTACACCCAGGCAGCAATCACGTAGCTGCCTGAGAAACTATAAACCTCAACAAAAATCATAAACATCTATAAAGCTCTGGTGCACTCCTGACAGGCTTTGAGGGATTTGATTCCAGATTATGTTTTTGAGAGGTTTACAACCAACCTGGAAAGATTGAAAATATTCAATTACTGGCAAGGAGAGCTGAGATTTGCTTACAGTCAATCTCCTGCCTCCAGGATCTCTGTGGGTGCCAGCAGTCAAACACAGCATGGGTGAGCAGAGCCGTGGGGACAGTGGCCCAGGGACAGGTCCCCTGATGTCACTGAGCATCTTTCACTAGATGATTAAGCATTGCAGGTTTAATTTTGGGGCTGGCACGTTGGTTTCCACTGCTGTGCAGTGGACCCCATGGCCTGTTCCTCAGCCACAGCCCAGCCCTCACCAGGGAGGGCTACACAGCTCGTGGCTGATTTTCCATCATCTCTGCAATGCCATCACTCAGTTGCAGTTGGGAGAGGGGTGGGAAATGCTTTGGCATGATTTTAATCAGCAGAGTGCTTTGAGTGAATGAGGTGAGGGGACCAGTGAGTTCCCTGTGCCTTCTCTGACTTTCTCACCTCATTTCAGCATCAACCAGGGGTGCCAAGACTGAGAATTTACACCCTTGTGTTTACCTGAAACCTCACTACCTTCCTCAAAACCTGTGAAAAATAAAGGGGGTGCTGAAGCAGCCTGTGGCAGGGATGATGTGATGTGTAAAGCCAATATCTCCAGATCATTGCAAATATTCCCTCCTGATCCCAGGCATCCATCCCAGATATTCCCACCTTGTCACCAGCCCAGAGCACTGGGTGCCACCTCCAGCCCTTCCTTGGACATGTGCAGGGGGGAGACTCCAACACCTCCCTGGGCAGCCCCTGCCAAGGCCGGACCACCCTTTCCACGGAGAAATTCCTCCATTAGTCCAACCTAACACGATGCACAGAGGCGCGCCAAAGCAGGCATTCACTCCTGAGGGACAGATCCTCCAGGATGGCGTTGCTGCCCGGGACACGCCGTTCCCACAGCCAGGGAGGCTCCCGCAGCCCAGGGCAGCGGACACGGCTCAGCCCGGCTAACCCAGCCCGGGACACGGCTCAGATCGGCCCGGGACACGGCTCAGGCTCAGGCTCAGCCCGGGACATGGCTCAGATCGGCCCGGGACACGGCTCAGAACGGCCCGAGACACGGCTCAGGCTCAGCCCGGGACACGGCTCAGGCTCAGCCCAGGACGTGGCTCAGATCGGCCCGGGACACGGCTCAGGCTCAGCCCGGGACATGGCTCAGATCGGCCCGGGACACGGCTCAGGCTCAGGCTCAGGCTCAGCCCAGCGAATCTAGTCCGGGACACGGCGGGGCCAAGACAGCGCCACCACCGCCGCCTCACAGGGCACAGGCGGGGCCAGGATCAGGGGGAGGGGCCAGGACCAGGGGGCGGGAACAAGGGCGGTGCTGACAGACAGGCACGGGTCAGGGGGTGTGGCCAAGAGTGGGGCCGTGCTGAGTGAGTAGGGCGGGGCCAGGGGCGGGGCCAATGGCAGGAGCTCGTGCAAGGACGGCGTTAATTGGCTAGAGCGGGGCCGGGGCGGGGCGGCTGGGGCCGGGCGGCGCGTGCGCAGTGCGGAGCGGTGAGTCGGGGTGGGGGGGTAGCAGGGGGCGGTGGTGCTGGCGGCCCGTGAGGGCCGGGGTGTAGCTCCGGGTTGGGGATCTGCGATTCGGGACGGAGCCCTGGTCCCGGCCCGGGGGTACCCACTGCTGCCTCCCTGCTTTGCCCTCGCGCGAGCGCACCCGGCGGTAACGCCTTGCCGGGTGGAGGCTGCCCGCCGGCCCGGTTCCCCTCATTGGCTGTGGCCGGGCCGTTGGGGACGCTGTGTGTGCGGCCCCGGAGGCTCGGCAGGCCCGGCAGGACGGGCAGCCTGTGCGGCTGGAGTGCTGTAGCAAACGCGTGCCCTGTGAGGGGCACTTAGGCACACAGTCGGAGCAGGGCAGGGGACCCTTACACTCAGGGCTTTTAAACAAAAATCTTACACGTGAGTTTCCCCCAACGGGCACAGTTTGGATCCTGCCTGGAGCACGAGGCTGCGTGACCTCTGGCCTACTGTGTGCCCAGGCTGCTGTGGAATAAAAACGTGCTGGAAAAATTGAAGTAGCTCTGGGATATTAAAATGGATGTTTCTTCAGGGTGTGCGCTCTGTAACACGAGGTCTGAATTTTAAAACTGGTTTAATTGTTTTGGTACAAGCCCGCATATGGTTTTCTGGCAGGAGAACTGGTGAAACGATGCATTCCACAAGGCCAGGAAGGAGAACGCTGAGCAAATGGGATTTTGTATATCAACACTGTTTGGAATGTTGCCGTAAAATGTTTAAGTTCAGTGGTTGACTAACACTTGCATTAGCAGTGACCTTTGACAGAGCTCTGATGCTGCCCACCTTCAGGAGGGTCTGGGTTTACACCAAGCTCTATAGACACAATTTCTTAAGTTATTTATTCTGCAGTGTTTCTTTGCTAGAACTAACCCCGTCTGAGTGCAGCGCAGAGGCAGAGCTGCCTGCGCTGGTGCTGCTCAGTGTGCCTGCCAAAGGAGGGTGATCAGCAGAGGCATTTCTGTGGTGGAGCTGTCTGTGGAAGAGGCTGGTCCGTGCACAGCCTGGCAGGAGCCTTTTAAGTGCAGATAAGTGTCCAGAGGATGTTAGAAGATGGTGACATGCCCTGTCATTTACCCAACGTGCTGCCGCAGTGCTCCTGCTCCCTGTGATCATTTGAATTCATTTGTTCTCTGGGAGTAGCACTGTTAAGGCATGCACTTCTAAGTTTCTGTCTTTTCTTTCCCCTAATCCTGCCTTAAAATGACCCAGCCTGATCCACTTAGTTTTTCAGCAGCCTCTAGGGTATTTCTGTGGTGGAAGTATCCAAAATGCTGTCCCAGAAACTTCAGTGTAGGAGTCCAGCTACCAGAGGTGGGAGAGCAGTGTTGCAAGTTCCTGGAGGCTGCTGTCTGTGTGACCATGTATTTCCTAAATTTGAAAGGATACAAATATGATTCTTGGTAAGAAATCAGCTGGAAACAATTCCTGGTGAACTGTCAGAACAGCCTTTGAACCCACAGTGTTGTCCCTGTGTCCTGAAGCAGCACAAGAGCAGGGCTGGTGCTACTGCCACCACCTTCTTCATTTTTACAGTGGAGAATTCCTTTAGCCTGAGCAATAAAACACCTGGCAAACTCCAGCATCCCCACAGCTGTCTCTGCTTCTGCTTGGGTTGAGCAGATGGGGTTGAATGCACAGCAGCCATACCTTGAGAATTTGTGAGGCAGTGGATTATTTGGATAAATTTAGGGATAATAGTCAGCCTTTCCATGTGCTAATCCTCTGTGCTACTGACTCCCTCCGTGGCTTTTGTAACCCACCTCAGCTCTTACACCCAGTGTTCTCCTCTGAGAAATAATGCTCCACTCGGGCTCGTGGGGGAGGTGAATCAGCTTTAATTAAGATTTGTGGAGCACTTTGTTGATAAGTTCTCAATAGCTGGTTGCTATTTTTTATGAGCACGCAGATATTCTTAGCACCTGCAGTGGGAAGTGACACAAGGCTGGGGATCTCTGGGAAGCAGCCCTGCCAAGGGAGACGGCGCCTGCTCACCGTGAGATCCATTCTGGCTGTGGTTCACGAGGCAGCTCAGCAAAACCCCAAATCCCTCTGAGTCTTTGGGAAATGTGAAACGTTCCTGAGAGCTAAGCCCTGCTTTTGCATGAGATTTGTAGCTTTTGCCCCCTTGCTGGGTTTCTCCCAAGCTGCTGGTTGGGTTTGGTGCAGCTGTGTTCTGGTGTCACCTGCTTTGTAACACCTTGTGGCAATGGCTTTTAACAACTGTCCCCTCAAATTAAGGTGTCTGGGGTGGGCAGGGCTGGGTGATGGCCCCTGTGGGCTTCAGGCATTGTAGAGGTCAGTGGGGTGGAAGGGGAGGAGGGAAGCTAGGAAACCGTGCCCTCCCCCAGGGCAGCATCCCATTCCCTGCTGGCTTCTCTGCTGCAGCAGCAGGTGGCAAATGAAGCTTGATGAGCTCTGTTAGTGAGGGATAAGGAAGGCGTGAATGGAAACGGTCACAGCAGTGCTGGCTCTGTGTTGTGTGGGTGCCCCTCAGCAGGATGAGGAGTTCTGTTGTATTTTGGGGAAGAGAAGGCTGTTCATTTGGCTTTGTCACTGCTGCAGGAGTAGCCAGATGGAGGATGCAAAAAGGAAATACAGGGCTGGAACAGCCTCCTTGTCCGTGCCCCTGTCCTGAGCCAGGGGAGAGATGCTTGGCTCCAGGCTGGGCAGTGGTGGATGGTAGTGCAGATCTGGACAGGGCCCAGTTCCCTCTGGGCCTTGATGGAATCCCATTCTCAGAGCCTGACAGCCCATCTAACTTGTCCTTGCAGCAAACTGAGCAGCCAGTTTGTGTCTTGCCTTCACAGAGTGGGGAGTCCTGTGGCTGGTTTTCCTTGTGAGTAAACCCTGTTAAAATCTGAGAGCTGGGACTGGCCCTGGAGGGAGCAGGGATGGAGAAACCCCTCCACAGCTGGTATAGGGCAGCATGTTTTATACTGCTGACTGCTCTGCTGGCTGCCCAGACCCTCTGGTCTGTGTGTACCTCAGAGCTGATACCAGCACAGAGCCCAGAACTGGGTATTTTATGTTTCTGGATCACAGAGGGGAGTTCAGCTCTTTGGAGCTGTGGTGTCACAGTGCTGGCACATTTAGTCTGGTCCCCAGTTTTCCCCAGGTTCCCTCTGTCTGGAGAACTTTCCCCTGGACTCTGTTTGTGTGCTTGATCTCTGTTTGTGCTGTTTCCAAACACGCTTCTTTGCATTGTTTTCCTTGCTTTTCTTTCTATTGATTTGTTGGTGTTTTGGGAACTTTTCTTCAGTTTATCAATTCCGATCATGACCTCCAGAGTGCCTCCAGCTCTTAACTCCTGGGCATCCTTTCAGGTTTTATAAAAGTGCTTTCTCTTCTTTGTTCAAACTATTAATGGAAAGGTTGAACAGAAGCAGACCTGGGCTGAGCTCCCGGGGCTCATACACAAGGATTTCTCTTGTGGTGACAGGGAATTGCTGATGGCTACCCCTCAAGTGTGTGGGGTTGAGTTGCTTTGGTTGGTCTTTTTTTTTCTTATTAATGAGCACTGGGCCTCATGAAGGTGAGCTTTTCCAGACCCAGCTCCTCTGGCTATTGAAAGCATCAGATGGATAGAGTGAAAAACCTGCTTTGTGCTGGTGAGAGGTGTGATGGGCAGGTCTCTGTAGGGGAGGATTGTGTTGTGCTCTCCTTCTGAAGGCTGAGGTGATTTTTAAGAGCTTTCAGGAACTTTGTTCACCTGGGGCTTCTTGCTGATGCTTGCTGGGGCTGTCACAGCTCTGAGACAATCCTCAGCCCTGCTTCCCGTTCAGAGCTGCCTCAGCAGTGGGCTGTGCATGGGGGAAGTTGTGTCCAGCATCTCCTGCTCCCCTTTTCTCTCTATAAGTCTCTCCTCAGTGAGAGTTGGGCTTGTGTGTATGTGGCTAAGATAGCAAAAATGCATTTTTCTCCTCAAGCAATTCCAAGTTCCTTGTGTGGTTGCTCTTCTCTGGAAAAGATAAAACTACCTGCTCTGGAGAAATTAATGACGCTCATTTTTATTCCTAAATAGTGTGTCATGGTGGATGTGGTTGCAGGACACCTCACTGCACCAGGCCTCTGCTGTCACCTCAGTGCCAACTGCTTAAGGAAGAGCTGAAATAGATTTCACTGGAGCAAACATCTCTGCCTAGCTCTACCCTCCCTGAGTTCTGTGAGTACTGAGCTGCTGGGCTCAGCTGCCTGAGGTTCAAGAATTGGTCCTTTTCTGAAGTGCTATTCCATCTTTCTTTGCACATGGGTGTAACTGTGGGGTGAAATTTGGGCCCCACTGAATTTAAGGACAACACAGGGTGTTCATGTCTTCCTCCTCTCCAGGCTGGTAACTTGTGGTACCAGCTGTTCAATCCAGCTGTGCTTCAGGGACACCATCAACAGGATGGAGATGCTGTGCCCTCTTTCTATTGGTCTGTGGCTGATGGTAGAGTCATGGAATCATGGAATATTCTGAGTTGGAAGGCACCTACAAGCATCATTGTGTCCAACTTGGTGGATGCCCTGACCTAATTTCAGTTCCAGGGCAGAAAATTCAGTCTCCCTAAAACCTTCCTATGGCTTCTGTTGGATTCTTCCTCACTTTTCTCCAGGGGGCTGTGTGCTGTAGTTAAATATGGATGGAAAGGTTGTGTTCCACTCTGGATTACAGCTGAATCTCAGTGGTGGATAAATTGCATCCCAAGTCTAGTTTGCAAAGCCCTTTGGGCTTCATGGGCTGCAGGAAGCTGTATTTTATTCTGGATGTCTGTTTGCTGATAATTCTATAGGATTTGCAGACAGCAGGTTGTAAGAGCCCTGATTATACTGGTTTCCTGTGCAGTCAGACTCTGCCCAAATAATTCAAGTTCCTGCTGCAGAGAGAGGGAAAGGAAGATGGAAGGATGATTTAGAAATCTCTGGAGTAGATGGGAAAAAGATGCATATGTTGATCTGAAGGAGATACCAAGCCACATATATTTCTTCCAGCATCTAAATAAAAGTCAGGATTTTTTAAATGGTTGCCTACTTAAAGCCCAAATAATTCCTTTAACGGCAGGTTTTAAAGGTTTAACCTAATTTTAGAATTTTTATTTCAAGCGTCCTTCCATAAAATTAACTTTTTGAATGCAGAATGCTTTAATGTCTTCCATGTTGGTGCTCATTTTCAAGAAATCTCTGCACAGTTATTTCTTATGTACCAGTTATATCTATCAGCCAACAGATATCAAGTGTAGCAAAAATGCTATAATAATATTATGGTCTAATAATAGTTATAATGATTCTAATTACCTGGTGCAGCTTTAAAGAGAGGCAGATTCAGAGATGAGTGCAAAGGAGGTGTTTAACCTTGAAGTGCAGAGGCAGGGCTCTTCCAGAGGTGCCTGTGCTGCGCCCTCTCCTCCCCATCAGACATCCCCCTCCGTCTATTTCCTCCAGCAGACTGGGAGCAGCACTCTGGTGTGTTTTTAATGTTCAAACCTCATTCTGGCTGTGCTCAAAGAGTGCTGGTGAGCTGAGGATGAGCACGTTTCCTGCAGTACCTGGGAGTGTGAAGCCTGCTCGTTTTCAGCCTCTGTGTGCCCTGCTCCTGGCGTGCTCCCACAGCCTGATGATTGTGGCACTTGAGGATTGCTCCCACCCTCGGAAGCTGCAGAGCCTCAGCAATCTCCATCCTCTCTGCAAGCTGCTTGTGCTGCTCTTAACCATTAGGGGTGGCTTTGCCACAGCCTGGGAAGCACAAAGCCAGAGTCTCCTGATGGAGAGCATTGGGGGTGTGCAGGTGAGTGGCTGAGAGTTGTTGATCCCTACAGAGGCTTTGCTGTGGGGGTAGGAGAGCACTGGGCTGGTGCTTGAGTGCTGTGCTTGCCTTGCCTTCGACAGGCTGGCCCCACAGAGCCTTGCCGGAGTCTCCTTCCCCAGCTGCTCCATGTGCCAGCCCTGTTACATCACTCCCAATGCCCTTTCACCACTATTTTTCCTTTAGGAAGGATGCTGGGCTGCATTTGCTGTGTTCCTGTGGTTTTTGCCCGATGTTGCTGAGTGCTGTTAGTGCCTTGGGGTGCCAGTGCTCATTGTGGCTGTAGTGTAATGGATCCCCTCGTGTCACAGCTGCTCATTTAATCCTGTGACATGAGGGGTGAGGAGTCCCTGGCTCACAGACCAGCAGCCTTTCCACAGAGGAAGCTCTGTGTGGGCTGGAAGTTGACAGCTTTCAATGATTATATGCTGAACCTTCTTCCTATAAATAATTGATTCACAGGCTGATGAGAGCTACAGGAACTTGTCTCTCAGTTGCTGCTCCCTGGCATGGACAGCAGCTGGAAATGTGCTGTTTTCCTATAAAATGGATCCAGAGGTGCCCTTGCTAGGTTTTCTTTATTTCCAGCCTGTTGATAGGCTGACCTGCTCTGCTTCTCAGGGAAGCCCTGCCTGCCAACACCTGCAGCACACCTTGTGCCAGGCCTGGTGCTGCTGAGAGCTCTGCCACCTGCAGCCTTTCCCTGGGGGCTGTTCAGCCTCTCCCTTGGGCATGTTCAGCCTTTCCTTTGGGCAGGTTCAGCCTTTCCCTTGGGCAGGTTCAGCCTTTCCTTTGGGCAGGTTCAGCCTTTCCCTTGGGCAGGTTCAGCCTTTCCTTTGGGCAGGTTCAGCCTTTGCTTTGGGCACGTTCAGCCTCTCCTTTGGGCACGTTCAGCCTCTCCCTTGGGCAGGTTCAGCCTCTCCTTTTGGGAGGTTCAGCCTTTCCTTTGGGGAGGTTTGCCTTCTTGCTGGAGTCAGTGTGAGTGTGTGTGTTGGTGCATCACCATGGAGATGAGGCCACAGGAGCTGCAGGGCGCAGCCTTTTCCAGGCTCACGTGAAGAAGGATGCGGTAACGGGCTCCTCTTATTTAGAGAAAATGATTTCTTGGAGTAAATAAATCGTCAAAGAACACTTGGCATCAGCTCAGGTGCTGTTAAGGAGAAGATCTCTTGAAGCCAGAGCTGTAAGGCTCATACAATATTCACCTGCTTTGCTGTGTTCCACATCAGGCATTGCTGCTGTGCCCAATGCTGACTCACTGACCCACTTGTGCTTTTACTTACCCCGAGATAACAAATCTCCTGTTGCTTTTCTCCTCCCTGTGTAGGTATTTGTCATCCTGCCACAACAGCACCTTCCTGGATCCCTTTCCTTGCCCACTGAGTGTCCAGGCTTTCAATGCTTTGAGTGGTTTCAAGGCTTCACCTCCCATGGCTGCTGCTGCTTTGGCCGGGTTTGGGGAGGACGTGGAGGGTGTGTGGCTGCAGTGAGTTCTCCCCCATGCAGAAACACCTCTCTGGGTTGAGCACACCCCAAAACCCTGTTCTGGTCATGCAGACATTCTTGGGGGGTTGGGGACACTGCTGTTTCTGTGTGCCTGCCCCTGGCACACTCTTTCCTTTCTAGTTTCTGGTACACAGAACCCTCCCAACAAGGTCTGGAAGGGCTCTGTGGCAACTCTGCCTCATTGCCTCCACGTCTTATTCCAGACTTCATCTGTAAACATCTCTTTGCCCTTGCTAAAAACACTGTCTCTTAATTTCTCTCTGCAGGAGTATTATTTAATTTGTAACAGTTTTAGGACGTTATTTGAAAAATCCGATATGAAGCTGTATTTCATTTACTGTAATGATCCACTAATGCAGGCGTATTTCAAAGGCAGGCAATGCAGTACTGTGGGGTTTAATTAAATTTTGTTTTTCAACTGAGCATCAATGGACAGACAATAACAAATGGTGGACAATATGCATACAGAACGAAGTCTCTTCATTTTCCTTTTCAAGACTGTGGAAGTGAAAATGTATAGCCCTTGAAATGGACTTGGCCTGCTCACAACTGCTGCTTTAGTGTATTTAACTCACTTCAGGAGGAGTTGTTTCTTCTTACTCTGCCTTAATTAATTTTCTTGCTCTCTTGCTGCCCACAAAGTAAACTCTTACACTGTGGAAAATTTCCAGCAGGAGCCGTGGGTGATCTAAGTGCTTCTGCAAGTTCTGCATGTAGTTTTGTATACTGTGTTGGTACCTAGTGTGTGACGGCTCCTCCAGATGGGCCCTCCTGAGGATGACAGAACAGAAGGGCTGGGTGTGAGGTTCCTGTCTCTAGGAACTGGACATGGCATGTGCCAGCCTTGGAGAGGGAGGGAAAAATGGTGTTGCTGCCATGGTTGTACTCAAATCAGGAATCAGTAAGTGGCTCTGGAGTGCATTTTGTTCCTCTTCTCCCAGCAAGCGTGGGGTAATCAAGTACAGAGTGTATGTGGGGAAGCTCGGGCAGAGTGTTCCACATCAGCAGGAGGTTTCTGGGAACCATCTGAGTGCTCACAGCGTGGCACTTGGACACGTGTTCTTGGGTAAAGAAATTTGTCACGGGTGCTGTTAATGGGCTCCTTTGTTCAGATTTGAGGAGCAGAGTGAGATGGGCTGGCTGAGGCAGATTTGGTTTCTCCAGGCGTCTGGAGAAATTACCATTGTTCAGGAACAGAACCAGAGTTTGCTGAGGAACCTGATGTGAGTGTGACTCCCACTGCACTCCAGCCCTTTGATTCTCTCAGAAATCTCTCAAAGGCAGAGAGTTGAACAAAGCATTAATTTTTCAGAGGCAGAGTCTCCATTCAGAGATGTGAGTTCAAGTCATGTCCTGGGTTGATGCCTAAGGCTTTGCCTGCTTAACCTGCCTTCAAAGGCTGGGGGCAAGGGCTGTGCCTGGAGCTGGCACTGCTTTCCACCGCTGAGCTGGGCTGGGTCACAGTCCAGAGAGCTGCTGGCTGGAAACTGGAGCGTGCAAAGGCTGGGAATCTGTGGGAACCTGACTCCTGATGTCTGTGCAGCTGTACCTGCCTGAAAAGCATGGCTGGAAATGACAGACTGGAGGCTGTAACCTCCTCCTCCTCCCTGGGATCTCAGTGTAACCCTTGCCGTGTTCCAGGCACAGCCTGTGTTGTTTGCTCCTTGCTGGAAGCAGCACTGTGAGTCCTTTGCAGCTCTCCTGGTGCCTGGGCCGGCTGAGGGTTGTGTTCTGAGCTGGGTGAGAGGCTCCTGGAGCAATGGATGGGGTCCTGTGCTTCTGCCAGTCCCTGTGGCTGGAGAGGAGTCCTGGTACAGATAGAAGGGGTATAAATGGAACTCGTCATCAGGCACCGGATGCTGTTTAAATAAACTGGAAAAACCCCTCACAGCTGAGGTTTGTACTGGCCCTGCTAATGCTGGGGGAATGCCCCATGCCTGAATCCTTGTTCTTCCCTTGTTCTTTGCTTTAGGCTGCCAGATTTCCCATTTGCTCACTTCATTTTGTTGATAGGCAGTGTCAAGGTCCTGTTGCTGGGGTTTGGGGCAGGATGTTGATTTCTGGTGACTTGAGGCAACACGTCCAGCTTCTCCTGTCCTTCCTTGGCATCTCCTGCCTTTCTGCCTGTGGCTGCTCTCACTGTGCCATAAACTAATCTCCTTCCAACTAGGAACTTCAGGCCTCTTGCAGACTCACTTTTATGGAGCCGTTATCCATCATCTATAGAAGGAGAGGCTTTCCGGGCTGTGGCAGGGCTCAGGTGGCTGCTCCCAGATGGAGCACACTGGATCATCTGGAGCCAGTGGCTGAGCCCTGGGCTGAGGGATGTGCCCTCTGTGCAGACCAGGGAGTGCTTGAGCCTGGTCTTTGCACGAGCAGGTGAGTGATTTGAGATCCTCACAGTACTGCTGGCATAATTTATTCTTGCAGAAGTGCCCACAGCAACTTCAGGGGTTTGTTCTGCCCAGCAGGATCACAGACAAGGACATGCCTGGGCCCTGTGCTTTAGTGGCTCTTGCAGGACTATGCAGCAAACAGGACCTGCAAGGGGCCTCAGCACAAGGGCACAAGCCCAATGCATGGGGAACTGCAATGGTGCTTGGGAGTGAACAAAAATAAGTCTATTTAAAATGAAAAGGTAGTAATCTGTAATGCAGTTTTGAGGGAATTATTGTAGCAGGAGAGCATGTGCTGGCTGGGAGGGGAGAAGCACTTGCTCAGACAAGTGATAATCCATTGCAGCCCATTCCAGACACCTGGCAGATACCAGCCTTCCTCAGGCCTCCCTGGGATGAGCGATGTGCTGTGCCACTGGATGAGGAATGTGGACTTTCTGCACTATGTGGAGTGCTAATTTAAACACCAAACCCTTGTTCCTGATGGGAGCTGCTGGTGTCTGCCTGGCGTGGAGTGCTGCACGGGATCTGCAGTCTCACAACAAGGAGTGTGCTGGGCTCCTCAAGCACTCGGGGCTGACACGGCCGGCTCTCTTCCTTGGATTTCTCCTCTGGAGTTTGGTAGCCGTCTGCTTCAGGGAGCACAGTGGCCTCATAAGAGTTTATTTGATCTGACACATGACAAATTGTTTCTGCTGGCGGCTACTTGAGGCACAGTCTGTTCGCTGGCAGCCGCGGCTCTGCGGGCGCTGGGAAGTGGAGGAAGGCAGCCCTGCCTCCTCCTCTTAGGAAACATCAGTGCAGAGAGCGTTGCTGTGACCCCCCCTGCCATCCCAGCCTCCTTTCTGCTGCTTGGTAACGGTGCTGCTGGCATGGATAATTAATGGTGTTTGTGTGCTGGGTATGTCTGCAGGTGCTGGTTGTGGCTCCCATGGCGGGGCAGAGGAGAGCCTGTGCTCTGGAATCAGACCCAGTTGCCACTAAAAACACTTTGTTAAGTTCCTTTTTTTAGGACACCCTTTTAGCTCTGCAATGAGCAGCAGAATATTACATTCGTCAGCAGAATAAAAAGTACATGTCCCCTGTGAGATAGTGTAAATACATTTTATCTGTTCTATTACCTGCAGTTTTCAGAATATGTCCCCTAAGCATTTTAATCTTGTTTTCCAGAGTTGTCTCAGAGTGAGGAATTGCTCCTATTTGCAACTTTGGGAATGATTACTTGTTCATTAATTTCTTCCCTTTCCTGCTGTCCATCTATTATTGCTTCCAAGAGAAAAAACCCCTCTCTGTAAATCTCCTCCAAAACAGGGCTGAGTGCCTGATTAGACAGAGAGTTATGTGTGCTGGGAATGTGTTCCCAGGAGATCATCCTGGAGCTGTGCATGGAGCCCTGGGTGCTGCTGTTCTATGCCCTTGGGCACACAGAATCCACCAGGTGATGCCTTTTCCTTGGTCTTAAAATGAGGAGCCAGACACAGTTAGGGGATAAAGGGTTTTTATCTTGGTATTTAATAAAGATCTTTATGGTGCACCACTTCACCAAGGTGGAATGTGCTGAAATGCACACACATGGTATACAATTTATAGACCTTGCAAATTAGCATATTTAAAAAAGATGCCTCAATGAGAGGCTTGAAGGAATAGCCTGATATCTTCCTATTTCAAAGTATTTCTCACTAGATGGGCTTAATTTTAGTTTACAGGATGTATTTTAGAGGGGATCTTGGTTTCTCAAGATAGCGTAGGGCTTTCTGGCCTCCAGCTGAGAGGCCTTTTGGGTATTTGGTTTTCTGACCTAACAGAATGCCAGGCTTATGGTAAGTGATCAGACATAAGGAATTACAAGTGTGCATGTTAGGTGCCGGATTCTCGGCTGTTTAGATGGCCTGGAAAGGCCTGGGGTGGCCTTGGACAGCCCGCGCTTCAAAGGACGAGAAGGGACTTCAGATCTTTTCTCGGTCTCGGTGTTTATTAATTGTTTATCTAAAAGATTTTCCCTCTGCCCGACAGAGGTCTGCTCAGCAGTCAGCCATAAGCACACACTGAGAGCCCCTGGGGCAGTCACCTATCTTTATACTCGAAGTTACGTATACAATATTTATAATTTTTCCCCAATACCTTCTATCCTTATTAACCAGTGCACTTTTAGTAATAACCAATCCCAAAGTGCCAACATCACCACAGAAGATGGAGGCCAAGAAGAAGAAGAAGAAGAAGATGAAGAAGAACAGGACACGCCCCAATTCCTCCATCTTACTTCTTTAGACCCCCCCTGTACAGAAATCTTAAACCCTGTATTTCACTCTAACTAACTTATCTCTTCACCATTCACCCCAGTGAAATCCTCCTATCCTCATACAGATGTCGTCTCCTGTGTAGGATCAAAGTCAAGCCGCCAGACACTTCTGGCAACATTCCAGGACTCCTGAGCCCCCCAGGGGTGGTCTCGGTCACTCTGCACCTCAGTCCTGAGGGGCTGAGATCCCACAGTTAGGGGCACTGAGAATACATAAAAGGTACATAAAAGAATGGCAAAAAATCCTCATGGCATCATGGGTGCCCAGACTGGCTCCCTGCTCCTTGCCCTGGGATGAACAAGCCCAGCAGGCAGCACGTGCCAGGAGAGCCGGGCACACCTGGAGCACACCTGGAGCACTCCTGGGGCACACCTAGAGCACACCTGGGAAACACCTGGAGCACACCTGGAGCACAGTGGCAAGGCAGGAGCTGGAGTCAGGGCAGCTCCAGCACCCAAGCAGGGCTTTGCTGCTGCTGTGCTTTGCCTGCAGTGCCGGGGCTGTTACGAAACAGGAACGAGATGGGACAATGCAGAGCAGTTCCTGCTGCCATGCTTTTGTCCAGCAGCTAAAAGCCTGTTCAGAGGGTTTTGTGGAAGCCTTGTTTGCTTTGGTCTTTTTTTGCTCTTTCTTTAAGTACAGACTTAAAAGAGCTGGAGACTGGAGGCCACTGTAGTTATTGTTTCTTCCTGAATAGCACAATAAATGTGCCATTTGTCAGGGTCCTTGCCTCAGAAAACATGTGGCCTATTCCCACTGCTGTTCCCTTTGACATATGAGGAACCGCCCCTGCCTGCCTCTGGGTGCGTGGAAATTTCTCACTCCCTCATTGGGGTCAGTGCTAAAACTTGTCTTGACGTGTGACGTGTGTGGTCACTGGAAGTCACTGTGGAGGCTGTCACTGAAACAGCCTGGATTCACAGAGCAGCTTTATTTAGATGGCAGCTGATGGAGGAGCTCTGCAGAACGGCTGGGTAGAAAACCTGTGTGCAGGAGGGGACAGCTGAGAGCTGCAGTTATCGTGGGAGAAGCTCAGACATCTACAGACGTGGTGTGGCAAACCTGTGGTGGATGTGCCATGTCCCACCTGCTATGGCACCACCAGGATGCACAGGCAGCTGCTCAGGATGTTCTGGTGTCTCACAGCAGAGAGGAAGGTGGTGCAGGTGCCTCTTGGATCAGAGCTGAGGGTGTGTGAGGGAACAGCCTGCTGCTCGCTCTGACAGCAGATTTCGAGCTCTTGGCTTTGCCAATCACCTCACAGCAAACACCAAGACATGGGAGTGAGAGTCCCTGTGTCCTTTGGCTGCTGCTTGGGTGTTTGCAGAGCCAGCAGGTACAGTGACAGCCAGGACTGTCAAAGGAAGAAGCCTCTGTGGAGCAGTGCTGCTCAATACTGAGATATGCCAGTCCATGAAATGGCTCTTTATAGGGTGTCTCACCAAAAGGATTTTCCTTTTGAGTGTCTGGATCTCCTGCTGTTGGTCTGAGCTCCAGATGAGAAACAGTGCTTTCACTGGAAGGTACTGAGGTTACAAACAGAGTAATTGTCCCTTAGAAGAGAAAATTGTGGAGGAAACCCACTCAGAACACGTCTCTGTTCTTCCTCAGAGCAGGTTTAGGAGTGCTGTGGCTGAGGGGCAATGGGGATGGAGCTGAAGTTCTGCTGAGTGAACCCCACGGCTCTGAGGAGCAGGGAGCCTGGTCATGGAGCCCAGGAGGCACCTGGGAGCTTTACTGGCTCTTTAGTTCTCTCTCCACAAGCCGTGAATGCAGATCTCCTCTGGGGCAGCAGAGCGTTCCTTGTGAGGGGAGCCCATGGTGCTGCGGTTCCAGTTGCATGTGCAGGGTCCCATGGCAGTGCAGGCAGTCACAGGAAAGCTGTTTCATAACCTCTGCTGGGATTTATGAGATGTTCAGAGACAGGTTCTCCACTTAGTCAACGTTTTATAAGGATTTAAGGCTGAGGAGCTCTTTGAAGCACCGATGCAGCTTGTTCTGCCATGACAAGGTGGAGATGAACGCTGGCGTGACTTCCATTCCCAAAGAAAAATGCTCTTTTGCACGGATCACAAGCTGTGGCTCTGCTGCTGTTTGAAGAGACCTGAGGAATCTCAGATCCAGGCACTCTGTACCACATCAAAGCCTTCCCATCTGAAGGTGAGGTGATGGGGAGCTCCAGCTGCATGTCCTTCATGTTTGGGCAGCAGAAGGAAAGAAGGTCCCTGAACCAGGAGTTGCTTGGAGTACCAAAGCTCTGCTTAGCAGAGGCTGACAGGGCAAAAAGCCAGGATGGCAGCAGGAAGGACAAAGCCTGCAGAAGATCTGGGCCATCTGATAGGGGAGCTCCAGAGGGGCCTGGGAGACCTTCTGCTGTGCTGGAGGAGTGGGGCCAGCATCTCCCCCCGAGGAGGCAGACCTGCAGTGTCCTGGGATTGACTGGAGCCATTCCGTGGTGCCTGAGGGATTGTTTAATTAAAAAGAATGCTGCACCATCACATTTCAACTGTTTTCTCCACACATTACTGCAAGTAACATCTAAAATAGCTCTAAAAGGCAACAAACCATTCCCCAAAGCAGGGGTGGCAGATGAACAACATGAGAGGGAAGGAACTATGTTCTCTTTCTGCTTTCTGTGTCTGTGCATTTGCAGGCCTTGGGGCTTGTTTTAATTTAAATTTCCTTAGGAAAAACCCTGTTGAAGGAATGCTGCCTGCAGTGGCTGGCTGTTCTGCTTTGGCTTTGTCCTGGTGAAGCTTTGATGGTGGGGGAGCAAGAGTTGCTTTTCAGTCTTGGTGGGAAATGCCTGGATAGAGGAATGGCAATGACCACAAGCTTCACTTCTGGATGGTGGGACTGGCAATCTCTCAGCTCTCCCTTCATGCTCATTCCTGTCCCAGGGCTTATTTAATTGCTTAACAAAGGCATCCTCTGCAACCACTGAGAAAGGACCAGTGCAGGGACGGAAAAAAAGCAAACTTGCATCAAGCCTTTGATCCAAGCACAGGGAGCTACTGCTGCTGACCTCAGTGTCTGTAACCATGGTGTCAGTGTTGGAATGGAGCAGCTGAGCCCCAGCGTGGGCACTGATGTGTCCAGATTGATGCAGGGACTGGGGACAAAGCCAGGACTGGTCCTGAGGGAGCCTGTGTGGCAGCAGGTTGTGTTCATCCCCAGAGAGCTCCTTCCTCCCCTTCAGGGGTGGGTTTGGGATTGGCTTGTTAGGGCTTTATCCCAGGTTTTGCTGCCAGTCTGGCAGCTCCTGATTGGGTTTGACCCACGAGGTGGATCCCAGTGGCCTCTGCCTTTTCATCTGGGAGCTTGCCACAAAACTGGAAGCATGTGGGAGCCAAGCCAGGGCTGGACATCCAGCCAGGCATTCCATGAGCTCAATCCACAAGCTGCTATGCCATGTTATTCCTGTGCACATAGCCAGGGCATGCAGCAGGTGAGCCCCACGTTTGCTGCCCGTGTGCCATCCTGCTCCCTGCTGCTCCCAGTCCCCTGGCTTGTCACAGGGAGTCAGAGCTGTCACCACCGACTGACGCTCTGTGGAGAGGTGAGAAAATGCATTTTTCATGAAGCTCACAGCTCGTGGCTCCTGGCAGATCAATAGGGCAGCTGGAGGAGTCCTTTGCGTGCCCACTGTTGGGGCAGCTCTGTGCCAGTGCTCTGCAGGGACTGGCAGGGGTTCCTTGGCTTGGCAATCCCCGTGGGAAGGAAACCTGCAGGCTGAGCTGGGGCTCCTGACTGAGATTCAGCCAGGGGCAGGGATGGCTGTGCTGGGCAGGCAGTGTGGTGTGGCTGCTGCTGTGGGAGTCGTGTACTGGATCCATCACCGCTGGATTTCTGTAACACTGAGCAGGAATTTTTTTTTCATGGTTTCTTAACCTCTTAATTGAGTTTCTTTATAGGGAAGCTGGCATCTGACAGAGGAAAGAGGTTGTTATTCCCTATGAGAACCATGGGTGAACAGCAGGAACTTGGAAAATACAAAAAGCTGTTTCCAGAGAGGCTGGGAACAAGCCAGTTAAATCTTTGGCAATTCATGGGCCCAGCTGCAGTGGGACATCAGGATTCTCTGGGACCTTGTTAGTGCAGCATGTGCTTTCTTTCCTGTTAGATTCTCCAAGCTTTGGAAAGCAGAGGGGATAAAAACACAGAATGCTGGGAGACTCCTGGGATAGTGTGAGGCAACGTGTCACCTTGCAAATAGGAACTGGTGGAAAGGATAGATCTGAGGGGGGGAGAAAACATCACTTATTGTCTGTGCTGTGCATGGGAAATTGCAGCAAGGAGTGGGAGAAGGGAATAGGTATGGGTAGGATGAGAGGTGTTTTGGCTGGGATTCGGGGTGGTGAGGAGGCGAAGAGGAAGGGAAAAGCTGTTTCATGTGGTGGAGGTCAGGCAGTGTGACAACTTTTAGAAAAATGTTTGTCCTGAAGGTCCCTGTGCACTCTCATCTCCAGGCAAGTCCTGAAGTCCTAAATTGGAGCAAATCAGCACCAGTGCTCTGGTGTGGGCCCAGAGGTCCCTGCCAACCCCAGAGCTCTGAGGAGTCAGTGTCATGTGGTGTGCAGGCAGAGCAGAGCCCTGTGAGAACAGCTGCCAGAAATTCAGAGAGATGCGCTGCTTATAAATAATAAATGATAAATTCAGCCTCTGATCTCCGAGGCACGCTCTGCTTCTGCACACTCCATGCTGGCAGAGAAGATTCCCCATGCTGGACTCAGCAGTCTGTCTCTGGCGTGGAGGGTCTGGGGGAGGCAGCTCATGGAATTGGGGTCATGCTGAGCTCCGGTGGAGCGTGGCCCCTTCTGCCAGCAGCACTAATGAGCGTGGGCCCTGTGCCATGGCCGCTAACGAGGGTGAGGGCAGCCTTGCTCAGCCTTCACACCACCCCAGCTCAAAGCTGTGCTCCTGCCCTCTGGAGAGCAGCGTTTTGTGTGAATGCAGCTTGCTGAATGAATTAATTAAGTCAATTTAAATGATAGACTAAACGATGCTTAGTGTCAAACTGTGAGAGCTGTATAAACAGCAGGGTCAGGGTTGCTGTGGCCGCGTAGAAGGGGCGGTTCTGGCTTTATCCAACACACAACAACCCCTCCCTTGCCATTGGGGGAGCTGTGGCAGTGCTGGTGAAGCTGCTGGTGCCAGGAGCTGCCCCCACCGTGCCCAGGCACTGCTGGGCTGTCTCCTGCTGCTGGACACATCCCTGTCCTGCTCCTGGCACCTGGCAGGGCTGTCGGAGCTGTGTTGGGTGGTGTCATGGCCAAGCTGCTGCTCGAGGGGCTGATGTGAGCTGATGGCTGCACAGGTAGCCTGGAGGGGTTATTATATTTATTGTTATTATTTGTTAGCAGCGGTTACAAAGGTTGCATGAGTGCTCAGTAGATGCCAAGCTCTGTAAACATGTGTTTGTGCCATGGTTATCCTGCCCCTGCCACCCTGTGCCCGTGTTACAATTCCCTCCTGTGGGCTGGCTCAAGTTTGGAGCAGGACCTGCTGCCCCTGCTCAGGCTGGGCCCAGCCAGCCCAGTTTATTCCTACCAGCCTCAAAGTGTGGCTTCCTTGCTGTGTGGGTTCTCTGTAGGCAGCAAGAAGGTGTTCCCACAACTTTTCCCTTTGTGTAGGAGTGTTTTTAACATGCCAGAGCAGAGTCCTAGTAGGAGTAAATGATGAGGAGCAGGCAAGAAGAATAAATGTTTTTTTAAAGCCATTTCATAAGCGACATGAATGGAATGGTCTGTGTGGCAGCTACACCCTCTCCACTGGGTTCCTGGAGGTGTGAGTGGGCTGGAAAACAACTGCTGCTCCCTGGGCTGCCCTGCCTGGCTGGGGCTTTGTGCCCAGGTGGGACCCTCTGGCAGGGCTTGGGGCTCTCACTGGGGTGGGGCTGGGACACCCACTGGAGGCACAGGGGTGCTTTCCTGAGGACAGGATGCCTGGAGGAGCAGAGCTGCTGGGATCATCCTGGGCATTGACCTCGGGTGATGGTGTGTGCAGGTTGTCCTGTGTGAAAGCACAGGGTTGTGCACACCCAGCTAGTGACTGGGGAAGGGCATTAGAGTGTGGCCTCCCAGTAATCCTCTGTGGCCTCCCAATAATCCTCTCTTTGCCGTCCAGCTGTTTCCTGTCCTAGGCATAGGCTGAATTTCAGCTCCAAGCCTCTTCTTTCTCCTGCTGGTGTAGCTGTGCAGTTGGCAAGCAGGAGGGACAGCTGGCTGCAGGGTGCTCCCAAGGTGTCTGTAGCACACCAGCAAACATGAGTGCTCCTCACAGACCTGGGGACCCTCTTGCTCAGAGGAGGGAAATTGCAGGTCAGGTCAGCTGCATTTCCTTCTCTTTGTCTGTGGCACTGCTCATCACTCAGCCTGTCACAGGGGCTCGGCCCTGCATGCCACCATTGGAAGGACATTGTGTGTGAAGGGGATCTCAGCTCGCTGTGAGTGCACTCTGTGTCCTGAGAGCCTCTCCAGTACCACAGCCCCCGTGCATGGCTGGCTGGAGCTCATTCCCTGAGCTGCTGTTGCCCAGGAAACTTCTCCTCCAGCCTCAGAGGCTGTGAGTGCCACCAGGGCTTTGTGCCCTGCTTCAACTGGAGGTGCTGGGGGTTCCCATCCCTGCCCTGCTCTCACTGAGGGAGCTCTGTTGGTGCTTTGTGCTGGATGGCACAGTGTGCTGCTGGTGCTCCCCTTGCCATCTCAGTGAGGCTGGCTGGACAGAAACTTGCCCTGAGTTAACCTGCAGACAGTTTGTAAGGCTGTAATACCAATCCTGCTCCCTCAGGTCATCCCTAGGTGAAAACAAGGATTAGCTTATTGGTATTGCCTATTCTTGGAGATAATTGGTGTTTTTGTATCAGCACTGGGGTGGCAGCAGGAGCAGGACAGTGCCTGTCCTCTGTGCTGGCACTGCTGAGGGACCTCCAGTCTTGTGTCCAGTTCTGAGCTCTCATGGCAAGAAAAACATGGAGGGGCTGGAGCATGTCCAGGGAAGGGAACAGAGCTGGGAAGGGGCTGGAGAGTCCCAGCAGTGTATGGAACTGTGAGGAGCAGCTGGGAAAGGGGCTCAGCCTGGAGAAAAGGAGGCTCAGGGGAACCTTCTCCAGGAGGGAGGAGCCAGGTTGGAGTCAGGCTCTGCTCCCAGGGAATGAGGGACAAGACAAGAGGAAATTGCCTACAGGCTCAGGGTGGGCACAGCAGGAATTTCCCCATGGAAAGGGGGCTCAGGGATTGGGAGGGGCTGCCCAGGGGGGTTTGGAGTTCCCATCCCTGGAGGTGCCCAGGAAGGGCTGGAGGTGGCACTGAGCGCTCTGGGCAGGGGACGAGGTGGGGATCAGGCACAACTTGGACTCAATGGTCCTGGCAGTCTCTTCCAAGCTCAGTGATTCTGGAATTCTGCTTCCAGCTGGCTGCAAAGCCAGAGGCTGATGTTGGGGCTGAGGGGCTCTGGGATGTCTGTGTGCTCTCCTGGAGCAGCAGGTCAGGGCTCAGATGAGGCTCCTGGAGGATTTGCTGGAGTGGCACAGGACGGGCAGTGTGGGCTCTGTGCTGGACTGTGAGGGCAGTGCTGCCAGCAGCAGGAGGCATCAGTGACATGTGCTCCTCTCACTGGCTGCCTTGGGGCTGTCACCTGTGGCTGTGGGAGCTGCATTCCCGGGGCTGTGCAGCCCCCTGTGCACAGCTCTGCCCTCACTGGAATGTCCCTGCTAATGGGGAGCACAGCTCTGGGCTGTTTCTGCTGCTGTTGGTGCAGACCAGGATTTCTGGAGCTGTGGAGCAGAACCTCCCAGCCAGCAACATCCCCATCTCTGACAGGAGGGTTACTGCCAGCAGAGGAGACTTCTCAGAGTCTGACCCTTTGCTCTTTCCCTAGTGCCTGATTTTGTTTGACAAAAAGGATTATTGAGAAAAAACCAGCCCCTCCACTCTGCACAAGGGGAATTTGTGACCTTCCTAGTCCAGTTTTGCTGCTGCCTGGCTGCTGTATGTGCTGGATCCCCAAAGATGCCCTCAAATCCAAAACAAACAAACATAAAAAACCCCAAACAAACAAACAAAAAAACCAAACCGTGTGCAGGTGGGGTCACCACGACCACCCTTTCTGCTTCGCAGGCTGTGAGAGTTGTTTCTGGAAATCCACTGTATCCACAGAGCATTCTGTGTGGAAATCCTCTCCTGCTCTCTGTGTGTGTCTGTCTGTAAGGAGATGTCAGCCTGTGCAGAAGCTCCTCTCCAGGAGCTCCAGAGCCCCTGTTGCACATGTTGGCCCCTCCTGCCTACCTGGGACTGAAGCAAAGTGCTAATTGTTGTGCAGATGTCATCTGCCAGGCAGGCAGGAGGCTGGAGGCTTGGAAGAGGCTGTGCTGTCATTTGCTAGCAGCCTCCTTGGTACACGTGAGCTCTATTTTTATTTGGAGTGTGCGTTTGCTTTCAGCCACTGCCTTGTTGAATTTCTCTTTTTTTTTTTTTTTTTTCTTTCTCTTTTTATTTCCAGGCTTGCAGATAAAGTTTGAGGGATAAATCTATTTTTCATTATTCCAGTTTTGCTGCTTGTTTTATAACTGAAAAAACCTCAATCAAACCAAGAAACCTGTTCCTGTGTAAAAAGCTTTAGTTTGTTCTGAGGTGAGAGGGAATTAATTGTGTGTTGTGGTCACACTGGACTGAGGTCAGGACTGTGGGACTGTCCAGAAGGGCACAAGGATCACGATCTGGGAGCAGAGGGAGTTTGAGGCTGTGCATTGTGCTCTGGGTGTGCCAGCTCAGGAGCCTGGGTGTTGGTTGTAGCCTGGATTTGCTTGGCCATGTCCCGGGAGAGAGCTGGAGGCTCTGGCCACAGGTTGGCTTATGAAAACAGGGAGCTTTTCTTTTACTCCAGCTGTGGTTTAATAGGGGCTTGTGGGCCCTTGAGGTGGTTCTTTGACCCTTTAGGAAAGAGGAGACACTGAAGTAGGAACTGGGAGGTGATGCTTTCCTGAACTGTGTGAGTTAAGCAGGGGGATGCTCATTGCTCAGGCATGCTGTGGGTGTCAGAAATCCAGATCTGTTCCAAAGCAAATTAATGAGAAAAATCCAGTTGATGTGGTCGAGGTGGCTCAAAGGAAGAGGCTGCTGCTCAGGAAGACCCTGGCTCAGGAGTTTTTGGAGGCTGCAGAAGTACATCAGGTGCACTGTTACCTCTGCTCTGTCCCTCTCCTGGTTTCCTCTTCCTTTTCTGGCAAAAACCAAGCAGGGAGAGGAAGAAATAACAAAGTGGAGTGCAGGGACAAGGTACCAGTGAAAGGGTGGAAGGAGAGGAGGCTTCCCTCCACGTCCCTGAAGGCTTCTGGGGGCAGAGGCTCTTTGGTGCCAGGAGCTGGTGTTGGGTGCTGCTGTGAGCAGGTTTTCTGCTTTGTGGGACACAAAGTGGTTGCTTCCGTGAGGGAGAGCTCTGCTATTTGATGTGCCACCCTGATGGACAGCAAAGCAAGATATTTCGGACTGTGTGTAGGGGAGGAACTTCTTTAAAACCTGGATAGGAGTAGGAGCAGACTTGATGGAGGGATGAGTAATGAAGGAGTGTTTGAATGGAACTAATCAGTCCTATCTTCTTTCAAAAGACCTCATTTAGTTTAATTTAGCAGCGTGTAAATTTAAAGCTAATCAAAGGAAATACTTGTACAGCCTGTGTGCTGGCAGGCTGCTGCACTCCCTAGCCCAGCAGAGAGCTGAAGGCTGTAGGTGGATCCCGAGCCTCGTGTCAGGCACTGGGGGCACAGTGTGTGTGCTCACACGCAGGGTGGGCACAACTGCTCTGTGCCCAGGCACTGGCACCCACAGCAGCAGCAGCAGCCTTCATTTCCCCGTGATGTGCTCTGTGCCCCATCAGGGTGGTTCTGTACCCATCAGGGTGGCTCTGTGCTCCATTAGGGTGGGTCTGTGCCATGGCTCTGTACCCATCAGGGTGGCTCTATAACCATCAGGGTGGCTCTGTACCCATCAGGGTGGCTCTGTACCCATCAGGGTGGCTCTGTGCTCCATTAGGGTGGGTCTGTGCCATGGCTCTGTACCCCATCAGGATGGCTCTATAACCATCAGGGTGGCTCTGTACCCATCAGGGTGCCTCTGTACCCCATTAGGGTGGCTCTGTGCCCCATCAGGGTGGCTCTGTACCTATCAGGGTGACTCTATACCCATCAGGGTGGCTCTGTGCCCCATCAGGGTGGCTCTGTCCTCCATCAGGGTAGCTCTGTGCTCCATCAGGGTGGCTCTGTGCCCCATCAGAGTGGGTCTGTGCCATGGCTCTGCTCCCTGGAACACCTGAGCATGGTCAGAGCCAGCTCCTGGCCCCATGGCTGGGCTGAGCCTCTGCTCTGAGCAGCAGGGAAAGCCTTGTGCTGTAGGAAGCACTGAGTAAACCTTGCTGACCTCTGCAAAATGTTGTTTTCCTCAAGAAAAACCTACATATGGATTAGATGAACCCCTGCTCCTTGGACGGCTGGTCGTTTTGTTTAATTTGAATTAATGCAGCTACTTCAGTGCTTAAAATGAGGCACAGGCATAAAAAGCCTTCACGGGATTGCACGGCTTTTTATTTTTCCCTCCAGTTGTCATCCGTGGCACTGACACAGAGATTTTAAACAAGTCTTGCAGGTCTCCTCATATTTTCCAGGAGAGATATCATCCCCTGTGGGGTCAGTATGAGTTCTTGGCATTACCTGTCACAAACCCCATTGGCAGTGATCCCCACGAGTCCCTGTGCTCACACCTCGAGGTGTTGTGCCTCCTGCCATGTCACACCCCTGATCTCACGCTGTGTTGCAAAGTGTTGTGTAAAGAGTCCTGAAACCTGCAAAAATGGAAAAAAAAATACTGTTGGGTTTGTTTTGCTTTGCATTTCAGGCTGGTGGCAATGTCTCCTTGGGCAAGGCTCCTCTCCAGCACCTCCAGAATCAGCCTGCTGCTGCTGCTGGGCTCTGTGCTCCTCTCCTGCTCCAGCCTGGGACAGAGAGTGCCTGTAAGTTTTGGCTGCTCCACTTGACTTCAGACTGATAAAACACGGATGCTTTTTGCCTTTAAGGAAATGCCCATTATTCTTTAGGAAATGTCTTTCTCCTGCTTGAATTATGAAAACAAACCAGAAAGGGTTCTGCTGATTTCTGTGTAAATGAAGAATCGCTTGTGTGGTGCTGCCCATTTTTGCTAGAAATGCTAATGAAAATGGGGTATTGCAAAGCAACTGTGGCCAGGCAGTGACAGCAGCACTTAAATGAACCAAGTCGCATCCTTTTATCCTTACTGAGCGTTTAAACCCCACACTTTTCCTGAGCAGAGCTGGTAAACATCAGCTGTCTCCATTATGTGTTTGAACAGATCCAGCACTGGGAGGCCTGGTGGTAAATTTACAATAGCCTGTATCACTAACTCCCTCTTGGATAATCACAGAGCTGTGGAAATCAGCTAAGGAATAACTGCTCCACTCACTCTTTATTAGTCCTGTTGAGTCTTGGCTCAGAAAATGTTAACATTGATTTTCATCTGCAGAACCTGGGCTTTTATGGCTGTGATTGTTCCTGAGCTTTAACTGTTTGTTATAATTTAAACAATTCCAAGCCCCTGATGCGCTCAGCAAAAGCAGGAGTTAAGATCTGGTTCCTCGTGCATTTCTGAAATCGCAGTCGCTTTCCACAGCTGAAATAAAAACATTCTATAGGTTTGTCAGCCTTCCTTGTGTGTTACCACAATCATGGAATTGTGCAATTGTGTAGGTTGGGAGAGACCTTTGTGATCATTGAGTACAACCTTTAACCCAGTGCTGCCAAGGCCACCACCAGCCCACGTCCCCAAGTGCCACATCCACACTGTTGTTGCTACTCTGCGTGTTTTGCTCAGGTTGACATTTCTGTTGCTCAGAAAGACTCTTCTGGGCTGGAAACGGATATTTATATGCAGAGCATCCAAATTCTGACAGAAAATGTGCATGCATTTTTTCCCAAAGAGTGGAAGAACTGAAGGCAGAATGTGTCCCAGAATTTCCCAGTTAACCTCTGAATTTACTTACATTTTTCCCTGTGAAAACATCCTAGGGATTAAGAACCAAACACTTAATGAAGTGAGCTGTAACTCCATCTTAATTGCCAACAATTAGGACTAATCATTCCCTGTAGGGTGGTTAAGTCAAATTCCTCAGTGGTGACTGAATTGGTGATCTCAGAAGCTGAAAATATTCCCTTCAGCAGGCACTGAGCTGTGGGGATGATGAGCCTGGACCAGTTCATCTGTTCCTGCTGGAACCAGAACAGCCCAGAGTCAGTGCCTGGTGTGAGAGTACAGGTCATTTCTGTGCACTCTCCAGAGTTTTTTGTGACTCCCACCAGCTCCCTAGGGAGGCTTTCCATTGAACACCAAGGTTTCCCTCACAGCAAGGATTTTTTTCCCTGCTGTTCTTCCCTCGGTGTAACATCGAGCCGCTCGTGCTGGCTGCTCTCCCACACCTCTGCCAGCCTCGTGCTGCACTTGCCATGGAGGTGGTGATTAAATCCCCGCCTCATTGTTTTAAAAGCCTTGGAGAACACTGGAAGAGGGTGGAGAAGAGGATCCTCACATTTGTATAATGTGGGCAGCTCAGTGTGTTTTTTCCCATGTCATGTTTTGGAAACAGCTGAACTATTTTAGCTGAAATCTTCTCCAAGTCTGAAATAAGTGCATTTAAGAAAAAGAAAAAAAAAAAACAAAACAACCCAACAAAACCCAAAAAAACTCACCAAACCCCAAACCAACCAACAAGCCTTGAGGCATTCCACTCGTGTGGAAAATTTCAGCTGAAAAAGTTAAAAGTTTGACATATTTTTAGGCAAGGGAAAATGGGGTCTTACAATGTTATACAACCCTAATAATAGCCAGGGCTCCTGCCTCTGACTGAAATACAGGTAAGGCTCTGTGAGAGCTGGTTTGAAACCTGCAACCTGCTCTGGAATAGGAAATAAGCTGCGTTGCTTTGTTCAGCACAAATGTCATGCTAGTTATGCATGTTTAACCTTTTATATACTTTAAATCTAAATTTAACCATGTGGAAAGAATCTCAGATGTCAAAAAAAAAAAAAATCTGCTGGCAAGGGAAAAAATTTTGTATTCTCAGCCAGCACTAAATTACCCAGATGCAATTGCTAATGAGCTGAATCTCTTCTCTCCAAAAGGAGTTTGCCCTTACAAAAATAGAAGAGAGCGACATAAAAGATGACAGTGGGAAGGAGCCGGGGACAGAGGATGATGCTGATCCTGAAGACCTGGAAGTGTTTTACCCCACGGATCAGTGGCAAACCCTGTGTCCAGGTAACTGCTAATTATAGCATGCCTCTGGAACCCACCTGCCAGCACTGACGGGAGCCTTGCAGACGCTCCAAGAACTGTTTATTCCCATGACAATGTGTGCTTTTGCTGGTGCTCACACAGAGAGGAGGGCTCGGTGACCCAGTGCAGGGACTGGAGGTGGTGAGCAAAGCGTCCAAGGAGGGGAGAGGTTGCTCCAGGGCTTTCAGGTCACTAGAGCAGGAGGAGTGGGCTGCCAGCCCCCTGTGGGTGGGGGGCTGTCTCTGTCACTGGCTCCACAGCCCTTTCTCTCTTCATTTGTCAAGGGCCAGGTTTTATAACATTTGTTGGCACGTGGATTCCCAGGTCTGCTGTGCTCCGGTGTGGCGCTGCTCAGTGGCAAGCTGATTAGGAGCTGTCACTGGAGCACTGCACAGCTTTTTAACAATGGCTTTTCTGTTCCTCACCTGTTTGAAAGCTAGCTTTTATTTCCATCTCTGCAAACCACAAGAAATCTCTTCCCTTTCTTTGGGTTGGTGTCTTTCATTAGACATGCCTGGGACTCTGTGGTGAGAGGAGCCCAGCAGAGCAGCTTGGCCTCTGTGTGCTGAGAAGGCTCTGGAGGGGCCAAACCCATTCAAACACACACAGATGCACATGTGCATACATATTTCAACAATTAGCCTGTCTCTGGGATCCTGAACGAGCTGTTTAATCCCCTTGTGCTTTGGTGTCCTCATGTATATGCAGGTATAATACCTTCCCACCTCACAAGGGTGAACTAAGTAGTAATTAATTTTTATAAAGTGCTCTGAATTTAAGAGCTTTATCCTGTGCTCAGTATTATCATTGAAAGAATAAGTATGGGTTCCATTTGTCTTGAAATTTCTGCCAGATATAGCAGAATGACTTTTCCAAATGTAAATCTTTGTATAACATAAATGGCTACAAAAGCCCCTGCGTTCCACAGAGCTGCAGTATATACTTATATTCCATTTCTGTACCATTATGTATGGAAGGCATGTGGTGTCCCTGCTCATTAGTCAGCCTGGCAGATCCCCACCAGCTTTGCTGGAGCAGAACATGTACATACTTGCAATCATTAGAAACCTCATTGCAGGGTTTGTTCACAAGCACCTTCTCCACTGCTCGGGTGCCTTATTCCACTTCATTTTTGTAGTTATTCCATGTTGGGCACATGCAGTGAAGGGCTTGTGGAAGTGGGGAGCTTGTCAGTATTCACAGAGGAGAGTAATTTTGGTTACTCTTGTAAAGACTTAAATGGTGTCCTGCCTCATGTTCTGACTGCTACAGACCCCAGCACTGGGGACGTGGCACAAAGAGGAGCCGGCCTTGGTCTCCTGCTGCCAGCCTGGGTTTCTGTCTCCTGGGGTTCTTCTGCAGTGAAATCCCTGTGAGGACTGGCACTGACACCTTCAGCACGTGTTAGCCAAGGCTGGGGCCCTGCTGCCAGCATGAGCCCATCCCTGTAGCCTCTGGCCACACTTTCCCAGTGTGAGCTCAGCTCTGGCTGGCAGGGAGCTGACCTGGCACAGCTGCTGCTGTGGCTGCACAGGGATTCACCTTGTGGTGCTGCAGCAGAGCCACGCAACTTGGCAGCGTGTCCATCCCACTGGTTCTGCATCTTGCCATGTTTTACATGTGGCTGCACTCACTGGCAGCTGAGCAGAGCCTGGCTGGGCTCAGGGTTTGCCTTCTGCTGCCCATGTCTCCAGGACACCCCCACTCCCTCTCCCGTTGTATCCCTGTGGCAAACTAGGCCAGTCCCTCTGGGGGAAGCAAATTCAAGTGTTTGAATTTAGAATTTGGATCTACCGTTCTGAGCACTGGGAGGGAGCTTGGAGCTGTGTTTCCCCCATCTCACTCCTGTTTCAACTTGTTCCTGTTCTGAGCTCACGCAGGATTTTGTGCTTCTCTACAATGGTGCAGCAGCTCATCTTTTATAGATGTGTTCCCAGTTTTCCTCTGCTGAGTTTCCAGTTCCCTGTTGCTAATTGCATCAATCCACATTTCCACTGGGACTGCAGCAGTGTCATCAACCTGTAACCTGTCAAATCCCTCCCCAAATTCGATTGTTGTTGTGTCTGTAATGCTTTGGGCGCTTGTTCCTCGCTGTCTACAGTGTGAGCTGGATTTTGATCAAGTGCTTCCTTGCACTTTGAACACACTTCAAGGAGGTGTCTGGATGCAAACACAGAGAGACAGTTGCCCTAAGAGCTGTGCTGCCTGTAGTCTGGAAGCAAGATCAGTTGTCTCTTCTGCCAGGCAGCCAGAGCTGACGGCTCTGGAAAGGTTGGTGAAACTTCCCAAAGCCCTTTAACACTTGGTTAGGCATTGCTTCTTTCTCACTTGGCACTAAATAATGCACCAGGTGCAGGCTCAGACTGAAGGGAGATGTGTGCCCCAGAGAGGCTTCCAGCACCTCTGCTCTTAGACGTTTGGGCATCATCTGTGGGGCTTTTCCTTCTGTCCATGGTTGGAGTCCACAGAAACCTGGAGGTTTTTTGGGGTTAAGTGAGTGGGATTGCTGTTTCCTCTGAATGAAGGTTCACACCCCTGCTCTGACTCCTCATGGTCAGGTAACAGATTTTGTTTGAAGTTGTGCTTCCTCTGCAGTCTTTTTTCTTTCAGAATACACTTTCTCCATGTGACAGTACCCTTGGGAGCTGGAACATATTTTACTTTTGTTATTTGGGCACCAAATCTCCCAATATTTTGTTCAGCATTCCTGATGATGATTGGAAGTTGGATTTCTCTGGCTGTCTAGTTGTATCACTGAGCAGCAGATTTTCCACCCAGCAGTGGTGGGAAATTTTCTACCCAGCAGTGGCTCCTCTGGGAAGAGTTTGCTGTGAAGATTCAGAGCAAGGATATTAGAGGCAGGGGTTTAATTGGGAAAGGAAAAGGGCATTAATTGCCCCCCAGCAGTGATGAGTGGAGAGCTGGGGCTGCACAAGGCTCTGCTCTGCCCATCCCCGTGGCAGCAGTCCTTTGCTGCTCCCTAATGTGGCAGAAACCCTCTGGCAGCTTTTCCAGCTGACAGTTGGGAGTTAATGAGTGCAGTTTCCAATCCAGATGGACAAGTGAGAACCTCCACTGCCCAAATATCAAAATATTTACAGATTGCTCTGCAGAGAGGCAGCAGTGGGGCACAGAGGCTGCCTTTGCTGCAGAGCAGCTCCCTGCAGACTGGAGGGATGGAGCAGAGCCTGGCACTGTGACTGGCACGGTGCAGCGTGGATCTCTCTGGGCTTTGGATGGATGTCTCAGGGCAGAGCAGGGAGCTCAGCTGGCCTGCACCTTCAGCTGTGGTTAAAGCTCTGCCTTGCAGAGCTGAACCTGCAGTGACTCCCCGCTGTTTGTGCTGCCCAGAGTAATTTTCTGCAGTGTCCAATGATTTCCCAGTTAAAAACCAAGGAGCCACAGCTGCTGCTGCTGGTCAGGCTGCCAGAGTGAAGCTGATGTGAGCATGCTGTTGGTGCTGCTTGTGCAAAGATGAAACCATCTCATGTTCAGCAGGGAGCCAGTGATACATTGCTTGGCATTTAAATATCCATGGCTGCAGCTCCCAAGGATCCTCAGGCTACCTTTGCTGCTCCTGCTTGTCACAGGTCTTCTCCCGTCTCATTTGCTGCTCAAACAAGGTTTTACACCCGTGGGAGCCCAGTTCTGCAGGCAGCCACGGCAGGGAGGTGTTTTCAGGGCTGCTTTGAAGGGCTTGTTGTGCAAGGACAGGGCTGAGGATGGGCAGTACCTCAGCCCAGTTTCACTGCCAGTCTGTCCTCCAGGGGATTCCAGTGGCCAAATGAGGCAGCACTGATTTGGCTGACAGGAGGTTCCTGAGGCAGGGGAGGCAGGAGGCAGCAGGATCTGTGCCAGGCCTGTGCCACAGCCCATGGGGGTGACCTGGCTGCTGCTGAGGGTCCCCTCACACCTTGTCTGCTCCTGCTGCTCGCTGGGATGTCCTGAGCTGCAACAACTCTTGCTAATTGCTCTGCTGAATTCATCACTGTCCAAACCATTGGCTTCTCACTGACCCAGACCTAACTGAGACAGTGGTGGACAGGCTCTGAAATATTTATGGCAGCACAGTCAAGAGAGGGCTGTGAAATACAGAGTGAAACCACCAGGGTATGCTCATTTTTGCAAAGTTTGACATGTCTAATCTAGGAAATAGGAGCCTCATCAGATCAGCACGGTTTTGCATACAGAGGGAAGGCAAATGGAATTTCAAAAACCTCATCTATACTAGATGAAATGCTTCTTCTCCACGTTTCTTTATAAAACGACTTGTTAGTGATGTGCAGATGGGAGGAATCTCGACTCTGGAGTTGTTATAATCTTGTCTGGCCAGCAACAGGAGAGCTGGAGGATGATTCCAGCAGGTAGGAAAGGCCAGGCTGACTTGAGAGCAAATGTTCAGTGCTTGGAAGCTGAGTTATAGTCCCTGGTAGTTCTCCCTCTACTTGTTTTCAATCTGACTTCTAGCATAGGAGGCTTTCCATCTCCTTAATTTATCTCCTGCCTGTCCTTTTTATTGCCAGCTGCCTTCATGGGCTCCTCTCTCAGCTTCCTACCCTTGTGAGCTTTCCTTTGCCCCTCATCCTCACATCACAGGCAGCACAGTGTCCCTAACACTTGTGCCTAATTCCAAGTCCTTGGCAGAAGTGCCAGGGCTGAAGCTCCAGGTGCTGCTCCTGCCTGGTGTGTGGGGCAGTGCCAGGCAGATGGGTCTCACCAAGCACACCCTCCATGCCCTGGTCCTGGTCTGGGTAAGAGGGATGGTGATGTTTCCCTCCAGCTGTTGGTGAGAGGACAGGACTGGGGCTCAGGAGATGCTGGGACAGTGAGCAGACAGGGGTTCCCAGCCCCCTGCTCCAGCAGGAGGATGTGTTTGAAGGATGCCAGCTCTGGGCAGGGAATCACAGCACAAATGTCCTGCCCTGCAGCTTGGTTTCAGCATTTCTGTACAGAATTGGGACCTCCAATTCCATGAATTGGGAGCCAGCTTTTGCCCCCCAAATGCAGGTAAAACTTCTCTTCTGTCATTTGCAGAAGTGGCAGTGTCCTGGCAGCACTGGTGTGGTGAGGAAAAGCCCTACAATGCTTGCTCAGGTTAAGTAGCAGAGTGGGCTTGGGGTGGGTTTTTGGTGTGTCAGGTCAGTCCTGTCCCTTGCTGGCCATGATGTTCTGGTTTCAAACTGGTTACAAAAGACTTTTGCAGTGATGCTCCTTCTGCCAAAAACTAACTGTGCTTCTGAGCAGCCAGAATAAAATCTGAGCTTCTCTAACACGCAGCCATGGACAAGGCTGTGGGCACTGCCAAAACAAGGGTGCAGGGCTGTGTTTCCATGAGCCAAGCCATGACTCCTGCTAGTGGTTTGTGGAATTCTGAGCCCTGCAGGGTATTCTAGGTGGTCAGGAGTGGCCATAAACCAGGGGATGAGGTGCTGAGAGTCAAGCAGTGGTTTTAGTGCAACAGGAGGAGGTTAAGCTGCAGCTTTCAGAATAATTTCAAACTTCACTTTAATGATGCTCAGGCTACTGGTGGTGTAATAGCAACAGACATCAGCAGTGGAACCATTCCCGTGGTTAAATGTACATTGTTTGGTGGGGGAAAAGTGCTTTGAAGGAAGAGAGACTGTTTCCCAGGGAACACATCTCTCATTCCTTGCTTTCATCTCCTCCCTGCCAAGCTGGGGATGCTGTGAGCATGTGAGCTGCTGAGAGGTGCTCAAATGTGTGCTGGGTGATGAGGAATCCCTTGCTCTGGTTTTTATGTGCAAGTAGGCTGGTTTTGCTGCAATAGCTCAAATAACCTTTGCGTGGCTGTTTAGAAGGATGAACCTCATTAAAGAAGAGGTATTTAATAACAGGCCTATTTTTATCTCTGTCTTTATCTAACAGTCTGCACATTTATTTCAAGCTTGTAACAGTGTTTTGGAAAAAAAATGTTTTCCCTCCTCTGAAATGTTTTGGCAGTGCCTCCAGCCTTGGTCATCTTGAATTTCCAGTCTGGCTAGCATCTCTCCTCTTTCCAAAGCCAGCAAGCCACAGCAGGCCCAAAGCTCCAACATTTTCCTTGGGAAATGGGAAATTCCTGGGGGAATATGCTTTCAAAACATGGGACTTGGGTCCCAGGGTTACTGAAACAGTTATGAAGGTTTGATCAAACATAATCACAGCGACTCCCTCAGGCTTCAAATGTGTGATCTTGTGTGGCACAGGCACTGCAGGCACTGCAGTGTTTGGTGTTTGCTGCAGGATGTAACTGACCACACACTCTGGGAGAGGCTGGCAGCTCTGGGGTCAGGCATTCCTGCATAGATTATTTTTCCTAAATTTGTCAACTTTATTCTGTAATGTCATAAATTCGGCCCTGACCTATAGATATCTTGCAGACATTGTGTGTTCAGCCCGCTCTCCTGTGTTTGCTGTCATTTGCTGGTGGTGAAGGAGGAAGCCCCAGCCCTGAGGGGATGCACCATCTTTCCACCTCCTTCCACATTTGTCCCTTTGGCATTGCTGGCTCTGTACCCAGACCCTGCCCTGAATGAAGGTTTGCTGGAGCGCAGGTGTCTGAGCCTGAGGCCAGGATGACCATTTCTGAGCCCTTTTCCCAGGATACATGTGGCCATATGCTCCAGGAGCTGCTGGATTTGGGCCTTGGGATGTGTGTGGCAGTTGTTACAAAAGAACTTGGCTCTAGGGGCTAATCCCTGGTTTTTCCTTGCTGTTCAGTCTGCATCATATACATCCCTTACCCACAGTTTTTCAGCATTATCTTTTTCCATAATTAGGGAGTGTTTTCCGTGGTCTTGCTCAGGCCCTTCCTCCCTGCAGTTTCCGCCATGGGTTAAGGCCTGACTTACTAAAACTTCCACAGAGCTGATTCTGGGCAGGCAGGGACAAGGCCAGAGGGTTTTCAGCAGTCAGCACAGTCAGATGGCTCCTGTGAGGAATATTTCACTTGCTCCTTCACAGCTCTTGCCTGCAAATTGTCCTCTTGCTCAGATGGGGCTCCAGTTTCTTTTTTTTCCTCCTTTTTCTTTCCCAAGTTATTCAGTTTTCCATACATTTATTTAAAGGGTCACACAAGCAACAGGTCTGCTTTTTCCACAGATCCTTCCAGAGCCACGTACTGTGCCTGCTCCATTCTGGTGCAAAAGCACCTTCTCCTCTGAGGAAAACTCAGAATATCCATCCAGCTGTCTTGACTGAGCGAGGCATTTTCTCTGAACCCTGCCCCCTGTTCATTTCAGAATCTGCAGGGAATTTGGGACATAAATTAAAAAGCTATTTGATGCTCCTTGAGGTCTAGAAGCTGGTTTTGCATTTGTTCTTACTTGAACGCACACTGAGGCAAATGGCTCTGCTTTACTGAAGCTGCTTCCTTTGGCATCCTGAGGAAGCTTCCCAGTTAAAAAATAAATATGGCTCTGTTTTTCCAGCCCTGCTTTACCAGCAAAAGCTGGGGAAGGAAATGTAATCTCCTTGGGTCTGTCCTGATGTTTTGCACAGCTAATTCCCATTTATTGAAAGAATTCTTCCACGCCAGATTAACGTTTTATTTTTTGTTATGTGTTTACATTTTGGAAGGAGTAAGGGTGGTGGTGTTGGAAATTCTAATGAGGGACAACATTTCTGATTCAAAAGACTCAGGCTTCTCTCTCCTGATTTTTCTGCCTGATCCTTCGGACTGCAGGAAGTTTTGCTTGGGTCATTCACCTGCAACAGGATGTTATGTGAATACAGAATTAATGTATGTAGCCTGTCACTTGGAATTGCTGCTGTTTCTGCTGCTGGAGAGCTCCCAGGGTTGCAGAGTCCTTGCAAGCAGCAATAACAGGAATGTGCCTGTGATCCTGCAAAGCCAGAGGAGGAGCAGGGAGCTGCAAGTTTCCCCCATCACTGCGGGGTGTGAATAAATAGATCTAATCAACAATTTACATGTTAGCCCCGGACCAGGGTTTTTAGGATGTGTCATTCAGCCCAAGCAAAACCTCTGCATCTCAGGCTGGTGGTGTTTCTAAAAGCACCTCTAAGTGATCACTGAGGCTGGATTTTGAGCTGCATTTACATTTTGATAGAATCTGCTGCTTTCCTTATCTGAAACAAAGCCTACCTGATCTTCATTAATTACACTGTCATTTCACCTAACCAGGGTGCTACTAATTACAGTTATCTGTCTGTTCTTCACCAGATAATGCACAAAAGAATTGTTATCCCTGGCTGTATCTGGATTAGCTGGAGCTGTAAGGGGGGTGCACATGGTGATGGGTTTTACAGCTGGAGTGCAGGTATTTATAGACTGTCTGAGGAAATGCTGGATGAGTGGCTGCTGCCCCACTGGCTGTGCTGCCATCCCAGCAGCAAAACATACAGAAAACACTGCTTAAACACAGAAAAATGGTTACTGCAGGGTGGCTGGAGCAGGCCAGCTCCACAAGAGAGGTGATGGAGTCCTGGGACATCCCAGACCCTCCTGAGCACAGGCGTAGGGCTGGAGGGGACACTGCTGGAGCAGGGGTTGATCCCAGAGGTGTTTCCAGGCTCAGCTATCAGGGACTGTCTGGCAGTGCTGTTTCAAGACAGAAAATCTCACAGTGGCTTCACAGAGGGCTGCAAGCCCTGGTGGTGGTGCTGACTGCTGCCCCACTAACATCAGCTGCAGTCTGAGCGGGGCAAGCACAGAAAGGGCTCCTCTGAAAAGAGGCAGCAGGAAATGTCTGAGCTGCTGGGGAGCTGTGGGTCCAGAGGGCTGGAGCCAGGAGCCAGAGGCTGCAGGGAAGGGGGTCCATGAGGGCAGAGCCTTTGCTGGAAGAGAAGCCAAGGGGCTTTCACTTGACTCCTGTTTCATCATCCTTCCACACACTGATCTCTTCAGATGCTCTCCAAACCTTTGGTTTGCTTTCTGAAGGGGAAAGGACTTGTCCTGGAGGAGGAGCAGAGCCAGGCTGCTGAGGAGAGCTGGTCGCTGTCAGCTGGCAAGAGAGGAGGGACACGGAGGCCAGAGGGGGGACACTGGGTGAGGAGATGTTCACACTCAGCTCCATCCACTGTGAGTGCCAAACACACCTGCACTCCTGTTTGTACGGCTTGCTGTACTTGATAAACTGATAGATGTGAGTTTGGGCATTTTTGTTACCTTTTTGTATTCTGAAGAGAACTAAAGATGGTTCACATGATTTTTTTTGTGCCTTCTGCAGTGCAGGCAATGCAGGCAGGGATGGAACAGCAGCATCTTTATACTTGTCAAGTCTCCATCCACACCCAAGGCTCTGCCTGAAGCTCAAGGTGATTTTCTTGCAGGCTTAGAACACTACACCAGCAGGGAGAACAAGAAACTCAGTGGAGATTATACTCCAGAAAAACTGTATGCATGGTCCAAAAGCTAAATATGGAACCATGGAAGTGCACACTGCAGTGGTAGTGGAGGTGGGAATGCTGAATGGGGAGGTTTCCTGCCCTTCTGGCACCAGGAACCAGGGGTCCTCTGGTTCTCCATGGTTCTCCTTGAGGATCTCTTTTTCTCCATGGTCTTCCTTGAGGATCTTTGGTTCTCCATGGTCTTCCTTGAGGATCTCTGGTTCTCCATGGTCTTCCATGAGGACCTCTGGTTCTCCCTGGTCCTCCATGAGGATCTCTGGTTCTCCATGGTTTTCCTTGAGGATCTCTGGTTCTCCATGAGGATCCCTGGTTCCCCATGGTTCCCCCCAGGACTGTGCTGGTGCCTTGCCCGGAGCTTACTGTGACAGCAGGCAGTAGTTTCAGGTGGGGCTGCTCTGCTGGCAGGGCCTTGGTGTTCCCAGCAGGGCAGGGCAGGGATGCTCCTGTCCCAGCAGGACACTGGGCATGCAGGTACCACCCCACAGCAGCTGCTCCTCCTCTGCATCACTTCCAGGGACAGAACTCCTGTCCTGCTGCGTGGCAGGGAGCCCTGCAGAGCCAGCACGGAGGGGGCAGGCTGGGCAGCAGCTGGGCAGCAGCTGGTTTAATCCTTTTTGCCTGTTCCTGCCATGGAAGCTGTGTACTGGGTGAGATGTGTGTGTTTGGGGAGGGCTGGCCCAACCATTAGCCCATCAGCGTTTGCAACACTGGCAGCTGGGGAGAAAACTGTTATTAAGTGTAACGTGGCACCTTGGAGACGGAAGCATGGGGAGACAATAAATACAGCCTTCCATAATGCCATTTTATGGTGTCACTCTTCAGAATTTATTAAGACTTAGTTGCAGCCATGCCTGCAGCCTCCTGTGCTGGAATCCATAAATTGTGTTCATTATCTCCAGCACTTGCTCTGACCTGCTGTGTTTTACAAGGGGGGAGACACTGGAGGCGTGGGGACACCCAGCTGCTTTCTGCAGCCATTCCCCTGGTGCCAATCCAGGTTTTCTGGGGTTGCTGGGACACCCCAGGCAGTGCTTGGCTGTGTGGATGGACCCCAGGTGTGATGTGGTGGTTGAAGAGAGCACTGAGGGACTGAGGAGCTGCCAAAATCACCACAGCTCCACAGGGAGCAGGGAAGGAGCTGGGCGAGGGGGGAGCCATGGGCACCTTGGAGCACACTGGCACATTTGTCACTCCACTGTGGGACCACTCCAGCAGTCTTGGATGTGCTGAGGATGCTGGAGGTGGAAAAGGGTTCACAGGAGCTCCCTGAACTACGCACAGGGAGATGCTACACCCCTGCTTGGTGTCCTCTTGCACCAGTGTTCTCAAATGAAAACACAAATGAAATTGTGTTCCTTTAGCCCACTTTTTGTCATGACATATCCCTGCAGCAGCACGTTTGTGTACCTTCATCCTTTCCTCAGCATTTAGGTCCAGGATGGAGGAAAACAAATTCAAGCCCAACCTCCTGTTAATTTATTATGTTCCTTGTGCTTAAGGGCAAAATTTAAGTTGCCAAAAGCAGATGTTTGCATGCTCTTTTTTTAGCTCTCAAAGTACTTTCTGTGTGCTTGATTGATGGATGTCCCTGTTACATTAATAGCTGGGCTTTGCAGAAAGCTGTTACTACCAGGAGAATCTGGTGTGGGTTTCAGTTTTTCTTCTTGCATTGAAAATCCATTATTAATGTCTTTCTGAGGGAAAAGAAAAAAAAGGTTTCAATTCAGGCATTTTGCTTTGCTTTCTCAGGCTTCTTCTCAACTGTCTTTACAGTGGTGCTTTTAAAATCAATATTACAATTGTTCTTTATATTTTACTGAGTGGTTGAGGATTTCTGCATCTTGCTATTGATTTCTGATTGTATTGCAGGACATGTAGGTGCACACAGGTTGCTCTGTGATGGATAACTTTATATGTCTTCCTAATCATCACTGAGTTGCCTTCTGCATGTTCCCTCTTGCTGGATGCTGCTGCTGAGCATGGAAGGCACCAGGAGAGCTCTGAGTGCAATCCTGAGACACCAAACTTGTGACTTCTCATTTAATTCAGTTTGGTTTTCAATCAGACACAGGGGTCACATGAGGCTTGTGGGGTCTCCTCTTTTGTGTTGTCTTTGCAGAGTTCTTCTGCCCTTGCTTTTCAGGCAGCTTCATGTTCTGTGTTGCAGGAGCAAAACAAGTCATTGTCCTGGCTTTGTGTGGCATGGTCATAATGCACCTTTAGCTTCCAGCACTGACCTTGGCCCTTGGGGCAGCTCTGCAGGCAGATCTCGGCATTTCAGAGGTGCAGAGTCATTGGATCCCAGAATGGTTTGGGTTGGAAGGGAACCTTGAAGCTCATCCAATTCCAATCCCCTGCCATGGCAGGGACACCTCCCACTGTCCCAGGCTGCTCCAGCCCCAGTGTCCAGCCTGGCCTTGGGCACTGCCAGGGATCCAGGGGCAGCCCCAGCTGCTCTGGGCACCCTGTGCCAGGGCCTGCCCACCCTCACAGGGAACAATTCCTGATTCCCAATATCCCATCCATCCTCGCCCTCTGGCAGTGGAAGCCATTCCCTGTGTCCTGGCACTCCAGGCCCCTGTAAAAGTCCAGGTCTCAATGAAGCAATGCAGAAGCCCAGTGTGCATTGGTAACTGCTGTAAAGCTGGATTTGCAGACTGAGGCTCTTGGAGCACATCAGCACTGATGGCACAATCTGTGTGAGAGCTTGTTGGCACCAGAGGAACCTGTGAGGAGTGACAGGACTGTGGCCAGCACGGGTGCTCCAAAATGCTTCCGTGGCTCCAGGTGGGTGTACAGCGGAAGAGCTCTGTGTGTGTGTGGGCACAGTCCTTCCCAGCTCTGCATGCCCTGGCACAGGCTCCACATCTGCCAGGGGCTGTGGCTGTGCCAACAGGCACTCTGCAGAGGGCTGGCTGTGCACAAACCTCTGCTGGTTGGACTGGGCTGTTTGCTCCTCAGGCTTATCCTGGACAGGCTCCTGCACCTTCAGACATGGAGGCTACACCTGGCTTCTGAGGAATTGGTTGTTGCAGTTATTCTGTCCGTGCTGGGGACCAGGACAAGCACTGGCACAGGAGCTGGTCCTGTGTCCCCGGGGTGGCAGGGCTCGGTGGTGGCAGCACTGGCAGGAGGGACACGGCAGAGCTTGGGAGGGGACGGGGCTGGCATGCATAACAATGGGCAGGCTCTGACCTTGCCGCTGGAACTCACTTAGCAATTCTGTTGATGTTCTGGAAACGAAAATATAATTCAGGCCACCTTCTCCTCCAAGCTGACCCTGAGAATCTGGGAGAAGAGCTACTGAATAATTAGGGGCTTTTTTTTTCTCCCCCCTTTTTGCTGGAGTTACTGCTCAGTGTTGAACTGTGCTCTTCTACAGTGTCATCACTTCCCTTGAACTTACTGCTCCGAGTGTACTTAGCATTAATATAATTACGTAAATTTCAGTCTCATTAATCACTGGGGGCTGCGGCACATCCTTGTTGTGCTGTTTCGTGGGTGGCTTGGCTGGTGGGAACCCCTGGCCAGGGATGGGGGCTGTGGCTGGAGCACTCCCCCTCTGCTCCTGAGCCTGGTTTAGCTGAGCTTTGTGTGTCTCACCCTGCAGGATCTGGAGTGTTTGCCAGCACTGCCATGATTTCAGCCTTGCTGCTACAGAGGAGAAAAGGGAAAGATGGGTTTGTCCCAAGGGAGTTTGGCTGGACCACATCCCTGCTGCTGTCCCTGTGATTTGTGTCTGTGGGGTCCCAAAATGCAGAGCCCAGCCTCGTGGCTTGGCAGTGAACACCCAGAGCCCGTGCTCTGTGCAGGGTCTGCTGCAGGGCTGTTTGATGATGCTGTGCCTCTGTCTCTGTGGCAGAGCTCTCAGCCTTCCTGGCAATGTAAATTCTCCTGGCTGCATGCTAAAATTACACTGAGTTATTGATTTATCTTTGAGAGGATTTCCTTCCTGAGGGACATTTCTGGCTGTTGTAGTGATTTAGTTCTCCTGCAAGGGCAGAATCCGTGGCAGAGCAGAGCCACCCTCCTGCCCTCGAGGCTGCAGCTCAGGGTCGCGCTCCCTCAGGCTTCCTCTGCAAGCTGATTTCTGTTCCAAGACTGGGACAAGGTTACATGGCTGTTATTTCTGTGTAACAACTGCAAATAAAAGGGCATTTTCAACTTTCCACTGCAGAAGCTGCAAGTCTGGGACAAGGCTTTGTGCCGTGGCACCAGCATTATCTTGGGCATGTCTCAAACCCAGCTCCAAGGCTGGCACGTGGGACTTGTGGAGCCATGCCAGCCTTAATACACTTGGACTCCTGGGAATGTTTTAGTTCCTCAGAGTGGGGTATGATGGGAGCAGGAGCTTGCAACACTTTTCTCCTAAAGCTTCAGGGTACAGCCTCTCTTTTCTTTGCTTTCTATTGACTCACAATGGAGCATCTCTAAAAACCAGGCCAGGTGAGTTCCTGCTGCTGGTCCTGAGGAAGCCAAGACAGTTCTTTTCTTCTATCCCCAGTTTTCTCCCCTTGGCCCTGAAAGCCCCCCCACCAACTATGGCTCAGCTGGTGAGCACCATCAGTAGAAGGACCTGACCCTTCAGGACATTGCCCAATATTTCAGATACTCTGTGGCTGGAAAATGCCCAGCTCTGTGTCCTTGGGTGCCCATTTGAAGCATGTCCCTGTGGGTTCCTGTATCTAACCCCACTTTCTAGTGGATTTGGCACCAATCTCAGCTGCACACTGATAAAATGGGAGACTGCTCGTGCATGTGGTGTTATAAAACAGCATCCACCAATTAGGCCCAGGGAGAACGTCAATTTATTTTCCTGTGAACCAAGTGTGGCACAGCTCCTTCCTTTCCCAGTGATCTATCTGTGAGACAAAACTATCTTTAGTTTCTATCTTAAATACTGCAGTGTTGGCAAGTTCTCTTGACAGAAATTAGGCTAATGTCCCTTACGACTGCGTTAGCTGTAGAAACAAGGCTTTAAATTGAAGCTTCGCAAAGCGCTATTCCAGCGCGCTCTCCAAGGCATCTCCTTATTCCAGCTTTTATTATCCAAATTTGTTCTCGCTCTGCCTTGGCAGCAGGGCTGGCAGGCAGCTCTGCCCATCCATCCTGCTGGTCTGGCAGCCAGGGGGTGGGAGCAGCACCTCCAGGCTGGCCTGGGCAGTGCTGACCAAGCCCTGCGGAGCCCTCGGCCCCGGGATGCTCCAGCTTGGGGGGCACCACTGCTGGGACGGGGCTGGGGCCTGGGTGAGGGGAGGCAGCTGACACCCATCGAGCACAGAGGGGATCCAAGGCAGTCAGCTGCACGCCCTGACAGCGGCACAGCGTGTCCTGAAACGCTCCCACTGCGAGCTGGAGCTGGGAGAAGGGAGTTTGTTTTGTGCGTGTCTCATCCTTGCAATTTCAGCGCTGAGTTACAGACTCAGAAGCTGAGGACAGGAACAGAGAGTGCTGATGCCTGGTCACGAATCCCCTTCTTGAGCTTCCCAGCCCTCCCCTGGAAAATAGTTTCCTTTTTAGCTCCTTTACCCTCCTCAAGTTGAGCCCTTTTAGCCTTTAACTCCTTGTTTCCAACAACAGATTAACCAGGGCTGTTTTAAACCTCCTGATTCTCACACTGGTATTGGTCCTGATGGATTATCCCTTCCTATTGTGTCCTTTCTGTGCCTCCACATTGCCAGGTTCTTTGGTGGCCCTCTCCTGAGTCGCTGAGAGAGGAGGAGAGGCTGAGTGTGACACGTGTGGGAGACATGATGGTTGATGATGTTCTGGAGGTGCTAACCTCCATCATAGTAAAGAAGCCTCTCTCAAAAGGTATTAAATGCCTAAAATCCAACAAAATTAATATCATCCTCAGTTCCTTTTGTCAGGTTCTCAATTCTCCTGGTCAGCTGCCTTGTTCTTCTCTGCCTACATCCTGTATTGATCTTCTCTGAACGTAGCCAAGCCTTCAGCATCCCAGATGGGCTTTTTGGAGTAACAAATAGACCTGAGGAATGACAATTATTGAATGGATTGTAGCATTGGCTTGGGGATAAATATTGTAGGGAGTTGGAAAGGGATTAAAACTGGCATTTGTAAGTAAGCTTCTCATGGATGTTGCCTTGGGGACATGGTGAGACAAAGGTCACTGCAGTGTCTCTGCAGCCTAGTGTGCCATTTGAGAGATGAAATATCAGTGTGGCTGGATACGTTTGGTCTCTCTGTTTCTTCTGCTCAGACCTTTGTGGGATTAAACTCTCTAAACTGCTGCAGTTCACAGACTTCAAGCCCAGTATCAGAAGAAAAAATAAATCAAGTGCCTTGTATTAAATCCTGAGCACATGGCTCCTGCTGCACCCAGGGCTGTGGTAACTCACTGCAGTGCCTGCCTTGAAGCTGGGGAGAAGGCTTTGCTGGCAAAGTGAAAACAGGTTGTGCCCACTCTACAAAAGGACACGCCTTCTTCTTCCTGCCTGTGGTTATTTTTTCCTGGTGTGTTTGCTGCTGTTGCACTGAAGGCAGAGCAGCCCTCCCAGCAGGGAGGTGGAGAATGGAGCACTTGTTGTATGAGCTCTTTGCCACAGGAAGCATTTCTCTCCTGCAGCAGCAGCAGCAGCAGCAGGTACATCAGCAGATGCTGCAGCAGTGCCCCCATCAGAGGCCCTGTATTTCCCCCTGGAGCCCTCCTGTCACCCCTCCTTCCCTGAGATCCTTCCTCCCCAGGCTCCTCGCTGGCCTCCACCTTCAATTCCATCACTTCCAGACTTCCCAGGGGGCCCAGGCACCTCAAGGGAGGGCCACGCTGTGCCCTGTGTGTGACAGACACCCCTCCTGTCCTTGTGGCTCCCCTGCACGGGAGGGATGAGGTTTGGTGTGTGTTCAGCAGGCTCAGCTCTGGGCATGAGGCTTGGCCCCCTGGTGGGCCACCACCATCATCATCGTCACCTTGGCTGCCATGGAGGGTGGGTGGCAGTCACAGGGACCTGCTCTGGCACTGCCAACCATGGCCTGCTTGTCCCAGGGGCTCACGTGCCCCTCCTTCCCCCTTGCTGCAGGAGCTGCCGGAGAAGTCAAGTGGATTTGGCAGGCGGTGTGAGGAGATAGCCCAGCCCAGCCTCCCCCACAGGGTGCCTCTGTTTGAATAGCAGCGTTCAGAGCACTCAGCACCCACTGATCAGCTGTGAGAACTGTGGAGGATTTTATTAAGAGTTGGTTAGCTGAGAAAGGCCATACTGACATAATGCCACTGGTTAAGCTGAAAGAGGGAGGTCAGCAGTCTCTGATTCAGTGACTGCTGACAGGCAACAATGCCGGATGGCCTTGCTGCAACATGAGGAAAGGGAGGTGAGATTAGTCCTGAATATCTGCAGAATGTAACAGAAGAATAAGCACAAGAATGTAGAAGTAGGTGTAGTTGCTGATATGTAACTAACCAATCCTGAGCTCAACTTTTGCAATATGTATGAAGCTTATTAAGAACTATATTTAACCCGCCATATTCGATCAATAAATTGGACTTGGATGAACCAATTGGTGTCTGGGTCTCCTTCCTCCGACAAATGGTGGAGAATGCGGGCAAAGGCAGCATTCTGAACGTTCGCTCTCTTGGATTATAAATTCGCCACGGTCGGGGAAGTTGGGTGAGAGTCCTTGCAGCCGGGACGGTGCCGGATTTTAAAAGCACCCTTGAGGATTACAAAAGGTATCTCAAGTCTCTACGTGTCGCAGGAGCCTGGAAGGGCTGCAACAGCGCGCGCTGATATATAGGTATGGATAGGCAAGCGACATACGATTCCTTCTCCTCATATTTAGAAAGGCGAGGAGTAAAAGGGATAGATTTAAAAAAGGAATTACCAGGGTTATTAGCTTATGGTTATTCTAAAGCAATTTTTGCTAATTCATATACAGTTCATGAGATAGTAGAGTGGAAAAGGTTTGGGGATATCCTGTGGGATACAGTGTTAGATGATGATAAGTCAGCAAAGAAATTTGGCAAGTTATGGCGGGTGGTGTATAATACGTTACTTCAGCAGGTCTCTGAGAGAAAGGCAGCAGAAAGGGCAACAGAAGCTCATAAGAGGAATATAGGGTATGGTCGTGAGGATGATCCCTTAGCACCTTCTGTAACTCAGATACTTATGCCTAAGGGTCCCCAGCAAAATGGTGTGGAAAATTTTCCCTTAGATACAGTGGAACCATCTGCACCCTTCCTGTCAGAGGGGGGGGGCGAGTTGGATGGTGGGGGTGGGAGCAAGCCAGCTTCGCCTCCGCCGCCAGCTTCAGGCGAGTTGGATGGTGGAGGTAAGAGCAAGCCAGCTTTGCCTCCGCCGCCAGCTTCAGGCGGGTCGGATGGTGGGGGTGGGAGCAAGCCAGCTTCGCCTCCGCCGCCGCCTTTGCCTCCGCCGCTTCCCCCGAGCGGGCCGGCTCCCGGGGGGCCACTTCCCCCGCGCGAGTCGTCTCCGGTTTCACTGTCAGCTCCAGCAGCGGAAAGAAGTGCAGCGGGGGGGCCGCTTTCCCCGCGCGAGTCAGCTCCTGCTCCACCGCCTTCCCCGTACGAGAGCTCGGTCTCGGTACCGAAGTGCCAGCAGCATAGCACCCTTAAAGAGCCAGATCCCATCCCAGGGGCACACAGTGACCTATGGGGGGAGATGGCTAAACAGAGGAGGGAAGCTTGGGCTGCTTTGGCAAAAGAAGTAATGCAGATGGGGGATGGCGAGGCGGTGGAAGTAGCTTCTAATCTCGCATGTCCGGTTACATACACACCACAGTATGATGCACAGGGGAACCTTACACATAATATAGCGGAATATACTCCCTTAGATTGGAAGATGTTAGCTCAATTACGTTCTATGGTTAGTTTGGAGTAAAAAGTGAACCTGTTAAGCAAATGCAAGAGTGTTAGCTACTTTAGGGGCAAATTGGACTATTGAGGAAGCTTTAGAGCGAATGGCATTAATGCCAACAGCTTCACAGGCATTTATAGTAGAAACTTTAAAGGAATTAGGATTAGGGTTACAAAGGCAAGCAGAGTCTACTCAAAATCAGGTGTTAGCAGCTCAGAATCAGGTGTTAGCTGCTCTTGCTCCTCTCCGAAGGGGCTCACTGGCGGACACGCAGAGCTCGAGACCATTCATCAAGTGTTACTGATGCGGCAATGAGGGACATACGCGCCCAGACACAAGTAGCCGCCGTGACATCGGAGACATCAGCTGCTGCCGTAACATCACTGTCACCTCCTGTCTGCAACAGCAACAGCAGAGAGCCTTGGTTTGGATTTATCAGCAGCAGTAGACGTCACACTAATGACGAACCGGCCTGAGAGGATACCAACTGGAGTAAAGGGTCCTCTTATATTAAATGGATAAAGATGTGGAGCATTGTTATTAGGACGTTCTTCAATAACTATGCTGGGATTATTTGTATTGCCTGGTGTTATCGATGTGGATTATACAGGGGAAATACAAATCATGGTTTACACCCTTTATCCTCCTATTAAAATAACAAAAGGACAACGCATTGCACAATTAATACCACTATCACAAATGACATCTGGTATACTGTCATTTACTGGACAAACGTGGGATGAAAAAGGGTTTTGGCTCTACTGGTGTTACACTTTTAACTGTGGATTTACAAAATAGACCAAAACAAAAAGTGGAAATTACCCATGGGCATCAAAGCATAACCCTTTATGGATTATTGGATACAGGAGCTATTACAGCTTTTACAGATGCAGGAAAGAAATCAAGGCGTGCTGCTGTCACCTGGTAAGAAAAAGGACAATGGAAGCATCAACTTCTTACAGCAGATCCTGCAGATAGTTTACAAACTTTGGAATTGTTAGCAGTAGTACGGGCAATGTCTAACTTACAGGAGCCTTAAATGTGGTCACAGACTCTATGTATGTTGCAGGAGTAGTCAGACGAATAGAGGAAGCAGCAATTAAGGAAGTGAATAATAAACGATTGTATGAGTTATTGATACAATTAAGGAAAGCTTTACGAGAGAGAAATGCAGTGTATTCTGTGATTCATATTAAGAGCCATAAATGGTCTGAAGGTTTAGGAGAAGGGAATGAACGTGCAGACAAATTGGTTACTTTACCCATTGATAACTCTTGTCCTATTGATAAGCATACATTGGCCAGAGAAGCACATAGTAAATATCATCAAAATGCAAAGGGATTAGCAAAGCACTTTGAGCTGTTTGTCAGAAGCTAAGGCTATTGTTAGAGCATGTCCAATATGTAGTTATCATAATGGTGGAATAGGTTTAGGCATTGGAGTTAATCCTCGAGGTTTAGAAATAAATGAGAAATGGCAAATGGATGTTACACATATAGCTAGATTTGGTAAAGTTAAGTGTGTGCATGTCACTATAGATACATATAGTCACTACATATGGGCTACGGCTTAGGCCGGGGAAAAAGCTACACATGTTATCAGGCACCTGTTAAGTTGCTTTGCTGTCATGGGAGTCCCAAAGAGTATCAAAACGGATAATGGTCGAGCTTATGTGAGTGCTAGGGTCCAGAAATTGTTGAATCAGTGGTCTGTTAGGCATGTGACAGGTATTCCACACTCTCCTACTGGATAGGCAATAGTGGAAAGAGCAAATGGTACCCTTAAGCAGTATATTGAAAAGTATCAAGATATAAAGGACCCACAATCATGTTTGGCTAAGGTTCTGTATGTGATCAATCATTTATGTATTTTTGGGGAAGACGATATCCCTCCTGCAATTAAACATCATCCGAGGTCAGGTCAGGAAATTAAAACCCGACTACAGGATTATGGGAAAAACCTGCAAAAGTATTATACTGGGGTCGGGGATATCTTTGTGTTTCCTCACCTACAGGACCTTTGTGGGTGCCTGCTAAGTGGACTAAACCTGTTTTTGATACAGCCTCTGGTGGACCACCTCACGGAAGAGGACAGGGAGCGACTGAGGAAGAAACTGTTTCTAGTCCTACGACCACTACTGTTACAGTTGAAGGGACACTCGAAAGCGTTGGACAAAGCACTGACACGTCACTATCGGACGGCCCAGGAGCTGATTGGTTTTATTGACTCATTATCAACTTTTCGTTTAACAAATCCAGCAAAGGAACATTGCCTTGACTGTTACAATCCACATTGTGCTGCCTGGATAGCTCTACGTTGTGGGGGTTGTGATAGAACTTTTTGGATAGGACAATCATTATTATGGGATTTATGGTGTCACACTTGTAAGCACGAGCACACGTGGGGTAAAAGCTGGCAAGATGAATTAAGGAGACAAACAGGGCTAAATGCATATGTAGCTTTAAATCTTTATGAGTCTCCTGAACAAAAAATTCTTGCTTATTATCAATGGGAAGTACAATGTGTTGTAAATAGAATTGAGGTTCAAAGTAAATCACGTATAGTCTCTGTAAGGTGTAGAAAATTAGTACCTTTAACACAACGTTCGATTGTAGGGTCCTTCAGGGGGAATCCTGAAAGAGCATTGCATCATTGCATTGAAAAATTACAAAAATTAAGTTTGCAAGTAACAGTACCAGTAAAGTTAGGAGCAGCAAAACTGAAAACAGATAAGAAAAAGAAGGTAAGATGGGGAACAACCTCATCTAAATAAGGTTATTAGTGATTGCTAATTAGTTTTCTATGATTAGGGCAATTTCACATCTATGGGACCCTGCCTTGTGGGATGCTGTAGCTCCATGGGACCCTGCTTCGTGGCATGCTATAGGTGTTGAAGAACAAGAACAGCGATTATGAGATAAGATACATTTTGTATTAAAGAAGGAGCTTGAATTGGTAGCCGTATGTAGTAAGAAAGCTGAAGAGGCTTTGCAATCACCACCATTGAACTGGTTGGATTGGATCACACAGACAAATTTTAATACTGATCCTTTCCTATATACACTTCCTTGTTATGTTTGCAAAAGGGATGCTGATAAGTGCTATGCATGGATAGCTTTGCTTTGTGCAGGTTGTAATAAGATTTATTGGTACTCACAAAAGACAATAGCAAATTTATGGTGTGGACCTTGTTTCGGGAAGTGGATTCAAGATTTTGTCTGGGTTAGAGCTCTTGAACAAAGTACTGGCCTGCCAGGAAGGGCAGGATTGGAGCTTTTTGAGAGTGCAGAACAAGTGGTTATAGCATATATTAGATGGAAATTACAGCAAGTACTTAGAGAGCTTGAAATTACTACATCCTCACGCATCATAGCAGCTCGCTGTAAAGCTGATTTGCTTTTAAACCTACCTGATGCTATACCTGTAAGCAAGGATGCTGATTTGGAATTAGATCAGTGTATTCAAAGACTGACTCAGGTCCATTTTAATCAGCCTAACAAATCAGGTAAAAGACAGCGGAGGAAGAAAAAACAGGCAAAAAGGAAAGAAAAATGAAGTTTGTTTTTATTATACTGCTTAACGCTGTAGCGATTAAAGCTGTAGGAATAACACATTTCAGTCAGCCAAGAGAAAATCTATGGGTAACACTGCTAATCAAATTAATCAATCATCACTTTGTCTTAGTCTTGGAGGAGTTACTAATCCATTTCGAACATGCTTGGTAGGACTTCCAGTGTGGTCTCCTGGAGAATTTTGCAGTTTAATAAGTAATCGAACCTTATGCATGCGTAACATGTCAAACATCACATTGCCACCACAGCAAGGATATACTGCAAGTCAGAGTGATGGCTATCGTCAATCCTTACTAATCCAATCACTTAACACTTCCTTGCATTCTCCTCCTGAAGAATTAGATCTTTTTGGAAGTGCAAATGCCAGTATGCCTAACACCACAGCTAGAGGATAGTTTCGTTTCAAACCCTTGGATGTTCAAAATTTAAATCAACCTAAAGACTAAAGACACATGGGCCACCTTAGATTCATCCCTGAATTTGAGTGAATTCTCTCCACAGCATTACAGTCAATGTAATGGCACAAACATCACGGCACCAATGAAGTTACCTACAGGAATATTTCTAATTTGTGGAGACAGGGCGTGGAATGGTGTACCAGCTAAGCCACAGGGTGGACCCTGTTATTTGGGAAAATTGTCCTTGTTTCACCCTAATGTATCCTTGCTAATGCAGCTCAGTCAAACATCAAACAGGAAAAAGCGTAGTATACATGACTTGGACTGCAGCCAGATTGGAGATCAAAAGTTTTGAGGTACATTCAGGCAAGTAGTAGTTTCAACTATTTTACCAGGAGGATCTGCCAATAAGGCTATAAATTTAGCAAAGCAATTAGAGTGCTGGGCAAAAAAAAAATGAGCTGAACAAGACATCCCAAATTCTGGATATGATGACTGCAGATGTGCAAAGTGTTAACCATACTGTTTTACAAAATAGAGCTGCTGTAGACTTTTTGCTCTTAGCACAAGGGCATGGATGTGAAGAATTTGAGGGAATGTGTTGCATGAATTTGTCTGATCATTCGGTGTCCATTCACACTAAGATAAAAGAATTGCAACAAGGACTTCACAATCTCAAAGAAGAAGAAGGTTTAAGAATTGACAAATGGCTTAAAAACTTAGGACTTGGGCCATAGCTAAGGAACCTTGTGATCTATGCTATAGGACTACTGGGTGTAGTTTTACTGTTTTTGCTTATTTTGCCTTGTATCTTTACTTGTATTCAAAACATGGTTAGTCGTATGATAGCAAAAATGCAGACTAGTCTTCTTGCTCAAGAAGAAAACGGGGGAAATGTGGAGGATTTTATTAAGAGTTGGTTAGCTGAGAAAGGCCATACTGACATAATGCCACTGGTTAAGCTGAAAGAGGGAGGTCAGCAGTCTCTGATTCAGTGACTGCTGACAGGCAAGAATGCCGGATGGCCTTGCTGCAACATGAGGAAAGGGAGGTGAGATTAGTCCTGAATATCTGCAGAATGTAACAGAAGAATAAGCACAAGAATGTAGAAGTAGGTGTAGTTGCTGATATGTAACTAGCCAATCCTGAGCTCAACTTTTGCAATATGTATGAAGCTTATAAATTGGACTTGGATGAACCAATTGGTGTCTGGGTCTCCTTCCTCTGACAGAGAACACAAATCCCAGTGCCACAGGAGAGCCCTGGCTCAGGGAAAAGGGCCAGTTGTGAGCGCCATCCAGCCCAGTGTCCAAATGGAATGGTGCTTTCACATCTCTAATCAAGGGTTACTTAGTGGAGAGCCCCTTCCTTGTGAGGCTTTGTTCTCTGCTAGCTGTTGATTGAATCACAGGAGGAGGGATTGGATTCTGGCATCATTTTAAAAACGTTTTCATTCTATTTGCTGAGGGGAACAAATTACAGAGAAGACCTCTCAGTGACAATAGAGTGGCTCTAAAACCCTTTTCAGCCAAACAAGTGTTTGAGCTGAAGGCCTGATGGACGGTGCTTAAAGATGTGGTTAGTGCAGCAAGGTTGGCATTAAAAATCACTGGGTGCAAGAAAGTTCTCCCAAGGTTACTGTGGGGATGTGTCTCCCTGTAATCCTGGTGTGAGGAGCCCTTAACACCCTGAGTCCACCAGTGAGCTCTGTGGCATCAGCCATGGGAGAGCAGCAGCACAGCAAGCACCAGTGGGTCACTTGTCTCTTGCTAAATGAGAAACTGCAGCGGGATCAGCCCTTTTGGGGTGGCTTCACTGTGGCAGGAGGGCTGGAACTGGATGATCTTTAAGGTCCCTTCCAACCAAACCGTTCCACAATTCTTTCCCTATCCCTGTCCAAGTGGGGTTCAAGCAGAAAGCAGAGATGCTGCTTTGGGACCTGTGAGGAGCCTGGGCAGGAGCACACCTGCTGTTGGGATGTACCAGAACAGGGTGGCTTTGGGGCTTTCCCAGGAATGCCTTTGCTGCCAGCAGCTGTGCTGGATGTTGCACAGGGGACAGATTCACCCTTGGCAAGCTTGAAAGCATTTCAGATGGCTTCTGTCCCTGCTCCAGTGCAGCACAGAACAAAATCAGATGTTGGAGAAGATGTCATACTTAGACATCACCATTCTGACAGGTCAGTTTCCAGGATGTTTAATAGCATTGCTTGGAATGTCACAGAAAGGTTTGTCAGATAAACTAGCCAACTGAAGTTCTTACATGAGACTTCCTTGGTTTTGTTGAGGTGCTTTGAACTCTTCATTCAATCTCTCAACAATTCATTCCCTTCAGGCCTCTCTGGAAGAGCCTCTGCAAGGTCTGTGGCTGGGGGATCAGGCCCTGCCTGCTCCCTGTGTGTCTGGGTGTGGAATCCTTTGAATCTCTCAGGGCAATCCCCAGGGCTGTGCCCTGGAAGAATATGCTATGGAGTCTCCACCTAGGCTGAAAGAGAAAATTTCCCCATGGAGCCTCGCACAACACTATGAACCACCCCAGTTCCTTTCCCCATATGTCCCAAACTCTGGTAGTTTCTCCTTTCCCTGTTCCCTCATTGGTTGTGGTATCCCTGGTGGCTGGCTCTGTGTTGCTCTGCGTCTACCCTGTAGGGCAGTGCCCTTTGCCCTGCCCTTTGTGCCACCCAGTGTCTTTGGACCATTGGCCACTGACCCCTAATTAACCCTGTGCACACCACATGGCCAGCTCTTTTGTCTCTGATTCCCCTTTGGCGTGCTGGAATAAACCTTTGCAGGAATTTATCATACAAAAGGTCCTTCTGCCTCTCGTGGCTGAACTGGCCATGGTGAGTGTGGTGTGTGGACTTGGCTGCTCTCCCTGAATGTTCACCCAAGCAGCTTTTCCAAGGAGATGCTTATTGGGAAATAGGCAGTAGCACCCACCATCTAAACCCCTGTGTTGCTCCATTGGGGTGCCCTGGGAGGCAGAAGGAAGCAGCAGTGCCAATTGTTTGCTCATGCTGTAAGGACAAAACTCCTCTCTTATAGTTTCCTCTGCAACCCCAGGAAGAGAAGGACATCTCTGTCCTTGTCAGCCCTCTGGGCAATGATCAGACAGAACAGCGATGAAACCAGGCTGGCAGCACCAGGGCTGGTCACTCGCAGGCAGAGGCAGCCCAGCTCCTCCAGCCCGAGCTGGGCAGCGCCTGGGAGAGGTGGCACCATGGCACTGGGCATGGTGCATCACCCCAGGGGTTCCTTCTGCATCCCATCCCCTGCAGAGCCCCTGCTGTCCCTGGTTACCTGAGCAATGGAGAGGCAGTGCCCAGGCTGGTGCTGCTCTGAGGAGATGCTGCACTCAGCAGGCAGCTCTGGCTCCCCAGCAGTACCATGGGAGGAGGAGCTGCCCAGGGAGTGCATTTGTAAAGCATTTCTTCCCCAGGAAGCGGAGTTTGTCACAGGAGTTTGTACTTGGGATGTGCACACAGGTGTCTGAGCTTCCTCCCTGCCTGAGGTGGGGAATGCTGGGGGGGCTGGGGCAGCTGCTGGGGAGCTTCCAGGCCTGGTGCTGTGAAACCTCTCCACCAGCTATCAGGAGGAGGTGACATAGAGCATATTAATGACATTTTCCAGTGGCACTTAATTGGGAGGAGCAGTGAGTGTCAGACAGGGAACTAATGCAAAAGGCTATAGCTGAGTGAAGAAGGGAAAGTAAAAGAAAGGAAAGAAAGAAAAGATAGGAAAAAAAGGGAAGAAAGGAAGAAAGAAAGAATGAGAAAGAAAGAGAGAAAGAGAGAAAGAGAGAAGGAAAAGAAAGAAAGAAAAGAAAGAAAAGAAAGAAAAAGAAAGAAAGAAAGAAAGAAAGAAAGAAAGAAAGAAAGAAAGAAAGAAAGAAGGAAAGAAAGAAAGAAAGAAAAAGAAAGAAAGAAAGAAAGAAAGAAAGAAAGAAAGAAAGAAAGAAAGAAAGAAAGAGAAAGAAAGAAAGAAAGAAAGAAAGAGAAAGAAAGAGAAAGAAAGAAAGAGAAAGAAAGAAAGAAAGAAAGAAAGAAAGAAAGAAAGAAAGAAAGAAAGAAAGAAAGAAAGAAAGAAAGAAAGAAAGAAAGAAAGAAAGAAAGAAAGAAAGATATAAATGAGATTCAGGCTCTGGGCCTCTTCTTCCCATCAGTAATCCATCTCATCCTTACCTGTGTCTGTTACATGTCTTCCTTTTGTGTGAAAAATGTTCTGTTTTGAAGTAACAAACAATCTGGAGAGTGGTAGATTTGCCTTTGTAGGAAAGAAAGGAAAGAAAAACGGCGGCAGGCTTTGCTGCTTCCTTGCTCAGCAGCTCTAACCAGAGTCTGGGGTCAGGGTGTGAGCTGAGCCCCCAGACTGGGTCTGGCTCCTCTGTTTTCCTCTGAGCACGCTGGTGTGGGACATCCCATCCACCCAGGCACAGCTGGAGTCAGGCACAGTGTCCCCATGTGCCACCAGCACGGGACGCCCCAGCCTCGGCCAGGTCCCCAGCCCTGGCACTGGTGGCTCCTGGAGCTGGGGACGCAGCTGTGGGGAGCTCCGCTGCTCGCTGGGATTTGTCTCCTGGTGGTTTTTAATTATTATTTTATTAAGGGACAAGGTGTGGTGCCATCAGATAACTTATTATGGATGCTCTGGCAGTGTGATTATTTCAGTACTGCAGCACTGCCGGTGTGGTTTGCTGGAACATTCACATATTGATTCCAGATTCCTTTGTTGCCTGTACTAGAAAGAAAGTCCCTTTTCCCTCACTCCCTGCATGGTGAGAAACGAAGAGTAAAGGAAGGTAGATGTTATCTGAGGCTTGCTCACACACCAAGGTAATTTTTGAGAGCTGCAGAGCCACTTACTGACTCATAACTGGGGCTTGTTTTCAAACCCTTGATAGATTTTGAATTCTCTTATAATGGCAAACAAGGATGCTCACTTGGGGACGAGCCAGGGATCTGCCTTAGTGAGCTGGATCACCTTTGTTCTGCTTGCTCCAGCCTTCCCAGGGGACATTCCTGTGCCAAGGGGGACAGGGTGGTGCTACAGGGGGAGAGACTCCTGTCCCTCTTGGGCTCCTCTTGATGGGCAGTCAGTGGCTGTCAGCTTTGTCCAAGGGGTGGGGATGGGATGGGATGGGATGGGATGGGATGGGATGGGATGGGATGGGGAAGCCACTGCCAGGAGTGCAGTGAGTTACTGCACAACCTTGGTGGGAGGTTTGCAGGTCAGTGTGTGATGTACAACTTGCCAGCCTGTAGCTGTGCAGTGAGTTGGGGCTCAGCCCTGTCCCCATGCTGGAACACAAACCCACCTGTGGAATGTGGAATGATGTGCTGGAAAGGAGCCCAGGATGAGACCTTTCTCCTTTAGTGAGGAAACACAGCTGATCATTTGGTTACTCTAGAAGAAGAGAGATGGGGTTCTTTGGTTATCACTGCGTGCTGCATATTCCACCAGCAGCCCTCTGCTTTTACTAATGTGGTGCACAACGTGCCTGATCCTCCCTCAGTTGTGAGCCTGGTGGAAGCATGTCCTGTTTTCCATTTGTTTATTAATTTATCATCTTGTTTTTAGCCTCTGCAAAGCTTTATATTGGTATAGAGCCTGGGAAACATGCACAGAGCAGAGTAACAGATAGTTGTGATTTGGTTACAAGGCAATAATTCAAGTGGACAGGTTTAGCTGATAACATAAAGCACACGAGAGAAATCGCTTTGGTTTATAAATGTCAGCAGAGCCCCTGTGAGGGAGCTGCTGCCTGGTGCTGCTGCTCCAGCCAATATATTATAAGGAGATATAAACAGATGTCTGAAAAAATCTGGCTGACTGAGATTAAAAGAATGGGGCTATAAATTAAAGTCTTCCTTGGCGTCTCTTTAAGCGTCTTTATGGACAGAGTGCGTCCAAATGAAAGAGTGCCAGTGCTCAGAGGGACCTCCAGGTGCTTTGGGCTGCAGAGGCAGCACCCAGGGGTGGGGACAGCTTGTGGGGACAGCAGTGTCCGTCAGAGCTGGCATGGGAGACCAAAGCCTGTCCTGGTGCTTCTGCAGCTGATAAAGGGATTAAATCAGGAGCAGGAATAACACCATCCCTGCAGTGTTGCCACAGGATCAGTGTCTCCTGCCTGGAAAATAAATGTTGTCGCTCTGCTTTGACATTTATTCCCAATAAAGACCTTGTCATTTGTGCAGTGACAAGGGTTTTATCCTCTGGGAGTACTTTTCCTGTTGGACACTTTCTTTTTGGCTGTGAGGCAGCTGAGTGACTGAGGGGCAGGTGGGTGGCACGTCCCCAGCAGCAGCATTGGGAGCTCTGCTCACGCCCTGGGGCTTTCTCCTGATCCATCATCCCAAGGCAATGCAATAACACCTATTCCAACTGAGAGCAGGTTCAGATTGGATATTAGGGAGGAATTGTTCCCTGTGAGGGTGGGCAGGCCCTGGCACAGGGTGCCCAGAGCAGCTGTGGCTGCCCCTGGATCCCTGGCAGTGCCCAAGGCCAGGCTGGACACTGGGACAGTGGGAGGCGTCCCTGCCGTGGCAGGGGGTGGCACTGGATGAGTTTTAAGGTTCCTTTCCACCCAAGCCATTCTGTGAGTCTGTGATCTTATTTTTAATTGATTTTAATTTATTTTAATTGTGGTTAAAAAAATCCCAAGAGTGGGATATTTTTTAATTGGTAAGGGTTCCAAACCAATTGTGGGAGCAGGAATTTGCTGCTTCCCTCTCCACAGCTGGAACCCTTCTGGCAGGTTTGTGGAGGGGATTTCACAGCTATTTCTACTCACTGGGTAGTTGATTTAGAGCTGGGAAATTAACTGGAATGGAAACTCTTCTTTCCCTTTATGAGGAGCAAGGGATGAGGTCTGGCAGCTGTAGGATTTGCAGCTCTCAGGGAAGAGGGACAATTCAGTAGCACATCTATGCAGTGCCTACCTGTGAATACACATATTTTATTTGTCTGAGGTGTCAAGGAGAAAAAATGTTACGAAATGGCTTAAATGAAAGCGTGGTTTTGTATTTTTTAAATTGAGTTTCATTTCCCAAATGCAACTTAATGCAAACAATAAGTAAAAAATTAATTTCTCTTGGGAAAAAGCTATTAACAGAATGGTTCTGTTTTAGCAGCATGTGAAGCTGTGTAATTGCTTACACATGTATTGCTCCAGTGTGTGCTCCCAGTTGTTGAATATTATCAAATTATAGAAATCAAAGAGAATCAACTATTTTTAAGGGAAATGTCTAGAAGCTACATACTGAAACATGATTAAAATTTAGTATTTCCAGCTTACTTGTCTAAATCAGCAATTTTAATCACATTATTCAAGCCAATCCACCCTCAAACACACTTTTGACTTCAAAATACCCCAAACTAAATAAGACAGAAGACCTTCCTTGAGCAGCTGTAACATTTTTATGTGTCAGTGTCAATCTTTTTGTTGAAAACAGAGATATTTTTCATGGTTTCTTTATTAAAGCAGCACATTTGTCCTGCTGTGCCATGAACCTGGGCTGCTGTGCTGGGTGGGGAGGGGAAATCTCTGGAGCACCAAGAGCTGCTTAAACACATCAGGGCTGTGAGTTTTGCTCTGGGGTTCGGATGCTCCTGGTTAAATCCCATTTAGTGTGCAAAGGAGGAGCAGGAAGGGTTTGTGCCTTGGCTGATGCAGCCTTGGGGATTTGGCTGTGCTGGGGGTGCAGCTCATGAGCACCAGGCCTGGGTTTGGTTTTGTTTTCTGCTTGCTGATTAGACAGATGAGTAATGCCATGGTTGACTCTCACAATTAAAAGGGAAATGTTCAGAGAAGTTTTATAGTTATGTTTTACCCCCTTGTGTTGTTATCAGGGATGCCCTGGGTTTGGGACATTTGGGAGGGTCACTCGTTCCTGTGGCAGCACCTGAACCCCACTCAAGGTGTCAGGAAGGGATCTCCACCCCTGGGCAGGGAAGGAGGAGTCAATGGACAGAACTTTGGGGGGGCTAAAGGGTTACAAGATGAAACCTCCCTGGTGTGGGTGAGCACATGGTGGGGAAATCCTCTGCTCCCAGCGCTGTAATCTTTTCTCTATTCCGTCTGCTGTTGTATTTCTGATAAGGTTTTAATAAACCTTTTAAATTTTTTGGAAGTGAGTAGCATTTCTCACACTGAGAACAGAAACAGGAGGGCTGGGCCCCCCAGCCCCCCACCCTTCTGGAGCCTGCTCCTGTGCTTTCCCTTTGGGTGATTCCCTCGATGGGATTCCATCCCCCTCCTTCCCCTCCCCGGCAGGCTGCTGTGGCTGGATGCAGCTGGAGCTGTGCTGTGCTCCCTGTCAGGGGCCATTCCCGGCTGTGTGACAGCCTAGAGCTGCCACAGCCACGGCTGGGGCTGTGACCTGGCCTGCCCAGCGCTGGTGGCACAGTCAGGAATGCTTTGGGCTTTGGGGGGAGGCAGCCAGCCGGGCCCTGGCTGTGTCTGCAGAGGAGGGGATCGTCCTCCCGCCTCCCGTTCAGCCCGCGATGGCATTTCATCCTTCAGAGCCTGGCCTGGAAGGGACCTCACAGCTGACCTTGTTCCACCTCCCTGCCGTGGGCAGGGACGTCTCCCGCTAGAGCAGGTTAGCATTGGCTGTGTTTTCCTTGCTGGCAGAGCCCTGTCCTGGTGTTGCCCGAGCCAGGGACAGGAGATGTGATGTTGCCCTTTTCATGGAGATCCTACAAACTCCTTTCTGACCAGCACTCCACTGCCAGCAAGGGGCACACATTGGTGAGGGCACCAAATTCCTGCAGAGCCCAACTTCTCAGCGGGGGAGGATGCTCCCATAGATAGACAGAGATTAAAGGTCCTGTGTATCACAAATTTAAGGAGTAGTAGGAGGTTGAGATCTGTCCATGGAAAGCATTCCAAGTGTGGAGGAGGCACATGTAGCCTATTCTCCTCTAAAATGGGGAGATAAGCACACCTGTCCTCTCACATATCCAACCAATGCAGCTTCCAGTGGACAGGACTGATGGGGAGAAAGAGAGTCTACCAGAAATGCAAACTTTGTTTTAATAGGAAATCCTCCAAGATGGATTTTCCTGCACTTTCTAAATGCATTTATACCTATTGGATGACTACAGACTTTGAAATGTTTCTGTCTGAATTGTGACAAACATCCCAGTCTTACACAGGAGGGACCAGGTCCTTTGATCAGGGAAATGTCTCTTTGGTCTTGAACAGGAGAGATCGATCAATTTGTTACCAAGACCAGAGATTTTATCTGTGAGTACATGTATTTATTCTACAAAATAATTACCCTTGCCTTCACTTCCCTTTGGTAGGAGATGCTCCCTGTCTCCTGCAAGCTGTTACTCTATCCCAGGTATCTTTTTAGGTAAAAGGAAGAGAGAAAGGAAAGGCTGAATAAGAAATCCTCCTCATAAGGGGGGAGAGTGAGCAGCTTTGGTCTGTCTGTCCATCTGTGAGCAGCTCTGTAGCTGTTCACCTGCATCCTTGCTGTCCTGGGCAGGCAGAATTCCTGCATTAGGAGAAGAAGAAATGCCATCAAGAGGTTGCAACCAAATATTGCCTCCCCTTGACCCCAGTGCTGGGCTGGCCATTGAGATGTGTTTGTGGTGAACTGATGAAAACCACTCTGAATTTCCTATCTTTTCTGCATTTAAAACAGAAGCTTAATGTATTCTGTGTATTTTTGTTGGCAGATAGTAGTAATCATAAATTCCTTTTAATACAATATTTCCACACCAGCACAGCCTTGATGTGCAGCGTACCTGGCTGTACCCTGTGGGATGCTTTGATTTCCCTTTGGCAGCTGCATTTTGTTCTGTCTGCCCCAATCAACAGCAATTCCCCTTTTTCCATCTAGCCTCCAAATCCACTCCTGGTGTGGAGTTTCAGTGCTCTGCTAGGACCTGGGCTAGAAGGGAAGGAATCAGTGTCTGCTAGGCTCAGGGTTCCACCTCCACTGTGGATCAGAGCCAGCCTGGCAGTGGAGGGACACCTTGGGTGGCTCAGGGTGGCAATTCTGGGAGGGAAAAGCAGCATTTCAGGGGTGCTGCTGGATGGGAGGAGGGTCAGTGGTAGATATCCCACTGCTCACTGTATGGGATGGGGAGGAGCTGCTCCCAAGGAGGAGCACATGTCTTCAGTTCCCAGTTCCTCCCCAAGCTGGAGCAGTGCAGTGCTCTGAAATAATGTGACCTTTGCTTGCAGGTCAGGCTGTTCCTGCAGGGTCACACATGCGGCTGAACCTGCAGACAGGAGAGAGAGAAGCCAAACTCCTGGACAGAGAATATGGGGAAGGTGACACGAGAGAAGAGAGAAGAAGAAAAAGGTACAGATATACAAGGCTTTGTGTTGGGTGGGCTGTGGGATTCATGCCTTTTATTAGAGGCCAGGTTCCCTGGTACACTCAATTCCTGCATCTTCCAGAGAGTTCATTGCTGGATGAGGAGCTCAGCAGTGCTGAAAGCAGAGGCCTGTCCTTTGTGTTCCCTTTGGGATGGCAGTGGAAGTGCCCTGAGAACACTTTCAGAGCACTTCAAGGCTTCTCATGCCACGACATCAAAACAGCTTCCACACAGCCTGTGGAGTTCTGGCAAAGTCTTTGGGTTGTCCTTGATTTGCTGTGTTTGGAGTGTGATGGTTATCTCTGCGCTTTTTAGGCCAAGCTACTTCCAGGAGTCTGTCTTTTGGAATTTATCTGCCGCAATACAAAAACCTTTCTCCCGTACTGCGGTGATGACATCTTGTACTGCAACCTGCAAAATGATTTGAGCTTCTGCTCAAACTAATGTTGCCTTAGCTAGGCTGGCATCATGGTGTAAGGATATCCTAATGGTTGATGCTTTGGCCATTTGTGCAATGGTAGGTTTTGGGGAAAGTGACATGAGGGATGAGAGAAAGAGGAAAAAGAGACATGCAGGTCATTGGGTTAGATAGCCTGTAGAATTTATGCGATTTATTGGAGTCCAGAATCTCTGGAGCACATAATTCCTGCCTCTTCCTGAGATTTCATTGCTGGGTGAGGAGCTCAGCAGTGCTGAAAGCTGAGGCCTGTCCTTTGTGATCCCTTTGGGATGGCAGTGGAAGTGCCCTGAGTGCACAATCAGAGGCAGCTTCATGGCTTCTCATGCTACGACACTAAAACTAAATGTGCAAGGTGGCTTCCTAGAATGACATGTAGTCCTTTGAAATATCTGCAGGCAGTGGTCTGAAACTGCTATCTGAGCCTGCTCCTTGGGATCAGCTGTGAGGGGCTGAGGGCTGGCCTGAGCCCGGTGCTGTGTCCCACTGGGAGCAGCCGCACAGGCTCACGTGCAGAGCAGGCCCAGCCAGACGCCCTGGAGATCTCACCTGCCCTGCAGCCACCATTGTCAAGGTGCTGTAAACATCAGCTGGTGCTGACTTTCCCCTTGGACCCCTTGGTTTAGTCACTATGGGGAATTTCTTTCCTGAAGCCCGTGGTATTTCCCCCTGGCAGTTGTGATGGGGATGCTCGGGGAGTGTGGGTCTTTGAGGGAAGCTGCCTGGGCAGGGGCTGAGCTCGGGGCCCTGTTGGGCCCATGCCCCCAGCAGCAGCAGCAGCAGCAGCAGCAGCAGCAGCAGCAGCCCCAGGGCCCAAAGCCCCGTGCCCCCTGCCCAGCACAGGCTGCCCTGTCCCTGCAGCTGTCACCCGAGTGGGGCCCAGGGGCCAGTGGCCACTGGCAGCAGCAGGAATGCGGGCAGGGTGAGGATGCCCTGGCCTGGTTTTTGTTTCTGGAACAATGTGGGCTCAGAGCAGTGCAGAGCAGGCTGGGAAGAAGAGCCCAGGGCCTTTGGAGACTGCAAGGCTTAAAGATCAGCCCCTGCAGTAGCCCAGATGCAGGTGGCCCAGTTGCCAAGGCTGTGGTGGCCTTGAGAGCATGTGCAGGTGGATTTTGCATGGCTGTGGCCTGCTGGCGTCTCTGGGCCCAGGAGTGCCTGTGGCTGCAGCAGGAAGAGTGGCTGAAGGTTTGCTGCCTGCTTTGGTGGCATGGCTGCAGGTGCCAGCGCTGTGAGAGCCCCCTGTGTAAGAGCTGGTGAGAGCTGAGCTCTTGGGGACAGCGCTGTGCCCCAGGCCAGGAAGAGCAGCAGTGCCCAGTGCCAGGAGTGGTGTCAGTGGGAGCCCCTGTGCACAGGGACCCCTAGCCCCAGGGTGGCCGTGCCAGCACCCCCAGGGACCTCCAGCCCTAGGAATGTGGAACAAGTGGAACCCACAAATGTGCAAAGGCTGCCTGTTCCCAAAGGAATGGCCAAGAGAAGTCAGGTTTTCAAAAGAAACAGGATATATTTGCCGAAGATAGGCAAATCTAGGATTTACAGAACATGTGTCATTATAACAATTGTTATAACAACAACAATGTACAGAACATATTTACATGGGATCCGAATGGCTAACAATCTTCAAAACGTATTTACAGGAATCTTCTAACATAGTCAACATATTTACAGGAACTTCTAAACTTTCAAACGTATTTACAAGGTATCGGATCTGTGCCATCTTGGGCATGAGTCCTGGAAGAAAGGAAGCAGCCGAGCTGGACTCAGCTCACAGCACCGGGCCCAGCAGGGCTGGGAGCTGGGCCCCAGGGGCTGGGCCGGGGCTGGCAGGGCTGGCGTGGCCCCAGGCAAGCGCAGAGCAGGCCGGGGCTGGTGCTTGTGGCAGCACAATCCAGGCCCCCTGCGGGCACCGTGTCCCTGAGCGGGGCCATCCAGCCCAGCCCCAGCCTGGCGTCAGGGGACCCAGTGTGTGTGTGGGCAGGGCGTGGGAAGCATCTGCCTGTCTTACCTGTGGGGCTCCATCTTCATCCAAGGACCATGGGCTCCTCCTCATCCTTCTCGTCCACATCCATCTCCTCGGTGTCATCCTCCTCATCCACTTCCATCTCTTCGATGTTGTCCTCCTCGTCTACTTCCATGTCCTCAAAAGGGGAGGACATGGAAGTAGAGGAGGAGTCCACCTCCATCATCTCTTCCTCCTCCATACCCAGGTCCACTTCCATGGCCTCCACAGTGTCTCTGTCAGCCTGCAAGGGGCAGCAAAATCTCCCAGTGGGCTTCCTGTCCCACACCTTCCATTCCCACATGGCTGCAGCCTGCCCAAGCCGGGTGCCTCCTGCCTGGCATGGCACTGTACCTCCATGGGCACAGCAGAGCACATTGTGCTGGGATTGGCGCTCCAGTGCAGGCAGCAGGAAAAGCCAAGGCAGCAGCAGCAGCTCTGTGCTGAGGGTCAGAGCGCAGGGTGAGCAGCAACTGACCCTTGGCAGCCGGTGAAGTGTCTGCTGTGCTCGTTTCCAGGTCCTGGACGTTCCACCTGGAACCCTCTGGGAGCTGTGATGTCACTGAAGTTTCAGGGGTGCTGCTCAGTTGGAGATGGGGATGGCAGAATGATCAAATCCTTGAAGGTTTGGCTTGGAAGGGACACTCAAGATGATGTGGTTCCAAGCTGAGCAAGCTCCCAGCACAGCAGGTTGCTGCGGCCCCTGTCCCACCTGGCCTTGGATGTTGCTGGGGATGGGGCATCCACAGCCTCTCTGCACTGGTCTCTGTGTCAGGGACAAGCACCCTGAGAGTAAAGAACTTCTTGCCATCATCAAATCTCTTCCACCTCTTGCAGTTTCATCCCATTCCTCCGTGTGCTGTCACTACAGTTCCTGAGAAAGTGTGCTCTCCCACTTCCCTTTGTTTCAGGCTGTTCCTACAGGGTTACACATGTGACTTAACCTGCAGACACGAGAGAGACAAGCCAAGTTCCCAGTCAGAAAAAATGCGGAATGTGGCTTGAGAACTGAGAGAATAAGGAAAAAGAAAAGACATGGAAGTCTTTGGGTTGCGTGGGTGATGGGATTCATGCCTTTTATTAGAAACCCGGTCCCTGGTGCACTCAGTTCCTGTGTTGCAGCCTGCCCACAGCAACCTCTGTGAGGGACCTGCACTTGCAGAGCTGGGAGCCGGCTTGCTTGGATGGCTGATGGATGAGGCAAGAGAGGGATCGTTGTGTGGAAATCCAAAAAGTGTGGATTGCGCTGAAGAGGGTCCAGGAATGGAGACAAAATGGGGCTGGGCACACAATATGGGGGTTAACAGCGCAGGATCATTGCAGTAAGCCAGGACCAAATTGATACAAGAGAGTTGGAACATTCCGAGGGAGTACATATAAGGAAAATGCAGCAGTTGAAGTGGGTGATGCCAGCAAAACGTACTGCATCAACATGAGCCTGCAAATGCCCATGGGCGACACAATTGCATTCAGAGCGGTGACTTTTTTTACCTTGGTCACTTTGCCCTGAGGTATTACAGTTCCAATGGTAGGCTCCTGTGCCCTCACATCCCCCGCTTTTTGTTATCTATAAAGAACGCTTCTGCCATACACTTTTGGGGGTAGTTAGCAAAAATGGATAAAATAACCAACACAATGAATACAAAAAACAAAGCCCTCAAAACTGTCTTAACTAAAGATGAAATCCAGCCTCGCAAACCCCTGTGTTTGGAAAGTCCAGTGAACCAGTCGTTGTTGCCTTCCATCTGGATCTTGTTTCCTTGATCTTTTAGCAGCTGGATGCCCTGGTATACTGACTCCCTATGTGACAGCAGGTAGAAAAAACATCTGCCTTCAAATGCCTGACAGGCATGGCCATGGACAAGAAATTGTGGCTTGTGTGTGGAAGCACCCAGCTGAAGGCATGTGGCTCAGTGAGGAGTATCCAGATTCCTGCTGCAGAGGCTACAAATGGCAGCATCCTCTGACTTTAGCTGATTTATTTTCTGGCGGCTTGGGTGTCCTAAAAGTAAACAGAAAAAGAGATTAGAAGATGAAACTTAAGTTGGAGTCCCACTCACCTTTCTCTTCTGTAAGGCAAGGGTGTGAACACAGCTTATTACAAGAATCATAGAGCAATGCTAAAATATAATTTTTACAAATGTTAAGACATAGATCCTGGTTAGTGGTGTCTGAGCTATCTTGGTCTTGGTGTGTGTGGTCAATGCTGCTTAGGAGATCTTCTGTTCTTCTTCTTCTTTCCCAGGCTGCTGCTGTCTCCCTTAGGCTTCCATTTTGTTCTTCTGATGTTTGCCTCACCGTTCCCAGAAAGAGTTTTTATGTATTTTTCTGGGATCGATCTTAGGAGTGTGTCTGTAGAGACAAGGGCATCTTCTCTTTCCCAAGAAATTAATGGGTAGGTGCCTATAACTTGTTTAGATTCAGGTTCTTTGCTCAGCACAGGTTGCTGGTGTTTTAATTGGGCTGCAGTTGAATTAGTAAATGCCTGATGACTGGGGGAGTTGTCTCCATAAATGAATTGTTCAAAAAGTTGAATACATTAAAGGCCTTGGCCAGTCTGTCAGTGGAAGATAATATCTGTACTCCCCCTCTCAGTTGCTCAAGGATCCTTTTGGTGGATCAGTGGGCCCTCTCAGCTGTGGACTTTCCAGTGGCGGAGTGTGGTATGCCTGTGACATGTTTTATACCCCAGTGGTAAGAAACTTGTTGGAATCAGTGTGAGGTATAAGCAAGAGCATTATCAAATTTAATTTCCTGTAGAACTGCGAAGGTGGAAAAAATGAAAAAGTAATGTTTTATAGCATCTTCTGATTTTTCACCAGCATGGGCAGAGATGAAAATCCCACTGGAAAAGGCATCGATTGAGACGTGGATGTACTGTCTTCTGCCGAAAGGGGCCTAGTGTGTGATGTCTGATTGCCAGATGTGGAGACTCTCTAGTCCTCTTGGATTGACTCCAGCTCTGACAGAAGCAAGGCCATGTTCCTGACAATTGGGGCAGGTGGCTACAAGGGATCTTGACGGGTCTCGGGTGTTTTTGAACATCCTGAGCAGCACAGGAATGTTTTGGTGGTAGAATTTTTGGCTGATCCTAGCCTGTGTAAAAATGATCTAAGGCGTATTGCAGTGGTTCAGATGTTTGAAGTAGGCAATTGAGGTGCTCTGGAGTGAGAAGTAAGTTTATATTCACAAGGTCTGTACCTGTAAGGGAGCACAGATGCTCTCTAGCTTTCCTGATTAGTTGTGCAATAATTTTCTGTTGGGTTGTTATCATTTTAGTAGGTTGATGTGCTCTGAAAACGCATTCAATTTCTTTGAGGGGATCTGAGATAGTTGAGTCCCCCTGAAAGAATAATGCATGGAATTTTGGACTTAGACCAAGGATTGCCAGGGAGAAAGGAAAATCTGTGTGCCTGTTTAGTTTGAATCACCCAGGATGCCTTTTGTACAGTTGCTTAAGCCTCCGGTGTCAGTGATCACTGGAATCGAGTCCTTCACTGCCTTTAAGGAGGAGCAGGAACAGTGGCGTGAGGTCTTCTGTGGTCGATCCCAGCAGTGAATGTACCCAACTGATGTTTCCACAGAGCATTTGGGGTTCTGGCAGAGTCTTTGGGTTGTCCTTGATGTGCAGTGTTTGTAGTGTGATGGTTCTCTCTGCAGTTTTTAGGCCAAGACACTTCCAAGGGGCTGTCCTTTGAACTTTATCTGCTGCAATCTTAAAACCTTTCTCCTGTACCACAGTGATGACATCTTGTACTGCAACATCCAAAATGATTTGAGCTCTTGCAAAAACGACTGTGTCGTCCACGTAATGAAAAATGATAGCATTAGGATGTTCATTTAGTGGTCCGTAAAACGAAAAGCGATTAGCTTTAGGGCGAGAGAATTTGGACATCAAGCAATTGACAAATTTTTGGTCTACTCTTCAGTCGTTGAGGCAATACAGTCCACTGGTACCTCTGTAAAGGTGCTTGTCGATTTAGTGACGGAAAAGGCAACCCAGGAGGGTGTCATTGGGCTGCATGGGGGTGTCAAAAAAGTAGTCATTAAGATCTATATCAACCGTCTGCCAATAACAGTGTAATTGTAGTTACAATTGGATTAAACCTCCCTGAACTAGCCTTCCTTCAGATCTCAACCCATGCAATCTTCAAAGCAATGCTCTTCCTATGCTCAGGCTCCATCAATCACAGCCAAAATGGCAAAGAAGATATCCGAAAAATAGGAGGACTCCAAAAACTGCTACCCACAACTACAGCATGGCGCACCATCGGCAATCTCGAGGTAACATGGAGGCTGAGGGCAGGCTGGACTGGAGGGAACCACTGTCCTCGATGACCTCATTGATTTTCCTGAGGTCCTGCTGGAGCTGCCTCTTGTCCTTGCCAGGCTTTCATATGATAATGACAGGCACATTGCAGGGGCTAGTAGATGGTACAATGTGGCCCACAGTCAGCTGCTCCTGCACGAGGGACTGCAGGGCCTTTAACTTTCTTCCTCAGAGGGGCCACTGATCCACCCATATGGGGTTGTTGGTCTTCCAGGTTGACTGAAGGGTGGCACGCTGCTGGGTGGCCCTGTCTAGAAATCCTGAGGTGTTGATAGGATCTCTGACCCTGTCCCCCTTTGGGACATGAGGTCTTTTTCTCAAATTGTTATTGGTGCCCGGGTGACAAAAGATCTTACCGTAGAAACTGTGCCCTCAGGACCTTCCCTGCAGATGTTACTGTGACTCCAGAAGCTGGTAGTGGCTCCCCTGGTAGCTAATAATTACCCCAGCAGCTGGAACCAGGGGCCATTGTTTTAGCCAATCAGAGCAGGAAATTATGGTGACATCAGCTCTTGTATCTAATAGTCCTGAAAGACATCTCTTTCTCCCATTACAAGACAAAGCACACTTTAGAATGGGTCTGTTTCTGCCTGTTGTCTGTGCCCACATCACCATTGGATCAGCTGGTGTGGTGGTCATCTCCCGTAGGAGGTAGGCTCTGACTGTAACTGTTCCTCTTGGAATGAAAAGGGAGGGTCTAAGCATAGAGCCTGGACAGTTATCTCCTGCAAAGATGTCAAGGCGAGTACCTCAGGTAGTATAGTGAGTGTCTCCATCCCTTCCCTGGTGTTGGTTAAAATCAAAATGTCTCTGGGATGTTCTTCAGGCCTGTATTTACCTGTTGGAATATGGTGAACATAAATATCGTGGATTGGAATTGAAAAGGCTCTTACCAGCTGCCTTTGGGTTCCAGGGCAGAGCTGTCTTCTGTTGAGTTTTCCGCAGTGATCGAGCTGTCCCACTGGATCTGAGGAGGTCGCTGTGCTGGTTTTCCACAATGTTGGGGAGAGTGAGGTGGAATGGCCTCGCGTTTGGTGTCATTGCGCAGGGCCTTTCTGTGTCTGTGTGGGGTTTCCCGCAGGCCACCGGTTTTGCTGGTGTTTGAAAGCATGTGGACGAGGAGGGCAGTGAGGACAGTGGCTGTGACACCTAGAAGGTCCCTGGTAATAGCCTTTATTTTTACAATTTTGTTGAAAATGCCCCATCTCCCTACACTTAAAGCCAGGTCCTTTTTCATGTGTATGTCAGGGAATAACTTGGGAGGCTACTAGCACCTCTACTATAGCCTGACTGGTAGCCTTAGCTAGGCTGGCGTGACAGTGTAAGGATGCCCTAAGCGTGCATGCCTCGACCATTCGTGCAATGGTAGGCTTTGGGTTAAGGGGTAGAGAAGGTAAAATGTCTTTACAGGTGTTATTAGTATTTGCTTCAGCAAGTTTAGTAAGGAGTACCTTCCTGGCTTTTGGATATTCACCTTGCTTCTCTATTGCTTGTGTAAGGTGGTCAATAAATTTTAGAAAGGATTGCCCAGGTCCCTGCAGATTGTCTATGAAATCTAGAGTAGGTGTTGTTCCCTTGGGTGTCTGCATGTGAGCTGTGTTTGCAGCACTTATATCTCTTCTCACAGAGCTCTGGGAAGGTCTATTGAATGAGGTTTTGTGAAATATTCCTCCCTGGCTAGGTGGACTAGTGTTAGGTGTGCCCACCTGTCTTCCCTAACATAGTCTTTTAATAGTTGTTCTATTAGATTTTTCCCCCATTTCTTCCCACAGAATAATTTCAGTGGGAGAAAGTAGGATGTAAATAAAATGGAGCAGATTGTGAGGCACCATAACATGTGCAGTGAAGGTGGCATTTAACAAATTATTAAAAGACGGTGAGCCCCTCCCATGGTCTTTTGCTGCTTTACAAAGATCTTTCATCTTCAGTGTGCATGACAGTTTCCCATCAGGGGTTAGCCCCACTCTGGTACTGCACCGGTGCTGCTTGTATTTTAGCTACCAATTCCCAGTCCCCCTCTTCAGCCGCCAGCTTCCGTATCCTCTGCCAAGAATCCTCAGGCTCATGCTGAACGTCAGATGAACCTTCCCTCTCCTCTCCAGAAGAGGGAACTTGTTCTTTGGCAGAGGAGCGGGGCCGTGGGGTGACTGGCCACGCCCGGTGTTGTGGGCCTTTGGTAGCCAAGATGGCGGCCTTCCGGTTACCACCCCTCACACTTCCAGCTCTGACAGTGTTGGATCCGCAAGGGGCTGAGTTGGCGGTGGTAGGGCAGCGGGAGTAGGCAAGGAAGCACTGGATCCCACTTCAGGGGTGGTTCCTGATGCAGGGGTAGGACCCAAGACGGGGAAGACCCAATGAGAGAGCTGCGGGTGGGAGGGAGTCTGACATTGACAACCCCCTCCAGAGGAGGGACTCCATTTTGTGAGCTATCTGAGGGGGATCCAGTGAGGAGAGGTACTGGAGAATGGGTTAGGGTAGAATCCAGGCCTGTGTGACTGGGCAGGGGATAGAGAAGGAGGGAAGATGTCAGACAGCAGGTGGCTTGTCTGTGCTTTACAGCAGTTCCTGTCTCTCACCCTTATCTTGATATCAGTGGGTTCAGGAATGCCGGGGGCAGAACTCAAAATATGATTTGAGTATTAGAACATTGAACCCTTGAGAAAACTGTATAAATCATGTGAAAAATTAGGTAAAATTTTGCGACTCTTATCCCTCCCTGAGTTTTCAAAAGAAAGGGTCTTTCCCGAACTGAGTCCCAAAATGCTACATGATGAATTGAATCAACAGAAATATCTGGGAACTCCTTTAAAGCCAATGAATAAATGACTTCCAATTCCCTTAATAAAAGTCTTCCCCCATGAAAGGAGAACCTCTCTAACTGAAACTTATATGTCCCTCTCAACTTTGGATAATTTGTTACCCAGAGCTGCCCCTGATGTAAGAGGTGGCCCACACACAGGACTAAAAAAATCACCCAAGGATTCTGCAGTGCAGGCTCCTGTTTTCCAGCTCACTGCTCTGGTGGCCCTGGATGCAGGTGTTTCAAAATGTCCCCTGGGCCTCACCAGCTGAGCCAGCCCTCATCCATCGTGCTGCTGCAGGGTGCCAACGCTGCAATCAGCAAGCCCTGATAAAACGGATAAAACATTGCATTTAGAGGGCTGCCTCACTTTAATTTATCATTTTTCTCATGAGGTATTATAGTTCCAGTAAGAGGCCCCTGGGCCTGCAAAACCCTGCGTCCTCCTGAGATATCATTGCTAGTAAGGAGCTCAGCACCGCTGAAAGCTGAGGCCTGTCATTTGTGATCCCTTTGGCATGGCAGTGGAAGTGCCCTGAGTGCATATTGAGAGGCAGCTTCATGGCTTCTCATGCCACGACACAAAATTAAAAGTGCAAGGTGGCTTCCTAGAATGACATTTAGTGCTTTGAAATATCTGCATGCAGTGGTCTGAAACTGCTTTCTGAGCCTGCTCCTTGGGATCAGCTGTGAGGGGCTGAGGTCTGGCCTGAGCCCGGTGCTGTATCCCACTGGGAGCAGCCCCACGGGCTCACGTGCAGAGCAGGCACTGCCAGAGGCCCTGGAGATCTCACCTGCCCTGCAGTCACCTTTGTCAAGGAGCTGTAAAGATCAGCTGGTGCTGACTTTCACCTTGGACCCCTTGGTGTAGTCACTATGGGGAATTTCTTTCCTGAAGCCCGTGGTATTTCCCCCTGGCAGTTGTGATGGGGATGCTTGGGGAGTGTGGGGCTTTGGGGGCAGCTGCCCGGGCAGGGGCTGAGCTCGGGGCCCTGTTGGGCCCATGGCCCCCAGCAGCAGCAGCAGCAGCAGCAGCAGCAGCAGCAGCCCCAGGGCCCCAAGCCCCGTGCCCCCTGCCCAGCACAGGCTGCCCTGTCCCTGCAGCTGTCACCCGAGTGGGGCCCAGGGGCCAGTGGCCGCTGGCAGCAGCAGGAATGCGGGCAGGGTGAGGATGTCCTGGCTTGGCTTTTGTCTCTGGAACAATGCAGGCTCAGGGCAGTGCAGAGAGGAGCAGGCTGGGAAGCAGAGCCCAGGGCCTTTGGAGGCTGCAAGGCTTAAAGATCAGCCCCAGCAGCAGCCCAGATGCAGGTGGCCCAGTTGCCAAGGCTGTGGTGGCCTTGAGAGAGTGCAGGTGGATATTGCATGGCTGTGGCCTGCTGGCGTCTCTGGGCCCAGGAGTGCCTGTGGCTGCAGCAGGAAGGGTGGCTGAAGGTTTGCTGGCTGCTTTGGTGGCATGGCTGCAGGGGCCAGCGCTGTGAGAGCCCCCTGTGTAAGAGCTGGTGAGAGCTGAGCTCTTGGGGACAGCGCTGTGCCCCAGGCCAGGAAGAGCAGCAGTGCCCAGGGCCAGGAGTGGTGTCAGTGGGAGCCCCTGTGCACAGGGACCCGCAGCCCCAGGGTGGCTGTGCCAGCACCCCCAGGGACATCCAGCCCTGGGAACGCGGAACACGTGGAACCCACAAGTGTGCAAAGGCTGCCTGTTGCCAAAGGAATGGCCAAAGGAAGTCAGGTTTTAAAAAGAAACAGGATATATTTGCCGAAGATAGGCAAATCTAGGATTTACAGAACATGTGTCATTATAACAATTGTTATAACGACAACAAAAATGTACAGAACATATTTACATGGGATCCAATGTGCAAACAATCTTCAAAACGTATTTACAGAGAACTTCAAACGTAGTGAACATATTTACAAAAATCTTCTAAACTTTCAAATGTATTTACAAAGGCATGGCATCTTTGCCATCATGTGCATGAGTCCTGGAAGAAAGGAAGCAGCAGAGCTGGACTCAGCTGGCAGGACTGGGCCCAGCAGGGCTGGGAGCTGGGCCCCAGGGGCTGGGCCGGGGCTGGCAGGGCTGGCGTGGCCCCAGGCAAGCGCAGGGCAGGCCGGGGCTGGTGCTTGTGGCAGCACAATCCAGGCCCCCTGCGGGCACCATGTCCCTGAGCGGGGCCATCCAGCCCAGCCCCAGCCTGGCGTCAGGGCACCCAGTGTGTGTGTGGGCAGGGCGTGGGAAGCATCTGCCTGTCTTACCTGTGGGGCTGCATCTTCATCCAAGGACCATGGGCTCCTCCTCATCCTTTACGTGAACTTCCATCTCCTCGATGTTATCCTCCCCATCCACCTCCATCTCTTCGATGTTGTCCTCCTCGTCTACTTCCATGTCCTCAAAAGGGGAGGACATGGAAGTAGAGGAGGAGTCCACCTCCATCATTTCTTCCTCATCCAGGCCCAGGTCCACATCCATCTCCTCCACAGTGTCTCTGTCAGTCTGCAAGGGGCAGCAAAATCTCCCAGTGGGCTTCCTGTTCCGCACCTTCCATTCCCCCATGGCTGCAGCCTGCCCAAGCCGGGTGCCCCCTGCCTGGCATGGCACTATACCTCCATTGGCAGAGCACATTGTGCTGGGATTGGTGCTCCAGAGCCGGCAGCAGGAAAAGCCCAGGCAGCAGCAGCACCTCAGCGCTAAGGGTCAGAGCGCAGAGTGAGCAGCAACTGACCCTTGGCAGCTGGTGAAGTGTCTGCTGTGCTCGTTTCCAGGTCCTGGACGTTCCACCTGGAACCCTCTGGGAGCTGTGATGTCACTGATTTTGCAGGGGTGCTGTGCAGTGAGAGATGGGGATGGCAGAATGATCGAATCCTTGAATGGTTTGGCTTGAAAGGGACCCTCAAGATGATCTGGTTCCAAGTTGAGCAAGCTCCCAGCACAGCAGGTTGCTGTGGCCCCTGTCCCACCTGGCCTTGGATGTTGCTGGGGATGGGGCATCCACAGCCTCTCTGCACTGGTCCCTGTGTCAGGGACAAGCACCCTGAGAGTAAAGAACTTCTTGCCATCATCAAATCTCTTCCAACTCTTGCAGTTTGATCCCATTCTCCCTTGTCCTGTCACTACAGTTCTTGATCAAGAGTCCTCTCCCACTCCCGTTTGGGTCAGGGTGTTCCTGCAGGGTCACACGTGTGGCTTAACCTTCAGACAGGAGAGAGAGAAGCCATGTTCGCAGTAAGAGAAAATGGGAAAAGTGACACGAGAGATGAGAGAAGACAGAAAATGCAGAGACATGCAAGGCATGTGTTTGGGTGGGCTGTTAGATTCATGCCTTTTATTAGAGGCCAGGTTCCCTGGTGCACTCAGTTCCTGCCTGTCCTGAGACTTTATTGCTAGTGAGGAGCTCAGCAGTGCTGAAAGCCGAGGCCTGTCCTTTGTGTTCCCGTTGGCATGGCAGTGGAACTGCCCTGAGTGCACATTGAGAGGCACCTTCATGGCTGCTCATGCCACGACACCAAAACTAAATGTGCAAGGTGGCTTCCTTGAATGACTTTTAGTCCTTTGAAATATCTACAGGCAGTGGTCTGAAACTGCTTTCTGAGCCTGCTCCTTGGGATCAGCTGTGAGGGGCGGAGGGCTGGCCTGAGCCCAGTACTGTGTCCCAGTGGGAGCAGCCCCACAGGCTCACGTGAAGAGCAGGCACTGCCAGAGGCCCTGGAAATCTCACCTGCCCTGCAGTCACCTTTGTCAAGGGTCTGTAAACATCAGCTGGTGCTGACTTTCCCCTTGGATGCCGTGGTGTAGTCACTATGGGGAATTTCTTTCCTGAAGCCCATGGGATTTCCCCCTGGCAGCTGTGATGGGGATGCTTGGGGAGTATGGGTCTTTGGGGGCAGCTGCCCGGGCAGGGGCTGAGCTCGGGGCTCTGTTGGGCCCATGGCCCACAGCAGCAGCAGCAGCAGCCCCAGGGCCCAAAGCCCTGAGCCACCTGCCGAGCACAGGCTGCCCTGTCCCTGCAGCTGTCACCTGAGTGGGGTCCAGGGGCCCGTGGCCGCTGGCAGCAGCAGAAATGCGGGTGGGGTGAGGAGGCACTGGCATGGCTTTTGTCTCTGGAACAATGTGGGCTCAGGGCAGTGCAGAGCAGGCTGGGAAGCAAAGCCCAGGGCCTTTGGAGGCTCCACAGCTTAAAGATCAGCCCCAGCAGCAGCCCAGATGCAGGTGGCCCAGTTTCAAAGGCTGTGGTGGCCTTGAGAGCGTGCAGGTGGATATTGCATGGCTGTGGCCTGCTGGCGGCTCTGGGCCCAGGAGTGCCTGTGGCTGCAGCAGGAAGGGTGGCTGAAGGTTTGCTGGCTGCTTTGGTGGCATGGCTGCAGGTGCCAGTGCTGTGAGAGCCCCCTGTGTGAGAGCTGGTGAGAGTTGAGCTCTTGGGTACAGCGCTGTGCCCCAGGCCAGGAAGAGCAGCAGTGCCCAGGGCCAGGAGTGGTGTCAGTGGGAGCCCCTGTGCACAGGGACCCGCAGCCCCGGGGTGGCCGTGCCAGCACCCCCGGGGACATCCAGCCCTAGGAATGTGGAACAAGTGGTACCCACAAGTGTGCAAAGGCTGCCTGTTGCCAAAGGAATGGCCAAGAGAAGTCAGGTTTTAAAATGAAACAGTATTTATTTGCCAAAGATAGGCAAATCTAGGATTTACAGAATATTTTTCCTTATAATAATCGTTATAACTGCATCAACAACAATGTACAGAACATATTTACATGAGATCCGAGGGGCTAACAATCTTCAAAACATATTTACAGGAAACCTCTAATGTAGTCAACATATTTACAGGAACTTCACAACTTTCAAACGTATTTACAAACGCGTGGCATCTCTGCCATCATGTGCATGATTCCTGTAAGAAAGGGAGCAGTCGAGCTGGACTCAGCTGGCAGCACTGGGCCCAGCAGGGCTGGGAGCTGGGCCCCAGGGGCTGGGCCAGGGCTGGCAGGGCTGGAGTGGCCCCAGGCAAGCGCAGGGCAGGCCGGGGCTGGTGCTTGTGGCAGCACAATCCAGGCCCCCTGCAGGCACCGTGTCCCTGAGCGGGGCCATCCAGCCCAGCCCCAGCCTGGCGTCAGGGGACCCAGTGTGTGTGTGGGCAGGGCGTGGGAAGCATCTGCCTGTCTTACCTGTGGAGCTCCATCTTCATCCAAGGACCATGGGCTCCTCCTCATCCTCCTCATCAACTTCCATGTCCTCAGTGTCATCCTCCTCATCTATGTGCAGGTCCTCGATGGTCTCCTCCTCGTCTACTTCCATGACCTCAACAGTGGAGGACATGGAAGTAGAGGATGAGTCCACCTCCATCATCTCTTCTTCATCCAGGCCCTGGTCCACATCCATCGCCTCCACAATGTCTGTGTCAGTCTGAAAGGGGAAGCACAATCTCCCAGTGGTCTTCCTGTCCCACACCATCCATTCCCACATGGCTGCAGCCTGCCCAAGCTGGGTGCCCCCTGCCTGGCATGGCACTGTACCTCCATGGGCACAGCAGAGCACATTGTGCTATGATTGGCGCTCCAGAGCAGGTTGCAGAAAAAGCCCAGTCAGCAGCAGCACCTCAGCGCTGAGGGTCAGAGCACAGGGCGGGCAGCAACTGACCCTTGGCAGCCGGTGAAGTGTCTGCTGTGCTCGTTTCCAGGTCCTGGACATTCCACCTGGAACCCTCTGGGAGCTGTGATGTCACTGAAGATTCAGGGCTGCTGTGCAGTGAGAGATGGGGATGGCAGAATGATCGAATCCTTGAATGGTTTGGCTTGAAAGGGACCCTCAAGATGATCTGGTTCCAAGTTGAGCAAGCTCCCAGCACAGCAGGTTGCTGTGGCCACTGTCCCACCTGGCCTTGGACGTTGCTGGGGATGGGGCATCCACAGCCTCTCTGCACTGGTCCCTGTGTCAGGGACAAGCACCCTGAGAGTAAAGAACTTCTTCCCATTTTCAAATCTCTTCTGACTTTTGCAGTTTGATCCCATTCCTCCGTGTTCTGTCTCAACAGTTCCTGTCCAAGAGTCCTCTCCCACTTCCCTTTGTTTCAGGCTGTTCCTGCAGGGTTACACTTGTGACTTATCCTGCAAAGAGGAGAGGGAAGCCGAGTTCCCAGTCGGAAAAATTGCGGAATGTAGCTTGAGAACTGAGAGAAAAAGGAAAAAGAAAAGACATGCAAGGATTTTGCTGCATGGGCTGTGGGATTCATGTCTATTATTAGAGGCCCGTTCCCTGGTGCACTCAGTTCCTGTGTTGCGGCTTGCCCACAGCAACCTCTGGGAGGGACCTGCACTTGCAGAGCTGGGAGCCGGCTTGCTTGGATGGCTGATGGATGAGGCATGAGCGGGATTGTTGTGTGGAACTCTAAATAGTGTGGATTGCGCTGAAGAGGGTCCAGGAATGGAGACGAAATGGGGCTGGGCACACAATATGGGGGTGAACAGCGCAGGATCATTAAAGTAAGCCAGGACCAAATTGATACAAGAGAGTTGGAACATTCCAAGGGAGTACATATAAGGAATATGTAGCAGTTGAACTAGGTGATACGAACAAAAGGTGCTGCATCAACGTGAGCCTGCAAATGCCCATGGGCGACAACATTACATTCAGAGCCGTGTCTCTCTTTTACCTTGGTCACTTTGTTCTGAGGTATTACAGTTCCAGTGGTAGGCCCCTGGGAACTCACATCTCCCCCTTTTTGTTATCTAGAAAGAAGGCTTCTGCCATAGAGTTGTGCAGGCATTTAGGAAAAAGGGATAATATAACCAACACAATGAATACAAAAAACAAAGCCCACACAACAGTCTTAACTAAAGATGAAATCCAGCCTCGCAAACCCCTGTGTTTGGAAAGTCCAGTGAACCAGCCTTCTATCTGGATCTTGTTTCCTTATCTTTTAGCAGCTGGATGCCCTGGTATACTGACTCTCTATGTGACAACAGGTAGAAAAAACACATGCCTTGTAGTGCCTGACCGCCATCGCCATGGACAAGAAATTGTGGCTTCTCTGTGGAAGCACCCAGCTGAAGGCATGCGGCTCAGTGAGGAGCATCCAGATTCCTGCTGCAGCGGCTACAAATGGCAGCATCCTCTGACTTTAGCTGACTTAGTATCTTGAGGCTTGGGTTGCCTAAAAGCAAACAGATAAAGAGATTAGAAGATGAAACTTAAGTTGTGTTCCCACTAAACTTTCTCTTCTGTAAGCCAAGGGTGTGAACACAGCTTATTAAAGAATCATATATCAATGCTAAAATATAATTTTTACAAATGTTAATCCATATATCCTGGTTAGTGGTGTCTGAGCTATCTTGGTGTGTGTGGTCAACGCTGCTTAGGAGATCTTCTTCTTTCCTTCTCCTTGTTCTTTCTCAGGCTGCTGCTGTCTCTCTTAGCCTTCCATTCTGTTCTTCTGATGGTAGTTCTGGTGGTTGCCTCATCGTTCCCAGAAACAGTTTTAAAGTATTTTGCTGGAATCCATCTTAGGAGTGTTGCTGTAGAGACAAGGGCAGCATCGCTTCCCCAAGTAATTAATGGAAAAGGGCCCATAATTTGTTTAGATTTGGGGTCTTTGCTCAATACAGGTGGCAGTTCTTTTAATTGGGCTGCAGTTGAATTAGTAAAATTCCTGATGATTGGGGGAGTTGTCTCCATAAATGGGTTGTTCAAAAAGTTGAATACGTAAAAGGCCTTGGCCAGTGTCTCAATGGAAGATAATATCTGGACTCCCCAGCTCTGTTGATCAAGGATCCTTTTGATGGCTCAGTGGGCCCTCTCGGCTATGGACTGTCCTGTGGTGGAGTGTGGTGTGCCTGTGACATGTTTTATGCCGCAGGGGACAGAAACTTGTTGGAATCATTGCAAGGTATAAGCAAGAGCATTATCAGTTTTAATTTCCTGTGGGATTGCTAAGGTGGAAAAAACTAAAAATTAATGTTTTATATCATCTTCTGATTTGTCAACAGCATGGGCAGAGGCAAAAACTGCACTGTAAAAGGTGTCGATTGAGACGTGGATGTACTTTAGTCTGGCAAAAGCGGCTTAGTGTGTGATGTCTGATTGCCAGATGTGGAGACTCTCTAGTCCTCTTGGACTGACTTCAGCCATGACAGAAGCAAGGGCATGCTCCTGAGAATTTGGGCCCGGGGCTACAATGGATCTTGCTGGGTGTGGGCTAGTTTTAAACATCCTGAGCAGCACAGGAATGTTTTGATGGTAGACTTGATGCCTGATCCTAATCTGTCTAAAAATTATCTAAGGCATATTGCAGTGGTTCAGATGTTTGAAGTAGGCAATTGAGGTGCTCTGGAGTGAGAAGTAAGTATATATTCACAAGGTCTATTCCTGCAAGAGAGCACAGACGCTCTCTAGGTTTCCTGCATTAGTTTTGCAATAACTTTCTGTTGGGTTGTTATCGTTTTAGTAGGTTGGTGTGCTCTGAAAACGCATTCAATTTCTATGTGGGGATCTGAGAAAGCTGAATCGCACTGAAACAATAATGCGTGGAATTTTGGACTTACACCAAGGATTGCCAGGGAGAAAGGAAAATTAGGGTGGTATCTGTGTGCCTGTTTAGTTTGAATCACCCAGGAGACCTTTAGTACAGCTGCTTCGGCCTCCGGTATCAGTGATTGCAGGGAATCGAGTCCTTCACTGCCTTTAAGGAGGAGCAGGAACAGTGGCGTGAGATCTTCTCTGGTGATTCCCAGCAGTGAATGTACCCAACTGATGCTTCCACAGAGTTGGTGGAGTTCTTTCAGAGTCTTTGGGTTGTCCTTGATGTGCAGTGTTTAGGGTGTGATGATTCTCTCTGTGCTTTCACGCCAAGATCCTTCCAGACAACTGTTTTAGGACATTATCTGCTGCAATCTTAAAACCTTTCTGCTGTACCGCTGTGATGACATCTTGTATGGCAACATCCAAAATGAATTGAGCTTCTGCACAAACGACTGTATCGTCCATGTAATGAAAAATTATAGCATTAGGCTGTCTTTTCCGCCTGAGCAAGAGAATTTGGGGTCCAAGACATAAACCAGTATTTGGCTTCTTCTTCATTCTTTGAGGCAATACGGTCCACTGGTACCTCTGTAAAAGGTGCTTGTCAATTTACGGATGGAAAAGGCGAACAAGGGGCTTTCATTGGGGTGCAAGGAGATGTCAAAAAAGCAGTAATTTAGATGTATAACAACCATCTGCCAAACTCGAGGTAACTTGGAGGCTGAGGGCAGGCCGGGCAGATGGGCACCCATGTCCTCAATGACCTTGTTGATTTTCCATGAGGTCCTGCAGTAGCTGCCTCTGGTCTTTGTCAGGCTTTTGCATGTCAAGGCAAGGCGCATTGCAGGGGCTAGTAGATGGTACAATGTGGCCCACAGTCAGCTGCTCCTGCACGAGGGACTTCAGGGCCTTTAACTTTCTTCCTCAGAGGGCCCGCTGATCCACCCATATGGGGTCGTTGAACTTCCAGGTTGACTGAAGTGTGGCACGCTACTCAGTGGCCCCGTCTAGAAATCCTGAGGTGTTGATAGGATCTCTAGCCTTGTCCCTCATTGGGACAAGAGGTCTCTTCCTCAAAGTGGTTTTGGTGCCCGGGTGACGAATGATCTTCCTGTAGCAACTGTGCCCTCAAGACCTTCCATGCAGATGGTACCTTGACTCCAGAAGCTGGTAGTGGCTCCCCTGGTAGCTAATATTTACCTCAGCAGCTGGGTCCAGGGGCCATTATTTTAGCCAATCAGAGCAGGAAATTATGATGATGTCAGCTCCTGTATCTAATAATCCTGAAAGACATCTCTTTCTCCCTTTAAATGACCAAGAAAACTTAAGAACAGGTCTATTTCTGCATGTTGTCTGTGCCCACAATACCATTGGATCAGCTGGTGTGGTGATCATGTAAACTAGGAGGTTGGCTCTCGCTATAACTGTTCCTTTTGGAATAAAAAGGGGAGACTGTAAGTATATAGCCTGGACAATTATCTCCTGCAAAGATATCAGGGCGAGTACCTCAGGTAGTAGAGTGAGTGTCTCCATCCCTTCCCTGTTGTTGGTTAAAATCAAAATGTCTTTGGGCCGTCCTTCAGGCCTGTATTTGCTGTGGGAATATGGTGAACATAAATATCGTGGATTGAAATAGAAAAGGCCCCTACTAGCTGCCTTTGGGTTCCAGGGCAAAGCTGTCTTCTGTCGAGTTTTCTGCAGCAATCGAGCTGTCCCGCTGGATCTGAGGAGGTCGCTGTGCTGGTTCTCCACGGTGTTGGGGAGAGTATGGCGGAACGGCCTCGCGTTTGGTGTCATTGCGCGGGGCCTTTCTGCGTCTGTGTGGGGTTTCCCGCAGGCCACCGGTTTTGCTGGTGTTGGAAAACATGTGGACGAGGGGGGCAGTGAGGACAGTGGCTGTGACACCTAGAAGGTCCCCGGTAATAGGCTTTAGGTTTACAATTCTTTTTAAATTGCCCCATCTCCCTACACTTAAAGCCAGGTCCTTTTTCATGTGTATGTCAGGGAATAACTTGGGAGGCTACTATCACCTCTACTACACCCTTACTGGTAGCCTTAGCTTAGCTGGCGTGACAGTGTAAGGATGCCCTAAGTGTGCATGCCTCGACCATTTGTGCAATGGTAGGCTTTGTGTTGAGTGGTAGAGAAGGTAAAATGTCTTTACAGTTGTTAATAGCATTGGTTTCAGCAAGTTTAGTAAGGAGTACCTTCCTGGCTTTTGGATGCACAACTTGTTTCAATATTGCTTGTGGAAGGTGGTCAATAAATTTTAGAAAGGATTGCCCAGATCCCTGCAGAATGTCTGTGAAATCTAGAGTAGGTGTTTCTCCATTGGGTGTCTGCATGAGAGGCGTCTTTGCAGCACTTCTATCTCTTCTAATAGAGCTCAGGGAAGGTCTATTGAATGAGATTTAGTGAAATATTCCTCCCTAGATGGAATAGTGTTAGGTGTGCCTGCCTGTCTTCCCTAGCATAGTCTGTTAATAGCTGTTGTATTAGTTTTTCCCCCATTCCTTCCCACAGAATAATTTCAGTGGGAGAAAGTAGGATGTGCATAAAATGGAGCAGATCGTGAGGCACCATAACATGTGCAGTGAAGGTGGCATTTAACAAATTATTAAAATATGGTGAGCCCCTCCCATGGTCTTTTGCTGCTTTACAAAGATCTTTCATCTTCAGTGTGCGTGACAGTTTCCCATCAGGGGTTAGCCCCACTCTGGTACTGCACCGGTGCTGCTTGTATTTTAGCTAGCAATTCCCAGTCCCCCTCTTCAGCCGCCAGCTTCCGCATCCTCTGCCAAGAATCCTCAGGCTCATGCTGAAGAAGAGGGAACTTGGTCTTTGGCAGAGGAGCGGGGCCTGGGGTGAGTGGCCAGGCCCGGTGTTGTGGGCCTTTGGTTGCCAAGATGGCGGCCTTCCAGTTACCACCCCTCACACTTCCAGCTCTGACAGTGTTGGATCCGCAAGGGGCTGAGTTGGAAGGGGTAGGGCAGCGGGAGTAGGCAAGGAAGCGCTGGATCCCAATGCAGGGGTGGTACCTGACGCAGAGCTGGGACCCAACACAGGGGGAGGACCCGATGAGAGAGCTGCGGGTGGGAGAGAGTTTGATATTGACGACCCCCTCCAGAGGTGGGACTGCATTTTGTGAGCTATCTGAGGGGGATCCAGTGAGGAGAGGTACTGAAGAATGGGTTAGGGTAGAATCCAGGCCGGTGTGATCAGTACAGACGTGGGCAGGGGGTAGAGAAGGAGGGGAGATGGCAGACAGCAGGTGGCTTGTCTAGACTTTACCGCAGTACCTGTGTATCACCCTTATCTTGGTATCAGTGGGTTCAGGAATGCCGGGGGCAGAACTCAAAAACTGGATTGAATATTAGAACTTTGATCCCTTGAGAAAACTCTATAAATCATATGAAAAATAGAGTAAAATGTTGCGGCTCGTATCACTCCCTGAGTTTTCTAAAAATAGAGACTTTCCTTAACTCAGTCCCAGAATGCTATAAAACGAACCGAATACAAAGAAATATCTGGGAAAGCCTTTAAAAGCCAATGAACAAATGACTTTCAACTTCCCTTAGTAAAAATCTTGTACTCTGAAAGGAGAGACTACCTAACTGGAAGATATATATCGCTCTAAGGATTGGATAATTTGTTACCCAGAGCTGCCCCTGATGTAAAGGGTGGCCCACCCACAGGGCTAAAATATCACCCATGGATCCTGCACTGCAGGCGGCTGTCCCCACATTCCCTGCTCTGGTGGTGCTGGATGCAGATGTTTCAAAATGTCCCCTGGGCTTCACCAGCTGAGCCGGCCCTGTTGCTGCTGCAGGGCGCCAACACTGCATTCAGTAAGCCCTGATAAAACTGATAAAACGTTGCATTTAAAGGGCTGCCTCACTTTACTTTAATTTGTCATTTTTGTCGTGAGATATTATAATTCCAGTAAGAGGCCCCTGGGCGTCCACAACCTTGAATTCTCCTGAGATATCATTGTAATGAGGAGCCCAGCAGTGCTGAAAGCAGAGGCCTGTCCTTTGTGTCCACTTTGGGATGGCAGTGGAAGTGCCCTGAGTGCACATTGAGAGGCACCTTCATGGCTTCTCATGCCACGACACGAAAACTGAATGTGCAAGGTGGCTTCTTTGAATTACATTCAGTCTTTTGAAATATCTACAGGAAGTGGTCTGGAAATGCTTTCTGAGCCTGCTCCTTGGGATCATCTGTGAGGGGCTGAGGGCTGGCCTGGGCCCAGTGCTGCGTCCCAGTGGGAGCAGCCGCACAGGCTCACGTGAAGAGCAGGTACTGCCAGAGGCCCTGGAGATCTCACCTACCCTGCAGCCACCATTGTCAAGGTGCTGTAAAGATCAGCTGGTGCTGACTTTCCCCTTGGATGCCGTGGTGTACTCACTATGGGGAATTTCTTTCCTGAAGCCCATTGGATTTCCCCCTGGCAGGTGTGATGGGGATGCTCGGGGAGTGTGGGGCTTTGGGGGCAGCTGCCCGGGCAGGGGCTGAGCTCGGGGCCCTGTTGGGCCCATGGCCCCCAGCAGCAGCAGCAGCAGCAGCAGCAGCAGCAGCAGCAGCAGCAGCCCCAGGGCCCCAAGCCCCGTGCCCCCTGCCCAGCACAGGCTGCCCTGTCCCTGCAGCTGTCACCCGAGTGGGGCCCAGGGGCCAGTGGCCGCTGGCAGCAGCAGGAATGCGGGCAGGGTGAGGATGTCCTGGCTTGGCTTTTGTCTCTGGAACAATGCAGGCTCAGGGCAGTGCAGAGAGGAGCAGGCTGGGAAGCAGAGCCCAGGGCCTTTGGAGGCTGCAAGGCTTAAAGATCAGCCCCTGCAGCAGCCCAGATGCAGGTGGCCCAGTTGCCAAGGCTGTGGTGGCCTTGAGAGCATGTGCAGGTGGATTTTGCATGGCTGTGGCCTGCTGGCGGCTCTGGGCCCAGGAGTGCCTGTGGCTGCAGCAGGAAGGGTGGCTGAAGGTTTGCTGGCTGCTTTGGTGGCATGGCTGCAGGTGCCAGTGCTGTGAGAGCCCCCTGTGTGAGAGCTGGTGAGAGCTGAGCTCTTGGGGACAGCGCTGTGCCCCAGGCCAGGAAGAGCAGCAGTGCCCAGTGCCAGGAGTGGTGTCAGTGGGAGCCCCTGTGCACAGGGACCCGCAGCCCCGGGGTGGCCGTGCCAGCACCCCCGGGGACATCCAGCCCTGGGAACGTGGAACAAGTGGAACCCACAAGTGTGCAAAGGCTGCCTGTTGCCAAAGGAATGGCCAAGAGAAGTCAGGTTTTAAAATGAAACAGTATTTATTTGCCGAAGATCGGCAAATCTAGGATTTACAGAATATGTGTCATTATAAGAATTGTTATAACAACAACAAGAACAACAATGTACAGAACATATTTACATGGGATCCGATGGGCTAACAATCTTCAAAACGTATTTACAGAGAACTTCAAACGTAGTGAACGTATTTACAGAAATCTTCAAAACTTTGAAACGTATTTACAGAAATCTTCAAAACTTTAAAACGTATTTACAAAGGCGTTGCATCTGTGCCATCATGAGTATGAGTCCTGGAAGAAAGGAAGCAGCAGAGCTGGACTCAGCTGGCAGCACTGGGCCCAGCAGGGCTGGGAGCTGGGCCCCAGGGGCTGGGCCGGGGCTGGCAGGGCTGGCGTGGCCCCAGGCAAGCGCAGGGCAGGCCGGGGCTGGTGCTTGTGGCAGCACAATCCAGGCCCCCTGTGGGCACCATGTCCCTGAGCGTCCATCCAGCCCCGCCCCAGCCTGGCGTCAGGGGACCCAGTGTGTGTGTGGGCAGGGTGTGGGAAGCATCTGCCTGTCTTACCTGTGGGGCTTCATCTTCATCCAAGGACCATGGGCTCCTCCTCATCCTTCTCGTCAACTTCCATGTCCTCGGTGTCATCCTCCTCATCTACGTCCATCTCCTCGATGGTCTCCTCCTCGTCTACTTCCATGTCCTCCACAGTGGAGGACATGGAAGTAGAGGATGAGTCCACCTCCATCATCTCTTCTTCATCCAGGCCCTGGTCCACATCCATCGCCTCCACAATGTCTGTGTCAGTCTGAAAGGGGAAGCACAATCTCCCAGTGGTCTTCCTGTCCCACACCATCCATTCCCACATGGCTGCAGCCTGCCCAAGCTGGGTGCCCCCTGCCTGGCATGGCACTGTACCTCCATGGGCACAGCAGAGCACATTGTGCTATGATTGGCGCTCCAGAGCAGGTTGCAGAAAAAGCCCAGTCAGCAGCAGCACCTCAGCGCTGAGGGTCAGAGCACAGGGCGGGCAGCAACTGACCCTTGGCAGCCGGTGAAGTGTCTGCTGTGCTCGTTTCCAGGTCCTGGACATTCCACCTGGAACCCTCTGGGAGCTGTGATGTCACTGAAGATTCAGGGCTGCTGTGCAGTGAGAGATGGGGATGGCAGAATGATCGAATCCTTGAATGGTTTGGCTTGAAAGGGACCCTCAAGATGATCTGGTTCCAAGTTGAGCAAGCTCCCAGCACAGCAGGTTGCTGTGGCCACTGTCCCACCTGGCCTTGGACGTTGCTGGGGATGGGGCATCCACAGCCTCTCTGCACTGGTCCCTGTGTCAGGGACAAGCACCCTGAGAGTAAAGAACTTCTTCCCATTTTCAAATCTCTTCTGACTTTTGCAGTTTGATCCCATTCCTCCGTGTTCTGTCTCAACAGTTCCTGTCCAAGAGTCCTCTCCCACTTCCCTTTGTTTCAGGCTGTTCCTGCAGGGTTACACTTGTGACTTATCCTGCAAAGAGGAGAGGGAAGCCGAGTTCCCAGTCGGAAAAATTGCGGAATGTAGCTTGAGAACTGAGAGAAAAAGGAAAAAGAAAAGACATGCAAGGATTTTGCTGCATGGGCTGTGGGATTCATGTCTATTATTAGAGGCCCGTTCCCTGGTGCACTCAGTTCCTGTGTTGCGGCTTGCCCACAGCAACCTCTGGGAGGGACCTGCACTTGCAGAGCTGGGAGCCGGCTTGCTTGGATGGCTGATGGATGAGGCATGAGCGGGATTGTTGTGTGGAACTCTAAATAGTGTGGATTGCGCTGAAGAGGGTCCAGGAATGGAGACAAAATGGGGCTGGGCACACAATATGGGGGTGAACAGCGCAGGATCATTAAAGTAAGCCAGGACCAAATTGATACAAGAGAGTTGGAACATTCCAAGGGAGTACATATAAGGAATATGTAGCAGTTGAACTAGGTGATACGAACAAAAGGTGCTGCATCAACGTGAGCCTGCAAATGCCCATGGGCGACAACATTACATTCAGAGCCGTGTCTCTCTTTTACCTTGGTCACTTTGTTCTGAGGTATTACAGTTCCAGTGGTAGGCCCCTGGGAACTCACATCTCCCCCTTTTTGTTATCTAGAAAGAAGGCTTCTGCCATAGAGTTGTGCAGGCATTTAGGAAAAAGGGATAATATAACCAACACAATGAATACAAAAAACAAAGCCCACACAACAGTCTTAACTAAAGATGAAATCCAGCCTCGCAAACCCCTGTGTTTGGAAAGTCCAGTGAACCAGCCTTCTATCTGGATCTTGTTTCCTTATCTTTTAGCAGCTGGATGCCCTGGTATACTGACTCTCTATGTGACAACAGGTAGAAAAAACACATGCCTTGTAGTGCCTGACCGCCATCGCCATGGACAAGAAATTGTGGCTTCTCTGTGGAAGCACCCAGCTGAAGGCATGCGGCTCAGTGAGGAGCATCCAGATTCCTGCTGCAGCGGCTACAAATGGCAGCATCCTCTGACTTTAGCTGACTTAGTATCTTGAGGCTTGGGTTGCCTAAAAGCAAACAGATAAAGAGATTAGAAGATGAAACTTAAGTTGTGTTCCCACTAAACTTTCTCTTCTGTAAGCCAAGGGTGTGAACACAGCTTATTAAAGAATCATATATCAATGCTAAAATATAATTTTTACAAATGTTAATCCATATATCCTGGTTAGTGGTGTCTGAGCTATCTTGGTGTGTGTGGTCAACGCTGCTTAGGAGATCTTCTTCTTTCCTTCTCCTTGTTCTTTCTCAGGCTGCTGCTGTCTCTCTTAGCCTTCCATTCTGTTCTTCTGATGGTAGTTCTGGTGGTTGCCTCATCGTTCCCAGAAACAGTTTTTAAAGTATTTTGCTGGAATCCATCTTAGGAGTGTTGCTGTAGAGACAAGGGCAGCATCGCTTCCCCAAGTAATTAATGGAAAAGGGCCCATAATTTGTTTAGATTTGGGGTCTTTGCTCAATACAGGTGGCAGTTCTTTTAATTGGGCTGCAGTTGAATTAGTAAAATTCCTGATGATTGGGGGAGTTGTCTCCATAAATGGGTTGTTCAAAAAGTTGAATACGTAAAAGGCCTTGGCCAGTGTCTCAATGGAAGATAATATCTGGACTCCCCAGCTCTGTTGATCAAGGATCCTTTTGATGGCTCAGTGGGCCCTCTCGGCTATGGACTGTCCTGTGGTGGAGTGTGGTGTGCCTGTGACATGTTTTATGCCGCAGGGGACAGAAACTTGTTGGAATCATTGCAAGGTATAAGCAAGAGCATTATCAGTTTTAATTTCCTGTGGGATTGCTAAGGTGGAAAAAACTAAAAATTAATGTTTTATATCATCTTCTGATTTGTCAACAGCATGGGCAGAGGCAAAAACTGCACTGTAAAAGGTGTCGATTGAGACGTGGATGTACTTTAGTCTGGCAAAAGCGGCTTAGTGTGTGATGTCTGATTGCCAGATGTGGAGACTCTCTAGTCCTCTTGGACTGACTTCAGCCATGACAGAAGCAAGGGCATGCTCCTGAGAATTTGGGCCCGGGGCTACAATGGATCTTGCTGGGTGTGGGCTAGTTTTAAACATCCTGAGCAGCACAGGAATGTTTTGATGGTAGACTTGATGCCTGATCCTAATCTGTCTAAAAATTATCTAAGGCATATTGCAGTGGTTCAGATGTTTGAAGTAGGCAATTGAGGTGCTCTGGAGTGAGAAGTAAGTATATATTCACAAGGTCTATTCCTGCAAGAGAGCACAGACGCTCTCTAGGTTTCCTGCATTAGTTTTGCAATAACTTTCTGTTGGGTTGTTATCGTTTTAGTAGGTTGGTGTGCTCTGAAAACGCATTCAATTTCTATGTGGGGATCTGAGAAAGCTGAATCGCACTGAAACAATAATGCGTGGAATTTTGGACTTACACCAAGGATTGCCAGGGAGAAAGGAAAATTAGGGTGGTATCTGTGTGCCTGTTTAGTTTGAATCACCCAGGAGACCTTTAGTACAGCTGCTTCGGCCTCCGGTATCAGTGATTGCAGGGAATCGAGTCCTTCACTGCCTTTAAGGAGGAGCAGGAACAGTGGCGTGAGATCTTCTCTGGTGATTCCCAGCAGTGAATGTACCCAACTGATGCTTCCACAGAGTTGGTGGAGTTCTTTCAGAGTCTTTGGGTTGTCCTTGATGTGCAGTGTTTAGGGTGTGATGATTCTCTCTGTGCTTTCACGCCAAGATCCTTCCAGACAACTGTTTTAGGACATTATCTGCTGCAATCTTAAAACCTTTCTGCTGTACCGCTGTGATGACATCTTGTATGGCAACATCCAAAATGAATTGAGCTTCTGCACAAACGACTGTATCGTCCATGTAATGAAAAATTATAGCATTAGGCTGTCTTTTCCGCCTGAGCAAGAGAATTTGGGGTCCAAGACATAAACCAGTATTTGGCTTCTTCTTCATTCTTTGAGGCAATACGGTCCACTGGTACCTCTGTAAAAGGTGCTTGTCAATTTACGGATGGAAAAGGCGAACAAGGGGCTTTCATTGGGGTGCAAGGAGATGTCAAAAAAGCAGTAATTTAGATGTATAACAACCATCTGCCAAACTCGAGGTAACTTGGAGGCTGAGGGCAGGCCGGGCAGATGGGCACCCATGTCCTCAATGACCTTGTTGATTTTCCATGAGGTCCTGCAGTAGCTGCCTCTGGTCTTTGTCAGGCTTTTGCATGTCAAGGCAAGGCGCATTGCAGGGGCTAGTAGATGGTACAATGTGGCCCACAGTCAGCTGCTCCTGCACGAGGGACTTCAGGGCCTTTAACTTTCTTCCTCAGAGGGCCCGCTGATCCACCCATATGGGGTCGTTGAACTTCCAGGTTGACTGAAGTGTGGCACACTACTCAGTGGCCCCGTCTAGAAATCCTGAGGTGTTGATAGGATCTCTAGCCTTGTCCCTCATTGGGACAAGAGGTCTCTTCCTCAAAGTGGTTTTGGTGCCTGGGTGACGAATGATCTTCCTGTAGCAACTGTGCCCTCAAGACCTTCCATGCAGATGGTACCTTGACTCCAGAAGCTGGTAGTGGCTCCCCTGGTAGCTAATATTTACCTCAGCAGCTGGGTCCAGGGGCCATTATTTTAGCCAATCAGAGCAGGAAATTATGATGATGTCAGCTCCTGTATCTAATAATCCTGAAAGACATCTCTTTCTCCCTTTAAATGACCAAGAAAACTTAAGAACAGGTCTATTTCTGCATGTTGTCTGTGCCCACAATACCATTGGATCAGCTGGTGTGGTGATCATGTAAACTAGGAGGTTGGCTCTCGCTATAACTGTTCCTTTTGGAATAAAAAGGGGAGACTGTAAGTATATAGCCTGGACAATTATCTCCTGCAAAGATATCAGGGCGAGTACCTCAGGTAGTAGAGTGAGTGTCTCCATCCCTTCCCTGTTGTTGGTTAAAATCAAAATGTCTTTGGGCCGTCCTTCAGGCCTGTATTTGCTGTGGGAATATGGTGAACATAAATATCGTGGATTGAAATAGAAAAGGCCCCTACTAGCTGCCTTTGGGTTCCAGGGCAAAGCTGTCTTCTGTTGAGTTTTCTGCAGCAATCGAGCTGTCCCGCTGGATCTGAGGAGGTCGCTGTGCTGGTTCTCCACGGTGTTGGGGAGAGTATGGCGGAACGGCCTCGCGTTTGGTGTCATTGCGCGGGGCCTTTCTGCGTCTGTGTGGGGTTTCCCGCAGGCCACCGGTTTTGCTGGTGTTGGAAAACATGTGGACGAGGGGGGCAGTGAGGACAGTGGCTGTGACACCTAGAAGGTCCCCAGTAATAGGCTTTAGGTTTACAATTCTTTTTAAATTGCCCCATCTCCCTACACTTAAAGCCGGGTCCTTTTTCATGTGTATGTCAGGGAATAACTTGGGAGGCTACTATCACCTCTACTACACCCTTACTGGTAGCCTTAGCTTAGCTGGCGTGACAGTGTAAGGATGCCCTAAGTGTGCATGCCTCGACCATTTGTGCAATGGTAGGCTTTGTGTTGAGTGGTAGAGAAGGTAAAATGTCTTTACAGTTGTTATTAGCATTGGTTTCAGCAAGTTTAGTAAGGAGTACCTTCCTGGCTTTTGGATGCACAACTTGTTTCAATATTGCTTGTGGAAGGTGGTCAATAAATTTTAGAAAGGATTGCCCAGGTCCCTGCAGAATGTCTGTGAAATCTAGAGTAGGTGTTTCTCCATTGGGTGTCTGCATGAGAGGCGTCTTTGCAGCACTTCTATCTCTTCTAATAGAGCTCAGGGAAGGTCTATTGAATGAGATTTAGTGAAATATTCCTCCCTAGATGGAATAGTGTTAGGTGTGCCTGCCTGTCTTCCCTAGCATAGTCTGTTAATAGCTGTTGTATTAGTTTTTCCCCCATTCCTTCCCACAGAATAATTTCAGTGGGAGAAAGTAGGATGTGCATAAAATGGAGCAGATCGTGAGGCACCATAACATGTGCAGTGAAAGTGGCATTTAACAAATTATTAAAATATGGTGAGCCCCTCCCATGGTCTTTTGCTGCTTTACAAAGATCTTTCATCTTCAGTGTGCGTGACAGTTTCCCATCAGGGGTTAGCCCCACTCTGGTACTGCACCGGTGCTGCTTGTATTTTAGCTAGCAATTCCCAGTCCCCCTCTTCAGCCGCCAGCTTCCGCATCCTCTGCCAAGAATCCTCAGGCTCATGCTGAAGAAGAGGGAACTTGGTCTTTGGCAGAGGAGCGGGGCCTGGGGTGAGTGGCCAGGCCCGGTGTTGTGGGCCTTTGGTTGCCAAGATGGCGGCCTTCCAGTTACCACCCCTCACACTTCCAGCTCTGACAGTGTTGGATCCGCAAGGGGCTGAGTTGGAAGGGGTAGGGCAGCGGGAGTAGGCAAGGAAGCGCTGGATCCCAATGCAGGGGTGGTACCTGACGCAGAGCTGGGACCCAACACAGGGGGAGGACCCGATGAGAGAGCTGCGGGTGGGAGAGAGTTTGATATTGACGACCCCCTCCAGAGGTGGGACTGCATTTTGTGAGCTATCTGAGGGGGATCCAGTGAGGAGAGGTACTGAAGAATGGGTTAGGGTAGAATCCAGGCCGGTGTGATCAGTACAGACGTGGGCAGGGGGTAGAGAAGGAGGGGAGATGGCAGACAGCAGGTGGCTTGTCTAGACTTTACCGCAGTACCTGTGTATCACCCTTATCTTGGTATCAGTGGGTTCAGGAATGCCGGGGGCAGAACTCAAAAACTGGATTGAATATTAGAACTTTGATCCCTTGAGAAAACTCTATAAATCATATGAAAAATAGAGTAAAATGTTGCGGCTCGTATCACTCCCTGAGTTTTCTAAAAATAGAGACTTTCCTTAACTCAGTCCCAGAATGCTATAAAACGAACCGAATACAAAGAAATATCTGGGAACTCCTTAAAAAGCCAATGAACAAATGACTTTCAACTTCCCTTAGTAAAAATCTTGTACTCTGAAAGGAGAGACTACCTAACTGGAAGATATATATCGCTCTAAGGATTGGATAATTTGTTACCCAGAGCTGCCCCTGATGTAAAGGGTGGCCCACCCACAGGGCTAAAATATCACCCATGGATCCTGCACTGCAGGCGGCTGTCCCCACATTCCCTGCTCTGGTGGTGCTGGATGCAGATGTTTCAAAATGTCCCCTGGGCTTCACCAGCTGAGCCGGCCCTGTTGCTGCTGCAGGGCGCCAACACTGCATTCAGTAAGCCCTGATAAAACTGATAAAACGTTGCAGCATTTAAAGGGCTGCCTCACTTTACTTTAATTTGTCATTTTTGTCGTGAGATATTATAATTCCAGTAAGAGGCCCCTGGGCGTCCACAACCTTGAATTCTCCTGAGATATCATTGTAATGAAGAGCCCAGCAGTGCTGAAAGCAGAGGCCTGTCCTTTGTGTCCACTTTGGGATGGCAGTGGAAGTGCCCTGAGTGCACATTGAGAGGCACCTTCATGGCTTCTCATGCCACGACACGAAAACTGAATGTGCAAGGTGGCTTCTTTGAATTACATTCAGTCTTTTGAAATATCTACAGGAAGTGGTCTGGAAATGCTTTCTGAGCCTGCTCCTTGGGATCATCTGTGAGGGGCTGAGGGCTGGCCTGGGCCCAGTGCTGCGTCCCAGTGGGAGCAGCCGCACAGGCTCACGTGAAGAGCAGGTACTGCCAGAGGCCCTGGAGATCTCACCTACCCTGCAGCCACCATTGTCAAGGTGCTGTAAAGATCAGCTGGTGCTGACTTTCCCCTTGGATGCCGTGGTGTACTCACTATGGGGAATTTCTTTCCTGAAGCCCATTGGATTTCCCCCTGGCAGGTGTGATGGGGATGCTCGGGGAGTGTGGGGCTTTGGGGGCAGCTGCCCGGGCAGGGGCTGAGCTCGGGGCCCTGTTGGGCCCTGGCCCCCAGCAGCAGCAGCAGCAGCAGCAGCAGCAGCAGCAGCAGCAGCAGCAGCCCCAGGGCCCCAAGCCCCGTGCCCCCTGCCCAGCACAGGCTGCCCTGTCCCTGCAGCTGTCACCCGAGTGGGGCCCAGGGGCCAGTGGCCGCTGGCAGCAGCAGGAATGCGGGCAGGGTGAGGATGTCCTGGCTTGGCTTTTGTCTCTGGAACAATGCAGGCTCAGGGCAGTGCAGAGAGGAGCAGGCTGGGAAGCAGAGCCCAGGGCCTTTGGAGGCTGCAAGGCTTAAAGATCAGCCCCTGCAGCAGCCCAGATGCAGGTGGCCCAGTTGCCAAGGCTGTGGTGGCCTTGAGAGCATGTGCAGGTGGATTTTGCATGGCTGTGGCCTGCTGGCGGCTCTGGGCCCAGGAGTGCCTGTGGCTGCAGCAGGAAGGGTGGCTGAAGGTTTGCTGGCTGCTTTGGTGGCATGGCTGCAGGTGCCAGTGCTGTGAGAGCCCCCTATGTGAGAGCTGGTGAGAGCTGAGCTCTTGGGGACAGCGCTGTGCCCCAGGCCAGGAAGAGCAGCAGTGCCCAGGGCCAGGAGTGGTGTCAGTGGGAGCCCCTGTTCACAGGGACCCGCAGCCCCCGGGGTGGCTGTACCAGCACCCCCAGGGAACTCCAGCCCTGGGAACGCGGAACAAGTGGAACCCACAAGTGTGCAAAGGCTGCCTGTTGCCAAAGGAATGGCCAAGAGAAGTCAGGTTTTAAAATGAAACAGTATTTATTTGCCGAAGATCGGCAAATCTAGGATTTACAGAATATGTGTCATTATAAGAATTGTTATAACAACAACAAGAACAACAATGTACAGAACATATTTACATGGGATCCGATGGGCTAACAATCTTCAAAACGTATTTACAGAGAACTTCAAACGTAGTGAACGTATTTACAGAAATCTTCAAAACTTTGAAACGTATTTACAGAAATCTTCAAAACTTTAAAACGTATTTACAAAGGCGTTGCATCTGTGCCATCATGAGTATGAGTCCTGGAAGAAAGGAAGCAGCAGAGCTGGACTCAGCTGGCAGCACTGGGCCCAGCAGGGCTGGGAGCTGGGCTCCAGGGGCTGGGCCGGGGCTGGCAGGGCTGGCGTGGCCCCAGGCAAGCGCAGGGCAGGCCGGGGCTGGTGCTTGTGGCAGCACAATCCAGGCCCCCTGCGGGCACCGTGTCCCTGAGCGGGGCCATCCAGCCCATCCCCAGCCTGGCGTCAGGGGACCCAGTGTGTGTGTGGGCAGGGTGTGGGAAGCATCTGCCTGTCTTACCTGTGGGGCTCCATCTTCATCCAAGGACCATGGGCTCGTTTTCATTCTCCTCATCTTCTTCCATGTCCTCGATGTTATCCTCCTCATCGACCTCCATCTTGTCGATGTTGTCGTCCTCCTCTATTTCCATGTCCTGAACCAGGTTGGACATGGAAGTAGAGAAGGAGTCCACCTCAGTCATTTCTTCCTCATCCAGCCCCAGGTCCACTTCCATCTCCTCCACGGTGTCTCTGTCAGCCTGCAAGGGGCAGCACAATCTCCCAGTGGGCTTCCTGTCCCACACCATCCATTCCCACATGGCTGCAGCCTGCCCAAGCCGGGTGCCCCCTGCCTGGCATGGCACTGTACCTCCATGGGCACAGCAGAGCACATTGTGCTGGGATTGGCGCTCCAGAGCAGGTTGCAGAAAAAGCCCAGTCAGCAGCAGCACCTCAGCGCTGAGGGTCAGAGCACAGGGTGAGCAGCAACTTACCCTTGGCAGCCGGTGAAGTGTCTGCTGTGCTCGTTTCCAGTCCTGGACGTTCCACCTGGAACCCTCTGGGAGCTGTGATGTCACTGAAGTTTCAAGGCCGCTGCTCAATGGGAGATGGGGATGGCAGAATGATCAAATCCTTGAATGGTTTGGCTTGGAAGGGACCCTCAAGATGATCTGGTTCCAAGCTGAGCAAGCTCCCAGCACAGCAGGTTGCTGTGGCCACTGTCCCACCTGGCCTTGGATGTTGCTGGGGATGGGGCATCCACAGCCTCTCTGCACTGGCCCCTGTGTCGGGGACAAGCACCCTGAGAGTAAAGAACCTCTTCCCATCATCAAATCTCTTCCATCTCTTGCAGTTTGATCCCATTCCTCCTTGTCCCGTCACTAATGTTCCTGACCAAGAGTCCTCTCCCACTTCTCTGTAGTCCCTTCCCTCACTGGAAAGGTTCTGAGGTCTCCTGTGACTCTCTGTGCAATGTTCATAAGCTGAAATCTGCAAGTTGAAGCTTGTCGGCCCTCTGCAGTTATATAGTGGCGCTGGGGTTGTTCCTCAATGGCAACACAAAATTCTGAGGTATCAATTCATCAGCTGTTTTTATTGTGGTGGGATCTGAGTATTTGGGTCAGCAGAGCCCTATATTGTCAGGGGGTGGTGTCTGTGAGCCTGACACAGAATCCAGCACTCAGACTAATCTTTTCTTGAGTATGGTGGGTTTTTTCATTCCTTTCCTCCTGCCCTTAGCCATTGCTAGAATGTCACCGTGAAGATAGAATTGAGGCCGTTTTTCACTCATTACATGTTCTTGTTTGTTTTGTTTCTTCTGCAAGGCTGGGCAAGGTTGATCTTGATGCAAATTCATTCACATCTGAGGAGCTTAAAAAGGCCTTGGCTAAAATGAAGGAAAGTGAGAAGGCAGAAAGGAAGGTGAGTTTCCCATTTCTAAAGCAATGCACATTGCAGGGATCTGAAAACACCCTGTTACACTCTGCTGAAACACAATGGTTAAAATGATTGCTTGGAAAACACTGTGCAAACTAATTTTGTGGTGAATATGGACCTAAAATACCTTTATTAACCTGTTAGTGATATTGTTCCCTGACTTTTCTGTACGACTCGAAGATTCTGTGAGTGGTTTGGGTTGGATATGACCTTAAAGCTGATCCAGTCCCACCCCTGCCATGGGCAGGGACACCTTCCACTATCTCAGGTTGCTCCAAGCCCCATTCAAGCTGGCCTTCGACATTTCCAGGGATCCAGGGGCAGCCACAGCTGCTCTGAACAATGTAATTTATCTGTTTCACTGCAACTCAATTCACAAAAATGTCTGCAGACCCCAAAGGGAACTGGATTGCAGCTGACGGTATTTACAGGGGGTATTTCCCTTTACTCTCCTTGCTTTGGATTTCCAACCTTGTGCTCTGGATAGCAAAACCCAAGTGGCCATGGTGAAGCAGGGGCTGATGTTTCCTTACACAAGCTCCAAGTTGTCCATTTAGTTACAAAACAACCCACAACCCAAAGTAAATAGGTGGGAAGATGTGTGACTCATCAGGTACATCAGAGCCTCTTTCCCTTCTCCCCCTCAGCAGTATTTCTTTAACCCTCGCTCCTCCTGCTGCCTTGGTCTTGGCTCACTCAAACAAAAACTGAAAGAGGAGTCAAGGCTCTAAAGTTCTGGTGTCACAGAAAGGCTTTTTCTTCCCTTATGTGGCAGCACGGTATGATTTCATTTGCTGGAGATTATTTCCATAGCAGCATTGCTGATTGATTGCAGGGCTGCTGAAAAGGGCTGCTGGAAATGAGGATCATTGAAATGCAAAAATTAGTGATACTCTATTAGGTGAAAATAAGCCATCTTTTAAAACCCCCTGTTAGAATAGCTTTTGTCCCAGCAAGTGGGCTAAAAGCAGCTACATCTAATGCACCTAAAGTATTCCATTTGCGGTCACTCCTGCAGAGAGCAAATCCATCCCTGAAGGCTCAGTGTCAGAGGAAATGGAGTTACACCGAGCCTCTCTGTGCTCCGGCAGAGGCAGCTCTGGGAGGGATGGGTTGGGTGTGGTGCCTCTGGTAATTTATCATTCCATTGACACAGCTTTCACCTCCGTTGCTCACTTGGTTTTCCTCCAGCCCTCTCTGATCCCTCATGAGGAACAGGACAGTGCAAACCCTCCAGCTGAGGCTCACTCCGCATACAAACACATCTGGGCATTTGTGACAAATGCCTTCCAAAAGGGGCTTTCTGCCTTTCTCCTGTCCTTGGGGCAGCCCAGCTCCAGCATGGCCTCTCTGCTGCTTCTGTCCCCTGCAGCAGCAGGCTCTGTCCCCAGTGCCACCAGTGCTGATGTTCCTGCACCTCTGGGGCTCTCTGAGATCTCTGACAGAGCCTTTCCTCCTCACCACATGTTTTGTGTCAGCTCTCTGTTCAGGGCAGCCCTTGGGGTGCTGTTACTGCGAGGGAGGTGAGCTCAGGACAGGCTGTGTGCTGGCCAAGTCCCATGGCACAGCACGTCAGCTGCCCCCAGCTTATCACTGCTCCTTCTGCCTCCCTTTCTGACAGCTTCTGTCCTCACACCTCTCCCTAGGAGATAGACCCTTCCAGGAATTTGCTCAACACTTGGAAAGGCAAAAGCATCTTTGTCTGTGTCTGAGAACTCGTTGGAGTCACTGGGCACTTTGGGCTGGATGGGACCTCTGGAGCTCTCCAGCCTCATGTCCAGTTCCAGAGAGGTTCAGCTGTAAGATCAGGGAGGTGCCTCAGGGCTTTTTGCAGCCAGGTTTTGAGAAGATCCACTTGCAGGCAAGCAGAGAACAGCAGTACTGCTGCCTGTGGGCTTGATGTTGAATTGGATGGAAATGGGATGTAGAAATAGTGCACAAATGCTGTAGAGATGTAGAAGTGGTGCACAGAGCTCTACTGTTCACTCATATTGTGAGTATATCACAGCTAACTGGGTTCTTGGGCTTCTCAGAAGGACCCTGCCCCTGCACCTCTGATGTAGAGCAATAAATCCATTGGCACAGACAGCCAGGTTCCCTTTGTGAATTTTGGGGCTGGCATTCCTTTCTGTGTCTGTCTTGTCTCTCTTCATCTCCTATCTTGTTATCTCACATCTGGTTTTTCCTCCTTTTGTTTCCAAGGCCCGAGAGGAAGAGGTGAGGAAGAAGTTCCGGCCCATAGAGCAGCTGAAGGAGGAGTTTGAAAAGCTGAACATGAAGATAGAAACAGATTATGAAATTATGGGTAAATTAATCAGCAAATTCAACAGCTCTGCCTCTATGCTGGATGAGAAAGTCACGACGCTTTATGATCTTGAATATTATGTTCACCAGGTAGCAAGAATGCCTCAGTAACTACCGTGTAAAATCCAGGGGATACAGTGTCATAAACAGGGCTTTATTTTTCTTATCAGTATCAGGTAATACAAATTGCTTAATTACCATAATCCTGGGACAATACCAGACAGCAGAGGACTAGTGCAGGCTTATTTTATATCCAGGTTGGAATTAATCATCGCTTGTGCCAGGAGCCAGCAGTATCCTGGTGGTTGCCTGATTTGTTGTCTGTTCTCAGGCTGGTTTTCTTATCCTCTCTTTTTCCTTTTTTATCTCCTTAATGTTACAAAATGGCGTTTTAGCTGCCATTTTTGGGTAAGTAGAGTGGTGGTTGCTCAGAAAATAATTATTTTCTTTCTGCTTCCATGGAAAGCTGCCGTGGTTGATGGTAGGTGCCTTTATATCAGTTCACAGAGAACGTCTTTGTACCAGGAAAGGTGACAGCCACCCAAAACCCCCTATTTTGTCTTGGTGTGAGTAAGCAGTGGCAAGCAGAGCCTCGCTGTGCTAATTAGCTCTGTGTGAGGGTGAACATATTTCCTGGCATCTCGCTTCCTGAGGTTTGTGCTCACACTTTTCCCTCCTCTCTCTGATCTCTCTTGCTCTGCTTTCAGCTCACACATTCCTACCTCCCCTTGGATGCAGCTGCAGGCACAGAGCTCTGCTCCCCTGGGCTTGGTGCCTGCCTTGGTGCCACCCCTGGGAGGGTGTCTGGGCATCCAGCCTCTGCTCTGCCGTGTGGGAAGGGACTTGGCTTCTCCCTCCCCAGTGACTGGGGAGAGTCTGGAGTGCACTGGGAGAGTTTCCAATGGCACTTTGTCATTTCAGAGGGTGAATAGGACAACTCTTGGGAGGTGCCAGTGCAAGCCCTTTCACTGGAACAGCACTTGTTGAACCAAATGTGGTATTTGGAGGCAGGTAGCTGAAGTGTTGCTGCTGTGAGAGAGAGAGTCCATGTGCCAGCTGATACAAGTGTTATTTCCAGGGCTCTTTGTCTTGAATTTCCACTCTGAATTGTCATTGTGGGCATGCAGAGGCTTCCTTGCTGTTTGTTCTCCCTGCTTTTGTGTCACTGACTGCATTTGTGTGACTCAGAGTTAAATAACTGTGAACAATGGGCACCCAAAGAGCTTCATATTTGTACTCAGGGCTAATCTTGCCTGATTAAGGGTGCCAGAGCATCAGGCCATTGTGCTAAAAAGCAACCCCCAAATGCCCTGGCATGCCTTGAATTCCAGCATAGCAATCTGGACTATTCCAGCAGAAAATCCCTGCAGCACAGGATGGGGCAAACAATTTCAGAATGGCAGAGGAGCAGGGACTGGAGCATCAAACGGAAGCACATGCAGCATCAAAGGGGTCAGAGAGGGGGAATGGCAGGAGGCTGGCAGGAGCACAGGGGCTCCTTTGTGCGCCGATCACAGCGCTGCTCTGTGCCCGCGCTGTCGGGGCAGATGGCTGGGCAGCACCTTCTCGTCAGGCAGGAAGCTGATAAGAAATATGACTTGTCTCTAAGCCAGCATGGCTTTTCCTCCTCTTTCTTCTTCCAGTCAGTTGAATGCGTCCAGAGCATTATCTCTGCTTGGGACTGACTTTAGCAGCAGTGGCTTAATGTAATTACTGAACAGCAGCCAAAGGACGCTGGTGCTGCATAACCCTGGAAGGGCTGAACTGCCAGGACTCCTCTGCAGCGAGTCACAGCCCTGCTGTGGGAGCAGGGGATCCTTGCAGATGTGGGTGGCCAAGGACTTGTGTAGGGCCACTTTGCAAGTCCCACCTTCCCCAGCCTCCATCAGAGCAGTACCATGCCGTGCCGTGGCTTTTCAGAACTGTTCAGCTCCCGGCCATCCTGCTGCTGTCTCCGGGACACAGGATGCCCTGTGGAGTGGCAAATGCCATGCCCTGGAGGGCGTGCAAGCAAAGGCTGCTCCCTGCTCTGTGCCATGGTCACCCTGGAGCAGTGGGTGCGGGGCAGCTCGTGCCTCGGAGCGTGCTGTGGGAGCCATGGCTGGTGCCCAGCCCGGGGAGATGCTCTCTCCTGCCTTTGAAGAGTCAGCCCAAGGGCTCTGCCTTTGCTCAGCTTTTGGTTGCCAGCTCTGGTTTGCCTCTCCTCAGCCACGATTCAGCTTGGCATGTTTGGGAGTCCGTCTTGGAGAAGGAGTAGGAAGGTTTGGCTTGCTGGGTTATCTGTATCGCATAAAACCCAAATGCAAATGTGAAGAGGGAAGAGCATAACTCATAAACAGCATTCACGGTGCTTGCACAGCAGTGTGTGGAGCCAAGACCCGTTCTCAGGCATTGCAGGCTCTTTCTCTCAATTATTTACTCTGCTTATCTTCTCCTCTCCTCTGCTCTGACATGCTACACCATCTGTCTCTGCTAATTTCCTCTCCATCGTGTGCAGTTGATATGCTGCTTTCCCTCGCTCTTGTTTTCTAACATTTTCTCTCTCACCTTCCCTCCCTATTTTCTTTCTCCTCCAATTCAAACCTGCTCCCTGAATAACTGCTGTCATATTTGCTCTTCTCCTATCCCTCCCCTCGCCTGCTTTGCCCGTGTACTTTACTCAAGAGCTCTTTTGATCTTTGGTTTTTCTTCTGTGGTGATTTCAGTGGACTGAAGTGAGGTAGAAGCTGCTGCCTTGCAGCATACACTGTTCCCCAGAGAGGTTAATACCTTCAAGTTGTTAAGTTTGGGGATTTTGTTAGTTTTAGAACTGGAGCTCTCACAACAGACTCTGGTTAGAAAAGATAAACACATCTTCAGAATAAGCTTTACAGCACAACAGCACAATTTACATTCTGCTGTTGTGGTGTCTCACTGACGCTGGGGCAGCACAAAGGACTCTGGTGCTGCTGAGGTTACAGCAGGGGATGGTTTTACCACTCCAGCTGCTGGATGCAAATTCCTGCCTGTCCATATATTCCCTCTCATGCAGAAGTCGATGTCTGATTCCAGCACTAAACCAGTTTTTACAGAGGCTGAGCAATAAAAGGACCCACTGGCAGATGAAATTGGGTTGCTGCATAGATTTCGTTGTAGATAAAGATGGGTCTGCAGAAAAGTGAGAGCTCTGGCAGGCCTGGTTTATAGGGACAGTTAAAAGAACAGCATCTGAAAGGATACAAAAGCTGCTGCAAATCCTGAATCAGCCCCAGCAGACCTGCAGAGAGCAGCTTTGCAGAGGGACAGGTGGGTATTGTCCCACTGGGGAGCAGAGATGAGCTGGAGCTCCCCAGGTCCTGCTTTGGTTGGTAACGGCAGACCTGTAGGACACAAAGCTTCTTCTTCTCCTGGGTACCTGAAATATCTGACTTAGGGCCAATTTTGATGAAGGTACATGGTTGAGATACAAATAACACTGAGCATGAAGTCATTGACTAGAAGAGGGTCCCACATGCCCTGCATGGCTTGTGGTCCTGTTCCACCTCATCAGGGGGTCGGCTTGCCCTGCTGATAACTCATTTTTATATTCTGTTTCCATCAGCCAACGATTGCTGTTGTGTCCCTGTCTTTCAGAGAGATATGTTGAATTTCTAAACCTGATTTTTCTGTGCAGGCAGAAACTGATTTTTCTGTGCAGGCAGTTCTGAGCATTCATCAGATCCTCTTTTAAACTGAAAAAAAAATCATTGAATACCAAAATGCATTGATTTGACTTTGGACTGAATTTTGTACTTGAAGTAGTTTGTGCTGTTTCTCTAAATTTTGTCTGTGAGCACTCAGAGCCTTTTCTGATCTCCTCTCCAAGAGCAGATGCCCGCTGGGACTGTGCCTGGCTAGCCCCTGATCCACTTAGAGCCAGAGGCTGATGAATTCCCACTAATGTGCAAACTTTTCCCTACTGGCAGTTAATCCATTATTGTTTGCTTAGAAAAGTCATTGTGGGGCTGCTCCCTGGGGAGGCTCCTGGATGACCCCTCCAAGCTGGGACTGGCTTTTTCCTTCCTTGTCCATGGGAAGTTGTTGATGGAGAACTCCCAGAACTGCCCATGCTACTCGCTCCCATGCCCCCTTTGCACCCTGTTGGTGCTGACAGGCTCCTAAACATCCCTGACTCCTGGTGCTACAATTACAGCATCAATTAATTAACTTCATTTGCAAAACATGCAATTCCCTGGATCCCTAGTAAAGGCTTGCTCAGGGGAGAGCAAAGAGCTGGAGTTTTTTGACATCAGCAGATATATTGAGTTTTTGACACCACCTGAATTGCCAAAGTACATGTCAAGAGCAGTTTTGATAGCTATAATCAAAGTATTTGAGTTTCCAGTGATGCCCTCTGAGTGTGACAATGTCCTCCCACGAGGACACTGTGCCTGGGCAGCTGTGACATCTCTGCTCATGGGCAGGGCTGTGCTAAACTCAGCCACAGCCATTCCCTCGGAATTTTTAATCCCTTGTAAAACTCCCTGCTGGTCAAAGCAGGAGGGAAGGGATGCTGTGGGTGTGAAGGGAGGTGTTCTCCAGGGGCTGGGGCTTTGTGCTGATGGAAGCTGCTCTCTCCCAGGTGGACAATGCCAAGGATTTCCTGTCCATGGGTGGGCTCCGGCTGGTGATCGAGGAGCTGAACAGCAGCGAGGCCTCACTGAAGGAACACGCTGCCTTTGTCCTGGGAGCTGCCCTGTCCAGGTGAGACCTGCCCTCACCTGGGCTCTGTGCCTCTCTCCACCTCCCTTGGTTTATTTCTGATAGCAGAGACCAAAAGCTGTGTTGTGACACACCACAAAACTGTCTTGTCCCCTTCCTCGCCCTTGCAACATCTGTTTCCCCTTCTCCTCAGTGTGTCCTTATCTTGCTCATTGGACACATCCAGAAGTAATGTGGTGTCAAATCTATGATTGTTTCTTGGTTTCCCTGGCCTCCCTGTTTCTACAAAGTCCAAGGAAGGAATAATTCTCCTTCTGTCCCACTGACAGCTCTCTCTGGGGGAAGATGTAACAGAGGGTACAGTTACAAGCACCCAGTGAGCACCTTTGTCCTTCCTCATCCTTGCTCCTGGGCTGCCTCAGGATGGCAAGGTGCTGATTTGAGCAGCTCCCGTGGTCTTTAGAGAGAGATTTGGGCCCCATGAACACGTGCCTCTGACATCAAAGGCGTGTTGATTAGATGTGGGGTCAGGAATAAGGGTCAGCAGCCAGAATCCAGAGGAGACTGACCTGCAGAATGTTTGAGGTTCAGGGGAAGGAGCCTGCTCTTCCTTATGCTGGGGCATCCTGTGTAGTGCTGGCTGCAGGAGGTATCCTGTGGGCTCCATGGGTTTTCCTGGTGCCCCTTTTTTGATTTATGGGTTTTGGGGCTTTGCAGGGGATGTGTTGCTCATTCAGAGGTGCAGAGGCTTTAGAAATGCATTGGATGGACTCAAATTCAGGATCAGAAGTGCAGAGTGAAAACTGAATGTCAGGACTGTTTTATCTGCATATTTCTACACCTAAAAATATAGTCACCTTCTCCAGCATCATAAATTATTTATGGCCTAGTCTAACACATGGTGCATGCACAGACCTGCATTTACTTGGCAATCTCATATGCAATGCAGTTGGGCCTCAGCGTGTGTGGAGTGATGGGCCTCGTGGACAGGAGCAGGTACCCAGGTTTATACCAGGGAAGGATCCAGCTTCTAGTCTGAAACAGAGCCTGATTTAGGGATGACAGGAAGATACATGAGAAACAAAACCTGCTCTTCATATTCTGGTGTATCTTTGTCTCTGAAACAATACCAGAGTGGTTTGCTCAGGTTCTTTATGTAGACTCTTTCTGCATACAGAGAAGATCATGCAGAGGATCTGGAAACATTTGCAGGTAACTTATGAAATGACAGGGGCTGCTAAAGAGCTTCTTTCCAGATGTACCTGCCATGACATGGCCAGGACTCCAAAAATTCATTGTCTCATGGTACCTGACAGTGTAGCAGTGGCCACGAGAGTCACGCTTTTGTGTAGTGTTTCTTACTCAAGTGCAAAAATCTTCTTTGGAGAGAGCCTCTCATCTGATAGGACAACATTAAACTGCTGCTTTGCAAACTTGTGGACTTTTTTTCTTTGAAGGACATTCTGGCAGATGGTAATTTGGAGTGGTTTGGCTGATACATGGTCTGAGAGCTCTGCTCCAAAATGTGAGGGATATTATGCCTTGGTTTGAGTTTGCTTTTTCTCCCCTTGCTGTGCTTAAGCTTTCTCAGTAGACACCTACATGCCAACTTGTCTGCTGTGTGCTCACTTGTTTAATTCGTTTGTTCATACATTTTCTCAGCTTACTCCATGCTCTAGTTAAACTGTTGGGGGCATTTCAGGTACTTCACACAGCATTTTGTGTTTTTCTGAGGGCTTGTTTTTTATTTCCTTCCCTCATGGTTGTTCCGGAGAGCCTTAGAGAGGTGGTAGGGCTTTCCAGTAAATTCCCAGAGGTGTCACAGCTCGCTGGGCTGCAGGGACGTGATCTGCTCTGTGCTTGTGTGCCTGGGGCTGGTGTCAGATCCTCTGCTGGATGCTGAGCCTGGGAAGAGGCAATGGTCTGCTGCTCACCAAATGGGTCTGTGGCCACCTCCCAGGTCTCTTCAGCCAGGCTGGCTCAGGCCAGTGGTTTCAAGCCAGGCAAACATTCCCAGAGGGAAATCTGGGCATGATGAGAGCAGCTCCAGAGCCTGGCACAGGAGGTCAGTAACTCCTGGCACAGCTCAGTCTGGAAGAGGGAGTTTGGCCTTGTCTGTAGACAAGTGTTTAACACAGGAGGAAACCACTGGAGACAGAGTGATTCCAGACATGCCTGGGACACATCCAGAACTTTTCAGCTCTCAGAAATACCCAGATCTTCTCCAGATTTGCACTGTCCTTAACTCTGCTCAGGTAGTCAAGCAGGTAAGGGATGGAACAAACAGCTGCAGCCCCCAGGTCCTGCCTGCACATGGCCCTGCCAGGACCTGGCTCAGAGCTCTGGCTGTGTTGGAAGCCCATTGGAACAAAAAGGTTTTCCAGGGGATCAGCATCTTGAGCCAACAGGCCAGGGGGCTGGCCAAGACTTGGATCAGCAAAGGCAGCAGGAGGAGAAGGCACAACAGGGCCAGCTCAGAATTTCCCCTTCCTGATATTATTGCTCCTATTTATTTGGCTCAAAGCAGACTTGAAAAGCAGCCATAGCACAGCATGACTGGGACATGAACATGCCCTGCATGTGCAGCCAGGGCTGTCCTGCAGAGCAGCTCCTGCAGCCCTCAGGGCTCTTGGCCAGCCCAGGGCATGTGCCACCTGCCAGGGGCAGCTCCCAGCCTGCCTGGCAGCTCCCCATGGACGCTGCAGGGGAGAAGTTGGAGGTGGAAGGAGCCACCCCCATCAGGGCAGATTCCTCCTGCTGTGGAGATGGTGCTGCATGGCCAGGGCTGCTCTCAGCTTTCTTCTAAAGGGAAGGGAAAGGGGCTGTCAGCTTTGGCTGTGTCACTGAGACTCCTGCACTGTCACCCTGGGCATCAGCAGATGGGCCTCAGATCTCCCTCAGAAAGTGCCTCCTCAGCCTTGTCTCCCGACAGACAGCAGCAGCAGCACCTTGGCTTGCAGCATCTCTGTTTGTGTGGCCTGCCCTTAAGGCCCTGCTGCCAGGGGGATGCCCCTGGGCAGTGCCCAGTGCTGGGAGGGGTCTGCAGGACAGAGCTGAGCCCCCAGGGCTGGGCTGGGCTCTGGCAGCACTGGCAGGGACAAGGCTTGGGTAAAGAGAAACAGCTCCCAGTAGGCACAACTCGAGGCAGCAGAGAGCCAGGCCAACCCTTGGTATCCCTCCAGCCAACAGCATCAGGGAAGAGTGTAGGGTTTGGAGAGATTGATTTTGAAACTGGAGTGTTCAAAAAGGCTACGTTTTTTATAACTACAGTTAATAATTTTTCCATTCTGTACTAGAGGGAGGTGAAATGAGCAACGGGCAGCTGTTTAGGATGAGCAGCTCTGACTATTCTGGGGCACAGGGAGGCTTGTTTTCCCTCTGGGCTCCCCAGTGTTCAGGGTGAGAGCAATGCCAAGAACAGGATTTCTGTCCGTTCTTAAAAACACACAGTTACTTAGCAGCCGAATTCTTAACTCAAAAATAAAAAAGTAAATGAAATTTCCACAAAGAAAGAAAAGGAATTTTTATTGCTTGTGTAAGAAAATAGCATAGGACTGACTCAAGGTAATTTGTCCAAATTGTCAATGTGTCTTTAAAAAGCTCACAATGTCCATAATGAAGAAATGTCCAACAGCAGCTCCATCAGGCACTTCCTCCTGCTGGCATTGGCAGACACGCCGCAGCTGCAGCTCCTGCATTTCTGCCTCTTGCTGGGCATCTCCCTGGCTGCCCTCCTGGGCAACGGCCTCATCATCAGCGCTGTAGCCTGCGGCCACCACCGGGACACGCCCATGTTCTTCTTCCTGCTCAACCTAGCCCTCACTGGCCTGGGCTCCATCTGCACCACTGTCCCCAAAGCCATGCACAATTGCCTCTGGGACACCAGGAACATCTCCTATGCAGGATGTGCTGCACAGCTCTTTTTTTTTGTGTTTTTCATGTCATTAGAGGTTTCCCTCCTGACCATCATGAGCTACGACCGCTACGTGTCCATCTGCAAACCCCTGCACTACGGGACCCTCCTGGGCAGCAGAGCTTGTGCCCACATGGCAGCAGCTGCCTGGGCCAGTGCCTTTCTCTATGCTCTCATGCACACAGCCAATACATTTTCCCTGCCCCTGTGCCATGGCAATGCCCTGGGCCAGTTCTTCTGTGAAATCCCCCAGATTCTCAAGCTCTCCTGCTCCAAATCCTACCCCAGGGAACTTGGGCTTCTTGCTGTAAGTGTCTCTGTAGCCTCAAGCTGCTTTGTGTTCATTGTTTTCTCTTATGTGCAGATCTTCAGGGCTGTGCTGAGGATCCCCTCTGAGCAGGGACGACACAAAGCCTTTTCCACCTGCCTCCCTCACCTGGCCGTGGTCTCCCTGTTTCTCAGCACTGCCATTTTTACCTACCTGAAGCCCCCCTCCATCTCTTCCGCATCCCTGGATCTGGCCCTGTCAGTTCTGTACTCGTTGGTGCCTCCAGCCCTGAACCCCCTCATTTACAGCCTGAGGAACCAGGAGCTCAAGGCTTCCATGTGGGCACTGATGACTGGATGCTTTCAGAAACATTAAACTACTGGCCTATTTCTGCCAATCACTTGTAATAAAAGTAATCTTCAATACTTTTTGTTAGTTTCACTTTGCAGGTTCTTTACCTTTGTTTTAATTTTAAAGTATTGTCTACAAAGTGATGTCATTGTGCCATTTCTCATTTTGTTTCCCTTCTCCTTTACTGTGACCCACAACCTGTTTCTATGAGGAGCTGTGCTCTCAGTGGCTGTAAGTGAACTAAAGGATCTCCCAGGAAAGTTTTTTGCAGAGATGCCCTTTTGTTCCTTCTCTGGAGCTGCAGCAGCAATGTCTGTGTGCAGAGCTGGAGGCAGATCAGTGCTGGCCCAGCAGCTGTGCCCAGCACCAGCAGCCACACTTGGTGTTGCCAGTGCTGCTGCCGTGGCCCTGCCCCGCTGCCCTGGTGGCCCTGGTGTTGCTGCAGGGCCTGAGTGCTCTCGGGGCCGGGCACAGCCCTGGGGGTGGCAGTGCCGGGGCTGCAGCAGGGACAGGCCATGGGCACTGCTGGGGCAGCGCTGACGCCTCAGGCCAGGCCCTGGGGGCTCCAGGCTCCTTGCCCAGGCTCTCTCAAGAACACACCCAGGCCAATGCTCAGCACAGAAAACCCCCGTGAGCAGCCCCAGGCTGGCCGTGGGCAGGCTGGGGGCAAACAGCATGGCTGGGGCTCTGCAAGGGCCCTGGGGCAGACGGGAAGGAGCAGCAGAGCAGGGGCTGATCCATCCCCAGTGCACTGCACAGCCCAGGGCAGCGTCCCAGAGCGTCCTGATGCAGCTGCCAACAACATCCCCCCTCTGCAGCCCTGGCCTCTCCCCCAGCTCACACAGGTGCCCCATCCTTGCAGGCACAGACACGGCAGCACTGGCTCAGCAGCCCCTGTTTGCATTGCACACAGCAGGGGGAGCACCCCCATGCTGTTGCTGTGGGGACATGAACCTGAGGGAGCACAAATGCCATCAGCCCCTGGGGCCAGCAAGGGCTGGGGGACACCAGGGAAACCACTCAGCTTTGTCCTGGCCTCTGCAGTCAGCCAGAAAGTTTGTTCCCATCAGCTGGGAGTTTCCTGTGCCACTGCAGACGCTGTTGCTCAGAGCCAGGGCTGCCTGGCAGCCACCCTGAAACTGCCCTGAGCATTTCCTTGCCTTCACCTTTGCTTTCTTTACTCTTCCCTGGTAGTAATTTCTTCCTTTTGCCCACCCCTGTTCCTGCCCTGGAAAAGGGCAAATAGCCCATCCCTGTTTGCCCTTTTGTCTCCTCTCCCCAGCCTTTTTGCCCTTTTCTGGGACACACTCCAGCCCCTCCATGTCCTTCCTAAATTGGGGGACCCAGAACTGGACACAGCACGTGAGATGCTGCCCAACCAGTGCTGAGCACAGGGGAAGAATCCCTGCCCTGCTCCTGCTGGCCATACCATTCTTGATCCATAGGAGTGCCAGGGGTTGGATAAAAGAAATGGTGGAGAGGGGGTGGGAATAAAGTGCAATTGATTGTCAGCCATGAAGGGTCCTGATATTTGTATATATTCCGACTGCATTAGAAGGTGCTGGGGGTCAATATCAACTGGGGATTGTAGATATCAAACTATAAAAAGGAAAAGAAAATAGGACAAAAAGTTCTCTCTGCTTTTTTTTTTTTAAGATAGCAGATTGAATTTTGTTATGTTTGCTCAAGTATCCCATCATAAAAATAACCAAACAATATTAAAAGTAGCAGCAATTTTAAATGAATAGTTAAAATAAAAAACTATAAATTGGATACAATATAATTCAATTAAAATAAGGGATAATTTGGTTCCAATAATAGCGCATAAGCAAAAGATAACCACGGGGTACGGAGGGCAGGGTTCTGGGACCCTTGCCACCTCACGTACAAGCTTGCTAAGTGAAAATCATCCCTTATATGCCATGTGTCAATACCATCTCCTCCCATTTTCGGTTGGTCATATCTCTATCTCCGCTTTCATTACCACCTTTACCACCCGTGCGCCACCACTCGGTTTGGTGGTCACACAAGTCTTTGGGGGTCGTCACTGATGAAGGCTCTGTAGTCTTCTTCTGTGTCCTTTAATTCACGTTTGGGTTACACATGCGCACCAAGCCAGTACAATGTAAGCCAAGACTAACATATCGCTATGTCTACATATCAAGGCATTAAATCCCTTATGATTAGCATTTTTTGGGACCCAACCAGGTTTTTGCTCATTTTTAGCAATGACATCTTTGGCTTCTTTCCTGTGATCCTTGAAAACTCTGCCGGGAGGGGGAGGGTGGAGCCCCTCCTCTCCCTCTCTTCTTTTGCATTACAACTTCTAACTATTTTATTATTCCCAAATATTAATTACTGTATCAATATCAATTACTGTTTCAATTTTTATCAGCATGAATCATACCTATTTATCACAAATCCCCCATTTATCTTCTTGATCATTATGATTTGTGCTTTATTATAAAGCTATGCTCTGATATCTTTTGTATTTTTTCAGAATTTTGGTTTTCTTGTTGTCTCTTTTCAGCTTCAAACTTTTCTAGCATTTCTATTACTGCCTCTAGTCTTTCACACTCTCTTTCAAGTTTAGTTAGCATTTCTTGTTCTATTTCAATCTTTTTAGGTCTTTGTTCTTTAACAGGGGTCGATTCAGCTTTTAATACCATTATAGATCTTGGTTTTCCTTTTTCTGCTGATTCTGAATCTAGAGACATTGTTGTAATCTGCATCCCCTGAATCACTGAGTGAATTAGCTTAATAAAACACAAAATCATACAAAGCAGAAACAGAAGTCCCAGAATTGAGCATAACAACATGAACTCTAACTTTTTTTTCCAAACGCTTCCAAAGAGGTTATCCCACCAATCTGCTTTCAAGATTGAATTCCACTTTTGTACCGGGCACATGAGCCACTCTTTTAATTTCTTCTGCAAGTTCTGTGATAGCTTCCCCATAATCATCAATTTATACACAGCACTCAGATTCATTTAATCTCCCACAAACTCCTCCTTTTTCTGCTAACAGATAGTCTAGGGCAATCCTATTTTGGTACACAAATGCCCGCATTTTTGTATATTGCCTGGCTAACATTTTTAAAGCACTGGAGGTGTGATTTGACACTACCCCTACTGCTGCTTGGAGCCTTATTAATCGATTCAACAGGTAAACTGGGGTCCTATATCCCCATGACCCATCCTGAGCCCATCTTGCTGGTTCATAATATGCTATAATTCATTCTGCAGGCCACCCCTCCTCCCATCCTTTTTGGTTCCCTCCTGCTGTTGGAAAGTTGAAATTCAAATCCCTTTTACTCTGCTGCAGGGTTTCATACAGAGGAGTTCTTAACACATTGCTCCTAGACCTCGGTAGAGCAAAGAAGGAGGGTTGTATTACTCTGAACGTACAGGTTCCTCCCCATTTTTGAGGTGACTCACTGTATGCTCGTTGCCCACAAATCCAATATATCCCATCTGAGGCTTTCCATTTCTTATCAGTTTTCTCCAGTTGTTCTCAATATGACCTCAGGCTGTCGATGGATTGGTAGGGGTTAGCTCCAGGACTTCTGTACTAGCATAAATTAATCTGTTCATCCCATTCACAATTTTTTTTTTTTATTGATCCTCAATATCTTATAGGGGTTTCAGGTCACCAAACTTTTGAACAATTATCCATATTGACTACTAATGTGGATTTACAAAGAGTATGCCCCACTACTTTATTAAATTTCCTTCTTTCTCGAGTTACACAAATGATTCTAATTACTTGATGGCTTAAAATCCATCCTTCAGGTCTCTTCAATGTTCCAGAAATTTGGGTGCGATTCTACTTTAAAAATTGCTCTGGAGGTAAGTTCTCACTTTTCCACAGCCGTCTTTCAGCCATTTTTAGACCTCTACAAATCCAACATTTGGATAATCCCAATTCTGTAGCAATCTCTTGTATCAATCCCACAAACAGATTCTTATTCGAGGCTGGCAAATCCCAATCTTTGTAGTGCTGTTTTAGTTGTTTATACAGTTCAGCCAATTCTGTTGACTCTTTTCTCCTGTTTTTTCCTCTATTCCCCTTTGTTTCTTTTTTTTTTTTTTTTTTCTCTTTCCATTTTTCTTTTAGTGCCTGGTTTCCCTGTACTTGGATCCTTTCCATTATCATCTCTTTCAAAACAAAAGAATCTTCCATATTGAGGGCAAATTTGATCATCATGGGGATAAGGAGCTTGTCTATTATATCTCAAATTTTTCCTTACCCAATACATCTTTCTTTCCTTAATACAAACATCTATAAAACTGCTGTGATTGTAGCAAGCAGAACTAACATATAGGTGTATCACAAACACAGATTTCATCTTGTCCTTAATCTACACAGGGTGATTGCAATAGTCACAAATGTTGAAATTACTGGGACTTGGTTTTTGCTCTGATTGCTTTTTCATTGCCGAAACTCGCTCTAGTGTGGCTCTCTGACTTTGGCCAACCGTCCAGGGTACCATAATGATCACAGTGAAAATAATCCTCAGGAAATCTACCTTTCTACCTTTCTCAAAGTCCCTTGGGTTGCAACCAAGGGCCGAGATGCCAGTCTTCTCGGGAGCAAAGGTAATATTCTGGGATCTAGTCACTGGTGCTTTTCGTTTCCTTGGTACCCATAGCCCCACAGGGTTTGCTTGTCCCCTTTTAAATTCCATTTCTCTGTTCTGGCTAGTTAAGAAGAAATAATTACAATGAAAAGAACAGGGAAAATGTTAGGCAGGAACACTATAAATTTATATTTTCCAAAATTTCAGAGATATGCCAACCACACTAAGACTTAATTAATTTTTTTTTTTTAAATTTTCTTCAAGGGCGGGGAGTGCATTAAGTCTCTGCCTCCAATTCCGGGGCCAATATGCCCCAAAAACATGCCTATGATGTGATATATAGACTTCTTCTCCCCAACAACTATCAATTATGAGACACTGGTCTATAATATTATGAGTTGCTCATTCTCTTATTTGTGCTATTGCCAATATAGCAAGAACCAATTGATCTAAGTTCTCTATTAATCCAATTGCTGCTTGAAGAGTCCCGTCTCCCAGTCTCAAAGGTATTTCAAAGAAATCAATAGCAATGAGTTCTATAGTTAGCTGGCTAAATACATAACCATAGCAAAACAAGCAAATCAATTGTCTCTCTTTCTCTTCCCTCTTACTTTCCACCACGAGTTAAAGCAAAGTGTGCAAACAATACATATCCAGGGATGACACCCTAAACCATGTTTACTGCACTCCCAACATTTTACTTGTCTCTGAGCTCTTTTAGCAACAGGTGTTATCAATCTCAGTTTCTGGAATTGCAGTTCTGTAATCAATTCTAATAATGTTGCTGGTGGGTGATCCTGGAGGAGATCTTCGATCTTTTTAGGCTGTTCCCACCTATTCAGAAAGTCTTTTATTCTTTTTCCACCGGTGTTCTTCTGCCTCTGAGCTCAAGGGAATTGCGGTTCGCAGCCACTCCAGGATGCTTAGTTCCTTCTTAATAAATCAGGGTTAATATAAATCTACTTAAATCCCACCATATTTTCACATTCTTGGAATTTCATGTTCCAACAATATTTTAGCTACCGTTTAAACTGTAGCCCGAGTTGCTGGAAATGCTTCAACTCACTGAGTTAATTCATCTATTATAACTAACAAATATTCCACCGAGCCACTTAAAGCAAGTCTACAAAATCAACCTGAATCTTTTCAAATAGCCTGTAGGCTTTTTTTTTGTCGTCCAGAGGGAGGGCTCTTTAACACTTTCTTATCTACCTTTTGACAGGTAAGACACACCTGGGTAATTTGTTTTCCAATTTCAAATATCCTTATGCACCCATAAAATTTTAAAAAGTGATCACGAAAGGCTCTTGTTCCCCAGTGTGTCTGTCTATGCAAGTTATCTAAGATCTAATATGCCACTGGTTTTGGCATCATAATCCTGCCATCAGGAAAAACTCACTTTCCCTCCTTGAATGTTGCTCCTAATTTCCTTATAGCTGCCAGTTCTGCTAGCGGAAGGGAAAGTGTCTCCTGCTGAATTTCTATTTTTTGTAAGGTCATGATTTCAGTATCTCTTTTCCTTAAGGTTGCTCTTTTTTGCTTCTTCATCAGCCAAATTATTTCTCTGACTCTAATGTCCCTCCCTCTCTGGCATTCCTTTACATGAACTACTGCTATTTTCTTTGAGCCTTTTAAAGCTTCAAGTATCTGAATTATCAATTCCCCGTGTATTAACCTTTTCCCTTGAGAGTTTATAAGTCCCCTTTCCTTCCAAATTTTTCTAAAAGTATGTACTACACTAAAAGCATATTTGGAGTCTGTATAAATAGTCCCTTCTTGCCCTTTTAGTATTAATAATGCCCAGAGTAATGCATAAAATTCACAGGCTTGTGCTGACCAGGAGGGACTAAGGGGACCAGACTCCTCTACCCTAAACTTTTCCCATTTCACCTGAACGCCAACCCATGTCATTAATTTCTAGATTATCTTCTTCAGTTAAAGAATAAATTTTAAGTTTTCCTTCACAGGGTTTTATCCGTAAATTTAAGGCTATTATTAGATCTCTGCCTAACAAATTATTCTCGGCCTCTGGTATCAACAATAAATCATTTACTCCAAATTTGCCATCTGTTTCAATTTGCACTCCTTTTATTACAGGAAAAGGGAAACCACCTCCCGTAATTCCGATTACTGAAACTCGCTCACGACTTATCTCACATCCCTGGGGTAATTTTGTCACTGTCGACTGAGAAACTCCTGTATTGACTAAAAATACAACTTCTTCACTCTGAGGACCTACTTTTAGTTTTGTTATCAAGGCCTCTTCTGGTTGTATTTCGGTCCTCTTCATTAAACAAAACTCTTGACCTCTCTGATTCTCCTGAGTAGTTTTCTCATCTTGCTGTTTCTTTCTGCAATTTTTTTGCAGGTGCCCCTTTTTATGACAATAAAAACAGGTAGGTCCCGCATCCTTTAAAGTAGGACAAGAATGTTTTAAGTATCTTTTCTTGTGGCGGGAAAAATGCACAGGTCTTGTCTTCCTAAAAATAGATCCTGACATCCGCCATTTGTTTTTCCCTGCAGATTCTTCTGTATTCAAAGCTGCCTGCATTTCTTGAACGCCGCAACCAAAATTCTGGCATCTGCTTTCTGCTTTTTCTCATTTCTCTTTACAAACGCCCTTTGTGCTTCTCTCAGTAACACTTGAAGTCCCCTGTCCTGCCAGTCTTCTAATTTTTCCAGCTTTTTCCTGATGTCACTGCAAGATCTGGTCACAAACTGAATTTTTAACAAAACCTGCCCAACTGCAGTATCAGTATCTATACCTGAATATAATTGCAAGTCTCTTTTTAATCTTTTTAATCATTCTGCTGGGGACTCATATTTTTTCTGATGCTCACTCAAAGCTTTTCCTATATTATGTCCCTTAGGCACTGCCCTCCGAATTCCTTGATTTTCTTCCCTTCGGGATTTCCATTCATCCCAAAACTGTATTATCATCCCCAGTGGGCTGTCCTGAGGAATGCTCCTTCCCTGAGAACCCCCCTCACGGTTCCCCGATTCCTCAAACCACTGCGAATTTTTCCTACAATCCGCAGCCCCTGGGTCAAGGAACTTACTTTTTCCCTGACCCATTTCTGGCGGCAACAAACTAAGAAATCCCCGGTACCAGGAAAGTCTTAGTTTCCCACACTCACCTCGTGGCTCAACTGCCTCACTTATTACACTGTCACACTGCCTTTTCAATCTACCTGTTCCACTTCTATCTCTCCCTCTGCAATCTACTTGTTCCACTCCTATCTCTCCCTCTTTCTCAATTTATTAGCCCCGATCTCTCACCATCTAATCACATACTAAATTGCCTGCTACCAACCCCTCCAAGGAAATTGAACCTATTCATTCACTCTCTTTCTCAGTCTCCCTACTGAGTCAATACCTCCTGCTCAAGGACCCTCCCACAGGTGCCTGGACCAGGGATCCCCTCCTTGCCCCTGGGTCAAACCCTCCCAGGGTCCCCACTCATTCACTTTGCACTTCCCTCCTTTTCCGGCCGGTCTCCTCGCGGAGAACACGAAAACGCGGTACAGGGAGGTCCCACTTGCTTCGGGGGTCCGGGACTGCCCAGCCCCCGTCTCAGACACTCCACACACACTCACACATGCATACAGCCGCCCCCTGACCCAAAACCCCGTGATACTCACAGCCTGATCTTCTCACGAGGGTCTTCGTGCACAAAGCAGTTTTCTATGGGTACTCTCTCTCCTATAAGCCGGCACTCTGATGGGAGCCTCTCTTGCACGCTCTTAAAAACTAATTTGCTTATGTGTTATTGTAATAAAGCCTCTCTTTTCCCAAGGGAGAGTGGTCTAGCCTTGGGACCACTTAAAAGTCTGGTGGGGAGCTCCTTCCCAGAAACTATCCACCTCCCCGGAGTTGAGAGAGTCACGGATGTCGCCACCAAAATTGTTATGTTTGCCCAATTATCCTATCATAAAAAAAGCCAAACAATATTAAAAGTAGTAACAATTTTAATTTAATAGTTAAAATAAAAAAAAATTATAAAATTTGATACAATATAATTTGATTAAAATAAGGGATAATTTGGTTCCAATAATAGCGCATAAGCAAAAGATAACCACGGGGTATGGAGGGCAGGGTTCTGGGACCCTTGCAACATCACATACGAGCTTGCAAAGTGAAAATCACCCCTTATATGCCATGTGTCAATACCATCTCCTCCCATTTTCGGTTCGTCATATCTCTATCTCAGCCTTCATTACCACCTTTACCACACATGCGCCACCACTCGGTTTGGTGGTCACACAAGTCTTTGGGGGTCGTCACTGATGAAGGCTCTGTAGTCTTCTTCTGTGTCCTTTAATTCACGTTTGGGTTACACATGCGCACCAAGCCAGTACAATGTTAGCCAAGACTAACATATCACTGCATCTACATATCAAGGCAATAAATCCCTTATAATTACCATTTTCTGGGACCCAACCAGGTTTTTGCTCATTTTTAGCAATGACATCTTTGGCTTCTTTCCTGTGGTCCTTGACAACATCTCCTGGGAAGGGGGGGGGGGGGGTGGAGCCCCTCCTATCCTTCTCTTCTTTGGCATTACAACTTCTAACTATTTTATTATTCTCAAATATCAATTACTGTATCAATATTGATTGCTGTTTCAATTTTTATCAGCACGAATCATACCTATTTATCATACATGTAAATTGCAGTTTAATGAACTTGACTTGAATTCAGTTTTGACTTCTGAAGAATTAAAAATCTGAATGACAATGACACAGCCTCACAGCCTCACCTTCCCTTAGTGATATGTGAAAGGCCAGAACAAGAAGAGGGAATCTGGTGCCTGCTGAAATCCACATGTACTGAGAAATTATTGTTTTTATTGAAAGAACAGTTTAAATTACAGGACGGTGTCTTGCTTTGGTGAGCCCTCATCCCTCTCTGATACACCTCACCTCAATGTAAACTTCAGGTGGTTTGGGGTTTTCTTTTTCTTTCTCCAAAACACGAAGAGATCAAAATTCTTGGTAAAAACAGGACTTCTACTTTCAAAGCTAAAGAGAAGCTCTGCAGGGCTTCTTCCTAGATACGGATAAAATACCCTGGTAATCTTATCACACCCTGTTCTCAAACTTTTGGGACCAGCTTCTACTCTGGAACACCATGGCTTCCTTGTAATCTGAAAGAGGGAACAAATCAAACCTCAAGAGCTGGTCCTACCTTTAAAACCAGTGTTCCTCCCACCAGAAACTTCTTTTCCTGTTGTGATAGATGAGTCATGTGATGATTGACTCTCACAATTAATAGAAAAATATCATGTATATAAGTTAAGAAAAGTTTTATAGATTTATAGTTATTCTGCACCCCATCCCATGGTTATCAAGGGACAGCTGGGGTTGGGACATCTGGGAGGGCTGGCTTGTCACTATGGCCACACTTGACCCCCAATCAGGATTTGAGGAAGAGATCTCCACCACTGGACAGCAAAGAAGGGGTTGATGGACAAAACTTTGGGAGGGGTTAAAGGGTTAAAAAGGGAAAGTCTCCAGTGTGAGGGGGCTGAGCACATGGCGAGGAAAATCTTTTGCTCCTGGTGCTGTAACCTTTTTTCTTTATTCAGTCTTCTGTTGTGTTTTTGATAAGGTTTAATAAACCTTCCAAAACTATGAAGAGTAGCTATATCTCACACTGTGGTCTGCAACCCTCACTCTTTATTACAATAAAATGCTTCTTTTTATTAGGTTTACATCAGTTCCATATGAGCTTTTATGAGCTTTTATGTCTTTTTATCTATATATGTTTAATACCACTTTCTGCTTATTGCAACATTCCAGGAATCCCTTTTGACTCTTCTCTCCATATTCCTGCAGAAGGTCAGGTCACTGTGGGTTTTACACCAATAAAAATCCAGGTTGTTCAGATCCTAGGTGTGATGGGCAGGCACAATTTCCCTGCTGACACAGGGACTGAAGACAAACCCCTCTGTTGTCATTGAAAACAAAACAAAGGAGGAAGTTTCTGCCCATTGGAAAGTCCCCGTTTGCCCTGAAGGACTCTGCCGCTTCTTTCTCAGCAGCAGCTCAGCAGCCTGACGCCAAGGACAAGAGAGGGAGGGGTGGTTGATTTGTGTGACAATTTAACAGCCCTTGCAAACAAGAGCTGAGTCTGTCAGTAACATCTCTGCAGAGGCAAGTCCTTGCTGAGGATGCAGAGCTGAGTCACTTGTGTTTAGTTTGCATCGAGTTAATGGCACGGTGGGTTTTCATGCTGCGGGTGTGGCCCCTGTGCCAGCAGCCTGTTCATCCTTCAGGGGGTTTGCACCCACAGGGACAGTGCTGCTCCTGCCAGCACACCACAGTTTGTCCTCATGCCAAAAAGTCTGGGCAGAACTTCTTAAAGGAACATTTTCCTTTTGCTCTCAAACCAAAGATTTAGATGTAATGGTATAATAGAAACAAATCTTTTCCCCTGTTGTCTGTTGGGACAGGAGGAAAATCCTATCACATCCAGATAGCACGGCACTGATTTCACTTCTACTCTGGAAATGACTTGCAGGAGCAAGTAAATAAAATTCTCTGCTAGAACAGTGAAGTCCTGCCACTCTAAATCAGTGTGGTGCCTGAAGGGTTTTGTAGCAGGGTTGCACCTAAGTTGATGCTCAAGAAGTTTATGAGGTCCAACACAGACCTAAGGTTTGCACAGCAGAGTTTAGGCTAACAGCTAAGGGAGCATAAATTAAATGGTCTTTCCAACCCAGAAGGCTGATGAGAATTGCTGGTATTTGTGCTCTCCTTCCTTGTTTAAAGGATAGCAACATATTTGATGAGATTTTGGAATTGCAGCTAAAAGTCATGGCCAGATTAAGTCACCTAAGTGGTTGTTGTGCATTTCTAATTGTGGAGGTCAATATCAATGTAGCTGCTTCTGGTAATACAAAAAGCTTATTCAAGACACTTCTTCAGAGAAATGTCCTTTTCCTTTTCACTCTTAACTGCAAAGCACCTCCAGGATGAACAGCAAACAGGTTATCTAAATTGTCCTTTCACAATAACAGAAAACTTCCCCTTTAATCAGCCTGAATTGCACAATTCTCATCTGTATGAAGGGATTTCATTTAGTCTCTGCTGTAAAGAAGTGATTTCTATGCAACAGGGTTGATAAAGGGAGGACCCAAATTAACAAGAGTGGTATTTGTTAACACTGCCATTACTCATCACAAACTTTAAACAAACCACACCACCCAGCCCAAAGCTAATATGGCTCTGTGTTAAACATTTCTGAGGGATTACACATCCCTGTGTGAAGATGGAATTAGGATTTAAAGCCAGTATTTCTGCATATACAAGCATTGTGCAAGAACATTTCATCTTCAAAATGGAAACCAAATATCACCTGTACAGGGTAAATGCTGCAATAACATGAATATACTTCTTCCATCAGGTTCACAGGCAGCTTAACCAATTCTGTGCTTGCAGATAATCTGTTCTGGCATCTTTTGGGGCCCTGAACCAGGAAAGTCACACTGAAATACTTTGGGACCATGAAAATTTCTTCAGATCCAAACCAGACTCCAGGTGACACAAGTGACTGCAGACATCAACCCCCCAGCGGAGGCCAGGTTTGCTGTGTTCTCTTTGTCATTGTGGGTTTCTAATTCAGACTCACAGAAGGGCTTGAGCTGGAAGGGGCCTTAAAGACCCTCTAGATCCAACCCCCTGCCATGGGCAGGGACACCTTCCACTAGACCAGGTGGCTCAGAGCCCCTGCGAGCTTTGGCAAATACCCAAGGACACCTTTTCCTCTGTTTTGCAAGGTCAGATTTCCATGCTCACTTTTCACAGATGGCTCCAGTCTCACACAGAGCATTGCTGATTGGTCACTCTTATCTCCACAGCCAAGCAGAGATCCTGTTTTGGATGGCTCTCACTGCTCCCAAGGCCCCAGGGACCAGCCACTGCCTCTCCTGCTTCTGCTTTCCCTTCCAGGATCAGAGATTTCCTGCTGCTTCCTCCACATCTGAGACAACTGGAGGAGATGAGGGGCTGAGGATGTGGCTTCTGACAGAGAGTTGATAACGCTCAGCTAAGTATTTTATTCTCCTGCCACTAAGCAATCAGGCTGCTGCTGAAATTCCTCCTGCTTGGAAAGGGCTGGTGTGAGCAGCAGGAATTTTTGCTGGCTGGAACTTTTCCAAGAGCTGGACAAAAGAAGCATTTTGTGGAAGGCCACCAGCTGCCCTTGGTCAGCAGCACAAGGTGTGAGGTCCCCTTTGAAGGCCATCCCTGCACAAGGACAGCCTGGCCTTCTCCAGTGCCCAGAGCACCTTCCAGGCTTTTGGGCTGGCCTCGTCCCTCACCCTGGAGAAGCAGGTTGCTGTTGGAACTCTCATATCCACAGTTTCTGGCTGGATTGCCGTGTCTTACCACAGACAGCCCTGGAGACACCAGTACAGGCTCCATCTGCAATAAAAGGGGACTTTGTTCCAGCTTTTCCCTTGGACCAGCGTGCAGCAAGCCCACCTGGGCCTCATTCAGGTCTGTGTGGGCTGGTAGTCAGCTTCTGCTGGGAATTTAAAGCTTTTGCCCTACTTTCCCCAGCAAATAGTGGAGCGAACCCAGCCACACCAACCCCCGAATTTCACTCTAAAAACCACAATTTTCATTTTCCTCTATTCAAGTCTTGAAGAAAACAAACTTTTTCTTGAGTGAGCTGGAGGCACAGTGTCCTCCAAGATCATTCTTGAATAGGACAATATTGCAGGGGAAGACTGGCAAACCCAGAGTTTACTGGTGCCTAGGAAGCTTTGCAAAACCTTCCCACATGCGGTGCTCTTGCTCCTGAGCTCCTGGAGCCCTCACTCAGCTCAGGCACAGTTTGGACAGAAGGGGATGGTTCCGTCTGTCACACGTGGAGACAGGAGGAGGGAAGACTTTGCAAACACTGCCACGAGGGCAGGGCTGTTTTCATTGATGGTGCCAAGGTAGTACATCATCTTTGATTAAATGTGAGGTGCTGAAGGGCAAAAATTCTCAGTGATAAGGAGTGAGTGTCTCCACTCACGCAGCAAGGCAAGTGAAGGGGAAAGAGCAATCTGTATTTCATGGGAGGTGTTCAGTTTTTAACAAAACCTTTTTGCAGAAGACGTGCCTAGGCAGGGGTGATTCAGAGCATTTTATCATCCTCACAGAGTATCCCCACATCTGCTTTGCCACATTTTCTCTCTTTTTTTCATTGTGAATGATTTCTCCTGTCAGGGTTGCTCCTGCTTGGAGTTCTACTCTCAGTGGAGCCCCGGAGTTTTCTCAGCTGCCTCTGCAGCGAGTTCTGAGCCAACGTGGGGCTCTGCTGCCAGCCCAAATCTGCCCTTCCCCTGCCCAGCCTGAGTGCAGGTGGGGCATGTGCTGGGCATGGCCGGAGATTGGCATGGCCAAAATCCTCCAGCATTTACATCTGCTCATGGCTTTGGGGAGCACAAATGTCAGAACACCCATCACAGCTGACAAATGGTATTTCTTGCAGATTGCTACAGCCACGCTGCTGATCCACAAATACACGAGAATCAATTTCAGTTGAAAAATGTCATTTATTACAAAGTGCTACACCCACGCTGACAATACAGAACTATACAAATCTCAATTTAGGTTAAAAACAGGAATTAATTAGATTATTAAAACCTGTGTATGTAATAATATACAAATACCAACCTCAGTTAATTTCTTGCCAACCTCTACAAAAACTCACTATACACAAAGATCAATTAGGCGTTTAACAACTTAATTTATTACATATTACTACAAGGATTAAGCCCATCTAGGAATACAAAAATATGTCCATAGATATGTAAATAGAATTACATACATAAACAGATAAATATACCTATACAAATAGACTTATATACCTATACAAATACCAATATTCCTATTTTAAAAGCCATATAACAAAAATTACATCAAAAGAGATACCTACACCACTGTACCCATGAGAAATAGAAATTAACACAGATATAACAATATCCATGTATACATAGATAAATTGATACACATATATGTAATTTCAAACATATATGTATATATACAAATAGCATACATTCATAACAAAATAAATATACATAAATACAAGAATTTACACATGGAAATAAATCCATACAAATAGCAACCCACATACAGAAATATAGATGTAATAATCCCTGTCTATGTTCAAGTCCATGTATCTGTAAAGAACACTCAAAGCAGAGGGATCCCAGCTGCCCCATCTTCAAAGCCTCTCGCTCGGTCTCCTCCTCCCGTGCAGAGCAGCTCTCCTGGACAGGGACAAGGACAGCAGATGGGACATCTGGCAAGCAAAGGGAACACTGAGTGAGTATGGGGACGTTTCCCTTGGCAGCAGCTGCACTTCCATCAGGGAAGAGGAAATGTCAGAGCCTCCCCAGGGGGTCAGAAAAAGAAAGCAGCCGGGCGGGCCGGGCTGTGGTGAGCGCAGCCGCGGCGGGACTGTCCCGCAGCCTGGCAGAGCCAGCACAGCTCCCAGGCCCTGCCGGCACAGCTGCCTTGTCCAAGGACAGCGCCTGTGCCAGCCGGGGCAGCTGCGCTGAGCAGCCCCAGCACGGGCAGGGCCCGCTCCTGCCCCGCCGGGCAGTGCCCACAGCCACAGCCCACGGCAGCCTCAGCCCCACCTGCCTCCCCGGGCCTGTGGCCTCAGCCAGGCTCTCTCCAGGCTGGCAGCAGCAGGTCCCTGTTCACTTCTCTCGCTGCTGGCCTTCAGCTCCTCCCTGCTGGCTCCCGTCAGTCTCCAGCTGTCCTCAAGGTCTTCATGGCAGCTGTGGCAAAAGTGGAGGCTCTGGAATTGCTTCCAAGGCCTGGCAGAGCTGCAGTCCTGGAGCCCTCTGTGCTCCCTGCTGGCCCCCTCCATGCTCTCGGTGAAGCCCCAGCTGCCTTCAGTTTCTTCAGCCCCTCACAGTCCTCTCACTTGCCTCAGTCCCTTCTGAGCCATCCCGTCCCCTGAGACCCACCACCCTGCCAGCCTGTGCCACTTCCCTGTCACCTCAGTGCCACCAAGGCCCTCGGCTGCCCCACAGCCCTCAGCCCCAGCAGCAGCTCAGGGTCACTGTCCCTTCAGCGCCACGGCCCCCTCAGCCTCCTGAGCCCCCTCAGTCTCACCGTCCTTCAGCAGCTCCTCAGGGACAGTGCCTGGGGCCAGCGGCAGCTCCCACCGCTCCAGGGACAGCCGGGGCTGGAAGTGCTGCTCCGCCCGGCCCGGCCGCCAGCTCGGACCCAGCACAGGGACAGGGGACACAGGGGGCACCGGGGGAAAAGCAAGAGGTGAAAAAGGCAGCTGAGGGGGGAAAGAGCTACAAATGCAGCCTAGGCCTACACAAACAGCAATCCTTCCATCAATCTCTCCATCTAAACATTCCTCTTACTATATAACTATACACATTCATAAATGTAACTTCATATATATATATAAATATTTTACTCTACACATAGAAAAATCTAACTCTGAAAATCTACAAATGTAAATATATTTTAAAATATAATTATATCATATCTATACCTATATACATATCCACATTTAACTATACAGATCTATCAATATATGTCTATATAAATAGAACAATATCATCTATAAATGGAACTATAACCACTAATAAATAACCATAGAAATCTATAAACATATCTACAAGCAGAGGAGTTCTACCTGCCTGATGGTCACAGGCTCTCCCCTGTCTCTTCCAGCCCTCCTGGAGATATTGGTCAGATGGCATCTGGGAAGCAAAGGGAACGCTCAGTCAATATTGGCCCTTGTGCACCTTTCCCTTGGGCAGCAATTGTCCTTCTACCAGGGGCTGTCAAAGATGACCTGAAAGGCAGACTCTCACTTGGCAATTTGAAGCAATGTGCCCTTAAAAGAACAGGGACCATTCCAAGGGTTCAAAAGTGTGCTTCAAAGCATTGAATTATCTCGAAAAAGTCCCAGCCGTTGCAGTGCAAAGGGCACCCAGGAGAGCTTGAAACACAGACAGTCCCAGCTGCCACAAGGAAGCCCAGCCTTGTTCTTTCTCTGAGCTGACAGAGAGACCTCAGTCCTCACTGAAATGGCTGAAGCTGAAGGTGCTGGGAGCTGAGTCATGAACCAGCTCCATTACCTGCCATCTACAAACTGCCCTCTGCAGTGAGCAGCAGCTGCTCCAACTGGACCATCAGCTCTGGCAGCAAGGGCTGGGAGGGACAGAGCTCCCTACAAGGCCTGCAGGCTGCACCAGCTTGGCTAAGGGATGGATCCACAGTGCTCCTTCTCTCCTCTTAGGCCTCCCTAATCAGGGGTCATTCAAGCTTTTCCTTCTGATACTAGAGTTACCGTGATTTTTCAATTGGTTGGCCTCTGATGTTGTGCTCCTTGTTTTTCTTGTGGGTCAGGACCAATACCAGCAGACTGGTACTACATTTAGTCAGTGATTTGGATTTCTACCCTGAATTTTTGCTCTTTTTTTTCCCCTGCTCCTTCAAGTGTCGCTCAGCCTGGCCTCCCCTGGCACCTTGCAGTAAATTTATCCACCAACTTCAGCACAAAATTGGGACACACGGCTTGGTGACACAACTCCCACAAGGTCAGGTTTATTCCCTGCTCTCTGCCCCAGCAGAGGACTCCGTGTCAGAGCCTCCGGAGAAGCGTGGAGGGCAGGGCTCAGGGAGGTTGTGCCAGTGCAGGATTTGAACTCAAGGCACCAGGAAGCACCAACCCTGCTCAGAGCAGCCATCTCACAGCTCTCTAAACCAGTGGGGGCTCTGTCCTTACCAGGCTCCTTGGGCTCCTGGGAACCGTTCCTGCAGCTCTCGGTGCCAGATGAAGCTTCCTCTGCTGCAGCTCTGTCCACAGGCTCCCCTCCTGAAGAATCAGGGGCAACACCAACATTGCCCTGAACAGAAAAACAGAAAGAAAGGAACCCAAAGATCACTCACTATTTTGCTGGAATCATATCAGGGATACAAAACCTGTCCTTCTCCACTCCCAAAGGACATGGAGCACAGAGGAGGGAACACTGCCCACACAGTTCACATGACAAGCCTTTTAAACTCAGGATTCAGGGGGCCACGGTGATGCCTGGAGGACACACATGGGGCAGTAGTAGAAGGCTCCAGCAAGCAGCAGCTGCAGCCCAGCCCTTGCTTTGCCTTGGCCTTCCCACCCAAAAGAGGCACAGCCCACATCTGCTGCAGCTGCAACAGAGGCACCTCTGGCAAGCCCCTCCCTGCACAGGACACTTGGCCTTCAGTGCCACTTCTCCAAACACTCTTCTCCTCTTTCCCAGCAAGTAAAACCTCTTCTTTATTTCTTTTTCATCCCCTCTTTTAGAAATCCAAGAAGAATTCAATACCAAGAATAATTCAATAGCTAAAAAATAATGAAGTAATTTCAATTAAAGAAGCCTTTGCTTCTCAACCGTGTAACAACGCTCAAAAGCTCTCAGTCCAGCCCTTTTATCCCCATCCAATGGAATTACCTGCACAGAGGGAGATCTTTCAGACAGGGACCTCCTGATCTCCCGAATCATTTTCTCTACGGCAAGGCCCAGATCTGCTGGTGGCCATTCCTCCTCCCCAGGTGCGTTCTGTGCTGAGCTGGAGGCCGTCCATGCTGCACAAGCTGCACTGCCGGGTGGAGCGCTGGGCCCTGAAGTGCCCAGGGTGGCTGCAAGAATCCAAACACATTGGTCAGGCTCCACAACGTGGCTGTGGGACACAGAGCTCTAGTGCTGCTGTGGATCAAACATCACGGGAAGCACACAGCAAAACCAGGCAGAGAATCTTTTGGTCTCCTAGGTGCCCCTTCCTAGTAGGCTTGACAACTTCTGGCCGAGAATGGCAGAGCCTTGCGGCAAAATACTTCAAACGGTCACTTTTCAGGACCTTTTGGAAAAGCAAGGCTCCAACTCTTTTCCTACCTCGTGCGTCGTCAGCTGGGGGCTGCTGCTCCCTGTGGAGCTGCTGGAAGCTGCAGGGCTGGATGGCGAGCACCTCCCGCTCGGCCGGAGGCAGCTGCTCCCCGCAGAGCTCCTGCGAGCGGCTGCGGGGCCCCTCCCGCTCGAGCGGCAGCGGCCGCTCCCCGTGGAGCCCGAGCAAGTGGCAGGGCGGGATGCCGAGCACCGCCCGCTCGGCGGGCGGCGGCCGCTCCCCGTAGAGCTCCTGGAAGCGGCTCGGCCCCTCCCGCCGGGCCGGCAGCGGCCGCTCCCTGTGCAGCAGGTGGAAGCCGCAGGGCGGGCGCCGGGCGAGCAGCGGCCGCTCCCCGGGGTGCTGCTGGAGGCGGCCGGGCCGGGGGCTGCGCAGCTCCCGCCCGTCCGGCAGCAGCCGCTCCCTGTGCAGCAGGAGGAAGCCGCTGGGCGGGCGCCCGGCCGGCAGCGGCGGCCGCTCCCTGGGCAGCGGCGTGAAGCGAGCGCGCCCGTGCCGCCCGACCGGCAGCGGCCGCGCCCCGGGGAGCTGCTGGGAGCAGCGGGGCGGGCGCCTGCGGCCATCCCGGCCCGCCGCCGGTCGCTGCCTGTTGGCCGCGCTCCGGCGCTTGATGCGGAGCAGGAGGTCGGGGCGGTCGCGGCGAAAGCAGGGGTTGCTGTAGTGGAGCCAGGCCCCGGCATCGCCAGGCGCAGCCGAGCCGAGCCAGCCCGGCACCTTGCGGAAGCCGTAGCGGTAGAGCTGCCGCACGAAGCTGCGGAACTGCGTGGCCCTGAAGGTGTGCGGCACCGGGGCCGGCCCATGGCCACGATCCCTGTGGGCGCGGCCCGAGCTGAGCAGCTCCCGCTCCAAGAGGGAGCGGTCGATGAGCAGCCCCTGGGCGCGGCTGTCCCAGCGCACGGAGCGGACGCGGGGGCTGTTCACCAGGCGCCAGAGCTTGGCGGGGAAGGTGCGGGCGCTGAGCCCGGCGGGCAGCGGCAGCTCCGCCATGGCATCGATCGCCGACTGTGGCCACAACGCCCGCAGAGCAACGGCCGCGGCTGCGCCGGCGGCGCGCGGCCTGAGGGGGGCGCTGCGCTCGGGCCCGGGGGGCCGCGCGCGGCAGAGCCGGGGCGGCGGGCACAGCGCGGGCGGGGCGGCTCCGGGGCTGGCCGGGCTCGGCTCGGCTCGGCTCGGCTCGGCTCGGCACGGCGCAGCACGGCACGGCACAGCACAGCAGGTTATCCCCACTCTGCATCCCGTGCCTGGGTCACCATCGGTGACAGAGAGGAAGGACATTGCTCTGTTTTGGCTGGGAAAAGGATGAAGAGGGGTGATTAGAAAACATTCATTTGGTCTCCTTTTCCACAGACTAGCTGGTTTTATCTCACTATGTCTGCCTGTCTTTGGCAGAGTTGGCACATTTCTCGTGATTTGGAGTCAGCTACAGCAGCAGGAATGGGAAGCAATTTTGTTAGCATTGATATCAAAGCCAAAGTGCTGCCCCATGGATGGATGTTGCTATCTTCAAGGGATTTTTGGCCTAGAGCTGTAGCAAACTCACACTGGTGTCTTCCCAAGCAGCGTTGCCTTTGTATTTCCACAGGAATCATCTCTTCTTTTTTTTTCCCCCCCATTTGGGGAGAGCTCCAATGCAAATGCTTCCTGCAGCCAACTCTTGTCACTGTGGACTGACAAAGGAGATCTTGCAATGGAGAGACTCCCTAGAGCTGCTGTGGAGAGCTGAAGGGGGAAGCTTTGTCCCTTAGTCTTGAAGTCTTGTTGGGGAGCTGCTTGTGCTCTGGGGGACGGACACCAGTGGTGTTTATCCAAGCCTTGCAAGTTCATTCCTGTAAAGAAAGAAAGTATATGGACGCCAGGTAGAGAAACAAGGTGTATGGGAGAGAGACGGGGAAAAGGAGAGGGGTAATAGAGAAAGGAGCCCTCCGGAGGCAGAGATCAATCTTCATGGAGGTAATGATCAATGCTCAGTTTATTGCAAATCTCAGGGTACAGTTATATGCTAATGCAGGGTTCAGCAACAGGAGAATACATATAAGTGGTTACAAAGTGTTGTGTATAGGACAAAGAGCTAACATATCTTTGGTCAGGTACATAGATTGGCAAAAGTGTCAGCAGAACATTCTGCCCCATATCTTCTCTTCACATCCCTAGAACATCTTGCTTCACATCTCTTTTCCTGGGGTACATCTTGGCAAACTTCTTTATATTGTTTGCCCAAGGGCAGCATGCTTCTGCTATAACGCACACATGCAGGACTGTGCAGCTTGCTTCTATCCAGTGTCTGCTCAAAATGCTCTCTACATTCCTAAGCTTCCTGACCCACCACAGAGACTTTGGGGTTGTCATATTGGCAAACAAATTTCAGACTGGGAACTTTTTGAAGTTCCCAGTTCTTTTTTTTTTTTTTTTTTGCTTTCCTCCAGAAATACTGTCATAATCTAATGCTTCCAGAGAATCTTTTCCTACTTTTTGGGGAATTCCTTTTGCTGCCCTCCCAGACCAGGCCAATTCCCAGGGCTCCTTCCCAAAGTGAGGTGCAGCCCATGGCCTCCACTCTCCATCTGGAACAGAAGGAAGCATAGAGTTTGCTGATGTGGGAGAGGAGCTTCTCTTTCCTGCCTGCTTTCCCTTTGGGACAGGTTGGTGTGTGCACATTTGATAAAGGCAGGTTTAAACTCTGAAGCAGCTGTGTTTAAAACTGCTCCCTTCTCCAGCTCTTCTGTGGGTATCCTTAGACAAAAGGCCTTTTGGTGGGAGCTCTCTGTGGCAGGTTAAGGAAGGAGGTTGATATTTCAGGGTTGTGACTGCTGAAAGCAGCTGGTTTCTGGAGGTGTCCAGAACTGGGAGTGGCTCCTTTTCTCACCTGCCTGCAGCAAAGGAAGTTGCAAAGTGGGAATTTCATTTGTGGAGATGGCCATCAGGGGTGTTTTCCAAGAGATGGGCTGGCAGAGAGGCAGGTCTCGTGCTAAACTGGCTGTGTGTTTGTTTTGATGGTGGGGAAGGTCAGAGATGCAGACACACCAGCTGAAGGAACAGTGTGATTTACTGTAATGCAGTAGTGCAAAAAAGAGTCAGGAAAGGATAAGCTAAGCAATGCACCTCAGCATTATTACAAAAGGGTGCCTCTGGTGACTAAGGAAGATCCATCACCAGGTAGCCCAATGGTTTCCCCTTCATCCAGAGCTGCACATCAGCTGGGGGAAGCTGTCCCAGCCCAGCCCTGCAGAGCCACGGCCAGGAACCGGGAAATCCTGCGGTGCCTCCACCTGTGGCGGCCACGAGGCTTTGAGTGCACTGTGAGAGTAGCCCGGCTCCGACAGTGCTGGACGAGCAATGTGCCAGAGCTTCTGCTGGGGGCACAGCTGGTGTCATTCTCCTCTTGGTTTTCTCCCCGAGCCTGCCGAGGGCTCAAGGAGGAACCAAGGCCAGGTGTGGCCTTGTCAATTTTCCTCATGCAGAAAGGTGAAGACATGTTTCACCAGTGAATGGATGCAACAATCCTTTTGATAGTAACACTTGGTTAAGGAGCAGATACATAGAACATTGGGTTGGGAAGGTCATCTAGAGTGCAGATTTGGCTCAGGTCCTGTTGTTGAGGCTTCAGTCAGGGTCTGTGGTTCAGGCCTTAGCCCTTCAGTATTTTGTGGTGTAAATTACACCTGTGCAGAGCTGGAAACAAACAAGTCTGTCCTTAGCACATTTGAGACAGGGAACAGCATTATTCCTGCAAGGCCAGGCTGGGGCCAAGAGCAGAAGGCCAGCACCCTGCTTTTGCCCACAGGCAGCCCTGCAGAGCAAGCAGCCCCTCCTGCCCAGGGGCTGAGGTGCCCGAAGCTGCCTCCCCGCTGTGCAGCTCTGCAGAGCCCGCGGGGCGCAGGGTCCTGGGCAGCCAGGGCAGCCCGGCTGCCTTGGGGCACAAGGAGTGGCCCAGAGAGAAGCTGCTGCCCTTTGCTTTGGAACTGTTCCTCAGAGTCTTGTCATTAATCCTCAGTGTCTGATGTGTTTTCCTATCCTCTCCCAAGTTTAGCACAGCTTTTTGAGAAAATTGACTGATGCAGCTGCTGCTGGTGGTGGTGCTTTTGTCTGCAGGTAAGGGCAGGTGATTTGGACCAAGGACGGAGTCCATTGTTAACACCCCAGCCTTTGCCAAGTCAAGAAAACCATTCACAATTGGGCTATCACTGCTGAGCAGTTTTCCTAGGTTTTGGAAAGCTACCACCTTAAGAAACCAAACAGATTTTCCTCCAGGAGGATACTAGCAGTAGCATGATGCCAATGTTTTCCACTCCTTTTCTGTGTCTTTTAAGAGTTCCACAGTGTCCAGCAGGAATGAAATGACCTGTGATAATGTGATTTGAGAGCTCTGTGTTGTTCGTTGCCACATGAGTGTTCATGACAAGCTGGACACCCCACTCGTGGCTCTGTCGAGTTAAATTCATCCCAATTCTGTGCAAACAGCAGCCCCGAGATGCTGAGAAGGGCAGGCACAATGGGTGGGTGTGCATGCACGCACCCGGGGGCTGACTGCTGTGTGGGCAGATGGTTTTGCACTGTTGTAAATCTTCACTGTCCCAAGCTGAAAGACTATTTCAAATATATATGTTAAATGAAAATATATATATAAAAAAAAAATTGTCCAAAAATACATGTTCATTAAATTTTATGCATATTATATAGTATATATTTTGACTAATATAATATAATATAACATAACATAGCATAACGTAACATAACATAACATAACATAACATAATTAATAATATATAATAATATAATATAATAACATAACTATTATAATATATTGAATATATGAGATCATTTTTGAAGCCATTGCTTGTGGGGGATATTAGATGATCTCCTAGTGTTTGTCCATTTTTGCTTTCTGCTACTGCTGATCCTAGCAGCAACTCCCTGTCAGTTCTTCCAGGTCACTTCACACAAAGGGATTCCATCATTTCAGTGCCTGTGAGAGCTTGGCACTGAAATGCCAACTTGAATCCCAGCTTTCCAGCCTCCCTCTGGATTTTGGGGCATCTCAGCACTTGTGTCCATGGCCCTTCCTTCATCCCCAGCCTGCAGCAGTCACAGTCACTGCTGCCTCCCCCTTGCTGCAGCTCATTTGCCAAAGTGCTGCCAAAGGCAGCAGAGCTGGCTCAGGATCCCTGCTGGCTTCTGCTCTCTGGGATGAGCTTCAGGGGGACACTTGGAGCACTTTTCTAAAGAGCTGCCCGTGGGATGAGGGATTTGTCCTCCCGGGTGGCTCCTGCTTGGATTCTGTGCTCATGGAGGCCCAGAGTTTTCTCAGCTGCCTCTGCAGCGAGTTCTGAGCCAACGTGGGGCTCTGCTGCCAGCCCAAATCTGCGCTTCCCCTGCCCAGCCTGAGTGCAGGTGGGGCATGTGCTGGGCATGGCCAGAGATTTGCATGGCCAGAATCCTCCAGCATTTACATCTGCCCATGGCTTTGGGGAGCACAAATCTGCACTTACTTCAGTTGAAACACTGCATTTATTGCAGATAGTTACACCCACACTACTAATGTACAAATACACAAACATTAACTTATGTTTAAATATGAAATTTATTTTAAATTGCAACACCTGTGCTACCAATATAGAAACACAGAAATATCAATTTATGATTGAAATCTAATTTATTGTGAGAATTGTGCTATGTAAATATATACAGATATCAACTTCAGTGAAAAAAAAATTCCTTTATTGCAACCCTCTGCAGCAACTCACTGTACACAAATATTGAAGTTACTGAATTGAAGTTTAACAATTAAATTAAATACAGAAACATCAATATCCCTCTCTAAAGAATCTCAGATCCAGAACTAAATAAATAGAATTTTAGAACTATACAACTCCATACATAATAAATAGAAGTAAATACATATATAGGCATAACAATATAGACATGGAAACATGCATTACATATTTCATGACATATAACATGACAATATAATACAAACATAACAAACCTGTCTATAAATACACAAATATCAATGGACCAATAAAAAAATCCATACAACCCCAGCAATAGAAATGCACAGCTACAGAGCTATACAAGTATGTAAACAGATGAATATACACGCATCAATATAACAATATACACACATAATATCCCTATACAAATATCAGTCAGTGTATGTAAATATCCCTATACTTGTAACTATCCAAATCCAACTACACATCCATAAACAGCGCTAGATCAGGAGGGATTGCAGCCGCCGATGTTCCCAGGCCCTCGCTCGGGCTCCTCCTCCCGAGCAGAGCAGCTCTCCTGGACAGGGACAGCAGATGGGACATCTGGCAAGCAAAGGGAACACTGAGTGAGTGTGGGGACGTTTCCCTTGGCAGCAGCTGCGCTTCCATCAGGGAAGAGGAAATGTCAGAGCCTCCCCAGGGGGGTCAGAAGGAAAAGCAGCCGAGCGGCCAGGCTGTGGTGAGCTGTTCACTTCTTTCTGGCATCCCAGTTGCTGTGAGGGAACTCCCTCATGTCACGTTATTGAACCACCTCTGCACTTAGCAAGACTGTGGCCCCCAAATCAATCAGCATTTATGTCTCCAGCTGCTTGCGCCAATGACAGGGAATGTCCTCTAACAGTGCTGGGGCACAAAGTTACCTTGCACAGGTCATCTGACAGGGCCTTGTTCTTCCTGTGCTTCCCGTGTTTCTCCTTACCTTCCACTTGGAACTTTTACAGCATTTCTTTTTCTTTCCCCTTGATCAGTGCTGAAATGCATGTTTCTCTTCCAAGTTACAGTTTGTTCAGTGATCCCGTCAAGCCTTTTCTCAGAAGCTTTTATCATGGAATTGAGAGTTAATTTCAGCAATTTTGGTGATTTTCTGTGAGATTTATGCGAGTGTCCTGTTCATTGGGCACCATTTAGGACGGTACAAAAGAGAAAAAGGATGTTCTGTTTGTCAGTTCACTAGTGGAATATTCATGGATAGAGAGAGTGATTAGCTGAATTTTACATCTACTCCTAACCTGAAAGTGCAACAGGTAATTTGGGGAGAAATTAAAGCCTGATTTCTCCTTCTACCAGCCTGTATTCAAATGTAAAGTAAATAGAGCAGGGAGAGAATGTCAGTGTTCAGTTCCTGAAGTGCCTTATTAAGGTGTTCTTAAAGTAATGGAGATAAAATCTGGGTGGGCATTCCTAATTTCCAGCCACTCATTGTCAATTTCATTGACTCTGAAAACAGCAGAGATGTGCACATCATACCTGATCAATCCATTTGGGGATGGTTTAGGTTCAGATTCTCTGAGGCTTTAGATTTTTAGATCTCTAGACAATGCTTCCAGGAATCTAAATAGCTTTCAGAAATTAAACTTTTCTCCTTTTTTCCTCAGTCTTTGCACTCATGTGCACCAGAGACCTTCAGTGAATGGATTCCACTCTAATCCATCTCCAAGCTGAATCTCCCAGCTGTGCTCACATTGGTGGTTCGTGTGTCTCTTCTGCACAGTGCAATTTTAAAATCTTCCTTCCTTATTATCTCTGCCCTTCCTTTTCTGTTTTAGCTTGCAAATGCATGCAGATATATCAGAAATTATACATCTAATTTCTGATGCATAATTTCTTGTCTAGCAATTTCATTTTATCCTGTTCTGATGTTATGCTAGCCTTCTATGTTTTATTCTAAGTGGACTCCTGTTTTCTTGCATGTGGAAGTTTTACAATGCAATGCTCTCATTCACCTGCTTTCATGAAACCCTTCATTAACATTAGCACAAGTAACTGTGTGATTCCCTTCTGCTTTGTAGATTTGGGAAACTCAAGTCCTGCTCAGCTACAGAAAAACATACATGGTGCTTGGTAATTCCCCTAAGAGCTTAAGCTAATGGTAAACAACTGCAGCTTATTAATTTCACAGAAATTGGGAGAAAAGACATTGCAAATATTGAGGAATGTAGTGCAATATTGATGGGCATCCCTCAGTTATCCAGACAGACTGATCTCACTGGCAAAATTCCCTCTTTTCCAAAGGTTTTCATTTGCTTTGGCTGTACTTCGTATGGCTGCAGGTCACATTTCCCTTGGTTTAAGGAAGTATCTTTGTCCCGTTCTCGGCTGTTTTTGATGGCCTGGAAAGGCTCGGGATGGCCTTGGGACAGCCCGTGCTCCAAAGGACGAAAAGAGTCTTCAGGTTTTTTCTCGGTCTTCAGTGTTTATTAGTTTTTATCTACAAGATTTTCTCCCGGCCCGACAGAGGTCCGCACAGCACGTCGGCCATGAGCACACTGAGAGCCCTCGGGGCAGTCACTTGTCTTTATACCCAAAACTACGTATAAGATATTTACCTATTTTCCCCAATACCTTTCACCCTTATTGACAAGTGCACTTTTAGTAAGAACCAATCCCAAAGTGCCACCACCATCACAGAAGATGGAGGCCAAGAAGAAGAAGAAGGACAGGACACGCCCTAATTCCTCCATCTGGTTTCTCTAGATCCCCCTGTACTGAAATTCTAAAACCTGTGTTTCACACTATAATTAACCTATCCCTTCACCATTTATCCCCGTGAGATCCTCCCATCCTCATACAGGTGTCGTCTCCTGTGCAGGATCAAAGTCCAGCCACCAGACACTTCTGGCAACATTCCAGGACCTCTGAGCCCCCCAAGGGTTATCTCGGTGACTCTGCACATCAGGGCTGATGCGCTGAGATCCCACATATCTTGGTAGGTATTCTTGGTGTTATATCTTGCTAATTCTGCCCTTGGAGGAATTACTCAGTTCTGCAGTCCTTATTACACGCCCTGTTCTAAAAGACTTTTATACTGTTTTCCCTCTCTCTATGTTTTCACATGTGTTCAACAAGGTTTTCTTTCTAAGAATATTAATCACCATATCCCAAAAGATTAAAAAATGCTTAGGTATTTTTCCCTAAGTATTTACTAAAGAAAAATAATAATAATTAAAAAAACTGTATGCATGCTGGATGTAAAATACAAACAGAAATAAACTTGAGAGTTCTCCCAAAAACCCTTAAGAAAAAAACTCATGTATTCTATAAAACCCACAGTATTCATCTACAGTATACAAAAATGGGCATGTTCTAGAAGAGAAAATTTGTGCAACGGTTCTGCACATAATTATATGCTTTCAAGCTGTTTGCCCTTCAGGGGCAGTGCCATTCTCTGAACTGTAATGCTCTGAGCATGTTCTGCTCACCATGGCAGCTTTCTGCTCTGCCCTGGTACAGATCATCCTCCCAGCATAGGGGCAGTGCAGCCACCACAACTCGCAGCACCTTCCCACACAGCAAGAACCTGAAGGAGAGAGATGGCTTTCACCAGCTGCTGCGGGTCCTAATAGTGCCACTTCTCAGCTGCCGAAAGCCTGAATTTCTGTGTTGCAGTGTGGTAGTTTATTGAGTGAAATGTTCTGTTATATAGTGGTATGTTCAAGTGTTCCCCGAGTTATTACAGTTAGTTTCTCCCCTGTGTTATCCCCTCCTACCCAAGTGTCTCTCAAGGAATTCCCTCCCTCCTCACCAGATTTTTCCCTGTCTGTCAAGACAACCCAGCCCCTTTGCCCCAGCCATCAGCCCAAACCCTACCCTTTGTTCCAGAAAGTTCCCTGTCCCTCACCCTAAGATCCAATCGCTATCCCAACGCTCTCTCTTCCCCTTGTTCTGATTTGTTGTAGCCCTCAAAACCACACCCCAAGAGTCGCTTATTGGTTACTATATGGTGTCCACCCCCTGTTTTGAAAGATTTTAAAAACCCGTGCACAGGGGGGCTGGGGATTCTCTGAACGTTTGTTCCTTTTTGTAATTCTCTGCTGTGAACCTTCCCCCTGCCTGTCCTGATGAATTTGCTGCGCTTTACACCGCAGAAGAGCCTCCTCTGCTTCCTCCACTCGGTCCTCCAGGGGTCTCTACGTCTCGGCATTTGGCCTAGAGGTTCTGGCTCAGGCAAAACCCTAACCTAGCCAGATCCCCACTCCTGCCGTTGTCCCTGGAGCATCACAGAGCTAGTCAGGGCTGCAGAGGGCAGTGACAGTGACCCATGCCCTGGCATGTCACAGCCCCCAGAGCCACGCCTGCCAGGCCACAAGCCTCAGCCCTGGTCCCCACTGCCGACCTCAGCGGCTCCTGGGCATCCTCACCTTGAGTGCAAAGGCAGCCTCAGGAGCCCCCCAGGGCGCTCTGGATCCAGGCTGCAGACACCCTAAAGCCAGCACTGAAAGAGACATGGATGGGGACTGCAGCTGGATCTTGCAGTGCTCACCAGCCCTGACTACTCTCTAAGTGAACCCAAACCTCATTGGCAGCACCTTGAGCACATTGACCCTGCTCGCCCCTCCTGGAATGTGGTGTTCCCACATCCTACACCAGCCCTTTGCAGGGAGTGACCAGCTCCCAGCTGCTCTGCTACCCTGGCCTTACTTTCTGTTTGCCAGCAATGAACCTAACGGATACACTCCTGAGAAACCTAGCACAACATTTGCTTCTCAGGAGCTCTTTGGCAAAAAAACTCCCTTAATCCCTAGTTTTGCACAGAGAAGGAGGTCCTGACAAAGCATAAGGCACAGGCAGGGCTCTGGCGTATGAATTCCTGAGCCACAGGATTCCACCCATTGTTGTTCTTAGCTACTTTGCTGATATTTTAGAGCCAGTTCTGGACAAGGGCTGCTGCTGACAGGATAGGAAAATTTGGAGAAAAAAAGGTGCAGGAGACAACAAAAAAAAAAAAAACCAAGGGGGAAAACCCTTAGAAATACAGAGCACAACAGAAGTCCTTGGAGATGGTTCAATAGAAAATGCCAGCAGCAGTGAGCAGAGCCCGAGGTTGCTCACTGCCACCCCAGGGGCTCCTCAGTCCCCTGCTGGTTTGTGTCTGATGCAGCCCTGCCTGGAAAGGGCTCCAGGCTCTGGAGTTCCAAGCTTGCTCCAGGCTACATTCTTAGCAGCACTGAAAGAAGAGATGAAACAAAGAGCCATTTTTTGTGCTGCCTGCAAACTCTTCTCCTTCAGTGCCACTGTCAGAGATCATCCCTCTGTCAGCTTGGCACTGTGCCTGCTGCGTCCTCGTCCCTGTCCCTTGCATCAGCTCCTGCACATCATCAGCACTCGCTGTCCCACATCATGAACAGAGAGAGCTGTGTCAGAAGAGCAAGGAGTGCATTTTCTTGGCCTTTCTAACAGACACAAGAAGCATGAGTCCAAATAACTTTGTTGTTTGTTCCTGCCCTCCTTTTCCATAACTCTTTTCTGCTTTAATGCAAAAGCCTCTTTTCATACATGGATGGAATGATCTGGAATTGGCAGTTGCTTCAGGCTGTCAGGCACCATGGGAGTTTTCTCTTGTCTCTGATAAGGATTTGGTGAATTTTCCATTGGTCACTTGGTGGTGTATCCATGGGCTGAGCTCAGCGGCCGACTCTGCTGTCCCCAGGGGATGCATTGGGACGCCAAGCCCCTCATGGCTGGGATTTGGGGGAGGGCGGGCTCAGAGTGCCCAGAGCCTGGGCCCGTGAGGAGGTGCTGCTGGCGCTGGCTGTGCTCAGCCCGCTGTGCCGAGCAGCCGCGGCCATGGAGACACAGGCGGGAGCTGTGGCCGAGGCCGGCAGGCGGCCCGGGCCGGCTCGCAGCTGCGAGGACGCCGGCAGCCTGTGCCCTGAGGCCGAGGCCGTGGCGGGCGGTTTGCTGGCAGGGCTTTTCCGAGCCGGCCGCAATGTGCTGCCTCCCGTGTGGGCCCGGCTGCGGCAGAGGCAGGCGGGAGCGTGGCGGGGCCGGCAGCGGCGGGCAGAGGCCGCAGAGAGCAGCAGCCCGGCCGGCCCCGCTGCGGAGCGGCACGGAGCTGCCGGGCAGCCCTCGGCCGTGTTTGTGCGCACAGGGCAGGAGCAGAGCCCGCAGAAGAGGCAGGAGCCCCGGCAGGAGCCGGCCATAGCGGCAGCTTGTCGTGCCCGGGGCCGCAGCCGCAGCTCTCTCCTGCCGGCCACAGCAGCAGCCGCTCGCCTCCAAGGCTCTGGCGCTTCCCGAAGACGAGGGGCCCGGCCCCCAGCACGCCCTGGAGCCCCGCAGCCAGAGGAGCCGCCGGCGCTGCAAAGGGCAGCGCAGAGGGCGCAGGTTGAGGAGGAGGACATGAGGCTCGCTCTGGGCCGGGCTGTGGCAGCAGTGCCCTGTCAGCCTTCGCCTTGAGCCCTTGGCTTCTTTTCCATGAGCCTTGATCCCCGTCTATGGCCAAGGGCCCCCACAGCCCTTTGCAGGGCTGCAGGAGAAGCTGCCTCAATCACAGAATCACAGAATCCCTGGCTTGGAAGACAGACACATTCAAGATGATCGAGTCCAAACTATGGCCTAATACCTCAACTAAAGCACGGCACCGAGTGCCACATCCAGCCTTCTTTCAAAGGCTTGCAGGGATGGTGAGTCCACCAGCTCCCTGCAGGGGTCTGCCCCAGGAAGAACCAAGATAACACTGGGGCCTTCTACCCCCCGGCGCTTGGAGCTCTGGAAGTTTGTCTTTCTGCTTAGGCAAAGGCCATGGAAAAGGACTGGGAAAAGTAGTCACAAATCGAGTAGCCTACAGAGCTCTAAATTGATGTGCAAGGAATACAGAAAAGACAGAAAAGAAAAAAGGCAAAACCCAAATGGCATCAGCAAAGTCTTGGGCATGAACACGTAGCTGCAAAGGGTCTTCTCAGCCCTTTTTCTTTGTATTTCTGGGAACCAGAGGAATCCTGCTTGAGCCTCTGGGGAGATGGGTTGGGGAGGTAAAAGTTCATGTCTTTTTTCTCCTTGGGGCAGCTCCTGTTCCTAGCATCAGCTGAGCCTCTCTCCAGCCTGATGCCTGTTCTGATTGTTGCAGCAAAACAACTCATGGCAGACAGAACACACTGACACTTGCAGAGACATGACTTTTTCCAGTGCCAGCTGGGAGTGGGAGTCAGAAGAAAAACTCCCGAAAGCACAACTCCATTGGAAGATTGCCTTCCTTTTCATTGCGTAAAGAAGCTCTAGATCCACTTGTGAATTGTCAGTTGTTTGTTAAGGATGGGAAGTTTTTTTTCCTGATTTTTTTCATGTGGTTTGGAAGTGGATGAGGCTCTCGTTCATTCACAAACTCCAGACCAGAGTGCCTTTGGAAGATGGCCCACGTGGCAGTTTTTGCCCAGCCATGGTACTTGTGGATAGAAGAAAGCAAGGGCAATGGTATTTGCAGCCAAAACCCAGCAAAGCTTGGCTCAGCAAAAACATCCTGGGGAGAGAGAGGCCTCCAGCTGTTCCTAGAAATCAGCAGAGTTCCAGCCAAATGGTTGTGTAGCACTAAGTGCAATCTCTTTGCCTGGATCAGAGTCTTGCTCAGCTGAAGAAGCAGAAAGATCAGCAAGGAGCTCCCAAAGGCCCCTCAAATAATTTTGATTTTGCTCATCTTGTGTAAGTTTGCAACTGAACGTGTGTTTGCAGTTGAGCTAATGAGAGAAAAAAAAAGTAAATAGAGGTTTTACGGTGGGGCCCTGACATTGCACAAGAGGAATCACCGTTGTGCATTTCATTGGAGCTCTCTCGATCCTATAAAAGTATTGTAGCCCTGATTTAAAATAGGCCGATATGAACCAATTTGGAGAGACAGAGACTAAAATGGCTTATGGGGGTTTTTTTAAGAGTGAGAAAAACTACCCAAAAGGTGTTGTTTTGTGGCATTTTAAAATATACTACCTCAAAATTACCAACTGCAATAAATCAAGAGTTTAAAATGGAGTGTTTAGGTATATGAATAATTAAAACCACAAAAATGTGAAGATATGAATGCATGTTTTCATAAAAATCATGAAATTATAGACCAAAAAATACATGCCCTGAACTACAATGCAAAAGCAGGTAGAACTGTACTTGAATGGTCTCTTTTTAGATTGCTGGAGTTTTTTCCTTGTGAAGAGGAGCTAGGGTATTGCTGAAGAAAAGTGGCACCAGCAGGATGGGGTAGCGTGCCGTGCTCCATGCAGAGGCTGCCAGGGGCTGCCCGAAGAGCGCCCTGCTGCAGCCAGAGCCCTCCTGGCCTGGGGCCCGGGAGCAAAGGGCCAGGGCAGGCACCTCTTCCTCGTCCTGACCCTGCCACCGCTCCCTGCTGCTGCTGCTGCTGCTGCTGCTGAGGGAAAGAGAAGACTCTCCTAAGGCCCCATGAACAAATGCACTTACGCAGCCCTGGGGATGCCAGTGAAGGAAACCGTGTGTCACATAAAGCATGTGTGACCAGAGTCACCAAACACCACCTAAACATGGAATTGTTGCACCTCTCTAGGACAGGCAGAAATTTATAGAATTAACTGGGGACTTGAAGGCAGAAGAGGCCAGAGGAGGAAAACAACTCTGATGGAAAAAAACTCACCATATCTGAAGGGGGAAACATCTCTGCCCGCTCAGAATTGGTCGAGGGAGCATGCCTCTAATCCTCTCCTGAAAGGGATGCTTTAGGTGAGCTTTGCATCTCCAACTGCCTTGGACCAGAGCCAGGAAGATTCAATTATGTAAATGTTACATAGATAGATAGATAGATAGATAGATAGATAGATAGATAGATAGATACATACATACATACATACATAGATGGACAGACAGATCTCATTACTGAAATCTCTCTTTACTGTCCTCTCTATTGCTACACACATCAGAACTTGGTAGCCAGTGCCCCACTCAACTACAATCCTGAGATTGCTCTCCTGTTGCTTCAAAAAAGCACACTCTTGGGGAATCTGGAGCATGTAGGTCCTTACGGAATGCAACCAGACACTCAGAGCATTGCACTGGGAACTGGACTCTTTGTGCATCTGTGCTCAGGCAAGTTCTTCTCTTGGACTCAACCACACTGATGGTGCTAAAGTGGCTGGAATCAGAAATGCAGCCCAGCCCACCCCAGCTCCTCTGATCCCTGAGCACCAGCTGGAATGCAAGGGCATTGATTTCCTGCTCAATTCCCAAACACAACACGCACTGATTCCCTGGGCTGCCAAAAGACACGGGAGCCATTAACCTTGAAAGTGATGTGTTTCTGCCAGTGCTGGAAAAGGGCAGCAAAAACTGAGAAAAAGCTCCCCGGAGAAAGAGAAATTACACAAGGCTTCTCCTTCGAGCAAACAAACAAATAAACAAAATATGAAAGTGTTACCTACTCCAGTGTCTAAAGCACTTGGATGCACTGAAGAGATGTCTGGCAGGGAAGCAGCCCTTGTGCTGAGCAGTGGCTCTATGGATCTAAGGCAGGGATCTATGGAAGTCTGCCTGAAGGTCCCTCATGAGCCCCCATTGTCCAGGCTAAAGCTCCCTCAGCCCCTCCTCACTGGCCCTGTGCTGCACCCCCTTGCCCAGCTCCCCTGTCCTTCTGTGCACACACTGCAGCCCCTCCATGACTTTCTGCTTCCCAGGGCCCACAGCTGCACACAGCACTCCAGCTGTGGCCGCAGCGCTGCCCAGCACAGGCCACGCTCCCTGCCCTGCTCCTGCTGCCCCACTGCTGCTGGCACAGCCACCGTGCCCTTGGCCTTCTTGGCCCCCTGGCCCCACGCTGCCTCATCTGCAGCTGCTCACAGCCGCCAGCCCTGCGTCCTTTTGGCCCACGCAGCTCCCCAGCCACAAAGGTGCCCATTTCACTTCAGGTACAGCAGGCACCATTGCAAGACGGTCTTCCTGTTCTACAACGACATCTTCTAAGTAGATATCATAAAGTGTGATAAGAATAGAATTGTAAGGCACTCTGACTAAATCAAAATGGTCTAATTCAACTGTACAGGAAATTGCTCTTAAGTAAATATTCCACCCTATCTGCCGTCAGCAAGCAAGGTTCTCTCTGCAAAACTGGATTTGTAGTTCTTTAAAGCTCTGAGATGGAAATTTTAAAATATCCACTTATGCCTTTGTTATTTTCATTGCAGGCGTGAAAACTGATTTTCTTTCAGCCTTCCTTGCTGGCCCTCTACACTCTATTGCTACTGACCAAGCTCTCAGCTTCCTCTACAATTCTTAAGCACCAGGAACATGAAATGTTCCTTTCTCACTCACCTCAGGGTCAGCACTGCTGAATGCACACTTCAGGTGACCTGTAGTGGGAAGGGAAAATGAACCAGATGCTGTCAGAAAACTGCTTGGGCTGCTGAATCCAACAGAAAAGTCAACCCAAACAGAGAAGATTTCCCATTTTTAACATCCCTCCAGGAGACACCTTTCATTCACACAGCCAGCAAGGGGTCAGGACAATATTCTTGCTTGTGCCTACACTTCAACCTGTTTAGCCAGTAAATGAATACAAACATGACCAAGAAAATCCAAATTGTTCTTTAACACTCAATGCTCCTGTTCTAGAAAACACATAAATGGCTTTTTAAATCCACTCCTTCAGGTCTTTTTTTTGGGTTTTTTTTGTTTGGTTTTTTATTTTTTTTTTTAATCAGTTGCATGCACTAATTCTCTTTAATTTGCTGGAAATGCTTGCCCAGAAATGCTTCCTCAAAATCCCCTCTGAGCTGTGGCGGACACTCACTGCTTTAGAGTTTACATTTCCTTGCAAAGAGAATCACTAGTTAAGCACTTGGTAAAGGGTCAAGTTAGAGAGTTAAATCCTTTCATGACAAAATTTAAAAAGAAATTAGCTTTCCCTGAGTTCTGGGAACAACTGCAGAGATTTTAAAAGGCATTCCAAGAAGGTCTGCCAGTCTGCATTTTCAAAGCTGTCTTGCTTGTCCCAGCAACCTGAGGAAATGACAGACTCTGCTGCCACAGACTCTCCCGTGGAGGGAACGGAAGCCCTGCAGGTTCCCCTGCAAATGCTGCCCCTGTGGCTACAGACACCCCCTTTTTAGCTGAACCTCTTGGCAGGAGCTTTACCAAACCAGTGGCATCCTAATGCTCTTTCTCTTTCAAAATCAGAAACTCAGCCACCAAGAAAGAGCAGGAAGACATAGAAAAGCCAGGTTGGGATACACCCTAACCTAAGTAGAATGGAAAACTCTACTTACGTGCAAAGTGGGTAACATAATATGCGGAAAAAGAAATGCCATAAGCAGCAAAAGCTGCCCTGGCCAGATAGTGAAACATTGTTATTTTTGAAAGTTAGGAAAATAGATGAAACAATGCTCTTGTCAGTGGGCAGCTACCCACTGACAAAGGTGCCAATCAGGAAAGTTCTCCTGAATCTGAGCCAGCACTAGGGCTGCTCTGACACTCAGGCCTTCTGTGCACCAAGGCAACCTTCTGATGCCACTATGACGATGTGGCAACCATGCCCTGACATCACAAAGCAAACGCTCCATGTTGGTCTGTGAATTTATGCCAAGCAATAACCAACCTTCCCTACAGCAAACACAGAAGAGCCTGGGAAGTTTTCCTCTGTCACAAAGCAGCACAAATTCCCCTCATGGGCCAAACCCTGTTGTTCAGGGGATCCAAGAGGAGCTCCAAGAGTGCCCCAAGCACCTACAGCCTGTACCCCAGCTGAGCACTCAGATGGGATACAAGCAAAGGAAACCAGACCAAGAAAATGGTCCACAGCCCAGGGCTCCTGTGGATGTACATCTCTGCCTTTCTTTCCCTTTGGAAGCAGTCAAACTGGCAACTTGAGGGGAAACCAAGGGCTTTGTGGAGGCTGCATTGCTCTGCACACACCCAGGCCACCCGTGGCACAGAGGTTTGGTGCCTAAAAGGATAAACCAGCTGGAAAATGTTTCATTTTGACCTTTCTTACCTGCTAACAGAAGTTGCCAAAATGAAAGTTTCCAAGCAGGGCCTGATCCCTGTTGCCAGCTCTGGGCTAGAAAGGAGGCATTACTTTGTTTCAGTGGTGGGTGCATAGGGAATCACTTCCCTAAACCCTGCACACCCAGCAATCTCACCTACCCGTTTTGTATCCATGGATCTAAGACATATTCAATAATTTGCTGAAACTCATAGGCTAAACATTACCTCAAATTTATTGACATATTTCAATCACTTCTCAGAATTTACTGACATGAGAATAGGAGTGTCCTGTAGGTCCCTGCTGGTCGTTGCCACAGGTTCAGGAGGCGATCCATGCACAAAAGAACCTAAGACACAACTGAGCTTGCAAAGCAACTTTATTCCATTAGTTGCAGTAGCAAATAATACGTACCAACCCCTGGATTCCCAAAAATCCGCTGAGCAGGAGAAGGAGATGAAGCGTGGTGCTCGGCAGCAGGGGCAGTTAGGCAGTGCACTTCCAGGACATCCCCTGGATCAAAACGCTGTGCATCTCATCCTTCTCACCCTTCCAGCTCAGAACCAGGCCTTGTATCTCCTGCTAAGGATGTGGAATTTTCCCAGTTACAGCACCAGCTCACACATGGCTGGCGTGTGAGATGATGGCTCAGGATGACTCCATGACGGCTCCATTGTTCCCCTTTCACAGCTTGACTGCCCACCGATTGACCAATACATTGTTTCTCTTTCAAGGGTCAAGGTCCCCCATGTTAAACAAGACACTTTCCTTCACTGTCTTGTCAACCTGCTCAAACATGGATCAAATATGGCAGGGCTTCGGGCCCGTCTCTGGTTCCTGACACAGTTGTTTGGGAAATATTCCCATTCCTCAAATTCTCCTTTGGTGGTCAAGAGCCTCCTAAAAACACTTTCTTCCCTTTGAATGCATTCCAGCTATGTTCTTAGCAGGGGCACTCTCCTTATTCTCAAGGCCAAGATCGCCAGTTGCACACAGTAAGCATTGCAGTGGGGGAATACAGGCTTCAGCACTCCTGTTAAAGCTAAAAGAATTCAAAAGACTAAGCCCTGTTTGTTACACGCCTCTTCTTCCTATTCTGGGAATCAAACACAAGCGTTTCATCAATACACCCTGCAAGTGCTCTTGCTGAGTGAAGCCACATTGCTGTGTCAATAAAGCAGCTGGGACTCAGTTTCTTCATGCAGGGAAAGCCAATTCTTCATTCACATAACTCATTTTTACACGGTTTTCACAGATCTCATGTTCAGTCCAGCTGGCTGGTAGTTTCCTTGCCACACAATTTATTGCTTAGAAGGTGTATTAGTGTGTACATGCAAAGACTCACTCTTTTTAAGACTCACTCTTACTCAGGTGATTACATTTTTTTTTGTGGATGCTCATGGGAGAGATTTCTTGTTTATTACAGATGCAAACAGTTTTCTTAGCACAATAGCTTGTTGTGCTAACTGCACTCATGACTGTTCCCATGGGAAGTTTTCTGGCTGCACGTAGAAGATGTAACAGGCTATCTGGGAATTTACTATAGCAAGGCCTGATTTTATAAGGCCTTTCTTTTCTAATAACCCTACCTGTGTGCAACACATTATGACTTTCTTTCAGAAATTAATGAAGAAAACACAAATTGCCTGCTCAAACCCTTCTGCCCCCTTCCAAATCAGTTCACTCCTCAAGCACAAACCTCAGGCACATCCCCGACTGCCTCTCTCCCAGCAGCTTAGAGCTGCATTGCACAGCGCATGCTGTGCGCCACAAAGCACAAAGCAGGCTGGCCTGGTGGGCCTGAATATTTCTGCCAAACACTCTGCATCTCACACCTTTGCTCAGGCTCAGTGCAGAACTGCAGGATTGCAGGTGCTTCCTCCCAGAGCTGCGTGAGGCGCTGGCTCCTGCAGATGTGCCCTGCCAAGCTGTCCCTGCCTCACGCTGGCCTCACTTCCCTGGCACAAGTGCCGGGCCTGAAGGAGCTGCCCTGTGCTCCAGCCTGCCGAGCAGCCCGGCTCCCTGCCCCGGTGCCCAGAGTGCTGCACACACTGCTGGCCTTTGCCAGGAGTTGCAGGGCAGCCAGCAGAAGAGGAGGAATCCTCAGCCAGCCCAGCGGCCCGTGGCTGCCCTTGGCCTTTCCCTGCTCCTGGGCACACTCCAGACAGCCAGTGCCTCCAGGCCGGGCTGTGCCCAGCACGGCTGCGCTTCCCCTCAGCAGCAGCCAGCTGCCACCTGGGCTCTGAGAGCGGAGGATTCACCCGCTCCCAGCAAGAGGCACCCAGGCCCGGCTGCTGCCTCTTGCAGCTCCAAGGGCCTCCTTCCAGCCTGCCTCTGCCGGGGCTCAGGCTGCTCCGGCCTCTGCCGGGGCTCTGCTGGGGCTCCAGCCCGGGCAAGGCCGGGCCCGCTCTCACCTCACAGGTGCTGACAGCTCTGCACCACAGGAGACCTTCCCGAGCACCCTCTCTGATCTTTCTGCTTTCTCACTTGAGCAAGGCTCTCCTCCAGCCAAAGAGATTATTGCATTTAGGGATACAAATCCAAGTGGCAGGAACCCCAATGCTCTGCAGTCACAGCTGAAGGCCTGCATCTGCACAAGATATTTGGGCTGCCTCATTCTTCCTTTGGTTTTGCCTTCAAATGCCATTGCCCTTACTGCCTCAACTAGAAATATCACAGCTGTGCCATAACCAGCCAGTGGGTCATATTCCAAAGGCAGTGTGGTCTGGAGAGGATGAATGAAGAGGAGCCCTCCTCACTTATGAAACCATACAAAAGAAGCCATATGTGTGAATTAGCACCCATGAAAAACAATTGGTAATTCAGAAGGAAATGTTGAATTTTCTGAAGGGGTCAGAAGGAGGAGAATCTTCCAAATGAGTTGATGTTTCAGAAACTTTATTAATTTCAACTCTAATCTATAATTCTATGCTACAAATCTGTTCAGCAGCCCTACTCTACAATCCTACTCTAAATTGGTAACAGAGATAACATCTTGACATGATTGCTATGTTCCCGTCTCCTAAGGTTAGGGTTAGGCTTAGGCTTAGGCTTAGGCTTAGGCTTAGGTTTAGGTTTAGGCCTAGGCTTAGACTTAGGGTTGGGGTTAGGGTAAGGGTTACAGATAGGGACAGGGTTAGGGTTTGGGTTTGGGTTAGCATTTAAGGTTAGGGTTAGATTTTAGGGTTAGGGTTTAGAGTTAGGGTTATTCGTCTTCTTCACTGAGTTGATGAGTTGTGCCAGGATGAATGGTGGCTTGGCTGAAGTTACAAATGGATGCTGTCCACCGGAAAAAAAAATACAACAGTGAACCATTACTTTCCAAGCTCATTGCTTCAGGGACTCAATCAGGATACATCAAGTTCCTGGAAAGACCCAGAAAGAGGAGCAATGGGACCATCTGCTCCCCAGTCATCTCCAGTGTGCAAGACCTTGCCATCACAGGCAAACCTGGCCCAGAATCCCAGTCATCTGTTTATTGTGATGTATTCATCATGCTGGGATTTTTGCCCTGCCAGTGCTCTAGAAATGGCGCTTTCTGTCCCTGGGTTTTCTTCCTTTCAGGAAACTCCAATGACTCACACAGGCCCCTGCCTTTGAAAGACAGGCACTGTGCTGATTCCCACAGGGACAGAAAGCAGTGTCTACCTTTCCATGCCCTGCCCCTCGTGTGCTGGATAGCACCTTCCTTCCCAGCAGGGCCAGCCCAGTGGCACTGGGCCCTGCAGTTCCCTCTCTGCCACACAACCTGGCAGTAACCCTGGCGCAGTACCCGTCTGCTTGAGCGTGCCAGGCAGCAGATGGGGCTGGGACAACTCCCTCCAAGCTGTCCCTGTTTGCGTGGCAGAAACCTCTGAGGGTGGGCTGGGGGGCACAAACCAGGGCCCCTCAGAGGCTCACAGTGAGCCCCCCACAGCCCCTCCTGCCCACAGCCAAATCTCTGACCCCTAGGCTGGGACTGGCTTCTTTGGGCTCCTCCACCACCATTTCATGTCTCTGTACCCCACATTGCTCTACTTCAATTCTTTTGCCATTAGATAAAACTGAACACCCCACCAAATCACAAAAGAGGGCAACAGAAACAGACAGAGGACAGAGCATCTCTCCTCTCAAGAAATGCAGAGGGAGCTGGAGTTATTCAGTTTTGTGAAGAACAGGCCCCGGGTAGACTTTATTGCCACTTTCCAAGACGTCACAGTGGCTTTGAAGAAAGTGGGGGACATCTTTTTTAACAGGGCCAGTTACAATAGGATGTGGACAAATATTTTTAAACACAAAGGGCATCTAATCAGAGTAGGTCTAAGGAATAACTTGTTTCTCGGAGTATGGTGCAACCCTGGCACAGCTTGCCCCAAGAGCTTGTAGGAGCCCCATCCCTGCAACCATTTCAGCTCTGGTGGCAAAGGGCTCTGAGCAACCTGATCTCTTTAAAGAGGTCCCTGCTCATTGCAGGATACTTGCACCACAGGACCTTTACAGGGCCTGCCAGCCCAGCCCAGTCTAGGATTCCTCACCATTTTCATTTGAAGAGCAGCAAGAGTGGAGGTGAGGAGGAAGGGGGCTCATCTGCTGCCTTGGAATTGAGTGGAAGAGCAGCCCATCCCTCGGAGCCTGTTTCACCTGCAGCCCCTTCACATTTTACCTGCAGGAGCTCCTTGGCAGACCAGCGCTGCTCCTCGTCTGTCTGCAGGCAGCAGCTCAGGAAGTCACGCAGCAAAGCCGAGAGGAGCTTGGGCTGCCGCAGCTGTGGAGTCCCTACTGTGGCTATCAGGCGTGTAGCCTGGAGAAAAAGGAGACACCAGGCTCCACCTCCTGCCTTCAAATCTCTAAGGCTCTCCCAGATCCCTTTGTTTAACCTCTGTTCTTCAGTGGCAGTTTCTGCCCTGGCACAGACCCAGAGATGACTTTCCTTTACCAACCAAAAACCCAAACCCCGATGCAGCCACAGCTTTTCCACCATCCCTCAGATCTTGCCTTGGCAGCTGATTTCATTGCCTGACCTAGTTAGTGGGAACTACATCAGCAAAAGGACATTTGCATCTCTGAGGATTCATGCCAGCTTCAGAGGCTTTTTGGAAGAGGGACTTTGCTATACTAACTAATTTCATGGGTTAGTACATGAAAGGCATCTCTGCAGTGCTTTTTGGTCCTTTAAGCGCACGTACCCTAGAACAAAACTCATCAGGCTTTTTGTGCTGTTCTTGAAAACAATGGTAATTGGAAGAAAAGAAAGGAAATCCATCAGTTAATACCCAGGTAGGGAAACAAACATTTACAATCTCCTGTTCAACACAGACACATTAAGATGCCTGCACAAATGTATTGGGATGAAAATGCCTGCTTGGGCACACAGGAGCCACCTGCAGCTCTGTCTCTCAGCAGTCTGAAAACTGCAGCTTCCCATTTTTGCAGCAAAAGAAAAATTGTCTAGGTCAGAAGAAGGAGAGGTTACATCCCTATGGCCACCCTCTGCTCATTTGGCTACTCAAGTCAATGCATGAATGGTAGGCCCATCCCAGAAAGTGCCAGGAATCACTGGGAGGTTTTGGCAGGCTCTCCACATCACCAGGCTCTGGCTTGGTGACGTGCAGAATGTTGCTTGGGCTAGGAGGGAAACACGGTCACTGAGTGTTTCAGCAGCACTGCACAAGAAGCAGAAGAGACTCTGTGGCCTTTACACCCTCATGCCCATGTTTCCCAATAAGAAGAAACTGCACACAGGGTTAGGTTCCTCTCTAAAGACCACCGTTTTAGAAACTTTGTTGGGTTTGGGTTTGGGTTTCCTTCCTTCATTTCTGGAAAGATAACGACACTCTTAAGATGCTCTTTTCCTGTTATTAAGGCCATCTACATAGACAAAAGAACTGGAACCACTAACCCAAATGAAAGAGTTGCCTGAGAACACTTTGTTTGTTTGGAGTTTGTTTGCATGTGGTAAGGCTTGAATTCCCCCACTGATGCAACCAAAAGTCCAGCAGATGCTGATGTGTTGCAGGGACATTTGTAGGAGGGGACCTTGGTGGAAGTAATTCCAGCAGATGGCAATGGGATTTTGTCCAGTGGCACACAGGACATGGGACAGGTGAGAAAGACAGTGGGATCAGTGAGTATTTGCTCCTTACCGTGCCAGAACTTTCACTCAAGTAAGGAGGTTCTTGTTCTATCATTTCAATTCCCACAATTCCAAAAGACCATATGTCCACTTGGGGGCCATATGGTTGACCTGTCACCACTTCAGGCGCCATCCACCAAGGAGGCCCGGTTAGCGAGCACCGTTTGCTCTGTTTAGGGGTGAGCTGAGTAGAGAGGCCAAAATCAGCTGAGGAGAAAACAAAATACTGGTTTTATCTGAATTCTGTGCAATTAGGAAAGCAAGCAAAAGAATTCCCCAGTAGAAGTTTGAAATTGTGCTGTTGAATCTCCTGGCATTGGTGACTTCCAAAAAATCCCCCCAATTTTTACACTGCCTCTAGCAGTAGCTTTTGTTCTTTGGAAACTTTGGACTTGTAACTCCCTCCCTCTGGAAGGGACACACACAGAGCAAGGCCACTCTTGACTGTTTGTGGTTCTTTATACCTCTGTGCACGTTGCAACTGTGCCCTCAGCTCGCAGCAGGGGTCCCTGCACTGCCATCAGCACCATTTTTGGGGAACTGGCAGTCACTCCAAGCAGCCCCACACCCACATCCCTGGAACGCTGAACCTGACCAAGAATATACTGACCCAGTTTGACAGAACCGTCGGTTTTGAGAAGGATGTTGTCGCTCTTCACGTCTTGATAGATCACATCGTTTGAATGAAGAAAATCCAGTCCTTGCAGGCACTGAGCGAGAAAACAGAAACAGAAGGGCAAAAATGAGTGATGTGATTTCATCGCACAAGAAAGGAAACAAAGAATCTGAAAGATTCCCTCTCCAGGGGAATGGGGAGTAATGGCAGAACAGTAATGGCCACTGAGAGGAAGAGCTTGCTGCTCCAACACCTGCAGAGCAGGACCTTTCTGAGGAAAGGCACGTCAGCTTTTGAAAGACCAACAGCACCTGCTGTTGTAGGCTGTCCCCTGCAAACCAGCCAGGATGACTCCTGCTGCAGTGCATGTGCTCAGAAGAAAAGAGCATTCTGGCTGCACTCCTATCCTTTTTAGCTGAGGACTGAGAGAAACGAGTCTCTCTCTTTTTTCTTTGCTGTTTGTTTCAAATCCTGCCACCAGCACCTTTGCTTTTACAGGCAAGGAATGCAGTGAAGACAGACTCCAGGCAAACATTTAGAGAGGCAAGGTGGAGAGCAGCAAATACAAATACAAGAGACAGAGCAAGAATACAACAGCAGGAGCTAAGAGTACTGGCACTGAGTACAGGGAGTGCAGGGGCACTGGCAGGCCTTTCACTTGAGATGCTTTTACTTGCCCATAGCATACCAGCAACACAGAAACAAAGCTTGGCACAGGAAACCTCTCCTGTTCTGAGCCCCTGTTTCCCAGACAATCCTGCCCAAGCCCTTGGAAACACAGCTGGGATTGCTGACCTCCCGACTGATGGCTGCTGTCTCATCTTCAGACAGGCAGGTCTGGCTGACGATATCGCTCAGGAAACCTCCATCCATGTACTCTATAACCAGCAAGAGTTCCTCGCCCAGAAGGTAGCTGAAAGAAGGAAACAAAGGGGTAGAGATGAACATGCATGGCTACATTGATTTTTTGCTTCCAGGTTTCTTATTTCCAGATGCCTTTGTGACAAGGACAGAATCAAAGAAATAGATATTCCCTCTTGGCTGTGCATTGTTTGCAATCTGTGCAGTCTCAAAGAGAAAGACACATCGGTGAAAAAGGAGATGTCTTAGATGGGCAGCAAATGAAAAGTGCAGTTTAGAAACAGCCCAGATAAAAAACCTGTCAGGCATGATGTTTCTGGAAATAAGCACCTAGTTATTGAAGTGAAGGGAGAATCGACCATCCTGGTAATGCATCGAACTCCAATTTTATTGATCAATCAATCACCTTAAATAACAAAGTTAACGAACTTCATGCATATTCTGTAATCCAATTTCATGATAGGCTAACAGAGAAACTTCTAACCACTCCCTTTGTTTTAGAATACCTACAATTGTTTATTAAAAACAGAAACCAAAACAGAAACCAGAAACTAAAACAGAAACCAGTGTTCCCAAAACTTCTACATCTGTTCTCAGGATGGCAGGCCTTCCCAGAGACGGTGTTCTGCTTGTTATGGGAAGACAGTCTGAGAACTCCATTGTTTATAGAATGATGCCTGAGAGAGTCTAATTGTTTATACAAATCAGAAGGCTGAGAACTGTTAGAAACTGCTTTACTTTTTCCTTATACTTTTCTCTCAATTGTATGTCTCATGGCCTTTTCTTTAAGTCATTCTCCGACATTTCCCCCGTTTTTTCTTCTTTGAGAGAAAAGTGGTTAGTTTGCCAGGTTTTCTCTACCATCCTAACAACCATCTTTTGAATGCAACAAGGTAAGATAATGGTGAAGTTTTTCCTCACAGAAACTCTTGTGGAGGAGACATTACCTCCTGTTCACTATCAGGGGCAAAGAAAAGAGAAGGGAACTCATCCACTACGCTTGGCAACACTTTAAACTTCAGAGCAGCTTCGTGTGGGCCTCGTAACAAACTTCAAAAGTGCAGACCCCACTCTGCCAGGGCTCAGCTGCACCAAAGGCCTGAGGACAAACAGGACACTCAGTGTCAGAAGTGTGATCCTGTGGAGAAGGATCAGAACCAGTGCTCAGAGGTGGAATAATGATAACTTGCTTAAATAACAAGATCCACCCTGCGCTTGGGCTGGTATTCCATTCCAGGCTCTATCTCCACAAATTAAAAATATCCCTGTGGGTAATTTCCTAGGTGTCATAATAGTAGAGCCTTTACACTGGTTATAAAGCTGTTTAGACACTATTTCCAGGTTTAGAGATGAATTCAGAGTAGCCCATGTCTGTTTATGCTGACTCATCCTTTGGAAATTAGAGTAATCAAAGCTGAACTGCAATTATCTAATGCTTGATTGGGATCTCTTCTTATAGGGCCTACAACAGAATGTTGTGTTAAAGGCACCAGTTTGCTACATCTTATTGAGGCTATATATGATGTACTTTGAGCTTTAACCCCTTTTCAAAATACACTGTACCTCTCACCGATAATAAGCTAAGATTTACTGCTCATGAGATTTATAAAGGTCTGAAGCTGAAGCAGTGTTTAGCCCTGTCTCATTCCGTAGTGCCTGCTCCCAATTATGTTCCCAGATATGCCTATAATTACAGGTGTGGCACCATAAATGAAAAAGTAACAACTGATCACAAAAAAAATCTTATCACAATCCCCACAACACAGTGCAACCCAAGCAACACAATTTAGGCTGTGATATTCAAAACAGTTCTCTTTTGCTGGTCCTCTTATATGGAAAGATGATAATGATTCAATAATGTCAATCAGTTCTCTGGTCGTCCGGCAACGGCGCGTTACGGCCTTAGTAGGCATTGCACGACAGGTGGTAATTGGACTAAGAAAAGAAAGCTGTTAACTGTTTTCATTCATGCAACCTGGGGAGGAGGTGAAAAGGCCTGAAAATGCTCCTTTCTGTCCTTACATGGGTTTCTCAGAAATGTTCAAAGTCAGTTTTCAGTTTGTAATCCTTTAGTCATTTGGCTCAAATGGCATCAACTGGGTGATTCTCAGTCCTTTGTTAATTTGGAGTGGTGAAAAGTAGTATGCATTTAAAGCACTTAAAATATTTGACTTAACAGACTTATTTGCAAATCATGTAAAATCACTTAAATCTAATTCAAACTTAACAGAATCTAACTTAACTTACTTAATAATACTTAACAAAAATTAATTTTCTTCAAATCCCACACAACTCAAACCTATATATAATTTAAACTTAGAAGACCTCGAACCCAACCGAAAACAAGCTCAACAAACTTAACCTTAACATTTAATGGCACTTAATTGATAACTTAACTTAGACTACTTAATAACAAATAAAACTTACTATAGAAATAATATATGGCATTCACTATAACTCACCCACGGGCCCGATTCCAAAACACTCAACTAAAACAACTTTTCACACGTTTTTGCTGCAGCATTTATACCAAAAACCACACTCACAACATCTCACTCATACAATCAATCCAACACATCTCAACATTTTTAAACTTTTCAAAACACAGCTTTAAAGTCTAATGTTCCACCGGCCCAGCCATCCGGGCTTCTGATGTTTAAAGTCTCTGGTAATACAGGTGTTTCCAAGACAGCATAACCAATGCCGAGCCAAATCGGCTGAAATTTGACTCCTGCATTCATTTACGCTGATTTCTGCTTTACAGTCTGTGCTGGGGAGAACAAAAGATCTTTACTAACTTAGGTGAAAAACATCCCGACAGCAATAGTCCTTGGTGTCGCTTGTTTAGTTTCATTAATCTTTTAATTGCAATAGGAATCTTTTCTTTTGTTGACAAGAGTCACAGTTATTACGGCTGTTAGATCTCAAACTGTAGCTCCTGCCGGCTACAGGGCGGAGGGAGAAGCGCTCCCGCTCGAAAAAGCACTCTGAAGTCGGAATTCGCTAAGGAGTGTGTGACAACTCACTTGCCGAATCAACTAGCCCTGAAAATGGATGGCGCTGGACGCTCATCAGAGCCCATAAAAGATGTTGGTCGATCTAAACAGCAGGACGAAAATTATCAATGCACAGCATGATTGCTCCTCCATCACCTGCTCTCTGATGTCCAGTTACTGTTCCCGAGCAGCAACTGGCCGCCCGTGGACATCTGGCCCCCAGTTCACACATGAGGGCGATGCGGCTCCGGTCGCTCCCCCCGCGGCGCTCTTTGATCACTTCCGGCGCGGCGCGGCTTGGTTTCTGCGGCGGCGGCGCGGCTGCTCCCGCGCAGTGTCTCCACTCTCGGGGGCGGCGCAGCTCGGCTCCTGCGGCGGCGGCTTTTTGATCTTCCCGCCGCTGCCTCCAGTGCGCCCGTGCCAAGTTCGGAGTAGCACAGCACTGCAATTCTACCATAAATCACCGAATTCACACATTTCCGTTAATCCGTAAACCATATGGAAAATCCCTTTACCGTAGTCATAAGCCCAAAGTCCTGTTGAATCCTTCTGCTAATTCATCTCTGCTCTGCGCTGCAGGTCACTCCCTTCGCGGCGGTTCAGCTTCGCCCGCGGTGACTCCCTGTGGTGTCGGGTTGAAGGCTCCCTGTTGCGGAGGGTTAGAGGCTCCCTGCTGCGGAGGGTTAGAGGCAGGAAAGAGTACCGATGATGCAGCGATGACTTCTGAAGGTGCTTGGCATTCCCGGCGCAAGTGGCCCGTGCCTTCGCATCGGCAGCATTTCGTGCGGCCCTCTTTATTCGATGGTGCAAACGCAGCTGACACTTGAAGAGGCGCAAGAGCGGCTAACACTTGACTCTGAGAGGACTTTGCCTGTTCTTGCAAACCTATTCCTATCTGTTTGAGTGCATCTACCACAAAAGCCTGCTGCCCGGTAGGAATAAGAGCCATCCTCTCTAATGCTTCCTCGATAGTCCAATTTGCACCTAGAGTGTTAAGTATGTTTCTAGTAGCAGAATTACAATTTTGAAGGACACACTGCCTGAGTAGGACCCTGCGCAAATATTCTGGCACGCCAGCTCTTTCAATTGCAGCAGCAGCTTTATCAACAAAAGCGCTAAATGCTTCCTCTCTGCCTTGCTTAATTCCTATAGACACTGGTATCTCTCCTGGCTCCTTTACCATGTCTATTGCGAGTCTGACTAACTGCATTGCCTCCCGGCACTTTTCTTGACCTATTAAAGCTTGTGCATCAGTACGAAGGAAACATTCCAGACCCATAAGTTCATCAACAGTGACGCCACGCAGAGGGTCACCCGGCTGTCTCTGAACTACCACACACTCACTAACAAGTATCCGCCAATGATCATTAAGCAGCAATTGTTGATGGTGGGTAAAGATTAATTTAACTATGCCAAGACAATCATTAACGAGGAGGATACTGGTGTTAAAAATATAATCGAGCATTTGCTTAGCTGGTTCGCTTTTAAATCCAAACTGACTAACAGCAGCTTGCAATTGAGATAACAATTCCCAGTCAAGAGCACTAATTGTGGCTTGAATTCCTCCACCAGCCTGAGGGTTAAAGACAACCGGACAAGCTAGTTCCCGAGCCGAACTTATCAGCTCCTGATCTCCCTTGTCAATTGCATCTTTGGCCAGGGCAGCCCACGCGTCCCGTCTTTCCCTTGCAATTGCCTCCGCCAAGTGGTTTTCCGACCCAGGGACCGGCTGATTGCTTGTCGGGAACGGAGTACGCGTTTTTGGCCCCAGCTGCTGAGACGCAGCAGGTACGGGAGACTCAAAGGTGCTCTGTGTAGCCTGCGGCAAAGCGGACAACAAGGCACCCTGCGGAGCTTGGCTCGTTAGGGGGGGCTGCGAAGCGGGTAATAAAGCAGTCTGCGTAGCCTGGTTTGTAGGCTGGCTCGTAGCCGGGCTTGTAGCCGGGCTCGTTAAGGGGGGCTGTGCGGCGGGCAGCGAGGCGGTCTGCGCCTGGCTCATAGTGTGACTCATAGCCTGGCTTTCCGAGGGAGGTGGTGAAGCAGGTAATAAAACTGTCCGCGTCGCGGGGCCAAGAGGAGTTCCCGTGTTCTTATCAAATTCCCTATCTTGATCGTAGTGTTTGTTACGATCGTAAGCGGCAGTAGCCTGGTGAGCAGCCCTTTTTTCAGCTTGAATTTGCAAAAGCTCGGTGTTAACGACCCGCCATAATTTACCCCACTTCTTAGCAGTTTTATCATCATCTAACGTAGCCTGCCACAATAAATCACCAAATCTACGCCACTCAGACAATTCGTGAACTGTGTGAGGATTTATAAAGATCCCCCTTTCTAGGCCATAAGCTAAAAGACCTGGTAATTCGTTCTGTAAATCTATTCCCTTAATTTTCCGTCTTTGCAAAAGGGTAATAAAAAGTTCATATGCGGCTTGCCTTTCCATACCTATGTGCGCACGTTGCAGCTCTTCAAATCAAGGTCGCGGCCGCATGTATCGGACGAGCCTATCTGTATAGTCGCTCGCAGCATGGCGCGGGCCGGCGGGTTGCCCTCCGCTTAGTCTTCCGCGCTTCTTTGCCGTTCCGGCTGCAGTTTCGATCTTACGGAACCCGAACCTGGCTTCACTTCACGTGGCATTCGCTTCCCCGTGGTGTTTGCTATCACGGTCGGAGGTCACCATATATTGAAGTGAAGGGGAGAATCGACCATCCTGGTAATGCATCGAACTCCAATTTTATTGATCAATCAATCACCTTAAATAACAAAGTTAACGAACTTCATGCATATTCTGTAATCCAATTTCATGATAGGCTAACAGAGAAACTTCTAACCACTCCCTTTGTTTTAGAATACCTACAATTGTTTATTAAAAACAGAAACCAAAACAGAAACCAGAAACTAAAACAGAAACCAGTGTTCCCAAAACTTCTACATCTGTTCTCAGGATGGCAGCCCTTCCCAGAGACGGTGTTCTGCTTGTTATGGGAAGACAGTCTGAGAACTCCATTGTTTATAGAATGATGCCTGAGAGAGTCTAATTGTTTATACAAATCAGAAGGCTGAGAACTGTTAGAAACTGCTTTACTTTTCCCTTATACTTTTCTCTCAATTGTATGTCTCATGGCCTTTTCTTTAAGTCATTCTCCGACACCTAGTCTTCCTGGCATGCATAGCAATGGCAAAGAGGGGCAACAATCCAAGGGTAATCCACTTTAGGATGGTTCATCTGCACTTAAGAAACTTTGAAAAATCAATCCCAAATAAATGTGGAGGCAGTGAACTTTGAGGCTATTGAGTTAGGAAAATACAGCTGATCCAGGTATTGAATAATTTTGGAGTAATTATCAAACTAGGTGTGCCAGGGAAGACTGATGCAGACAAGATGCACTCTCTTCTCATCCATTGGAGAAGAGTAGAGAAATATGAATAAATAAAAATTAACAGCTTTACTTGCTGCCACTGACCAAAGTGGGTTTTTAACCTCTCATGTTTGCTTTATGTAAACACACATTCATGGGATAAGACCATGACCTGTCACCTGTCTAAATAATTCACAACATTGGGACTCCTATACCTCTTCATGATCATTATTTCATTAAAGGTTAGCTCCTTCCTCCTCACTCCTTGAAGATTTATTTTTTTTATTGCCACCTAAAATGACATTGAAGATCAGTAACTTGGGAGGTTGGTGGCACGAGACCACAAGGCACGTGGAGCGAGTGATTTTGCAGTGACACAGCTGAGCTGTGCCAAACTGCCTTGTGATTAGGCACTGCAGTAATTAGGAACTGACATTCCAACAGCCCATTTCTCTGCTCCCTTGGGAGCCAGTTACAGGACATGTGGGGCCACTGACATTTTGCCTTGACCACTTGGTAACAGCGGTGTCTCAGTTATCACCCACAAACCTCTGACCACACTCTCTGCTGCTTTGTTTGGGACTCAGAAGAAGTAATCCATGCCTTAATACTCTGTGGATACATCTTGGGATATGGGCAGGGCTTAGGGCTTTCAGGGACGCCTTGCAGATCTCTCCCTATGTGCAGTTCCCAAGTGCAGCACTGCAGGTGGCTAAGGAACTACCAGTAACTTTCAGATGGATTTGCTGGCAGCCAGAAATGAGAATTCAGGACTCTGAAGCTGTAGCCCCAAAGAGCAGTGAAGTGCTCGAAGGCACCGCCTTTGTTTTAGCAACGGAGAGCGAGTGAGCGCGTCCTTCTCTGAAAGGAACCGCTGCCCTCCGTGCCTTCCTTCAGGCAGCTGAGGAGGACAAAGTCCCAAATGTGTTCTGTGGGCTGGCACCAGTCTGTGCTTCTTGTGCCTTTTATGCACAGCTCTGGCCAAAGCTCCAGCCACAGCTCACACCAGAGGGGAAAGCCCTCGAGTGCAGCAGAGCCTGCAGGGGCTGTTGATCCTTACCTCTCCTCCTGTGGCAGTGTCGAGTGCTCTGTAAACATCTCCAAACCCCCTAGAAACAAAACAGAAGCAGAGAAAGGAGAAGCCATTTAGATCTTGCAGTGAAAGCCAGCCCACACAGCAGATCTCTGCTGGAAATGTCAAAACCTGCAGGATGCAGGAGGGCTCTGCCAGAAGGCAGATGATGCATTTTCCTCTCAAGTGCATGGGCACTGGGCCTGTTCCTGAAGCACTGGGGTTCAATTTCTAAAGGGAGGTTAGTATGTCCTCTTGGGTTTCACTGTCTAAACGGTGTGATTCCTATCCTGACCACAGAGTGTTTCCTTCTTCAAACCAGGGGAAAGAATTGTTCCTGGGAATTGTTATCTCACAGCTTTGATAGGGCGTAGGTTGCTCTTTCAGGCAAGCAAGTTTCTTCTCTTTTCATTAGTGTGCCAGTATGATTATGAGACATACAAAAAATGCTAAAGAAATTAACACAGAGCTGTCCCACACTTGAGAGACAAGGAGACCTTCCAGGTCCTGTTCCTTGATGCAGGCAAGACCTCGGTAGCAAGGCATCTCTGACAATGCCTTCTGAGCCCACTCACAAATTCTGAGCAGCATTGAGAGATGGGACAATCTATCCCCAGTCTGTGAACATCTTTGCAGCTGGCCTGACTTCACGCTGGACAGACATTCCACCAGAAAAACAGCTGGCCCATGGCTGTACAGGAGTAACTGCTGTTGGACTCACCCGCTGCCAATATAATCCAGATGCGTGTATTTCATCAGGGGATTTTCAGTAGGGTTCACCATTCTCCCTGAGGGAAACAAAATGCAAGATGCTGACTTTAAAGCAGAGCTCCCAGCTTCCAGGAGGTACAAAAGGCAGCCCCAGCACCTGGAGCTCTGAGCCCTTTGTGGTCATCTGGGTAACAACGACCACAACCAGGCAGACAGCTCTGCAGCACAGGTGGCCAGCACAGAGACTGATTTGTACAGTCTCTTGAAGAGTTCTCTTGACAGGAAACAAAGCACAGGGACCTGCAATCCCAGGAGAGGAGGACATCTTCCCCACCTTTCAGCAATTTGCCAAAGGAATGCCTTCCCATTTGTTAACCAGAGCAGCTCAAGCTGTAACTGATTCTGACGGGGCTTTCAGCATCAGGACCCTGACCTGTTTATGAGCAGGCTGAGCTCCAAGATGCCCCTCTCCCAGCTAAGGAAGGCTCCAGCCTCTGCAGCCCCTCCAGCCCTCAGGGACAGGGCAGCTAGCACAACAAGGCTGGCAAAGCCCAAGCATGTGCACTGACAGGCACTGATGGGAAGAAGCCAGAGTGAGCCTGAGCCCCGTACAAGCTGTTGCCCCCATTCAGGACACACCAGGATGGGCTTTGAGATCAGCCACACCGAGGCACAGATCAGTGCCCTTTTTGTCCCAACAGGTGATGGTAGACACAGAATTCACTGGGCTCTGGTCTCAGCCCCACCAGGTCTTATCTGAGAGCACAGCACTGGCAGCTGTTACGGGCAAGAAGCAGATTCATTGGGTTGTGCTGCAGAATCACAAAGGGCTTGATGTGTTTTCCTAGAGCAGGGCCTGGGCCAATGGGTAGGATTCTAACAGTCATGGGAAAGAGTGGGAATCAGGTATGGAAAAGTGCCATGGATCTGAGGGATATACCATGGCTGGGCTGGAGGCTCTCTCCTGAGAAATGCCTGCAGTACAGTTTTATCTGATCACGCCACTTGGATGTGTCTCCTGGACACATCTTAACAAGCATAAAACTAGAAGATTAAATAAAGGTTGTTATCAAAGTCTCTGTTTTTTCTTTGGGGCACATGGAAAATACCTTGTGCTCTCTATTTGTCCTGTAACCTGATGTTCTTTCAAAGTAGTTCTTATTGACAAAAAGATAGCATTCTCTTATTGACAAAAATATAGCATTCTCATGAAAATAAACTGCAGATGTAGTAGTGGTAACAGTAACAGTCATAAAAATGACATCAGTAAGACTTGGGGTAGAAGGGCTCCTTCAGGATGGAGAAAACACAACAAAAAACCCCCACCAAAAATGAACAACACAAAAGCAATCCCACCCCACCCCCCCCCAAAAAAAAAATCCTCAACCAAAAAGACAAAACTCCAAAGCCAGTCCATTTCTGTGAAGTTTTTTTGCTCTGATGACTGGTTGGAAGTCAGGAGTCTAAGGAGAATTTAGGAAGCTAAAAATTCTGTTCAGTTTGGCCACTAGCACACAGGATTTGCCTAGATCATTTGCTAGGTCACAGCCTTCTGCTGATCCAAGAACAATCCCTGCTTCAGCCTTTAGCAGAGAGGGAAGCTCAGGCACACCCAAGCTAGTCCCAGGTGCCCTCAGAGGCAGCAACAACACCCAGAGCTCTCTCTTGCTGCCTCAGAGCACAGCACTGCCTCTGGGGAGTCCTAAATGGCCCTGTGACACCCAGCTCAGGAGGAGCATTTGGTACAGCTCTGCTGACACCTGCACACAACACACTGTCCCTCAGATAAGAAACACCCCAGACCTACCCAGCAGCTCCAGGTACTCCTCCTCAATCTCCTATTCCCAGGATCTGCCTGAGCCTGAGTTCCCAGGTTTCACAGAAGGGCTTCCTCGAGGTGATGCTGCTGCAGCAGCAGGTTCAGAGCCCAGGATGTGCTGGACCTGGAGCATTTCTGGTGGGCACTGTTCCTGTGCCTCACTCCTAACTTGGGGTCCTTCATTGCCACACATTCCCTGCAAGTCTTCACAGGCTGCCCGGTGAGATGTCAACACTTGCACCTCAAGTCAAACAGAACAAAGCAGTCAGACACTACAGCTTGTCCCTGTCAGCCAGGAGTCATCGACTGTGAGGAAAGGCAAAGAACAGATTGACAGGGGATACAACAGCTTGTTTCAATCCTCCATCTGGGTCACCAAGTTCCACTGTAAAAACACCTCAAGAAAAAAGGAAAGCAGGAACAGGCCAGCAGGAATCAATTTGGATGACTGCTGGCCAAAAGGCCAAAGGACAAGTTTCACTGTCCAGGGCAGCAGTTGAGATTCAGCACACCAGGAAATGCCCTTCAGAGTGACTGTGATACACACACTACAGCAGCATGGCACTCAGAGGCATCACCCCACTCCCTGCTGCTCTGCACTGGAAAGGCAAGAAGGGCAGAAACCACCAGATTGGTGACTGCAGTGGCTGCATCCCTCTTTCACACACTTGGTTTTGCAGAGACTGACGGAAGCGATTAAGTTTCTCTCTGATGATTTTCATTTCTTCCTCCAGCCGCTTATGCCTTGCCTTGATCATACTGTGAGCTATCTGAAGCTCTGCATCCAGCTGTTCCTTCATGTTCTCTAACAAACAAAAGAGAGGATGTTTCATGAGTGGAGTGGCTGCCACTCTTTCATTCACCTGGTTTTGTTGATCGCCCCTCTGCTGATGGAGATTCTCCTCTTGAATTCTTCCCATGTCTTCCTTGTTCTTTCTCTTCACTGCCATGATGTCATTCTGAGCTTCAGGCAGCTCTGCTTGTGGCTCTGCCTTGATGTTCTGTACACACAAAAGCAGAGCAAGGGACTGAGAGCTGCCATCAGGCTCAGCTTTTTTCCTCTTTTAGCCTCAAAATCACATTTATTCAGCCATTTCCTTCTGCTTCCCTCCCCACATCACCCTCCATTGCAAACCTCCTGTCCCAGGGCTGACCTCTGCAGATTGCAAGGCTCTGTCCTTTCAGTGTCTGTGGGACTCCTGGCCTCCTCAGTCCCAGGAGCTCTGGTTTATGCCCCTCTTCCTGCCCTTCCCTCTGTCCCCTGGCCAGTCAGGCTCACCTGGTCATTCTCCTGTGGCTCTTCCACCTGCTGCCTGAGCTGCTCTTCCTGCCCTCGGGCAGGGAACAGCTCTCCCTGAGTCTGGCATGGCAGCTCAGATAAGGCAGTGTGCTCCTGCTCTTTCTCTAGAAGCACCTGCACAGAAAGCAAGACAAGATGGGTTTCAACTTCCCATACGCCCTTTGTGGGCCAAGACTCACAGACTGCTGGGCTCACACGTTCCCAAAGCACTGTGCTGCTGCTCTCCTGGGTCGTTCTCTGCCCGAGGGGAGGCACAGATTCCAAAGTGACCCTGGCCCTACAATCAGGGGCCATCTGGGACTGAAGCTCCAACAGCCTCTCAGGCAGCTGACAGGGAAGGGGTGGCATTTCTCAAGGGTCTGGTGAGAGCCTCCCTCTGCTTCTGCCATGTCCTGTTTGTCTTTCAGTAGTGACCGACACCCCACCCTGTCCCACAGCTCCATCCTGGCTCTGCAGGGGCTTCCTGGGTGAGCTCCCTCCTTGTGAGAGACACTTCTGGAGTTCACCTTCTCTTCAGGCCTGCACCAGCTTTGCGACTTCCTGACATCCACATTCTTGTTAGAAAACTGGGTCATTCAGGAGATGAGGATGCATGCAAAGATCTCTGATGGAAGTCAGAGAACCTCTGTGGCCACCTCAGTATATGGAGGAGGACCAAGGTGTTTCTTCTCCCTCTTTTGTCAACTGAGAATTCTGACCAGCACTAACAGAGTTTCTCATAAGGCCCCATTAACGAATGCACTTACACAGCCCTGGGGATGCCAGCGAAGGAAACCATGTGCCATGTAATGCATGTGTTAGCAAAGTCACCAGACCTCAGGGATAGTTCCACTCCCTTAGGACGTGCAAAAATTTAAAGGATAAAAAGAAGGCTTCAGGGCACAAGAGGCTGGAGGAGGTAAATAGGCGGGGAAAAAACAACCATCTCTGGATGGGGAAACATCTCTGCCTGCTCAGGATCAGTCAATGGAACTTGTCTCTACTCCTCTCCCGAAGGGATGCCTTTAGGTGAGCTTTGCATCTTCCACTGCTTTGGAGCAGAGCCAGGAAGATTCAAATAGATAGATAGATAGACAGATCTCACTTTTATAATCTCTCTTTACTGTGCTGTGGTATTTACATTCTTTGAACACAGAGGGATACAGTTCTCTCTCCTAGTTTTTTTTTTAAGAGAAGGTAGTGAGAAACTTGGAGAAGAAGAGAAAACAATTATTATCTCTACTGGCTGTTCTTGTTGTTTAGTACATGTAGAATGTGCTATAGTGTTTGCTTACTGAAAGTGATTTGTTATTTAGATTTTAGTGGTAGTTGTTCAGCTTGATTAGCTGATTAGATAAAAGCTGTGCCGTGACTGTCTGGAGACAGTCACGAGTTTTTCTTTAGTAGCTTTTTAGCATAGTTTTTACATAGTGCTAGTGTAATACAACATAGCTTAAGAAAGCATTTGTTTAACCTTCTAAATCATAGAGTCAAAGCACATTATTCTCTACGTGGGGGTCACCCTGAATCAATTCTGTCCTTTCTGTCGCTACACACATCAGCACTCAGTAGCAGTGCCCCGATCAGCAGCCATCCTGAACTTGCTCTCCTGTTGCTTCAGTAACCCACACTCTTGGGGAATCTGGAGCGTGTGGGTCTTTATGGAGTGCAACCAGACCCAGAACATTGCACTGGGAACTGCACTCTTTGTGCATGTGTGCTCGGGCAAGTTCTTCTCTTGGACTCGACCACACTGATAGTGCTGAAGTGGCTGGAATCAGAAATGCAACTCAGCCCCTCCCAGCTCCTCTAATCTCTGAGCACCAGCTGGAATGCAAGGGCATTGATTTCCTGCTCAATTCCCAAACACAACACACACTGATTCCCTGGGCAGCCGTTAACCTGAAAGTGATGTCCTGTTTGTCTTTCAGTAGTGACTGACACCCCGCCCTGTCCCACAGCTCCATCCTGGCTCTGCAGGTGGCATCCTGGGTGAGCTCACTCCTTGTGAGAGACACTTCTGGAGTGTGAAAAGTGAAAAGAGACAGGAGCCGTTTACCTGAAAGTGATGTGTTTCTGCCAGTGCTGGAAAAGGACAGAAAAGACTGAGAAAAAGCTCCCTGGAAAAGGAGAAATTACACAAGGCTTCTCCTTCTAGCAAAAAAACAAAGAAATAAACAAACAAAATATGAAAGTGTTACCCACTCCAGTGTCTAAAGCACTTGGATGCAGTGAAGGGATGTTTGGCAGGGAAACAGTCCTTGTGCTGAGCACTGGCTCTATGGATCTAAGGCAGGGATCTATGGAAGTCTGCCTGAAGGTCCCTCATGAGCCCCCATTGTCCAGGGTAAAGCTCCCTCAGCACCTCCTCCCTGGCCTTCTGCTGCACCCCTTGCCCAGCTCCCCTGTCCTTCTGTGCACACGCTGCAGCCCCTCCATGACTCTCTGCTTCCCAGGGCCCACAGCTGCACACAGCACTCCAGCTGTGGCCGCAGCGCTGCCCAGCACAGGCCACGCTCCCTGCCCTGCTCCTGCTGCCCCACTGCTGCTGGCACAGCCACCGTGCCCTTGGCCTTCTTGGCCCCCTGGCACCACGCTGCCTCATCTTCAAGGACGCCAGCCCCGCGTCCTTTTGGCTCACGCAGCTCCCCAGCCACAAAGGTGCCCATTTCACTTCAGATACTGCATGTGCCGTTTCAAGATGGCCTTCCTTTTCTACCATCTCATGTTCCAAGAAGATACCATAAAGTTTGATAGGAATAGGATTCTAAGTCACTCTGTTTAAATTAAAATGATCTAATTCAACTGTACAGGAAACTGCTCTTAACTAAATTTTTCTTATCAGAAAGCATCATTCTCTTTTCAAAACTAGGTTTTTAGTTCTTCAAACTCTGAGAAGGAAATTTAAAAATATCTATAGCCGCCTTTGTTACTGCTGTTTCAGGCATGGAAATGGATTTTTTTTCAGCCTTCCTAGCTGGCCCTCTACACTCTACTGCTACTGGCCAAGCTCACATCTTGCTCTCCAATTCTTAAACAACAGGAACATGAAATGTTCCTTTCTCACTCACCTCAGGATCTTCAGCACTGCTGAAAACATGCTTCAGGTGACCTGTAGTGGGAAGGGAAAATGAACCAGCTTCTGTCAGAAAACTGCCTGGGCTGCTGAATCCCACAGAACAAATCAACCCAAACAGAGATGATTTCCCGTTCCACAAATCCCTCCAGCAGACACAATTCATTCACACAGTCAGCAAGAGATCAGGACAATATTCTCGGCTGTGCCTACACTTCGGCCTGTTTAGCCAGTAAATGGATACAAATATGACCAAGAAAATGCAAATTGTTCTTTAACACTCAATGCTCCTGTTCTACCAAACACATAAAACAGCTTCTGAAATCCTCTCCTTCAGGTACTCCTTTCTTTTTCTATCAGTTACATGCACTAATTCTGATTAATTTGCAGGAAACAGTTGCCCAGAAAAGCTTCCCAAAATTCCCCTGAGCAGCGGCAGTTTGATTTTGGAAGAGCACAGCAGCACCTCCAGGGTTCAGGAGCAGACACTTACTGCCTTTCAGTTTGCACTTCCTTTCAAAGGGAATAACTATTTTAGCACTCACTAAAAGGTTATTAAGTTAGACAGTCAAATCGTTTCATGACAAAATTTAAAAAGAAATAAGTTTTCTCTGAATTCTGGGAAGAACTGCAGAATGTTTAGAAGGCATTCCAAGAAGCTCTGCCAGTCTACAATTTCAAAGGTGTCTAGCTTGTCCCAGCAAACTGAGGAAATGACAGACTGCTGCCACAGACTCTCCCGTGGAGGGAACAGAGCCCTGCAGGTTCCCCTGCAAATGCTGCCCCTGTGGCTACAGACACCCCCTTTTTAGCTGAACCTCTTGGCAGGAGCTTTACCAAACCAGTGGCATCCTAATTCTCTTTCTCTTTCAAAATCAGAAACTCAGCCACCAAGAAAGAGCAGGAAGACATACAAAAGCCAGGTTAGGATACACCCTAACCTAAGTAGAATGGAAAACTCTACTTCCGGGTGAAGTGTGTCAGGTAATATGCAGAGAAAGTAACGCCATAAGCAGCAATAGTTGCCGTGGCCAGATGGTGAAACATGGCAGCAGCAGTGTTGTGGGAATTCACCACAACACTAGAAAACACAAGGCTCTTGTCAGTGGGCAGCTACCCACTGACAAAGGCGCCAACCAGGAAAGTTTTCCTGATCTGAGAAAGCTCTAGGGCTGCTGTGACACTCAGGCCTTCTGTGCACCAAGGCAACCTTCTGATGTCACTACGACAAGGTGGCAACCACGCCCTGACATCACAAAGCAAACGCTCCATGTTGGTCTGTGAATTTATGCAAAGCAATAACCAACCTTCCCTACAGCAAACACAGAAGAGCCTGGGAAGTACTTCTCTGTCACAAAGCAGCACAAATTCCCCCCATGGGCCAAACCCTGTTGTTCAGGGATCCAAGAGGAACTCCAAGAGTGCCTCAAGCACCTACAGCCTGTACCTCAGCTGAGCAATCACATGGGACACAAGCAAAGGAAGCCAGACCAAGACAATGGCACACAGCATTGCAGACGTGAGAAATGACTCTCACTTTTAAAATTTCAAAGGTTTAGGAAACCTTAGCAAAGGACTGAATAAGGAAAAATTGGAGCATTGGGAGTCTCTGTGACTAGCAGCCATGCGCTCATCTACAAAAAGGATGCTCTGCCTTTTATACCCTTAGCCCCTCTAAAAGTTTTGTCAGTCAACTCTTTCTCTGCTGTCCACTGGTGGAGATTACTTTTTTACATCCTGACTGGAGGTCAGGTGTTGTTACACCCTGCCTGCTGGTCACAAGCCAGCCCTCCCCAAATGCCCTGACTACCAAGGCTATTACAAGGGGGACGGGAAAGAGGACTATGGGAGGATATATTACAATACCATCACTACACATTTGAACATCCACATAACATCTGCTTCTTAATTGTCAGAGCCAACCATTGCATTACTCGTCTAGAACACACAGAACCAGGAGAGAAGCCACTGTCGGCATCACAGCTGAAATGCTTCCTAACAAATCTCCCCACATATTTGCACCTTTATTGGACATGCCCAGGGCTCTGGTGCGTGTACATCTCTGCCTCTCTTCCCCTTTGGCAACAGTCGAACTGACAGCATCTGCCCGCCAGCAGCAGCTGCTCCAAGCTGGGAATGAAACTGGCTGTGCTGATTTCCAGAGGCTTCTGTGTGCCAGGGGAAGCCAAGGCAGGAGCGGGTTGAACGGTGCTGGCGCTGCTGCTGCTCTGTGCCAGAGAGCCCCGGCTGGGCAGGGCACGGTGCCCACTGTGCTGCGGGCTCCTTCTCCTGCCACAGCTGGGCACACCTGGCAACAAGGCATGACAACTTGTGGGCAAGCCAAGGGGTTTCTGGGGCTGCACTGCTCTGCACACACCCAGCACATCTGCAGCACAGAATTTTAACCCTCAAACAGGTAAACCAAAGGGAAACAGCTGGAAAAGATTTCATTTCAACCATTCTTTATGCTTCAATAGAAATGACCAAAATGAATGTTACCGAGCAGGGCCCGATCCACACTGCCAGCTCAGTGTGAGAAAAGAGGCATTACTTTATTTCAGTGCTGGGTGGGTGAGGAATCACTTCCCTGAAACATGCACACCCACGTGTTAGTATCCATGGAACTAAGACATTACTTTCATTACTTTTATTCATTACTTTGCTCAAACTCACAGGCTAAACATTCTCACAAAGTATTTGACATGTTTAAATCACTTCCCCAAAATTACTGACATTTAGAGTAGGGGTCTTTTGAGGGTCTCTAGTGGTCATGTGGTGAACATCCCGTTCCTCAAATTCTCCTTCCATGGTTAAGAGCCTTCTTCTGCTTGAATGCATTGCAGCTACTTCCTCAGTAGGCCCACTGTCTTTATTCTCAAGGCTAAGACATCCACTTGCACACATTAACCACTGCTGTGAGGGAAGGTACGACTAAGCACTGCCTGTTAAAGCTTAACAAATTCACAATTTGTTGCAGGTCAACACTTCCCCAACGTCTCTCGTTCCTTCTCTGGGAATCAAACACGAGCATTTTTTGATCACTGAGCCCAAGGCCGCCTCCAACCCTCCTGTCACCCAGCAGCCCTTCTCTCCTCACAAACAGCAGGCCCAGCAGTGCCTTCCCTCACTGGCTCAGTCACCAGCTGTGTCAGGAGTTCTCTGTCACACACTCCAGGACCATCCTGGACTGTTTGCTCTCCGCTGCACTCTCTTGCCAGCAGACATCCCCACCCTGTTCCATGCCCCTTGCAGAACCCTGCACCTGCTGTCCATGGGCACCTGGCAAGGGGAGGCACTCACAGGAGAGATGCACCGGCTGCCCTGGGCAGGAACCAAAACCCTCTGGCGGCACAGCTGCTGGCCTGGGTCTGGCACAGCTCTGCACGCCCCACTCCTCATGGGCTCTGGGCTGGAAATGCAATTGCACTTTCTGCCTCACGGAGAAATGCCAGGGCTGCACAAACAACGGCCAGCAGGCCACATCCCAAAGGCACTGCAGCATGGAGCTGAGAAGGGAGAAGACCCTTCCCCAATTCCTAACCATACCAAAACCACCATAATGGGGACTGTTAATCTTCTGAATGTAGAATTGATTCTCAGGGTGACAAGGTAATCTTCCAATGGAGTTGAGGTTTGGTAGAGTTTTTATTCTGAGTCCTACTCAGACTGCTGATTTGAAAATTTATTTTAAAATATTTTTAAAAGGTTTTGCAGTCATATGGTTTTGTTCTAATACCAAAATGGCTAGATGAAATGTACTGGCATTTTAATTACATCCAAACTGATTAGTCTGTAAAAGCTTTCCTGCAGAATAGCCACTAAATAGGAAATGAAAATCTCTGGACTGCTGACTTTGCAAATTTCTACTAAACTTATCAGACAATGAGGCATTTTTAGGTAGATCATAGAGCAAATTAATTCCTATGGATAACTTGATTTGGATAAACCTGTTGATTTCAAATTAAAACTGCCAGCACATACTAAGTGGAAATCTGAATACTCACTTCTCTGAGCTCTGAATTATTAGATAGTCATTGTCTGCAATATTAACAAAAATTATCATTCTGGCTATTTTTTTTACTTACAGCCAGCTCTTCAACACTCTTTGTAACACCAGAAAGAGAGTTTGTAGCAATGTGAACCATGGGTTGGTGGAGCATTGCAGAAGGTTCCTATGCCAGCACTAAACATTCACATTTACCATGGTATCCCTTCTTGCCTTTAATTCCAAGCTACAGCTCAGTTCCTGCACTATAGATGCACTTGTAGTCTGTATTTGCAGCTCGTTCTTACTTCCCTGTCCAGAAATAAATCATGCTTGGATCTCAAATCAAAATAAAATGAGGAGAGAGTCAGGTTCTGGATAGGTATAGCAAGAACTAAGAGATTTTTTTGCAAATATGTTGAAAAGTTGTTTGTACATGCTGCAAAACCAGCAGATTAAAGACTTGCACTCTAACTTGCAAGCTGAGGTTTGCCTGTTCTTTCTGGACTGATTTCTTGAGGCCAGACACTGAACCTAATCAGTAAGAAAATCGAAACCACAGGAATAGTTTGGAGAATATTGTTAATTATTCTGTCATGATGCTTTTTGCCTAAAAGTTCTGGCCATCATCCGATTGGAGTAATTAGAGGAGATTGAAGTCATCATACTGTGCCTGTGCACACAATTCCTTCCCAGGAGTAATCCATGAAGCAACGCTGACAAATCCACACCAGCAGCTGCTGCCACACAGCCATGAAGCAGAGAATATGTATTTCTGCTACACTTGGACAGCTGAAGATGCCTCTGCTGAGCTAATTTTAGTGACTGCCCACCACAGATGAGACCTTGTGGTCAGACTCCAGCAGGTCAGGGCAGTTAATATTCTGCCTAAATGAAGTAAGTCTAGCAATACATAGACCATGGAGCCTGAGGAAAGCCAGCAGCTGTGGGAGACTTAATTTGTTTCTGTATCTTTCTTTTTACTAATTAATTGCAGTCAATTATTTAAAGCATGGAAACTTTTGGCATACCATTGGCTGGAAGGTTGGTCAGTCTTCCATTCATGACTCCTCTGAAAGCATCACCACAGTGTTTTTATCAGTAGCTCTTCCATCATCATGGCTCACACAGCATTTCCTGCAGCTCTTGCTGGAGTAAGGGAAAGGCACCAGGAGAAGGGGAGAAAGCTGTGTGCAGAGGCTGTGTCAGCTGAAGAGACATTTCTTCCCTCTGATTTGGCTGAATGGCTGCAGGAACCTTGCTGGCACTGCTGGCGGGGTGGCCTTTTGCAGGGCTGGGCAGAGTTTGGGGCCCAGGATCCCTCCTCTCAGTGGGACACCAGGGTGAGCAGCCCCTGTCCCAGCCAGGAGCAGAGGTTCTGTGGCTCTGCCCTGGGCACAGGGACCTGCCACTGCCATGAGCTCCTGCCGCGGCTCCTCTGGGGCAGCTCCTGCTCTGCAGTGATGATGGGCGCAGCTGGGGGTGGCTGCAATGGAGGGTGGCTTCCAGTGGGCTCTGCTGGTCTGCCACACTGGAGCCAGCAGAGCTTCTGGAAGGAGTCTCCTCTTGTGAGCTGCTGGAGCTGGAGCTGGCACTGGCCACAGAGCCGCTGTGTTCATCCCTGACAGGACCAGAGCACAGCAGCCTCTGGGCCTCCTTGCTGCACGATGGCAGTGAGGAGGCCATGGACCAGAGGTTCAGTATGGATGACTCAGCTTCCTGATAAACTGTGCTAAGAAAACCCTGCATCCCTCCTGCCAGATCTAAGACACTCGAAGAAATCTGTTGGCACGCTGGGAACTCAGAATTGTTTGAATTTTGAACAATTGTCCTATAAGCGCTTTTGATGGTTTTTGTCATTTTGTGTTGATTCAGTTGATCCTTCAGAGAAGCTTTCCTAATAATATAAAACACCGGGAATTGTGGAGACCCTGGGGGGGCATTCCCTGGTCTAGGGAGACACAAGAAGCTTCCCTCAAAAAGCTGTTAGACCCCATTGGCTCCTTCCCCTGTTCCTATGTCTGTTCCTGTGTTCCTCAGCCACACCTTCCCTATTCCCTGATTGGCCCCCTTATCTTTGTACTGCCCCGAGATCAGGGTCAGTCCCCAGGCCCCTGTGGAAACAAAGTGAGACCCTCTGTGTGTGGGTGCTGGGAGCTGAACTTCTCCCTGCACAGCTGAATAAAACATCTGTGGAGATTATGCAAAGGTCCTTTTTGCTTCTTTACCCTGGGCTATGCTAGCAGCAATTCAGACTGCTACAGAGGAGAAGCTGCAGTACTGGCACCAAGGTTTTGGGAACTTGAACATAGGCACAGAGGGCGTGCAGGATGCTGCTCTATGAATTCCTTAACCAGCCATCTCTGGTGCTGGCATATTCCCTCCAGCTTCTGCTGCAGCCAGGGCCACCTTTGGTCCAGTAGATGACATTGTTATTTGAAAAATTTGGCCCACTCCTTGGGCAGGAGGCCATCCACAGCCTCTGGTCCTGCAGCCCCCTGCTCAGCTGGGGACAGTGTTCGCTGCGGGGAAGATGGAGCAGCCATCACAGGGTCTGGGGGGCTGCTTTCAGCAAGGTGGCCAGGCTCTCTCCCTGCTGGACTCTAGCAATTGTTTGGGGGAGCTGATGGCAAATTGTATGTAGTCCTGTTCGTCCTACTCAGAAAACCTGACAGCTTCTATCATTCTTCTGCAGAGTGGGCACGCTGGATATCTCTTTGCCGACTGCAGGATGCAGCCCAGGCACAACTGGTGGTGACAGGGCAGAGAAAAACTCACATCCTTCTTAGTGACCTGGCAGATGGGGCAGCTCCGTTCTGTCCCCATAGCCATGTCTGTCTGTCCCAGCAGCAGGGAAGAGCTGAGGACCATGAGCTGCTCTCATTTGTAATCTTGCTTGGCCAGAGCCCAAGCTCCAGCCAGAGTGGTTAAGGCTCTGTCAGTGCCCAAACATAAGCAGAAAGGGATGTTGTATCACAATCCATTCCTTGGTGAAGGAGGTCCATAGCAGCCTCAAGAGGCACCTCAGACACTCAACAGTCAAGGCAGTAACATATGGACAGGACACAGATGGCAGTTCATGGCTGGGAGAGCATTCGTAGGCATATCCAAGGACAAATTTCCCTGGAACTCTCCACAGCTCTGGGATCTGCCCATCAGCTCTGTCAGAAGCTTCAGCAGAACAACCAAAGTCCTAAAAAGCAGCTTCCAGACACTTTTCCTACCATCCTGCCTGAGTAGCCAGGTTGCTTGTTGCAAAACACTCTTTTATTCCTCTTCCCCAATGCCCTGTGGACACTTGCAGCCAAAATAAAAAGCTCCTGGCCCTCTGTGTGATGTGATAATATAGTTTTTATATTTCCATGCTGGGATGAAAGAAAGCTGTGCTGTGGGTCAGGAGAGGCCAGGACCCACTTGGCCTTCCTGCAGGCTGAGGAGGTCCCAGCAGACATCCTGCTGCTTTTTTGGGGAATGTGTGAGGGGGAGTGGAGGGGGTGACAGAGAGGCCGAGATCATAGAGTGGAAACTCAGCCCCAGAGTGGCAGTGCAGACTCTCCCTGCTGAATGCCTGCTGGGGCTGGCAAAGAAGGAAAATGCCCCAATAACAGCCCGGTGGCACTGTGTCTCAGGGACAGGTACAGGGAGGTGACAACAAACAGCAGCATGGCCCGGTCTCACAGCTTCTAGGAAGCAGTGACAGAGGAGCCTCATGTGCAGGAGATTTCAGAAAGGCTGTCTTCTCAAATGGCCACTCTAAAACCCCTCTCTTTGCCTCTTGGGTTTGTGAATGCTTTTGACAGCAACAGCATCCTGGGGCAACGCATTCCATGATTTCATTTAGCACTCCTTGAAAAGCACCTCCCATTGTTCAACTGAGCTGCCAGCCTGGTCATTTCAGAGGGTGCTGCCTTGGTGGAGAGAAAAATCAATCTTCTGCCTTTCAGGGAGCTGAAGGAGAAGGGACTCTTCACCATCCAACACTTGGCTGGGTCTCATTCAGAGGTCCTGCTTTGTAGACTTGGTGAGGTTTGCTTGGCAGTTACCAGCGAGGCGAGAACATTGTTCTAAATCGTCCCCCATACTTCATACACAGTGTGTAGAGTAGGTATGTGCTTGTTCATCTCCATGTGTGCTCAGGGTCTGCCGTCATTTCTGGTTTTAGACCTGATATTTCCAATGTCTGTCAGCTGTCTGTAGGATCTGTGGGCACAGGCAGCTGTATTTACTGGCAGGTCGGGTATCTGACACTCATCTTTGAGTGTGGAGCCTTTATAATGCAATGTTCAAATGCAGAAACTGAGTTATTTGCCAGAGTCCCAATCTCTGCCCAAGCTATAATTCAATGCTGCAAATTATTCTGTAGACCTGAGCCTGTGTTTTCTGTTTCCTGGCTGAGTGCTTCAGCTGCTGGTGTTGCTTTTTTGAACAGGAGCACCTGACTCTTTTATCTTTATGACTTTTGCCTTCATGATTTGAAAGCAGCCCTTGCTTTAATTTTCTAGTAAAAGGGCCTAAAATCAAAGCTCTGGACATTTTAGAAGGCTTAAGTAGAACACTTGAAGAAATTTTTATTTTAGGCCTGCAGTGAGCAGGTCTGAAGCCAGAAATGGGTGCCAGAGTAAGTGCCTTTCTGTGCTTGTGCTCTCCTGCTCTTCCTGTACTTGTATGCTCCTCTGGACACAGTGGGATGTGTTGTCATTTCCTGGGACTTCTGTTGAAGGCAACTGGTTTTCTTTTCAAGGTGATTCTTATGTTTCCCCTCATGGCTTCCCCAGGTGACCAACCTTGGTTCCAAGGTGTCCTGCTCTGCCATTGTCACTCTGGAAGAGCTCTTTGTGACCTTGAAGAAGGACATGGACTCTGAGGTGGATGAGGTTGCTCTGGTCCTTCTCCAGATGGTGTCCAACTCCCCAGAATTTGTTCAGAAAGCAGCCAGTCAGAGCCTGGGGATCATGGTGGAGAATGTGACTCCTGCACGAGCAGTGACTGCTCTCATGGACATGGGAGCCAAGTAGGTTCTTCTTCTTTTAGTGATGTTCTTCACCTTTGTGTGTGTGGGAGGGAGAAGGGATGAGACAGAGAATGGGAATGCTGGGAGGGAAGGGTCCTGTATCCTGCATCTTCTGTGAACTCAGTGACTTGATTCTCCAACCAACCTCACTTCTTTCCTCTTCTCACCTATTTCTGCCCTCCTGCAGCCCATTAGTTCTGAGAATCACAGAAGTGTAGAATATGGGGAGTTGGATGGGCCCATCAGGACCATCGAGTCCAGCTCCTGGCCTTGCCCAGAACAGCCCAAGGGTCACACCAAGTGCCTGAGATTGTTGTCCAAAGGCTTCTTCAACCCTGTCAGGCTTGGTGCTGTGACCACTGCCCTGGGGAGCCTGTTCCAGTGCCCAGCCACCCTCTGGGTGAAAAACCCTTTTTCCTGATATCCAAATTAAAGCTCCTCTGACTCAGCTTCCTGCTGCTTCCTGGAGTTCTCCCAGTCTGTCAGATTTTCCTAGATGAGGTGACTGACGGGGAAGGGAAAGTGCCTGCAAAGGCCAAGGATAGAGCCTTGTGCTTTTGTGGGAAGAGGGACAATTGCAATTGCAGCTGTGAGCAGTGTTTGGTATTTCACAGCTCTAACCACAGAGGCCCTGGGAAAACCACATCTCCTCATGATGCCATTAACTTGAGAAATGAGGAGGGTCCTTGCTGGGGCGTGGAGCACATGGGGGACAATCTGCTGGGTGTGGCACAGCCTGCACAGCAGCTGCAGCTCCTGCCAAAGGAGTCTTGTATGACTGTCATGGCCTTAGAGCTCTACTTTCCATTCAAAGTGATGTTTCATGTTAGCCTTGAGATGATGAATCACTTTACAGGCACCTTCACAGGCTGACTGCCAATTGGACAGTTGAAGCAAATGCTGCCTTAAATGTTGGTGCTGGGCCTGATAGTTCCCAAGAGACGCTCTCTAGAACAGGACAGCCCGGCTAAACTGCCTGCCACCCTTTCCTCAGCTTTGCAATAGGGTAAAACATTCAGATGGATCCATTGCCAAGCCCCATAGAAGAAACAAGCTGCATTGCTGGATATTCTGCAACTTCATAGCCCACAACATGTTTTCCCTGCATTTGTTGTTTTCCAAAGGTCTGCAGATTTGGGGATGAATGGGTGGAAAGAGCCTCAGTCCTGCTTCAGCTCTGTGTACTGGGTGCCCTCTGATGGGTCAGCATGAATTGTCCTTAATTTCTAAATTACTCATATGTCATCTATTTCTTTAATCTTTCTCAGATTAAATACTGTGAAAGAAACTGAGTATCAGACAGTGCAGGGAGACTGAATTCCTCCCTCTTCCGTGCAGGCAGGCCTTGTGTGCAATGCTACCTTTGTGTTTAGCTGAGGCCAGAACCTTGTGCAGGTGTCTGAGGGTGCAGGTAGAGCCCAGGCTCCTTCCCCCAGCAAGGACAGGGAGCAGGCTCTGGCCAAGGCCGGCGCTGCTGCTGCTCCTTGTCCCTGTGCCCAGGGTTTGCTCTCTCCTCCCCAGCAGCCGCCCCGCCCCGGTGCGCGAGTGTGCGGCCCAACTCCTCCTGTCCCTGATGGAGAGAATTGGAGTCACCAAGCTCGCAGGCACACCCAGGGCTGAGAGGCTGCCACACGTGGCAGGGAAGCTTGCTCGGGACTGTCACAAGGACACAAGGTAATGATCTTCATTTCACCTCCCAAAACAGGAAAACCGTTTTGTGTCTGGCTATAAAGGTGAAATCACACAAGAGTGGAAACTAAAGGGAATATGAAGTTACCTCATGGTGTGAATAAGAGTCATAGAATCATGGAATATGCTGAGTTGGAAGGGCCCATCAGGATCATCGAGTCCATCTCCTGGCCATGTGCAGTGACCCCAAGAGTCACTCCATGTGCTTGAGAGCATTGTCCAAACTCTTCTTGAGCTCTGTCAGCCTTGGCACTGTGACCACTGCTCTGGGCTGCCTGGGCAAATGGCTGTACTGGGAAACCTGAGGCTGGCCAGTAAAAAGGAGCATTGCCAACTTTTTCCTGTGGCTTGAAGGATTCTTTACTGAGATCAAAAGAGCTCAGATCAGCCAGTCCAACACTTTTGTTTGGTCTTAGGTGCACAACACAAAGCCAAAGTGGTGGCTAATGTTCATCACTGAAGGATCCCAAACATCCATTTCTCATTAACTTCACACTATCCTAGAAATATTTCAGGGGTCTTTAGCCAATCTTTTCAGACTTTCTAAACTTGTTCTGAAGATTTCTAGAATGCTGTTATCTGTGGCTCAGTGAGCTCCACATTTCTTCTTGAAGAAAACTCTGGTTTCCTACTGGCAAAATCAACCCAAACCACCAAAATCCCCTTCCTTGATGATGAAATTGCCATTAATAGCTGCCAAGAACACCAAAGCAACTAGCTGTCCCTGTGCATACACATAGTATAGAATAATCAAGGGGATGCATGAGGTGTTTTGTCCTGGCTTCCCTGCCAGTTAAAGAAAGGCAAATTATTGTGCAATGGCAGCAGGACACTGCTAACAGGCTCTGACAACAAAGCAGATGTGTTTTGCTTGTTCCCTGGGATCCTTTGATGCCACAGAAGCACACCCCCAGTGTCAGAGTGAATTGGTATTTTTCTGTTGCCCCACATTGTCCTCTTGTGTTCAGCTGACAGTGCTGTGCAGTGTCAAGTGAGGTAAATCTCCCTCTTTGTGAGTAGGTAATGCCTTCTCTGCAAGGATTGCCCCTGATGAGTTTAAGGCATCAGTCTCTTCTGTTAACACTCTTCCTGTGTTTGTTCACTTTTGTTTTCCTTCCTTCCTTCCTTCCTTCCTTCCTTCCTTCCTTCCTTCCTTCCTTCCTTCCTTCCTTCCGCATTATGTACAGGAGATGGTGAAGATGTTGCGCAATCATCAACAATTTAAAATGCTTTTGGAACAATCTCTTTCCACCCGTGACCTGGAAGATATTCTGACAAGAATTAAGAAGAAAGTGAGTGCTTGGCAGGAGAAATGTCTCCTTTGGGCAAGTATTGCCACTGCTAATATGAAATCAAACATACCCAATCTGTCTTGAGCTCATTCCTCTTCTGCTGAATCATTTTGCTCCTGGGAATGAGCTGTTAATCCTCAGCCTATTCATCTGTAGACCACAAAGGAACTGATGTTATTAGGGAAAAAGTGGGGTTTAGAATATTTTCAATATCGGTCACAAAGAGGAAAGGGTAAGAGGAGAAAATGGGTTTACATTTAAGCGTAAGCCACCACCATGCTCTCCCTACTCTGCCCCCTGTAAAGCAATTAAGTGAGAATTGTGCTTCTGAAGATAACAGAGTCTTTGCAAAGGACACTGGAAGTAGTAGTGCCAAGAAAATTCCCAAATTTGCAAAAGATGTCCAAGTCAATCCTAGTTACTACAATTACTGTCTGTCTTTTGGGAATACTGCCCTGCTGTCCAGCCATGTGGAGCTGGAAGAAGCTTGGTGAATTCAGCAGCATCGAGTGGAAAATCCTTTGTTTGTTTGGGGGATGATTTTATTTTTCTAATCGACATTACAGAAGGGAGCCTGCCTTTGTGCAGGCACAGGGAGAGTGAGTGTTGAACCAAATCAACTTCCAACACAATGGGCCAACCCCCAAAGAGTCCAGTTTCTTCTGCTGCTTCCTTCACAAACACTCGTTGCCTGCCAGTTTGCATTATTCACATTTATGCTCAAGACTAAAGAACTTGGGATTTTAGATTGCTGCTCATAACCTGTCTTGACTCAAGACCCATAACCTGTCTTGGGCTATTGAAAACAAAGAGTTGGCATCACTGAATCTCTGGTCTGTTTCCATCTATAAATTAGGAAATGTTTCCCTAAGCCTTGGTAGCAGTGATCCTGGTTCTACCTTGTGTTTAAAACAGGGAATTTCCTGTTTTATACTCTAAAGATTGATGGGGTTTCTCTGTGTCTTTGTAGGGGATGGAAAACCAGAAGGCTGAAGGCCCATCTGTCAAGGATTCGGTGAAGGAGAGGAACGATGGCTCAAAAAAGCCCCAGGCCACATTGTCTGCTAGCAAACGGTGCTGAGCACTTTTGTCAGATGTGACAAAGCACATGAAAAGCTTTACATGCCTCTTCCTCAGGAAAAACTTTCTGGCAGAGATGACCACTGCCACAGATTGTTTCCTTTCCCTACAAATGCTCTAGGATAAAAAATGTCTACTTCTGCATTGTGCTGAACACAACTTCTCTGGAGGGGTTTCCACAAAAAAGGAGAGACAAACAGACACCCATTGGTTGCAGCTCAGACGATCCAGTGCAGTGGCAAGGGCAGTATTGTGGAGGCTGGGAGAGGGCCAAGTTTCTGCTGCCTGACTTGGGACAAGTAAATTCAAACAGGGCTTTTTTTCATCTGAGTGGAGTCATTTTCAGATGGGTGTTTTGATGAAAAATCTCAGTCTGGAAGCAAGATGCCATTCCACAGAGATGCAGTTCTCATCCGTGTGGTTTGGCCTGGTTGAATCATGGTTTTCTTACCCTCAAACACTACCAAGTTTGAGTAGTAAGTAGCAAGGAAATTCCTGAAAAACTTCAGTCAACAGGTGTCTGAATGTGGACTTTTTGCCTTGATATTCTTGTCCTCCATGTAATTTGCTTGATGGACAGCATGTTTGGTTTATTGCCCCCTGGGCTGCAATCAACATTTAAGACAGGAATTGCTCCTTGCTGTCTCTTCATGGCAGCTGCAGAGCAGCTTGTACCTGTTCTCCTCTGACAGCAGAGGGGATTTATTTAACTCTGTCCTGCTCAGCAGTGGCAGGAAAGTGACCACATGCCTCAGTAGCACAGCTGGCATCTTCCTGTGCTCATGGAAGAGACAGGTTGATCCAGGAGAATTGTTCCCAGTGGGTTTGTTAAGCTGTGCATCTGGTCTCCAGGGAAGCAAATGAAATGTGAGTGTAGTTCTGGGATGTCTGGCTTCTGTTTTTATCTCTCTTACTGATTTTCTGAATCCTTCAAATGTGGCTCTGTTTATCTGTTCAGATGCATCTGAGCTACTTTTCCAGATTGTCATGTCTGGTTGTAGAGACACTTCTCCAGAGTGATGAGTTCCCTTATTCTAATACACACACATTCCATATGAGGAGGCATTTAAACTTGGCAGTAGTGTCTCTCTTTCTCCACAAAGCAATGTGGCCTGTGTGCCCTGGCAGCCATCTGAAGATAGATCAGATGCATCTCATCCTTGGTTTTCCTGAGTGAGCAGTGGTGAGAATGTCACTTCCAGATTGTCTCCTGTAATGGATTGTCATGAGGTCCACGTTGTTCTTCAGACCCTCATGACTTTCCAGCTTGAAATCACATCATTAGGAAAACTGCTCAAGATGTTTTGCTCACGATTAACTGCAGGTATTGTCTGTGGCTGCAGCTCTCTCCACAGACAACAGTAGGCACAACTTTCCCAGGCATTGTCCTGGGGAAGGTTGTGAGAAGATCAAAGAATGAGAAACAATTCTTATCTTCCCTTGCTGCACCTGTTGTTGTGAACATGTGGAATGTGTTATGCAGATTTGTTTACCAAAGGGTAATTTCTTAATTGGCCACTGGTGATGGTGTTTTGGATTCAATTGACCAATCTGATCTGTCTGTATCATATAGTATAGTATAGTATAGTATAGTATAGTATAGTATAATAAAGTGATTGTTCAGCCTTCTGGAATCATGGAGTCAATGTTAGTTATTTCCACGATGGGGATGCCATGCTACAATAATTATCACCACCGGGTCCTCATTTGGTTTTATTTTCCAGGGTGAAATCTCCCTCTGATGGACACCTCCTACCCCGTGCACAAGCCCAAGTCACGTCACCTCCAGCTGAGGAAGAAACGGAGCTGCTCCAGAAGCTTTACCATCTCCTGGAAGCCAAGGGGTTTCACTCAAGGATGGAAGGAGTGGAACTCCTCCAAGACCTGTGCAAAACCAGCCCCCAGCTCATCTCCACTAACATTGCCCAAGTATGTAGAGTATCTTCGCTGCTCCTTTCCTTTAGCTCCTTTCCTAAGCATGTAGCAGCAAAAAGTTAATTCAGTGTGTCTTGGCACTCTGTCCCGGCTGTTTGTGACACGCTGGTCCCTCTTACCCAGACAAATGTAATTCAGGTCCAGGCTTCAGGACAAGTTATTTCAGTCCAGCTGTATTTGTCTGGCAGGTGCCTATTGATGCTGTTCATCAGATGATGGCAGAATTTTCTGCTGGTGTAACTGCTGCTCTCTCCTACTCCCAGTTGAGTGAAGTGAAGGGAATCCAGCCCCTGAAAGCATGGCAATTGTTCTCTAGACCAAAAATGGGTTTGCATAGGGAAGAGAATTATCAGGCTGGGTTGGTTTAAACCCAGTTGTTTTTTTTTAAAGAATACTTCTATATACTCCATCTTGTCTTACACAGGCACAGGTCTGGCTACTCATTCCCATCCTTGTTCCTATTCCTCTTGGTAAAGACAGTGCTCCCCCTTCTTGGGGGTCTTTCTTTCTCTTTGGAAAAGGAGGAAAACAGCTAAGGACTCATCTCTGCCTTCTCTTCCCAGTAGCTGCTTTTTCCCTTTTTCCAGGGAAAGGTGCCTGATAATGTGGCTGTCAAGGGACTGAACCTGCTCTAATGAGAGCTGTACAGCACATTACATTTTTGAAGTCCACCTGTTACTTAGAGAAATGGTCTGGATCCTGGAAGAGTTGATCAGAGCCCTGCACTTCTCCAGACACTGGCTTAGAGACAACTCAAACAAAAGAACACTTAGATCTCCTCCAGCCATAGTTTTGGCAAAATCATAACTGCCCTAAGTACTTGAGGCAACTGTATAGAAAACCAGGCATTGTAAACATCTGCTTCCATTCAAAGCAAAGGTACTCTTTAGCATTAATCAATGGAATTGATTCAATGATTTATAGATGGAGAGAAATACCATAGGAACTATTCTGTCCCCAGCCAAAACTCTTAAAAATGGAAGAAAATCTTTCAACCAGCATGAGGTTGTGCCACCATTCCAGTGAGTGGCCCCCAGGAAAACAGTGAAATTGTGCAAGCGAGTGCTGACCTGACAGAAAGGATCACTTTCATCTTTGACATTGCTGACTGGTACATCCACTCTTCAAACAAGGACATTTGAATCCAGCTTTCACGTTGCTTGTTCTCTTCACAGATTTTTGAATATTTTGTCCTGAGAATATCTGACAGCCACAAGAAAGTGAAGCAGAGGGCGCTGGACGTGCTGGCTGAAACCCGGTGATCATTGGTTTGGTGGAAGGAATAACAACGAACCTGAACTCAAAGGATCCCAGGGTTTGTGGGGCAGCTGTGAAAGCACTGGAAGAATCCATTGCTCATTTGGGTAAGGCTGAGCCGTGGCAGGGACTCTCCTCAGCTTCGTCTCTGTCTCTCCTGCACAAGAGAGCGCTGAGTGCCTTGACAGCTGCTCTTGTCTGTGGAACACTCCAGCTGACACCCACCAGAGGCTGTGCAGGTGCAGTCCTTATGCACCATCCCCAACAGGCTGGAATGGGATCAGCATTTCCCAACAGTCCCAGGAGCCCTTGGCTCTGTGCTGCTTGTCTGCAGAGCAAGTCCTGGACTACAGCTCTGCAACAGTTCAGAGGCCAACGGGGTTTGGAGTTTGCTTAGGCCCTGTCTGACTTCCCAAATGAACAGCTTTGCTGTTGGCATGAAGGGACACTGACCCATCAGAGCTTCTGCAGAGCAGCCACCTGCAAGGCTCTACATTAGAGGCATTAGCTGCCTATTTTCCACTTTTCTTCTTTGTCTTCTGTTTTCAAAGGGGAACTTGTGATTCACCAAGTTCATTTCTTTAGAACAAACAGGTATAAACCCAGCTGTCAATGATGCCTTGTTCCGCATGTTGTTTTGCATGGGTCAAGATGGCCACAGCAATTAACTACATAGGCAAGGGCTGCTGTAAATGCCTTTGCCACACAGATTTATGTCAGCTCTGAGAATGCTGCACTGGGGAAATATGCCTGAAAAAAGGAGTGTTGAAGAGGCAGGTCTTCAAGGGGAGTTTCCACTTTCTCCTCCCCAGCTGCTTTGTGAACTCAGGGCCTGCCTGACTCAGTGCCTTTCTGTGTCCCAAGTATGAGGCTCTTCCTTTTTGCTCTGGGATGCAAAACCTTTTCACTGCTTCCATGTGACTGAAATCTTGAGGTCTCTGATGTGAAGTTTGGATTTACAAGTATGAAAGGAGAGCTTTTCTTTTGGAATTTAAAACCCTTCCAAGCAGGCTAGAAAGAAAGAAGAAAAGGATTCAAATATCCACAGAAATGTACTTCATTTAAAAAAATGGGGTTGGCCCTGCCCTTTCCCTCCCCACTGTCCTTTCTCCTATGACCTGAGAAAAGTGAGCAGAAACGTGTGTTTCCCTTGTAGTTAAAGTGTCACTGCTGAAAGAGTCCAGCCACCAATGGAATCACCTGAATGGCCAAGCCCTGCTGGATGTCACCGAGCGTATCACAGGTATGGCCTCCCCTTCTGAGCCAAGAGCTCTTCCCAGGGGGCATTTACAGGGAATGCCTGTGAGCAGACAGCAGAGCAGCTCCTCCAAACCAGGAGGTGCTGAGCGTGTCCCTGCTGCCCCATAGCCAAGGCAGGTGGGTTTGGCAGGTTTTCCCTGGCTGCTGCAGAGCTGGGCAGCACCTGAGATGGGGGCAGCGCTCGGCCTGGGGCTGAGCTCTCACTGGGGCATCTCAGAACCACCTCCAGCAAAGGGAGGGCTAAAAATGCCCCAGCTGGCTCCTCTCTGGGAAGCTCAGGGACATCTGTGATCTTTGAGGGGAAATGGTGGCCAGTGCTGTTTCAGGGCATCAATTTGTTTTGTCCTCACAGAATTCCTGGTTTTCTCTTGGGAAGTTTTGAGGGTGAACCGTGCAGGGTCTGGGGGTCACAGCTTAGGCCAGAACTCAACAGAGGTATCAGAGGCACGGGTTTAGTGCAAGGCAGCCTCTGGGGCACAGGGACAGAAGCAGAGTGCTGAGGCTCCCTGCCTGTGCTGTCACAGTGGCCTTGGACTGAGCCTTTCAGGGTGTGCTAACAGTGTCTGCCTGTGTCAGCACTGTCCAAAATGCTACAAATGCAGCTGATAATTGATTCCTCAGAGGAGCTTGCTATGTTAGCAAGAGCCAAGGAATGGAAAAAGGATAATCCCAATATAGAGTAGAGAAGATGATTGATAGCCATGCTTCAACTGGGGCTAAATCCACTGCTAATTATGCCAACATCTTTGAATGCAAGGTTTAATACACTTTGTGTCTTCATTAGGAATCTCAAAAGGGCATGTTCAGCAATTGATAATGTCAAAGGCCCTTTAAAGAGTATTTGAATAAAGTAGATTTCCAGCAATAGGGAATTTAGTTTAGCAGTTCTTTTGTTCTATTTTTCAAATAAAGGAATTAACCATAAATTGTGAGTACTTTAGAAAGAGCAGATGTTCTCTCTGAGATTTAGTAGGAACACACAGCTGTTCCTCACATTCAGTAGTCACCAATGTCTTTAATTGCATTTAAATTAAAATGAATTCCTATTTTTAAATGGATATCATAACTCTTTTCCTGCTTAGCAGAATTGGTTTTGGGTACTTGCAGGAGCTCTTTCAATGTTGATGACTGCTGGTGGATTAACAGCATAGAGAAAATGAAGTCTCTTCCACCACAGAATATTAAATGCCTACTAGATAACATTTTGTCTGATCAGAAAATAAGAATGGTCTCCAAAGGACTTCAGGTTTTTTTCTCTCAGCAAAATCTTCCATGCAAGAAGCCTATTGGTAGCAAATATTTGTCTGTGGTTGATATAGTTGAGTTCGGAAAATGGGCAGAGAGATTTCAGAGACATGTTTTGGTTACATTTCAGTCCCCTGTGTAGCATTTTTCTTTCTCTATGCCCCTATTTCAGTGGACATTATAAGAAAAAATGCCATTACCATTGGGAGGGGAAATGGCATTAGAATGTGGAGATGCTTAAATGCCACAGCAATGGGGTCTGGGTAATTATCTAAGACACCCTGAGGTTTGAAACAGCTCTTTGTAGGAAGCCCCAGAAGCATTCTGCCAAAGACACCAGCTGGTCACTGATGTTTCTCATCCAGCTGTCAGGCAGCAGCCATCTCTGGTGGGCTGGAGTTTTGAGGTGTGTTCTAATCCTGCCCTTTGCTGTGTGCCACTGAGCCAAGGGAAGAGCCAGATTAGACATTTGGCACTTGACATGCAAGTTACAAAAATGGAATCATCCCTTTTATTAGAAATCTCTCCATTTCCTCTCTATGGTGCATTTCCAAATCTTCAGTGTGGGTTTAGACAACTTCTTAATGGAAATCAAAGGCAATTGGACATTTCATTCATTGTTCATGCAGAGATTGTGAAATAATTTAGTAAAGGTAGGAAGTCTGCCACAGGGACAAGGCTCTGGTTGGAGCAATTAGTGCTGAGGGGTTGGTGGTTCTGTTCCCAGGATGCTCAGCTGCTTTGCCCGTTTCTGGACCAAGGGGCTCTGGGTGCTGTTTTGCTGCTCTTGGCCAGAGAGGCTGGCAAGAAGCAGAAGCAGAGGCAGATCCTCGTTTGCAGTGAGGCTGGTGGGTAAGGAGCTGTGTCTCTGTCCCGGCAGTGCTTGTGCAGGGGGTTCATGCCAGGAGCCCTGAAGTCGTCCAGCGCGACGCCCTGCCCGTGCTCTGGTCCTGCCTGGAGAACAAGGCGCTGCCTGTGCGGAGCGCCAACGTCCGCACCGTGGCCACCAAGCTCGCCTCTGCCCTCTGCAAGGTGATGGGCACCCAGCTGAAGGAATGTGCTGCCAGCAAGCCTCCACATGTGCGGGAAAACCTCTCCAAAATGCTGGGCTGGTGAAGGCGAGATGTTCTCCAGAAAGCTGAGGAAGTGCTGAATTGGACACCTCTGGATTTGCCTTTTGAGCTGTGCCAAAAATGACAATATCCTAAGGAAGGGTGTTCATCTGCCCCTGCTCTCTCCATCACATTTCCTAGTCATGGCATGGGGGGCCTGAAGCAGCTCCAGATGGAGGACAAGATGAAGGCAATCATGGCTCAGCCTCACACAGAGGTGAGGGGGGAGCTGGGCCAATCCCTGCTGGGAGGAAGGGTCTTGTGGCAGCCCAGAGAGGCTGTGCACATTGCCAGGGAACAGCTGTGCCCTGCATGTGCCCCTGCAATGAGCTGTGCTGCTTCCAGTGCCCCTGGAGCTGTAGGGCTGCTGAGCTGTGGGGCAGCAGAGGAGCAGGAGGGTGCGTGTGCAGCTGAGCCATTCCTGGGGAGCACAGGGCTCTGGGCTCCCTGCTGTCCCAGGGCAGCCCAGAGGCCAGGCTGTGCCTGTGCCAGCTCTGGGCAAGTGCCTCAGGGTTTGCCCTGGCGTCCTCAGTGTCTGCCAGCAGGAGCATGTTTCCCTGTGCAGCTGTTTGGACATTTCCAGGAAATGTGTCCCATGAAATATGGAGCTTCAGATGCTTTAGGTTTGCATGGTGGCCTCTGTTAAACTTTGTGTCTCCACTTTGCAGATCTGACTGGTTACAGTCTTACTGAGAAGTTTTCTCGGGACACTGCCGATGTTCTCTCACCCACAAAGTCCTCGCCTCCCATCCAGAAGAGCTCTCTGTCCTCCAAGCTCAGGAAGAAGCTGCCGCCTGTATGGAGAGTGTTGGAAGAATAGGGTTGATGCGTTAGGCTTCATAGTTACAGATGTACATATGTTCTGATCTTTGGATGTAGTTTTGAATTAATGTGTTTTGATTCTGTTTTTAAGTTTTGATGACATATTTTTAATCGTATATATTTCATTTTGATGATGAAAAAAAAAAATAAATAAACCAAGAGGAGAATGTGAGACCAGGACCTGCCAGCGTAGAGATTATGGGAGCGCAGCTCACTCAATGTGCCAGTGTCTCACCACATCCTTTCCTCATTGGGCCTCTCCTCTTCCTCTTTGGCCATCGTTTCTTTGTGTCATTTGTGCTGCTGTTTTCAACTTGTGATTGTAACAGGGCCACACATTGACATGTTTGGAGGACAATGGATCCCAAAGATCCTGTCTAGTCAAAGGTTTTCTACCTAGGTGTGTTCTGTGCTCACCAAAGGCCTGAGCAAAGAAACCAAGAGAAGTGCGCCCAAATCCCAAAGCTTTGCTCCTTTGCAATCTCCCACAGATCTGGCTCACAGGTGTCTTCAATCACAATTCCATAGGTAAGAAGAGGTCATGTATTTCACCGGGAAAAGATGCACTGCTTTGGCAAAATCACCTGCATGTATATTTACCCGGGACAGCACTCCAGCTGTGTTGTTTGCCCCTTGTTTGCAGAAGGATGAGCGCATTGGGAGGCCAAACACAAGTGACAAGGGTTCCTCAAATCTGCACTGCAGCCTGGGTGCCATTCAGCCCAGAGCTAGGGGATCATTTGTTCCCATGGACCAGTGCTTGCCAGTGGAATGAATTCCTGCACAGCTGGAAGAAGCAATTCTGGATTCAGCTCCAGCTGTTGGTGGGCGGCATGATCATTGACAATGCTGCCCTTCCAGAAATTATTCTGCAGTTTCCTTTCATAGTCATTTGAAGCTTTGAAACTTCACATTTCAATTTGCTTTGCCTTAGGGAAAAACACTTCTGGGCCAGGTGCAAACTGTAACCTTTTGACAGCAAAGTCCTCATAGTTGCCAGCTTCTGATGTTAAACAATGTCACCTGGCTGCCTGTGTTTGCTTGGCTCTGGGTCTAGTCCCAGCCTAGTAAAGCCCAGGCATGGTGGCACATTGCAGGGAAAATTGGTTTGTGAGCTTATGGGGTTGCCATCAGCAGCTTATGGGGTTGCCATCATCCCCTTCGGGGATTCCTCTGGAGACAAAATTAGGGACCTACCCCATGCCACAATATTCTCTTAGATCTTTCTAAAATATCCTAGAAAAGGCTGTGAAACTTCACATCTCCTTGCACAGCCACTGTTTTGAGAGGGGCATTTTTTTCCCTCTTCAAAATCATTGCTCTTGCACATGAGAAACATGAACATCCACCAACAGGAATGATGTGTGGTCCTGCTGCTGCTGCTGCAGAGAACTGGGCAGTGCAGACCTGGGTGTTACCAATATGAGCACTTAATTAGCATTTCATGCTCCTTCAGGCTGTCCAGATCTCAGGGCTTTATTGTTTCAAAGCAGCCACTGCACCATCTCTAGGGAAGAACAGGAAATGGGAAACAGCGACTGCCAGCCTTGCATGAATGTGGGGGAAAACCTGAGGTGTCTGCATAAAAAGATGAATGGGAAGAGTGTAATTGCCAAAGCAAACGCTTCATTAGGATAGCAGGAGCAGTTCTTTACTGCATGCTTGCATGAAGATCATTTGGGATCTCCTTTTTGTGTCTCATGTAGAAAAGGAGCTCTTAATTATACCACGCCACTTAAACCAGATTGGGATGCAGCTCTGTAGTGGTTCAGAATGAAGCAGACTGCCTGCTGTGTCACTGCCAGCCCTGCTGAGCCTGCGAGGGACTGTAGTGTATCCCATGCCTGTTTTGCCTCCAAGCAGAGCTTGGTTTTCCTCATTAGTGTGGAGTAAATACAAGAGTAATAAAATGGACAATTAGACTGGCCACTTTGGAGGATATGCTCATGCTTTTGCATGTCAGTCCTGCACCTCACGCTCCCAAGGCTTGTTACTCATCAAGAAGTATTTTAACAAAAAAACCTCAGCTCTCATGTTACATCTGAATAAAATTGCACAAGATCATCAAGAATTCTGCTGTCAGGAACAAGACAAGACCCTTCCATCACTCACTTGCAGCTGTCCTGGATTTCTGCAGCCCTTTGTGAAAAGCTGCTGCAGACAGAGTGTTTGGAGTTGGTTTGGGCCTTTATGAAAGATCTGTGGAGCAGTGTGCAGGGCTCTCCTGGCAGGAAACTGTTTGTCCAAGCCCAGGGACACGGTGCCGGCAGGAGCAGAGCGGCCCCACTCCCAGCCCGAGAGTCTGTGAGCTAAGCCACGCCGGGGAGAAAAGGCAGCGAGGGGCTCCAGCCCAGCTGCTTCACTGCCCTGCCCGCTCCATGCAGCTCTGCCATGGGAGAAAGCCGACGCTGGACGAGCCCCCGAGCTTCCATCAGCTGCTGGAACTGCTCCGTGACAGCTCCTGTTCTTCTGAGAGAGACCCCAGCGCCTTCTTGTAACGCGTGTCATGGGGGGATTCTGTTTGTTAATAAACTGTTGGGGTTTTTCCACTTTCATCTATCAGTAATAATTTCCTATTGCTGGAAAGGGGTTGTTGGAACACTTTAGAGGAGACGACTTATTGCACAATATCCTGTTTGAAGTTTTCTCAAACTGTGTGAGACAGATGGCTTCACACAGGAGCATCCCCAAGGCTGCTGAGGAGAAGGCACAGAGGAGGACAAACCCAGTATTTCTGAGGGAAACTCCTTAACACCAAACCAACCTGAGCTGTCAAAAAGCAGACCTGATGTTTCAAGACATGGGCCAAAGAGGAAACCTTTCAGTGTGTTTGGTCCAGGATGGGTTATGCTCAAGGCAAAGGTGTGTCAGTGTGTTGGATAATACTCTTTTCTTGACCTAGAGATGGGGACACTGAGAGCTGTTTTAAAAACTTTTATTCCATTTTCAGTCTCATGACAAGGGTGAGACAATACACATGTTATAATTCATGCCATCACAATCAGAAGCCAACTACTTCCTAATTATAATACATTATAAGCGTTTCTTGGTCTATCAGCCTTTTGCCATGCCATGTTGTAGATGCCTTAAAGCCAATTATTTGAAACTACTCCTCATGGGTCCCACTACTATGCATCTTTCATAGCTCTGTTTTTCCAAAGTCTTATTTGCAAGGCCATCTTTTGAAACTTTTTTCTAGCTCCATTTCTCTCTCAACAATATCTGTCCTATTCCATGGAAATTTTTAAGTTACCATTTCTTGTCTCAAGATTTATATACATATTCATACTGTGTGGGCCTTCTATTAGGTTCTAAAAACTTTCTACAAATCCATTTCCCACATCAGTGCACTTGGCTCCTTCTCTCCTCATTGTGCCTGGCAAGCACAGGAGGCCAGAGCTCCTGCAGAATCCATCACAGCACTCAGTGGGAGCAAACTTGTGTCCAGTCCTTGCCTGGAGCTGTGGTGCCCAGCATTCCACCACACTGGAATGAGGAACTGTTCCTGCTCTTTCAGAAGGAGCTAAGGAGCTTTGGCCTTCAGATCAATTGTCTGCAGGCTCCTGCAGTGCCTGGTGCTGCTCCCTTGCCAGAGATACCCCAGGCCAGGGGGGCACATCTGGGCTGCTGTGTCTGGCTCTGGGGCTCCCTGTTCTGGGCAGTGAGGAGGAGCTGCAGAGGCTCTGCAGGACTGACAGGATGGGCTTTGGGGCTGGCAGGAGAAGCTGAGGGACCTGGGCTGCTGGAGCTTCTGAAGAGGAGGCCCAGGGCTCCTCCTGCAACTGCTCCAAGGGTGGTTTCAGAGAATCCCAGAATCAGCAAGGGTGGAACAGGCCATGGAGATCATCAAGTCCACCCTGTGCCCTGACACCACCTTGTCTCCCCTGGGCCTCCTCTCCTCCAGGATAAACAACCCCAGCTCTCTCAGCCACTCCCCACAGCTCTTGTGCTCCAGACCCCTCCCCAGCCTTCTTGCCCTTCTCTGGACACACTTCAGCCCCTCCATGTCCTTCCTAAATTCGGGGCACCAGAACTACAAACAGCACTGGAGGTTCTGCCCAAGCAGTGCCCAGCACAGGGGAAGAATCCCTGCCCTGCTCCTGCTGGCCACACCATTCCTGAGCCAGGCCAGGAGCCATTGGCCTTCTTGGCCACCTGGGCACACTGCTGGCTCATGTCCAGCCTGCTGTCCATCAGTCCCTGCAGGTCCCTTTCTGCCTGGCTGCTCTCCAGCCCCTCTGGCACCTTGTTGAGGGAGGGATGCAGGGAGGGAACGGGTCCAGATCCAATCCTTCCTGAAATGTGGTGTTTGCTGGCACTGCCAGTTCCCAGATTTTGATATTTCCCTATTGTGGCACAGCCCAAGTGCAGCAACTTGCTGACAAAGAAAGTCAAAACCAAGCAAAGACCTGGTACCTACAGCAACCCGATCTCGGGTTTGCTGACACCGCCAGTACCCAGATCGGGAATGTTTCAGATGCCTGCACAGCCTAATTCCAGCAGTTTGCTGGCACATAAAATTAGCATCTGGCAATTTCTCAGTGCCAGCAAAACCTGGCTGCAAAAAATGCAGCAATTTTCTGGAAAGAAGGCCAGAACCCAACAGCTTCCCGGCACTGCCACCAGCACTGCCCAGGTCTGGTGTTTGCTGGGCAAGTGCCCAGATCTTTCAAATTTCTCAGGAAATTTCCCAGTGCTGGCACAGCCCAAATCCAGCAATTTGCTGCCACAGAAAGCCAAAATCTGGGAATTTCCTGATGCCAATACAGGTGCCCAGACCTGGTGTTTGCTGCCACTGCCAGTGCTCAGATCTGGAAATTTCCCTATTCTGACACAGCCCAAGTGCAGCAATTTGCTGGCACAGAAATCCAAAACCTCTGGCAGCTTCCTGCTACTGGGTCTGGCACCACCCACACATCTTGTGTTTCATGTAACCAGAACCCAGATTTGGAAATTTCTCAGTGCCAGCAGAGCTCAAATCTGGCAGATTTCTGTCGTTGGCAATGACACCACCCAGATCTGGTGTTGGCTGGCAGCGCCAGCGCCCAGATCTGAAAACTTCCTGGTGCTGGCACAGCCCAAGTCCAGTGATTTGCTGGCACAGAAACTCAAAATTTGGAAATCTGCAGTTTCTGGCACTAGCATCATCCAGCTCTGGTGTTTGCTGGGATTGCCAGTGCCCAGATTTGGAAATTTCCCAATGCCTTCACAGCCCAGATCTAGCAATTTGGTTTCAGGTAGCTTAGGAAGCGATGTTCTTTGGACTGTGACTTTCCTTTTTCTTGGAACTGTTTAAACCTGCTCTGGACTGAAAACCCAGAAAAACACCGGCAGCAGCTCACACCTGTGCCCACCAAGCTCTGGGACGCTGCATTCCAGCACTAGAGGGACTCAGGAGAGACCGAGTGAGCCAACTCCAACCCACAAAAAGGACTTTCTGAATTTGCCATCTCTTCACCACTGTCCGAGGTTTGATTTAATATTATTCATTTTTCATGCTTGTGGATACTTTACTTGTTAAATAAATTGGGATTTTTTTCACTTTTCTCGAGGGAAGTCTTTTCCTGAACTAGTAGGGGGAGGGGCCATTTGAACTTGCTTTCTAGACAGACCCCTTTTGGAGATTTCCTCCCAAAATTTGCCCTAAGCCAGCACAAACAGTCATCATGAAAATTTCACCAGTGGCGTAATTTCCCGGTGGCAAATCTTGTGACAGAAGCTTGACCTTGTTCTCCATGAGAGATTCTTGGGAAGAGCAGACAGGAGAAGATTCCTGGAAAACTGAAACAGCTTTCCAGAAGTGAAATGAAAATGAAAGAAACAATCCAAGATGCTTTCCTCTATTTATTTCTATGCTCCCCTTTTCTATGTTGCATCCCAGTAATTCCAGATGCACCTCACCTCTAAGATTGGTGACTTAGTGATTTTTAGACACTAAAATACCATGAGCCACACACAGTTTTCCTTCCCCTGTTTTTACAGGAAAGCAACACTGGAGGTGTCAGTGCAGTGCTCGGGTCAGGTAGGAATCCTACCCCAAGGGAAGGTGGCCGGACAGTGTTTGATGCTCAGCAAGGACAATACACAGCAGCGAGCGAGGGGATCGCTGTGCCAGAGGGCAGGAGTCAGGGCTCTGCATCTGGGCTCAGCACTGCAAAGTTCCCGTGTTTGCACAGACGGAGGAGCTGTCCCCGGGGCGCGCGGGGCTCGAACGTGGGGCTCGTGGGGCGAGCGGGGAACGGATATGGGGACGAACGGCCCCGGTGCTTCAGTTGCAGCGGCGGCAGCGGCGGCAGCAGAAGCGGCGGCAGCAGAAGCGGCGGCAGCAAAGAGATATTTTGAACACTCTCTTTCTTTCTCTTCTCTCTTTCTTCCTCTCTCTCTCCCTTTCCCGCTGTCGGGCACCCTTCTCTCGGGGTCCCTTGCCCGGCATCCCTCTCCTCTCCCCGCCTCCCTCTCCCCTGCAGGGCCGGGCCATGCCCCCGGCCCGCCCCCGGCCCCGGGCGGGGCTGCCCCGTGCCCGGCCCCGGCCGTGCCGCCGCGGTCTCGCCTGCGCCCGGCTCGGGCTGTACTGGCGGTGGCGCTGCTGGGCGGGCATCAGTGCCTGGGGCGGGGGCGGCATCGCCGCCCTTTGCCTCCGCCTGGCCCGAGCCCGGCCCCAGACCCGACGCAGGGTCCAGTCCCGGCCCCGGCCCCGGCCCCGGCCCCGGCCCCAGCCCCAGCCCCGGCCCCGGCCCCGGCCCCGGCCCCGCCCTCGGCCCCGCCCTCGGCCCCGGCTCCTCCCGGGGCCCGCGGAGGACACACGCGGCGCGGCCGCTTCCGCCGCGGCTTCCCCGGCCCGAGCTCCGCCGCTCGGCAGCGCGGCCGCCGGCCCCGAGCCTCCCGTGCCGCGTTCCCGGGAGCGAACGCCTGGGCATGGCCGGCCCGGGGCGGGTGAGGGGCGCTCGGGGGCCGTTGCTGGCCCCGGGCCGAGCGCTGACAGCCGCGTCCCGCCCGCAGGGACGGCGCAGGAGGCCCTGCAGGAGCGGTACCGGCTGGGATCGCTGCTGGGGCGCGGCGGCTTTGGCAGAGTCTTCGCGGCCACGAGGCTCTCGGACGGCGCCCCGGTGAGCGGCGGGGCCGGCGGCGGGCGCACGAGGAGGGGATGGAGGAGGAGGAGGGCGGAGGATGGGGCTCACAGTGCGGGCGGCGAGCTGAGCCCGCTGCTGCCCTTGGCTTGCAGGTGGCCATCAAAAGGGTGCCACGGAACCGCGTCCGGCACTGGGGCGAGCTGGTGAGTGAGCGGGGCCGGCAGCCGGGGCTGCCGGCCAGGGATGAGCCGGGGCCCGGCACGGTGGGAGCCGCCAGGACGCCCCGAGGGAGAGCGGGCGTGGGGCCAGCGCAGGGCGCAGAGCATCCCGGCCTGGCTGAGGGCTTCCCCATGCCCGGCACGGAATCGGCCCCACTGACGGCATCGTGCTCCTCCCGCAGCCCGACGGCACCAGCGCACCCCTGGAGATCGTGCTGCTGGCCAAGGTGTCCACTGGCTTCCCTGGTGTGGTCCAGCTGCTGGAGTGGCTCGAGCTCCCCAACTGCATCGTGATGGTGCTGGAGCGGCCAGAGCAGTGTCAGGACCTGCAGCGTTTCATTCGGGCACGGCAGTTCCTGCCCGAGGAGGAGGTGCGGGAGCTGTTCCGCCAAGTGCTGGAGGCCGTGCGGCACTGCACCAGCTGCGGGGTCCTGCACCGCGACATCAAACCAGAGAACATCCTGGTTGACCTGGACACCGGGCAGGCCAAATTGATTGACTTTGGCTGTGGCACCTACCTGCAGGACACAGTCTACACTCACTTTGCAGGTGAGCCCATGCAGGGCTGTGCTCCCGCTGCTGGCATCTCATGGCCCAGCATCTCCCAGCCCAAGCTGGCTGTGGCAGCGGGAGTTCTCCCTTTTGCTGCCAGTCAGGGCACTGAATCTTCAGCTGAGTTGCTTTAGAGCAGGGCTGGGTGGGCAGCCATCTTCCAGCCCTGCTGGCAGCCTTTGCCAGCCACTCTGCCCAGGACTAGGGCTGGGCTGGGGCAGCCAGCCCGACCAAAACCCCCGTGGGTGGGGGTAGCAGAGAGGGAGGGCGGAACCTGTGCCCCAGCCACTTTGGTGTGCAGATGAGAGGAAGGACTTGGACTGCTCCACTCGCCTGTTTGCCTTGGCTTCATAATATTTTTGGGGCAATGCAGGCAGGGAGGGTAAGGGCATGTTTTTTCCCCAGCATGGAGTGGGTTTTTCCTTTGCATGTCATGGTCGGGCCTAGCCAGGGCTGCCCTCTTCCAGCACCAGAGGCTTCTTTTCCAACCCTAACTTTGTGCACACGTCCCAGATGCTGGCGAGAGGGCAGTGGTCACCCTGTGTGCCCCTGATGCAGCCCCCGCAGGCGCAGGGATGCTGGGGCCAGGCTCTGGGACAGCAGCATCCCCCTGCTGAACTCCATCTGTATTCCATAGGAACACTGTCCTACAGCCCTCCGGAATGGAACGACTTTGGCTGGTACCATGGCGAGGCAGCAACGGTCTGGTCCCTGGGCATCCTGCTGCACCAGATGGTCTGCGGGGAGCACCCTTTCAGGAGGGGCCAGAACCTCAGCTGGGGCCAGCTCCCGCTGCCACAAAGGCTCTCTCAAGGTGGATCCTCTTCTCTGGGCACGGGGGAATCCCAGTGCTGGGAGCCAGCAGCGGGGTCGTGGGCATCCCACTCTGGCAGCTGCTGAGGAGGTGGCACATGTCCTCTCCTCCAAAACAGGGAATTGATGGGAAAGTTTAGGCCCAGCTCTGAGAACATCCAGCATGGCCTGGGCATGGGAATAGTGGGGTAAAGCAGACAGGAGCCTTCTCTGGCTGACCGTCAATTTCTGCTTTCTCTCCCCAGAGTGCAAAGACCTGATCAGGTGGTGTTTATCCGTGAACTCCTTGGACAGACCCACACTGGAAGACCTGTTCTGTCATCCTTGGATGCAGGATATTCCTCTGCCATAGAAGAAGGGAGAGAGCCACAGGCACACTTTGATCCAGAGCCCTGGTAAGTTCCTGCTCCACATATGCCTTGGCAATGAGAAGCAAAGGAACCCAGAGCTTTTTGTGCTGCCAGTGTCACTGCCCGGGGTCATGGGATGGGAACACACAGCCCTTGTGCTGAAGCTGAGCTGCTCTGCCCAGCACTGGTGGCCGCCATCCCAGCTGGTTTTGCTTGTCCTGGTTCCCTGACAGCTGGGGCCCTGGGCAGAGCCCTGAGAGCCTGGTCTGCCCCCAGTGAAGGAGAAGGAGCCCCTGGAGAAGCTGTACCGGGTGGGGATGCTGCTGCTGCTGCTGCTGCTGCTGCTGCTGCTGCTGCTGGAGACAGTGAGGGTGACATCAGGGATGACAAGCTCTTCCTCAGCCTGGCCACTGGAGGCTGAAGGTGATGGACTTTGATTCTGGCACCTTCTTCAAAGCCAAACTCCACAGGGAATTTGCAGATGAGTCCCCATCTGGGGAAATTCTTCCAGATTTTGGCATTGCCCAGCCTAGCAGGGAACCAAAGGCTCCCCCTTTGCTGGGGCAGATGCAGCTCATTCTTCAGTCGCTGCCCAGCTGCTTTTGGCAGGGCTGGGAGGGTGGGCTGGGGTGGGTACGAAACGGGAGTGGGCTCCTGGGCCTGCCAAGAGCCCCCAGCACCCACCGTGCCCTGGGCTGGGGCTGGGGCTGGGGCAGCCAGCCCAACACAAACAAAGCCCCATGGTGGGAGCAGAGGTGGGGCTCCAGAAACTGTGCACAGCTGCTTTGCTGTGCAGGCAAGGAAGGGCTGGGCTGCTCCACTGCCCTTGTTTGCTTTGGGGTCACTGTGATTTTGCGGGGCAGTACAGGGGGGAAGAGACAAAGTGTGGGCCTTCCTTCACCCATGGCTGGGTTTTTCCCTGGCATGCAGGGGTTGGGCCTTCCTCAAGGCCCTGACAGAGATAACAGTTTTTACTGTTTTTCTTGTTTTCCCTTTTTGCGACTAATCTCTTTTCAATAATGTGTTGTTTGTTTTTCCAGAGGAAGCGTTAGAGGTGGTCCAGTGTGGATGGGGAAGTGCTTGGGAGCAGCTTGTATGGGCCGTGCCCTTGGAGAAGGCTGAGGCCACGGTTTGGGAGCAGCTTTTCTTACAGCCGTGGCTGGAGTGAGGTGCGTCCCTGTGTGCTTGGCAGGGTGGGATCAGAGCTTTTGGGAGCTGGCAGCGAGCACAGGAGCATCCTGCTCTGGGCAGCTGCTGAGGGCTGGATGTGCCGTGGCTGGCTGCAGGCTGGGCACATGTCCTGCCCTCCTGCTCTGTGCCAAAGGCAGCAGGGATGGGCAGCTCTGGGCACAGCTCTGGGCACAGCCAGCATGGCCTGGGCACCGCAGGCCTTGGCACAAGGGCACAGGAGCCCTCAGCTGACGGGCGGTTTCTGCTTTCTCTCCTTGCAGTCGGGCTCTGCGGGTGCTGAGGCTGCTCTGGGCTCTGCCAGGGCTCTTCTGGGCTCAGCCCTGGGCCCAGCTGGGCTGGCTCTGCCCTCACATTGCTCTGACAGCTCTGCATCAGACGATCCCGTTGCGAGCGCAGCGCCTGAGCTTTCTGCTTTGGCAGGTGAGTGAGACTCTGCTGCAGGCCCAGAGATTGCTGCTGGGGACACACATCCAATTGGCAAGGACCCGAACTCTCCACAGTCCCGGCTGAACACCTGGATCTGCACAGGGTGTTTTGTCTGTCCCATTCTTCCTTCTTGATTGGCTGGAATTGTGCAATTGCACTTTGTTCCTCCTCTAGCAGTGCCACGAGTGCACCAAAGCTAGCGAGTGGGCCGTGCTCCTGAGGCAGTGCAGTCTGGAGCTAATGGATGGAGAATTGCCCTTCTGCACTGCCAAACCAGACCAAAAAGTTGTCAGTGGGACTTTGTATCTCTAAGAAATCCCTGACAGTTTCAAAGGGAATGTGCAGCTCATTCCCAGGCTGAGAAGGAAGGTCAACTTCTAAAGGATTTGGGCTTTGACAGAGTTTCCATTCCCAGTCCTGCTTGGAGCTGGAAGGGCACAAAGCAATTTCCCCTTGCTTCGAGCACAACTTCAAATACCAATGTTGGAAACAAAGCCCAAAATCTTTTAAAAGGCGGGTGAGATCAGTAAGATGGATCCATGCCATCAGCACATTTACAATGTAAATGACTGAGATCTCTTTTTAAAAAGATCATTTACCTGTTAATGCAAATAATGTAACTTTGCATTTATGTTTTAGTTTTTTCACTGACATGTTATGTTTTTTCACTAACACTTGGATTTTGTTCTTATCGTTTACAATTTACCTAGTTTTTTTTTTTCTTTTTCTTTTTTTTCCCTTTCAGTAGAAAACATGTCCTACAAAAGGAATGTCCTTTGCTCCTGGTTTCCATGTGGAGCAGCTCCCTTTCTGCTGGCTGAGCTGCTCAGGCAGAGCCCGGCAGCTCCTGGCCCTGCAGGGCTGAGGCTTTTCCCCGTTGCTGGGCACAGACTGATGGAGCAGCACTGCTGAACACGGGCACACAGAGGGACCATCAGCAGCTGCCTTTGGCCACCTGAGGCTCCAAGGCCCAAACTCTGAGCAGCCAGGGCTGGAAGAGACTGGAAGGATCTGATCCCTGACTCTGGGCCGGGGCTGCACAAATGACCCCACAGCAGCAGCAGCAGCAGCAGCAGCAGCAGCAGCAGCAGCAGCAGCAGCAGCAGATGGAGCTGACTTTGAGCACAGCCCCTGCCCCTCTTCCCTCCTGTGTGCAGCGGTGTCACAGCAGCCTGAGGCACCTGGGAGCCCCCAGTGCCAGCAGGGACTGGAGATGGCAGCCCTGGGCTCCTGGAGGCTGTGCAGTGAACAGAGCTGGGCACTCCCTGTCCATGGGGAGCTTCCAGATGGAAAAGGCTGCTGTGCCCAGGCAGCTGCAAGGGCACAGAAAGGAGGCTCTGGAGCACTGGATCTGTGCCAGTGCCACAGTCCTGGGCAGCAGCCGGCGGGCCCTGGGGGAACAGAGGGCACAGCAAGAGGGACAGAACCAGGCAAGGGCAGAGACTGGAGAGAGCCAGGCCTGGGAGCAGGAACAGCTGATCCATTGCACTCTTGGAGAAAGCTGTTGGCTGGTTCAAAGCAGTGAAAGGTGTGAAGGGCAGAGAGGAGGCCACAGCAAACAATGCTCCTGTTTGCACAGCCTCCCCTCTCCGTGTCCCAGAAGGGATTGCATGGACTGGATTTGTCTGTCCAAGTCGTCTCTTTCAGCATGAGCAGCTCAGCACCAGGAGTCGAAGGAGCTGAAGCCTCAGGCCACAGGAGCTGGGAAAGAGGGAACTTTTGGAGCAAAGGAATGCTGTTAAAATAGCCCCAACTGAATGCAGTGGATAGAATCATGGAATCACAGAATCCTTTCTTTTGGAAAAGCCCTCTGAGCTCACCCAGTGCAGCCGCTCACCCAGCAGTGCCAAGCCCAGCACTAAACCACGTCCCTGAAGTGCCAAGGCCTGGACACTAGCCCTGAGTGAGGCCTGGACAGCAGGCCCTGAGCCAAAGGTGGCCTCTGGATGAACCTTCCAAGCAAAGGTTGTCTTTGTATCTGCTCCCTGATGAAAGATGCATGGTCATTAGCAGTGTGATAGATGTAGCCACTCCTTAGTGAAACATGTATTGACCTTTGTGTATTTAGAAGCCAGACAAGGCCATGAAATCTGACATCTGGCCTTGTTTGGGGCTGTATGGTCAAAGTCAGCTCCCTTGGTTCCTCCTTGAGCCCTGGCCAGGCTTTGGGAGGGACCCAAGAGGAGGATGAAAGCAGATGTTGCCACACTAGCAGTGCTGTCAGTTTGTTCATTCAGCACTGTCAGAGCTGGGCCCTCTCCCAGCGGGGTTGGAGCCTCACCTGGGGCTGGAGGCACCTGCAGGAATTCCCAGTGCCCAGGAGTGGCTCTGCAGGCCTTGGCTGTGACAGCTTCCCCAGCTGCTGTGTGGGTCTGGGGGATGGTAAAGGCTGAGGGTAAATGCTGCTGGATCTTTCTTAATCACTGCAGGCAATCTTTGGTGGGGATGGTTGGGTGCATTGCTGAGCTGCTCCTTTTGTGATTCTTTGCTGCTCTGAACTGCAGGAAATGACATTGATTCCTTCAGTTGGAGTCTGTGGCTTTGGTGCTGACTTTGGCCACTGGTAAAACAAAACTGGCACAGTCTGGCCAGATCCCAACAAAATGTCACTTGTTACGTGTCAGTGTGACGAATCAGTCCCATCAGAAATTCCCAGCTGGGAAGCCCTTCCCTGGAGTTCCCTGGCTCTGGAGTGGGCTGAGGTTGGATCCCTGTGTGGGCAGTGGGGCAGTCGGGTAGAAGAAGCTGCACCCCTGGATGGCTTCAAATGCACCCAAAAATTGCACATGGAAAAGGAAAAGACCTTGTGGGTTTGGGCAGACAAAGATGAATTTGTTGTGAGTACATAGGAAACAGCACCTTCAGAAGAAACAATTATGATTGGAATGCTCCCACATGGAGCAAGACAAGAAGGTTTTAATCTTGAGCTCAGATGCATTTGTACATGTGAAATATCTATATACATAATAATTATATATGTATTTATAGTATAATAAGACCTCAATATACCTATTTATATATATTTATTTATGTCTGTATCTTTATTTCTATATCACTATCTATGTATAAAATTATATAGTAATGTGAAATAGTGCTGACAAAACTAATTTGGTAGCTTTGGCTGCTCAGGGATGTAACACTAAATACCCTACTGAACAGGATTGGCCAGGACCCTCATGTCAGTGGTCAACTTTGTGAGATTGTATACAATGAAAAAGGGAGAAAGGGAGGAAATTGGCTATTTTTGCAGGGTTTGCTGATACTGTGATGCAGAGTGCTTTGTCTGTTCCTGTGAAAAATACAGTGATTTTGCCTGCAGGGTTTTTCATGTACCAGATTATGCACAAGCTGCAGGATTGGTTGAAAGGGTGAAGGGGTTGTTAAAAGAGCAGTTGGAAAAATGAGGAGATGGGAACCTTTGTCCATGGAGAACCCATCTCCCAGATGTGCCCCATGCCCTTCACAAGGGCCCACTGGGAAAATGGAAACCCCCATGGTGTGCACAGCTGCCCCCAATTTGCAAATCCAGCCATGGGCAGTGAGACTTGGGCTGCCTGGGAAATTGTTCTGGCTGTGATGGCCCCTGACAGGGCCAGCCCAGAGGCTGCAGGGCTGGGCCTTCATGCATTGGATTTCATTAGGAAAAATTCAAAGCAAATGAGAGCTGTCAATTCTGAAACAGGAATTCAGATTCCTCCAGGACACTTTGCTTTGGTAACTGCTCCCTTGGAGCTTGGCCTTGCCAAGTGTTCCTGTCATGGCAGGAGGAATTGATGCAGAATGTCCAGGAGAAATTACAGTAATTCTGTAAACAATAATGAACAAGATTGGATTATTCAACCCCTGACAGGGTAGCACAATTGTTGATTTTGCAATTTTAAGAACGATTGTGAAAAAAGGAGATGCACCTCCAGTCACACCATTTGTGGAGATAAAGGGTTTGGATCCCGCAGCCCTAATAATGGAGCCAGAGTGTGGATCCCGAGGCCAAATGGCCCTCCCGAGGCAGCTGAAGGAGCAGCTCCTAGGAAAGACAACTCTGAGTCCTGAACCCTGGGCAGGAACAATGGGAATGTGTCCCTGCAGCCAAGGATTGTGTGTGAGAACAAGTAGATCTGACAGGATATTGTTTTACACATCCTGCCAGACCAGATCTCCCTGTTTGCCCCAAGGGCCCCTTTGGGAAATGCTCTGATCCACAGGGCTTCATGTGAAGGCTGCTGTGACACTGAGGGACTTGCACAGGAATTCCATCCAGGAGCCTGGGTGCCCCTCAGGGACTGGGGCCCGGCCCCTTCCAGCCAGAGGGGAAAGGGCCCCCCAGGCCCTGTTAGCCATACACAGCATGGTAAAGCTGAACAGCAAAGGGCCTGGGGGCATTATTCTGGAATTAAAATGGTGCCAGCTCCATGGACAACAGAATTCTTGTTCCTAACTCGAATGAGATTGAGAAAAATGAATGAAGAACAGTGTCACTAAAGTACTACTGATGTCTGTAAAGTGTACCTTGTCAGTCAGCCAGAATCTTTGTCTGCCACAAACACCTCTGGTGTTTCACCAAGGGATTGGTCATCAAAATGTAATGATGGGTTATGATGGATTGCTGAGCTTCTTTTGTAATTCTTTGCTAATGATGATGTGCTTTGCTGAGCTTATCCTTTTGTAAATCTCTGCAGCTGTGCATGATATAAATGAGACAATTCCTTCAGTTGGTGTCTGTGTCTTTGGTAGTGACCCTGCCCACGGGTGAAACAGGGTCCCCTCTTGCCTAAGGGTTCCCTGGGAAGGCAAAAGCCCTCCCTCCAAAATTCCCCCTTTCCTCCCTGTTCCCCCCCCTTCATACCCTGAGCATGATGTGCTCTGGTCTGGGGTATGCCCAGGGTCAGTTGGTGTCCCCTGTCCTGGCTGTGTCCCCTGCCCAGCTCCCCTGCAGCCCCAGCCCCTCCCCAGCGTGGCTGGACGAGGGGCAGGACAGGCCTTGGCTGTGCTGCAGCTCAGCAAGAACAAAACCATCTCTGCGTGCCCAGCCCTGTGCTCAGCACCCGGCCCAGCAGTGTCTCAGTGCCAGGGGCTGTGCCCTCGGTGCCTGCCAGGGGTTTCCATGGCAACTGCCAGGCCAGGTGACCCAGGTGTCCCCCCAGTGCCGGTTGCCATGGCAACAGTGCCCAGCCCTGCCCCTTTCTGTCTGGCTGACTTGGCCTTTGGCCTTTGGCCCTGGCAGTGCCAGTGGCTGCTGGTTCCTGGTGCCTGAGCGGCCAGCGTGGCACAGGGCAGGTGGCCATGGCACAGCCCCCAGCAAGGGATCCCCTCTGGCTCTGGGCACTGACACCAGCCCTGAGCAAGGGCCCAGGGCAGCTTTCCAAGGCCACCAACCATCACAATGGCTCCGGGCATTGGTTGCCATGGCACCAAACCAAGGAACGGGTCCCCGTGGCCGTTGCCATGGCACCTGGTGGCACCAACGAGTGTCGCTGCAATTGTACCTGGAACAGCCCTGGCACCGCTTTGTCCCAGGGTTGCCATGGCAGCCGAGGACAGCAACAGCTCTGCAGGCAAGTGGCCATGGAACCTGGCTGCAGAAATGTCTCCTTGGGCTGGTTTCCAAGGAAACCTGAACTGATGGGGGTTGCCATGGGACCCAAACCCAGCAGTGGGGTCAGTGCAGTGTCCGTGGCAACAGTCCCTTGCAATGGCACCACTGCATGTTGGGATGATGATCCACCCTCACAGCTGGCCCAGGGCAGGTCTTGAGTGCTCCTGGTGGCAGCTTGGGCTTGGCACACACTTGAGGAGGATGTCTGTTTGCAGTGGGGAAACTGAGGAGTTTTAGATTGCTTCAAAAATCAAAGAAGGAAAATCCCTCTTTGGCTGTGTGCAGCCACTTCTCCAAGCAAAGCAGGTTCCAGGTGAGTGAGGAGAGACACAAAGGGCTTGGGGAATGTGGAACAAGGTTGTCCACACTGGCTCAGAGCTCAAGGCACCGCTTCTCTAAGCAGGCCAGGGCTCCTTAGGAGAGTCCCTGGATCAATATCAGTCACTGAATGCTGCAATCACCTCTTGTGTATTAGGAACAGCAATAAAAGACACTTGGAGGATTTTATTAAGAGTTGGTTAGCTGAGAAAGGCCATACTGACATAATGCCGCTGGTTAAGCTTGAAAGGGAGATCAGCAGTCTCTGATTCAGTGACTGCTGACAGGCAAGAATGCCGGATGGCCTTGCTGCAACATGAGGAAAGGGAGGTGAGATTAGTCCTGAATATCTGCAGAATGTAACAGAAGAATAAGCACAAGAATGTAGAAGTAGGTGTAGTTGCTGATATGTAACTAACCAATCCTAAGCTCAACTTTTGCAATATGTATGAAGCTTATTAAGTACTATATTTAACCCGCCGTATTCGATCAATAAAGTGGACTTGGATGAACCAACTGGTGTCTGGGTCTCCTTCCTCCGACAGACACCCTTTAAAATAGGACTACATATTTCCTGGAAGGTCTTTGAACTATTTGTCCATAACTGTCAAAGGAAAACCTCCTAATGAACTACACTGGAGCAGAGGGAAATCAAGGCAGAGCCAGGGTTTGTCAGAACGTGCTTGATTCTCATGAGCCTCACTATGCATTTGGAGTGAGCCCTTGAACCTCAGCGCCTGGGAGGAGATTGCACAAACCTTGCCAGGAGTCAAAGGCAGAGGAAACACCCAAAGTGTCTCCAGGTATTCATGGCTCCTTCTGAGGTTCCTCTCCAACACAGGCTCCTCATGGACTCCTTGGAGGAGAGAATTGGTGGCCAGGATGGCACAAAAACCTCTCAGACACTCAGTGTGGAAAGGAAAATCCAAAGTACCTTCAACACCTTGAGTCTCAAAGCATTAATGAGCCTCATTTTGTGTCAGTACAAAGCTCTCCAGGGACTAATTAACGCAGATAATTGGGGCCATGATTGCACAAACCTCTCCCAGAGTCTGTATCCAAAGGGAAACACCAAGTACCTTAAAAGAACTGAAGTACCTTGAAGCATTAATGTGCCCCACTGAGTGGTGTTGCTGAGAAAGCCTCTGCAAGGACTAATTACAACACATAATTGGAGGCCATGACTGCACATAGCTCTCAGAGACTCCAAGGCAAAAGCAAAACCCAAAGTCCTTTGAAAAACGTGCAGTCCCTGGGAGCATTAAGGAGCCCCCAGGGCCATTCCTGAGCCAGGCTCCCCAGGGACTCCTTCCAGCAGATCCTTGAGGCCACTGGGATGTGGGCTAGGGGGGGATGCTGAGGGCAGGACAAGGGGCTGACAGTGCCCAGCCTGGCTGGGGCTGTGCCAGGAGGCCCCAGTGCCTCAGGACAAGGTGTCTCCTCACAGCCCTTGGTGGCACAGACCCTGCTGCTGTGCCCCAGGGCACCAAGAACTGGCTTCTCTTTGTCCCCACCTGTCCACACTGCCTGCAGTTCTCTGCTCTGCCTGGGGCCTGGGGACACTTTCTCTGTCGTGTCCCTGACAGGGATCTCTTCAAAGTACAAGAAACTTCATTGTTTCAATAGAACTGAGTTCTTGAGGGTTCTTGAGGGTTCTGTGACATCACAGAGCTGGCTGTGGCATCACAGAGCAGGGTGTGAGGCCATAGAGTAGTGTCTGCCATCATAGAGGGTGGCTCTGAGGCATCAGAGAATGGGTTGTGACATCACCTGGTGGCTGTGTAACACCATAGAGGAGGGTGTGACATCACAGAACAGATTGTGGCATCACAGGGTGACTTTGTGACATCAGTCTTCTGTGATGTCACAGCACTGCTGTATGAAAACACAGGGTGACATAGAGTTCGCTCGGTGACATCACAGGGTCAGTGTGATATCACAGGGTCAGTGTGATATCACAGCGTCAGTGTGACATCACAGGGGCTGTGTGACATCATGGGGGCAGTGTGACATCACAGGTGGCTGTGTGATATCACAGGGGCTGTGTGAGGTCACTGGGAGGGTCACTCTTCCCCGGCCCTCCTCACAGCTCCCCCCAGAGCAGTCCAACCCTGCTCGTGCACAGCGGGGTCTGCTGTCTCCCCAGGTTCCCCCGCCCCCGGCCCCCCAGCCTCCCCCAGAGGATGTTCCACGAGATCGACCCCAGAGCCTGACACGGGGACGGGGGCCTGGGCCCTGGGGGTGGGACAGGGGGACAGGGACCCCCCGGCAGTGTCCCCGTGTCCCCCAGGGCCAGAGCCTGGGCCAGGGCTCCTTCACCCTTTTACAAACGAGGCCTTGAGAGCACTGAAAAAATCCCTGGCAAGGGAGCAGCTAAAACCAGATTTGCTATTAAGGGACAGCAGCACAAAGTTCCTTGGCAAGAGTCACTTTGCTCCTGACTGGGCACTTCAGGCACACCAAGAAAACAAAGCAACAACAAAGCCAAACAAAATCCAGGCAATCAAACCATAAATGAACCGAGAACTGTCTCTGTGTGTGTGTGAGACACAAGCACAGTGAGGGCAAGGATGAAAGGAATACGGCCCAAAAGGTTACCAGTGCTCAAACTTAACAGGACTTAACCTTAACTGTTACCTTCAACTTCACAATTTAGCAAAAGAACAGAGCTTAACAGTATATAACCTTACTTACAACCTGCAACTTCGCAATTTAACAGAGGAATAACACTTAACAATATTCAACTTAACTTATATTCAACATAAAATCTTAGCAAAAGAACAACTCTTAACAGCATTTAGCTTAGCTTAGACCTCGTTACTTAACCTTAACCGTTACTTACAGGCCTGACTGACTCAGCTATCCAAGGCACTCAAGCCCCTCAGAGAGCAGCATTTCTGCCACATTTCCCCAGCACAGGCACTCCTGGGTGCACACAGACGCAAAGAGTCAGTGCAAGGCACATGGGAGAAACTTCCCTGAGGGCAGGAAATGCTCACTGTGGATGCTTTGGCATCTCCCCAGTGGGTGAAGGGTTGAGCCGTGAGGAGTGGGGGGATCGGCCCAGGCTCTGTGGTTGTTCAGGATCCCCAAGTGCAGCAAACGAGACAGTTCCCGGCTGAGAGAGGCCCCACTCAGAGGGAGTCGCTGGCCCAGGAGAGCTCCAAGGGCTCCTTTTGGAGCGCTGTTTGTAGGGCCCCAAGAGAGGGGCTTCAGTCCCAGCAATGGCTCATCCTGGCCACACTTGGCACCAACAGCTTTCTTTGGCAGTGTGAGAACAGCGATCTTCTGCCACTGAAGGAAAAAAAGCAGTTCCCAGGGCTGCTGCTAAAGGAACCAGGAGCTGGTTGGGCAGCAGCAGTGCCTGGAGCAGACAGTGTTTGTGATGAGCTGCAGAGGAGCTGAGCCCAGGGGCTGTTGGCCAAGGCCGAGGCCCAAGGCACATTTCTCAGCTGGCAGGGCGGCCTGAGAAGGGGAGGGGGGAATGCAGCAGCGCAGGGCCATGGAACCAAAGGACCATTGTGACACTGTGGGGCCTGTGAGACCAAGGGACAATTGTGACGCTGTGGGACCCTGTGAGACCAAGGGACCATTGTGACACTCTGGGGCCTCATGGAATAATGGAGAGCACTGTGACATTGCTGAGACTCATGGAACCAAGGGGACTGTACTGACTGTGTGGGTCCATGGAATGTAGGGATCATTGTGACACTGAGAGGCCCCATCAAACCAAGGGTCCATTGTGACACCGTGGGGCCTCATGGAACTGTGGAGAACATTATGACACTTTGGGGTGTCATGAAACCAAGGGACCATTGTGATACTGCAAGACTCCGTGGAGCCAAAAGTCCATTGTGACATTCCAAGGCCTCATGGAACCATGGAGAGACCATTAGGACACTTCACAGCCTCATGGAAACAAGGGGACGTAGTGACACTGAGGATACTCCATGGGATCATGGAGAACATTGTGACACTGTGAGGCCCCATGGAATAGGCAAAGCATTGTGACTCTGTGAGTCCTCATGGAACCAGTGAGACCATTGTGACCCTGGGGGTCCCCACAGAACCAAGAGGATCATTGTGATACTGTGGGGCCTCGTGAAAGAAGAGGCCTTTGTGACACTGCAGGGCTGCATGGAACCAAAGATCCATTGTGACGCTGCAGGGCCTCGTGTCATCAGTGGTCCATTGTGACACTGGGCAACCAAAGGAGACCATTGTGACACTGCAGGGCTGCATGGAACCAAAGCTCCAGGGCGACACAGAGCAGCCTCCTTTCATCAATGGTCCATTGTGACAATGTGGAGCCAAAGGAGACAATTGTGACACTGCAAACCCCCAGGGTCCAAAGGCTCATTGTGACATTGCAGGGCTCATGGAACAGAGAAGTCATGTGACACTGTGGGGCCTGGGGAACCATGGAGACCATTGTGACACTGCAAGGCCCCATGGAATTGTTGGGATCATTGTGATGCTGCAGGGCCTTCTGTTATCTAGGGGCCATTGTGGCATTGTTGGATCCCATGCAAACAAGTAACCATTGTGGCACTGTGGGGTGTCATGCATCTAAGGCACCATTGTGACACTATGGGGCACTACAAAACTAATGGAACATGGAACAGATTTGGCTGTTTTGGCCCCCCAGGGGCCTTGTGACTGGTCCAGCTGACCTTGGCATGTTGAGAGTCTCTTCTCATCTGCTGCTGAAACACTGGGGCTCTGTACTTTCCTTCCTATGGAAAAGAACTCTCCTTCTTCCAGCACTCATGCCAGAATTGGGATTTCACCTCCAAATTTCTTTATATCCAGGAATTGTTCCCATAGGAATACTGCCAGGACAAGTCTGGCTGGTAATGGTTTCACAAGGGTCACCTCTCATCTCTCCCCAAAACACTGGGGAAGACTTTGTGCTTTCCTTCCTACGGGAAAGAACTGTCCTGCTTCTCCAGGTGCCCATGGCTGAGATTGGGCTTCCACCTGCAAAATTCCCTATGTCCAGAGAATTCTTCCAGACATTATCTGCCCTTACTGACAAGTCTGGCTGGTCTTGGCCTAGTGAGGCTCTCACCTGGCCTCCGAACACTGGGGCTCTGTGCTATAGAATAGAACTGTCCTTCTCATCCACGTGCCCATGGCCAGAGTTGGGATTTCACCTCCAACATTGTCCATTGTGACAGACTAGAGGAGATTGTTGGCTGGAAACACTTCGTGTGAGGGGGAGGAAGGGGCAGGTCTAGCCCTGCCCTGCCCTGTAAGCCCAGCACTGCCATGTCCTGGAACCCCAATCCCCCCAGAGCCTCTATCCCAGCCCAGCAGTGGCTGCCAGTCCCTGGCACAGCACAGGCAATGCTCCACAGCCACCTCTGCAACCCCAGCCCAGCTCCTGAGGGACGAAATGAGCCCAAGTCCCACCTGGGGGAAGGGCCCAGGAAGACCAAGGGGTATTTAAGGCCAACCACAAGGTAAGCACACACCTTGACACTACCTCCTCTTGGAATTTCCATCTGAACACTGCTGGAATGCAGGAGTTGGTTGCTGTGTGAGTGCTTCTCTGTATCTTTTTTGTCTTTCTCTCTGTGTCTACTTCTTCTGTTTCTGTGCTCCGGCAATATTGATTAACATTACATTGAACAGGCTTGAAGTTTGTGAAGTTGAATGGGCCAAGTCAAGGCTTTGAGAAGTGTTTTTTGTTGATTGAATGTCTGTGGTAGTTTGACATAAGAAGAATTTTAAAAAGTATTTCAAAACTTTTTGTGTAACTGACAATCTGTTAAACAAGTGAGATACTGACCTCGCCTCTGTGAAACACAAATATTGAAGATGAAAAAACCTAGGAATCTCCTCTTTCTTTTCCATTCAGCAAAGAAGCAGCAGGGGCTGGCCACAGCCCCTATCTCAGCCAAACCAAACCAAACCAAACCTAACCAAACCTAACCTAACCAAAGCAAAGCAAAGCAAAGCAAAGCAAACCAAACCAAACCAAACCAAGCAACCCTGCTGTGGGCTGAGCCCCTTCCCCCCTCTCCAGCCTGCCCCCTGCCCATCAGCCCCATTCTAACCAAACCAAACCCCAACAACTACCAAACAGGAAAACAAAAGAGGCTACAAAACCCCAACCAGAACAAAGCCAGGCACAGCTACTAAAATCTTACCACCAAGTCCCCTCCCCACAAAACTAACCCTACAACTAAAATTAAACACAAAAAACCCCCAAAACTATCAATAAAACCAATTCTAACACAACCCAACCATAATTTCCACCAGAAGTTACTGGCAGGTCAGGTGTTAACCCTTTCTATACTTCAGTACTCTCTCAAGTAAAAGGAAAACAAAATACAAGCATTTCAAAAAGCAACATAAAATCATGAAAGTCAATAAAGGAGAAATGAACTGCCCCCCCCAAAAAAAAGAAGAAAAAATACCCTAATCTTAAAACTAAAATCCTCTTATAAACTATAAAGAAAAAACTCTTTTTCATTATAACACATAAAACTATTAAGATATAAAAAATTGAAATTAATATAATGCAAAAACCTCCATACTGAAATAAACAAATGTTAAAAAAACTGTAATTTCATCGAAAGTTCATACAGAAATTAAAATGTAATCCAGTACCGCCAAGAGAAGATCTCTATTCCCAGAGATAAAAAAAAAATTAAAATTATATAAAAAAGATTTTTACCTTTAAAGAATTATTCTTTAAAACAATACCCCATAAGTCAACATGGCCCATCAACAAGCTGTAAAAAAGCTTCTGGCAATAAAAACAACTTCACAATGTTTTGTTTGCCCAATTATCCCGTCGTAAAAAATCCAAACAATATTAACAGTAGTAGCAATTTTAATGGAATAGGTAAAATAAAAAAAATATAAAATTGGATACAATATAATTTGATTAAAATAAGGGGTAATTTGGTTCAAATAATAGTGTATAAGCAAAAGATAATCGCAGAGTACGGAGGGCAGGGTTTTGGGACCCTTGCCACTTCATGTACAAGCTTGCCAAGTGAAAATCACCCCTTATATGCCATGTGTCAATACCAACTCCTCCTATTTTCAGTTCGTCATATCTCTATCTCCACCTTCATTACCACCTTTACCACGCATGCGCCGCCACTTGGTTTGGTGGTCGCACAAGTCTTTGGGGGTTGTCACTGATGAAGGCTCTGTAGTCTTCTTCTTTGTCCTTTAATTCACCTTTGGGTTACACATGCGCATCAAGCCAGTACAATGTAAGCCAAGACTAACGTATCACTACATCTACATATCAAGGTGGTAAATCCCTTATAATTAGCGTTTTCTGGGACCCAACCAGATTTTGCTTCCTTTCTGCTCATTTTTAGCACCTGTATCTTCAGCTTCTTTCCTCCTGATCTTGTGAACATCTGCCGGGAGGGGGGGGGTGGTGGGGCCCCTCCTCTCCCCCTCTTCTTTGGCATTACTACTTTTAACTGTTTTATTATTCCCAAATATGAATTACTGTATCAATATTGATTACTGTTTCAATTTTTATCAGCACAAATCATACCTATTTATCACAACAATAACAAAGTCCCCCAGACAACAGTTATCCATGACAAAATTAATAACCACAAAGCTGCTATTTTTTCCTCTTGTAAAAGAATCTCCATAACCTTAAAGAGAAAAACTTCTCTCCCAAAGTAAACTAAAACACGACTATTTCAAAAATAGTAAATAACTAGAAATTTTAGGTTTCGTTTCTTTACATTGCCAGTAAAAATAACATTGTAAAAAACAGGTGTTCTAAGAGTTTATTTTGATTCTTACTACCTTTTTCCTTTTAGTTTTTTTTAATAAAATTTTCTTTCTACCCTTTAAATATTTTAAGCCTACTGTACCTTTCTCGCACTGCTATCTCACAACAAAATAAATACATAAATAATTAATTGACAATAAAACCCACCACACTCATCAATCCATTAATTAAGAAATCTCAAGATGGGAAAAATCTTAAATTAACAAACCAAAACCACTACAGTGTCATAATAAACCTTTTGCCAAAGTTTCTCTGATTTTCTAAAGTTCCCAGTAAAGGCCGTTTTGTTGTTTTGAGCTCCTGAGAATCTCTTGCTGGTATTTCTCCAGTGAGTCCAACTCAGAGTACGCAAAGAATTGTAACTCCTTTTAAATGTCTCCTTGGGAGAGTGATTTGGGGGATGGGAGTAAGGGCTTGTCTGTCCTGCTTGGCACAGCCCAGGCAGGCCTTTCCCAGCCACATTCCACACTCCATTTCCCAGCTGGAGCCGCTGGTGCCTCTGAGTTGTGCTGCCCCAGCCCCAGGGATGCTCTCCTTGTCTGCCCATTCCCCCACGGTCTCTGGGCAGGGGTGGCCTCAGTGGGGGCTGCTGACATCCTCAGCAACTTGGAGGCTGCTGCTGAATTTTCCTGCTCCAGAGGCTTGTTCAGCCTTCAGCTCTTCAGTGCAGGAATTCAGTGTCCCAGGACTCATTAACATTCGGAACACCTTAACAAGCCAAGCCTCTGGGAATAATTTGATTTCAGTTTCCAAATAATTTGTAGTTATGTAGATCTCAGTAGTGTATTCAAAGTGAATACATGATATTTAAAAAGACAGTGAGAAAGCATTTTTAGGTCCTATTTAGTTTTGTTTTCCTGTTAATTCATTGATATATGCAATCTCCAATTGACATTGAATCCAAGTACCTCCTCATGCAGTTTGAATAGATATGAAAATCAAGACCCTTCATGGCTGATAATCAATCAGACTCTGTCCCTACCCCCACCCCACCATATCCCCCATCCAAGCCCTGGCACTCAGAGCAGCCTTGTGCAAATCTGAGCTCCTTCCAGCCCGGGCTGCACCTGCAGCTTTCAGCTCCTTGGCTCCAGCTCCCACCTGCTTTCCTTGGAGAAGGAGCTGCCCGAGACACAGAGGGATGTTCATTTCTTGTCAGCCAACAAAGCCAAGGGAAGGCACAGCTCCATTACATGCAAAAGTCATTCCTCTGCTGGATATTAAATCCACTTTTCACAGCCGACAGTCTCAGAGCAATGGAAAACACCTTCTGTGCCCAGCACAGATCTCAAGGTCCCCCAAACCCTCCCTGCCCCAATTCTGCCCAGATTTGCTCTTTGCACACACGAGTCACATACTGAAGTCAGAAGCTCTCTCCATGCCCAGAGGGAGGAAAAGAGAGAAAGGAGATGAAGAGCTCTCCTGCACAGAGCCAAGGTCCAAGTGCCCCTGCACTGGGAGCCACAACTCATCAGGTTTGTGTCCTTTGGGCTCAGGTCCTGGTGATACTCAGAGACACAGAAAGGTTTCTTGCCAACAAACAGAACCTGATCATTTGAACAGTTTAATAACCATCACAGCTCTTCCCACGGCTCTCTGGGATGTCCCAGCAGCATCTGACATGTCCACCATTCCCCAGGGATTGTCATATAGCAAGAGTTTTGGACAAAGACATAAGAAGTGGTAATTCTGTGATAGATATAAACACCATTAGGATGCTGTCCAATGTGATACTTATTTGAACTTCAGAAAGATGTGACAACTCCCTGATGTTCAAAGCATGTAACTAGTAAGTTGAGAGGCACTTGAATGGCCAGAGAGCATCTGGATGAGAAAATCTGGGAGCGATGGAAAGGACATAGATGCAGCTGCTCTAAATGAAGAGATGTTCTTAGACAGGGCCATTTCAACAGGAGAGCTGGAAACACCTGAAGAGAGGGGGTCATTAAATATTAGAGTGAGTGTTTGTGGCCAAGGCAGAGGGGAAGATGAGTATTTCTTCTCCTGCCATCAGAAGAAGAGTCCAGTAGATCCAGGAAATTCCTGTTACTGGTGGGAAAACATTGCCAGTCCTTAAAAGTACTCCAATGACACAGACAATAAAGATTTGCTTGTATATTATGAAAGTAACAGGTATTAACACCTGTACCCCTTTCCAGGCAGACATCAGTTGTGTGCCCATGAACAGGCAGTGCCACTTGTGCCCTGAGGTGCCCAGCTGGGATTGGATCTCCCTGAGAGCACCTGAGGGAGAGCAGAGCACCTTGCAAACTGCAGGGCCCTGACAGCCCTGCAGGGCTCCTGTCCCATCAACATCTGCTCTGCTCCAGTCTGAAACAGAGACCAGCATAGTGCCAGGATCATCAGAGAGCTGAGATGTGTGCTGGAATTCAATATCCTCCCCATCCCGCAGCAGCCCTGCATTTCCCTGTGCAGCCTTGGTCTCCAAGGCAACCATGAAGGCTTTTTGAGGTTATAAATGAGGTCCCATATGTCTAATTTATTAATTCACAGACCTAAAATTCAGCAGCAGTTTTTTAATTAAACAGCCTTTTTATAATACAATAAAATATACTCAGGTAGTTACAAAAACAAATTTGGCAGTGGTTTGGATAAAGCACAAGCAAAATTGATTGATTGGGGTATGGAGAGGACTTCCTACCCTACCTCACGTACAAAAGACAAAGAACTCCCAACACAGCTTATACACTGTATACTAATACATATTCATCAATATCTCTCTGTAAATCTCCTCCTATTTTCTATTCCTAATATCTATGTCACTACACTACACAGTGCATGCACCCATTGTTACTATGGGGTCTTCTAGGCTCTTGAAGGGTCTTCTTGGAGGAAGGTTTGAGTCTTCCTCACTGTCCTCAGAATAACCTGGCATTAAGCTTTGTGTTATGTAAGCAAGCATTATGTTCCAATTACAATTTATTTATTTTTTAGATAACACCAGTATTTTAGACTCCCTATCTGGAATTGTCCCAACGTTATTCTTCTTAAGGATGATCCTGCCCTGGGAGTCATCTTAACTTCGTCTTGATGCCAGCCCTGGTCTGGAGTCTTCCTATTTTGTCCTTCCCAAGTCTGATTCCAATTTCCTGTATCCTGTATTTTCAAATGTATCATCTACAAAAAAACCCCTCTGATTCACAACACTAATCACATGTACTTTTCTAATATTTTCCCAAGCTATTGATACAGTTACAATTTAGTCAGCACAAATCACATCCATTTATCACATTGCACTCTTGACTGTTCCTGCAGCCCCCAAGGGTAGCTGAGCTCTGCCTTTGGCACAGTCAGGTCTGGCCAGCGCAGGCCATGCTCAGCAATTGCTTGTGTGTGCCTGGCCTTGCTGTCAGCCCCGGCAGCGGCTGCGTGGCCCCTTTGTGGCTCTGTGCTGGCCCAGCCATGGTGGCCCAGCCCCTGTGCAGGCCCAGCCAAGGCCAGGAGCATTGCGGCTGGGAACGGCCCCTGTGCCGTGGTGCCCACAGCAGCCTTGGGGCTCTGTGCCCCATGGCCTCTCTGCTGGGCAGCCTCTGCCAGCTCCTGCAGAGCCGGTGGCACCTGTGGGGCTGCACAGACAGCCCTGCCCCGGGCTCTGCCGGCCTCTGGGCCAGCAGAGAGGCAGCCAGGGCTGGCCATGGCCGGGAATAGGCCCTGAGCCGCGCAGGAGGATGGAGCTGGGCCACAGCCAAACTCAGCCCAGGCCAAAGCTGGCCTCAGCAGCCAGGGCTGCCAACACATCGGGACAGAGGCTGGCACTGACAAATGTCCTGGGCCCCCTCCCTGCTCTGTCCATGCCACCAAGGGCACAGAGCAGCCTCCTCTCTGGGCCACTTGCCTGTTTGCAATGCCTTGCACAGGCGCTGGCCCTGCCCCACAAGGCCTGGCCTGAGTCCTGCCCCTGCATGCTCAGCCAGGCTGAGATGGACACTGATGGTTTCTGGGCCAGGTTCTCTGAGCCCAGCCCAGCTCCCTGCAAGCTCTGCCAGCTGCCCTGAGCTCTGGGCAGCACCAAGGGCCTCTCCCCAGCCCAGCCAGCTCTGGCCCCACAGCTCTGCTCAGGCCAGGCTGCTCTGGCCACTGCCCCACGGCCTCAGCCCCTGGCAAGGGCACAGCAGCAGCTGCAGCTGCCACAGGACTCAGCCCCACCATGGGGGAAGGTGCTGGGCCAAGGCCAAAGGAGGCTCCCTGGCTGCCCAGCTCCCCTCGGGCGGAGGTGCTGAGAGCTCTGCAGCCCCTGCTGCCATCCCATGTGCCCAGGGCAGCACAAGAGCCCGGGCCTTGGAGCCCTCAAGAGCTGCTCCTGCTCCAGGCCCAGGGCCCATGCCAGAGCTGGGGCAGCCACGAAACTGTGCCCATTTCTGTTCATTGCTGCTCTGATGGGGATGGATCCTCAGCCGCTTGGAGGCTGATGATGAATTTTCCTACTCCAGGGCCTCTTCTTCCTTGAGCTCTTCACTTCAGGAATTAAGTGAGAAAAGATCATAAATATTTGTTCAAAAGACCCAAAACAAGAAAAGTCCATGGGAATAATCTAAGTTTTCAATTCTTCTGTGGTTATTTAGACAGATTTCATAAGTCTATTCAAAGTGAATATACCATATTGAAAACAATGCAGAGAGAACTGTTTTGTCCTGGTTTATTTCCTTCTTTATAGATTGATATCAGCAATCCCCAGTGGATATTGATCCCCAGCACCTCCTAATGCAGTTTGAACAGATATGAAAATCAAGACCCTTTGTGGCTGACAATCAATCACACTTTGTCACTACCCCCTCCCCACCATTTCCCTCATCCAACCCCTGGCACTCAGAGCAGCTGAGGAATGGAGTCACATCCAGGGCTGTCCCCAGGGCTCAGGATTGAGGCCAGGTCAGTGAAATCTCTTTATTGCTGATCTGGATGAGGCCATCGAGGGCACCCTCAGTCAGTTCCCAATTGAGCCCGGGCTGGGTGGGAGTGTGGCTGGAGGGCAGGAAGCTCTGCAGAGGGATCTGGACAGGCTGGAGCCATGGGCCCAGGACAATGGGATGAGGTTCACCAAGGCCAAGGGCCGGGTCCTGCCCTGGGCTCACAACGTGGTTCTGTGATAGATATAAACATAATTAGGTTCTTGTATCAGGATGCTCAACCTGGAGTGGGGGAAAAACAGCTCCAACAATTCCTGATTTGGAAAGCTGCCAGTGGTGGATGGAGAAGGGAGGTCAGGCTGCTCTTGGTGTTGAGGAAAAGCTGAAAGCAGCCTGACTCATTTCATCTCCTCATGCCCTGGCTGATCTCCCCTCTTTCCCCTTCCACCTATTGGCTTTTGTCTCCCACCAGGCCCCCCAGTGAAGAGCCTGGCTCTGTGTTCTCCATCCCCTCCTCGCTGGCACTGCCAGGCTGGCATGAGGAGCCCCTCAGCCTTCCCTGCTCCGGGCTGGACCAGCCCAGCTCTCTCAGCCTCTGCTTACAGCCCAAGGGCTGCAGCCCCACCTTGAAGGCCCTTCCCAGACCCTGCTCCAGCTGCCAGACATCTTTCCTGCCCTGGGCAACCCAACCCAGGCCACAGTGACCTGGATAATCCCTGTCCTTAATGTCCTGGTCACACAGCCCTGGCCCCTTGATCCCATGTCAGGCTCTGGGGTGGATCCTGTGGAACATCCTTTGGTGGAGGCTGTGGCTCCAGGTGGGCCGGGGGGATCCCGGGGGACAGGGACCCTGCTGGGCATGAACAGCATTGGACTTGTTGGGAGAAACTGTGAGGGGGAGCTGGGGCAGAGTGACCAACCCAGTGACCTGACACAGCCCTGCTGGGATGTCACACAGCCCCTCTGTGATGTCACAGCCCATTCTCCAATGCCCCACAGATGGTCTGTGATAGAACAGCCTATCTGTGATGTCACAGCTGGCTATGTAATGTCACAGAGGCAGTCTATGATGTAATAGCCCACTCTGTGTCCTCATGCTACCAAATGATAAATTGTCTCCGCCTGGTGAACTCACACCTGGAGCTTGTTCTCCACAACCCCAGGCCTATGGAAACCACACAATGTCCATTGTGTGAGAAGGGGAACTGGAAGTTCAGCAGCCTCAGTGTCCTGCCAGCTCAGCCAGGCCCACTGGAACATTGGGGTCCATGACCACCAGGGACCACCAGAGAGACCCCCAGGGTCTGGAAGAACACATGGATAAAGGGGAGGGGAAATATGTTATTGATTTTGGGGAAATTATTATCATATGTATGTCTAGTCTAGGACAATCAATGAATATGTGTGCAAAATACAGAATAGAAACTTTCCTGTACTCAGCATGCACAGCTTTGGGAGGAGCTATCCCCCGTGCATGCAGCTGAATAAAGAATGCTGCTTCTTAATGCTACATTGGTGTTAAGGAGTTTTCTGTTTTACTAAATTTTTGGTAACACTCCCACTGCCAAGGAAAGCTCTGTCTGCTGCTGTTCACAACAGAGAAGGGCTGGTGGCAGATGTGGGGCTCAGAGGCTGCCTAGGGCACAGTGACCATGAAATAATCAAGTGTTCAATGTTCTGTGGAAGAAGGAGGGGCAGCAACAAAACTTCTACACTGGAATTAGGAAGGGCAGACTTTGATCTATTTAGGATGCTGATGTGTGGAGTACTAAATCTGGTACTGATCTTTTTAGGGGACACAGGCCTTAAGAACCAAGGGATCCAGGAAGGATGGACACATTTCAAGAAAGCAATCTTAAGGGGGAAGGAGCAGCCTGTCCCAGTGTGGCAAAAGATGAGCTAGTGAGGTAAATGACTGGCCTGGCAGGGCATGGAGTTTTTGTAGGAACTCAGGGAAAAAGGGCCAGCAACTCAGGAAGTTTTTATGGATATTGTAAGGTTATGCAGGAAGAAAAGTTGAGAGGTGAAAGCTCAATTAGAAATTAACCTGGCGGTTTCTATAAGAAGAATAAAAAATGTTTTTATAAAAAGTTTATAGCAAAAGGAGGGAGAAGGAGAACCATAACCCTTTATTGATTGCAGTTGAGAACAGAGTAACTGAAGATAAGTAAAAGACTAAGCTACTTAATATCTTGTGTCAATTTTCAATATTAGGACAGGCTGTCCTCAGGACAAGTGTTCTCCTGAGCTGGTAAATGGGCGCAGGGAGCAGAACAGCCCCTGTAATCCAGGAGGAAGCAGTTGGTGACCTGCTGAGCCACTCAGATGCTCACAGGTGTGTGGGATCAGATGGGATCCATCCTAGGAGGATGAGGGAGCTGTGGATGATCTCCCCAAGCTGCTCTCCATCATTTACCATCAGTGCTGGCTCAGAAGGGAGGGCCCAGATGACTGGAGGTGCCAATGTGAGCCCATCCCCAAGAAGGGCTGGAAGGAAGATCTGGGGAACTCCAGGCCTGTCAGCCTGACCTGGGTGCCCAGCAAGGTTATGGAATAGATCACCCTGAGTGCCATTACAGGGCACCCACAGGATGGTCGAGGGATCAGAGCCAGTCAGCATGAATTTAGGGGTGGCAGGTCCTGCCTGACCAACCTGATCTCCTTTTATGACCAGGTGACCCACCTATGGATGCAGGAAAAGATGTGGATGTTGTGTGCCTGGACTTCAAAGCCTTTAAAACCATGAGCCACAGAATTCCCTGGAAAAACTGCAGCCCATGGCTTGGACATGTTCACCCTTCCCAGGGTAAAGAGCCAGCTGGAGGCTGGGCCCAGAGAGTGGAGGGGATGGTGCTGCACCCCGCTGGTGTCCAGGCACTGGTGGTGTCCCCCAGGGATCTGTGCTGGGCCCAGTCCTGTTGAATATCTTCACTGATGATCTGGGTGAGGGGATCGAGTCCATCATTCACAAATTGCAGATGGCACCAAGCTGGGTGTGAGTGTGGATCTGCTGGAGGGCAGGACAAGAAGACACAGCCTTAAGCTGCATGAGGGGAGGGTTAGGCTGGACAATAGGAAGAAGTTCTTCACAGAAAGGGTGAGTGGGCATTGCAATGGGCTGGCCAGGGGAGAGGTGGCAGAGTCACTGTCCCTCTCCAGTGGCACTTAGTGGCATGGTCTGGGTGACAAGGCAGTATTAGGGTACTGGTTGGGCCTGATGATCCCAAAGGTCTTTTCCAGCCTATTTGATTCTGTCATTCTGTGATAATTGGGACGCTCTGGGGCCATTGTGACACTGCAAGGCCTCATGGAACTAAGAGGACCATGGTGACACCGTGCAGGCCCACAGAACCAGGGGTCCACTGTGGTGCTCTGGGGCCAATGGAGCCAGGGAGTGCACCGTGACACTCTGGGTCCTCGTGGAACCACAGAGGCCATTGTGACACTGCATGGCCTTGTGTAACCAAGGGGTTTCACCATTTTGACACTGGAAAATCAAGGAGACCATTGGGACACTCCACGGCCTTTCTGACACTGCGGGGGCCCATGGAACCAAGGGGCTCCTGTGAAACTGCAGCACCAACGAGAACATTGTCACACTGTGTAGCCCCATGGAACCAAGGAGACCATTGTCATATTTGGGGCCCCATGGAAACAAGGACACCATTTGCTCTGCATGGTCTCATGGATCCAAGGAGACCAGTGTGACAGTGCAGGGCCTGGTGTGACCAAGAGGCCTTTCTGACACTGAGGGGCCCCATGGAACCAAGGACATCTTTGTAGATGTCACCAAACTGGGTGTGAGTGTTGATCTGCAGGAGGGTAGGAGGGCTCTGCACAGTGCCTGGGACAGGCTGGATCCAGGGCCCAAATCCAAAAAGGTGAGGTTTAGGAAGACCAAGTTCTGGGTTCTGCACTTTGGCCACAACAACCCCTGCAGTGCTACAGGCTGGGGACAGAGTGGCTGGAGAGCAGCCAGGCAGAAAGGGACCTGCAGGGACAGATGGACAGCAGGCTGGGCATGAGGCAGCAGTGTGCCCAGGTGGCCAAGAAGGCCAATGGCTCCTGGCCTGCATCAGGAATGGTGTAGCCAGCAGGAGCAGGGCAGGGATTCTTCCCTTGTGCTGGGCACTGGTTGGGCAGCACCTTGAGTGCTGTGTCCAGTTGTGGGCCCCCTGGGGTGGCAATTAGAAGAAATGTGAAGCAGGGGGTATAAAGAAAGCAAATGTGAAGCAGAGGAAATGCTGAGGACAGTTTGGGGGTGGCTGCCAGGCAGCTCTGGCTCTGAGCAACAGCGTCTGCAGTGGGACAGGAAACTCTCAGCTTATGGGAAGAAACTTTCCTGGCTGACTGCAGAGGCCAGGACAAAGCTGAGTGGTTTCCCTGGTGTCCCCCAACCCTTGCTGGCCCCAGGGGCTGATGGCATTTGTGCTCCCTCAGGTTCATGTCCCCACAGCAACAGCATTGGGGTGCTCCCCCTGCGGTGTGCAATGCAAACAGGGGCTGCTGAGCCAGTGCTGCCGTGTCTGTGCCTGCAAGGATGGGGCACCTGTGTGAGCTGGGGGAGAGGCCAGGGCTGCAGAGGGGGGATGTTGTTGGCAGATCCATGAGGACGCTCTGGGACACTGGCCTGGGCTGTGCAGCGCACTGGGGATGGACCAGCCCCTGCTCTGCTGCTCCTTCTGTCTCCCCCAGGGCCCTTGCAGAGCCCCAGCCATGCTGTTTGCCCCCAGCCTCCCCACGGCCAGCCTGGGGCTGCTCACGGGGGTTTTCTGTGCTGAGCATTGGCCTGGGCATGCTCTTGAGAGAGCCTGGGGAAGGAGCCTGGAGCCCCCAGGCCCTGGGCTGAGGTGTCAGCGCTGCCCCAGCACTGGCCATGGCCTGTCCCTGCTGCAGCCCCGGCACTGCCACCCCCAGGGCTGTGCCCGGCCCCGAGAGCACTCAGGCCCTGCAGCAACACCAGGGCCAGCAGGGCAGCGGGGCAGGGCCACGGCAGCAGCACTGGCAACACCAAGTGCTGCTGGTGCTGGGCACAGCTGCTGTGCCAGCACTGATCTGCCCCAGCTCTGCACACAGACATTGCTGCTGCAGCTCCAGAGAAGGCAACAAAAGGGCATCTCTGCAGAAAACTCTGCTGGGAGATCCTTTAGAGGCACCAGGGATGTAGCCCCTCATTGACACAGTATGTGACCACAGAGAAGGCAGAAAGTAACAAAATGAGAAATGGCACAAGCAATGATATTTATCTGTGGACAATATGATGAAAGTAAAACAAAGGAAAAAACACCACAACCAAAGCAACAAAAAGTATCAAGGATGACTTTTATTACAAATGATTTGCAGAAAGTGGCCAGCTTTTAAATGTTTTTGAAAGCATCCAATCATCAGTGTCCACACTGCAGCCTTGAGCTCCTGGTTCCTCAGGCTGTAGATGAGGGGGTTCAGGGCTGGAGGCACCACCGAGTACAGAACTGACAGGGCCAGATCCAGGGATGGGGAAGAGATTGCAGGGGGCTTCAGGTAGGCAAATGTGCCAGTGCTGACAAACAGAGAGACCACAGCCAGGTGAGGGAGGCAGGTGGAAAAGGCTTTGTGCCGTCCCTGCTCAGAGGGGATCCTCAGCACAGCCCTGAAGATCTGCACATAGGAGAAAACAATGAACACAAAACAGCCAAATGCTAAAGAGGCACTAACAGCAATGAGTCCCAGCTTTCTGAGGGCGTTGGTGTGTGAGTGCAGGGGTTTGCAGATGAACATGTAGCGGTCATAGCACATGATGGTCAGGAGGAAAAACTCTGCTGAAATGAAGAAGAGAAAGAAAAATACCTGAGCAGCACATCCTGTATAGGAGATGTCCCTGGTGTCCCAGAGGGAATTGTGCATGGCTTTGGGGACAGTAGTGCAGATGCAGCCCAGGTCACTGAGGGCCAGGTTGAGCAGGAAGAAGAACATGGGCGTGTGCAGGTGGTGGCCGCAGGCTACGGCGCTGATGATGAGGCCGTTGCCCAGAAGGGCAGCCAGGGAGATGGCCAGCAAGAGGCAGAAGCGCAGGAGCTGCAGCTGCCGCATGTCTGCCAATGCCAGCAGGAGGAAGTGCCTGATGGAGCTGCTGTTGGACATTTGCTGTGCCTGCACATGGGGATCTGTTCATGAAGAAAGGACAGGGATAAGTCAGGAGAGGGTGCTTTGAAGTAAACCTGGGCCATTCATTGCAGACTTTCCCTACCACTGGGACTCACCCATCCTTGTTCCTGCTCTGGGAAAACCTTCACCCAGGTCCCTGCCTGAGCTCCAGTTGTGCTGGCTGAGTGTGCCAGGAGCAGCCAGGCCTGTGCATGGGGGCTCTCGAGGAGTCATCCCTGCCCTGCTGCTCTGGGTTTGTGGCCATGTGGCAGGGGGATAAGGCTGGATATTCAGGATTTGTCAGGGGAATCACTCCTAATGCAGAAAGGCTTTGTAGCATCTGTATTCACAGTCCTATAAGACACAAAGGGCAGGAGTTTGTTTTAGGAATTATATTCCTACCCACACATCATTTCTGGCTCTCTGAGGTCAGAAATCCCCAGCATTTCTGCTGAGCACAGAGTTTGCCACTGAGAGATGGGAGAGCCAAAATATTCCCTGTGGCTCAGGGAAGGTGAAGGGCTGGATGGGCTTGTTCCCAACTGCCCTGGCTTTGCACCTTTGGCTGCAATCAGAGCACAATCACATTCCTGGATCACCCTGGGATAAACAAGACCCTGCCCAGATCAGAGGATCCCTGAATGTCTGACCCTCTCTCAAGGTCTCTGGGCAAGGTCTCAGCCCCCCCTTGTGCTGAGGACACTCACGGCTCCCTTGGCAAACCCAACAGCATTTCCTCAGCTGTGGCAGCTCTGCCCTTCCCCGTGGGACATTCAGGGAACTCCCAGAGGCTCTGGCACAGATTTGCGCCCAGGAGGGCAGCTCAGAGCTTAGAAGGGCACAGCAAGGAGATTCCTGGCTGTGCCCATGATGGGATCTCAGGGAGGGGGCTCAGCTCATTCCCCTTCCCCATGGACTGCTTTGCCCACAGCCCCACATGTGCCAGGGAAGCTTGGACACCCCATTCCCATGGACACACCTGCCTGGCAGGAATGCCAACGGCAGTGCCTGACTCAGCTGCTGCAAATGCCAGAGCCTCCCTGAGAGCAGCAGATAACAGTGACAATATCAGGGCAGTGCAGAACCAAGAGAAGATGTTGTGGTGCTGTGCCTGAGAGGGCAGGGCAGAGACAGCTGGGTACTCAGGACAATGTTCCCATGCCCAGCTGTGCCCAGCACCTCCCATACACCAACATTGCCCTCATCCTGCCCCTAGCACTGCTCTCTTCAGCCCCCTCTCCTTCCCTGAGCATCTCCCTGGGCCTGGACATTCCCTCCTGAGAGGAGCCTTGTCCCTGCCAGCACTCACAGAGCCCATCCCAGCCTGTGTGCCCTGGCCCCGGCCCTACAGATACCTGCCTGTGTGCAGGGCCCTGGCTGGGGCAGGCTCTGTGTGCAGCTGGGCAAGGGCAGCTCAGGAGACCCCTGCTGGGCCCTGCAGAGGTGATGCTGCATCTGTCCAGGGCTGAGGAGGGGCTGAGGGCCTTTGGGAGGCTCCCAGCAGAGAGACTGACCACCCAAAGTTACAGTTCTGGAGTCTCTGTAAATGTTCACCCATTCCTTGGGTGGTCCTGTGTGATTCAGAATGTTCTGTGATTCTGGGATTCCTGTTCTGCTTCTCTCATTTCCCTGTTGTCTATAACCCATAGAGAAAAAACCCTTGCAACAGCATTAGAACAGTAAAGTATAAACCAGACATTTATTGGAAGCTTCCAGGTGTCCCAGTGGGAAAGGGCACACCCACCTCCTGATTTCAACAATTTATTAAGGTTGATAATTAGGATATTTAACAGGAGCATCCAAAAGGAGATTCAGTTTCCCTAGTTACACACCCCTGGGTCAACCCATTGGAGTAGGTCCAAAGGCTTCTTTGCCTTCACTTTTTATAATGACTGCTCATATTCTGCTCATTCTCAAAACCCAAAATGCTCCTATATGTCCAGTTCCTAGAAGACTATATAGTATTTCAGGACTATATAAAAGAATAAGACTATATAGCATTTTAGGAATATATTTAGACAGTCAGGGTTTTAAGAGAAAGGTAAGGAAACATACAAGAGTTAATTAAGGATTAAAGCTATATAAGAATATAATAGTGGTTTAATGGAATTAGGAGTTTAATAGAGTTAAGTAAGGATTAGAGTATTATAACTATATAATAGTAATTTCAAGAGCTGTGAATATATAAAAATGTATAAAATACAAAAATCTTTTTGTCACCACCCCAACTTTCCCATCTTTCTCCAAGTAGGAAATTGAAAACACTCTCAGGAAAGGTTCTGATCTTTACAGCAATCCCTGGCTTACCTTCTTTGACAAGTGTCCTCCGGAGCTGTGCCCAGGCTGGTCTTGAGCTGGGAGCAGCCCTGCCCCACCCAGCCCCTCTCAGCAGCAGCCCCTGCCCTGCTCAGGGTGGCTCCTTCCCCCCACAACTTCTCTCCAGCACTGGGAGCAGCTTCCTGGGCCCGCTGAGAGCTGTCCCTGGCAGGCAGCAGAGTCCCTGCCCCAGCACAGTTCCCTGGGCTGCAGGACCCTGCTCTGCAGGACAGCCCTGGGCACCCCTGGCTGCAGCCCCGGCTGCTCAGCCCTGCAGCAGAGCCTGGCAACAGGAGCTGCCTTGGGCTGTGCCTGGGCTGGGGCAGCAGGGAAAGCCAGCCCTGCCCTAGGGCCACAGCCCTGCCCTGGAGCAGCTCTGAGAGTCCTCCTGAAAGGTCCTAAAAGCTGCGGGATGTGCCAGCTCCAGGAGATCCCTGCAGGAACAGCAGCTTCTCTTCCCACAGCCAGGGAATGACTGTTTCAAACCTGTGATGATTTCTGCTCTAGAGAGCCCTGAGTGAGCTCTGCTCTGTGCTCCCAGCCCAGGCTGTGTTCAACCCCTGTGTGCCCCTGTGCTGTGCCCGGGGTGGCTGCAGGCAGTGCCCCAGCCCTGCTGGGCTGTGCACAGGAGCTGCTCCTGGGCAGAGCTGTCTCTCTGCAGCACTGCCCTTGACAGGAGCTGCCTCTGTGCTGGGAGCCTCTGTGCAGGTTTTTCAAAGGACTTTTGGTTTGGCTTTTGCCTTGGAGTCTCTGAGAGGTTTGTGCAATCATGGCCTCCAATTACTGCTGTAATTAGTCCCTGGAGAGGCCTTGTCAGTAACAACACTCAGTGGTCTCATTTATGCTTCAGGGTACTTCAGTTTTTTCAAAGTACTTGATGTTTCCCTTTTGATACAGACTCTGTGAGAGGTTTGTGCAATCATGGTCCCAATTATCTGCTTTAACGAGTCCCTTGAGAGCTTTGTACTGAAACTTAGCAGGGCTCATTAATGCTTTGAGATACTCAAGGTTTTTAAGGTACTTTATGGATTTAAGAATACTTTTAGGTACTTTTAAGGATTTTCCTTTCCTCACTGAGTCTCTGAGAGTTTTTTGTGCCATCCTGGACTCCAATTCTCTCCTCCAAGGAGTCCATGAGGAGCCTGTGTTGGGTATCTTTCCCCTTTCTGTTTTACAACAAAGATGGAACTGAAAGAATTTTGTAAGACTTTCTAAAAGCATTCAAACAATCATGGGAAAATTAACAATACAACAAAAACCACTAAGAGAATTAATAGTCCTGCTTTAGCTAGACATCATCCAACCCTTTAGTCCCTTGGACTGGAAGAGTTTATTGAACCAATCTTTTTTTTCCACTTGAAGCTTCTTGAATCCTTCAAGTACCTGAATGCTCTTGTGGATTGACTCCTTGTGGCCGGAGAGGTTCATGCAACACATGCCTTCAGAGTCTACACAGCCATGCCCATGTGCCCAGAGTAAAAACTCCATCGCTGTTCTGCAAGGTGGCATGTTTGATGGTCTCTATGTCTGAGAGCAGGCCACTCAATGTGAGGGAGGTAGCATTGGTTTGCTTACTTAACAGGCACCCAAGATGGTCTGATTGTCCTAAAGCTTTAGCTGCAGCCACCCAACGTAGTCCACATTGGGAATGCTACCATCCAATACCTGGATTAAAGCTTGCAAAGCCGTCTCTTTGATATCATCCAATACTTCTCTAGGGATACCTGCTGCTTGGTCATCTGGTAGGCTGTGTTGTCCTTCTCCAGCTAGATGGTTGATTCCGCTCTTGCCTCATTATTAGCATAGTTGCTATTAATCGATTTAGTAAACACTTCCATCCCGCTTTTCACAGTATTCTGTATTCTGTAGGTGACAACAACATGGTCATAATATATTTTAAATCATAGGGAGTTAAGACATGTGCTGTAAACATGGCCCTCATTAGGCCATTAAAACAAGGGAAGTCCCTCCTATGGTCTTTAGCTGCCCTACACAGATCCTTGATTTCCCCTCAAACCAATGGCTGATACCTGGGATTCTGCCCCCTTCTTTCATAACATACCGGGGCAACGAGGAGTTTCAAGACTATTTGCCAGTCTCCTTCCTTAACTGCTTCCTTCTGAATCCTTTCCTAGGGACCTTCTGGGGTTGAGGGGCAAGGTGGCTCTGGGGAATCCAAACTGTTTTTTAAGGAGGAAGAATAACTTGGAGGAGAAACATTTGGATTAGAAATAGTGTGACAGTTGGGCTTAGTATCTGTGACCATGGGGTTATATTGTTGCCGGAGGGGGAGGCAAAGGGCACTGCCATTTTGTCAGGTGTTGGAGAGGAAGGGTCTTGATTTAGGACGGCATACCCCTGGGCTGGCATTCTGGAGGCATGGCCCAGGCTGAAGGTGGAATGATTGAAAGTGGGGATGTGACCTGCAGTTCTGGGGGTGGAGTCTGGAGGTTCATTCAGGGTGAAAGAGAAGGTTGTGGTAGTAGGAAGTGGAGGAGCCAAGATTGAGGGAGGACAGTCAGGCTCAGGGGCATCTGGAAAAATTTTAATAATCCACTTCACGATTGATTTTAAGTTGTTCTTTGAATATATTTGGGCATGATCCGTGAGAATTAACTTAAAGCATCCCTGTATGCTCCTTTCTACTTTGGGAATCCGGCTGTCCATTTTTCTCTTTCTCCGCCTCAGGTGGAACAGCCACTGGAACACTTCAAATCAATTACGGGATGTGGATGCGTATTGTAAAAACACAGTGGCAAAATGGGTGATAATTGTCCTGCATTTCCCCAAACCCACCTGCAATCCTACGCAGGTGAGACCGTCGTTGTCCCTGTGGATCCTGGCCAAGGTCCCTCAAAGCAATGATGAATCTTCGGGCCCAGTACAATCAAAAATCCCGGGGAGCGCTGGCCTATCCATCAGCTTACCTCAGCTGACATGACTGAATATCAGGGTCTCAAGGTTCGGGCGCCAAGGGTCTCAATGAGGTTGGCTGTGACAAACCATTCTGGTTCCCCAACTTCAGGGCAAGGGTGGTGAAAATGAAAAGAAGCAGATGCTGGGGAAGAGGAAACAGGAAAGCCTTATAAATATGATTGCCTGGCAAAAGAATTTGAGAATATGGAAGCTATAAGCAAGATTGAAATGAAAGCAAGCTTTGAGATACCAAGTCTTAGTTACTGAACAAATGGAAAACTATAGTATGGCCGGCTGAAGGTAATCTTCTTTTGATGAAACAATACTTCCTGCTTGCAGACAGGTCCAAAGGTCAGAGCAGACCCTACTAGTTTGGCAGAAGATGTCCAAAGAGTAGTTTTTATGGTTTAAAATGTAACACAGTATGGTAATGTAATGATTCTAATAGGCTGTTTGTAAATGCTATAAGATTTGTATCTTGTATTATATTGTTTAGTGAAAATTAGAATATGCAGCACAGAAAAAGATTTATTGTATTGTAACGGGAACTCCCCTCCTCTTTTGGGCATCCATTTTGGGCACCTCTTTTGAGCTTCTCTTTTGGGCCTGCTCTGAGCTGTGGCTGACAGTTCCAAACAAGGCTCCTGCTGCCACACCCATTGCAACAAACCCCAAGTTCCAAGACCTGGCTTCAGAGATCTCTCATCTCTGTCCATCCCAACTGTCCTACCCCCCAATGCTACAACAAGCAGGATCAATGAAGTTGCTTAAAAAGAACTTTAGTAACAGGGTGAAAAACAATTAACATGGAAAAGTTGAACACAGTATGAGGGGTGGGATTCAAAGACCTGAGGTAAAGGCGAAGCAACAATATATACACTTGAGGGTAAAACACTCTAGAACAATAACCATATAGGGGACACAAGTAACCAATAGGGGTGGAGAACTTGGACAACTTAGCATAACAACACTAAAGGCTTATGGGGGAACTCTCTAACTCACCCTAAGTTAAAGAAATGATTCCCAGGGCTTGAAACTCACGCCAGTTCTACCAGGGTAAAATCTGGCTGACTCTGAGTTACAGCCAGGCCAACTCCCACACTGCTGGTTTGCTCTGGTCCTTTGGGACTATGTGGCCCAAGAGAATCACAAAGATGTCCTGGGTTCCACAAGGCTCTACAGTGTCACAATGGTGCCTTGGATCCATGGTGCACTGCAGTGTCACAATGGCCCCTTCATTTCACAAGGCTCCCAAATGTCCCATTGGTCTCCATAGGAAGGAAACCACAGAGCCCCCATGTTTCAGGAGCTGATGAACAGCAACCACCAGAGGCCAACGCAAGACCTGTCTGTCTGGGCAGGTTTGCTTGGAGCAACTCTTGGATTTTTGAAATTATGAATGTGGAGTCCTAATTTAAAACATTTGTGTCTGGAGAAGAGGAATGGGGGTTTCTTCATAAAAAGAAAAGCAGAAAGCCCTTTCCAGTGTTTGGAAAACAGGTGAGTGCTGCCCCTCAGGAGTCAAAGACCAGCCAGACTTGTCTGTCCTGGCAACTTCTCTGGCAGGAATACTTGGATACACAGAAATTTGGAGGTGGAATCCAAATTTTGGCCATGGATGCCTGGAAAAGATGGACAGTTCTTTCCCATAAAAAGAAGAGCCCAGAGCCCCAGTGTTTCAGGGGCAGATGGGAGTGGCCTTCCACATTCCAAGGTCAGCCAAACCTGTCAGGTGACCCCAGGGAAACCAAGGCAGCCACACCTATTTCATGTTCCCTTGGTTCCACAGGGCCCTGCAGTGTCACAATGGTTTTCTTGCTTCCATGATGCCCTAAGGTGTCATAATGGCCCCTTGGTTAGTCAAGTCCTTAAGGATCTTAATGACCTCCATAGTTCCACAAGGCCCTGCAGTGTCACAATGGTTTTCTTGCTTCCATGATGCCCTAAGGTGTCATAATGGCCCCTTGGTTAGTCAAGTCCTTAAGGATCTTAATGACCTCCATAGTTCCACAAGGCCCCACAGTGTCCTAATGGCCTTTGGGTTCCATGAAGCCTTGCTGTGTCACCATTGCCCCTTGGTTCCATTGGGGCTCAGTAGTACAACAATGATTCCCTTGATTCCACAACTTCCCATAGGGTGAGAATAGCCTCATGGAAGCATGGGACCCTGCAGGGTCACAATGTTCCTTTGGTTCCATGGGGCCCCACAGTGTCACACTGGTCTCCATGATTCCATGGGGCCTTGCAATGCCACAATGCTCTCCATGGATCCACAGCGCCCCGCAGGATCACAAGAGCCCTTTGGCTCCACGAGGCCCTGAAATGCAGCAATGGCCTCTTGGTTTCACAAAGCCCTGCTGCTTCACACTGGGCCCTTGGGACCATGTAGCCCAAGAGAGACAGAAAGATGTCCTTGGTTCCATGAGGCCCCACAGTGTCACAGTGGTCCCTTGGCTCCATGGTGCTCTGCAGTGTCACAATGATCCCCATGGTTCCACAAGTTCCTACAGTGTAACAATGCCCTTTTGCTCAAAAATGCCCCGCAGTGTCAAAGTGATCTCCATAGGAAGGAAAGAACTGAGCCCCAGGTCAGATGAGAGGCAGTCCCGAGAGGCCGAGGCTCGCCAGAATTGATTGTATTGAAAGATTTTGTTTGGGAGCAACCCTTGGATTATAGGGAATTTTAGAGGTCGAATCCTAATTTTGGCCATTGGAGCCTAGACAAGAAAGACTCTTCTTTTCCATAGAAAGGAAAACCCAGAGCCCCAGTGCTTCACAGTCAGATGAGAAGTGGCCCTTGGCGTGTCAAATTCAGGGGGACCGCTCAGACAGTCCCCAGGAGGCCAAAGCAGGCAGACCTGTTCCATGCTCCCTTGATTTCATGGGTCCCCATACTGCCACCCCGTACTGTATTCTCCTTGATTGCCTGAAGTCTTGCAATGTCACAATGGCTTCTTGGTTTCATGAGCCCCAACAGAGTCACAAGGGTCCATTGGTCCCACGCAGACCTGCTGTGAAACAATGGCTCCTTGTTTCTATTTTAAATCAATCACAATCAAACCTCAGTTTGATCATTGATCCTTGCTTCCATAGGGCCCATGATTTGCACAATGGTTTCCTTGATTCCATGATTCCTGGATTCCACAGTCTCACCATAGTTTCCTTGGATCTCCATTGTCACAACTGACCTATAGTTCCATGAGGTTCTGTAATGTCACTGTGGTCGCTGTCAGAGGCTGGATGAGATCAATGTCCCGAGACACCTTGGGATGCTCGGAATGCCTGTGTGGGGCCAGGGCTGGGGCGGGCCTTGGTTTGTGGTGGGACAGAGCCCCGCCCCCAGGCCAGCCCTGGCAGAGCTGTCAATCACACAGCAGGAGGAGTGGTAACTTTCACAGACTTGCTTCTGTGGCCACTGGAGCTGACAGGTTGGTTAGCCACTCTCGGAGTGACCGGTGGAGACTACAAGTCCTGCCACTCCCAGGTTCTCTATGAGAATCCCGAGTAGCGGCTCCGTCTGCGGCGTGGTGATGCAGGCGAGAGCAGGACTGCGAAGAACTGTGGTAAAGGAATGAAGGAGCGGACATGCGTGTGAATGCCATGGCACTTTATTTGACCCAGGTGGGGCCAGTGACGGTGTCAGGGAAAAGCCGTTAGGGAGGCATTTAAAAAGGGGAAGGGGGTAATGGAAGGAGACACGAGGGACCAATGAACAAAGCCCAGGGGAGGAGTGAGAGACACAACTAAACCAATAGGAAGGGCCAAGGGGAGGGAAGAGGCTCGGGAGAAAAATCATATGCTAGGTGAGGAAAGATTGACATAAAAGATTCTCGACATAGAGGGGATGGTTACAATGATTGACAGGTAACAGGTGGGAGGAACAAACCATTAGGAGGGAGAACGTGGGGGGAACTGAGGGTCAAACCAAATTCTTAACTTTTAAAAACTAACCAACTTTACAATAAACCCATATAAAACACACACAATGCTACAACTTTCTGCTGATTGGCAGAGCTGCCAATCAATAGTACAACAGGCAGAGCTGGTGCTACTCTGACTCTGACTGGGCAAGTGACTGGCAGTCCCACCCCAGGGGCAGCCAAGCCATGAAGGCCCAGGGGGTTAAAAGCCAGAGCACGAGGCCAATCTGTGGTCTGGATCCTGCCTTCTAATGGGGTTCCTCCGTTGGCAATGCTGGAACCCCAGCAGTTGGCACCTATGCGCGTGTCTTTCTGTAGATCTTCTGTCTTTCTGTTCTCTATTTCTTCTTCTAATCCTACTTACCTGGAATATTTTGCGGTAACTTAACATCTTAAGGGTAAATGGTTTTAGGTTAAATGGGCTAAGTAAATGAAGGTAATGCTTTGATAAGAGTTTTATGTTGAAGTGGATGTTGTATTAAATGCTTTCCCAAGATCCTTGATTGTCTCTATTTTGCCAGTAAAATTTTGTGTAATTTTGACCTCTTAGCTCAGTTGGTTAGGGCATGGTGCTGGTATCACTGAGGCTGTGGGTTCAATTCCTGAGTGGGCCATTCACAAGAGCTGGACTTGATGATCCTTGTGGGTCCCTTGTTATTAGGAGTATTCTTTAGCATCTGTCCGTGTTGAGAATATGTGGTTGGTGTTTCTCCTGTGCACCAAACTCAAGGGAAGGAACCTTTCGTTACCCCCAGCATTTCAGTGTTCTGGGGTGTTCCAGCCCTGCAGGCTCACAATGGCCTCTTGTTTCCATGAGGCCCCACAGTGTCCCACTGGCCCCTTGGTTCCATGGGCCCCAACAGTGCCACAATGATCCCCTTGGTTCCACAACTTCCCACTGTGTCCCACTGGCCCATTGGTTCCATGAGGATCTGGAGTGTCACACAGGTTTATGACATTTGTCCTTGCTGCCCCTCACGTCCCACTGCCCCACAAACAGCCCCGAGCCACCGGTGAGGGACAGGCCCTGCTGTCCCAGGCTGGGCTCAGGGCTTGGCCTTTCTGCTTCCCCCAACCAGCCCAGGCCTTGCTCAGCATTGCAGTTCCCTGCTCAGAGCCTTTGGCTCCCTGCAATCCTGGCCTCAAGGATCTGCTCTCACCAGGCCCTGGGCAGCCTTTGGCACTCCCTGCCCTCAGTGGGGCCCAGTGATGCTCCAAGGGACTTGGACTTTTGCTGCTGATTCCTTGAGCAGCTTCTTCAGCCTCCTCTCAGTGCCTGAGGGTGCTGGACTCAGACCTAAACCCACCCTGGGGCTCAATAAAATAAAGAAAGCCCTTGGGGGCTCTTTCTCTTCCTTCAATTGTCTTGAACTCTCCAGTACTTGAACAGCTGATTGGAGTCAGTTTGGAGTTCTGTTAAGGAGGAAGACTTCCAAGTGCACCCCATGACATTTTTTGTTTACTAAATGAATCTTTTTTTATTTTCCATTTCAGAGAAGAGCCAATAGAAGCATTCCCTAGATGATCTTGATGCTGAATGTCTCCTTAGGAGGTCTGTGCATGCAAAAGAATGAGCTCCTTGAGGGCTGACCCTGTTTGGACAAGCTGCTCCTCACCCCCAGCTCACCATGTCAGACATTGCCCACCTGGCACTGACATCCCTGTGCCCTGAAGCAGAACCTTGTCTCCTGAGCTCTGCAGCTCCATGTCCCAGCCAATTGCACCATGTCCCACCTGCTCTCATCAGGGCTCTGCCTGCACAGAGGCCCAGGAGAAGTTTTCCTGTTGGGAAGGAAAGAATGGAAAAGCCAGAGCAGGTTTCCTGAAAAACAACAAACCCCACTCAGGAACCACCTGCTCAGTCCAGTCGGCCTGGAAAGGTGTCACCTTTCTCCAAGGGATAGTGTGAGCACAAATGATCTCTGGAAGCAGAATTCTCTGAGTGTTCCAGCTGAATTCTCTATCCCTGTCCTTTCCCTGGATCTCAGTTGCAGATGGAAGCTGCTGGTGCCATCCTCACCTTTAACCTCTCTTTGGAATGCAAACAGATGTTCCCAGGTGTGTTCAGAAGGATTTGCTCAATGTTTCTACAAAACATTTGTGTTCCTCATGGAATGAAGGGGCCATTTTGACACTGAGGGAGTGACGTGGAAGCAAGGAGTCAGTTGTGGCCATGGAGTGCCATGGAACCAAGGGGCCATGGTGACACAGCAGCACCATGTGGATCCAGTGGTCCATTGTGACACTGTGGATCCAAGGAGACCATGGAGACACCCCCAGAACTTCATGGAACCAAGGAGTCCATGGTGACCCAGCGGGGCTGCATGGAGCCAATGGTCCATGGTCACACTGCCCATCCAAGGAGGCCATTTGGACACTGTAGAAGCTCATGGAGCGAGGGAGGCCATTGTGACACTGGAAAACTTCTTGGCACCAAATATCCATGGTGACACAGCAGGGCATCATGGGAACCAAGGAACCACTGTTGGCAGTAGGGAAACTCATGCAACCAGGGGCCCTTGTGGCACTGCAGAACCAACAGAGCTGCTGGACCTTGTGCCCTGGCTCTGCACAGCTCCTTGGGAGGCACGGCAGGAGCAGCTCCCTGGGAGCCTCGGGAATGTCCCTCTGGGATCCATGGCACCCACTCCCAGGGGCTGGAATGGCAGTTCCCAGTCAGGAAAAGATTTTCCTCCCCTGGGAGGCAAAGCTCTTAAGAAGGAGCCAAAGGCCAAGTGGAACAAGATCTTACAGTGACATTTCACTGCCAGCCTTCATAACTTCATCCATGATTGTTGTAGCTCGTGGATTGGGAATTAAATCAGGACAGGGTCTTTGCTGGGAGCTGCCCTGGGTCAAGAGAGTCACTGAAAGAGAAACAGAGCAGGCAAAGAGAGGTAGGAGAGAAAGGACACAAACACAATAAGCTGAGAAGATGGCACTCTGAAAAACAGACCAGAACTGACTGAAAAGGAATGGGACAGAAATCAATAGTTCTGAAAGTTTCATTTACTATCAAAATAGATCACATGCACCCAGACCTACACAATCTCAATCCCACACCCTCAAATTTGGATCCCACTTCTCCCAATCACCTTCCAATCCCATTTCACCCTGGAGATTGTGGAATCAAGTAGATTTGGCATGGGACTGAGTTTTTCTTAGGTGAGAATAAGGTGTATTTACATGGATTGAGCAACTTTGGGGTAAAATTGAGGTGTTTTCAATGGGATTGAATTATTTTGAGGTGACATACAAACCTGTCTTGAATTCTGGAGTGCAAGGATATGGAGAACATTTGCTGAAATCCCCAAAGAATCCACAAATCTTCCAGAATATGTCCCAAAACAATAAATTCCTGGTCAAGTAACTGTTAACTAATGGAACTTTATATATCTTTGATAAATTTCTTTCTTTTTAGTCCTATTTCAGGTGTTTTTAAGTGATAAAGAAAAATCAAGAGGAAATTGGGGCCAAACCAAAAGGATAACCAGCCAGGTGTCCTCCCAGCACAGATCACTGAATGTGGGTCAGCAGGGCTCTGCCCAACATGGATCCTCCCATGGGGGATGAAGCTGGAGTGGTTCATGAAGCTCTTCCTGCAACTGGAGCATTTCCCGGGCTTCCCTTACTGGTGCCTCCATTGGTGTCTGGTCAAGTGAGAGCTGCTGGTGAAGCTCTTCCCACACTGGGGACTCTCGTAGGGCCTCTCCCCAGCATAGAGGCGCCAGTGGGTGACGAGGGTGGAGTTGTGCTTGAATCCCTTTGCGCAGTTGGGGCAGTGGAAGGGCCTCTCATCCGTGTGAGTGCGCTCATGCAGGAGTAGACTGGAGCTGGTCTGAAACCTCTTCCCACACTGGGGACACTTGTAGGGCCTCTCCCCGGTGTGGATGCGCTGGTGGCTGATGAGGTGGGAGCTGCGGTTGAAGCCCTTCCCACAGTCGGGGCAGAGGAAGGGCCTCACATCTGTGTGAATTCGCTGGTGGCGGAGGAGATGAGAGCTGATCTGAAACCTCTTCTGGCACTTGGGACACTCGTAGGGCTTCTCCCCGCTGTGGATGCGTTGGTGGGTCACAAGGGTGGATGTGTAGCTGAAGCCCTTCCCACACTCCCCACACTCATAGGGCCATTGTCCAGTGTGGATCATCTGGTGGCGGATCAGGGTACTGCTCTGCTGAAGCTCTTCCCACACTCCAAGCACTTGTGGGCCTTCTCCCCATCATGAAGCTGCTCATGGACCACCAGCTCTGAGCTCTGGCTGAAGCTCTGTCCACCTTCCTGGTACAGGGTAGGTCGTTCTTCCTCAGAGCACCTGGGCTCGGTTTGGAGCCCCTCCTCATGTGGCATGTCTGAGGTTTTTCTTCCCTGTTGGATTCCTGTGCACTAGAGTAGTTCAAAATGACCTCTTTCACAAGGTTTTTCCATGGAGATTTTTCCTTCCTGGTCTCCATCCTCAGGTCCTTCCCTGGGGAAGGAAGGACAAGGAGAGGATGGGATTTGCCTCCGTGACAGAGGGAAGGGGAAGGAGATCCCCCCAGTGCATCCCCAGCCAGACAGGGTTGGCACCGGGGTTGTCCTGCAGCCGGGGGCTGTGCTGGGCTGGGAGACGGAGCAGGAGAGAGGGGGAAATAGGAACTGACTTCCACCTCACCTGCCTGGGTATCCCAGGGCTCTTTCCTCTTCCTCACAGCCTCCTCTTCCATTGAGTCAAGGTTTGGGAATGGGAAATCCTTTTTAGGGAAGAAAACAAAGGGTGCACACATTGTCTTTGGTACTGGTTTTAAAGCAAACCTGGGGAGGGTCTAAACCAGATTTTCAATTTAAAAGGAAAATTTAGATCAAGGCAATGATACAGAAACACTGCCTTAAACTGACAGAGTCAGGATATAACTTGACACCCTGTGTGTCCGGGTGTTGGCAGCAGTCACATTAAATGGTGGCTGCAGTCCTGTTGGAGTAATGAACATGATTCTGTCAAAGCAGTGATCCTGTAGAAGGGTCTGGTCTTCCTCTGAAGGTCCAGTGGTGGTTATGGAGCTCTTGTCCTCTGGGAATCCAGTAGGCAAGATGCTCCTGGTGTTGAAAGCCTCAGCTTATATCCAGGTAGGAATGCTTGGATCCTCCCCCTGGGCAGAGCATCCCACAATAGGATGATGGAATTTTATCAGTCCTGCAGTGACACTCAATGGCCCATTCACAGAAGATATCTCCCCTGGAGGGCATTGTCAGGGGTGAGCCATGGAAGAGATAAACAACACTGCCCAACCTGTTTATAACAGTTGATGAAGATGGGGATTGAAAACATGCATTTGGTTACATCTTACATTGCAGCCTGAAACAGTGGGGTAATCCCTGCTCAGGGGGTGAACACCACCCCCCTTACCCAAATTGGCTCAGGTGTAAACATCCCACCCTGGGAAGGCCACACACACAGGGGAAAATGTCATGCTTGCCCTGCTCCAAGGGAGGTCTCTGTCTCTGTCACTCCCTTTATCTCCCCCCCTTTCCCGTTCCTTTCAACTCTCTGACTTATATCTACTATTCAATAAAATCCACCTTGGATTTGGTCTCATTAGCACCTTAATTGGGGCAGAGCCAAATCTCTCTAATAATTTTCTCAACCAGATTGCGACACTATTTTGGCACAGTGAGTTCAGGGCACTGTTCTCTTACCCCAGGTGCCTTTGACAACAGCATGGTTCCCTCCTCTGAGGAGGTTGTGGTTCTTTCTGGAAGAACTCTTGGAACTTGGATGCAGCTTCCTCTGAGTGACTTATGGGAGAACTGACGAGAAAAATGTCTGTTTTGGGTGGCCTGTGTAAAGAAAATATTTTGTTGTCTTTCCTTGAAAAGTTTGTTAAAATCACTGGAGGAAAGGAGGCAAATGATAACAGTGAGACTGACAAGGTTCCTTCACTCCAAGGTGAGGAACACAAGACTGCTGAAAGTCCCAGAAGAAGCTCAACTCAAGTAGCTAAATTCCCAAGTAACTCCGGCCAGGGGTCTCCAGGAGAGTGTTCAGAGTGGGCAGATCTTAGACTCGAGCCCCGGATATCTCCGGGTCCCTAAGAGGAGCTTTTTCCGGGGAAGAGGAGCCACGATCGCCGCTCGGGAGGGTCCCGGGGGGTCCACATAGGGATGGCCTGGTACCAACGGGCTGGAACATTGGTTCTGGGGATCCCCGTGAGAGCCGGGGCTGTGGAACGGGGGACCCCCGGGGCAGGGAGAGGGGAAGGGGCGATACCGGAGCTGGGGGATCCCCGGCAGCCCGGAGATGAGGCGGGGACGGGATCCTCTGACCCTGACAGGGGTGTCCTGGGGTGACTTCATGATGCTCATACCCCATTGGTCCGTTCAGCCCAGAAATGAGTTCTGCACCTTTAAGGCTGGTTCTGAGAGCGAAGGGGAGGAGGAAGAAGTTGCAGTTTGTTTTCAGAAACTGCACTCACTCCTCTACATTCCAGCTGCTGGATGGACAGGCAGCAGGACAGAGCTCTCCTTTGCTTTTAGTTAGTTTTAAGATCTCTGAGGCAGAGAAGTTCTCTGGACTGTGGTTTTTCTTTTTCTTTGGAGCTGTTTAAATCTGCTCTGGACTGAACAACCAGAACACCACCAGCAGCTCACACCTGTGGGCGACCGGGAAGGGCCTGGGCCAAGGCATTTCCTGCCCTGGACGGACTGATAAGAAACTGATAAGACACTGATAAGACCCTGAGTGCACGGAGTTACAACCCAAGGAGGGACTTTCGGAGTTTGTCATCTCTTTTGGAGCAGCAGGAGGTTTTATTGCTTAATGTTGTTCAATTTTTGTGCTGGTGAATGCTTTGCCTGTAAAATAACGGGTTTTTTCCACTTTTCTCCCCGGAAATATTTTCTCAAACTGACTGAGGGTGGGGCTGCTGAATCTGCATTCTAGAGGAAACTGCTTTTGGAGGTTTTCAACCAAATTTGCCCTAAACAAGGACAGGGTGGTGGAAAGAAGGGGGAACCCCAAGTGGCTGGATTGAGGGGAGGCTGGAGAGGGGGACCTTGGGACCCCAAAACCTCCCTGAATCCAAAAGCAGGACCCTGGAGAGGGGGGATCCCCAGGACCCATGAGATCCCCATCAGCCCTGAGATGAGGGACCAACCACAACCCAAGAGGGATGAGACTGGAAATGGGAAACTCCTGGTAGCTTTTTTTTATTCACTCTTGATTTTTGGACATCAGGTGAGTTCTAGAAATGGAGGTGGGTGGGAGGAATTCCCTACCCAAGGCATTCACACCTTGTTTTTCCCCAAACCAGCATTTTCCCCAACCCTCCCACTGTAACATCCCCCCTGTCCCGCTCTGGGTGAGCTCAGTCCCAAACCTGACAATGATCCTGGTTGTAGTCTCACTCCATGTTTAGACACACTCACAGTTCTGTATTTAATCACATCCCAGTCCCAATCTTGTCTATCCACAGACCCAATCCCAACCCCAGCCCTAAAGCTAATCCCATGTCTAGCCTTAACCCAAATCTCAGCTCTAATCCAAATCTCAGCCCTGACCCCAACCCAGCCCCAATTCCAGCCCCTTCCTAAATCCTCAGCCTCAAACCAAATCCCAGGTTCAGCCCTTCTGGGGGTTTGGGGATGTCTCTGTCCCTATGACCTCGATGATGTTTGGGTGGGGTCACAGCAGGGCTGAGAGGGACAGAGACTGCCCCGAGCATCCCCTGGCACAGGGGTGAGAGGGAAGGAGAACCCCCCCCAGGCATTCCCTGGGGTGAGAATGATGGAGACCCCCAGGGGAATGGCCTGGGGAGAGAGGGACAGGGACACCCCCTGGGGAGTGGTCTGGGGTGACAGGGACAGGGACAACCCCTGGGGAATGGCCTGGGGTGACAGGGACAGGGACACCCCTGGGGAATGGCCTGGGGTGACAGGGACAGGGACAACCCTCCCCAGTGCCTCCCAGTCATCCCCTAGGGCGAGAGGCAAAGAGACCCCTCGAACATCCCCTGGGCACTGGCCAAAATAAACTTGGCAAAAATCAAACTTAATCCTACATAAAATATTTGGATGAATATTTGATTTCCCACAACTCACTTGTGATGAAAACACAAACAAATCCCAAACATGAATAAAGTGACAATAGAAGCAATTCTGTGGCAATTCCAAGTTTCATTCATTCCTGAACAGCTCCAGCTCAGCTCCTGGCATGTTCCAATTAAAGAAAAGTGGAAATTAAGTCCAATACAGATTCTGAAATGGAAGGGGAAGCTTTGTGTAGCTGTCACAAAGGTGACAGGGATGAAGAGAAAAATGATTCTCACATTTGGCAAAGCCCCCAAGCCTGTGAATTCAGAAGTTATTCCAGAATTTAGCTACTTGAGCTGGGCTTCTTGTGGGACTTTCAGCAGCCTTGTGTTCCTCACCGTGGAGTGAATGAACCTTGTCAGTCTTGCTGGTATCATTTGCTCCCTTTCTTCCAGTGGTTTTAACAAACTTTTCAAGGAAGGACAACAAAATATTTTCTTTACACTGGCCACCCACAACAGCCATTTTCCTCATCAGTTCTCCTGTAAGTTGCTCAGAGAAAGCTGCATCCAAGTTTCCAAGAGTTCCTCCAGAGAGAACCACAACCTCCTAAATGGAGGGAACCATGATGTTGTCAAAGGTACTTGGGATCAGACAAACGTGCCCTGTACTCATTGTGCCAAAATAATGTCACAATCTGGCTAAGAAAATTATTAGAGAGAAGCCTATGCCCCAATTAAGGTGATAATGAGACTGAATTTAATATGGATTTTATTGAATAGTAAATATGAGGTGTAGAGAGAGATGGAAAGAAAGAGAAAGGGAGGAGAGTAAGGGAGTGACAGGGACAGAGACCTCCCCTGGAGCAGGGCAAGTGTGACATTGTCCCCTGTGTGTAGGGGTTTTACAGCTGAGCCAGTTTGGGTAAGAGGGGTGGTGTTCACCCCCTGAGCAGGGATTACCCCACTGTTTCAGGCTGCAATGTAAGATGTAACCAAATGCATGTTTTCAATCCCCATCTTCATCAACTGTTATAAACAGGTTGGGCAGTGTTGTTTATCTCTTCCATGACTCACCCCTGATAATGCCCTCCAGGGGAGATATCTTCTGTGAATGGGCCATTGAGTGTCTCTGCAGGACTGATAAAATTCCATCATCCCATTGTGGGATGCTCCTCCCAGGGGGAAGATCCAAGCATTCCTACCTGGATATAAGCTGAGGCTTTCAACACCAGGAGCAGTTTGCCTATTGGATTCCCAGAGGACAAGAGCTCCATAACCACCACTGGACTTTCAGAGGAAGACCAGACCCTTCTACAGGATCACTGCTTGAACAGAATCACGTTGATCACTCCAACAGGACTGCAGCCACCATTAAATGTGACTGCTGCCACAACCCTGACACACAGGGTGTCAAGTTATATCCTGACTCTGTCAGTTTAAGGCAGTGTTTCTGTATCATTGCCTTGATCTGAATTTTCTTATTAAATTATAATTCGTACTTAGACTGTCCCCCTGGTTTGCCTTCAAACCAGAACAAAAGACAATGTGCGCACGCTTTGTTTTCCTCCCAGAACAGAATTTCCCATTCCCAAATCTTGATTGGATGGAGGAGGAGGCTGCAGAGGAACAGGAAGGAGCCCCAGGACACCCAGGCAGGTGAGGAGGAAGTCAGTGCCCCTTTCCCCCTCTCTCCTGCTCCATCTCCCAGACCAGCACAGCCCCCGGCTGCAGGACAACCCCGCTGCCAATGCCATCCTGATGGGGATGCACTGGGGGGATCTCCTTCCCCTTCCCTCTGGCACGGAGACAAATCCCATCCTGTCCTTGTCCTTCCTCCCCCAGGGAAGGAGCTGAGGATGAAGTCCAGGGAGGACAAATCTCCACAGCAGAACCTTGTGGAAGAGACCATTTTGAGTGACTCCAGGGCACAGGAATCCAATGGGGAGGAAAAGTCACAGAGATCCCACATGAGGAGGGGCTCCAAACCCAGCCCAGGTGCTCTGAGGAGGAAAGACCCACCCTGGGCCAGGAAGGTGGACAGAGCTTCAGCCAGAGCTCAGAGCTGGTGGTCCATGAGCAGCTTCATGATGGGGAGAAGGCCCACAAGTGCTTGGAGTGTGGGAAGAGCTTCAGGCAGAGCAGCACCCTGATCAGCCACCAGATGATCCACACTGGAAAATGGCCCTATGAGTGTGGGGAGTGTGGGAAGGGCTTCAGCCACAGATCCACCCTTGTGACCCACCAACGCATCCACAGTGGGGAGAGGCCCTACGAGTGTCCCAAGTGTCAGAAGAGGTTTCAGATCAGCTCCCATCTCATCCACCAGCAGCTTCACACCGAGGGGAGGCCCTTCTGCTGCCCTGATGGCGGGAAGGGCTTCACACACAACTCCACCCTTGTCACCCACCGGCACATCCACACCGGCAAGAAGCCGCGTGAGTTTGGGGAATGTGGGATAAGCTTCAGCTGCAGTTCTCACTTGATCCATCACCAGAGAATCCTCACTGGGGAGAGGATTCCCCACAAGTGTGGGGAATGTGAGATGACCTTCAGTTGGAGGTCCCAGCTGATCGTCCACCAAATGATCTACTCTGGGGAGAGGCCCTATGAGTGTCCTGAGTCTAGGAAGAGGTTTCAGATCAGCTCCCATCTTCTCCAGCACCAATGGATTCACATGGATGAGTGGCCCTTCCGTTGCCCCGACTGTGGGAAGGGCTTCAAGCACAATTCCCACCTCCACAAGCACAAGCACATCCACACTGGGGAGAGGCCCTACAAGTGTCCCCAGTGTGGGAAGAGCTTCTCCAGCAGCTCTCACTTGACCAGACACCAACGGAGGCACTGGTAAGGGAAGTCCTTCAAATGCTCCGACTGCAAGAAGAGCTTTGTGCACTGCTCAAACTTCATCCCCCATGTGAGGACCCATGTTGGTCAGAGCCCTGCTGATCCACATTCCCTGTGATCCATGTTAGGAAGACAGATGACTGGTTATCCTTTTGGTTTGGCCCTAATTTTCTTGTGAATTATCTTCTTTCCTTAAAACCATATGAAATAGGACTAAAAAGAATGAAATTGATCAGAGATGTTTTAAGTCCCACCATTTCACAGGTATTTCAGGGGGAATTTAGGTTTGAGGACATATTCTGGAAGATTTGTGGGTTCTTCTCTGGCAGAAGCTTTGTCCACCTTCCTGGCACAGGGTGGTTCTTTCCTCCTCAGAGCATCCTGGGCTGCGTATGGAGCCTCTCACCCTGTGGGATCTCTTGGGCTTTTCCTCCCTGTTGGATTCTTTCAGGTAGTGTTCTCCATCTCTTTGCATTCCAAGAGCCAAGAGGGATCAATCTGTTGCCTCAAAATCACTCAGTCCCACTGAAAACAACTAAATCTTACACTAAAAAGGCTCAGTTGCACCTTATCATGCCTTGTTCCCACCTCAGAAAAATACAGTCCATGCTGAAATTACTCAATTCCACAGCCTCCAGGGTGAGATGGGATTAGAAGGAGATGGGAAGAAGTGGGATCCAAATTTGAGGGTGTGGGATCAGGTTTCTGTGGGGCTGGGGGTTTGGGACATATTTTGACAGGAAATAAAACTTTTAGAATTACTGATTTCTGTCCCATTCGTTTTCAGTCAGTTCCAGTTTGTTTTTCAGAGTGCCATCTTCTCAGCTTATTGTGTTTGTGTCCTCCTTTCTCTCCTGCCTCTCTTTGCCTGCTCTGTTTCTCATTCAGTGACTCTCTTGACCCAGGGCAGCTCCCAGCAAAGACCCTGCCCTGATTTAATTCCCAATCCACGAGCTACAACAACCATGGATGAAGTTATGAAGGCTGGCAGTGAAATGTCACTGTAAGATCTTGTTCCACTTGGCCTTTGGCTCCTTCTTAAGAGCTTTGCCTCCCAGGGGAGGAAAATCTTTTCCTGGCTGGGAACTGCCATTCCAGCCCCTGGGAGTGGGTGCCATGGATCCCAGAGGGACATTCCCGAGGCTCCCAGGGAGCTGCTCCTGCCGTGCCTCCCAAGGAGCTGTGCAGGGCCAGGGCACAAGGTCCAGCAGCTCTGTTGGTTCTGCAGTGCCACAAGGGCCCCTGGTTGCATGAGTTTCCCTACTGCCAACAGTGGTTCCTTGGTTCCCATGATGCCCTGCTGTGTCACCATGGATATTTGGTGCCAAGAAGTTTTCCAGTGGCACAATGGCCTCCCTCGCTCCATGAGCTTCTACAGTGTCCAAATGGCCTCCTTGGATGGGCAGTGTGACCATGGACCATTGGCTCCATGCAGCCCCGCTGGGTCACCATGGACTCCTTGGTTCCATGAAGTTCTGGGGGTGTCTCCATGGTCTCCTTGGATCCACAGTGTCACAATGGACCACTGGATCCACGTGGCCCTGCCGTGTCACCATGGCCCCTTGGTTCCATGGGACCCCGCATCAGAGTTGACTCCTTGCTTCCACGTCACCCCCTCAGTGTCAAAATGGCCCCTTTGTTCCATGAGGAACACAAAAGTTTTGTAGAAAAATTGAGCAGATCCTGCTGAACACACCTCGGAATATCTGTTTGCATTCCAAAGAGAGGTTAAAGGTGAGGATGGCACCAGCAGCTTCCATCTGCAACTGAGATCCAGGGAAAGGACAGGGATAGAGAATTCAGCTGGAACACTCAGAGAATTCTGCTTCCAGAGATCATTTGTGCTCACACTGTCCCTTGGAGAAAGGTGACACCTTTCCAGGCAGCCTGGACTGAGCAGGTGGTTCCTGAGTGGGGTTTGTTGTTTTTCAGGAAACCTGCTCTGGCTTTTCCATTCTTTCCTTCCCAACAGGAAAACTTTTCCTGGGCCTGTGTGCAGGCAGAGCCCTGTTGAGAGCCGGTGGGACATGGTCCAATGGGCTGGACATGGAGCTGCAGAGCTCAGGAGACAAGGTTCTGCTTCAGGGCACAGGGATGTCAGTGCCAGGTGGGCCATGTCTGATATGGTGAGCTGGGGGTGAGGAGCAGCTTGTCCAAACAGGGTCAGCCCTCAAGGGGCTCATTCTTCTCTGTGCCCAGACCTCCTAAAGACACATTCAGCATCAAGGTTACCTAGGGAATCCTTCTATCAGCTTTTCTCTGATCTGGAAAATAAAAATACACACTTGATTAATAAAAATGCCATGAGGTGCACTTTGAAATCTTTCTCCTTAACAGAACAACAAACTGGCTCCAATCAACTGCACAAGCCCTGGACACTTGAAGACCACTGAAGGAAGGGAAAGAGCCCCTGAGGGCTTTCTCTATTTTATTGAGCCCCACAGCGGTTTAGGGGCTGAGTCCAGGACCCTCAGGTGCTGAGAGAAGGCTGAAGAAACTGCTCAAGGAGTCGGAAGCAAAACTCCAAGTCCCTTGGAGCATCACTGGGCCCCACTGAGGGCAGGGAGTGCCAAAGGCTGCCCAGGGCCTGGTGAGAGCAGATCCTTGAGGCCAGGATTGCAGGGAGCCATAGGCTCTGAGCAGGGAACTGCAATGCTGAGCAAGGCCTGGGCTGGTTGAGGGAAGCAGAAAGGCCAAGCCCTGAGCCCAGCCTGGGACAGCAGGGACTGTCCCTCACGGGTGGCTTGGGGCTGTTTGTGGGGCAGTTGGACGTGAGGGGCAGCAAGGACAAATGTCATAAACCTGTGTGACACTCCAGATCCTCATGGAACGAATGGGCCAGTGGGACACAGTGGGAAGTTGTGGAACCAAGGGGATCATTGTGGCACTGTTGGGGCTCATGGAACCAAGGGGCCAGTGGGACACTGTGGGGCCTCATGGAAACAAGAGGCCATTGTGAGCCTGCAGGGCTGGAACACCCCAGAACACTGAAATGCTGGGGGTAACCAAAGGTTCCTTCCCTTGAGTTTGGTGCACAGGAGAAACACCAACCAGATATTCTCAGCATGGCCAGATGCAAAGAATATTCTTGCTAGGAAGGGACTTAAAATGATCATCAAGTCCAGCTCTTAAGTGAATGGCCCACACAGCGATTGAACTCACAGCCTTGGTGATATCAGCACCATGCTCTAACCAACTGTGCTAAGACATCAAAATTACACCAAATTTTACTGGCAAAATACAGACAGTCAAGTACCTTTGGCAAAGGGTTTAATACAACACCCACTTCAACATGAAACTCTTATCGTACCATTAACTTAGCCATTTAACCTAAAAACCTTTAACCCTTAAGAGGTTACCCAAAAATGTTCCAGGTAAGTATGATTAGAAGGAGAAGAAATAGAGAATAACAGAAAGACAGTGTTGTCACATTATGTCACAGTACAAGCTGGTTTGTACTGCGCAATTAATTCATCTATAAATAAGAAACCCAGCCGGCTCCATAAAACCAACCCCTGCCTTGACTGACAGGGGTCAGTCAATCTCAACTAATTACAGAACCTCAACTAATTACATTGCATCCTAAGCTGCAGATGTCTCACTGGTCCAGGAGTTGGGCAGTGTAAAAGATCAGACCAATGGGCTATCCAGACCGGGTTTTTCATACCTCTCTTTATAAATAGGAGTTGGAGGAATAAATGCTCTGTGTTGCCACATGGACATTGGGTGAGTGGTTGTCTTTGTTGCCAACCCACTCTGCTCCACAATCACAAGACAGACAGTCTATAGAAAGACATGCACATACGTACCAACTTCTCATGCAACCATGGGTCAGCTGTGAGAATGCAGGTCCAAGGACACCATGGTGACACTATGGAACCTCAAGGAACCATGGCTCAATTGTGACAATGCAGGTCCAGGGACACCACGGTGACACTACAGAACCTCATGAAGCCAACGGGGCCATGGTGTCCAGGTTTAGAGCAACTTTGGGGAAGAATCCCCCAAAGGAGCTCCGGTGGGAAAAGCAGATCCAATCGGCCCCTCCCCCCAACTTGTCCGGGAGGAAAAAATACCTCCTTGGAGAAAGGTGGAAAAAAACTGTTTATTAAACAATAAGACCAAAACAATATCAAAACAATGAGACCCCTTGCCACTCTAAAAGAGATGACAAACTGAGAAAACCCCGGGTTCAAGCAGCAGCTCACTCAGTCTCTGATCAGTCCCTCCGGTGCTGGAATTGTCGCAGGCCAGGCCCAGCCTGGTGGGCCACAGCTGCAGCTGCCGGTGCTCTCCTGGGTGTTCAGTCCAGAGCAGTTTCAAGAGGTCCAAAGAAAAAGGAAATAAAACAGTCCAGGGAACTTCTCTACCTCAGCTAGCTAGCACTAACTAAAAAGCAAAAGAAGAGCTCTGTCCTGCTGTCTGTCCGCAGACAACACAGTCAGGAGCAGGAATGTGGAGGAGTGAGTGCAGTGTCTGAAAACAAACTGCGCGCTTCTTCTCTTCCCCCCTTCACTCTCTGGAACACTCTTAAAGGTACAAAACTTATTATTCAACATAAACAGAATGAGACGATTGGGAATAAAAGCATCATATAGTCAACCCAGGAGATTCCACCCCTTATCCCCATATCGTCTGCTTACTGCTAACACTAATATAAATTCTAACTCTACAAGTACATACATGATACATCCATTATACAACTATACACAGACAATGGTAATAACGTTCAGGAAACAGTGATATTTATACAGGTTTTATCCAACAATCAGATCTCCCTGAAGTACACATCGTGTTCTTCCATCTTTTTGCATTATCCACCATATGCAACCTGATCCCTGAGCAAAAACAACCCCACGAATGGGTTTGTCTGTATTCGAGGCAGGATTAATCCAAACTGTCTTCCCTAATAAACCTCTGACATGTACCACTGGGATTTTGTCTCCATCTACTCTCTGCAAAGGCTCAGATTGGGCAGGGCCCACTTGGTTAGTAGAGCCTCGGCTGTTAACTAACCAGGTGGCTTTTCCCAGTTGCTGCTCCCAGTTTTTGAAAGATCCCCCACCTAATGCTTTCAATGTGGTTTTTAATAGTCCGTTGTACCTCTCCACTTTGCCTGCAGCTGGTGCATGGTAGGGGATATGGTACACCCACTCAATGCCATGTTCCCTAGCCCAGGTGTTGATAAGGTGGTTCTTGAAATGAGTCCCATTGTCTGACTCAATCCTCTCAGGGATACCATGTCTTCACAGAACTTGCTTTTCAAGGCCCAGGATGGTGTTACGGGCTGTAACATGAGAGACAGGGTAGGTTTCCAACCATCCAGTGGTGGCTTCAACCATGGTCAGCACGTAGCGTTTGCCCTGGCGTGTCTGGGGCAGTGTGATGGAGTCAATCTGCCAGGCCTCCTCATACTTGTACTTGGACCACTGCCCACCGTACCACAGGGGCTTCACTCGCTTGGCCTGCTTGATGGCAGCACACGTCTCACAGTCACGGATAACCTGAGAAATGCTGTCCATGCTTAAATCCACCCCTCGGTCTCGTGCCCACTTATAGGTGGCATCCCTGCCCTGATGGCCTGAGGCATCATGGGCCCATCGAGCTAGGGATAACTCTCCCTTATGTTCCCAATCTAGGTCTATCTTGGACACCCCTATCTTTGCAGCCTGGTCTACTTGCTCATTGTTTTGGTGCTCCTCATTAGCTCTGCTCTTGGGGACATGGGTGTCTACATGGCAGACCTTCACAGGCAGTTTCCCTACCCTGGTAGCAATGTCTTTGCACTCTTCAGCAGCCAAAATTGGTTTTCCTCTACGCTGCCAGCTAGCCTCTTTCCACCTCTCCAGCCATCCCCACAGAGCATTGGCTACCATCCATGAATCAGTGTAGAGGAAGAGCTTTGGCCACTTCTCTCTCTCAGCAATGTCCAGGGCCAGTTGAACAGCTTTGAGTTCAGCAAGTTGGCTTGATCCACCTTCTCCTTCAGTGGCCTCTTCCACCTGTCCTGTGGGGCTCCATACGGCTGCTTTCCCCTTCTGGTTCATTCCCACAATGCGGCACGAACCATCAGTAAAGAGAGCGTATCGTGTATCTTCTGCTGGCAGTTGGTTGTATGGTGGAGCTTCTTCAGCCCGTGTCACTTCTTGTTCCCCTTCATCAGAGAGACCAAAGTTTTCACCTTCGGGCCAGTTTGTAATTATTTCCACAATCCCAGGGCGATTCAGTTTTCCAATACAGGCACGCTGTGTGATAACAGCAATCAATTTGCTCCATGTAGCACTGGTGGCATGGTGAGTAGACGGAACCTTTGCTTTGAACATCCACCCCAATACTGGTAGTCGGGGTGCCAGGAGGAGCTGTGCTTCAGTGCCTATTACCTCTGAGGCAGCCTGGACTCCTTCATAGGCAGCCAAGATTTCTTTCTCTGTGGGAGTGTAGTTGGCTTCAGACCCTCTGTAGCTTCGACTCCAAAATCCCAGTGGTCGGCCTCGAGTCTCCCCAGGCACCTTCTGCCAAAGGCTCCAGGACAAGCCATGGTTCCCGGCTGCAGAGTAGAGCACATTCTTCACCTCTGGTCCTGTCCTGACTGGGCCAAGGGCTACTGCATGAGCAATCTCCTGCTTGATCTGTGCAAAGGCTTATTGCTGCCCAGGGCCCCAGTGGAAAGTGTTCTTCTTACAGGTGACCAGGTAGAGAGGGCTCACGATCTGACTGTATTCGGGAATATGCATCCTCCAAAAACCTATGGCGCCTAGGAAAGCTTGTGTGTCCTTCTTATTGGTGGGTGGAGACATTGCTGTGATCTTGTTGATGACATTGGTGGGAATCTGATGCCGTCCATCTTGCCACTTCACTTCCAGAAACTGGATCTCTTGAGCAGGTCCCTTGACTTTGCTCTTCTTGATGGCAAAGCCAGCTGTTAGGAGAATCTGGATGATTTTCTCCCCTTTCTCAAACACCTCTGCTGCTTTCTTCCCCCGCACAATGATGTCATCAATATATTGCAGATGTTCTGGAGCCTCACCCTTTTCCAGTGCAGCCTGGATCAGTCCATGGCAGATGGTGGGGCTGTGCTTCCACCCCTGGGGCAGTCGATTCCAGGTGTACTGCACGCCTCTCCATGTGAAAGCAAACTGAGGCCTGCATTCTGCTGCAAGAGGAATGGAGAAAAATGAATTGGCAATGTCAATGGTGGCATACCACCTTGCTGCCTTGGACTCCAGCTCGTACTGGAGTTCCAGCCTGTCTGATACAGCAGCGCTCATGGGTGGAGTCACTTCATTCAACCCATGGTAGTCCACTGTCAATCTCCATTCTCCTTCAGATTTACACACAGGCCAGATGGGGTTGTTGAAGGGTGAGTGGGTTTTGCTGACCACCCCTTGGCTCTCCAGCTCAAGGATCATTTTGTGGATGGGGATCACAGCATCTTGATTCGTTCTGTACTGTCAGTGATGCACTGTTGAGGTGGCAATTGGTACTCATTGCTGTTCCACCTTCAGGAGACCTACTGCAGATGGGCTTTCTGACAGTCCAGGCAAGCTGTTCAACTGCTTGACACCCTCTGTCTCTACAGCAGCTATTCCAAATGCCCATATGAGTCCCTTTGGGTCTTTGAGATACCCACTTCGAAGGTAGTCTATGCCCAAAATACATGGGGCCTCTGGGCCAGTCACAATAGAATGTTTCTTCCACTCATTTCCAGTCAGGATCACCTCAGCTTCCACCAAAGTAAAATCCTGTGATCCCCCTGTCACACCAGCAATAGAAACAGACTCTGTCCCCACATGTCTCGAAGGGATTAATGTGCATTGTGCACCAGTGTCTACCAAAGCTTTGTATTCTTGTGGTTCAGATGTGCCAGGCCAACGAATCCACGCAGTCCAAAAAACACGGTTTTCCCCAGCCTCTACCTGGCTAGAGGCAGGGCCCCTCTAAGCCTGTTTATCCTTCTTTCCCTGGGCATATGTCTTGGAGGTTCCTTCAAGGGGATCAAAAATATTGTCATTATCATCACATGTGACAGTTTGGTTACTGGCCACTGGAGCTGCTTGCCTTTTGGAACTTTCTCTCTGAGTCTTCAGTTCACACACCCGTTGTGCCAGAGCAGTGGTAGATTTTCCATGCCATCTCCCCATGTCTTCTCCACAATCACACAGGTAGAACCACAGCTCAGCTCGTGGGATGTACCTTCTCTCGCCATCTGGGGAACGTCTGCGTTGGGTACCAGAACCTCTGATCTGTACTGCTGAGATTTGGAGAAAGCTCTCTTTAATCTCCTCCCTCAGTTTCTTGTGACCCTCCTCTATCTTGTCCTCTAATTTTTGGAGACGTGTTTTGTGGAGAGTCAGGGATCTGCATGCGGAAGATCTCAGGCTGTACGGTTAGATAGGAAGCCCCCCTCACCCTGCAGTCAGATCTTTGCTCCGTGCCTGGCCGCACTCAGCCGGACGTGAGCAGAAGGAAATGACACTGACTGCCCAAGCCATTATAAACCACTGAGACCCCCCAATAAATGCCATTTGCAGTCCACCACATTGGTGTCTGTAGCATGCGGACCGAGTGACCCTGGGCTTTGGGTCACCGTGCCGGAATCCGAACCAGGTCGCCATGCCGTAACAGTGACATCTGGTTCCGAGACCCGGGACCGATCAGCGCCTGGGGTTCGGGGATCGCCTGGACAGGGGACCGGCGGCTGCGCAGCTGGCCTAGTGCAGTGGGGGGGGACGCCCCCGGACCAGCGTGGACCATGGAAGCTATAGCGAAGGTCGTAACTCAGATGCATGTGCAATGGGGTATTGAGTGTAAGCTGAAAGATCTATGTCTTGCATTACCGAGACTGATTAAGCTTGGGGCTATAGAAAGCCCGGTAGACATCCTCCATCCGGAGGTTTGGGATAATTGTACAAAGGCTCTGGCCGAGGAAACCATGTCCTCAGGCTCAGAGAAAGCCCTAAAATTGTGGGGCAGAGTTATCCAGGCTCTTCAAAAAGCTCGGCAAGAGCAAGAAACCTGGAAAGCCGCACGAACTTGTTTATTAGCCACGCCGCAGCTGGGGGTAGGGGCAGCGACGCAAACTGCGGAGGACTTTGACCCGGGCAAGCATGCGGAGGCACGAATGCCAGAACCCCCTCAGCGAGCGGACTCACCATCGGAGGCGGGGAGTACACATGGACGTTTTGGCAGGGGCTAGCAGAGGAGGCGCGGAACGCAGCTATAATATCAACCCGAAGGGGTTGATAAAAAAGCACCCCCGCCATATCCGTTTGAAAATGGCGCCGAACCGCGTGTTCAGGGCAGAAACGAAGACGCAGAGGGCAGAAATGCAGTCAGCCTGCTTAACAACGCATGCGCGGGCGAGCGAGGAGGGAGAAGGGGCGGCCCCCGTGGAGGAGCGTTAAGACCAATCAGAGCGCTCAGTTCACATTAGGTCCTTATAGGACAAGAACCTCCCACAGCAGGAGGCGGGGGGACCCCAGAGGGAGGGAACGGCCCGACCCCTGCAAGAAGGGGCGGGGTCAGAGCCCAAGAAAACGTCAGAGCAGCCTGGAAACATCCGGCCAGTGGACTTCCGGCTCGGACTCTGACTCGAGCTCCGAGCTCGAGAGGGGAACGGAGGATTCCGACTCGGATTCTAGTTTTAACAGAAAGAGAGCAGCGACATATAAGGTCACTAGCCACAGTGCTCCTGCGTGGGTGAAGGGGTTATCAGAGAAAGATCGAACCCCGCTTATAGACTGGCGGAAAATAAAAATAGCGTGCGCAGAGTGGGCTCCGTCTGTCACTCTGGTGTTTCCGGTCCGGGTGGGGGGAGCAGGTGGAAACCAAAGGACCTATTCCCCGGTAAACCCGAAAGACATGCAGGCAATTGTTAAAGCGATTGCAGATAGGGGAATTAATTCTGCCATGGTTTCCACACTCATTGACAGCATTTTTGGAGGGGATGACATGCTAACTTTTGATATTAAGCAGACTTGCAGGATGATTTTCGATGGGGCGGGGATGATCGTTTTTAAACAGGAATGGGAGGACAATTGTGTAAAGCAGCTAGCCTTAGTAACAGGGGCAGACCATCCACTGCACGGCTCCAGCATACAGAGGCTAATGGGCACAGACCCCACTATGATCACCCCCCAGGCACAGGCTGAGGGCCTGCGGGCCCATGAGGTTATGACAACAACCCGTGCTGCCCGAGAAGCCATCCGTGTTGCTTCCAAAGGAATAGCCAGACCATCGCCATGGTCCACTATAAAGCAGAGTGAGAGTGAGAGCTTCACTCAGTTTGTGGATCGCCTTCAGGCAGCATTAGATTCCTCTGCATTACCCTCAGAGGCGAAGGGTCCTATGCTAGCAGACTGCCTGCGCCAGCAATGCAACTCAGCCACCAAGGACATTTTAAGATCACTGCCACCTGGGTCCAATGTTGCTGCCATGATCAGACATGTTGCAAAGGAAGAACACCTAACTCCCATCCAAGCAGCAGTTCACACTGCAACAACCAGTGTGATGGCATGCTTAAGTGTGGCCAGGCAGTAAACTGCCCCCAGTCAGATGTCCCCGCAACCCATACACCCCACTACCAAGAAAGAGAGAGAGACCACCAAGCAACCCGACATCACCTGAGAAGCTCGCTCCATCAAAATCAAAGCGGCAACGGTATCTCTGTGTGATCTTGTTTCTAGGGTTAGCAGGTGGAGGACAGGCAGACACAAAACATTACCCTCAGCAGCCATTCAGGTGGGTTCTACACCATCTCTCAGGTGAGGGGGTCATCAAAGAAATTGTCACAGCCGACACTCCATCTTTCGAGTTCAAGCTAAAAGACATTTTTCACTGGCATACAGGGCACCCCAAATTTGAGGAGACGACATTATTTCAGACCTACTGGTGCCCTGCTTCCAACCCAGGAAAAAGTTACTGTAATTACCCAGGGTACGGATATTGTGGATATTGGGGGTGTGAAACTATTGTGACAAGCAATAGATGGAAACCACAACAGCCTGATAAGTTCCTGCAAATTAAGTATACTCCCCACGGCTGTCTCGAACCAAAATTTGATATGGATCTTGTCCCAAGGCAGGAAACAGCACACCTGCACAGGCTATATAATGACAATCCTGCAGCCGACCCATGATGGCTGGGCCATGGGCAAAGTGTGGACAGCGTTTGTTTATCTCTCTCGCCGCATCTAGGTGAACATACAAATTAGCAGATTCCCACCTCCAATATCCCAATCAGTCGGACCCAATCCAATTCTTGCAATGAGTAGACCCAGGAAGGAGATTGCAGCTAATGGTAGTTCTAGCCACAAAACACAGATGCTAAAACTAACCTCCTCCCCATCCAATCTCTTAGCCAAACCAACCCTCTCCAATCCATTCTTAAGCGTGTTAAATGCTACCTTCTTATCGTTAAACCAATCCAACCCAAACCTCACAGAGTCATGCTGGTTATGCTACGATGTACAACCCCCTTTTTATGAAGGTGTTGCCCTCGATCTCCCATTCATCTTCTAAAAGTCAGACAATCCACGCCAATGCAGATGGGACGCCCCCCAAAGAGGCATTACCCTAAGTCAGGTTACGGGCCTGCCTACGGCAAATGCTTTGGCAATGCAACCTTGGCAAAGCAGATGGGCAACGTCTGCCGGGAATTCATCAAACTTAAGGGAGGGAAGTTCCAGTGGGTGATCCCAGCTGCATTGGGAATGTGGGTCTGTCAACGATCCAGGGTGAGCCCATGTGTACTCCTTGACAAATTCAATCATTCTACTGACTTTTGTGTCCGAGTTTTAATTGTTCCCAGAGTCCTGTATCGCCAGGAAGAAGAGGTGTACCGCTTGTTCGAGGAACCCGACTGGCTCCACAAACGAGAAGTGATAACAGGCATCACCATCGCAATGCTCCTCGGTTTAGGAGCTACTGGCGCTGCCACAGGCATCTCGGCCCTTGCAACACAACATCAAGGACTGGCACAACTGCAGATGACTGTCGACGAGGACTTGCAGAGGATTGAGAAATCCATTTCTTCCCTAGAAAAATCCCTTTCCTCGCTCTCAGAGGTTGTCCTCCAAAACAGGCGAGGACTGGACCTTTTGTTCATGCAGCAAGGAGGCCTGTGTGCTGCCTTGAAAGAGGAATGCTGCTTTTATGCGGACCACACCTGAGTCGTCAGAGACTCCATGGCCAAGCTGATAAACCGACTAAACCGAAGAAAAATGGACAGAGAAGCTCAACAAGGCTGGTTCGAGTCGTGGTTCAAGCGGTCCCCATGGCTCACCACCCTGATTTCTACCCTAATAGGCCCACTCACTATAATCTTACTAACCCTAATCTTCGGGCCTTGCATATTAAACAAACTGGTGCTATTTGTTAAAAAGCGTTTAGAAATGGTTAACATTATGTTTGTCGAGCGCCGACAATTACTTTAAGGCGTGCCAGTTACTAACACACTTACAATTTTATACTAATTTTACTAACCCATGAAATTTTGTAACCTCTGCATTTTATAATTTTTTACGATTTTTACTAATCATGAGGGAGGGGGGAAATGTGAAAAGTTAGGGACATGCGTGGGGAAGAAATCGGGCTGTAGGGTCAGTCAGGACATGCCCCCCCCTGCAGTCCGACCTTTGCTCCGTACCTGGCCAGACCCAGCCGGACGTGAGCAGAAGGAAATGACACTGACTGCCCAAGCTATAAAAACCCTTGTGACCCCTCAATAAACGCCATTTGCTGTCCACCATGTTGGTGTCAGGAGCATATGGACCGAGTGACCCTGGGGTTACGGCCACCGTGCTGGGCTAAGAACCAGGTCGCCACGCCTTGAGAAGGCAACAGAAGAATAATGAGAAACTATGTTAGAAGTTTGAGGGGGACCACGAGGAGCCCATGCTTGGATGAAATCTAGGTATACAATAGAAAAATAAAAGTTTAATAATTAACATGAAAGTTATGAAATAAACAAGGGCCAGGAGAGTTCTTCTCTTTTTTAATGCCTTTATTAAAAGTGATCAGCTCAGGATTGGGCGGCTCGGCGGGTCTGCAGGTCCCGTTGTCTCCCAGGGCGACTCAGAGGAGGAGGATATGCGCAGCTCTGTCCACAAGGGGCAGAACTGGGGGAATCCAGTCCTCGTGGGAGCCTTTTGGGCGTGGTATTCCCCCCCAGGTGGTGCCCCTCCCACTCAGTCGGCCTGGTCTCACCGCCGGGGTCGTCTCTCTTGGTCAGGGCGAGAGGGTCCGAAGGTGTTCTGCATCTCTGCAGGCTCAGCACTCGGCTCCTCACGTCTAGACATCACTCTAGTCCCTCAACTCTTAGGTGGCTTGTTGTTTTGGGGTCTTCTCTGTACACCGGGGGACCCATGCTGCATTGTGGTCTTGGAGTCACTTTGCATAGCCCCCCTCACCTTCTCAAGTCTCTTCACCCTTCTGGGAAAAGAACACCTTAGCCTCGGGCGAGGCTCTGCTAATACAAAAGGAGCGATTAGCCTCAACGACCCGTGATTACAATAACAAAACATGAAGAACTTGGGCAGCTACAGTGCTCTGGCTGCCTTTTTGTAACTTTTTCTCACAAAAAAAAAAATATTAACCGAATTTTGTTCATAACAAGTTATATAACAATAGAGTATAAAAACATGTTCATCCTGAATGCATGTCGGAGACAGATTTGTGTTCGTACCCCTGACGCCCAGAGCTCTTCAATAAAAGCACCTGCATAGAATCATTCTCGTGATTATGTGCTTCTGAACGCTAACAGGAGCAGTGGGGGAACGCCTGACAGTGAGGGGATTAGCATAATTATAACTCTTTTAACTAGCATTGGAACTTGACATAACTATAAAACATTCAACAAACAATCTATAACTAACATTGGAACTTTATATGAACTCCTTTAACAATGAACTTCATATCAACTCCTTTAACAATTGATTCTCTACAATTTCCCCCTCTAATTGTTTGATTGGACTCAAGCCTGCATCAATTAGCAATTACTTCTTCTTGAAAGTACAATTTTTTCTTTCAATTTTTAATATTGGTTGTAAATTCGCTTGGCATCTTCACATTCTTGATCATTCATTGTCATGATTTCTTTTACTTCTTTTTTATTAAGCCCTTTTGGTATCATTACACTTGCTTGTACGGCAGATGTTACAACTCGGATTATACAGGGGACCATGCAAGGTAGGAGGATCAAACCAGCCATTTCACATAAGGTGAAAAAGGGTGGAAAAGGTTTTTTTTTTTTTTCCACCAGTTTCCTTTTAATGACCAGAAATTGTTCCACCAGCTGGTATCAGCTGTAGGGATCCACTCTTGTGTTCCAACATAAACTAACTTCCAGATTTCCTTTGAGATATTTCTAATGACTTCACTGCAGTCATCCATTTCTAAGCAGCACTCAGAGGAGTTAAATTTTCAACATGTGCTTCCATCATCAGCTAATAAATAATCTACTGCTAGTCTGATTTGATACACCACAGTTCTAGTCTGGGATAGTTGGTCATTTATGTGGTCTAAAGCTAGAGAAGTTCGGTTCGATACCATCTTGAGTACTGCTTGTAATCTTAGAATCCGAATTAACCCCGTATAAATTGGGGTCCAGTGTCCCCAGGACCCATCTTGAGCCCGGGTCGCCGGTCCATAAGTGCAAATTATTTCCTGGGGGCTCCATACTCTGTTTTTCCGTGCCTAGGTTCCGCCAATTTCAATTAAGTTTCTTTTTGGTCAGCGGGATCTGTTCAAATCATCATATACTGGGACCCCTTGGTTCAATCTAGACTCTTTTGGGAGTAAGAAAAATGACGGTTTAATAATTCCGATAGTGCAAGTGCTGCTCCACTCCCCGGGTAATTCAGTGTAAGCCATATTCCCACATATCCAAACCAGGTTTTCTGGAGCTTTCCAAGAAGCATCGTTGATAGTCATTGGAAAATCCCAGTACTTGGATATTTCTCTCACTCCCCAGAATGGGTTCATTCCTTTTCCAGTACACTCATGGAATTTAGATCCTTCTTGGTAGATACACCCCGTTTCTTTCTTCCCAATGGACCAGTATTTATTGGGCTTTCTAGGGATCTGTCTAGCTACTGGATGTTTTACTTTTAAATATCTTTTACAGGACATTTCTCCTACTGGGGTTTTATACATTTTCCCTTTCCTAGATATACACTACCCTTCTCCAAATATTTTAGACTTTAATTCCCACCATTCTTTTCCTCTTTGTCCAATAGTTGGTACTTTTTGTCTTGTTCGTGTCCATTTTAACATATCTATTGGTCTTAAGCTGATCTTTTCCCAAGGCCAGACTTTGGCCATTTGTGTATTTCCACAGATCCAGCAATTAGCTAAATGTAACTCTTTCCTGGTCTTTTCCACTAAATCTATGAACAAGTTTTTCCCACGAGATGTTTCTAGGTCTTCTTTCTCATTTACTGATGTTGTTACTTCTTTCTCTTTTATTAAGTCTGCTGTGCCTTTTTGACTGGACTTACGTTCAAAGCAAAGCCAAGCATCTCCTATAGGACACTCCCCAGGCAGTCCTTGCTGGTAAGTGGCTATATTTTGTGAAATACAGTAAGTCTTCCCTTCCCCTAGACAGGTTGCTAATAGAGAGAGGTTGGCACAGTTTAAGTTTAAATTTGTATGTACTCGTATTAAAGATCCGGTTTCTTCCCCTTTGTAAAGGGGGTAGTAACATTTAGCACATGGGCTCTTCTGACTTCCCAGCGTGATGTTAAACAAGTTAGATCAGTAAGAGCGTTCCCAAGAGTCTGGTATGAGGCACTCCCCTAAACTCTACAACTACTGAGCTGCACCCAGTGATTGGAGTGGCTGTTTTTAGGCAGACTGTAGACTCACCCAGCCTTGCCTCCTGGTTATGCTTTTCTCCTACAGAAGAGCTCATTGGTTTAATACAGAGTTTTTATTCTCCCAGTGTCAACACATTTGACTTTTCTTTACTAATTTATTTTTGCCTTGAGGGATGTTTTATAGGAGATTGCTTTGTACACTAAGATTGGAGTTAACTGGTGTATTTAAACTTTTAAACACCAAAACATGCACCTAAAAACCTTGAATTCAATGGTCAGATCACTTTAAGAATTTTCGGTATCCAAAATGAGAGATAAACTACTCCAAACAAATAATGAGATATTTACTCTTATGCCTAATCCTCCAAAATCAGAATATACACCAAAACAAACAAAGGCTCCAACACAAACTAAAAACTGTACATTCATTAATAAACATTAGCTAATAATAAATGCAACAGGAAAGTATCTACTTTTAAAAATCAAAAGTAAAATATAAATAACATTAACTGCCATTTTTAACAGTTCTTAACAAGTTTTGATTATTTAAACAGTTCTTAACAAGTTTTTGACTATAGACAGTCTCCAATAGTCTTTAGGTCTGCTCTGGAGGGTTAGCTTTAGATTGTCTGAGTAATTAGTCACAATCCATTCATTAGAAGACTTAGTAGGGGATGTGGTTGGTTTTGACTCTTCAGTGGGAGGTGGTACAGGTCCTTTAAGCTGGGTTATATGTGTCCACCCCCTCTCTTGGGTTGTATGCCTGTATTGGTGGTGAGTAGGACCTGAAAAGGGCCTTCAAACTTAGAGGTTAAAGGTGCAGAGTTCCATGATTTAACTAACACCCAGTCCCCTGGATTGATGTTATGTCCCTTAGTGTCTAAGGGAGAGGTTTGAGGGAGATAACCCTTTTTCCTAAGATCTTTGAACTCCTTCCTATGGCCTTTACCTATTTTTGGGTGGCTGTCTCTCCTTCTGGATAAATTCCCGTGCTATACGGGGTTGTCAAGAAGGGGAGTTCTAACATCATTTCATAAGGTGAGACTCTTATACCTGTTCGAGGCCTTGTTCTAATTTGTAACAGTGCTAAGGGTAGACATTTAAGCCAATTCATCTGGGTTTCTGTAACTAATTTAGTTAACACATTTTAGATGGTTTTATTCATTCTTTCTACTCTTCTGGAGCTCTGGGGATGCCAATGGGTTGTGCAACCTCTATTTCATTCCCAAGGCTTCAACAACTTGTTGTAAGACTTAGGCAGCAAAATGCGGACCTCAGTCAGAATCAACATTATCAACCCATATTGGGGAATGATGTTTTCTAGGATTGCTTTTGTGGCTGCTTGGGCTGTCTCTGTTTTGGTTGGGAACGCCTCTACCCAATGGGTGAAGTGATCCACGATCACTAATAAGTGTCTGTATCCCTGGACAGGGGCCATTACTGTGAAGTCTACCTGCACACTTTGGAATGGCCGCAAGGCCAACTCTCTTCCCCCAGATCAGACAGTACTCTTCTCATTAGTTTCTGATTAATTTGTTGGCAAGTTAAACATCCCTTGGTAACTGCCTTTACTATGGTACGTACTCCCATGCACATATGATCCCTTGGAAAGTGGTCACATAATCCTTGTATTCCCCAATGGGTCAAGTCATATAACTCTGTCATCACCTTTTGGGCTGGAGCTTTATTTAAAATTTGCCATCCATCAAGGGTCCACCATTCTCCATTTTCTTTTTGCTGTCCTCTCATTTTTCTAACTCTCTTAATATTTTCTTGTCAAAGATGGGTCTTTCCTCTTTTCTTTCTCCACTAGGTGTTCCCTCTATCTAAAGAATTTTAACTGGACTTTCCTGTTCCAAAGCTTCTTCTTTCACTACTTGATCAGCTAATTGGTTTCCCTTTATTTCAAGGGTGTCCCCTTTTTGATGTCCTTTTATGTGAACTTTGGCTATCTCTATTGGTTTCCTCAGGGACTCTAGTACTCATTTTCTTAGCTGTTCTTGTACTAAATTTTTGCCTTAAGAATTAAGGTACCCCTGTTCTTCCCATATTTTTCGAATGTATGGGCAATCCCAAATGCATATCAGGAGTCAATATAGATTGTTTCTTTATCTTTTTCTAGTAAATCTAGTCCTCTCTTGAGGGCACAGATTTCACAGCACTGGGCAGACCAATTTGAGGGTAGCTTTCCCATTTCCTCAACTTGCATGTTCTGCCCATCTATGGTTGCATACCCTGAGACCCGTTTACTGGCTACCATTTGTGATGATCCATCTGTAAATAAAATTCTCCCATATGGGAGCGGCCCTTTTTCTAAATCTTCTCTCACTTTAGTCTGCATTTCAATAATTTCTAAACAATCATGCTCCAGGTCTGTTAACAGCTCTCCCATGAGGAACTGGGCTGGATTTAAACATTTTGAAGTGACTAATTGGAGGCCCTTAGTACTTCTTAGGATTACTTCATACTTTAGTATTTAGGCGTCGGTTAGCCACTGAGGGGCCTTGTGACTTAAAACATCTTTCACATTGTGTGGGGTATGAACCTGGACCTTCCCCTTTCAGGTTAGTTTCTGTGTGTCTTCTATTGTTGTGGCTGTTGCTGCTATCACTTGCACACAGGCTGGCCACCCTCTGGCTACTGGATCTGGTAACTTGGAGAGAGATGCGACCGGCTTCCTGCACCTGCATCCTCCCCAGTGCTGTGTAAGGACTCCGCAAGCTATCCCCTCTTCCACGTTTACCAATAGGTCAAAGATCTTTTTAAGGTCTGATAGGCTCAGTACAGGGGCAGAAGTCAATTTAATTTTCAGATTCCGAAACTGTTCCTCATCTTTTGACGTCCAGGTTACAGGCTCTGAGTCTATCAATTTGTCATATGGAAATTTACCACTTTTATTATACTGATCAAGCCATAATCTGCAATACCCAAACAAACCTAGTAATTTTCTAACATCTCTTTTGGTCTTTGGGGCAGGGATGGACAGAATTCCCAAAATTCTCTTGGGGCTTCACCTTTTATACCCTTGGCCAATTATATGTCCTAGATATGTTACTTCTTGTTTCACAAATTGCAGTTTCTTTTGTGATACTTTTAGGCCTTTTTCCCCTAAGAAATTTAGCAACTGTATGCTAGAACTTCTAACTTTGTCTTGTTCTCCCTCTGATGCAAGTAAATCATCAACATATTGTAAATGTCCATTCTCAGGTTTAAACTGTTCTAGGAGTTCTTCTAGAGCTTGCCAAAGAGATTTGAGGATTCTCTAAACCCCTGGGTAAGATGTGTCCACCTTAGTTGCTGTTTTCTTTTCAATGTCCTCCCATTCAAAGGCAAACCAGTTCTGGCACTCTTCAGCCAGGGGACACACCCAGAAGACATCCTTTACATCGATGACAGAGAACCATGCATGCTCCTCGGGTACTTGGCTTAAAAGGGTTTAAGGGTTTTGTACTACCGGGTGCCTCACAACCATTCTTTTATTAACTTCTCTTGAATCTTCTGCTAATCGATACCTTCCATCAGCTTTTCTCACCGCTAGTATGGGAGTATTATGTGGAGACATGCATGGTTCGAAAATCCTTCCTTTAATAGCTGGTCAATTACTGGGGCTAGTCCTTTCTTTCCCTCTGGGGAAATTGGATACTGCCTTACCCGAATGGCGGAGATGTCTTTCTGCATCTCTACTTCTACTGGTGGAATATTCAAACAACCAATTTTTCTCTCCTCCGCCCACACATTTCGGTTGATTTCATCTATGTCTCCCTTTGTCAAGACCATTATTTGTACTACCATTTTTCCTTCTTTTGGCATTACTCCAATTCCCAATTTGATTTGTAAATCATATCCTAATAAATCACAACCTAACTTGGGGATGTAAATGAAATTAGCTCAACACTCTCTTGAATTTCCTCTAATTTCTACATCTTCTATAATCTGGGCCTCCAATGGTTCTCCTTTGGCCCCTCATACTTTGCAGACCTTTTAACCGACTGTGATTCCTGTTGGTATTTTAGTCACACATGACTTGCCTGCTCTGCTATCAACTAAAAATTCAAATTCATCATTCTGGGGACCAATCTCAAAATTTACCAAGGGCTCTTCTAGATGATTCATTAAATTCCCCAGAGCATAGAACCCTTGACACCCCTTATCCCGCATATTTCTCATCTCTTCTTAAGATGTTCTCCAGAGTTTCTTGCTCCCAGGCTACGGCTTCATCTAATTGGCGTTTCTTACAATTTCTCTTTAGGTGTCCTTTCTCTCCACAGTAATAACAATATTTCTCACTGAGTAGGGCCCTAGCCCCTTTTGGTCCAATAAAATCTTTGTCTCTTCTAAGTGGTTCTACTGGCCCATCCTTGTTGGCGCCTACACTTTCTCTGGCTTTGGCTACCATAATTTTAGCTTTTGTTTTTGTCTTTTTTTCTTTTCTTCTCAGATATACTCTTATGGCTTCTCTCAGATGTTCATTATACTTTTTTCCTACCAGTCCTCTATTCTTTCTAACTTTCATCTGATATCTGGCCAGGATTTAATTACAAATTATGTGTTGAGAAGGACTTGGCCTTCAGGGCTATCTAGGTCAACATTAGAGTAAATCTGGAAGTTTTGCTTTAGCCTATTAAGCCATGATGCTGGGGTCTTGTCTTTTTCCTAGGTGCTGTCAAACGCTAACCTGGTATTACTCCCTCTAGGGACTGATTCTTTTATTCCTCTGGTCATCAGGGACCTGTGATCTCTCATATTCTTTCTCTCCTCTTCTTGATTAGGGTCCTAGTCAGACTCCACTAAAGGCATTTTTTGTTACCTTGGGGCGCGGGTTGGTTTTCTCGCTCACAAATTTTCATTCCTGTAGTTCTTATTATTCGAGTCTCTTCTAGGGAAAATAGGATGTTTAAGATGTACCATTGTCCTCATGTCTAAATATTAGGGGCTAAAAATTGATCAATTTGATTTGCTATTCCTACTGGGTCTTCCACTAAATTTCCCAATTCTTACTTAAAGTTTCCAACTTCGGACGCAGTCAAGGGAGTGTTTACAAATCCAATCTCCCTGGCCACCCCACCCATGGGAACTTCTCTGAGGGGGAACAATTTTTCCACTTCAGCCACTTTGGTCCGAGTGGTAAAACATCAGCTGCGGAGGCTGACTGGTTAACTTCACTCTTGGGCATGAGATTCTGAGATGTTGTTTGGCTTCTCGTTTGTGCTGGGGGAGGCAGAGCAGGAACTTGCTGGTGAATAAGGGGTGCATGAGATGGTTGAGGTAAGAGGACGGTAGTGAAGGGTAAAGAGAGTAAGCAGAGGGTTGAGGGGAAGGTGTTGGAGGTATAACTGGGTTAGCAGGTGGTAAAGGAATGGCAGCTGAGAGAGGAGGAGGAATTGGGTCCACAGCAAGAGGAATTGGAGGAAGGATTTGAGGTACTGCAAGGGTAGGAGGAAGTAAGTGGTCAAGGAGGTCCCAGTTTTTGTCAGCCTTCCCAGCCTCTTCTTTTACTTTCCTAACTTGCTTTCACTCTTTTAAATTATGGACTCTTGTATTTTCCTCCTCTGAGGTGTACTTTAGCCAACAGGTGACGTTCTGCATGTGATGGGCCTTTTGCAGGAACTTGGGGCAAAAAAGAAGGTGCATCACCTTCTAGCAGAAAGGTAGGTATCTCAGGATGTGTTTCAGGATGTTGTTAGGCCATGCAGAACAAAAATTAGAGAGCTGAAAGCTTAAGATTTAACCAGGCCATGTCTGTGAAGGATAATAAAAATGTTTCTATAAGTACATTAATGGCAAAACGAGGTACAAGGACAATCTCCATTCATTATTTGGGGAGATGTGGTTACTAAATATGAGGAAAAGGCTGAGGTACTTAACCCCTTCTTTGCCTCAGTTTTCCAGAATAAGTCAAGTTGTCCTCAAGAAAAGTGTTCTCCTGAGCTGGTAGATGAGCACAGGGAGCAGAACAGCCCCCCCTGTAATCCAGGAGGAAGCAGCTGGGGACCTGCTGAGTCACTCAGATGCTCACAGATGTCTATGGGAGGAGATGGGATCCATCCCAGGGGCATGAGGGAGCTGTGGATGAGCTCCCCAAGCTGCTCTCCATCATTTACCATCAGTGCTGGCTCAGCAGGGAGGTCCCAGAGGACTGGAGTTGCCAATGTGAGCCTATCCTCAAGAAGGGCTGGAAGGAGGAGCTGGGGAACTCCAGGCCTGTCAGCCTGACTTGGGTGCCCAGCAAGGTTAAGGAACAGATCACTTTGAGTGCCATCACAGGGCGCCCACAGGATGGCCGAGGGGTCAGAGCCAGCCAGCCTGGGTTTCAATATCTGCACTGATGATCTGCATGAAGGGACTGAGTCCAGCATCAGCAAATTTGCAGATGACACCAAGGTGGGTGTGAGTGTGGATCTGCTGGAGGGTAGGAGGGCTCTGCAGAGGGACCTGGACAGGCTGGATCCAGGCCCCAGATACAACAAGGTCACGTTGAACAAGTCCAACTGTCAGGTCCTGCACTTTGGCCACAACAACATGTTCCTGCAGCAATACAGGCTGGGGACAGAGTGGCTGGGCAGCAGCCAGGCAGAAAGGGACCTGCAGGGACTGATGGACATCAGGCTGGACATGAGCCAGCAGTGTGCTGAGGTGGGCAAGAAGGCCAATGGTTTCTGGCCTGGATCAGGAATGGCACGGCCAGCAGGAACAGGGCAGGGATTCTTGCCCTGTGCTCAGCACTGGTGAGGCCACACCTCGAGTGCTGTGTCCAGTTCTGGGCCCCCAGTTTATGACGGCCATGGAGGGGCTGGAGCATGTCCAGAGAAGGGCAACAAGGCTGGGGAGGGGTCTGGAACACAAGTCCTGTGAGGAGCAGCTGAGGGAGCTGGGGTTGTTTATCAGGGAGAAGAGGAGGCTCAGGGACACAAGCTGGTGACAGGGCACAGGGTGGACTTGATGATCTCCAAGGTCTTTTCCACCCTTGTTGATATTGTGATTCTCTGGAACCACCCTTGGAGCAGTTGCAGGAGGAGCTCTGGACCTCCTCTTCAGAAGCTCCAGCAGCCCAGGTCCCTCAGCTTCTCCTGCCAGCCCCAAAGCCCATCCTGTCAGTCCTGCAGAGCCTCTGCAGCTCCTCCTCACTGCAAAGAACGGGGAGCCCCAGAGCCAGACACAGCAGCCCAGATGTGCCCCCCTGGCCTGGGGTGCCTCTGGCAAGGGAGCAGCACCAGGCACTGCAGGAGCCTGCAGACAATTCCTGCAGCACTTGTAGGATGATCCTGCTGCCCAAGGGACGTTCCCATGGTGCCAAGTCAGGAACTGCAATGGGGAGTGGGGCCAGAGAGGAAAGGGCAAACAGGGATGGGCTGTTTGCAGGGGAGGGGACAGGGATGCGCAATAAGAAGGAATCTGGATCAGGGATGAGGAAAGAAATCAAAGGTGAAGCCAGGGAAATGCTCAGGGCAGTTTGGGGGTGGCTTCCAGGCAGCCCTGGCTCTGAGCAACAGCATCTGCAGTGGGACAGGAAACTCCCAGCTGATGGGAACAACCTTTCTGGCAGACTGCAGAGACCAGGACAAAGCTGAATGGTTTCCCTGGTGTCCCCCAGCCCTTGCTGGCCCCAGGGGCTGATGACATTTGTGCTCCCTCATGTTCATGTTCCCACAGCAACAGCATGGGCGTGGTCCCCTGCTCTGTGCAATGCAATCAGGGGCTGCTGAGCCAGTGCTGTCGTGTCTGCGCCTGCAAGGATGGGGCACCTGTGTGAGCTGGGGGAGAGGCCAGGGCTGCAGAGGGGGGATGTTGTTGGCAGATCCATGAGGACGCCCTGGGATACTGCCCTGGGCAGTGCAGTGCACTGGGGATGGACCAGCCCCTGCTCTGCTGCTCCTTCCCATCAGCCCCAGGGCCCTTGCAGAGCCCCAGCCATGCTGTTTGCCCCCAGCCTGCCCAAAGCCAGCCTGGGGCTGCTCACGGGGGTTTTCTGTGCTCAGCATTGGCCTGGGCGTGCTCTTGAGAGAGCCTGGGCAAGGAGCCTGGAGCCCCCAGGGCCTGGGCTGAGGCATCAGCGCTGCCCCAGCAGTGCCCATGGCCTGTCCCTGCTGCGGCCCCGGCACTGCCACCCCCAGGACTGTGCCCGGCCCCGAGAGCACTCAGGCCCTGCAGCAACACCAGGGCCACCAGGGCAGCGGGCAGGGCCACGGCAGCAGCACTGGCAACACCAAGTGCTGCTGCTGCTGGGCACAGCGGCTGGGCCAGCACTGATCTGCCCCAGCTGTGCACACAGACATTGCTGCTGCAGCTCCAGAGAAGGCAACAAAAGGGGGCATCTGCAGTGAAAACTTGGCTGAGAGATGCTTTACTTTGCTTAAGCCATCAAGAGCACAGCTCTTCATTGACACAGTCAGAGGCCACTGCAAATTTTGAGAGAAACAAAATGAGAAACGGTACAAACCATTGTATTTCTTTGTGGGCAATATTAAAAATGTAATACAAAGTGAAAGAACCTCTAAACTAAAACCAACTTAATGTATCAAAGATGATTTATATTACAATTGATTTGCAAAAATTTTCCAGCAGTTTACTGTTTCTGAAATCGTCCATTCATCAGTGTCCACACTGCAGCCTTGAGCTCCTGGTTCCTCAGGCTGTAGATGAGGGGGTTCAGGACTGGAGGCACCACCGAGTACAGAACTGACAGGGCCAGATCCAGGGATGGCGAGGACATGGAGGGGGGCTTCAGGCACGCAAAAAATGAGGTGCTGACAAACAGGGAGATCACGGTGAGGTGGGGGAGGCAGGTGGAAAAGGCTTTGTTCCGTCCCTGCGCAGAGGAGATCCTCAGCACAGCCCTGAAGATCTGCACATAGGAGAAAACAATGAACACAAAACAGTCAAAAGCTAAACAGCCAGCAAGCAATGAAATCCAAATTTTTGTGAAGGTGGAGTGTGAGCATGAGAGCTTTAGGATCTGGGGCAGCTCACAGAAGAACTGGCCCAGGGCATTGCCATGGCACAGGGGCAGGGAAAACGTATTGGCTGTTTGCATGACAGCATTGAGAAAGCCACTGGCCCAGGCAGCTGCTGCCATGTGGGCACAAGCTCTGCTGCCCAGGAGGGTCCCGTAGTGCAGGGGTTTGCAGATGGACACGTAGCGGTCGTAGCACATCACGGTCAGAAGGGAAAGCTCTGTTCCAATGAAGAAGAGAAGCAGAAAGAGCTGTGCAGCACATCCTGAGTAGGAGATGTCTCTGGTGTCCCAGAGGGAATTGTGCATGGCTTTGGGGACAGTGGTGCAGATCATGCCCAGGTCGCTGAGGGCCAGGTTGAACAGGAAGAAGAACATGGGTGTGTGCAGGTGGTGGCCGCAGGCCACGGCGCTGATGATGAAGCCGTTGCCCAGGAGGGCAGCCAAGGAGATGCCCAGCAAGAGGCAGAAGTGCAGGAGCTGCAGCTGCCACGTGTCTGCCAATGCCAGCAGGAGGAAGTGCCTGATGGAGCTGCTGTTGGACATTCCTTACCTCTGGGCATTGTGGACTGTAGAAACAAGACATTGAAAAGCTGAGACCAAGCTCTTGGAATCAACCCTTTAGGGTTATTTTAGGAATTCCCTCAAAACTACTTCTCTACCTATGGGGAAACTTCACTCAATATGTTTATTCTTGAGCTGGGGTTTATGCTCCAGAGTTCCTGATTCATCTTAAGCACTGCTCTCAGCCTGAACCGTGGGGAAGCCTACAGGGAAAACAGGGCTCCCTCTGCGCAATTGCAGTCAGACCTGCTGGTCCCCACAGAGGTGCACTTTGCCCATTCCACCTCCCTCTAGTTCAGCATGATCCAACATAAACTGAGCTTGAAAAATTAAGTTGAGTTTTTAAAGACTCCAGTTTAAAAGTCAATTTCTCTAAGCCCTTCTCTCTTTCCCTACGCAGCTGGACAGGGAGGGATGCCAAAGGTTGATCTGGCTCTCTGCTGCCTCGAGTTGTGCCTACTGGGAGCTGTTTCTCTCTATCCAAGCCTTGTCCCTGCCAGTCCTGCCAGAGCCCACCCCAGCCCTGGGGGCTTAGCTCTGCCCTGCAGACCCCTCCCAGCCCAGGGCACTGCCCAGGGGCATCCCCCTGGCAGCAGGGCCTTAAGGGCAGGCCAGACAAACAGAGATGCTGCAAGCTAAGGAGCTGCTGCGGCTGTCTGTCGGGAGAGGAGGCTGAGGAGGCACTTTCTGAGGGAGATCTGAGGCCCATCTGCTGATGCCCAGGGTGACAGTGCAGGAGTCTCAGTGACATGGCCAAAGCTGACAGCCCCTTTCCCTTCCCTTTAGGAGAAAGCTGAGAGCAGCCCTGGCCATGCAGCACCATCTCCACAGCAGGAGGAATCTGCCCTGATGGGGGTGGCTCCTGCCACCTCCAAGTTCTCCCCGACGGCATCCATGGGGAGCTGCCAGGCAGGCTGAGAGCTGCCGCTGGCAGGTGGCACATGCCCTGGGCTGGCCAAGAGCCCTGAGGACTGCAGGAGCTGCTCTGCAGGACAGCCCTGGGCAGCCCTGGCTGCAACCCCAGCTTCACCCCCTGCAGCCGTCCCTGGCAGCAGGAGCCGTCCTGCCCTGTCCCTCTGACGGTGCCCAGGGCAGCCCCTCTCTGCAGCACATCCTCCTCCTGCTCCTCCTGTGCCACAGAGAAACTGGGAGAGTCCTCCTGACACATCCCCCAGGCGGTGGGGTGTGCTGGCTTCAGAAGATCCCTCCAGGAGCACAGGGATCATTGCTCTGCACCCACACACTCACCATGCACAGGGCTGTGAAGATCTTTCCCCAGGTGAAGTCTCAGCTCAATCTATTCCCAATGCGATTGCTTTCAGCCTGTCTCAGCCTGGCTCCTGTCCCCTCAGTGCCTGCAGGCAGAGCCCTCAGCTCTGCTGGGCTGGGAGAGGAGCTGGCCCTGGGAAGAGCTGTTCCTTTAAAGCTCAGCAACACAGACACAGCACAAAAACTTTAATGAGCCTCTTGGGGATTTGGTGTTGTTTACATCAGACTCAGTCCCTGAGAGAGTCTTCAAAAAACTTCTCAAAAACTCAAACTTATATTGAAAGTCTGAAGTTTCCTGAAGTTTTAATGGTTCCCACTGAGGAACACGACTGAGAAAGTGTCCCCAAGTTCCAGTTAGTGCAGGACACTGGAGGCAGTGATGACAGCTGGGGACGAACAAGGCAAAGGTGTGTCTGGTGCTGAGCAAAGCTGGATGTGTTTTAGGAATGCAAAGGGCCAAGGCTTGAGCCCCAGCCCCTGGCCAGGCAGATCCTGTCCCTCCCTCCTTGCTCAGGGCTCTTCCCAGGATGGGCACTGGCATGTGGGGATGTGCAATGCCAAGGGCAGGAGCATGGGGCGGCCCCTGCCAGGCTGCTGAGCAGGGACAAGGAGGCAATGAGGCCCCAGGCCTGCAAGGGTCACTTGTCTCCTGCTCCTGCCTCAGGCCCAGGCCCAGCAGCCATGGCCAAAGTGCTGCCCAAGTTGGCTCTGGCAGGGCTGTCTTGCAGCTGCTGCCCATCCCTGTGCCCTGTGCAGCCCAGGCTGTCCCACGGTGTCCCTGCCCTGCGCCTCTGTCCCTGCAGTCTGTCGGCATCCCCCGGCTGCCCCACCTGGCTGGGTCCTTCCTTTGCTGACAGCTCTGCCTCCTGCCTGCCTCTGCCTGCCCACACAATGCCCGGGGCTGCAGACTCCTTCTGGGGGCTATGTTGCACCACAGCCCTGCCCTGCAAGGGAAATTCCTTTGTCCTTCTGTCTAGTCTTGATCTCCTCAGTGGCAATTTACATTAAGTTTTTCCATTTTTCTCCCTGTTTACTATTATATTAAAAAGATCCACCATCCCTGACACCACCCTTCAATCCCTCCCAGGGCTCTCCTCTGCTGTCCTCAGTCCCCACCTCACTGAGCACAGAGCTCCTCTGTCCCTTTACAGTGCTCGTGTGCTTGAGGCCAGGCTGCCTGGACAAGAAGGACGGTTCTTTTCTACAGGAAGGAAACCACAGAGCCCCAGAGTTTTGAAGGCCGATCAGAGGCAGCCTCAAGGAGGCCAAGGCCAGCCAGACCTGTTTGTCTTTAGAGCTTTTGTCTGGGAGCAATCCTTGGATAGACAGAGTTTGGGACGCCAAATTCTATTTTTTTCCATGAGCACCTGGACAAGAAGGACAGTTCTTTTCCATAGGAAGGAAAGTACAGAGCCCAAGTATTTCACAGACAGGTGAGAGCTGGCCCTCAGGAAGCCAAGGGAACCTAGACAGTCCTGGCAGCTTTTGTCTGGGAGCTATCCTTAGATATAAGGAATTTTGGAGGAAGATTCCCGATTTTGGCCAGAGACGCCTACATCAAAAGATGTTTTTTTCAATGGAAAGAAAAGCACATCCCTCCAGTGTTTTGAAGGCAGAGGAGAGGTGGCCCCCAAGATGCCAAGGCCATCCAGAGGAGTCTGTTCTAGCAGGTTTTATATAGAAAGAATCTTTGGATTTAATCAAATTAGGAAGTAAAATCCTAATTTTGGCCATGAACACCTGGAGGAAAAGGAGAGTTCTTTCCCACAGGAAGGAAAGCATGGAACTCCAGAGTTTTAGGGGCAGATGAGAAGGAACCTTCAACATGCAAGGTCAGCTGGACCAGTCAGGCCAAGCCAACCAGACCTGCTTGGGGCCCTGCAGCACCACAATTGTCCCTTGGTTCCATAAGCCCCCATAGTATCACAACAGATCTTTGTTTTCATGAGGCCCAGTGACACCACAAGCAGTGGTCTTGGTTTGGAAGATGTGGGAATATGCTCTGAGCCCAGTGCCCATGGTGCTGGTCTCTTCCTGCCAAATTTTCTTGATGAATTTGCAAAACAGCTGTAGGAGAAGGGCATAAAGCCAGAGATGTTGCAGGGAATGCTTCAAGCGCGGTGACAGTAGGCGCAGCCCAATTGGGGATGGCTGCAGGTACCTGGGCTGTCCTGCGGAAGAGGCCATGGGTGGGGTCCTGCTCCAGTGTGCGCTGCAGGGCTGCACCTGGCAAAGAGCGAGCGCAGCCAGAGCTGAGGGGCTGCGAGAGAGGCCGGAGAACACAGCCCAGCCCTGCGCTGCCCAGGCAGGGACAGCCCCGGGATGCCCCAGGGGATGGAGCAGGGCCCCTGCGGGGTGTCTGCCCGGCCCCTCTTCTGTCCCGTCCATGGGCATGGGATGGGATTGGGTGGGATGGGATAAAATGGGGTGGGATGGAATGGCGCCAAGTTGGCTGCGGGCACCAACCCTGTGGCCCTGCTCTGCCACTCACCCTCCTGCGGCAGCTCAAACGGCACCACCTCTTTGGTTTCATGTGCTGGGGCAGCTCCAGGGCCTTCTTCCTCCTCTTCCCCCCAAGCCACCTTGGGTGCTTTCAGGGGTCTCTGCTCCATGATAATGACTGGTTTTGTGCGGGCACCTGCAGAAGAGAAGCCTCGGGAAGGCCACGGGTCACCAAGTCCTGTAGTCTGGCCTTGAGGTCAGCTGCAGGAAAAACGCCTCCGAAAGGCTCCAGGTCAGACGGGAACGAGTGCGCTGTGCGGGGGCTCCTCACAGCACTGCTCTGTCCCGTTCTGCCCCGTTGTGTGTTCCCAGCAGCTGGGCAAGCTTCTATTTCCCACGTGTCACAAAGGGCCCTTGGTCACCGGGTTCCGTTCCATGGCACCGAGACCGTGCTGCAGCGTGCCACCCAGGGCCCTTGCACACACTGCCTTCTGCCCTGGGGCCGCCCCAAGCCCAGCCAAAGTGGCCCAGCTTGGAAGGAATGCCTGGCCCCAGGTGTCTAAGACAGCCCGCACAGGATCTTTAGGAAGGGCTCAGACCATCAGCAAACGCTGCCCGGCCCTGCGGGATCAGTCCTATCCCCATATCTTTCCCTGAGAGCATTTGAATTTCTAAATTAGAATCATTTGAAGGGAGGGGATTTACATTTTCCATTTCAGAGAAGCCTTTTGCCTTCATTAGCAGACACATCACTCTTCAAACCAAGACAATTGTTTATCATCTTGCAGATGCGCAGTTGCTGGGGAGCCCCGTTTTACACCAGAGACCTGGAGAACCATTCCCAGCAATTGGGAAAATCCTAGGTGGTCCATCCACCCATAGATGAGGTCTCCAAATGTGCCCCGAAATGTGGTCCAGCTCTTAGAGGCCTAAAAGAGCAAGTCCAAGGGACTTGATGATATTTTTTGGCCCAGAAAGCCCTGCAGCTGATGGCACACTTCACAATCAGCAGGGGACACAGCTAGGCCAAAGCCCAGACCTCTGCTGGGAGCCTTTCTCCTCAAATACCCTTCAAGCAGACCTCCATGCAAGTCACTTGGGAAAGTTTCTTCTAATGAGACATTTCTGGCACATGACTACACAGACTTATGGGAAAGATTCTAAAGCAGCTGCTGTGGAGTCAAAGAGCCAGCACTAAGAGTCCTTGTCATCTCTTTGTAGCTAAGTCCCACTTTGGGGGATTTGAGGGAGCTTGGAATGAGATAGAGAGCAGACCTCTGAGTTTTTTAGATGATGCCATTGCCTTTTCTTCTCTTCTACATAAAAAGGAAGGGTGAGTTTGGCTCACATCTGCACTGCATGGCTCCCAAAGGCTGCAAGACATGTAGTTACAAGAGCTTTGTAGGATTTCTTGGCCAAGAAGACACTGCCAACAAGGATATTTATGTTTTGCAGTCAATCCTTCAATATTTTGTCTTAGGGACTCATGCTACAGTATAAGCTTCCTTAGCCAATCATGTTATGACACACAAACCTACAGCACTGCATCCTAAGCTTCTTGTTTCCCATTGTAACTACTTTTTTTTCTAGATCTTCAGCCCTAAAACTCTAAACTTTCCTCCACTTCAACCTTCCTCCCCACGTCTCTGCTAATAATAATAAACTAGAAATGCACATTCTCATTTCAAGCACCTAAGTTTGGAAGCCCTTTCCAAGGTCTCCGATCAAATCCTGTCTTTAATTCTAAGCTTTGCTGACAAGACCAAAGGTCTGAGATTTCCCTGCATTTGGGTTATCAACAACACCCATGCTGTTAGTTCCAGAGTGCCCAGGATCCATCTTGCAAGTCAACCCTGGCAGGAACAAGGCGGCTGCCAGGGGGCTGCTTGTGGCCTCTGACAGCCAATTGCTCAGGGTTTGCCAGTGCCCCAGTCCCTCAGGCTCTGCCCCAGCCCGGCCAAGCTGCCCGGCAGCAGCACCGCAGCCCCAGAGCAGCTCCAGAGCAGCCCCATCCAGAGGCACCTGGGAGCCCTCAGCAAGGCAGCCAGCAGCACATGGGCAGGAGGACACGGATGGCGCTTCCTGCCTGGCACAGGGCTTGTGGCCATCTCCAGGCACCGCTCTGGCAGGGATCCCCGCAGCCCCGGCCCCTGCCAACTCGTTCTGTCAGCAGCACAAAGGCTTCAGCAGAACCACCACAGGCCAAGGGGCTTCTGGCATTTCCCCTGCAACACTGCACGCCTGGGCAGCTTGCTCAGCACAAGCACCCTTTTTCCTCCTTCAGGGCCTTGGGATCCCTCAGCTTGCTCTGTGCTGCACAGCTCTTTTTCTTTGTGTTATTCCTCTCAGCAGAGTATTTCCTGCTGACCATCATGTTCTATGACCGCTACGTGTCCATCTGAAAACCCCTGCATTACAGGACCCTCCTGGGCAGCAGAGCTTGTGCCCACATGGCAACAGCTGCCTGGGTAGGTGCCTTTCTCAATGCTCTGGTGCACACAGCCAATACATTTTCACTGCCCCTGTGCCATGGCAATGATCTGGGCCAGTTCTTCTGTGAAATCCCACACATCCTCAAGCTCTCCTGCTCACACTGCAACTTCAGAAAAATTTGGATTTTATTGCTTGGGGTCTGTTAAGGTTTTGGTTGTTTCGTGTTCATTGTTTTCTCCTATGTGCAGATCTTCAGGGCTGTGCTGAGGATCCCCTCTGAGCAGGGACGGCACAAAGCCTTTTCCACCTGCCTCCCTCACCTGGCTGTGGTCTCCCTCTTTTTCAGCACAGGCACATTTTCCTACCTGAAGCTCTCCTCCATCTCCTCTCCATGTCTGGATCTGGCCCTGCCAGTTCTGTACTTGGTGGTGCCTCCAGTCCTGAATCCCCTCATTTACAGCCTGAGGAACCAGGAGCTCAATGCTGAAGTGCGCAAAATGATGACTGGACCATTTCAGAAACGTTAAACTGCGGGCCAGTTTCAGTAAAGTTCATATAGCAAAAGTCATCTTTAATAGTTCTTCTTGGTTCGATTGTTATTTTTTCCTTTGCTTTAGATTTCAATGATGTTCATAAAGCAAGGTCATTGCATCTACCCTTTATCATTTTCTTTGTCTCCAACTTTTCTGTGGCCCCAGACTGTGTCAATGAGGAGTTGTGCTCTCAGAGGCTTTAAATAAAATAAAGGATCTCCAAGGAAAGTTTTCACCACAGATGCCCCTTTTGTTCCTTCTCTGGAGCTGCAGCAGCAATGTCTGTGTGGAGAGCTGGGGCAGATCAGGGCTGGCCCAGCAGCTGTGCCCAGCACCAGCAGCACTTGGTGTTGCCAGTGCTGCTGCCGTGGCCCTACCCCGCTGCCCTGGTGGCCCTGGTGTTGCTGCAGGGCCTGAGTGCTCTCGGGGCCGGGCACAGCCTTGGGGGTGGCAGTGCCGGGGCTGCAGCAAGGACAGGCCATGGGCACTGCTGGGGCAGCGCTGACGCCTCAGCCCAGGCCCTGGGGGCTCCAGGCTCCTTGCCCAGGCTCTCTCAAGAGCACGCCCAGGCCAATGCTCAGCACAGAAAACCCTCTGAAACGCCCCAGGCTGGCCGTGGGGAGGCTGGGGGCAAACAGCATGGCTGGGGCTCTGCAAGGGCCCTGGGGCAGACGGAAAGGAGCAGCAGAGCAGGGGCTGGTCCATCCCCAGTGCGCTGCACAGCCCAGGGCAGCGTCCCAGAGCGTCCTCATGGATCTGCCAACAACATCCCCCCTCTGCAGCCCTGGCCTCTCCCCCAGCTCACACAGGTGCCCCATCCTTGTATGCACAGACACGGCAGCACTGGCTCAGGAACCCCTGTTTGCTTGCACAAAGCAGGGGGAGCACCCCCATGCTGTTGCTGTGGGGACATGAACCTGAGGGAACATAAATGCCATCAGCCCCTGGGGCCAGCAAGGGCTGGGGGACACCAGGGAAACCACTCAGGTTTATTGGGACAAACCTTTGCGTTCACCAATTCTAACCTGCACCCTAACAGCAGGTTGTCTGACCTGAGCTTCCTCCAGATTATATAACTGCAGCTCTCTCATGTCCTTTCATCCAGACTTCTGCTCCAAATCCATCACCAGCCTCGTTGCCTTTCTCTGGACATGCTCCAGACCCTCCATGGCCTTCCTAAATTGGGGGCCCAGAACTAGACACAGCACTCGAGGTGCTGCCCAACCAGTGCCCAGCACAGGGCAAGAATCCCTGCCCTGCTCCTGCTTGCCACACCATTCCTGATCCAGGCCAGGAGCCATTGGCCTTCTTGCCCACCTGGGCACACTGCTGGCTCATGTCCAGCCTGCTGTCCATCAGTCCCTGCAGGTCCCTTTCTGCCTGGCCGCTGTCCAGCCACTCTGTCCCCAGCCTGTAGCACTGCAGGGGTTGTTGTGGCCAAAGTGCAGGACCTGGAACTTGGTCTTGTTCAACCTCACCTTGTTGGGTTTGATCCCTGGATCCAGCCTGTCCAGGTCCCTCTGCAGAGCCCTCCTGCCCTCCAGCAGATCCACACTCACACCCACCTTGGTATCATCTGAAGATTTGCTGATGCTGGACTCAGTCCCCTCATGCAGATCATCAGTGCAGACATTGAAACCTAGGCTGGCTGGCTCTGATCCCTCGGCCATCCTGTGGGTGCCCTGTGATGGCACTCAAGGTGATCTGTTCCACAACCTTGCCGGGCACCCAGGTCAGGCTGACAGGCCTGGAGTTCCCCAGCTCCTCCTTCCAGCCCTTCTTGGGGATGGGCTCACACTGGCACCTCCAGTCCTCTGGGCCCTCCCTGCTGAGCCAGCACTGATGGTAAATGATGGAGAGCAGCTTGGGAGCTCATCCATAGCTCCCTCATCCCCTTGGGATGGATCCCATCTGCTCCCAGAGACACCTGTGAACATCTGAGTGGCTCAGCAGGTCCCCAGCTGCTTCCTCCTGGATTACAGGGGGCTGTTCTGCTCCCTGTGCCCATCCACCAGTTCAGGAGAACACTTGTCATGAGGAAAACTTGACTTATTCTGGAAAACTGAGGCTCATAAGGGGTTAAATACTTTAGCTTTTCCCTCATATTTGGTAACATATCTCCCCCAATAATGAATGGAGATTGTCCTTGTACCTCCTTTTGCCATTAATATATTTATAGAAACATTTTTGATATCCTTCACAGAAGTGGCCTGGTTTAGCCTTAAGCTTTCACCTCTCTAATTTTCTTTCTGCATGACGTAACAACATCCTTAAACATTTCCTGAGTTACCTGCCTCTCTGTCCAGAGGTGATGCACCTTCCTTTTTTTCCCGAAGTTCCTGCAAAAGGCCCATCACATACACAACGTCAAGAGTTGGCTAAAGAACGCTGCAGATGAGGAAGATACAAGAGTCTATAAATTAAAAGAAGGAAAGCAAGCTAGTAAATAAAAGTAGAAGAAGAGGCTGGGAAGGCTGACAAAAACTGGGACCCCTTTGACCACTTACTTCCTCCTACCCTTGCAGTACCTCAAATCCTTCCTCCAATTCCTCTTGCTGTGGACCCAATTCCTCCTCCTCTCCCAGCTGTCATTCCTTTACAATCTCCTCACCCAGTTATACCTCCACCACCTTCCCCTCTACCCTCTCCTTACTCTCTTTACCCTTCACTACTGTTCCCGTACCTCTGCCATCTCATGCACACCTTATTCACCAGCAAGTTCCTGCTCTGCCTCCCCCACCACAAACGAGAAGCCAAACAACATCTCAGAATCTCATGCCCAAGAGTGCAGTTACCCAGTCAGCCTCCACAGCTGATGTTGAAACACCTGGTCCAAAGTGGCTGGCTCAGTCGGTGGAATATCAGACTTTAAGGCTGCATTTTGAAAAATTTGAAATTGTTAAAGATGTGTTAATGTGATTGTAGAAGTAAGATGTAATGACTGTGTTTTTTATATTCTTTAAGCTTTGTTTAGATGTGATAGATGTATAAGCAAGCACCGAATTCGAAAGAATTTTTTCACAGGTATACCTTGAATCAATTTATGTTTAATTGTATTTAAGTATAAAAATGCTGCAGCAAAAACATGAGAAAGGTTATTCTAGCCTAATATTTTAGAATCAGGCCTGTAAGTAAGTTATAGTAAATGCTATATATTATTTCTATAGTAAGTTTTATCTGTTATTAAGTAGTTTAAGTTAAGTTATCAATTAAGTGCCGTTAAATGTTAAGTGTTATTAAGTATAGATTTAAGTTGTGTAGGAAGTTCTGTTGAAATTAATTTCTGTTAAGTTTGGGTGTTATCAAGTCTAAGTTAAGTTAGATTCTGTTAAGTTTGAATTAGATTTAAGTGATTTTACATGTTTTGCAAATAAGTCTGCTATAATTAGTCTCGTTAGACTTCCCAGAGGATGAATGAGTAACTGAAATTAACTTTATTTTAATAATTCCGTTTAGTATATTTATTTTAGGCATATTTTCCTCAAAGCAGCTAATCCTGTAAATTACTTTCATATATTCTAAAATTCTTGGAGCATTAATTTATTGCTGCTTTCTAAGTCTGTATCTTCCAGAACACTTTTTAAAAAAAGTTATGAGTCTTCAAGTGACATCCTGTCTCCAATTGTAAAGGCTATTAATTCTCTGAATATGAATCAAATATTATTTCCTACTGGGAGCTGAAAGCTGGAAGCCATACTCATTTGTTAGGAAGATTTGTTAAAGTTTTGCTGCAAGTGTTTCCATTAGATAAAAATAGGTCTTACTATGGTATTTATTGTCTGTGTCACAGAACACACCAGTAAAAAGATAAAAATAGAAAAACCCTAAGCATCTTTTGTTTGCTGGGGTCCTATTTATTTACAAAAAAGATACTACAGTAAGTCCTACTCATTACTGGGAAATAGCTTTAGTTTCTCAGATCATGCTTTTACAGAAGTGTGCAAGTTAATTATCTAGTGATCTCTGTTTGTCAGTTTTAAAAATACGAGAATGACAAATGTTTGCCCTCTACTCTGTGCTGATGTCTCTGTCCTACTTGCTAGTCTGCTGTATGACATCTTTCTGTCAGTTCTGTAAATTTTAAGTTAAATATTTTAAGTGCTTTAAATGCATACTACTTTTTCACCACTCCAAATTAACAAAGGACTGAGAATCGCCCAGCTGATGCCATTTGAGCCAAATGACTAAAGGATTACAGACTGAAAACTGACTTTGAACATTTCTGAGAAACCCTTGAAAAAAGGTGGGTGTGAAATTCTCAAGGACAGAAAGGATCATTTTCAGGCTTGTTCGCCTCCTCTCCAGGTTCGCATGAATGAAAACAGCTAACAGCTTTCTTTTCTTAGTCCAATTACCACCTGTCGTGCAATGCCTGATAAGGCCGTAACACGCCGTTGCCGGACGACCAGGGAACTGATTGACATTATTGAATCATTATCATCTTTCCATATAAAAGAGGACCGGCAAAAGAGAACTGTCTTGAATGTCACAGCCCAAATTCTGCTGCTTGGGTTGCACTGTGTTGTGGGGGTTGTGATAATACTTTTTGGGTGGATCAGTTGTCACTTTTTCATTTATGGTGCAACGCCTGCAATTATAGACATACCTGGGAACATAATTGGGAGTGGGCACTACGGAATGAGACAGAGCTAAACACTACCTCAGCTTTAGACCTTTATGAATCTCATGAGCAGAAAATCTTGGCTTATTATCGGTGGGAGGTACAGTGTATTTTGAAAAGGGTTACAGCTCAAAGTGCATCATATATAGCCTCGATAAGGTGTGGAAAAGTGGTGCCTTTAACACAACATTCTGTTGTAGATCCTATAAGAGGAGATCCCAATCAAGCATTAGATAACTGCATTAGAAGGTTGCAAAGGTGTGGTTTTCAGGTGTCAGGAACAGTAAGGTTAAAAACTGAGAAGAAAAAGAAGGTCAATACAAAAACAGAAAAATAAGGTTCACTTTTGTTATATTGCTTAGTATAGTAGTAGCTGAAGAATTAAAGGTAACACATTTTAGTCAACCTAGAGATAATGTATGGACAACACTTGCTAGACAGATTAATCAGTCATTGCTTTGTCTCAGCCTTGGAGGAGTTACAGCTTTGATTACTCTAATTTTCACAGGATGAATCAGCATAAACAGACATGGGCTACTCTGGATTCATCTCTAAGCCCGGAAATAGTGTCCAAACAGCTTTATAACCAGTGTAAAGGCTCTAGTATCATGACACCTAAGAAATTACCCACAGGAATATTTCTAATCTGTGGAGATAGAGCCTGGAATGGAATACCAGCCCAACCGCAGGGTGGACCTTGCTATTTAGGCAAGTTATCATTATTCCACCCTAACATATCTGTGCTGATGCAACTAAGTCATAAGACAAGCAGGCAAAGGCGCAGCTTACATAACTTAGACTGTGGTCAAATAGGAGATCGTTGCTTTGGAGTAAATTTAAACAAGTGATGGTTTCAGCTCTCTACCATGGGGTGCTGCAAGCAAAGCAATGACTTTAGCAAAACAAATAGGGTGTTGGGCTAAGGGTGAATTAAATAAGACATCACAGATATTAGATATGTTAACTGCAGATGTACAAAGTGTTAATCACGCTGTTTTACAAAATAGAGCTGCTATAGATTTTTACTGCTAGCACAAGGCCATGGGTGTGAAGAGTTTGAAGGAATCTGTTGCATGAACTTATCTGATCATTCTGTATCTATTCATGCTAAGTTAAAAGAGCTACAACTAGGGCTTAACAGCCTTAAGGAAGAAGAAGGATTGGGAATTGGTGAATGGCTTAAAAGCTTAGGATTGGGACCATGGTTAAGAAACTTTGTAATATATGCTATAGGGATATTAGGTGTACTTTTATTGCTTCTATTTATCTTACCTTGCTTCTGCAGTTGTATCCAAAAGATGGTTGGTAGGATGATAGAGAAAACCTGGCAAGCTAACCTCTTTTCTCTCAAAGAAAAAAACGGGGAAAATGTTGGAGAGTTTAGTTCAAGAATGGCTTAAAGAAAAAGGCCATGAGACATACAATTGAGAGAAAAGTAAAAGGAAAAAGTAAAGCAGTCCTAACGCAGTTCTCAGCCTTCTGATTTCTATAAACAATTAGACTCTCTTTATAAACAATAAAGTTCTCGGACTGTCTTCCCATAACAAGCAGAACACCGTCTCTGGGAAAAGCTGGCAGCCTGGGAAGAGATGAAGAAGTTTTGGGAACTATGGTTCTGTTTTTTGTCGGAGGAAGGAGACCCAGACACCAGTTGGTTCATCCAAGTCCAATTTATTGATCGAATACGGCGGGTTAAATATAGTTCTTAATAAGCTTCATACATATTGCAAAAGTTGAGCTCAGGATTGGTTAGTTACATATCAGCAACTACACCTACTTCTACATTCTTGTGCTTATTCTTCTGTTACATTCTGCAGATATTCAGGACTAATCTCACCTCCCTTTCCTCATGTTGCAGCAAGGTCATCCGGCATTCTTGCCTGTCAGCAGTCACTGAATCAGAGACTGCTGACCTCCCTCTTTCAGCTTAACCAGTGGCATTATGTCAGTATGGCCTTTCTCAGCTAACCAACTCTTAAGAAAATCCTCCACATTTCCCCCGTTTTCTTCTTGAGCAAGAAGACTAGTCTGCATTTTTGCTATCATACGACTGACCATGTTTTGAATGCAATTAAAGACACAAGGCAAAATAAGCAAAAACAGTAAAACTGCACCCAGTAGTCCTATAGCATAGATCACAAGGTTCCTCAGCCATGGCCCAAGTCCTAAGTTTTTAAGCCATTCGTCAATTCCTAAACCTTCTTCTTCCTTAAGATTGTGAAGTCCTTGTTGCAATTCTTTTATCTTAGTGTGAATGGACACCGAATGATCAGACAGATTCATGCAAGACATTCCTTCAAACTCTCCACATTCATGCCCTTGTGCCAAGAGCAAAAAATCTACAGCAGCTCTATTTTGCAAAACAGCATGGTTAACACTCTGCACATCTGCGGTTAATATGTCTAGAATTTGGGATGTTTTGTTCAGCTCATTTTTTGCCCAGCACCCTAATTGCTTTGCTAAATTTATAGCCTTATTGGCAGATCCTCCTGGTAAGATAGTTGAAACTACTACTTGTCTGAATGTACCCCAAAACTTTGGATCTCCAATCTGGCTGCAGTCCAAGTCATGTATACTACGCCTTTTCCTGTTTGATGTTTGACTGAGCTGCATTAGCAAGGATACATTAGGGTGAAACAAGGACAATTTTCCCAAATAACAGGGTCCACCCTGTGGCTTAGCTGGTACACCATTCCACGCCCTGTCTCCACAAATTAGAAATATTCCTGTAGGTAATTTCATTGGTGCCGTGATGTTTGTGCCGTTACATTGACTGTAATGCTGTGGAGAGAATTCACTCAAATTCAGGGATGAATCTAAGGTGGCCCATGTGTCTTTCGGTTGATTTAAATTCTGGGCATCCAAGGGTTTGAAACGAAACCATCCGCCAACTGTGGTGTTAGACATACTGGCATTTGCACTTCCAAAAAGATCTAATTCTTCAGGAGGAGAATGCAAGGAAGTGTTAAGTGATTGGATTAGTAAACATTGGCGATAGCCATCACTCTGACCTGCAGTATATCCTTGCTGTGGTGGCAATGTGATGTTTGACATGTTACGCATGCATAAGGTTCGATTACTTATTAAACTGCAAAATTCTCCAGGAGACCACACTGGAAGTCCTACCAAGCATGTTCGAAATGGATTAGTAACTCCTCCAAGACTAAGACAAAGCGATGATTGGTTAATCTGTTTAGCAAGTGTTACCCATAGATTTTCTCTTGGCTGACTGAAACGAGTTATACACTGATCTAATTCCAAATCAGCATCTTTGCTTACAGGTATAGCATCAGGTAGGTTTAAAAGCAAATCAGCTTTACAGCGAGCTGCTATGATGCGTGAGGATGTAGTAATTTCAAGCTCTCTAAGTGCTTGCTGCAACTTCCATCTAATATATGCTATAACCACTTGTTCTGCATTCTCAAAAAGCTCCAATCCTGCCCTTCCTGGCAGGCCAGTACTTTGTTCAAGAGCTCTAACCCAGACAAAATCTTGAATCCACTTCCCGAAACAAGGTCCACACCATAAATTTGCTATTGTCTTTTGTGAGTACCAATAAATCTTATTACAACCTGCACAAAGCAAAGCTATCCATGCATAGCACTTATCAGCATCCCTTTTGCAAACATAACAAGGAAGTGTATATAGGAAAGGATCAGTATTAAAATTTGTCTGTGTGATCCAATCCAACCAGTTCAATGGTGGTGATTGCAAAGCCTCTTCAGCTTTCTTACTATATACAGCTACCAATTCAAGCTCCTTCTTTAATACAAAATGTATCTTATCTCATAATCGCTGTTCTTGTTCTTCAACACCTATAGCATGCCACGAAGCAGGGTCCCATGGAGCTACAGCATCCCATAAGGCAGGGTCCCATAGATGTGAAATTGCCCTAATCATAGAAAACTAATTAGCAATCACTAATAGCCTTATTTAGATGAGGTCGTTCCCTATCTTACCTTCTTTTTCTTATCTGTTTTCAGTTTTGCTGCTCCTAACTTTATTGGTACTGTTACTTGCAAACTTAATTTTTGCAACTTTTCAATGCGGCAGTCTAGTGCTCTTTCAGGATTCCCTCTGAAGGGCCCTACAATCGAACGTTGCATTAAAGGTACTAATTTTCTACACCTTACAGAGACTATACGTGATTTACTTTGAACCTCAATTCTATTTACAACACATTGTACTTCCCATTGATAATAAGCAAGAATTTTCTGTTCAGGAGACTCATGTCTCCTTAATTCATCTTGCCAGTTTTTACCCCACGTGTGCTCATCCTCACAAGCATGACACCATAAATCCCATAATAATGATTGTTCTATCCAAAAAGTATTATCACAACCCCCACAACATAGAGCAATCCAGGCAGCACAATGTGGATCATAACAGTCAAGGCAATGTTCCTTCGCTGGATTTGTTAAACAAAAAGTTGATAATGAGTCAATAAAACCAATCGGCTCCTGGGCCGTCCGATAGTGACGTGTCAGTGCTCTGTCCACCTGTTATGGTTTAGGCCTGGCAAAGCCAGGGCCCCCATAAATATACCTTTTACCTGATATCTGCTGTGAGATGTGGCCAGGAAATAAGCAAAGCAGGCTCCAACTTAAACATAAAGAGAAGTTTATTAACTAAACTACACACACAATTACTAACCTACACACACACAGGGAAAAAAAAACAAGGAGAATGAAAACTACACAGAAACACTTCCTTATCCTCCTCCCACCAAATTCCCAAACACATTTACATTTCCCAAAAAATTATCCACACTCGGTCTGGCACCACCCTTTGGAAAAAAAATCAAATCTTCAGCTCATAAGGGATAGACGGAGTCCTTCCTTGTGCCACGGACTTCTTGTCACAATCAGCAATCCGCCCGGTATCTTGCTACCTCGTGACATCTCCTTTCCATGCCGAGGTGCTCTCACCACCTGGCATGGGATGGGGCAGGGGCCTGCCTTCAGGGCCTTTTAAGAATGCCTCGTCTCGTTCCAAGCAGAGTACAGTCACAATCCTGGGACCTCTGTCCCCCCCATGTCTTCTATACCCCCTGGGGCCGAGGGGTCTCAAAACCAAACTCTCTTGACGCCGAGCCTCCGCTTCCCCCTGCAATACAGCCTCTGCCTCACCAGGAAACAGTCCATGGAAATACAACAAAAAAGAGTCCAGCAAAAACTGCCACTCCATCTTCCTCCATTCCTTCAACATCTCTCTTCTCCCTTTGCCAGACCCTCCTTACTGGCCTAATTTTCTTCCTTCATCTTCCACTCCTGTCCCTTTCCCAGGAAAGGCAATGTTCTGCGAAGCCTTCATTCCCCAAAGGGTTAAAAGCTCTCCCAGGCGGCCGGACTGCCCGCTGCCCCCCCCTTTCTCCTCCCAGCCGTGCTGCCTGCCGGCACATGATATCAAGTTTCAAGATATACAGTTCGAGCACGGGCTGCATTCTCTGGGGGGGGAATAAACTGGTCGCTCAAGGGTCTGCCACCCTTCCTCCGAACCCGGGCCTACCGTAGATGGCCCACGTGGCTTTCCCCTCCCCCAGCCCAGCCAGCAACTGGGCCGGGGGAGAGACTTCTTCACGCCGGAAATCCCAAGAGGGCTCCGAAGGCCAAGAGCCCTGCTTTTAACCCCTTGAGTTCGTAGTCTCAAGAGGCGGATCCAAATGTCCCACTGGTCAAACTAAGTGCCCATCTTAAATTCCAATTACCCATTGGTAATCACAGCAAAACAAAATATCCCAGATGTCCCATTTCCGGTCAAACCACGACAAAATTTCCTGGCCAATATTTCCTGGCCACATCTCACAGCAGATATCAGGTAAAAGGTATATTTATGGGGGCCCTGGCTTTGCCAGGCCTAAACCATAACACCACCGCTTTCAAGTGTCCCTTCAACTATAACAGTAGTGATCGTAGGATTAGAAACAGTTTCTTCCCCAGTCGCTCCTTGTCCTCCTTTGTGAGGCGGTTCACTAGAGGCTGCATCAAAAACAGGTTTAGTCCACTTAGCAGGCACCCACAAGGGTCCTGTAGGTGAGGAAACACAAAGATATCCCCGACCCCAGTATAATACTTTTGCAGGTTTTTCCCATAATCCTGTAGTCGGGTTTTAATTTCCTGACCTGACCTCGGATGATGTTTAATTGCAGGAGGGGATATCGTCTTCCCCAAAAATACATAAATGATTGATCACATACAGAACCTTAGCTAAACATGATTGTGGGTCTGTTAAATCTTGATGCTTCTCAACATACTGCTTAAGGGTACCATTTGCTCTTTCCACTATTGCCTATCCAGTAGGAGAGTGTGGAATACCTGTCGCATGCTTAACAGACCACTGATTCAAAAATTTCTGGACCCTAGCACTTACATAAGCTCGACCATTATCCGTTTTGATACTTCTTGGAACTCCCATGACAGCAAAGCAACTTAACAGGTGCCTGATAACATGTGTAGCTTTTTCTCCTGCCTGAGCCGTAGCCCATATGTAATGACTATATGTATCTATAGTGACATGCACACACTTAACTTTACCAAATCTAGGTACCTGTGTAACATCCATTTGCCATTTTTCATTTATTTCCAAACCTCGAGGATTAACTCCCATGCCTAAATCTATTCCCTCATTATGATAACTACATATTGGACATGCTCTAACAATGGCTTTAGCTTCTGATAAACTCAGCTCAAAATGTTTTGCAAGCCCTCTTGCATTTTGATGATATCTGCTATGTGCTTCTCTGGCCAATGTATGCTTATCAATAGGACAAGAGTTATCAATGGGTAAGGTAACCAATTTATCTGCACGTTCATTCCCTTCTCCTAAACCTTCAGACCATTTATGACTCCTAATATTAATCACAGAATACGCTGCACTTCTTTCTCGTAAAGCTTTCCTTAATTGTATCAATAGCTCATACAATCGTTTATTATTCACTTCCTTAATTGCTGCTTCCTCTATTCGTCTGGCTACTCCAGCAACATACATAGAGTCTGTGACCACATTTAAAAGCTCCTGTAAGTTGGACACTGCCCATACTGCTAACAATTCCAAAGTTTGTAAGCTATCTGCAGGGTCTGCTGTGAGAAGTTGATGCTTCCATTGTCCTTTTTCTTGCCAGGTGACAGCAGCACGCCTTGATTTCTTTCCTGCATCTGTAAAAACTGCAATAGCTCCTGTATCCAATAATCCATAAAGGGTTATGCTTTGATGCCCATGGGTAATTTCCACTTTTTGTTTTGGTCTATTTTGTAAATCCACAGTTAAAAGTGTAACACCAGTAGAGCCAAAACCCTTTTCATCCCGCGTTTGTCCAGTAAATGATAGTATACCAGATGTCATTTGTGATAGTGGTATTAATTGTGCAATGCGTTGTCCTTTTGTTATTTTAATAGGAGGATCAAGGGTGTAAACCATGATTTGTATTTCCCCTGTATAATCCTCATCGATAACACCAGGTAATACAAATAATCCCAGCATAGTTATTGAAGAACGTCCTAATAACAATGCTCCACATCTTTATCCATTTAATAGAAGAGGACCCTTTACTCCAGTTTGTATCCTCTCAGGCCGGTTCGTCATTAGTGTGACGTCTACTGCTGCTGATAAATCCAAACCGAGGCTCCCTGCTGTTGCTGTTGCAGACAGGAGGTGACAGTGATGTTACGGCAGCAGCTGATGTCTCCGATGTCACGGCGGCAACTTGTGTCTGGGCGCGTATGTCCCTCATTGCCGCATCAGTAACACTTGATGAATGGTCTCGAGCTCTGCGTGTCCGCCAGTGAGCCGCTTCGGAGAGGAGCAAGAGCAGCTAACACCTGATTCTGAGCAGCTAACACCTGATTTTGAGTAGACTCTGCTTGCTTTTGTAACCCTAATCCTAATTCCTTTAAAGTTTCTGCTATAAATGCCTGTGAAGCTGTTGGCATTAATACCATTCGCTCTAAAGCTTCCTCAATAGTCCAATTTGCCCCTAAAGTAGCTAACACTCTTGCATTTGCCTAACAGGTTCACTTTTTACTCCAAACTAACCATAGAACGTAATTGAGCTAACATCTTCCAATCTAAGGGAGTATATTCCGCTATATTATGTGTAAGGTTCCCCTGTGCATCATACTGTGGTGTGTATGTAACCGGACATGCAAGATTAGAAGCTACTTCCACCGCCTCGCCATCCCCCATCTGCATTACTTCTTTTGCCAAAGCAGCCCAAGCTTCCCTCCTCTGTTTAGCCACCTCCCCCCATAGGTCACTGTGTGCCCCCGGGATGGGATCTGGCTCTTTAAGGGTGCTATGCTGCTGGCACTTCGGTACCGAGACCGAGCTCTCGCACGGGGAAGGCGGTGGAGCCAGAGCTGACTCGCGCGGGGAAAGCGGCCCCCCCGCTGCTGGAGCTGACAGTGAAACCGGAGACGACTCGCGTGGGGGAAGTGGCCCCCCGGGAGCCGGCCCGCTCGAGGGAAGCGGCGGAGGCAAAGGTGGCGGCGGAGGCGAAGCTGGCTTGCTCCCACCCCCACCATCCGACCTGCCTGAAGCTGGCGGCGGAGGCAAAGCTGGCTTGCTCTTACCTCCACCATCCAACTCGCCTGAAGCTAGCGGCGGAGGCAAAGCTGGCTTGCTCTTACCTCCACCATCCAACTCGACCTCCCCCTCTGACAGGAAGGGTGCAGATGGTTCCACTGTATCTAAGGGAAAATTTTCCACACCATTTTGCTGGGGACCCTTAAGCATAAGTATCTGAGTTACAGAAGGTGCTAAGGGATCATCCTCACGACCATACCCTATATTCCTCTTATGAGTTTCTGTTGCCCTTTCTGCTGCCTTTCTCTCAGAGGCCTGCTGAAGTAACGTATTATACACCACCTGCCATAACTTGCCAAATTTCTTTGCTGACTTATCATCATCTAACACTGTATCCCACAGGATATCCCCAAACTTTTTCCACTCTACTATCTCATGAATTGTATATGAATTAGCAAAAATTGCTTTAGAATAACCATAAGCTAATAACCCTGGTAATTCCTTTTTTAAATCTATCCCTTTTACTCCTCGTCTTTCTAAATATGAGGAGAAGGAATTGTATGTCGCTTGCCTATCCATACCTATATATCAGCGCGTGCTGTTGCAGCCCTTCCAGGCTCCTGCGACACGTAGAGACATGAGATACCTTTTGTAATCCTCAAGGGTGCTTTTAAAATCCGGCACCGTCCCGGCTGCAAGGACTCTCACCCAACTTCCCCGACCGTGGCAAATTTATAATCCAAGAGAGCGAACGTTCAGAGTGCCTTTGCCTGCATTCTCCACCATTAGTCGGAGGAAGGAGACCCAGACACCAGTTGGTTCATCCAAGTCCGATTTATTGATCGAATATGGCGGGTTAAATATAGTTCTTAATAAGCTTCATACATATTGCAAAAGTTGAGCTCAGGATTGGTTAGTTACATATCAACAACTACACCTACTTCTACATTCTTGTGCTTATTCTTCTGTTACATTCTGCAGATATTCAGGACTAATCTCACCTCCCTTTCCTCATGTTGCAGCAAGGTCATCCGGCATTCTTGCCTGTCAGCAGTCACTGAATCAGAGACTGCTGACCTCCCTCTTTCAGCTTAACCAGTGGCATTATGTCAGTATGGCCTTTCTCAGCTAACCAACTCTTAAGAAAATCCTCCACAGAAAACCCCTCTTAGGCTGAGTGCAGCCAGCTCTGCAAGCACAGCAGGGCCCAGGGCAGTGAGGACAGACAGGATGGGGCTGGGCAATGTGGAGCAAGGTTGTCCATGAAATAAACAAGGGCCAGGAGACTTCTTCTCCTTTTTAATGCCTTTATTAAAAGTGATCAGCTCAGGATTGGGTGTCTCGGCGGGTCTGCAGGTCCCGTCATCTCCCAGGGCGACTCAGAGGAGGAGGATATGCGCAGCTCTGTCCACAAGGGGCAGAACTGGGGGAATCCAGTCCTCGTGGGAGCCTTTTGGGCGTGGTATTCCCCGCCAGGTGGTACTTTTGCCGGCTCAGTCGGCCTGGTCTCACCGCCGGGGTCGTCTCTCATGGTCAGGGTGAGAGGGTCCGAAGGTGTTCCGCGTCTCTGCAGGCTCAGCATTCGGCTCCTCACGTCCAGACATGACTCCAGTCTCTCAATTCTTAGGTGGCTCGTTGTTTTGGGGTTTTCTCCATACAGCGGGGGACCCATGCTGCATTGTGGTCTTGGAGTCACTTTGCATAGCCCCCCTCACCTTCTCAGGTTACTTCTACTGTTCGGGAAGGTTCCCACCCTTCTGGAAAAGGTACAACTTAGCCTTGGGCGAGGCTCTGCTGATACAAAAGGAGCGATTAGCCACAACGAGTCGTGATTACAATAACAAAACACGAAGAACTTCAGCAGCTACCCGTGGTCTGGCTGCCTTTTTGTAACTTTTTCTCACAAAAAAAATATTACCCGAATTTTGTTCATAAGAGTCCACACTGGGTCAGAGCTCAAGGCACAGCTTCTGTGAGCAGGCCAGAGCTGCTGAGGAGAGACCCTGGGTCAATATCAATCACAGAATGCTGCAATCACCTCTGCTCTAAAGAGAAATTTAATAAAAGACACCCTTTAAATTAGGAATGTATATTTTATTACTGCTCTTTGAAATCTTTCTCCATAACTGGACTAGGAAAACAAATGACCCTCTCAGGGCTTTGCTGTTGTTTACATCAGACTCAGTCTTTTAGAGTGTCTTGAAAAAAACTTCTTAAGAACTCAAAGTTAAATTTAAACTCCAAATTTTCTTGGAGTTTTAATGGGTCCCACAGAGGAACACGACTGGGAAAGTGTCCCCAGGTTCCAGTCAGAGCAGAACACTGGAGGCAGTGATGGCAGCTGAGGACAAACAAGGCAAAGGTGTCTCTGGTGCTGAGCAAAGCTGGATGTGTTTGAGGAATGCAAAGGGCCAAGGCCTGAGCCCCAGCCCCTGGCCAGGCAGATCCTGTCCCTCCCTCCTTGCTCAGGGCTCTTGCCGGGATGGGCACTGGCATGTGGGGATGTGCAATGCCAGGGGCAGGAGCATGGGGCGGCCCGTGCCAGGCTGCTGAGCAGGGACGAGGAGACAATGAGGCCCCAGGCCTGCAAGGGTCACTTGTCTCCTGCTCCTGCCTCAGGCCCAGGCCCAGCAGCCATGGCCAAAGTGCTGCCCAAGTTGGCTCTGGCAGGGCTGTCTTGCAGCTGCTGCCCATCCCTGTGCCCTGTGCAGCCCAGGCTGTCCCACGCTGTCCCTGCCCTGCGTCTCTGTCCCTGCAGGCTGTCGGCATCCCCCGCTGCCCCACCTGGCTGGGTCCTTCCTTTGCGGACAGCTCTGCCTCCTGCCTGCCTCTGCCTGCCCACACAAAGCCTTGGACTTGATACCAAAAAGGTTAATTCAATTTTTACTATGCCTGTGAACTTTCATCACAGGAACAAGACATGCTGGGGCTGCTTTCCCAGCAGGAATGGTTGGAAGAGAAGATGAAGACATCTGGCTCAAGGGTGCAGGGATAGAGAAAACAAGGACTTAATCTGGGAATTTGGGGTGGGTATTATGGAAATGGGTACATTTTAATATACACATAGTGATTGTATGTAAGTGATACACTGGTAGAATCATGTGTCCACCCACTGGAGGGGAGGTATCACCCGCTGGACCTTAGGCTTGAATAAATGATGCTCTCTTAGACACCAAATGAGTGTTAAGGAGTCTTATTCTGGTATTTTGGCCATTTGGTGACAGCGGAGGCTGACAGAAGTGTGATAAATAGGTATGATTCGTGCTGATAAAAATTGAAACAATAACCAATATTGGTACAGTAATTAATATTTAAGAATAATAAAATAGTTAATAGTTAAAAGTTGTAATGCCAAAGAAGAGAGGGAAAGGAGGGGCTCCACCCACCTCCCCCTTCTCAGCATATGTTCTCAAGGACCACAGGAAAGAAGCTGAAGATACAGTTGCTAAAAATGACCAAAGAACCTGGTTGGGTCCAAGAAAATGCTAATTATAAGGGACTTCTTGCCTTGATACGTAGATGCAGTGATATGTTAGTCTTGGCTTACATTGTACTGGCTTGGTGCGCATGTGTAACCCAAAGGTGAATTAAAGGACAAGGAAGAAGACTACAGGGCCTTCATCAGTGACGACCCCCAAAGACTTGTGCGACCACCAAACCGAGTGGTGGCGCATGCGTGATAAGGGTGGTAATGAGGGCGGAGACAGAAAAGTGACGAACCGAAAATAGGAGGAGATGGCATTGACACATGGCATATAAGGGGTGACTTTCACTTGGCAAGCTTGTACGTGAAGTGGCAAGGGTCATTGAACCCTGCCCTCCGTACCCCGTGGTTGTTTTGCTTATGTGCTATTATTTGAGCCAAATTATCCCTTATTTATATATTTTCTAAACTATTCAATTAAAATTGTTGCTACCTTAAATATTGTTTGGTTTTTTTTGATGGGATAATTGGGCAAACATAACACCCGCTTTTCTAAAAAGCATTTAAAAGGATTAGATACCGCTTGTCTCTGTATTACCTTTTAACCTGTCATTCATTCAGTGCGCTGCAGCCTTTCCAGGACGTCGATGGCATTCAGTCAGCTGGACTCTCCTGTGAGGTCGCCAGGGCACCGCAGCCCGCCCTTTCACCTTTTTCCAGGACTCCCATATGGGGTCGCCTGAAGGCAGGGCCCCCTTTTTGTGCCTCCCGGGCTGCATCGGGACTGACACCCAAATACTGCACCGACCATGGCTCGCAGGCCCAAATCTTCTGTAAAGTCTGTAGGGTCTGTAGAGTCTGTAGGGTCTGTAGAGTCCATAGGGTCGCTGTTCGGGCATCATCTGTTGCAGAATGGCTCTCAAGTTCAAACTTCCTTTAGGTCCCTGTTTGGGCAGCCATTTGTTGCAGAATGAGGCCTTTGTCGGGGATGAGCCATTTGTCGGTGAGTGTCAATATGAGTCATCAGCAAGTTCCATTTATTGAAGAGAGCATCAGACACTTATACAGCAAGTAATAAGCTTATGAATATTCTGTAAGCCAAGCGATCTATTGGTTAAACTATACCATCAACTCTTCCTCATTCTTTTGGGCCTACATTCCCTATTTCCCATGTCTCTCTGTCTACTTGTCATCATACCCAGCTAGGCCCAAGGACACACTATCTTGCAGGTGCAGGACTTGGAATTAGCCACGGCCTTGTACTTTTCCAATCTCTAGTCAGCTAAAATCCCAACACACACGGGCATCTTACCAGAGAAGGTTTGGAAAGGAACCAGAGAGCTTGTTCACAGATACAGCCTCCTCATGAAGAACATTGAAGCATCAGACTCTATTCAACAAGAAGAGAATCTAGCAAGAGCATCCTGCTGCTGCAGTTGTGCTCTAAGGAGAAACCTCATCTGGCGGAATGCAAGTGTCTTTCATTTCCTTCTTTCTTTGAACAAGAAAGGCAAAAGTTGTGGAAAGGGTACATAAAATAGCGAAATTGGAACATTTGTCATGCTCTGGTCAGACATCCTGGAGAGCTGACAAAGAAATTCTGACAAATTAACTCACACAGGTATGAAGGTATGGTGGAAATAACTAACTTAGAAAACAGAAAAAAAAAAGTCTCCCAGCATCAATATTGTGTCCAGAAATGTGAATATTCATTATTTTCCTGTAACAAATAGTCTCAAAACAATGGAATGACACTATGTAAATAACTGAAGGATATGGCTTGTGATATTTCCAAAACCTTTTGTACAGGGAAATGTTTACAGGGGACTACTTCAATGGAAAAAACTGAAGGATAAACTCAACAGATTTGCATGTGAAAATTCCCAGTGCCACCTATTGTCAGAGACAACAGGGTCAGGAGGGGAGTCAGTGTGGTGCTGCATGTCCTCAAATACACTTTCCCTTTGAAAAATGGGGAGGATAAATATTTGTATTTCACACTTAAAGCTCTTTTTCAGATTAGAATTAAACTCTGGAGAGGCACACACATAAATGTTTGTTCCTGATTGATGCCTTTATTTCCCAAGTCCTGCTGCTATCTGTGACCCAGAGGCAGTGATAGATAATGGTGCTCACAACCTCCTTAAAATGACCTGCCCAATGCCCTGTGCGGGCTTCTGAGGCTTTTGTCTCATTTTATAGCATACATAGCATCCTTTGCTTTTTCCTGAAAATTCATAAATGGAAGGCTTTAATGAAGCCTTGAACAGTGCATAGTCCTTGCCAGAAACTAATCTGCACTGAACCTTTTCAAGAACTCTGTTGATTGTTTGCCTTTTTATGGCAATGTATTTAAGTAATCATAATGCCTGAGTGAAAGTCTATTACTATCTGTTTACCTCAGTACTTTGACATTTCAATAGGAATTATCCTTTTTCATTTTTTATGCATCAGAACACAACAAAAAGCAACAAAAAGCCCATCTAAACAAAAGAAAAAAACCCAAACTAAACCACTAAAGAAAAAAAAAGGATAGAGTGGTACCTTGTTAGTAGTGTTTCTCTACTTATGAAAAGATTTTAGAAAAATTAATTATGGAAAGTAAAAGCTCTTAAGTTATTTCTTGTCTAAGTCCTAAGTTCTAAGTCCTACCTTGACTTCTGCTGATAGGTAACGGGGAGGCCACAGAGCTAGAGGTGGCAAATTGCCCTTCTGAAGATGTTAGGAGTCCTTGCCATGGCAAAGGAGAGTGTAGAAGCAAATGGTCACAGTGTACTTGGGTTGCAGAGCCTGGTGAGAGTTGTTCACACCATCTGCAACAAATACACTGCACTCAAAATAATTCAGCAGCAGCTCAGCACCTGCAAACATGAGGACTGAATGTTTTTGTGGGTGTGTATTCCAGAAAAGCAAGGAATGACACCAAAATGTGAGTTTGATCTCCATAGAGGCCATTCACTTAAGAGTTGGGCTCGATGATCCCTGTGGGTCTCTTCCAGCCCAGAATACTCTGTTGAAATTTCACAGAACTGGGGCAGCATGGAGAGAGGTGGATTAGCAGAAAGGGTCTGGCAAAGCACGGGGACTTGCTAAAGCAGCTGTGCCCCAGATTGGCTGTCAGGGAGCGTGTGTATCCTAGATCCTGGGGTAAATGGAGACACTCACAGACAAAAGTTTGCTTTGAAAATAGTGACAGTATTTTCATAAAATCACTTTTTAAATGTCTATCTTACTAATTTCCAGTTGAGGTTTTACTAAACTTGATAACATTTTTTCATGGAAAATGAAATATACACCATGACTGTGATGGTAAAGTCAGAAAGCTTTTGCAGATATCTCAATCAGCAAATTCTATTTTTCAGGTAAACCAGGAGTAAATATAGTCAATTCTAGGTATTATACAATTTAGCTGCATTTCAGGACTTGTTTCTAACAGTTAATAAACTAAAGAACTCAATTAACTGTGGGGAAATGTGTTGAAATTGAATATCAAAGACAAGTACCAGACGGCTTATTTTAAGATATATGAGAACAAAATCTTACACTGTTGTTAGGAAACCAACCTTTTTTGTGACAGGGAAAGGAATGTTAGTTCTAGAAAAACTTCAGAAAATAATAGATAACTCCAATGGTCATAAGAATACAAAAGCTTTTCAATAGCATCAATGAGTTCAATACAGACTCCTAAAGCCTTAACACTGGCAGAAGCATTGGAGTAACATAGAATATGTATTAATAAATATTTTCATGATGATTCATTCTATTTGTAAAATATAATAGCTAGGAAAGCATATATCTTTAAAACAGATTTCTCAAAATGAAGCCTTTACTATCAAACTCATTAGTGTGTGCTTCCTCTGCATTTAACTTTTTTTGACAGCTGAAAAGCATTTCAATACAGCCCTAAGGTTAACGTGAATACAACTTTTTTTCCAAATTGGATTTTAATAAGTATCAAATTAGAAATATATTTAGTATTTTTCTAGGTTTTCATTAGTTTCCATATCCAACTTAAAGGAAAGATAATGAGAAAGTCCAGACTTTTGGAGCCTGAAGAACAAAGATGAAAGATGAATTATAAAGATATGGTCTATTTAACCTATGGCACAAATATTCAAATAGTGAACACACACAAAGGAAATCCACCTCCACTGAAAATCTGTGTGCTGTTTCTTTCTTAAATAAATTTATTGTGAATGCAATGTGAAGTAGCTATGACTGTACATTTTTGAGATGCACAGGTATTGAGTAACCACACAGCAGCCTCATGAGCCATACAGATACAGCAGTCTCAAGGTATTAACAAAGGATTAATGTCTCTGTGTGCGTGCTATCCCTTGTTTTTATCAGCATCCTCAGAGATGATGACATTTCCAAGGCTCTGGTGCTGATACTTGTTATCTGTTGATGCTAAAATGAAAAAATAATTATTCATTTATTTCTCATCACTTAATATAACTGTAATGTAATTATAAACAGTGATTAAAAGTCTGGTTGCAATCTTTGCTGCTCATCTTACTTCAATACCATCAAAGCAGAAAGATGAAGAAATCTATCCATTGCTATATGAAAACTGTAACTTGCAGGGATAACAGTAAGTATTGCTATATTTGTCCTGACAACTGCTTAAACATCCTTGCAATCATGACAATTTTTTTGTTTTCTTGAAGTCTGCTTTCCCAGGAACATAGGAACTACTCCTACTGTTACAATCCACCATATTATAAAATATTTTTCACCATCTGCTGGAGAAACACCCTGGACACCTGTCCCCCCGGGTCCCCCCGGCCCCGCAGCCTCCCCCAGAGGATGTTCCACGTGGTCGACCCCAGAGCCTGACACGGGGACGGGGGGCTGGGGCCCTGGGGGTGGCACAGGAGGACAGGGACCCCCCGGCAGCATCCCCGTGTCCCCCAGGGCCAGGGCCTGGGCCAGGGCTCCTTCACCCTGGTACGAACGAGGCCTTGAGAGCGCTGAAAAAATCCCAAGCAAGGGAGCAGCAAAATCCAGATTTAATATTAACCAACAGCAGCACAAAGTTCCTTGGCAAGAGTCACTCTGCTCCTGACTGGGCACTTCAGGCACACCAAGGAAACAAAGCAACAACAAAACCAAACAAAATCCAGGCAATCAAACCAGATATGAACTGAGAACTGTCCCTGTGTGTGTGTGAGACACAAGGGCAGTTAGGGCAAGGATACAATGAATACGGCCTAAAGTTGAACTGAGCTCAAATGTACAGGACTGAATTTATATCTTAACCTTAACTTTGCTGGAATTCATAAAGTTAGAGGGTTTTAATGAAATGGTTAAAAAAGAGTAGGCCTCAGACAGAAGTTTTGTTAGCATTGCAAATACAGCAAAAAGTTTTCTAAGCAGTAGAGCATACGTGACAAATAACAATAGACTTCTGTAGAACTGGCTTATGGATTGCAACAAGGTTATTTAATGTATATCTTTAGAAGGTTAGCATGAATGGAGCTCTGTTCTTTGTCTCAGATGAACAAGTCTTTGTTTTACCTACCATTACATGTGTTTCATATGATTGGATAGAATTCTTGTCAATATGTGTTTCTCTATGCGTGATTGGCTGAAATCTAGGCTGAGATGGTTTTATGCTATGCCGTAATGCCACACCTCCTTGGCATTCCCTGTGGATCAGCGAACTGTTAACATCCTGTCTCCATTGTCTAACAATGTGCTGAGACTGATGTGCTGAAATAAAAAGCTCATGTCACTGGTCCAGGTGTCCCGTACCTGTTCGTGATTGTATATAGGTGCCGCGGCAAGTGGGTTCCTCATTGTGCATGGCAACTTCTCTCTTAAACATCTCTGTTTAGCAAAAGATCAGCACTTAACAGTATTTGACCTAAATTATAACCTATGACTTAGCAATTTTAAAGAGGAATACCATTTAACAATACTTAACACAGCTTATAATTTATATTAAACTTACAACTTAGCAAAAGAACAACTCTTAGCAGCATTTAACTTCACTTAGACCTTGTGATTTAACCCCACTTACAGGCCTGACTGACTCAGCTATCCAAGGCACTCCAACCCCTCAGAGAGCAGCATTTCTGCCACATTTCCCCAGCACAGGCACTCCTGTATGCACACAGACACAAAGAGTCAGTGCAAGGCACCCGTGAGCAATTCCCCTGAGGACAGGAAATGCTCACTGTGAATCCTTTGCCATCTCCCCAGCAAAAGGTGAAGGGCTGAGCCGTGAGGAGTGGGGGGATCGGCACAGGCTCTGTCGTTGTTCAGGATCCCCGAGTGCAGCAAACGGGAGAGTTCCTGGCTGGGAGAGGCCCCACTCAGAGGGAGTCACTGGCCCAGGAGAGCTCCAAGGGCTCCTTTTGGAGCGCTGAGTGCAGGGTCCCAAGAGAGGGGCTACAGTCCCAGCAATGTTTCATCCTGGCCGCACTTGGCACCAACAGCTTTCTTTGGCAGTGTGAGAACAGGGTTGTTGCGCCATGGAGGGAACGAAAGCAGTTCCCAGGGCTGCTCCTACAGAAACCAGGAGCTGGTTGGGCAGCAGCAGTGCCTGGAGCAGACAGTGTTGGTGATGAGCTGCAGAGGAGCTGAGCCCAGGGGCTGTTGGCCAAGGCCGAGGCCCAAGGCACATTTCTCAGCTGGCAGGGCGGCCTGAGAAGGGGAGGGGGGAATGCAGCAGCACAGGGCCCATGAAACCAAGGGACCACTGTGACACTGTGGGGCCCTGTGAGCCCAAGGGACCATTGTGACACTGTGGGGCCCTGTGACACCGAGGGACCATTGTAACACTCTGGGGGTTTCATGGAATCATGGAGACCACTGTGACACTGTGGGGCCCTGTGAGCCCAAGGGACCATTGTGACACTGTGGGGCCCTGTGACACCAAGGGACCATTGTAACACTCTGGGAGTTTCATGGAATCATGGAGACCACTGTGACATTTCTGAGCCTTATGGAATCGTGGAGACCATTGTGACACTTTGGGATTTCATGGAACCAAGGGGCCATTGTGACACTGTGGAGCACCATGGAACCAAGGAGACCATTGTGACACTGAGGGGACTCATGGAATCAGTGAGACCATTGTGACACTGTGAGGCCCCATGGAATAAGCAAAACATTGTGACAGTGTGAAGCCTCATTGAACCAGGGAAACCATTGTGACTCTGGGGGTCCCACAGAACCAAGAGGACCATTGTGATACTGTGGGGCCTCATATAACTAAGAGGCCTTTGTGACACTGCAGTGCTGCACGGAACCAAAGGCCCATTGTGACATTGCAGGCCCTCATGTCATCAATGGTCCATTGTGACACTGTGGAGCCAAAGCAGACCATTGTGACACTGCAAACGCCCAGGGTCCAAAGGTCAAATGTGACATTGCATTGCAGGGCTCATGGAACAGATGAGTCACGTGACACTGTGGGACCTGGGGAACCACGGAGACCATTGTGACACTGCAAGGCCTCATGGAATTGTTGGGACCATTGTGACACTGCAAGGCCTCATGGAATTGTTGGGACCATTGTGACACTGCAGAGCTGTATGGAACCATGGGCCACTGTGACACTGTGGGACCCCATCAAACCAAGGGGCCAGTGTGACACTGCAGGTCTTCTTGTAATCAAGGGGCCATTATGACACTGTGGGCCCCTGCAAAACCAAGGGAACACAGAACAGATCTGGCTGGTTTGGCCTCCTAGGGGTCACCTGATTGGTCCAACTGACCTTGGCATGATAAGCGTCTCTTCTCATCTGCTACTGAAACACTGGAACTTCATGCTTTTCTTGCCATGAAAAAGAACTCGCCTTCTCCTCCAGGCAGTCATGGTCAGAATTGGGATTTCACCTCCAAATTTCCTTATATCCAGGGTTTGTTCCCATAGGAATATTGCCAGGACAAGTCTGGCAGGCAATGGTTCCACAAGGGTCAGCTCTCATCTGTCCCTAAAACCCTGGAGAAGGCTCTGTGCTTTCCTTCCTATGAGAAAGAATTGTCCTGCTTCTCCAGGTGCCGATACCGAGATTAGGATTCCACCTCCAAAATTCCCTGTATACAAAGACTGCTCCCAGACAAAATCTGCCATTCCTCAGCAGTCTGGCTGGCCTTGGCCTAGTGAGGCTCTCACCTGCCTTCTAAACACAGGGGCTCTGAACTTTCCTTCCTATGGAAAAGAATTTTCCGTCTCATCCAGATGCCCATGGCCTGACTTGGGATTTCACCTCCAACATTGCCTTACTCTGAGAGACTGGAGGAGATTCTTGGCCTGAAACATTTCATGTTGGGGGGAGGAAGGGGAAGGTCCAGCCTTGCCCAGCCCTGGAACCCCAGCACTGCCCTGCCCTGGAACCCCAATCCCCCCAGAGCCTCTATCCCAGCCCAGCAGTGGCTGCCAGTCCCTGGCACAGCACAGGCAATGCTCCACAGCCACCTCTGCAGCCCCCAGCCCAGCTCCTGAGGGACCAAATGAGCCCAAGTCCCACCTGGGGGAAGGGCCCAGGAAGACCAGGGATATTTAAGCGGACCACAAGGCAAGCACACATCTTGACCCTTCCTCCTCTTGGAATTTCTATCTGAACACTGCTGGCATCCAGGAGTTGGTATCTGTGTTTGTGCTTCTCTGGATCTATTTTTCTTTCTCTCCTTCTGTGTCTTCTTCTTCTGTTTCTGTACACCTGCAAATTTTGATTAACAATAATTTGGACGGGCTTAGAGTTTGTAAAGCTGAATGGCCCAAGTCAATGCTTTGAGAAGTGCTTTTTGTTCATTGAATATCTGTTGTAATTTGACATGAGAAGAATTTTAAAAAGTAATATAAAACTTCTTGTGTAACTGACAATCTGTTAAACCACTAAGATACTGAACATTCCTCTGTGAAACACATATGTTAAAGGTGAAAAAACTCAGGAACCTCCTCTTTCTTTTCCAATCAATAAAGAAGTAACGGGCCCTAGCCCAGGCCCCCATCTCAACCAAACCAAACCAAACCAAAACAAAACAAACCAAGCAACCCTGCTGTGGCCTGAGCCCCTTCCCCCCTCCCCAGGCTGCCCCCTCCCCCCGCCATTGGCGCCATTCTAACCAAACCAAACCCCAACAGCTACCAAAAAGGAAAACAAAAGTGGCTACAAAACCCTAACCAGAACAAAGCTAGCCACAGCTATTAAAATCTTACCATCAAGTTCCCTCCCCACAAGACAATTAAAATCAAAAACCCCCAGAACCTACAACCCACACAAAATAACCCTACAAGTAAAATTAAACACAAAACCCCACAAAAACCAACCATAACCATAAAACAAACCCTATCACAACCCAAACACAACTTCAACCACAAGCTACTGATAGGTCAGGTGTTAATCCTTTTACTACTTCAATCCTACCTTGAGTAAAAGAAAAACAAAATACAAGCATATAAAAAACAATTAAAAACCATCAAAGTCAGTAAAGAGGAAATTAAATCCAAAATAAAAAAAAGAAAAAATACTTTATCCTTAAAACAAAAATCCTCTTATAAACTAAAAGGAAAAAACTCTTTTCATTAAAAAAAATAAAACTATAAAAAATTCAAATTCATATCAAAGAAAAACCTCCATGCTAAAATAAAACAACTGTTTAAATAACTGTACTTTCATAAAACTTTAGACAGGGGGGAAAATGTAATCCAGTACCCCCAAGAGAAGATCGCTATTCCCAGAGAAAAAAATATTTTTTAAAAGGAAATAATAAAAACATTTACTTTTAAACAACTCATATTTAAAACTATACCTCCTAAGTCAACATGGCCCATCAACAAGTTGTAAAACAGCTTGTAGCAAAAAAACAACTTCACAGTAGCGAAGTTCCCCAGACAACTGTTATCCATGACAAAATTAAGGACCACAAAAAAAAAATTTCATCGTGTAAAAAAACTCCATTAACTTAACAAGAAAACCATCTCTCCCTAAAACTAAAAAAAGACAAATCTAAAAATAGTAAACTACTAGAAATTTTCAGTTTAGTTTCTTTACATTGTCAGGTTAAAAAAAAAAAAAAGAGAAATTGTAAAGAAAAAACTGTGTTCTAAAGAATTTATTTTAATTCTTACTTACCTTTTTTCTTTCATCTGCTTTTAATAAAATTTTCTTTATACCCTTTTATATTTTCGGCATACTTTACCTTTCTCTTAATCCAATCTCACAACAAAATAAATAAATAAATAAATAAATAATTACCCGATACTAAAACCCACCACACTCATCAATACAATAATTAAGAAATTTCAAGATTAGAAAAATCTTAAATTATCAAACCAAAATCACTACGATGTCATAGTAAACCTTTTCCCAAAGTTTCTCTGATTTTCTAAAATACCCAGTAAAGGCTGTTTAGTTCTTTTGAGCTCCTGAGAATCTCTTGTTGTTATTTCTCCAGGGAGTCCAACTCAGAGGACAAACAAATGCAATTCTTTGAAATGTCACCTTGAAAAAATTGTCTGGGGGATGAGGGTCAGGGCTTGTCTGTCCTCCTTGGCACAGCCCAGGCAGGGCTTTCCCAGCCACATTCCACACTCCATTTCCCAGCTGGAGCCGCTGCTGCCTCTGAGTTGTGCTGCCCCAGCCCCAGGGACGCTCTCCTTGTCTGCCCATTCCCCCAGGGTCTCTGGGCAGGGATGGCCTCAGTGGGGGCTGCTGACGTCCTCAGCAACTTGGAGGCTGCTGCTGAATTTTCGTGCTCCAGAGGCTTGTTCAGCCTTCAGCTCTTCAGTGCAGGAATTCAGTGTCCCAGGGCTCATTACCATTGAGAACACCTTAACAAGCCAAGCGCCTGGGAATAATTTGATTTCAGTTTCCAAATCTTGTATGGTTAAAAAGAGAGATTTCAGAAGTGCATTCAACTGAATATGTTCTATTTAAAAATACTGTGAGAAAACATTTTTTAGGACCTGTTTAGTTTTTTGGGTTTTTTTTTCCCTGTTAATAGCAATCTCCACCTGACATTGAAATCAAGTACCTCCTCATGCAGTTTGAAGATATAAAAATCAACACCATTCATGGCTGACAATCAATCAGACTCTGTCCCTACCCCCACCCCACCATTTCCCCATCCAAGCCCTGGCACTCAGAGCAGCCTAGTGCAGATCTGAGCTCCCTCCAGCCCAGGCTGCACCTGCAGCTTTCAGCTCCTTGGTTCCAGCTCCCACCTGCTTTCCTTGGAGAAGGAGCTGCCTGAGACACAGAGGGATGTTCATTTATTGTCAGCCAACAAAGCCAGGGGAAGGCACAGCTCCATCAAATGCAAAAGTCATTCCTCTGCTGGATATTAAATCCACTTTCCACAGCAGACAGTCTCAGAGCAGTGGAAAACACCTTCTGTGCCCAGCACAGGTCTCAAGGTCCCCCCATACCCTCCCTGCCCTGATTCTGCCCAGATTTGCTCTTTGCACACACAAGTCACAGGCTGAAGTCAGGAGCTCCCTCCATGCCCAGAGGGAGGAAAAAAATGAAAGGGGATGAAGATTTCTCCTGTGCAGAGCCCCTGCAGTGGGAACCATAACTTATCAGGTTTGTGTCCTTTGGGCTCAGGAACTGGTGACATTCAGAGGCACAGAAGGGTTTCTTGCCTAAAAACACAATTTAAACAGGATACAGTTTAACATTGCAGCAGAGTTCTCCATGATGTCCCAGCAGCATCTGACATGTCCACCATCACCAAGGGATTTCTGTACAGGAACAGTTTTAGACAAAGACATAAGAAAAGGCAGTTCTGTGATAGATATAAACACAATAACGATGTTGATTATTGATATATTTATTTGCACTTCGGAATGATTGGGCAACTTCCTGCAGCTCAAAGCATGAAGCCAGTCAGTTGAGAGGCACTTGAATGACCAGAGATCATCTGGAGGAGGAAATCTGGGAGCAATGGGAAGCATAAATATCCAGCTCGTCTAGTGAAGAGATGTCCTTAGACATGGCCATTTCTATAGGAGAGCTTGAAACCCCAAATGGAAAAGAGAGATTTATATAATAGAATGAATACTGGTGACACCAGTAGAAGGCAAGATCAGTATTTCTTCTCCTGCCATCTGTACACCTCCAGGAAAACCCTGTTCCTGCTGGGAAAACTTTGCCATTTCTTAACAGTACTCAAATGACCCAGGTGATAAAGTTTTGCCTGTATATGATGAAACTAACAGGTATTAAAACCTGTGCCCCTTTCCAGGCAGACATCAGCTGTGTGCCCATTAAAAGGCAGGATCCCTTGTGCCCTGAGGTGCCCAGCTGGGATTGCATCTCTCCAAGAGCACCTGAGGGAGAGCAGAGCACCTTGCAAGCTGTAGGTCCCTGACAGCCCCGCAGGGCTCCTGTCCCATCAACATCTGCTCTGTTTCAGTCTGAAACAGGGCCCAGCACGGTGCCGGGATCATCAGAGAGCTGAGGTGTGTGCTGGAATTCAATGCCCTCCCCATCTCACAGCTGCCCTGCATTTCCCTCCTGCAGCCTTGGTCTCCAGCACAGCTATGGAGACTCTTTGGGCTTTGGAATGTTGCTGCAGCCCCCAAGGGCAGCTGACCTCTTCCTTTGGCACAGTCAGGCCTGGCCAGCACAGGCCATGCTCAGCAATTGCTTGTATGTGCCTGGCCTTGCTGTCAGCCCCGGCCGCGGCTGCGTGGCCCCTTTGTGGCCCTGTGCTGGCCCAGCCATGGTGGCCCAGCCCCTGTGCAGGCCCAGCCCAGGCCAGGAGCATTGTGGCTGGGAACGGCCCCTGTGCCGTGGTGCCCACAGCAGCCTTGGGGCTCTATGCCGCATGGCCTCCCTGCTGGGCAGCCTCTGCCAGCTCCTGCAGAGCCGGTGGCACCTGTGGGGCTGCCCAGACAGCCCTGCCCCGGGCTCTGCCAGCCTCTGGGCCAGCAGAGAGGCTGGCCAGGGCTGGCCATGGCTGGGAACAGGCCCTGAGCCACGCAGGAGGATGGAGCTGGGCCACAGCCAAACTCAGCCCAGGCCAAAGCTGGCCTCAGCAACCAGGGCTGCCAAGGGCTGGGCACAGAGGCTGGTGCTGGTAAATGTCCTGGGTCCCCTTCCTGCTCTGTCCATGCCACCAAGGGCACAGAGCAGCCTCCTCTCTGGGCCACTTGCCTGTTTGCAATGCCTTGCACAGGCGCTGGCCCTGCCCCACAAGGCCTGGCCTGAGTCCTGCCCCTGCACGCTCAGCCAGGCTGAGATGGACACTGATGGTTTCTGGGCCAGGCTCTCTGAGCCCAGCCCAGCTCCCTGCAAGCTCTGCCAGCTGCCCTGAGCTCTGGGCAGCACCAAGGGCCTCTCCCCAGCCCAGCCCAGCCGGATCTGGCCCCACAGCTCTGCTCAGGCCAGGCTGCTCTGGCCACTGCCCCACGGCCTCAGCCCCCGGCAAGGGCACAGCAGCAGCTGCAGCTGCCACAGGACTGAGCCCCACCATGGGGGAAGCTGCTTGGCCAAGGCCAAAGGAGGCTCCCTGGCTGCCCTGCTCCCCTCTGCCTGAGGTGCTGAGAGCTCTGCAGCCCCTGCTGCCATCCCATGTGCCCAGGGCAGCACAAGAGCCCCGGCCTTGGAGCCCTCAAGAGCTGCTCCTGCTCCAGGCCCAGGGCCGATGCCAGAGCTGGGGCAGCCACGAAACTGTGCCCATTTCTGTTCATTGCTGCTCTGATGGGGATGGATCCTCAGCCACTTGGAGGTTGCTCATGAATTTTATTCCTCCAGCAGCCTCATCTTTCTTGAACTCTTCCGTTCAGGAATTCAGTGAGAAAAGCTCATAAATATTTGTTCAAAACACCCGAACAAAAAAAGCTTCTGGGAACATTTAGATTCTCAGTTCTTCTGTGATTAATTCAATTTCAGAAGTATATTCAAAGTTAATATCCTATATTGAAAACAATGCAGATAGAATTGGTCTCTCCTGTTTTCATTTCTTGTTTATACTTTGGTATCAGCAATGTCCATATCAGCAATGTCCTCCAGCACCTTCTAATGCAGCCTGCATAGATATGAAAATCAAGACCCTTCATGGCTGACAATCAGGAACACTTTGCCTTCACCCCCTCCCCACCATTTCCCTCATCATACACCTGGCACTCCTATGGATCAGGAATGGTGGGGCCCGCAGGACCAGGGCAGTGATTCTTCCCCTGTCCTCAGTGCTGGTTTGGTAGCACCTCGAGTGCTGTGTCCAGTTCTGGGTCTCCAAGTTAAGGAAAGACATGGAGGGGCTGGAGCGTGTCCAGAGAAGGGCAACAAGGCTGGGGAGGGGTCTGGAGCACAAGTCCTGTGAGGAGCGGCTGAGGGAGATGGGGTTGTTTATCCTGGAGAAGAGGAGGCTCAGGGGAGACCTCATCACTCTCTACAACTCCCTGACAGGAGGGTGCAGCCAGGTCGGGGTTGGGCTTTTTTCCCAGAGAACAGCGACAAGACAAGAGGACAAAGCCTTCAGCTGCCCCAGGGGACTTTTAGACTGGACATTAGGAAATATTCTTCACACAAAGGGTGATTGGGCATTGGAATGGGCTGCCCAGGGAGATGAGTGAGTCACTGTCCCTAGAAGTGTATAAGGAAAGACTGGATGTGGCATTCAGTGCCATGGTCTGGGTGACAAGGTGGTGTTGGGTCCCAGGTTGGACTTGAAGCTCTCCAAGGCCTTTTGCAGCCTGATTGATTCTCTGATGATTGTGGCACTGCAGGGCCCTGGGGAAGCAAGGGGCCATTGTGACACTGTGGGGCTGAATGGAAGCAAGGAGTCCATTGTGACAGTCTGGGTCCTGGTGCAACCACAGAGGCCACTGTGACCCTGCCGGGCCTTGTGGAACCTAAGGGCCATTGTGACACTGAGGAACCAAGGAGACCCTTGGGAGAGCCTGGAAACAATGGATTCGAGGGGACATTGCTCCATTGCAAGGACTCTGGGAACTGAGGGAACAATTGTGACACTGTGATGCCCCATGGAACCAAGGGTCTCTGGTGACACTGCAGGATCTTGAGTCACCAGGGCTCCATTGCGACACTGCAGCACCAAGGAATTCATTGTGGCACACTGAGGCCTCATGAAACCAAGAGGCCACCGTGATCCTGAAGGGTCTTGTGGAACCATGCAGAGCATTGTGACAGAGCAGGACATGGTGTCATGATGGGGCCATTGTGACACTGCAGGGCCCCATGGAACCAAGGGGTCAGTGCTTCTCCTCAGGGACTCATGGAATGAAGGAAACACGTTTGACACCGTGGTGGCCCTTTGACCAAGAGGCCATTGTGACACTGTGGAACCAAGGAGAGCATTGCTGCACTGCCAGACCTCGTGCAACCAAGGATCCATTGTGACACTGCAGGGCCTTGGGGGACACGGTGAGATTGTGACACCAAGGGATGCCAGGGAACCAAAAGGAACATTGAGACACTGGGAGGCCTCATGGAATCATGGAGACCATTGGGACACTCTGGGGCCTCATGGAACCGTGGTGACACCAAGTTGTCTGGGAGTGTTGATGTGCTGGAGGGTAGGAGGGCTCTGCACAGGGCCCTGGACAGGCTGGATCCAGGGCCCAAATCCAACAATGTGAGGTTTCACAAGTCCAAGTGCCGGGTCCTGCACTTTGGCCACAACAACACCTGCAGCACTACAGGCTGGGGACGGAGTGGCTGGAGAGCAGCCAGGCAGAAAGGGACCTGCAGGGACTGATGGACAGCAGGGTGGACATGAGCCAGCAGAGTGCCCAGGTGGCCAAGAAGGCCAATGGCTCCTGGCCTGGATCAGGAATGGTGTGGCCAGCAGGAGCAGGGCAGTGATTCTTCCCCTGTGCTGGGCACAGGTTGGGCAGCACCTCGGGTGCTGTGTCTAGTTCTGGGTCCCCTGGGGTGGGGAATTAGAAGAAATTTGTATCAGGAAGAGTAAAGAAAGCCAAGGTGAAGCAAAGGAAATGGTCAGGGCAGTTTGGGGGTGGCTGCCAGGCAGCCCTGGCTCTGAGCAACAGCGTCTGCAGTGGCACAGGAAACTCCCAGCTGATGGGAACAAACTTTCTGGCTGACTGCAGAGGCCAGGACAAAGCTGAGTGGTTTCCCTGGTGTCCCCCAGCCCTTGCTGGCCCCAGGGGCTGATGGCATTTGTGCTCCCTCAGGTTCATGTCCCCACACCAACAGCATGGGGGTGCTCCCCCTGCTGTGTGCAATGCAAACGGGCTGCTGAGCCAGTGCTGCCGTGTCTGTGCCTGCAAGGATGGGGCACCTGTGTGAGCTGGGGGAGAGGCCAGGGCTGCAGAGGAGGGATGTTGTTGGCAGCTGCATGAGGACGCTCTGGGACGCTGCCCTGGGCTGTGCAGTGCACTGGGGATGGATCAGCCCCTGCTCTGCTGCTCCTTCCCGTCTGCCCCAGGGCCCTTGCAGAGCACCAGCTGTTGCTCTCCTCAGCTGCCATGGCAACCCTCAGGACAAAGCGGTGCCAGGGCTGCTCCAGGTACAATTGCAGTGACACTCACACTTGTTGGTGCCACCAGGTGCCATGGCAACGGCCACGGGGACCCGGTCCTTGGTTTGGTGCCATGGCAACCAATGCCCGGAGCTGTTGTGGTGGTTGGTGGCCATGGCAAGCTGCCCTGGGCCCTTGCTCAGGGCTGGTGTCAGTGCCCAGAGCCAGAGGGGATCCCTTGCTGGGGGCTGTGCCATGGCCACCTGCCCTGTGCCCTGCTGGCCACTCAGGCACCAGGAACCAGCAGCCACTGGCACTGCCAGGGCCAAAGGCCAGGCCAGCCAGATAGAAAGGGGCAGGGCTGGGCACTGTTGCCATGGCAACCAGCACTGGGGGGACACCTGGGTCACCTGGCCTGGCAGTTGCCATGGAACCCCCTGGCAGGGACTGAGGGCACAGCCCCTGGCACTGAGACACTGCTGGGCCGGGTGCTGAGCACAGGGCTGGGCATGCAGAGATGGTTTTGTTCTTGCTGAGCTGCAGCACAGCCAAGGCCTGTCCTGCACCTCGTCCAGCCACGCTGGGGAGGGGCTGGGGCTGCAGGGGAGCTGGGCAGGGGACACAGCCAGGACAGGGGACACCAACTGACCCCGGGCATACCCCAGACCAGAGTACTTCATGCTCAGGGTATGAAGGGGGGAATTTTGGAGGGAGGGCTTTTGCCTTCCCAGGGAACCCTTAGGCAAGAGGGGGCCCTGTTTCACCAGTGGGCAGGATCACTACCAAAGACACAGACACCAGCTTAAGGAATTGAGTCATTTATATCATGCACAGCTGCAAAGATTCACAAAAGGATAAGCTCAGCAAAGCATATCATCATTAGCAAAGAATTACAAAAGAAGCTCAGCAATCCATCATAACCCATCATTACATTTTGATGACCAATCCCTTGGTGAAACACTAGAGGTGTTTGTGGCAGACAAAGATTCTGGCTGACTATCAAGGTACACCTTACAGACATCAGTAGTACTTTAGTGACACTGTTCTTCATTCTTTTTTTTCAATCTCATTCGAGTTAGGAACAAGAATTCTGTTGTCCAGGGAGCTGGCACCTTTTTAATTCCAGAATAATGCCCCCAGGCCCTTTGCTGTTCAGCTTTACCATGCTGTGTATGGCTAACAGGGCCTGGGGGGCCCTTTCCCCTCTGGCTGGAAGGGGCCGGGTCCCAGTCCCTGAGGGGCACCCAGGCTCCTGGATGGAATTCCTGTGCAAGTCCCTCAGTGTCACAGCAGCCTTCACATGGAGCCCCGTGGATCAGAGCATTTTCCAGAGGGGCCCCTGGGGCAAACAGGGAGATCTGGTCTGGCAGGATGTGTAAAACAATATCCTGGCAGATCTACTTGTTCTCACACACAATCCTTGGCTGCAGGGACACATTCCCATTGTTCCTGCCCAGGGTTCAGGACTCAGAGTTGTCTTTCCTAGGAGCTGCTCCTTCAGCTGCCTCGGGAGGGCCATTTGGCCTCGGGACCCACACTGTGACTCCATTATTAGGGCTGCTGCACCCAAACCCTTTATTTGCACAAACAGTGGTGATTGGAGGTGGATCTCCTTTTTTCACAATCATTCCTAAAAATGCAGTATCAATAATTGTACTACCCTGTCACAGGGTTAAATAATCCAATCCTGGTCACTATTGTTTAACAGAAGTACTGTAATTTCTCCTTGATATTCTGCATCATTTCCTCCTGCCATGACAGGAACACTTGGCAAGGCCAAGCTCCAAGGGAGCAGTTACCAAAGCAAAGTGTCCTGGAGCAATCTGAACTCCTGTTTCAGTACTGACAGCTCTCATTTGCTTTGAATTTTTCCTAATGAATTCCAATGCATGAAGGCCCAGCCCTGCAGCCTCTGGGCTGGCCCTGTCAGGGGCCATCACAGCCAGAACAATTTCCCAGGCAGCACAAGTCTCACTGCCCATGGCTGGATTTGCAAACTGGGGGCAGCCGTGCACAGCAAGGGGGCTTCATTTTCCCAGTGGGCCCTTGTGAAGGGCATGGAGCACATCTGGGAGATGGGTTCTCCATGGACAAAGGTTCCCATCTCCTCATTTTTCCAACTGCTCTTTTAACAACCCCTTCACCCTTTTAACCAATCCTGCAGCTTGTGCATAATCTGGTACATGAAAAACCCTGCAGGCAAAATCACTGTATTTTTCACAGGAACAGACAAAGCACTCTGCATCACAGTATCAGCAAACTCTGCAAAAATAGCCAATTTCATCCCTTTCTCCCTTTTTCATTGTATACAATCTCACAAAGTTGACCACTGACATGAGGGTCCTGGCCAATCCTGTTCTGTAGGGTATTTAGTGTTACATCCTTGAGCAGCCAAAGCTACCAAATTAGTATTGTCAGCACTATTTCACATTATTGTTATTTTATATATAGATATACATATCGATATACATATAGACAGATAGATACAAACATATACATATAAATATATATAAAAAGACATATCTATTAATGCCTTATTATTCTATAAATACATATATTGTTATTTATTATATTGATATTTCACATGTGCAAATGCATCTGAGCTCAAGATTAAAACCTTCTTCTCTTGCTCCATGTGGGAGCATTCCAACAATAATTGCTCCTTCTGAAGGTGCTGTTTCCTATGTACTCACAACAAATTCATCTTTGTCTGCCCAAACCCACAAGGTCTTTTCCTTTTCCATGTGCAATTTTTGGATGCATTTGAAGCCATCCAGGGGTGCAGCTTCTTTTACCCGACTGCCCCACTGCCCACACAGGGATCCAACCTCAGCCCACTCCAGAGCCAGGGAACTCCAGGGAAGGGCTTCCCAGCTGGGAATTTCTGATACGACTGATTCCTCACACTGACACCGAACAAGTGACATTTTGTTGGGATCTGGCCAGACTGTGCCAGTTTTGTTTTACCAGTGGCCAAAGTCAGCACCAAGGCCACAGACTCCAACTGAAGGAATCAGTGTCATTTCCTGCAGTTCAGAGCAGCAAAGAATCACAAAAGGAGCAGGTCAGCAATGCACCCAACCATCCCAACCAAAGATTGCCTGCAGTGATTAAGAAAGATCCAGCAGCATTTACCCTCAGCCTTTACCATCCCCCAGACCCACACAGCAGCTGGGGAAGCTGTCACAGCCAAGGGCTGCAGAGCCACTCCTGGGCACTGGGAATTCCTGCAGGTGCCTCCAGCCCCAGGTGAGGCTCCAACCCCGCTGGGAGAGGGCCCAGCTCTGACAGTGCTGAATGAACAAACTGACAGCACTGCTAGTGTGGCAACATCTGCTTTCATCCTCCCCTTGGGTCCCTCCCAAAGCCTGGCCACGGCTCAAGGAGGAACCAAGGGAGCTGACTTTGACCATACAGCCCCAAACAAGGCCAGATGTCAGATTTCATGGCCTTGTCTGGCTTTTAAATACACAAGGGTCAATACATGTTTCACTAATGAGTGGCTAAATCTATCACACTGCTAATGACCATGCATCTTTCATCAGGGAGCAGATACAAAGACAACCTTTGCTTGGAAGGTTCATTCAGAGGCCACCTTTGGCTCAGGGCCTACTTCCAGGCCTCACTCAGGGCTGATGTCCAGGCCTTCGCACTTCAGGGACGTGGTTTACTGCTGGGCTTGGCACTGCTGGGTGCCCGGCTGTACTCAGTGAGCTCAGAGGGCTTTTCCAACAGAAAGGATTCTGTGATTCCATGATTATATCCGCTGCATTCAGCTGGGGCTATTTTAGCAGCATTACTTTGCTCCAAAAGTTCCCTCTTGCCCAGCTCCTGTGGCCTGAAGCTTCAGCTCCTTCAGCTCCTGGTGCTGAGCTGTTCATGCTGAACAAGACGATTCAGAGACAAGAACACAGTCCATGCAATTCCTTCTGGGACACAGAGAGGGGAGGCTGTGCAAACAGGAGCATTGTTTGCTGTGGCCTCCTCTCTGCCCTTCACGCCTTTCACTGCTTTGAACCAGCCAACAGCTTTCTCCAAGAGTGCAATGGAGCAGCAGTTCCTGCTCCCGGGCCTGGCTCTTCCCAGTCTCTGCCCTTGCCTGGTTCTGTCCCTCTTGCTGCGCCCTCTGTTCCCCCAGGGCTCGCTGGCTGCTGCCCAGGACTGTGGCACTGGCACAGATCCAGTGCTCCAGAGCCTCCTTTCTGTGCCCTTGCAGCTGCCTGGGCACAGCAGCCTTTTCCATCTGGAAGCTCCCCATGGACAGGGAGTGCCCAGCTCCGTTCCCTGCACAGCCTCCAGGAGCCCAGGGCTGCCATCTCCAGTCCCTGCTGGCACTGGGGGCTCCCAGGTGCCTCAGGCTGCTGTGACACCGCTGCACACGGGAGGGAAGAGGGGCAGGGGCTCTGCTCAAAGTCAGCTCCATCTGCTGCTGCTGCTGCTGCTGCTGCTGTGGGGTCATTTGTGCAGCCCTGGCCCAGAGTCAGGGATCAGATCCTGCCAGTCTCTTCCAGCCCTGGCTGCTCAGAGTTTGGGCCTTGGAGCCTCAGGTGGCCAAAGGCAGCTGCTGATGGTCCCTCTGTGTGCCCGTGTTCAGCAGTGCTGCTCCATCAGTCTGTGCCCAGCAACGGGGAAAAGCCTCAGCCCTGCAGGGCCAGGAGCTGCCGGGCTCTGCCTGAGCAGCTCAGCCAGCAGGAAGGGAGCTGCTCCACATGGGAACCAGGAGCAAAGGACATTCCTTTTGTAGGACATGTTTTCTACTGAAAGGGAAAAAAAAGAAAAAGAAAAAAAAAAAACTAGGTAAATTGTAAAAGATAAGAATAAAATCCAAGTGTTAGTGAAAAAACATAACATGTCAGTGAAAAAACCAAAACATAAATGCAAAGGTACATTCTTTGCATTAACAGGTAAATGATCTTTTTAAAAAGAGAACTCAGTCATTTACATTGTAAATGTGCTGATGGCATGGATCCATCTTACTGATCTCACCCGCCTTTTAAAAGATTTTGGGCTTTGTTTCCAACATTGGTATTTGAAGTTGTGCTCGAAGCAAGAGGAAATTGCTTTGTGCCCTTCCAGCTCCAAGCAGGACTGGGAATGGAAACTCTGTCAAAGCCCAAATCCTTTAGAAGATGACCTTTCTGCTCAGCCCGGGAATGAGCTGTACATTCCCTTTGAAACTGTCAGGGATTTCTTAGAGATACAAAGTCCCACTGACAACTTTTTGCTCTGGTTTGGCAGTGCAGAAGGGCAATTCTCCATCCATTAGCTCCAGACTGCACTGCCTCAGGAACACGGCCCACTCGCCAGCTTTGGTGCACTTGTGGCACTGCTAGAGGAGGAACAAAGTGCAATTTCACAATTCCAGCCAATCAAGAAGGAAGAATGGGACAGACAAAACACCCTGTGCAGATCCAGGTGTTCAGCTGGGACTGTGGAGAGTTTGGGTCCTTGCCAATTGGATGTGTGTCCCCAGCTGCAATCTCTGGGCCTGCAGCAGAGTCTCACTCACCTGCCAAAGCAGAAAGCTCAGGCACTGTGCTCACAACGGGCTCGTCTGATGCAGAGCTGTCAGAGCAATGTGAGGGCAGAGCCAGCCCAGCTGGGCCCAGGGCTGAGCCCAGCAGAGCCCTGGCAGAGCCCAGAGCAGCCTCAGCACCCGCAGAGCCCGGCTGCAAGGAGAGAAAGTAGAAACCGCCCATCAGCTGAGCGCTCCTGTGCCCTTGTGCCAAGGCCTGCGGTGCCCAGGCCATGCTGGCTGTGCCCAGAGCTGTGCCCAGAGCTGCCCATCCCTGCTGCCTTTGGCAGCAGAGCAGGAGGGCAGGACATGTGCCCAGCCTGCAGCCAGCCACGGCACATCCAGCGCTCAGCAGCTGCCCAGAGCAGGAGGCTCCTGTGCTCGCTGCCAGCTCCCAAAAGCTCTGATCCCACCCTGCCAAGCACACAGGGACCCACCTCACACCAGCCACGGCTGGAAGAAAAGCTGCTCCCAAACCATGTCCTCAGCCTTCTCCAAGGGCACGGCCCATCCACGCCACAGCTGCTCCCAAGCACTTCCCCATCCACACTGGACCACCTTGAACGCTTCCTCTGGAATAACAACCAACACATTATTGAAAAAAGATTAGATGCAAAAAGGGAAAACCATAAAAACGCTAAAAACTCTTAACTCTGTCAGGGCCTTGAGGAAGGCCCAACCCCTGCATGCCAAGTAAAAACCCACCCACTGGTGAGGGAAGCCCACACTTTCTTTCTTCCCCCCTGCACTGCCCCCAAAATCACAGTGACCCCAAAGCAAATAAGGGCAGTGGAGCAGCCCAGCCCTTCCTTGGCTGCACAGCAAAGCAGCTGTGCACAGGTTCTGGAGTCCCACCTCTGCTCCCACCATGGGGCTTTGTTTGTGTCGGGCTGGCTGCCCCAGCCCCAGCCCCAGCCCGGGGCACGGTGGGTGCTGGGGGCTGTTGGCAGGCCCAGGAGCCCACTCCCATTTCGTACCCACCCCAGCCCATCCTCCCAGCCCTGCCAAAAGCAGCTGGGTAGCGACTGAAGAATGAGCTGCATCTGCCCCAGCAAAGGGGGAGCCTTTGGTTCCCTGCCATGCTGGGCAATTCCCAAATCTGGCAGAATTTCCCCAGATGGGTACTCATCTGCAAATTCCCTGTGGAGTTTGGCTTTGAAGAAGGTGCCAGAATCAAAGTGCATCACCTTCAGCCTCCCGTGGCCAGGTTGAGGAAGAGCTTGTCATCCCTGATGTCACCCTCGCTGTCTCCAGCAGCAGCAGCAGCAGCAGCATCCCTACCCAGTACAGCTTCTCCTGGGGCTCCTTCTCCTTCCCTGGGGGCAGACCAGGCTCTCAGGGCTCTGCCCAGGGCCCCAGCTGTCAGGGAACCAGGACAAGCAAAACCAGCTGGGATGGCGGCCACCAGTGCTGGGCAGAGCAGCTCAGCTCCAGCACAAGGGCTGTGTGTTCCCATCCCATGACCCCGGTGCAGTGACACTGGCAGCACAACAAGCTCTGGGTTCCTTTGCTTCTCATTGCCAAGGCATATGTGGAGCAGGAACTTACCAGGGCTCTGGATCAAAGTGTGCCTGTGGCTCTCTCCCTTCTTCTATGGCAGAGGAATATCCCACATCCAAGGATGACAGAACAGGTCTTCCAGTGCGGGTCTGTCCAAGGAGTTCACAGATAAACACCACCTGATCAGATCTTTGCACTCTGGGGAGAGAAAGCAGAAACTGCCTGTCAGCCAGAGAAGGCTCCTGTCTGCTTTACCCCACAATTCCCATGCCCAGGCCATGCTGGATGTGCTCAGAGCTGGGCCTAAACTTTCCCATCAATTCCCTGTTTTGGACGAGAGCAGGACATGTGCCACCTCCTCAGCAGCTGCCAGAGTGGGATGCCCACGACCCCGCTGCTGGCTCCCAGCACTGGCATTCCCCCCGTGCCCAGAGAAGAGTATCCACCTTGAGAGAGCCTTTGTGGCAGCGGGAGCTGGCCCCAGCTGAGGTTCTGGCCCCTCCTGAAAGGGTGCTCCCCGCAGACCATCTGGTGCAGCAGGATGCCCAGGGACCAGACCGTTGCTGCCCCGCCATGGTACCAGCCAAAGTCGTTCCATTCCGGGGGGCTGTAGGACAGTGTTCCTATGGAATACAGATGGAGTTCATCAGGGGGATGCTGCTGTCCCAGAGCCTGGCCCCAGCATCCCTGGGTGTGTGGGGGCTGCATCAGAGGCACACAGGGTGACCACTGCCCTCTCGCCAGCACCTGGGACTTGTGCACAAAGTTAGGGTTGGAAAAGAAGCCTCTGGTGTTGGAAGAGGGCAGCCCTGGCTAGGCCCGACCATGACATGCAAAGGAAAAACCCACTCCATGCTGGGGAAAAATCCTGCCCTTATCCTCCCTGCCTGCATTGCCCCAAAAATATTATGAAGCCAAGGGAAACAGGGTGAGTGGAGCAGCCCAAGCCCTTCCTCTCGTCTGTACACCAAAGTGGCTGGAGCACAGGTTCCGCCCTCCCTCTCTGCTACCCCACCCACGGGGGTTTTGGTCCGGCTGGCTGCCCCAGCCCAGCCCTAGTCCTGGGCAGAGTGGCTGGCAAAGGCTGCCAGCAGGGCTGGAAGATGGCTGCCCACCCAGCCCCACTCTAAAGCAACTCAGCTGAAGATTCAGTGCCCTGACTGGCAGCAAAAGGGAGAACTCCCGCTGCCACAGCCAGCTTGGGCTGGGAGATGCTGGGCCATGAGATGTCAGCAGCGGGAGCACAGCCCTGTGTAGGCTCACCTGCAAAGTGAGTGTAGACTGTGTCCTGCAGGTAGGTGCCACAGCCAAAGTCAATCAATTTGGCCTGCCTGGTGTCCAAGTCAACCAGGATGTTCTCTGGCTTGATGTCGCGGTGCAGGACCCCGCAGCTGGTGCAGTGCCGCACGGCCTCCAGCACCTGGCGGAACAGCTCCCGCGCCTCCTCCTCGGGCAGGAACTGCCGTGCCCGAATGAAACACTGCAGGTCCTGACACTGCTCTGGCCGCTCCAGCACCATCACGATGCAGTTGGGGAGCTCGAGCCACTCCAGCAGCTGGACCACACCGGGGAAGCCAGTGGACACCTTGGCCAGCAGCACGATCTCCAGGGGTGCGCTGGTGCCGTCGGGCTGCGGGAGGAGCGCGATGCTGTCAGTGGGGCCGATGCTGTGCCAGGCCTGGGGAAGCCCTCAGCCAGCCCGGGATGCTCTGCGCCCTGCGCTGGCCCCACGCCCGCTCTCCCTCGGGGCCTCCTGGCGGCGCCCACCGTGCCGGGCCCCGGCTCATCCCTGGCCGGCAGCCCCGGCTGCCGGCCCCGCTCACTCACCAGCTCGCCCCAGTGCCGGACGCGGTTCCGTGGCACCCTTTTGATGGCCACCTGCAAGCCAAGGGCAGCAGCGGTCTCAGCTCGCCGCCCGCACTGCGAGCCCCATCCTCCGCCCTCCGCCCTCCTCCTTCTGCATCCCCTCCTCGTGCGCCCGCCGCCGGCCCCGCCGCTCACCGGGGCGCCGTCCAAGAGCCTCGTGGCCGGGAAGACTCTGCCGAAGCCGCCGCGCCCCAGCAGCGATCCCAGCCGGTACCGCTCCTGCAGGGCCTCCTGCGCCGTCCCTGCGGGCGGGACGCGGCTGTCAGCGCACGGCCCGGGGCCAGCAACGGCCCCCGAGCGCCCCTCACCCGCCCCGAGCCGGCCATGCCCAGGCGTTCGCTCCCAGAAACGCGGCACGGGAGGCTCGGGGCCGGCGGCCGCGCTGCCGAGCGGCGGAGCTCGGGCCGGGGAAGCCGCAGCGGAGGCGGCGGAAGCGGCCGCACCGCCTGTGTCCTCCGCGGGCCCCGGGAGGAGCCGGGGCCGGGGCCGGGGCCGGGGCCGGGGCCGGGGCCGGGACTGGACCCTGCGTCGGGTCTGGGGCCGGGCTCGGGCCAGGCGGAGGCAAAGGGCGGCGATGCCGCCCCCGCCCCAGGCACTGATGCCCGCCCAGCAGCGCCACCGCCAGTACAGCCCGAGCCGGGCGCAGGCAAGACCGCGGCGGCACGGCCGGGGCCGGGCACGGGGCAGCCCCGCCCGGGGCCGGGGGCGGGCCGGGGGCATGGCCCGGCCCTGCAGGGGAGAGGGAGGCGGGGAGAGGAGAGGGATGCCGGGCAAGGGACCCCGAGAGAAGGGTGCCCGACAGCGGGAAAGGGAGAGAGAGAGAAAGAGCAAGAGAAAGAGAAAGAAAGAGAGTATTCAGAATATCTCTTTGCTGCCGCCGCTTCTGCTGCCGCCGCTACTGCTGCCGCCGCTGCTGCTGCCGCCGCTGCAACTGAAGCACCGGGGCCGTTCGTCCCCATATCCGTTCCCCGCTCGCCCCACGAGCCCCACGTTCCAACCCCGCGCGCCCCGGGGACAGCCCCTCCGTCTGTGCAAACACGGGAACTTTGCAGCGCTGAGCCCAGATGCAGAGCCCTGACTCCTGCCCTCTGGCACAGCGATCTCCTCACTCGCTGCTGTGCATTGTCCTTGCTGAGCATCAAACACTGTCGGGCCACCTTCCCTTGGGGTAGGATTCCTACCTGACCCGAGCACTGCACTTACATTTCCAGTGTTGCTTTCCTGTAAAAACAGGGGAAGGAAAACTGTGTGTGGCTCATGGTATTTTAGTGTCTAAAAATCACTAAGTCACCAATCTTAGAGGTGAGGTGCATCTGGAATTACTGGGATGCAACATAGAAAAGGGGAGCATAGAAATAAATAGAGGAAAAGATCTTGGATTGTTTCTTTCATTTTCATTTCACTTCTGGAAAGCTGTTTCAGTTCTCCAGGAATCTTCTCCTGTCTGCTCTTCCCAAGAATCTCTCATGGAGAACAACGTCAAGCTTCTGTCACAAGATTTGCCACCAGGAAATTACGCCACTGGTGAAATTTTCATGATGACTGTTTGTGCTGGCTTAGGGCAAATTTTGGGAGGAAATCTCCAAAAGGGGTCCGTCTAGAAAGCAAGTTCAAATGGCCCCTCCCCCTACTAGTTCAGGAAAAGACTTCCCTTGAGAAAAGTGAAAAAACCCCCAGTTTATTAAACAAGTAAAGTATTCACAAGCATGAAAAATGAATAATATTAAATCAAACCTCTGACAGTGGTGAAGAGATGGCAAATTCAGAAAGTTCTTTTTGTGGGTTGTAGTTGGCTCACTTGGTCTCTTCTAAGTCCCTCTGGTGCTGGAATGCAGCGTCCCAGAGCTCAGGGGGGCACAGGTGTGAGCTGCTGCCAGTGTTTTTCTGGGTTTTTAGTCCAGAGCAGGTTTAAACAGTTCCAAGAAAAAGGAATGCCACAGTCCGAGGAACTTCGCTTCCTAAGCTACCTAAAACCAAATTGCTAGACCTGGGCTGTGAAGGCATTGGAAAATTTCCAAATCTGGGCACTGGCGGTCCCAGCAAACACCAGAGCTGGATGATGCTGGTGCCAGAACTTGCAAATTTCCAAACTTTGGCTTTCTGTGCCAGCAAATCACTGGACTTGGGCTGTGCCAGCACCAGGAAGATTTCAGATCCGGGCGCTGGCACTGCCAGCCAACACCAGATCTGGGTGGTGTCATTGCCAACGACAGAAATCTGCCAGATTTGGGCTCTGCTGGCACTGAGAAATTTCCAAATCTGGGTTCTGGTTACATGAAACACAAGATGTGGGGGCGGTGCCAGACCCAGTAGCAGGAAGCTGCCACAGGTTTTGGATTTCTGTGCCAGCAAATTGCTGGACTTGGGCTGTGTCAGAATAGGGACATTTCCAGATCTGGGCACTGGCAGTGGCAGCAAACACCAGGTCTGGGCACCTGTATTGGCATCAGGAAATGGCCAGATTTTGGCTTTCTGTGCCAGCAAATTGCTGGACTTGGGCTGTGCCAGCACTGGGAAATTTCCAGATCTGGGCACTTGCCCAGCAAACACCAGACCTGGGCGGTGCTGGTGGCAGTGCCGGGAAGCAGCTGGGTTCTGGCTTTCTTTCCAGACAATTGCTGCATTTTTTGCAGCTAGGTTTTGCTGGCACTGAGAAATTGCCAGATGCTAATTTTCTGTGCCAGCAAACTGCTGGAATTAGGCTGTGCTGGCATCTGAAACATTCCCGATCTGGGTACTGGCGGTGTCAGCAAACCCAAGATCGGGTTGCTGTAGGTACCAGGTCTTTGCTTGGGTTTGACTTTCTTTGCCAGCAAGTTACTGCACTTGGGCTGTGCCAGAATAAGGAAATATCAAAATCTGGGAACTGGCAGTGCCAGCAAACACCACATTTCAGGAAGGACTGGATCTGGACCCGTTCCCTCCCGGCCCACCTCCCTCAACAAGGTGCCAGAGGGGCTGGAGAGCAGCCAGGCAGAAAGGGACCTGCAGGGACTGATGGACAGCAGGCTGGACATGAGCCAGCAGTGTGCCCCGGTGGCCAAGAAGGCCAATGGCTCCTGGCCTGGCTCAGGAATGGTGTGGCCAGCAGGAGCAGAGCAGGGATTCTTCCCCTGTGCTGGGCACTGGTTGGGCAGCACCTCCAGTGCTGTTTGTAGTTCTGGTGCCCCCAATTAAGGAAGGACATGGAGGGGCCGGAGCGTGTCCAGAGAAGGGCAACAAGGCTGGGTAGGGGTCTGGAGCACAAGAGCTGTGGGGAGTGGCTGAGAGAGCTGGGGTTGTTTATCCTGGAGGAGAGGAGGCTCAGGGGAGACAAGGTGGTGTCAGGGCACAGGGTGGACTTGATGATCTCCATGGCCTCTTCCATCCTTGCTGATTCTGGGATTCTCTGGAACCACCCTTGGAGCAGTTGCAGGAGGAGCCCTGGGCCTCCTCTTCAGGAGCTCCAGCAGCCCAGGTCCCTCAGCTTCTCCTGCCAGCCCCAAAGCCCATCCTGTCAGTTCTGCAGAGCCTCTGCAGCTCCTCCTCACTGCCCAGAACAGGGAGCCCCAGAGCCAGACACAGCAGCCCAGATGTGCCCTCCTGGCCTGGGGTGCCTCTGGCAAGGGAGCAGCGCCAGGCACTGCGGGAGCCTGCAGACAATTGATCTGAAGGCCAAAGCTCATTAGCTCCTTCTGAAAGAGCAGGAACAGTTCCTCATTCCAATGTGGTGGAATGCTGAGCACCACAGCTCCAGGTGAGGACTGGACACAAGTTTGCTCCCACTGAGTGCTGTGATGGGTTCTGCAGGAGCTCTGGGCTCCTGTGCTTGCTAGGCACAATGAGGAGAGAAGGAGCCAAGTGCACTGATGTGGAAAATGGTTTTGTAGAAAGTTTTTAGAGCCTAATAGAAGGCCCACACAGTATGATTATATATATATAAATCTTGAGACAAGAAATGGTAACTTAAAAATTTCCATGGAATAGGACAGATATTGTTGAGAGAGAAATGGAGCTAGATAAAAGTTTTTAAAGATGGCCTTGCAAATAAGACTTTGGAAAAACAGAGCTATGAAAGATGCATTGTAGTGGGACCCACGAGGAGTAGTTTCAAATCATTGGCTTTAAGGCATCTACAACATGGCATGGCAAAAAGGCTGATAGACCAAGAAACACTTATAATGTATTATAATTAGGAAGTAGTTGGCTTCTGCTTGTGATGGCGTGAATGATAACATCTGTATTGTCTCACCCTTCTCATGAGACTCAAAATGGAATACAAGTTTTTAAAACACCTCTCAGTGTCCCCATCTCTAGGTCAAGAGAAGAGTATTATCCAACACACTGACACACCTTTGCCTCGAGCATAACCCAGCCAGGACCAAACACACTGAAAGGTTTCCCCTGTGGCCCATGTCTCGAAACATCAGGTCTGCTGTTTGACAGCTCAGGTTGGTTTGGTGTCAAGGAGTTTCCCCCAGAAATACTGGGTTTGTCCTCCTCTGCGCCTTCCCCTCAGCAGCCTTGGGGATGCTCCTGTATGAAGCCATCTGTCTCACACAGTTTCAGACAACTTCAAACAGGATATTGTGCAATAAGTCGTCTCCTCTAAAGTGTTCCAACAATCCCTTTCCAGCAATAGCAAAGTATTACTGATAGATGAAAGTGGAAAACCCCCAACAGTTTATTAACAAACAGAATCCCCCCATGACGCGCGTTACAAGAAGGCGCCGGGGTCTCTCTCGGAAGAACAGGAGCTGTCACGGAGCAGTTCCAGCAGCTGATGGAAGCTCGGGGGCTCGTCCAGCGTCGGCTTTCTCCCATGGCAGAGCTGCATGGAGCAGGCAGGGCAGTGAAGCAGCTGGGCTGGAGCCCCTCGCTGCCTTTTCTCCCCGGCGTGGCTTAGCTCACAGACTCTCGGGCTGGGAGCGGGGCCGCTCCGCTCCTGCCGGCACCGTGTCCCTGGGCTTGGACAAACAGTTTCCTGCCAGGAGAGCCCTGCACACTGCTCCACAGATCTTTCATAAAGGCCCAAACAAACTCCAAACACTCTGTCTGCTGCAGCTTTTCACAAAGGGCTGCAGAAATCCAGGACAGCTGCAAGTGAGTGTCGGAAGGCTCTTGTCTTGTTCCTGTCAGCAGAATTCTTGATGATCTTGTGCAATTTTATTCAGATGTAACATGAGAGCTGAGGGTTTTTTGTTAAAATATTTCTTGATGAGTAACAAGCCTTGGGAGCATGAGGTGCAGGACTGACATGTGAAAGCATGAGCATATCCTCCAAAGTGGCCAGTCTAATTGTCCATTTTATTACTCTTGTATTTACTCCACACTAATGAGGAAAACCAAGCTCTGCTTGGAGGCAAAACAGGCATGGGATACACTACAGTCCCTCGCAGGCTCAGCAGGGCTGGCAGTGGCCAAGCAGGCAGTCTGCTTCATTGTGAACCACTACAGAGCTACATCCCAATCTGGTTTAAGTAGTGTGGTATTATTAAGAGCTCCTTTTCTGCATGAGATACAGAAAGGACATCCCAAATGATCTTCATGCAAGCATGCAGTAAAGAACTGCTCCTGCTATCCCAACGAAGCGTTTGCTTTGGCAATTACACTCTTCCCATTCATCTTTTGATGCAGACACCTCAGGATTTCCCCTACACCCTTGCAAGGCTGGCAGTCGCTGTTTCCCATTTCCTGTTCTTCCCTAGAGATGGTGCAGTGGCTGCTTTGAAACAAAAAGCCCTGGGATCTGGACAGCTTGAAGGAGCATGAAATGCTAATTAAGTGCTGATATTGGTAACACCCAGGTCTGCACTGCCCAGTTCTCTGCAGCAGCAGCAGCAGGACCACACATCATTCCTGTTGGTGGATGTTCATGCTTCTGGTGTGCAAGAGCAATGACTTTGAGGAGGGACAAAAATGCCCCTTTTCAAACAGTGGCTGTGCAAGGAGATGTGAAGTTTCACAGCCTTTTCTAGGATATTTAACAAAGATCTAAGAGAATATTGTGGCATGGAGCAGGTCCCTAAATTTGTCTCCAGAGAAATCCCTAAAGGGCACATTCACTCTGCTGCTGATGGCAACCCCATGAGCTCATGTACCAATTTTCCCTGCAACGTGCTACCCTGCCTGGGCTTTACTAGGCCGGGACTAGGCCCAGAGCTAAGCAAACACATGCAGCCAGGTGACATTGTCTAACATCAGAAGCTGGCGACCATGAGGACTTTGCTGTCAAAAGGTTACAGTTTGCACCGGGCCCAGAAGTGTTTTTCCCTAAGGCAAAGCAAATTGAAATGTGAAGTTTCAAAGCTTCAAATGACTATGAAAGGAAACTGCAGAATAATTTCTGGAAGGGCAGCATTGTCAATGATCATGCAGCCCACCAACAGCTGGAGCTGAATCCAGAATTGCTTCTTCCAGCTGTGCAGGAATTCATTCCACTGGCAAGTACTGGTCCATGGGAACAAATGATCCCCTAGCTCTGGGCTGAATGGCACCCAGGCTGCAGTGCAGATTGGAGGAGACCTTGTCACTTGTTAGTGGCCTCCCAGTGCACTCATCCTTCTGCAAACAAGGGGCAAACAACACAGCTGCACTGCTGTCCTGGGTAAATATACATACAGGTGATTTTGCCAAAGCAGTGCATCTTTTCCCAGTGAAATACACGAACTCTTCTTACCTGTGGAATTGATATTGAAGACACCTGTGAGCCAGATCTGTGGGAGATTGCAAAGGAGCAAAGCTTTGGGATTTGGGCACACTTCTCTTGGTTTCTTTGCTCAGGCCTTTGGTGAGCACAGAACACACCTAGGTAGAAAACCTTTGACTAGACAGGATCTTTTGGATCCATTGTCCCCCACACAGGTCAATGTGTGGCCCTGTTGTAATGCCAAGTAACAAAGAGCAGCACAAATGACACAAAGAAAAGATGGCCAAAGAGGAAGAGGAGAGGCCCAATGAGGAAAGGATGTGGTGAGACACTGGCACATTGAGTGAGCTGCACTCCCATAATCTCTACGCTGGCAGGTCCTGGTCTCACATTCTCCTTTTGGTTTTTTCAATTTTGTTTATTTATTTACTTTTTTTCATCATCAAAATAAAATATATACAATTAAAAATATGTCATCAAAACTTAAAGACAGAATCAAACCACATTAATTCAAAACTACATCTAAAGATCCGAATCTATGTACAGCTGTAACTATGAAGCCTAACGCATCAATCCTATTCTTCAAACACTCTTCACACAGGCAGCAGCTTCTTCCTGAGCTTGGAGGAAAGAGAGCTCTTCTGGACGGGAGGCAAGGACTTTGTGGGTGAGGGAACATCGGAAGTGTCCTGAGAAAACTTCTCAGTAAGACTGCAACCAGTCAGATCTGCAAAGTGGAGACACAAAGTTTAACAGAGGCCACCATGCAAACCTAAAGCATCTGAAGCTCTGTATTTCATGGGACACATTTCCTGGAAATGTCTAAACAGCTGCACAGGGAAACATGCTCCTGCTGGCAGACACTGAGGCAGGCCAGGGCAAACCCTGAGGCACTTGCCCAGAGCTGGCACAGGCACAGCCTGGCCTCTGGGCTGCCCTGGGACAGCAGGGAGCCCAGAGCCCTGTGCTCCCCAGGAATGGCTCAGCTGCACACGCACCCTCCTGCTCCTCTGCTGCCCCACAGCTCAGCAGCCCTACAGCTCCAGGGGCACTGGCAGCAGCACAGCTCATTGCAGGGGCACATGCAGGGCACAGCTGTTCCCTGGCAATGTGCACAGCCTCTCTGGGCTGCCACAAGACCCTTCCTGCCAGCAGAGACTGGCCCAGCTCCCCCCTCACCTCTGTGTGAGGCTGAGCCATGATTGCCTTCACCCTGTCCTCAATCTGGAGCTGCTTCAGGCCCCCCATGCCATGACTAAGAAATGTGATGGAGAGAGCAGGGGCAGATGAACACCCTTCCTTAGGATTTCATCATTTTTGGCACAGCTCAAAAGGCAAATCCAGAGGTGTCCAACCCTGCACTTCCTCAGCTTTCTGGAGAACATCTCACCTTCACCAGCCCAACATTTTTGAGAGGTTTTCCCGCACATGTGGAGGCTTGCTGGCAGCACATTCCTTCAGCTGGGTGCCCATCACCTTGCAGAGGGCAGAGGCGAGCTTGGTGGCCACGGTGCGGACGTTGGCGCTCCGCACAGGCAGCGCCTTGTTCTCCAGGCAGGACCAGAGCACGGGCAGGGCGTCGCGCTGGACGACTTCAGGGCTCCTGGCATGAACCCCCTGCACAAGCACTGCCGGGACAGAGACACAGCTCCTTACCCACCAGCCTCACTGCAAACAAGGATCCGCCTCTGCTTCTGCTTCTTGCCAGCCTCTCTGGCCAAGAGCAGCAAAATAGCGCCCAGAGCCCCTTGGTCCAGAAATGGGCAAAGCAGCTGATCATCCTGGAAACAGAACCACCAACCCCTCAGCACTAATTGCTCCAACCAGAGCCCTGTCCCTGTGGCAGACTTCCTACCTTTACTAAATTATTTCACAATCTCTGCATGAACAATGAATGAAATGTCCAATTGCCTTTGATTTCCATTAAGAAGTTGTCTAAACCCACACTGAAGATTTGGAAATGCACCATAGAGAGGAAATGGAGAGATTTCTAATAAAAGGGATGATTCCAATTTTTGTAACTTTGATGTCAAGTGCCAAATGTCTAATCTGGCTCTTCCCTGTGCTCAGTGGCACACAGCAAAGGGCAGGATTAGAACACACCTCAAAACTCCAGCCCACCAGAGATGGCTGCTGCCTGACAGCTGGATGAGAAACATCAGTGACCAGCTGGGGTCTTTGGCAGAATGCTTTTGGGGCTTCCTACAAAGAGCTGTTTCAAACCTCAGGGCGTCTTCGATAATTACTCAGACCTCATTGCTGTGGCATTTGAGCATCTCCACATTCTAATGCCATTTCCCCTCCCAATGGTAATGGCATTTTTTCTTATAATGTCCACTGAAATAGGGGCATAGAGAAAGAAAAATGCTACACAGGGGACTGAAATGTAACCAAAACATTTCTCTGAAATCTCTCTGCCCATTTTCTGAACTGAACTATATCAAGCACAGACAAATATTTGCTACCAACAGGCTTCTTGCATGGCCGATTTTGCTGAGAGATCAAAACCTGAAATGCTCTGGAGACCATTCTTATTTTCTGATCAGACAAAATGTTATCTAGCAACCATTTATTATCCTGTGGTGGAAGAGATTTCATTTTCTCTATGCTGTTAATCCATCAGCAGTCATCAACATTGAAAGAGCTCCTGCAAGTACCCAAAACCAATTCTGCTAAGCAGGAAAGGGTTATGGTACCCATTTTAAAATGGGAATTCATTTGAATTTAAATGCAATTAAAGACATCGGTGACTACTGAATGTGAGGAACAGCTGTCTGTTCCTACTAAATCTCGGAGAGAACATCTGCTTTTTCTAAAGTAGTCCTAATTTATGGTTTATTCCTTTATTTGAAAAAGAGATCAAAAGAACTGCTAAACTAAATGCCCTATTGCTGGAGATCTACTTTATTCAAATAATCTTTAAAGGACCTTTGACATTCCGAATCACTGAACATGCCCTTTTGAGATTCCTAATGAAGACACAAAGTGTATGAAACCTTGCATTCAAAGATGTTGGCATAATTAGCAGTGGATTTAGCCCCAGTTGAAGCATGGCTATCAGTCATCCTCTCTACTATATATTGAGATTATCCTTTTTCCATTCCTTGGCTCTTGCTGACATAGCAAGCTCCTCTGAGGAATCAATCATCAGCTGCATTTGTAGCATTTTGGGCAGCGCTGACACAGGCAGACACTGTTTGCACACCCTGAAAGGCTCAGTCCAAGGCCACTCTGACAGCACAGGCAGGGAGCCTCAGCACTCTGCTTCTGTCCCTGTGCCCCAGAGGCAGCCTTGCACTAAACCCGTGCCTCTGATACCTCTGTTGAGTTCTGGCCTAAGCTGTGACCCCCAGGCTCTGCACGGTTCAGCCTCAAAACTTTCCAAGAGAAAAACAAGAATTCTGTGAGGACAAAACAAACTGATGCCCTGAGACAGCATTGGCCACCATTTCCCCTCAAAGATCACAGATGTTCCTGAGCTTCCCAGAGAGGAGCCAGCTGGGGTATTTTTAGCCCTCCCTTTGCTGGAGGTGGTTCTGAGATGCCCCAGTGAGAGCTCAGCCCCAGGCCGAGCGCTGCCCCCATCTCAGGTGCTGCCCAGCTCTGCAGCAGCCAGGGAAAACCTGCCAAACCCACCTGCCTTGGCTATGGGGCAGCAGGGACACGCTCAGCACCTCCTGGTTTGGAGGAGCTGCTCTGCTGTCTGCTCACAGGCATTCCCTGTAAATGCTCCCTGGGAAGAGCTCTTGGCTCAGAAGAGGAGGCCATACCTGTGATACGCTCGGTGACATCCAGCAGGGCTTGGCCACTCAGGTGATTCCATTGGTAGCTGAACTCTTTCAGCAGTGACACTTGATCTACAAGGGAAACACACGTTTCTGCTCACTTTTCTCAGGTCATAGGAGCAAGGACAGTGGGGAGGGAAAGGGCAGGGCCAACCCCATTTTAAAAAATGAAGTACATTTCTGTGGATATTTGAATCCTTTTCTTCTTTCCTTCTAGCCTGCTTGGAAGGGTTTTAAATTCTAAAAGAAAAGCTCTCCTCTCACAGTTGTAAATACAAACTTTTCTGCTGTAGCAGGAGCTGTGTTAAAACATTTTACAGCAGGGACCTCGAGAGTTCAGTCACATGGAAGCAGTGAAAAGGTTTTGCATCCCAGAGCAAAAAGGAAGAGCTCCATACTTGGGTCACAGAAAGGCACTGAGTCAGGCAGTTCCTGAGTTCACAAAGCAGCTGGGGAGGAGCAAGTGGAAACTCCTCTTGAAGACCTGCCTCTTCAACACTCCTTTTTTCAGGCATATTTCCCCAGTACAGCATTCTCAGAGCTGACATAAATTTGTGCGGCAAAGGAATTTAGAGCAGCCCTTGTCTATGTAGTTAATTGCTGTGGCCATCCTGCCCCATGCAAAACCACATGTGGAACAAGGCATCATTGACAGCTGGGTTTATACCTGTTTGTTTTGAAGAAATGGACTTGGTGAATCATCAGTTCCCCTTTAAAAACAGAAGACAAAGAAGAAAAGTGGAAAATAGGCAGCTAATGCCTGTAATGTAGAGCCTTGCAGGTGGCTGCCCTGCATAGGCTCTGATGGGTCAGTGTCCCTTCATGCCAACAGCAAAGCTGTTCATTTGGGAAGTCAGACGGGGCCCAAGCAAACTCCAAACCCCCTTTGCCTCTGAACTGTAGCAGAGCTGTAGTCCAGGACTTGCTCTTCAGACAAGCAGCACAGAGCCAAGGGCTCCTGGGACTGTTGGGAAATGCTGATCCCATTCCAGCCTGTTGGGGATGGTGCATAAGGACTGCACCCGCACAGCCTCTGGTGGGTGTCAGCTGCAGTGTTCCACAGACAAGAGCAGCTGTCAAGGCACTCAGCGCTCTCTTGTGCAGGAGAGACAGAGACGAAGCTGAGGAGAGTCCCTGCCAGGGCTCAGCCTTACCCAAATGAGCAATGGATTCTTCCAGTGCTTTCACAGCTGCCCCACGAACCCTGGGATCCTTTGAGTTCAGGTTCTTTGTTATTCCTTCCACCAAACCAATGATCACCGGGTTCAAGGCGTCTTTCAGGGCTCCTGTGATTTCAGCCAGCATGTCCAGTGCCCTCTGCTTCACTTTCTTGTGGCTGTCAGATATTCTCAGGACAAAATAATCAAAAATCTGTGAAGAGAACAAGCAACGTGAAAGCTGGATTCAAATGTCCTTGTTTGAAGAGTGGATGTACCAGTCAGCAATGTCAAAGACGAAAGTGATCCTTTCTGTCAGGTCAGCACTCGCTTGCACAATTTCACTGTTTTCCTGTGGGCCACTCACTGGAATGGTGGCACAACCTCATGCTGGTTGAAAGATTTTCTTCTGTCTTTAAGAGGTTTGGCTGGGGACAGAATAGTTCCTATGGTATTTCTCTCCATCTATAAATCATTGAATCAATTCCATTGATTAATGCTAAAGAGTACCTTTGCTTTGAATGGAAGCAGATGTTTACAATGCCAGTTTTCTATACAGTTGCCTCAAGTACTGAGGGCAATTATGATTTTGCCAAAACAATGGCTGGAGGAGATCTAAGTGTTCTTTTGTTTGAGTTGTCTCTAAGCCAGTGTCTGGAGAAGTGCAGGGCTCTGATCAACTCTTCCAGGATCCAGACCATTTCTCTAAGTAACAGGTGGATTCTAAAATGTAATGTGCTGTACAGCTCTCATTAGAGCAGGTTCAGTCCCTTGACAGCCACATTATCAGGCACCTTTCCCTGGAAAAAGGGAAAAAGCAGCTACTGGGAAGAGAAGGCAGAGATGAGTCCTTAGCTGTTTTCCTCCTTTTCCAAAGAGAAAGAAAGACCCCCAAGAAGGGGGAGCACTGTCTTTACCAAGAGGAATAGGAAGAAGGATGGGAATGAGAAGCCAGACCTGTGCCTGTGTAAGACAAGATGGAGTATATAGAAGTATTCTTTCAAAAAAACAACTGGGTTTAAACCAACCCAGCCTGATAATTCTCTTCCCTATGCAAACCCATTTTTGGTCTAGAGAACAATTGCCATGCTTTCAGGGGCTGGATTCCCTTCACTTAACCCAACTGGGAGTAGGAGAGAGCAGCAGTTATACCAGCAGAAAATTCTGCCATCATCTGATGAACAGCATCAATAGGCACCTGCCAGACAAATACAGCTGGACTGAAATAACTTGTGCAGAAGCCTGGACCTGAATTACATTTGTCTGGGTAAGAGGGACCAGCGTGTCACAAACAGCCAGGACAGAGTGCCAAGACACACTGAATTAACTTTGCTGCTACAGGCTTAGGAAAGGAGCTAAAGGAAAGGAGCAGCGAAGATACTCTACATACTTGGGCAATGTTAGTGGAGATGAGCTGGGGGCTGGTTTTGCACAGGTCTTGGAGGAGTTCCACTCCTTCCATCCTTGAGTGAAATCCCTTGGCTTCCAGGAGATGGTAAAGCTTCTGGAGCAGCTCCGTTTCTTCCACAGCTGGAGGTGACGTGACTTGGGCTTGTGCACGGGGTAGGAGGTGTCCATCAGAGGGAGATTTCACCCTGGAAAATAAAACCAAATGAGGACCCGGTGGTGATAATTATTGTAGCATGGCATCCCCATCGTGGAAATAACTAACATTGACTCCATGATTCCAGAAGGCTGAACAATCACTTTATTATACTATACTATACTATACTATACTATACTATACTATACTATACTATATGATACAGACAGACCAGATTGGTCAATTGAATCCAAAACACCATCACCAGTGGCCAATTAAGAAATTACCCTTTGGTAAACAAATCTGCATAACACATTCCACATGTTCACAACAACAGGCGCAGCAAGGGAAGATAAGAATTGTTTCTCATTCTTTGATCTTCTCACAACCTTCCCCAGGACAATGCCTGGGAAAGTTGTGCCTACTGTTCTCTGTGGAGAGAGCTGCAGCCACAGACAATACCTGCAGTTAATCGTGAGCAAAACATCTTGAGCAGTTTTCCTAATGATGTGATTTCAAGCTGGAAAGTCATGAGGGTCTGAAGAACAACGTGGACCTCATGACAATCCATTACAGGAGACAATCTGGAAGTGACATTCTCACCACTGCTCACTCAGGAAAACCAAGGATGAGATGCATCTGATCTATCTTCAGATGGCTGCCAGGGCACACAGGCCACATTGCTTTGTGGAGAAAGAGAGACACTACTTCCAAGTTTAAATGCCTCCTCATATGGGATGTGTGTGTCTTAGAATAAGGGAACTCATCACTCTGGAGAAGTGTCTCTACAACCAGACATGACAATCTGGAAAAGTAGCTCAGATGCATCTGAACAGATAAACAGAGCCACATTTGAAAGATTCAGAAAATCAGTAAGAGAGATAAAAACAGAATCCCGACATCCCAGAACTACACTCACATTTCATTTGCTTCCCTGGAGACCAGATGCACAGCTTAACAAACCCACTGGGAACAATTCTCCTGGATCAACCTGTCTCTTCCATGAGCACAGGAAGATGCCAGCTGTGCTACTGAGGCATGTGGTCACTTTCCTGCCACTGCTGAGCAGGACAGAGTTAAATAAATCCCCTCTGCTATCAGAGGAGAACAGGTACAAGCAGCTCTGCAGCTGCCATGAAGAGACAGCAAGGAGCAATTCTTAAATGTTGATTGCAGCCCAGGGGGCAATAAACCAAACATGCTGTCCATCAAGCAAATTACATGGAGGACAAGAATATCAAGGCAAAAAGTCCACATTCAGACACCTGTTGACTGAAGTTTTTCAGGAATTTCCTTGCTACTTACTACTCAAACTTGGTAGTGTTTGAGGGTAAGAAAACCATGATTCAACCAGGCCAAACCACACGGATGAGAACTGCATCTTTGTGGAATGGCATCTTGCTTCCAGACTGAGATTTTTCATCAAAACACCCATCTGAAAATGACTCCACTCAGATGAAAAAAAGCCCTGTTTGAATTTACTTGTCCCAAGTCAGGCAGCAGAAACATGGCCCTCTCCCAGCCTCCACAATACTGCCCTTGCCACTGCACTGGATCGTCTGAGCTGCAACCAATGGGTGTCTGTTTGTCTCTCCTTTTTTGTGGAAACCCCTCCAGAGAAGATGTGTTCAGCACAATGCAGAAGTAGACATTTTTTATCCTAGAGCATTTGTAGAGAAAGGAAACAATCTGTGGCATTGGTCATCTCTGCCAGAAAGTTTTTCCTGAGGAAGAGGCATATAAAGCTTTTCATGTGCTTTGTCACATCTGACAAAAGTGCTCAGCACCGTTTGCTAGCAGACAATGTGGCCTGGGGCTCCTTTGAGCCATCGTTCCTCTCCTTCACCGAATCCTTGACAGATGGGCCTTCAGCCTTCTGGTTTTCCATCCCCTACAAAGACACAGAGAAACCCCATCAATCTTTAGAGTATAAAACAGGAAATTACCTGTTTTAAACACAAGGTAGAACCAGGATCACTGCTACCAAGGCTTAGGGAAACATTTCCTAATTTATAGATGGAAACAGACCAGAGATTCAGTGATGCCAACTCTTTGTTTTCAATAGCCCAAGACAGGTTATGGGTCTTGAGTCAAGACAGGTTATGAGCAGCAATCTAAAATCCCAAGTTCTTTAGTCTTGAGCATAAATGTGAATAATGCAAACTGGCAGGCAACGAGTGTTTGTGAAGGAAGCAGCAGAAGAAACTGGACTCTTTGGGGGTTGGCCCATTGTGTTGGAAGTTGATTTGGTTCAACACTCACTCTCCCTGTGCCTGCACAAAGGCAGGCTCCCTTCTGTAATGTCGATTAGAAAAATAAAATCATCCCCCAAACAAACAAAGGATTTTCCACTCGATGCTGCTGAATTCACCAAGCTTCTTCCAGCTCCACATGGCTGGACAGCAGGGCAGTATTCCCAAAAGACAGACAGTAATTGTAGTAACTAGGATTGACTTGGACATCTTTTGCAAATTTGGGAATTTTCTTGGCACTACTACTTCCAGTGTCCTTTGCAAAGACTCTGTTATCTTCAGAAGCACAATTCTCACTTAATTGCTTTACAGGGGGCAGAGTAGGGAGAGCATGGTGGTGGCTTACGCTTAAATGTAAACCCATTTTCTCCTCTTACCCTTTCCTCTTTGTGACCGATATTGAAAATATTCTAAACCCCACTTTTTCCCTAATAACATCAGTTCCTTTGTGGTCTACAGATGAATAGGCTGAGGATTAACAGCTCATTCCCAGGAGCAAAATGATTCAGCAGAAGAGGAATGAGCTCAAGACAGATTGGGTATGTTTGATCTCATATTAGCAGTGGCAATACTTGCCCAAAGGAGACATTTCTCCTGCCAAGCACTTACTTTCTTCTTAATTCTTGTCAGAATATCTTCCAGGTCACGGGTGGAAAGAGATTGTTCCAAAAGCATTTTAAATTGTTGATGATTGCGCAACATCTTCACCATCTCCTGTACATAATGCGGAAGGAAGGAAGGAAGGAAGGAAGGAAGGAAGGAAGGAAGGAAGGAAGGAAGGAAGGAAGGAAGGAAGGAAGGAAGGAAGGAAGGAAAACAAAAGTGAACAAACACAGGAAGAGTGTTAACAGAAGAGACTGATACCTTAAACTCATCAGGGGCAATCCTTGCAGAGAAGGCATTACCTACTCACAAAGAGGGAGATTTACCTCACTTGACACTGCACAGCACTGTCAGCTGAACACAAGAGGACAATGTGGGGCAACAGAAAAATACCAATTCACTCTGACACTGGGGGTGTGCTTCTGTGGCATCAAAGGATCCCAGGGAACAAGCAAAACACATCTGCTTTGTTGTCAGAGCCTGTTAGCAGTGTCCTGCTGCCATTGCACAATAATTTGCCTTTCTTTAACTGGCAGGGAAGCCAGGACAAAACACCTCATGCATCCCCTTGATTATTCTATACTATGTGCATGCACAGGGACAGCTAGTTGCTTTGGTGTTCTTGGCAGCTATTAATGGCAATTTCATTATCAAGGAAGGGGATTTTGGTGGTTTGGGTTGATTTTGCCAGTAGGAAACCAGAGTTTTCTTCAAGAAGAAATGTGGAGCTCACTGAGCCACAGATAACAGCATTCTAGAAATCTTCAGAACAAGTTTAGAAAGTCTGAAAAGATTGGCTAAAGACCCCTGAAATATTTCTAGGATAGTGTGAAGTTAATGAGAAATGGATGTTTGGGATCCTTCAGTGATGAACATTAGCCACCACTTTGGCTTTGTGTTGTGCACCTAAGACCAAACAAAAGTGTTGGACTGGCTGATCTGAGCTCTTTTGATCTCAGTAAAGAATCCTTCAAGCCACAGGAAAAAGTTGGCAATGCTCCTTTTTGCTGGCCAGCCTCAGGTTTCCCAGTACAGCCATTTGCCCAGGCAGCCCAGAGCAGTGGTCACAGTGCCAAGGCTGACAGAGCTCAAGAAGAGTTTGGACAATGCTCTCAAGCACATGGAGTGACTCTTGGGGTGTCCTGCACATGGCCAGGAGATGGACTCGATGATCCTGATGGGCCCTTCCAACTCAGCATATTCCATGGTCCTATGACTCTTATTCACACCATGAGGTAACTTCATATTCCCTTTAGTTTCCACTCTTGTGTGATTTCACCTTTATAGCCAGACACAAAACGGTTTTCCTGTTTTGGGAGGTGAAATGAAGATCATTACCTTGTGTCCTTGTGGCAGTCCTGAGCAAGCTTCCCTGCCACGTGTGGCAGCCTCTCAGCCCTGGGGGTGCCTGCGAGCTTGGTGACTCCAATTCTCTCCATCAGGGACAGGAGGAGTTGGGCCGCACACTCGCGCACCGGGGCGGGGCGGCTGCTGGGGAGGAGAGAGCAAACCCTGGGCACAGGGACAAGGAGCAGCAGCAGCGCCGGCCTTGGCCAGAGCCTGCTCCCTGTCCTTGCTGGGGGAAGGAGCCTGGGCTCTCCCTGCACCTTCAGACACCTGCAGAAGGTTCTGGCCTCAGCTAAACACAAAGGTAGCATTGCACACAAGGCCTGCCTGCACAGAAGAGGGAAGAATTCAGTCTCCCTGCACTGTCTGATACTCAGTTTCTTTCACAGTATTTAATCTGAGAAAGATTAAAGAAATAGATGACATATGAGTAATTTAGAAATTAAGGACAATTCATGCTGACCCATCAGAGGGCACCCAGTACACAGAGCTGCAGCAGGACTGAGGCTCTTTCCACCCATTTATCCCCAAATCTGCAGACCTTTGGAAAACAACAAATGCAGGGAAAACATGTTGTGGGCTATGAAGTTGCAGAATATCCAGCAATGCAGCCTGTTTCTTCTGTGAGGCTTGGCAATGGATCCATCTGAATGTTTTACCCTATTGCAAAGCTGAGGAAAGGGTGGCAGGCAGTTTAGCCAGGCTGTCCTGTTCTAGAGAGTGTCTCTTGGGAACTAGCAGGCCCAGCACCAACATTTAAGGCAGCATTTGCTTCAACTGTCCAATTGGCAGTCAGCCTGTGAAGGTGCCTGTAAAGTGATTCATCATCTCAAGGCTAACATGAAACATCACTTTGAATGGAAAGTAGAACTCTAAGGCCATGACAGTCATACAAGACTCCTTTGGCAGGAGCTGCAGCTGCTGTGCAGGCTGTGCCACACTCAGCAGATTGTCCCACATGTGCTCCACGCCCCAGCAAGGACCCTCCTCATTTCTCAAGTTAATGGCATCATGAGGAGACATGGTTTTCCCAGGGCCTCTGTGGTTAGAGCTGTGAAATACCAAACACTGCTCACAGCTGCAATTGCAATTGTCCCTCTTCCCACAAAAGCACAAGGCTCTATCCTTGGCCTTTGCAGGCACTTTCCCTTCCCCATCAGTCACCACATCTAGGAAAATCTGACAGACTGGGAGAACTCCAGGAAGCAGCAGGAAGCTGAGTCAGAGGAGCTTTAATTTGGATATCAGGAAAAAGGGTTTTTCACCCAGAGGGTGGCTGGGCACTGGAACAGCCTCCCCAGGGCAGTGGTCACAGCACCAAGCCTGACAGGGTTGAAGAAGCATTTGGACAACAATCTCAGGCACTTGGTGTGACCCTTGGGCTGTTCTGGGCAAGGCCAGGAGCTGGACTCGATGGTCCTGATGGGCCCCTTCCAACTCCCCATATTCTACACTTCTGTGATTCTGAGAAGTAATGGGCTGCAGGAGGGCAGAAATAGGTGAGAAGAGGAAAGAAGTGAGGTAGGTTGGAGAATCAAGTCACTGAGTCCACAGAAGATGCAGGATACAGGACCCTCCCCTCCCAGCATTCCCATTCTCTGTCTCATCCCTTCTCCCTCCCACACACACAAAGGTGAAGAACATCACTAAAAGAAGAAGAACCTACTTGGCTCCCATGTCCAGGAGAGCAGTCACTGCTCGTGCAGGAGTCACATTCTCCACCATGATCCCCAGGCTCTGACTGGCTGCTTTCTGAACAAATTCTGGGGAGTTGGACACCATCTGGAGAAGGAGCCGAGCAACCTCATCCACCTCAGAGTCCATGTCCTTCTTCAGGGTCACAAAGAGCTCTCCCAGAGTGACAATGGCAGAGTAGGACACCTTGGAACGGAGGTTGGTCACCTGGGGAAGCCATGAGGGGAAACATAGGAATCACCTTGAAAAGAAAACCAGTTGCCTTCAACAGAAGTCCCAGGAAAAGACAACACATCCCACTGTGTCCAGAGGAGCATACAAGGATAGGAAGAGCAGGAGAGCACAAGCACAGAAAGGCACTTACTCTGGCACCAATTTCTGGCTTCAGACCTGCTCACTGCAGGCCTAAAAAAAAATATTCACTTAAGTGTTCTACTTAAAACTTCTAAAATGTCCAGAGCTTTGATTTTAGGCCCTTTTACTAGAAAATTAAAGCAAGGGCTGCTTTCAAATCATGAAGGCAAAAGTCATAAAGATAAAAGAGTCAGGTGCTGCTGTTCAAAAAAGCAACACCAGCAGCTGAAGCACTCAGCCAGGAAACAGAAAACACAGGCTCAGGTCTACAGAATAATTTGCAATGTTCAATTACAGCTTGGGCAGAGACTGGGACTCTGGCAAATAACATCATTAGTATCTCAGTTTCTGCATTTGCACATTGCATTATGAAGGCACCACACTCAAAGATGAGTGTCAGATACCCGACCTGCCAGTAAATACAGCTGCCTGTGCCCACAGATCCTTCAGACAGCTGACAGACATTGGAAATATCAGGTCTAAAACCAGAAATGACGGCAGACCCTGATCACACATGGAGATGAACAAGCACATACCTACTCTACACACTGTGAATGAAGTATGGGGGACAATTCAGAACAATGTTCTCACCTCGCTGGTAACTGCCAAGCAATCCTCACCCAGTCTACAAAGCAGGACCTCTGAATGGGACCCAGCCAGGTGTCTGATGGGGAAGAGTCCCTTCTCCTTCATCTCCCTGAAAGGCAGAAGATTGATGTTTCTCTCCACCAAGGCAGCACCCTCTGAAATGACCAGGCTGGCAGCTCAGTTGAACAATGGGAGGTGCTTTTCAAGGAGTGCTTAATGAAATCGTGGAACACGTTGCCCCAGGATGCTGTGGCTGTCAAAAGCATTCACAAACCCAAGAGGCAAAGAGAGGGGTTTTTGGGTGGCCATTTGAGAAGACAGCCTTTCTGAAATCTCTGGCACATGAGGCTCCTCTGTCACTGCTTCCTAGGAGCTGTGAGACCGGGCCATGCTGCTGTTGATTGTCACCTCCCTGTACCTGTCCCTGAGACACAGTGCCACCGGGCTGTTATTGGGGCATTTTCCTTCTTTGTCAGCCCCAGCAAACATTCAGCAGGGAGAGTCTGCACTGCCACTCTGGAGCTGAGTTTCCACTCTATGATCTCGGCCTCTCTGTCTCCCCCTCCACTCCCCTTCACACATTCCCCAAAAAAGCAGCGGGATGTCTGCTGGGACCCCCTCAGCCTGCAGGAAGGCCAGGTGGGTCCTGGCCTCTCCTGACCCACAGCACAGCTTTCTTTCATCCCAGCATGGAAATATAAAAACTGTATTATCACATCACACAGAGGGCCAGGAGCTTTTTATTTTGGCTGCGAGTGTCCACAGGGCATTGGGGAAGAGGAGAAAAAGAGTGTTTTGCAGCAAGCAACCTGGCTACTCAGGCAGGATGGTAGGAAAAGTGTCTGCAAGCTGCTTTTTAGGACTTTGGTTGTTCTGCTGAAGCTTCTGACAGAGCTGATGGGCAGATCCCAGAGCTGTGGAGAGTTCCAGGGAAATTTGTCCTTGGATATGCCTACGAATGCTCTCCCAGCCATGAACTGCCATCTGTGTCCTGTCCATATGTTACTGCCTTGACTGTTGAGTGTCTGAGGTGCCTCTTGAGGCTGCTATGGACCTCCTTCACCAAGGAATGGATTGTGATACAACATCCCTTTCTGCTTATGTTTGGGCACTGACAGAGCCTGGACCACTCTGCCTCGAGCTTGGGCTCTGGCCAAGCAAGATAGCAAATGAGAGCAGCTCCTGGTCCTCAACTCTTCCCTGCTGCTGGGACAAACAGACATGGCCATGGGGACAGAACGGAGCTGCCCCATCTGCCAGGGCACTAAGAAGGATGTGAGTTTTTCTCTGCCCTGTCACCACCAGTTCTGCCTGGGCTGCATCCTACAGTGGGCAAAGAGAAATCCAGCGTGCCCACTCTGCAGAAGAATGATAGAAGCTGTCAGGTTTTCTGAGTAGGATGAACAGGACTACATACAATGTGCCATCAGCTCCCCCAAACAATTGCTAGAGTCCAGCAGGGAGAGAGCCTGGCCACCTTGCTGAAAGCAGCCCCCCAGACCCTGTGATGGCTGCTCCATCTTCCCCACAGGGAACACTGTCCCCAGCTGAGCAGGGGCTGCAGGACCAGAGCCTGTGGATGGCCTCCTGCCCAAGGTGTGGGCCGAATTTTTCAAATAACAATGTCATCTACTGGACCAAAGGTGGCCCTGGCTGCAGCAGAAGCTGGAGGGAATATGCCAGCACCAGAGATGGCTGGTTAAGGAATTCATAGAGCAGCATCCTGCACGCCCTCTGTACCTATGGTCAAGTTGCCAAAACCTTGGTGCCAGTACTGCAGCTTCTCCTCTGTAGCAGTCTGAATTGCTGCTAGCATAGTCCAGGGTAAAGAAGCTAAAAGGACCTTTGCATAATCTCCACAGATGTTTTATTCAGCTGTGCAGGGAGATGTTCAGGTCCCAGCACCCACACACAGAGGGTCTCACTTTCTCTCCACAGGGGCCTGGGGGCTGACCCTGATCTCGGGGCAGTACAAAGATAAGGGGGCCAATCAGGGAATAGGGAAGGTGTGGCTGAGGAACACAGGAACAGACATAGGAACAGGGGAAGGAGCCAATGGGGTCTAACAGCTTTTTGAGGGAAGCTTCTTGTGTCTCCCTAGACCAAGGAATGCCCCCCCAGGGTCTCCCCAATTCCCGGTGTTTTATATTATTAGGAAAGCTTCTCTGAAGGATCAACTGAATCAACACAAAATGACAAAAACCATCAAAAGCGCTCATAGGACAATTGTTCAAAATTCAAACAATTCTGAGTTCCCAGCGTGCCAACAGATTTCTTGGAGTGTCTTAGATCTGGCAGGAGGGATGCAGGGTTTTCTTAGCACAGTTTATGAGGAAACTGAGTCACACATACTGAACCTGTGGTCCATGGCCTCCTCACTGCCATCGTGCAGCAAGGAGGCCCAGAGGCTGCTGTGCTCTGGTCCTGTCAGGGATGAACACAGCGGCTCTGTGGCCAGTGCCAGCTCCAGCTCCAGCAGCTCACAAGAGGAGACTCCTTCCAGAAGCTCTGCTGGCTCCAGTGTGGCAGACCAGCAGAGCCCACTGGAAGCCACCCTCCATTGCAGCCACCCCCAGCTGCGCCCATCATCACTGCAGAGCAGGAGCTGCCCCAGAGGAGCCGCGGCAGGAGCTCGTGGCAGTGGCAGGTCCCTGTGCCCAGGGCAGAGCCACAGAACCTCTGCTCCTGGCTGGGACAGGGGCTGCTCACCCTGGTGTCCCACTGAGAGGAGGGATCCTGGGCCCCAGACTCTGCCCAGCCCTGCAAAAGGCCACCCCGCCAGCAGTGCCAGCAAGGTTCCTGCAGCCATTCAGTCAAATCAGAGGAAACAAATGTCTCTTCAGCTGACACAGCCTCTGCACACAGCTTTCTCCCCCTTCTCCTGGTGCCTCTCCCGGACTCCAGGAAGAGCTGCAGGAAATGCTGTGTGAGCCATGATGATGGAAGAGCTACTGATAAAAACACTGTGGTGATGCTTTCAGAGGAGTCATGAATGGAAGACTGACCAACCTTCCAGCCAATGGTATGCAAAAAGTTTCCATTCTTTAAAGAATTGATTGTAATTAATGAGTAAACAGAAAGATATGGAAACAAATTAAATCCCCCACAGCTGCTGGCTTTCCTCAGGCTCCATGGTCTATGTATTGCTAGACTTACTTCATTTAGGCAGAATATTAACTGCCCTGACTTGTTGGAGTCTGGCCACAAGGTCTCATCTGTGGTGGGCAGTCACTAAAATGAGTTTAGCAGAGGCATCTTCAGCTGTCCAAGTGTAGCAGAAATACATATTCTCTGCTTCATGACCTTGTGGCAACAGTTGCTGGTGTGGATGTGTCAGCGTTGCTTCATGGATTACTCCTGGGAAGGAATTGTGTGCACAGGCACAGTATGATAGCTTCGATCTCCCTTAATTACTCCAATCGGATGATGGCCAGAACTTTTAGGCAAAAAACATCATGACAGAATAATTTACAATATTCTCCAAACTACTCCTGTGGTTTCGATTTTTTTACTGATTAGGTTCAGTGTCTGGTCTCAAGAAATCAGTCCAGAAAGAACAGGCAAAGCTCAGCTTGCAAGTTAGAGTGCAAGTCTTTAATCTGCTGGTTTTGCAGCCTGTACAAACAACTTTCCAACATATTTGCAAAAAAATCTCTTAGTTCTTGCTATACCTATTCAGAACCTGACTCTCTCCTCGTTTTATTTTGATTTGAGATCCAAGCATGATTTTTTTCTGGACAGGGAAGTAAGAACAAGCTGCAAATACAGAGTACAAGTGTGCATCTATACTGCAGGAACTGAGCTGTAGCTTGGAATTAAAGGCAAGAAGGGATGCCATGGTAAATGTGAACGTTTAGTGCTGGCATAGGAGCCTTCTGTAATGCTCCACCAAGCCATGGTTCACTTTGCTACAAACTCTCATTCTGATGTTACAAAGATTGTTGAAGAGCTGGATATAAGTAAAAAAAAATAGCCAGAGTGATAATTTTTGTTAATATGGCAGACAATGGCTCTCTAATAATTCAGAGCTCATGGAAGTGAGTATTCAGATTTCCACTTAGTATGTGCTGGCAGTTTTAATTTGAAATCAACAGGTTTATCCAAATCAAGTTATCCATAGGAATTAATTTGCTCTATGATCTACCTAAAAATGCCTCATTGTCTGATAAGTTTAGTAGAAATTTGCAAAGTCAACAGTCCACAGATTTTAATTTCTTATTTAGTGGCTATTCTGCAGGAAAGCTTTTACAGACTAATCAGTTTGGATGTAATTAAAACGCCAGTACATTTTATCTAGCCATTTTGGCATTAGAACAAAACCATATGACTTCACAGCCTTTTAAAAATATTTTAAAATAAATTTTCAAATCAACAGTCTGAGTAGGACTCAGAATGAAAACTCTACCAAACTTCAACTCCATTGAAAGATTCCCTTGTCACCCTGTGAATCAATTCTACATTCAGTAGATTAAAAGTCCCAATGATGGTGGTTTTCGTATGGTTAGGAATTGGGGAAGGGTCTTCTTCCTTCTCAACTCCATGCTGCAGTGCCTTTGGGATGTGGCCTGCTGGCCGTTGTTTGTGCAGCCCTGGCATTTCTCCGTGAGGCAGAAAGTGCAATTGCATTTCCAGCCCAGAGCCCATGAGGAGTGGGGCGTGCAGAGCTCTGCCAGACCCAGGCCAGCAGCTGTGCCGCCAGAGGGTTTTGGTTCCTGCCCAGTGCAGCTGGTGCATCTCTGCCGTGAGTGCCTCCCCTTGCCAGGTGCCCATGGACAGCAGGTGCAGGGTTCTGCAAGGGGCATGGAACAGGGTGGGGATGTCTGCTGGCAAGAGAGTGCAGCGGAGAGCAAACAGTCCAGGATGTTCCTGGAGTGTGTGACAGAGAACTCCTGACACAGCTGGTGACTGAGCCAGTGAGGGAAGGCACTGCTGGGCCTGCTGTTTGTGAGGAGAGAAGGGCTGCTGGGTGACAGGAGGGTTGGAGGCGGCCTTGGGCTCAGGGATCACAAAAATGCTTGTGTTTGATTCCCAGAGAAGGAACGAGAGACGTTGAGGAACTGTTGACCTGCAACGAATTGTGAGTTTGTTAAGCTTTAACAGGCAGTGCTTAGTCATACCTTCCCTCACAGCAGTGGTTAATGTGTGCAAGTGGATGTCTTAGCCTTGAGAATAAAGACAGTGGGCCTACTGAGGAGGTAGCTGCAATGCATTCAAGCAGAAAAAGGCTCTTAACCAAAGGAGGAGAATTTGAGGAACGGGATGTTCACCACATAACCACTGGAGACCCTCAAAAGACCCCTACTCTAAATGTCAGTAATTTTGGGGAAGTGATTTAAACATGTCAAACACTTTGTGAGAATGTTTAGCCTGTGAGTTTGAGCAAAGGAATGAATAAAAGTAATGAAAGTAATGTCTTAGTTCCATGCAACCAGCACTGAAATAAAGTAATGCCTCTTTTCTCACATTGAGCTGGCAGTGTGGATTGGGCCCTGCCCAGTAACGTTCATTTTGGTCATTTCTATTGAAGCATAAAGAATGGTTGAAGTGAAATCTTTTCCAGCTATTTCCCTTTGGTTTACCTGTTTGAGGGTCAAAATTCTGTGCTGCAGGTGTGCTGGATGTGTGCAGAGCAGTGCAGCCCCAGAAACCCCTTGGCTTGCCCACAAGTTGTCATGCCTTGTTGCCAGGTGTGCCCAGCTGTGGCAGGAGAAGGAGCCCGCAGCACAGTGGGCACCGTGCCCTGCCCAGCCGGGGCTCTCTGGCACAGAGCAGCAGCAGCGCCAGCACCGTTCAACCCGCTCCTGCCATGGCTTCCCCTGGCACACAGAAGCCTCTGGATATCAGCACCGCCAGCGGTGTTCCCAGCTTGGAGCAACTGCTGCTGGCGGGCAGATGCTGCCAGTTCGACTGTTGCCAAAGGGGAAGAGAGGCAGAGATGTACACGCACCGGAGCCCTGGGCATGTCCAATAAAGGTGCAAATATGTGGGGAGATTTGTTAGGAAGCATTTCAGCTGTGATGCCAACAGTGGCCTCTCTCCTGGTTCTGTGTGTTCTGGGTGAGTAATGCAATGGTTGGCTCTGACAATTAGGAAGTAGATGTTATGTGGATGTTCAAATTTGTAGTGATGGTATTGTAATATATCCTCCCATAGTCCTCTTTCCAGTCCCCCTTGTAATAGCCTCGGTAGTCAGGGCATTTGGGGAGGGCTGGCTTGTGACCAGCAGGCAGGGTGTAACAACACCTGACCTCCAGTCAGTATGCAAGAAAGTAATCTCCACCAGTGGCCAGCAGAGAAAGAGTTGACTGACAAAACTTTTAGAGGGGCTAAGGGTATAAAAGGCAGAGCATCCTTTTTGTACATGAGCGCATGTCTGCTAGTCACAGAGACTCCCAATGCTGCAATTTTTTCTTATTCAATCCTTTGTTAAGGTTTACTAAACCTTTAAAATGTTAAAAGTGAGAGTCATTTCTCACATGTGCAATGCTGTGGGCCATTGTCTTGGTCTGGCTTCCTTTGCTTGTGTCCCATGTGATTGCTCAGCTGGGGTACAGACTGTAGGTGCTTGGGGCACCCTTGGAGTTCCTCTTGGATCCCTGAACAACAGGGTTTGGCCCATGAGGGGAATTTGTGCTGCTTTGTGACAGAGAAGAACTTCCCAGGCTCTGTTGTGTTTGCTGTAGGGAAGGTTGGTTATTGCTTTGCATAAATTCACAGACTAACATGCTTTGTGATGCTTTTCTTTGTCATACTTTGCTTTGTGATTTCAGGGCATGGTTGCCACATCGTCATGGTGACATCAGAAGGTTGCCTTGGTGCACGGAAGGCCTGAGTGTCAGAGCAGCCCTAGGCCTTGCTCACATCAGGAGAACCCTCCTGGTTGGAGCATTGGTCAGTGGGTAGTTGCACTCTGAGAGGCCATTTGTTTTTCTAGTGTTGGAGTAGACTGGCACAGCTCTGGGAATATGATCCACCATCTGGCCACAGCAGCTTTTGCTGCTTATGGTGTTTGTTTTTCCGCATATTACGTTACACACTTTGCATGTAAGTAGAGTTTTCCATTCTACTTAGGTTAGGGTGTATCCTAACCTGGCTTTTGTATGTCTTCCTGCTGGTGGCTGAGTTTCTGATTTTGAAAGAGAAAGAGCATTAGGAGGCCACTGGTTTGGTAAAGCTCCTGTCAAGAGGTTCAGCTAAAAAGGGGATGTCTGTAGCCACAGGGGCAGCATTTGCAGGGGAACCTGCAGGGCTCTGTTCCCTCCACAGGAGAGTCTGTGGCAGCAGAGTCTGTCATTTCATCAGTTTGCTGGGACAAGCAAGACACCTTTGAAAATGTAGACTGGCAGAGCTTCTTGGAAGGCCTTCTAAAAACTCTGTTGTTCCCAAAATTCAAAGAAAGCTTATTTCTTTTTAACTTTTGTCATGAAAGGATTTGACTGTCTAACTTGACCTTTTTCAAAGTGCTAAAATAGTAATTCCTTTTGCAAGGAAATGCAAACTCTAAAGCAGTGAGTGTCTGCCACAGCTCAGGGGGATTTTAGGGAAGCTTTTCTGAGCAACTGTTTCAAGCAAGTTAATGAGAACTGGTGCATGCAATTGATTAAAAAAAAAAAGAACCTCAAGGAGAGGATTTCAGAAGCTGTTTTATGTGTTTGGTAGACTAGGAGCATTGAGTGTTAAAGAACAATTTGCATTTTCTTGGTCATATTTGTATTCATTTACTGGCTAAAAAGGCTGAAGTGCAGGCACAACCAAGAATATTGTCCTGATCCCCTGCTGGCTGTGTGAATGAAATGTGTCTGCTGGAGGGATGTTGTGAAACGGGAAATCATCTCTGTTTGGGTTGACTTGTTCTGTGGGATTCAGCAGCCCAGGCAGTTTTCTGACAGAAGCTGGTTCATTTTCCCTTCCCACTACAGGTCACCTGAAGCATGTTTTCAGCAGTGCTGAAGATCCTGAGGTGAGTGAGAAAGGAACATTTCATGTTCCTGGTGTTTAGGAATTGTAGAGCAAGCTGAGAGAGCTTGGCCAGTAGCAGTAGACTGTAGAGGGCCAGCTAGGAAGGCTGAAAGAAAATCCATTTCCATGCCTGAAACAGAAGTAACAAAGGCGGCTATAGATATTTTTAAATTTCCTTCTCAGAGTTTGAAGAACTAAAAACCTAGTTTTGAAAAGAGAATGATGCTTTCTGATAAGAAAAATTTAGTTAAGAGCAGTTTCCTGTACAGTTGAATTAGATCATTTTAATTTAAACAGAGTGACTTAGAATCCTATTCCTATCAAACTTTATGGTATCTTCTTGGAACATGAGATGGTAGAAAAGGAAGGCCATCTTGAAATGGCACATGCAGTATCTGAAGTGAAATGGGCACCTTTGTGGCTGGGGAGCTGCGTGGGCCCAAAGGACGCAGGGCTGGCGGCCGTGAGCAGCTGAAGATGAGGCAGCGTGTGGCCAGGGGGCCAAGAAGGCCAAGGGCACGGTGGCTGTGCCGGCAGCAGTGGGGCAGCAGGAGCAGGGCAGGGAGCGTGGCCTGTGCTGGGCAGCGCCGCAGCCACAGCTGGAGTGCTGTGTGCAGCTGTGGGCCCTGGGAAGCAGAGAGTCATGGAGGGGCTGCAGCGAGTGCACAGAAGGACAGGGGAGCTGGGCAAGGGGGGGCAGCACAAGGCCGGGGAGGAGGTGCTGAGGGAGCTTTAGCTTGGACAATGGGGGCTCATGAGGGACCTTCAGGCAGACTTCCATAGATCCCTGCCTTAGATCCATAGAGCCAGTGCTCAGCACAAGGACTGTTTCCCTGCCAAACATCCCTTCACTGCATCCAAGTGCTTTAGACACTGGAGTGGGTAACACTTTCATATTTTGTTTGTTTATTTGTTTGTTTTTTTGCTAGAAGGAGAAGCCTTGTGTAATTTCTCCTTTTCCAGGGAGCTTTTTCTCAGTCTTTTCTGTCCTTTTCCAGCACTGGCAGAAACACATCACTTTCAGGTAAACGGCTCCCGTCTCTTTTCACTTTTCACACTCCAGAAGTGTCTCTCACAAGGAGTGAGCTCACCCAGGATGCCACCTGCAGAGCCAGGATGGAGCTGTGGGACAGGGCGGGGTGTCAGTCACTACTGAAAGACAAACAGGACATCACTTTCAGGTTAACGGCTGCCCAGGGAATCAGTGTGTGTTGTGTTTGGGAATTGAGCAGGAAATCAATGCCCTTGCATTCCAGCTGGTGCTCAGAGATTAGAGGAGCTGGGAGGGGCTGAGTTGCATTTCTGATTCCAGCCACTTCAGCACCATCAGTGTGGTCGAGTCCAAGAGAAGAACTTGCCCGAGCACACATGCGCAAAGAGTGCAGTTCCCAGTGCAATGTTCTGGGTCTGGTTGCACTCCATAAAGACCCACACGCTCCAGATTCCCCAAGAGTGTGGGTTACTGAAGCAACAGGAGAGCAAGTTCAGGATGGCTGCTGATCGGGGCACTGCTACTGAGTGCTGATATGTGTAGCGACAGAAAGGACAGAATTGATTCAGGGTGACCCCCACGTAGAGAATAATGTGCTTTGACTCTATGATTTAGAAGGTTAAACAAATGTTTTCTTAAGCTATGTTGTATTACACTAGCACTATGTAAAAACTATGCTAAAAAGCTACTAAAGAAAAACTCGTGACTGTCTCCAGACAGTCACGGCACAGCTTTTATCTAATCAGCTAATCAAGCTGAACAACTACCACTAAAATCCAAATAACAAATCACTTTCAGTAAGCAAACACTATAGCACATTCTACATGTACTAAACAACAAGAACAGCCAGTAGAGATAATAATTGTTTTCTCTTCTTCTCCAAGTTTCTCACTACCTTCTCTTAAAAAAAAAACTAGGAGAGAGAACTGTATCCCTCTGTGTTCAAAGAATGTAAATACCACAGCACAGTAAAGAGAGATTATAAAAGTGAGATCTGTCTATCTATCTATCTATTTGAATCTTCCTGGCTCTGCTCCAAAGCAGTGGAAGATGCAAAGCTCACCTAAAGGCATCCCTTCAGGAGAGGAGTAGAGACAAGTTCCATTGACTGATCCTGAGCAGGCAGAGATGTTTCCCCATCCAGAGATGGTTGTTTTTTCCCCGCCTATTTACCTCCTCCAGCCTCTTGTGCCCTGAAGCCTTCTTTTTATCCTTTAAATTTTTGCACGTCCTAAGGGAGTGGAACTATCCCTGAGGTCTGGTGACTTTGCTAACACATGCATTACATGGCACATGGTTTCCTTTGCTGGCATCCCCAGGGCTGTGTAAGTGCATTCGTTAATGGGGCCTTATGAGAAACTCTGTTAGTGCTGGTCAGAATTCTCAGTTGACAAAAGAGGGAGAAGAAACACCTTGGTCCTCCTCCATATACTGAGGTGGCCACAGAGGTTCTCTGACTTCCATCAGAGATCTTTGCATGCATCCTCATCTCCTGAATGACCCAGTTTTCTAACAAGAATGTGGATGTCAGGAAGTCGCAAAGCTGGTGCAGGCCTGAAGAGAAGGTGAACTCCAGAAGTGTCTCTCACAAGGAGTGAGCTCACCCAGGAAGCCCCTGCAGAGCCAGGATGGAGCTGTGGGACAGGGTGGGGTGTCAGTCACTACTGAAAGACAAACAGGACATGGCAGAAGCAGAGGGAGGCTCTCACCAGACCCTTGAGAAATGCCACCCCTTCCCTGTCAGCTGCCTGAGAGGCTGTTGGAGCTTCAGTCCCAGATGGCCCCTGATTGTAGGGCCAGGGTCACTTTGGAATCTGTGCCTCCCCTCGGGCAGAGAACGACCCAGGAGAGCAGCAGCACAGTGCTTTGGGAACGTGTGAGCCCAGCAGTCTGTGAGTCTTGGCCCACAAAGGGCGTATGGGAAGTTGAAACCCATCTCGTCTTGCATTCTGTGCAGGTGCTTCTAGAGAAAGAGCAGGAGCACACTGCCTTATCTGAGATGCCATGCCAGACTCAGGGAGAGCTGTTCCCTGCCCGAGGGCAGGAAGAGCAGCTCAGGCAGCAGGTGGAAGAGCCACAGGAGAATGACCAGGTGAGCCTGACTGGCCAGGGGACAGAGGGAAGGGCAGGAAGAGGGGCATAAACCAGAGCTCCTGGGACTGAGGAGGCCAGGAGTCCCACAGGCACTGGAAGGACAGAGCCTTGCAATCTGCAGAGGTCAGCCCTGGGACAGGAGGTTTGCAATGGAGGGTGATGTGGGGAGGGAAGCAGAAGGAAATGGCTGAATAAATGTGATTTTGAGGCTAAAAGAGGAAAAAAGCTGAGCCTGATGGCAGCTCTCAGTCCCTTGCTCTGCTTTTGTGTGTACAGAACATCAAGGCAGAGCCACAAGCAGAGCTGCCTGAAGCTCAGAGTGACATCATGGCAGTGAAGAGAAAGAACAAGGAAGACATGGGAAGAATTCAAGAGGAGAATCTCCATCAGCAGAGGGGCGATCAACAAAACCAGGTGAATGAAAGAGTGGCAGCCACTCCACTCATGAAACATCCTCTCTTTTGTTTGTTAGAGAACATGAAGGAACAGCTGGATGCAGAGCTTCAGATAGCTCACAGTATGATCAAGGCAAGGCATAAGCGGCTGGAGGAAGAAATGAAAATCATCAGAGAGAAACTTAATCGCTTCCGTCAGTCTCTGCAAAACCAAGTGTGTGAAAGAGGGATGCAGCCACTGCAGTCACCAATCTGGTGGTTTCTGCCCTTCTTGCCTTTCCAGTGCAGAGCAGCAGGGAGTGGGGCCATGCCTCTGAGTGCCATCCTGCTGTAGTGTGTGTATCAGAGTCACTCTGAAGGGCATTTCCTGGTGTGCTGAATCTCAACTGCTGCCCTGGACAGTGAAACTTGTCCTTTGGCCTTTTGGCCAGCAGTCATCCAAATTGATTCCTGCTGGCCTGTTCCTGCTTTCCTTTTTTCTTGAGGTGTTTTTACAGTGGAACTTGGTGACCCAGATGGAGGATTGAAACAAGCTGTTGTATCCCCTGTCAATCTGTTCTTTGCCTTTCCTCACAGTCGATGACTCCTGGCTGACAGGGACAAGCTGTAGTGTCTGACTGCTTTGTTCTGTTTGACTTGAGGTGCAAGTGTTGACATCTCACCGGGCAGCCTGCGAAGACTTGCAGGGAATGTGTGGCAATGAAGGACCCCAAGTTAGGAGTGAGGCACAGGAACAGTGCCCAGCAGAAATGCTCCAGGTCCAGCACATCCTGGGCTCTGAACCTGCTGCTGCAGCAGCATCACCTCGAGGAAGCCCTTCTGTGAAACCTGGGAACTCAGGCTCAGGCAGATCCTGGGAATAGGAGATTGAGGAGGAGTACCTGGAGCTGCTGTGTAGGTCTGGGGTGTTTCTTATCTGAGGGACAGTGTGTTGTGTGCAGGTGTCAGCAGAGCTGTACCAAATGCTCCTCCTGAGCTGGGTGTCACAGGGCCATTTAGGACTCCCCAGAGGCAGTGCTGTGCTCTGAGGCAGCAAGAGAGAGCTCTGGGTGTTGTTGCTGCCTCTGAGGGCACCTGGGACTAGCTTGGGTTTGCCTGAGCTTCCCTCTCTGCTAAAGGCTGAAGCAGGGATTGTTCTTGGATCAGCAGAAGGCTGTGACCTAGCAAATGATCTAGGCAAATCCTGTGTGCTAGTGGCCAAACTGAACAGAATTTTTAGCTTCCTAAATTCTCCTTAGACTCCTGACTTCCAACCAGTCATCAGAGCAAAAAAACTTCACAGAAATGGACTGGCTTTGGAGTTTTGTCTTTTTGGTTGAGGATTTTTTTTTTTGGGGGGGGGTGGGGTGGGATTGCTTTTGTGTTGTTCATTTTTGGTGGGGGTTTTTTGTTGTGTTTTCTCCATCCTGAAGGAGCCCTTCTACCCCAAGTCTTACTGATGTCATTTTTATGACTGTTACTGTTACCACTACTACATCTGCAGTTTATTTTCATGAGAATGCTATATTTTTGTCAATAAGAGAATGCTATCTTTTTGTCAATAAGAACTACTTTGAAAGAACATCAGGTTACAGGACAAATAGAGAGCACAAGGTATTTTCCATGTGCCCCAAAGAAAAAACAGAGACTTTGATAACAACCTTTATTTAATCTTCTAGTTTTATGCTTGTTAAGATGTGTCCAGAAGACACATCCAAGTGGCGTGATCAGATAAAACTGTACTGCAGGCATTTCTCAGGAGAGAGCCTCCAGCCCAGCCATGGTATATCCCTCAGATCCATGGCACTTTTCCATACCTGATTCCCACTCTTTCCCATGACTGTTAGAATCCTACCCATTGGCGCAGGCCCTGCTCTAGGAAAACACATCAAGCCCTTTGTGATTCTGCAGCACAACCCAATGAATCTGCTTCTTGCCCGTAACAGCTGCCAGTGCTGTGCTCTCAGATAAGACCTGGTGGGGCTGAGACCAGAGCCCAGTGAATTCTGTGTCTACCATCACCTGTTGGGACAAAAAGGGCACTGATCTGTGCCTCGGTGTGGCTGATCTCAAAGCCCATCCTGGTGTCTCCTGAATGGGGGCAACAGCTTGTACGGGGCTCAGGCTCACTCTGGCTTCTTCCCATCAGTGCCTGTCAGTGCACATGCTTGGGCTTTGCCAGCCTTGTTGTGCTAGCTGCCCTGTCCCTGAGGGCTGGAGGGGCTGCAGAGGCTGGAGCCTTCCTTAGCTGGGAGAGGGGCATCTTTGAGCTCAGCCTGCTCATAAACAGGTCAGGGTCCTGATGCTGAAAGCCCCGTCAGAATCAGTTACAGCTTGAGCTGCTCTGGTTAACAAATGGGAAGGCATTCCTTTGGCAAATTGCTGAAAGGTGGGGAAGATGTCCTCCTCTCCTGGGATTGCAGGTCCCTGTGCTTTGTTTCCTGTCAAGAGAACTCTTCAAGAGACTGTACAAATCAGTCTCTGTGCTGGCCACCTGTGCTGCAGAGCTGTCTGCCTGGTTGTGGTCGTTGTTACCCAGCTGACCACAAAGGGCTCAGAGCTCCAGGTGCTGGGGCTGCCTTTTGTACCTCCTGGAAGCTGGGAGCTCTGCTTTAAAGTCAGCATCTTGCATTTTGTTTCCCTCAGGGAGAATGGTGAACCCTACTGAAAATCCCCTGATGAAATACACGCATCTGAATTATATTGGCAGCGGGTGAGTCAAACAGCAGTTACTCCTGTACAGCCATGGGCCAGGTGTTTTTCTGGTGGAATGTCTGTCCAGTGTGAAGTCAGGCCAGCTGCAAAGATGTTCACAGACTGGGGATAGATTGTCCCATCTCTCAACGCTGCTCAGAATTTGTGAGTGGGCTCAGAAGGCATTGTCAGAGATGCCTTGCTACCGAGGTCTTGCCTGCATCAAGGAACAGGACCTGGAAGGTCTCCTTGTCTCTCAAGTGTGGGACAGCTCTGTGTTAATTTCTTTAGCATTTTTTGTATGTCTCATAATCATACTGGCACACTAATGAAAAGAGAAGAAACTTGCTTGCCTGAAAGAGCAACCTACGCCCTATCAAAGCTGTGAGATAACAATTCCCAGGAACAATTCTTTCCCCTGGTTTGAAGAAGGAAACACTCTGTGGTCAGGATAGGAATCACACCGTTTAGACAGTGAAACCCAAGAGGAAATACTAACCTCCCTTTAGAAATTGAACCCCAGTGCTTCAGGAACAGGCCCAGTGCCCATGCACTTGAGAGGAAAATGCATCATCTGCCTTCTGGCAGAGCCCTCCTGCATCCTGCAGGTTTTGACATTTCCAGCAGAGATCTACTGTGTGGGCTAGCTTTCACTGCAAGATCTAAATGGCTTCTCCTTTCTCTGCTTCTGTTTTGTTTCTAGGGGGTTTGGAGATGTTTACAGAGCACTCGACACTGCCACAGGAGGAGAGATAAGGATCAACAGCCCCTGCAGGCTCTGCTGCACTCGAGGGCTTTCCCCTCTGGTGTGAGCTGTGGCTGGAGCTTTGGGCAGAGCTGTGCTGAAAAGGCACAAGAAGCACAGACTGGTGCCAGCCCACAGAACATATTTGGGACTTTGTCCTCCTCAGCTGCCTGAAGGAAGGCACGGAGGGCAGCGGTTCCTTTCAGAGAAGGACGCGCTCACTCGCTCTCCGTTGCTAAAACAAAGGCGGTGCCTTCGAGCACTTCACTGCTCTTTGGGGCTACAGCTTCAGAGTCCTGAATTCTCATTTCTGGCTGCCAGCAAATCCATCTGAAAGTTATTGGTAGTTCCTTAGCCACCTGCAGTGCTGCACTTGGGAACTGCACATAGGGAGAGATCTGCAAGGCATCCCTGAAAGCCCTAAGCCCTGCCCATATCCCAAGATGTATCCACAGAGTATTAAGGCATGGATTACTTCTTCTGAGTCCCAAACAAAGCAGCAGAGAGTGTGGTCAGAGGTTTGTGGGTGATAACTGAGACACCGCTGTTACCAAGTGGTCAAGGCAAAATGTCAGTGGCCCCACATGTCCTGTAACTGGCTCCCAAGGGAGCAGAGAAATGGGCTGTTGGAATGTCAGTTCCTAATTACTGCAGTGCCTAATCACAAGGCAGTTTGGCACAGCTCAGCTGTGTCATTGCAAAATCACTCGCTCCACGTGCCTTGTGGTCTCGTGCCACCAACCTCCCAAGTTACTGATCTTCAATGTCATTTTAGGTGGCAATAAAAAAAATAAATCTTCAAGGAGTGAGGAGGAAGGAGCTAACCTTTAATGAAATAATGATCATGAAGAGGTATAGGAGTCCCAATGTTGTGAATTATTTAGACAGGTGACAGGTCATGGTCTTATCCCATGAATGTGTGTTTACATAAAGCAAACATGAGAGGTTAAAAACCCACTTTGGTCAGTGGCAGCAAGTAAAGCTGTTAATTTTTATTTATTCATATTTCTCTACTCTTCTCCAATGGATGAGAAGAGAGTGCATCTTGTCTGCATCAGTCTTCCCTGGCACACCTAGTTTGATAATTACTCCAAAATTATTCAATACCTGGATCAGCTGTATTTTCCTAACTCAATAGCCTCAAAGTTCACTGCCTCCACATTTATTTGGGATTGATTTTTCAAAGTTTCTTAAGTGCAGATGAACCATCCTAAAGTGGATTACCCTTGGATTGTTGCCCCTCTTTGCCATTGCTATGCATGCCAGGAAGACTAGGTGTCGGAGAATGACTTAAAGAAAAGGCCATGAGACATACAATTGAGAGAAAAGTATAAGGGAAAAGTAAAGCAGTTTCTAACAGTTCTCAGCCTTCTGATTTGTATAAACAATTAGACTCTCTCAGGCATCATTCTATAAACAATGGAGTTCTCAGACTGTCTTCCCATAACAAGCAGAACACCGTCTCTGGGAAGGCCTGCCATCCTGAGAACAGATGTAGAAGTTTTGGGAACACTGGTTTCTGTTTTAGTTTCTGGTTTCTGTTTTGGTTTCTGTTTTTAATAAACAATTGTAGGTATTCTAAAACAAAGGGAGTGGTTAGAAGTTTCTCTGTTAGCCTACCATGAAATTGGATTACAGAATATGCATGAAGTTCGTTAACTTTGTTATTTAAGGTGATTGATTGATCAATAAAATTGGAGTTCGATGCATTACCAGGATGGTCGATTCTCCCCTTCACTTCAATATATGGTGACCTCCGACCGTGATAGCAAACACCACGGGGAAGCGAATGCCACGTGAAGTGAAGCCAGGTTCGGGTTCCGTAAGATCGAAACTGCAGCCGGAACGGCAAAGAAGCGTGGAAGACTAAGCGGAGGGCAACCCGCCGGCCCGCGCCATGCTGCGAGCGACTATACAGATAGGCTCGTCCGATACATGCGGCCGCGACCTTGATTTGAAGAGCTGCAACGTGCGCACATAGGTATGGAAAGGCAAGCCGCATATGAACTTTTTATTACCCTTTTGCAAAGACGGCAAATTAAGGGAATAGATTTACAGAAAGAATTACCGGGTCTTTTAGCTTATGGCCTAGAAAGGGGGATCTTTATAAATCCTCACACAGTTCACGAATTGTCTGAGTGGCGTAGATTTGGTGATTTATTGTGGCAGGCTACGTTAGATGATGATAAAACTGCTAAGAAGTGGGGTAAATTATGGCGGGTCGTTAACACCGAGCTTTTGCAAATTCAAGCTGAAAAAAGGGCTGCTCACCAGGCTACTGCCGCTTACGATCGTAACAAACACTACGATCAAGATAGGGAATTTGATAAGAACGCGGGAACTCCTCTTGGCCCCGTGACGCGGACAGTTTTATTACCTGCTTCACCACCTCCCTCGGAAAGCCAGGCTATGAGTCACACTATGAGCCAGGCGCAGACCGCCTCGCTGCCCGCCGCACAGCCCCCCTTAACGAGCCAGGCTACAAGCCCGGCTACGAGCCAGCCGACAAACCAGGCTACGCAGACTGCTTTATTACCCGCTTCGCAGCCCCCCCTAACGAGCCAAGCTCCGCAGGGTGCCTTGTTGTCCGCTTTGCCGCAGGCTACACAGAGCACCTTTGAGTCTCCCGTACCTGCTGCGTCTCAGCAGCTGGGGCCAAAAACGCGTACTCCGTTCCCGACAAGCAATCAGCCGGTCCCTGGGTCGGAAAACCACTTGGCGGAGGCAATTGCAAGGGAAAGACGGGATGCGTGGGCTGCCCTGGCCAAAGATGCAATTGACAAGGGAGATCAGGAGCTGATAAGTTCGGCTCGGGAACTAGCTTGTCCGGTTGTCTTTAACCCTCAGGCTGGTGGAGGAATTCAAGCCACAATTAGTGCTCTTGACTGGGAATTGTTATCTCAATTGCAAGCTGCTGTTAGTCAGTTTGGATTTAAAAGCGAACCAGCTAAGCAAATGCTCGATTATATTTTTAACACCAGTATCCTCCTCGTTAATGATTGTCTTGGCATAGTTAAATTAATCTTTACCCACCATCAACAATTGCTGTTTAATGATCATTGGCGGATACTTGTTAGTGAGTGTGTGGTAGTTCAGAGACAGCCGGGTGACCCTCTGCGTGGCGTCACTGTTGATGAACTTATGGGTCTGGAACGTTTCCTTCGTACTGATGCACAAGCTTTAATAGGTCAAGAAAAGTGCCGGGAGGCAATGCAGTTAGTCAGACTCACAATAGACATGGTAAAGGAGCCAGGAGAGATACCAGTGTCTATAGGAATTAAGCAAGGCAGAGAGGAAGCATTTAGCGCTTTTGTTGATAAAGCTGCTGCTGCAATTGAAAGAGCTGGCATGCCAGAATATTTGCGCAGGGTCCTACTCAGGTAGTGTGTCCTTCAAAATTGTAATTCTGCTACTAGAAACATACTTAACACTCTAGGTGCAAATTGGACTATCGAGGAAGCATTAGAGAGGATGGCTCTTATTCCTACCGGGCAGCAGGCTTTTGTGGTAGATGCACTCAAACAGATAGGAATAGGTTTGCAAGAACAGGCAAAGTCCTCTCAGAGTCAAGTGTTAGCCGCTCTTGCGCCTCTTCAAGTGTCAGCTGCGTTTGCACCATCGAATAAAGAGGGCCGCACGAAATGCTGCCGATGCGAAGGCACGGGCCACTTGCGCCGGGAATGCCAAGCACCATCAGAAGTCATCGCTGCATCATCGGTACTCTTTCCTGCCTCTAACCCTCCGCAGCAGGGAGCCTCTAACCCTCCGCAACAGGGAGCCTTCAACCCGACACCACAGGGAGTCACCGCGGGCGAAGCTGAACCGCCGCGAAGGGAGTGACCTGCAGCGCAGAGCAGAGATGAATTAGCAGAAGGATTCAACAGGACTTTGGGCTTATGACTACGGTAAAGGGATTTTCCATATGGTTTACGGATTAACGGAAATGTGTGAATTCAGTGATTTATGGTAGAATTGCAGTGCTGTGCTACTCCGAACTTGGCACGGGCGCACCGGAGGCAGCGGTGGGAAGATCAAAAAGCCGCCGCCGCAGGAGCCGAGCTGCGCCGCCACCGAGAGCGGAGACACTGCGCGGGAGCAGCCGCGCCGCCGCCGCAGAAACCAAGCCGCGCCGCGCCGGAAGTGATCAAAGAGCGCCGCGGGGGGAGCGACCGGAGCCGCATCGCCCTCATGTGTGAACTGGGGGCCAGATGTCCACGGGCGGCCAGTTGCTGCTCGGGAACAGTAACTGGACATCAGAGAGCAGGTGATGGAGGAGCAATCATGCTGTGCATTGATAATTTTCGTCCTGCTGTTTAGATCGACCAACATCTTTTCTGGGCTCTGATGAGCGTCCAGCGCCATCCATTTTCAGGGCTAGTTGATTCGGCAAGTGAGTTGTCACACACTCCTTAGCGGATTCCGACTTCAGAGTGCTTTTTCGAGCGGGAGCGCTTCTCCCTCCGCCCTGTAGCCGGCAGGAGCTACAGTTTGAGATCTAACAGCCGTAATAACTGTGACTCTTGTCAACAAAAGAAAAGATTCCTATTGCAATTAAAAGATTAATGAAACTAAACAAGCGACACCAAGGACTATTGCTGTCGGGATGTTTTTCACCTAAGTTAGTAAAGATCTTTTGTTCTCCCCAGCACAGACTGTAAAGCAGAAATCAGCGTAAATGAATGCAGGAGTCAAATTTCAGCCGATTTGGCTCGGCATTGGTTATGCTGTCTTGGAAACACCTGTATTACCAGAGACTTTAAACATCAGAAGCCCGGATGGCTGGGCCGGTGGAACATTAGACTTTAAAGCTGTGTTTTGAAAAGTTTAAAAATGTTGAGATGTGTTGGATTGATTGTATGAGTGAGATGTTGTGAGTGTGGTTTTTGGTATAAATGCTGCAGCAAAAACGTGTGAAAAGTTGTTTTAGTTGAGTGTTTTGGAATCGGGCCCGTGGGTGAGTTATAGTGAATGCCATATATTATTTCTATAGTAAGTTTTATTTGTTATTAAGTAGTCTAAGTTAAGTTATCAATTAAGTGCCATTAAATGTTAAGGTTAAGTTTGTTGAGCTTGTTTTCGGTTGGGTTCGAGGTCTTCTAAGTTTAAATTATATATAGGTTTGAGTTGTGTGGGATTTGAAGAAAATTAATTTTTGTTAAGCATTATTAAGTAAGTTAAGTTAGATTCTGTTAAGTTTGAATTAGATTTAAGTGATTTTACATGATTTGCAAATAAGTCTGTTAAGTCAAATATTTTAAGTGCTTTAAATGCATACTACTTTTCACCACTCCAAATTAACAAAGGACTGAGAATCACCCAGTTGATGCCATTTGAGCCAAATGACTAAAGGATTACAGACTGAAAACTGACTTTGAACATTTCTGAGAAACCCATGTAAGGACAGAAAGGAGCATTTTCAGGCTTGTTCACCTCCTCTCCAGGTTGCATGAATGAAAACAGTTAACAGCTTTCTTTTCTTAGTCCAATTACCACCTGTCGTGCAATGCCTACTAAGGCCGTAACGCGCCGTTGCCGGACGACCAGAGAACTGATTGACATTATTGAATCATTATCATCTTTCCATATAAGAGGACCGGCAAAAGAGAACTGTTTTGAATATCACAGCCTAAATTGTGTTGCTTGGGTTGCACTGTGTTGTGGGGATTGTGATAAGATTATTTTTGTGATCAGTTGTTACTTTTTCATTTATGGTGCCACACCTGTAATTATAGGCATATCTGGGAACATAATTGGGAGCAGGCACTACGGAATGAGACAGGGCTAAACACTGCTTCAGCTTCAGACCTTTATAAATCTCATGAGCAGTAAATCTTAGCTTATTATCGGTGAGAGGTACAGTGTATTTTGAAAAGGGGTTAAAGCTCAAAGTACATCATATATAGCCTCAATAAGATGTAGAAAACTGGTGCCTTTAACACAACATTCTGTTGTAGGCCCTATAAGAAGAGATCCCAATCAAGCATTAGATAATTGCAGTTCAGCTTTGATTACTCTAATTTCCAAAGGATGAGTCAGCATAAACAGACATGGGCTACTCTGAATTCATCTCTAAACCTGGAAATAGTGTCTAAACAGCTTTATAACCAGTGTAAAGGCTCTACTATTATGACACCTAGGAAGTTACCCACAGGGATATTTTTAATTTGTGGAGATAGAGCCTGGAATGGAATACCAGCCCAAGCGCAGGGTGGATCTTGTTATTTAAGCAAGTTATCATTATTCCACCTCTGAGCACTGGTTCTGATCCTTCTCCACAGGATCACACTTCTGACACTGAGTGTCCTGTTTGTCCTCAGGCCTTTGGTGCAGCTGAGCCCTGGCAGAGTGGGATCTGCACTTTTGAAGTTTGTTACGAGGCCCACACGAAGCTGCTCTGAATTTTAAAGTGTTGCCAAGCGTAGTGGATGAGTTCCCTTCTCTTTTCTTTGCCCCTGATAGTGAACAGGAGGTAATGTCTCCTCCACAAGAGTTTCTGTGAGGAAAAACTTCACCATTATCTTACCTTGTTGCATTCAAAAGATGGTTGGTAGGATGGTAGAGAAAACCTGGCAAACTAACCACTTTTCTCTCAAAGAAGAAAAAACGGGGGAAATGTCGGAGAATGACTTAAAGAAAAGGCCATGAGACATACAATTGAGAGAAAAGTATAAGGAAAAAGTAAAGCAGTTTCTAACAGTTCTCAGCCTTCTGATTTGTATAAACAATTAGACTCTCTCAGGCATCATTCTATAAACAATGGAGTTCTCAGACTGTCTTCCCATAACAAGCAGAACACCGTCTCTGGGAAGGGCTGCCATCCTGAGAACAGATGTAGAAGTTTTGGGAACACTGGTTTCTGTTTTAGTTTCTGGTTTCTGTTTTGGTTTCTGTTTTTAATAAACAATTGTAGGTATTCTAAAACAAAGGGAGTGGTTAGAAGTTTCTCTGTTAGCCTATCATGAAATTGGATTACAGAATATGCATGAAGTTCGTTAACTTTGTTATTTAAGGTGATTGATTGATCAATAAAATTGGAGTTCGATGCATTACCAGGATGGTCGATTCTCCCTTCACTTCAATAACTAGGTGCTTATTTCCAGAAACATCATGCCTGACAGGTTTTTTATCTGGGCTGTTTCTAAACTGCACTTTTCATTTGCTGCCCATCTAAGACATCTCCTTTTTCACCGATGTGTCTTTCTCTTTGAGACTGCACAGATTGCAAACAATGCACAGCCAAGAGGGAATATCTATTTCTTTGATTCTGTCCTTGTCACAAAGGCATCTGGAAATAAGAAACCTGGAAGCAAAAAATCAATGTAGCCATGCATGTTCATCTCTATCCCTTTGTTTCCTTCTTTCAGCTACCTTCTGGGCGAGGAACTCCTGCTGGTTATAGAGTACATGGATGGAGGTTTCCTGAGCGATATCGTCAGCCAGACCTGCCTGTCTGAAGATGAGACAGCAGCCATCAGTCGGGAGGTCAGCAATCCCAGCTGTGTTTCCAAGGGCTTGGGCAGGATTGTCTGGGAAACAGGGGCTCAGAACAGGAGAGGTTTCATGTGCCAAGCTTTGTTTCTGTGTTGCTGGTATGCTATGGGCAAGTAAAAGCATCTCAAGTGAAAGGCCTGCCAGTGCCCCTGCACTCCCTGTACTCAGTGCCAGTACTCTTAGCTCCTGCTGTTGTATTCTCGCTCTGTCTCTTGTATTTGTATTTGCTGCTCTCCACCTTGCCTCTCTAAATGTTTGCCTGGAGTCTGTCTTCACTGCATTCCTTGCCTGTAAAAGCAAAGGTGCTGGTGGCAGGATTTGAAACAAACAGCAAAGAAAAAAGAGAGAGACTCGTTTCTCTCAGTCCTCAGCTAAAAAGGATAGGAGTGCAGCCAGAATGCTCTTTGCTTCTGAGCACATGCACTGCAGCAGGAGTCATCCTGGCTGGTTTGCAGGGGACAGCCTACAACAGCAGGTGCTGTTGCTCTTTCAAAAGCTGACGTGCCTTTCCTCAGAAAGGTCCTGCTCTGCAGGTGTTGGAGCAGCAAGCTCTTCCTCTCAGTGGCCATTACTGTTCTGCCATTACTCCCCATTCCCCTGGAGAGGGAATCTTTCAGATTCTTTGTTTCCTTTCTTGTGCGATGAAATCACATCACTCATTTTTGCCCTTCTGTTTCTGTTTTCTCGCTCAGTGCCTGCAACGACTGGATTTTCTTCATTCAAACGATGTGATCTATCAAGACGTGAAGAGCGACAACATCCTTCTCAAAACCAACAGTTCTGTCAAACTGGGTCAGTATATTCTTGGTCAGGTTCAGCGTTCCAGGGATGTGGGTGTGGGGCTGCTTGGAGTGACTGCCAGTTCCCCAAAAATGGTGCTGATGGCAGTGCAGGGACCCCTGCTGCGAGCTGAGGGCACAGTTGCAACGTGCACAGAGGTATAAGGAACCACAAACAGTCAAGAGTGGCCTTGCTCTGTGTGTGTCCCTTCCAGAGGGAGGGAGTTACAAGTCCAAAGTTTCCAAAGAACAAAAGCTACTGCTAGAGGCAGTGTAAAAATTGGGGGGATTTTTTGGAAGTCACCAATGCCAGGAGATTCAACAGCACAATTTCAAACTTCTACTGGGGAATTCTTTTGCTTGCTTTCCTAATTGCACAGAATTCAGATAAAACCAGTATTTTGTTTTCTCCTCAGCTGATTTTGGCCTCTCTACTCAGCTCACCCCTGAGCAGAGCAAACGGTGCTCGCTAACCGGGCCTCCTTGGTGGATGGCGCCTGAAGTGGTGACAGGTCAACCATATGGCCCCCAAGTGGACATATGGTCTTTTGGAATTGTGGGAATTGAAATGATAGAACAAGAACCTCCTTACTTGAGTGAAAGTTCTGGCACGGTAAGGAGCAAATACTCACTGATCCCACTGTCTTTCTCACCTGTCCCATGTCCTGTGTGCCACTGGACAAAATCCCATTGCCATCTGCTGGAATTACTTCCACCAAGGTCCCCTCCTACAAATGTCCCTGCAACACATCAGCATCTGCTGTACTTTTGGTTGCATCAGTGGGGGAATTCAAGCCTTACCACATGCAAACAAACTCCAAACAAACAAAGTGTTCTCAGGCAACTCTTTCATTTGGGTTAGTGGTTCCAGTTCTTTTGTCTATGTAGATGGCCTTAATAACAGGAAAAGAGCATCTTAAGAGTGTCGTTATCTTTCCAGAAATGAAGGAAGGAAACCCAAACCCAAACCCAACAAAGTTTCTAAAACGGTGGTCTTTAGAGAGGAACCTAACCCTGTGTGCAGTTTCTTCTTATTGGGAAACATGGGCATGCGGGTGTAAAGGCCACAGAGTCTCTTCTGCTTCTTGTGCAGTGCTGCTGAAACACTCAGTGACCGTGTTTCCCTCCTAGCCCAAGCAACATTCTGCACGTCACCAAGCCAGAGCCTGGTGATGTGGAGAGCCTGCCAAAACCTCCCAGTGATTCCTGGCACTTTCTGGGATGGGCCTACCATTCATGCATTGACTTGAGTAGCCAAATGAGCAGAGGGTGGCCATAGGGATGGAACCTCTCCTTCTTCTGACCTAGACAATTTTTCTTTTGCTGCAAAAATGGGAAGCTGCAGTTTTCAGACTGCTGAGAGACAGAGCTGCAGGTGGCTCCTGTGTGCCCAAGCAGGCATTTTCATCCCAATACATTTGTGCAGGCATCTTAATGTGTCTGTGTTGAACAGGAGATTGTAAATGTTTGTTTCCCTACCTGGGTATTAACTGATGGATTTCCTTTCTTTTCTTCCAATTACCATTGTTTTCAAGAACAGCACAAAAAGCCTGATGAGTTTTGGTCTAGGGTACGTGCGCTTAAAGGACCAAAAAGCACTGCAGAGATGCCTTTCATGTACTAACCCATGAAATTAGTTAGTATAGCAAAGTCCCTCTTCCAAAAAGCCTCTGAAGCTGGCATGAATCCTCAGAGATGCAAATGTCCTTTTGCTGATGTAGCTCCCACTAACTAGGTCAGGCAATGAAATCAGCTGCCAAGGCAAGATCTGAGGGATGGTGGAAAAGCTGTGGCTGCATCGGGGTTTGGGTTTTTGGTTGGTAAAGGAAAGTCATCTCTGGGTCTGTGCCAGGGCAGAAACTGCCACTGAAGAACAGAGGTTAAACAAAGGGATCTGGGAGAGCCTTAGAGATGTGAAGGCAGGAGGTGGAGCCTGGTGTCTCCTTTTTCTCCAGGCTACACGCCTGATAGCCACAGTAGGGACTCCACAGCTGCGGCAGCCCAAGCTCCTCTCGGCTTTGCTGCGTGACTTCCTGAGCTGCTGCCTGCAGACAGACGAGGAGCAGCGCTGGTCTGCCAAGGAGCTCCTGCAGGTAAAATGTGAAGGGGCTGCAGGTGAAACAGGCTCCGAGGGATGGGCTCCTCTTCCACTCAATTCCAAGGCAGCAGATGAGCCCCCTTCCTCCTCACCTCCATTCTTGGTGCTCTTCAAATGAAAATGGTGAGGAATCCTAGACTGGGCTGGGCTGGCAGGCCCTATAAAGGTCCTGTGGTGCAAGTGTCCTGCAATGAGCAGGGACCTCTTTAAAGAGATCAGGTTGCTCAGAGCCCTTTGCCACCAGAGCTGAAATGGTTGCAGGGATGGGGCTCCTACAAGCTCTTGGGGCAAGCTGTGCCAGGGTTGCACCATACTCCGAGAAACAAGTTATTCCTTAGACCTACTCTGATTAGATGCCCTTTGTGTTTAAAAATATTTGTCCACATCCTATTGTAACTGGCCCTGTTAAAAAAGATGTCCCCCACTTTCTTCAAAGCCACTGTGACGTCTTGGAAAGTGGCAATAAAGTCTACCCGGGGCCTGTTCTTCACAAAACTGAATAACTCCAGCTCCCTCTGCATTTCTTGAGAGGAGAGATGCTCTGTCCTCTGTCTGTTTCTGTTGCCCTCTTTTGTGATTTGGTGGGGTGTTCAGTTTTATCTAATGGCAAAAGAATTGAAGTAGAGCAATGCAGGGTACAGAGACATGAAATGGTGGTGGAGGAGCCCAAAGAAGCCAGTCCCAGCCTAGGGGTCAGAGATTTGGCTGTGGGCAGGAGGGGCTGTGGGGGGCTCACTGTGAGCCTCTGAGGGGCCCTGGTTTGTGCCCCCCAGCCCACCCTCAGAGGTTTCTGCCACGCAAACAGGGACAGCTTGGAGGGAGTTGTCCCAGCCCCATCTGCTGCCTGGCACGCTCAAGCAGACGGGAACTGCGCCAGGGTTACTGCCAGGTTGTGTGGCAGAGAGGGAACTGCAGGGCCCAGTGCCACTGGGCTGGCCCTGCTGGGAAGGAAGGTGCTATCCAGCACACGAGGGGCAGGGCATGGAAAGGTAGACACTGCTTTCTGTGTCTGTGGGAATCAGCACAGTGCCTGTCTTTCAAAGGCAGGGGCCTGTGTGAGTCATTGGAGTTTCCTGAAAGGAAGAAAACCCAGGGACAGAAAGCACCATTTCTAGAGCACTGGCAGGGCAAAAATCCCAGCATGATGAATACATCACAATAAACAGATGACTGGGATTCTGGGCCAGGTTTGCCTGTGATGGCAAGGTCTTGCACACTGGAGATGACTGGGGAGCAGATGGTCCCATTGCTCCTCTTTCTGGGTCTTTCCAGGAACTTGATGTATCCTGATTGAGTCCCTGAAGCAATGAGCTTGGAAAGTAATGGTTCACTGTTCTTTGTTGTATTTTTTTTTCCGGTGGACAGCATCCATTTGTAACTTCAGCCAAGCCACCATTCATCCTGGCACAACTCATCAACTCAGTGAAGAAGACAAATAACCCTAACTCTAAACCCTAACCCTAAAACCTAACCCTAACCTTAAATGCTAACCCAAACCCAAACCCTAACCCTGTCCCTATCTGTAACCCTTACCCTAACCCCAACCCTAAGTCTAAGCCTAGGCCTAAACCTAAACCTAAGCCTAAGCCTAAGCCTAAGCCTAAGCCTAACCCTAACCTTAGGAGACAGGAACATAGCAATCATGTCAAGATGTTATCTCTGTTACCAATTTAGAGTAGGATTGTAGAGTAGGGCTGCTGAACAGATTTGTAGCATAGAATTATAGATTAGAGTTGAAATTAATAAAGTTTCTGAAACATCAACTCATTTGGAAGATTCTCCTCCTTCTGACCCCTTCAGAAAATTCAACATTTCCTTCTGAATTACCAATTGTTTTTCATGGGTACTAATTCACACATATGGCTTCTTTTGTATGGTTTCATAAGTGAGGAGGGCTCCTCTTCATTCATCCTCTCCAGACCACACTGCCTTTGGAATATGACCCACTGGCTGGTTATGGCACAGCTGTGATATTTCTAGTTGAGGCAGTAAGGGCAATGGCATTTGAAGGCAAAACCAAAGGAAGAATGAGGCAGCCCAAACATCTTGTGCAGATGCAGGCCTTCAGCTGTGACTGCAGAGCATTGGGGTTCCTGCCACTTGGATTTCTATCCCTAAATGCAATAATCTCTTTGGCTGGAGGAGAGCCTTGCTCAAGTGAGAAAGCAGAAAGGTCAGAGAGGGTGCTCGGGAAGGTCTCCTGTGGTGCAGAGCTGTCAGCACCTGTGAGGTGAGAGCGGGCCCGGCCTTGCCCGGGCTGGAGCCCCAGCAGAGCCCCGGCAGAGGCCGGAGCAGCCTGAGCCCCGGCAGAGGCAGGCTGGAAGGAGGCCCTTGGAGCTGCAAGAGGCAGCAGCCGGGCCTGGGTGCCTCTTGCTGGGAGCGGGTGAATCCTCCGCTCTCAGAGCCCAGGTGGCAGCTGGCTGCTGCTGAGGGGAAGCGCAGCCGTGCTGGGCACAGCCCAGCCTGGAGGCATTGGCTGTCTGGAGTGTGCCCAGGAGCAGGGAAAGGCCAAGGGCAGCCACGGGCCGCTGAGTTGGCTGAGGATTCCTCCTCTTCTGCTGGCTGCTCTGCAACTCCTGGCAAAGGCCAGCAGTGTGTGCAGCACTCTGGGCACCGTGGGAGGGAGCCGGGCTGCTCGGCAGGCTGGAGCACAGGGCAGCTCCTTCAGGCCCGGCACTTGTGCCAGGGAAGTGAGGCCAGCGTGAGGCAGGGACAGCTTGGCAGGGCACATCTGCAGGAGCCAGCGCCTCACGCAGTTCTGGGAGGAAGCACCTGCAATCCTGCAGTTCTGCACTGAGCCTGAGCAAAGGTGTGAGATGCAGAGTGTTTGGCAGAAATATTCAGGCCCACCAGGCCAGCCTGCTTTGTGCTTTGTGGCGCACAGCATGCGCTGTGCAATGCAGCTCTGAGCTGCTGGGAGAGAGGCAGTCGGGGATGTGCCTGAGGTTTGTGCTTGAGGAGTGAACTGATTTGGAAGGGGGCAGAAGGGTTTGAGCAGGCAATTTGTGTTTTCTTCATTAATTTCTGAAAGAAAGTCATAACGTGTTGCACACAGGTAGGGTTATTAGAAAAGAAAGGCCTTATAAAATCAGGCCTTACTATAGTAAATTCCCAGATAGCCTGTTACATCTTCTACGTGCAGCCAGAAAATTTCCCATGGGAACAGTCATGAGTGCAGTTAGCACAACAAGCTATTGTGCTAAGAAAACTTTTTGCATCTGTAATAAACAAGAAATCTCTCCCATGAGCATCCACAAAAAAAAATGTAATCACCTGAGTAAGAGTGAGTCTTAAAAAGAGTGAGTCTTTGCATGTACACACTAATACACCTTCTAAGCAATAAATTGTGTGTCAAGGAAACTACCAGCCAGCTGGACTGAACATGAGATCTGTGAAAACCGTGTAAAAATGAGTTATGTGAATGAAGAATTGGCTTTTCCTGCATGAAGAAACTGAGTCCCAGCTGCTTTATTGACACAGCAATGTGGCTTCACTCAGCAAGAGCACTTGCAGGGTGTATTGATGAAACGCTTGTGTTTGATTCCCAGAATAGGAAGAAGAGGCGTGTAACAAACAGGGCTTAGTCTTTTGAATTCTTTTAGCTTTAACAGGAGTGCTGAAGCCTGTATTCCCCCACTGCAGTGCTTACTGTGTGCAACTGGCGATCTTGGCCTTGAGAATAAGGAGAGTGCCCCTGCTAAGAACATAGCTGGAATGCATTCAAAGGGAAGAAAGTGTTTTTAGGAGGCTCTTGACCACCAAAGGAGAATTTGAGGAATGGGAATATTTCCCAAACAACTGTGTCAGGAACCAGAGACGGGCCCGAAGCCCTGCCATATTTGATCCATGTTTGAGCAGGTTGACAAGACAGTGAAGGAAAGTGTCTTGTTTAACATGGGGGACCTTGACCCTTGAAAGAGAAACAATGTATTGGTCAATCGGTGGGCAGTCAAGCTGTGAAAGGGGAACAATGGAGCCGTCATGGAGTCATCCTGAGCCATCATCTCACACGCCAGCCATGTGTGAGCTGGTGCTGTAACTGGGAAAATTCCACATCCTTAGCAGGAGATACAAGGCCTGGTTCTGAGCTGGAAGGGTGAGAAGGATGAGATGCACAGCGTTTTGATCCAGGGGATGTCCTGGAAGTGCACTGCCTAACTGCCCCTGCTGCCGAGCACCACGCTTCATCTCCTTCTCCTGCTCAGCGGATTTTTGGGAATCCAGGGGTTGGTATGTATTATTTGCTACTGCAACTAATGGAATAAAGTTGCTTTGCAAGCTCAGTTGTGTCTTAGGTTCTTTTGTGCATGGATCGCCTCCTGAACCTGTGGCAACGACCAGCAGGGACCTACAGGACACTCCTATTCTCATGTCAGTAAATTCTGAGAAGTGATTGAAATATGTCAATAAATTTGAGGTAATGTTTAGCCTATGAGTTTCAGCAAATTATTGAATATGTCTTAGATCCATGGATACAAAACGGGTAGGTGAGATTGCTGGGTGTGCAGGGTTTAGGGAAGTGATTCCCTATGCACCCACCACTGAAACAAAGTAATGCCTCCTTTCTAGCCCAGAGCTGGCAACAGGGATCAGGCCCTGCTTGGAAACTTTCATTTTGGCAACTTCTGTTAGCAGGTAAGAAAGGTCAAAATGAAACATTTTCCAGCTGGTTTATCCTTTTAGGCACCAAACCTCTGTGCCACGGGTGGCCTGGGTGTGTGCAGAGCAATGCAGCCTCCACAAAGCCCTTGGTTTCCCCTCAAGTTGCCAGTTTGACTGCTTCCAAAGGGAAAGAAAGGCAGAGATGTACATCCACAGGAGCCCTGGGCTGTGGACCATTTTCTTGGTCTGGTTTCCTTTGCTTGTATCCCATCTGAGTGCTCAGCTGGGGTACAGGCTGTAGGTGCTTGGGGCACTCTTGGAGCTCCTCTTGGATCCCCTGAACAACAGGGTTTGGCCCATGAGGGGAATTTGTGCTGCTTTGTGACAGAGGAAAACTTCCCAGGCTCTTCTGTGTTTGCTGTAGGGAAGGTTGGTTATTGCTTGGCATAAATTCACAGACCAACATGGAGCGTTTGCTTTGTGATGTCAGGGCATGGTTGCCACATCGTCATAGTGGCATCAGAAGGTTGCCTTGGTGCACAGAAGGCCTGAGTGTCAGAGCAGCCCTAGTGCTGGCTCAGATTCAGGAGAACTTTCCTGATTGGCACCTTTGTCAGTGGGTAGCTGCCCACTGACAAGAGCATTGTTTCATCTATTTTCCTAACTTTCAAAAATAACAATGTTTCACTATCTGGCCAGGGCAGCTTTTGCTGCTTATGGCATTTCTTTTTCCGCATATTATGTTACCCACTTTGCACGTAAGTAGAGTTTTCCATTCTACTTAGGTTAGGGTGTATCCCAACCTGGCTTTTCTATGTCTTCCTGCTCTTTCTTGGTGGCTGAGTTTCTGATTTTGAAAGAGAAAGAGCATTAGGATGCCAGTGGTTTGGTAAAGCTCCTGCCAAGAGGTTCAGCTAAAAAGGGGGTGTCTGTAGCCACAGGGGCAGCATTTGCAGGGGAACCTGCAGGGCTTCCGTTCCCTCCATGGGAGAGTCTGTGGCAGCAGAGTCTGTCATTTCCTCAGGTTGCTGGGACAAGCAAGACAGCTTTGAAAATGCAGACTGGCAGACCTTCTTGGAATGCCTTTTAAAATCTCTGCAGTTGTTCCCAGAACTCAGGGAAAGCTAATTTCTTTTTAAATTTTGTCATGAAAGGATTTAACTCTCTAACTTGACCCTTTACCAAGTGCTTAACTAGTGATTCTCTTTGCAAGGAAATGTAAACTCTAAAGCAGTGAGTGTCCGCCACAGCTCAGAGGGGATTTTGAGGAAGCATTTCTGGGCAAGCATTTCCAGCAAATTAAAGAGAATTAGTGCATGCAACTGATTAAAAAAAAAATAAAAAACCAAACAAAAAAAACCCAAAAAAAAGACCTGAAGGAGTGGATTTAAAAAGCCATTTATGTGTTTTCTAGAACAGGAGCATTGAGTGTTAAAGAACAATTTGGATTTTCTTGGTCATGTTTGTATTCATTTACTGGCTAAACAGGTTGAAGTGTAGGCACAAGCAAGAATATTGTCCTGACCCCTTGCTGGCTGTGTGAATGAAAGGTGTCTCCTGGAGGGATGTTACAAAATGGGAAATCTTCTCTGTTTGGGTTGACTTTTCTGTTGGATTCAGCAGCCCAAGCAGTTTTCTGACAGCATCTGGTTCATTTTCCCTTCCCACTACAGGTCACCTGAAGTGTGCATTCAGCAGTGCTGACCCTGAGGTGAGTGAGAAAGGAACATTTCATGTTCCTGGTGCTTAAGAATTGTAGAGGAAGCTGAGAGCTTGGTCAGTAGCAATAGAGTGTAGAGGGCCAGCAAGGAAGGCTGAAAGAAAATTAGTTTTCATGCCTGCAATGAAAATAACAAAGGCATAAGTGGATATTTTAAAATTTCCATCTCAGAGCTTTAAAGAAATACAAATCCAGTTTTGCAGAGAGAACCTTGCTTGCTGACGGCAGATAGGGTGGAATATTTACTTAAGAGCAATTTCCTGTACAGTTGAATTAGACCATTTTGATTTAGTCAGAGTGCCTTAAATTCTATTCTTATCACACTTTATGATATCTACTTAGAAGATGTCGTTGTAGAACAGGAAGACCGTCTTGCAATGGTGCCTGCTGTACCTGAAGTGAAATGGGCACCTTTGTGGCTGGGGAGCTGCGTGGGCCAAAAGGACGCAGGGCTTGCGGCCCTGAGCAGCTGAAGATGAGGCAGCGTGTGGCCAGGGGGCCAAGAAGGCCAAGGGCACGGTGGCTGTGCCGGCAGCAGGGGGGCAGCAGGAGCAGGGCAGGGAGCGTGGCCTGTGCTGGGCAGTGCTGCGGCCACAGCTGGAGTGCTGTGTGCAGCTGTGGGCCCTGGGAAGCAGAAAGTCATGGAGGGGCTGCAGCGTGTGCACAGAAGGACAGGGGAGCTGGGCAAGGGGGGGCAGCACAGGGCCAGGGAGGAGGGGCCGAGGGAGCTTTAACCTGGACAATGGGGGCTCATGAGGGACCTTCAGGCAGACTTCCATAGATCCCTGCCTTAGATCCATAGAGCCACTGCTCAGCACAAGGGCTGCTTCCCTGCCAAACATCTCTTCAGTGCATCCAAGTGCTTTAGACACTGGAGTGGGTAACACTTTCATATTTTGTTTATTTGTTTGTTTTTTTGCTAGAAGGAGAAGCCTTGTGTAATTTCTCCTTTTCCAGGGAGCTTTTTCTCAGTTTTTGCTGCCCTTTTCCAGCACTGGCAGAAACACATCACTTTCAAGGTTAATGGCTCCCGTGTCTTTTGGCAGCCCAGGGAATCAGTGCGTGTTGTGTTTGGGAATTGAGCAGGAAATCAATGCCCTTGCATTCCAGCTGGTGCTCAGGGATCAGAGGAGCTGGGGTGGGCTGGGCTGCATTTCTGATTCCAGCCACTTTAGCACCATCAGTGTGGTCGAGTCCAAGAGAAGAACTTGCCTGAGCACACATGCACAAAGAGTCCAGTTCCCAGTGCAATGCTCTGAGTGTCTGGTTGCATTCCATAAGGACCTACATGCTCCAGATTCCCCAAGAGTGTGCTTTTTTGAAGCAACAGGAGAGCAATCTCAGGATTGTAGTTGAGTGGGGCACTGGCTACCAAGTTCTGATGTGTGTAGCAATAGAGAGGACAGTAAAGAGAGATTTCAGTAATGAGATCTGTCTGTCCATCTATGTATGTATGTATGTATGTATGTATGTATCTATCTATCTATCTATCTATCTATCTATCTATGTAACATTTACATAATTGAATCTTCCTGGCTCTGGTCCAAGGCAGTTGGAGATGCAAAGCTCACCTAAAGCATCCCTTTCAGGAGAGGATTAGAGGCATGCTCCCTCGACCAATTCTGAGCGGGCAGAGATGTTTCCCCCTTCAGATATGGTGGGGTTTTTTCCATCAGAGTTGTTTTCCTCCTCTGGCCTCTTCTGCCTTCAAGTCCCCAGTTAATTCTATAAATTTCTGCCTGTCCTAGAGAGGTGCAACAATTCCATGTTTAGGTGGTGTTTGGTGACTCTGGTCACACATGCTTTATGTGACACACGGTTTCCTTCACTGGCATCCCCAGGGCTGCGTAAGTGCATTTGTTCATGGGGCCTTAGGAGAGTCTTCTCTTTCCCTCAGCAGCAGCAGCAGCAGCAGCAGCAGCAGCAGCAGGGAGCGGTGGCAGGGTCAGGACGAGGAAGAGGCGCCTGCCCTGGCCCTTTGCGCCCGGGCCCCAGGCCAGGAGTGCTCTGGCTGCAGCAGGGCGCTCTTCGGGCAGCCCCTGGCAGCCTCTGCACGGAGCGCAGCACACTGCCCCGTCCTGCTGGTGCCACTTTTCTTCAGCAATACCCTAGCTCCTCTTCACAAGGAAAAAACTCCAGCAATCTAAAAAGAGACCATTCAAGTACAGTTCTACCTGCTTTTGCATTGTAGTTCAGGGCATGTATTTTTTGGTCTATAATTTCATGATTTTTATGAAAACATGCATTCATATCTTCACATTTTTGTGGTTTTAATTATTCATATACCTAAACACTCCATTTTAAACTCTTGATTTATTGCAGTTGGTAATTTTGAGGTAGTATATTTTAAAATGCCACAAAACAACACCTTTTGGGTAGTTTTTCTCACTCTTAAAAAAACCCCCATAAGCCATTTTAGTCTCTGTCTCTCCAAATTGGTTCATATCGGCCTATTTTAAATCAGGGCTACAATACTTTTATAGGATTGAGAGAGCTCCAATGAAATGCACACCGGTGATTCCTCTTGTGCAATGTCAGGGCCCCACCGTAAAACCTCTATTTACTTTTTTTTTCTCTCATTAGCTCAACTGCAAACACACGTTCAGTTGCAAACTTACACAAGATGAGCAAAATGAAAATGATGTGATGGGCCTTTTGGAGCTCCTTGCTGATCTTTCTGCTTCTTCAGCTGAGCAAGACTCTGATCCAGGCAAAGAGATTGCACTTAGTGCTACACAACCATTTGGCTGGAACTCTGCTGATTTCTAGGAACAGCTGGAGGCCTCTCTCTCCCCAGGATGTTTTTGCTGAGCCAAGCTTTGCTGGGTTTTGGCTGCAAATACCATTGCCCTTGCTTTCTTCTATCCACAAGTACCATGGCTGGGCAAAAACTGCCACGTGGGCCATCTTCCAAAGGCACTCTGGTCTGGAGTTTGTGAATGAACGAGAGCCTCATCCACTTCCAAACCACATGAAAAAAATCAGGAAAGAAAACTTCCCATCCTTAACAAACAACTGACAATTCACAAGTGGATCTAGAGCTTCTTTACGCAATGAAAAGGAAGGCAATCTTCCAATGGAGTTGTGCTTTCGGGAGTTTTTCTTCTGACTCCCACTCCCAGCTGGCACTGGAAAAAGTCATGTCTCTGCAAGTGTCAGTGTCTTCTGTCTGCCATGAGTTGTTTTGCTGCAACAATCAGAACAGGCATCAGGCTGGAGAGAGGCTCAGCTGATGCTAGGAACAGGAGCTGCCCCAAGGAGAAAAAAGACAGGAACTTTTACCTCCCAAACCCATCTCCCCAGAGGCTCAAGCAGGATTCCTCTGGTTCCCAGAAATACAAAGAAATAGGGCTGAGAAGACCCTTTGCAGCTACGTCTTCATGCCCAAGACTTTGCTGATGCCATTTGGGTTTTGCCTTTTTTCTTTTCTGTCTTTTCTGCATTCCTTGCACATCAATTTAGAGCTCTGTAGGCTACTCGATTTGTGACTACTTTTCCCAGTCCTTTTCCATGGCCTTTGCCTAAGCAGAAAGACAAACTTCCAGAGCTCCAAGCGCCGGGGGGTAGAAGGCCCCAGTGTTATCTTGGTTCTTCCTGGGACAGACCCCTGCTGGGAGCTGGTGGACTCACCATCCCTGCAAGCCTTTGAAAGAAGACTGGATGTGGCACTCGGTGCCGTGCTTTAGTTGAGGTATTAGGCCATAGTTTGGACTCGATCATCTTGAAAGTGTCTGTCTTCCAAGCCAGGGATTCTGTGATTCTGTGATTGAGGCAGCTTCTCCTGCAGCCCTGCAAAGGGCTGTGGGGGCCCTTGGCCATAGACGGGGATCAAGGCTCATGGAAAAGAAGCCAAGGGCTCAAGGCGAAGGCTGGCAGGGCACTGCTGCCACAGCCCGGCCCAGAGCGAGCCTCATGTCCTCGTCCTCAACCTGCGCCCTCTGCGCTGCCCTTTGCGGCGCCGGCGGCTCCTCTCGCTGCGGGGCTCCAGGGCGTGCTGGGGGCCGGGCCCCTCGTCTTCGGGAAGCGCCAGAGCCTCGGAGGCGAGCGGCTGCTGCTGTGGCCGGCAGGAGAGAGCTGCGGCTGCGGCCCCGGGCACGACAAGCTGCCGCTATGGCCGGCTCCTGCCGGGGCTCCTGCCTCTTCTGGGGGCTCTGCTCCTGCCCTGTGCGCACAGACACGGCCGAGGGCTGCCCGGCAGCTCCGTGCCGCTCCGCAGCGGGCCCGGCCGGGCTGCTGCTCTCTGCGGCCTCTGCCCGCCGCTGCCGGCCCCGCCGCGCTCCCGCCTGCCTCTGCCGCAGCCGGGCCCACACGGGAGGCAGCACATTACGGCTGGCTCGGAAAAGCCCTGCCAGCAAACCGCCCGCCACGGCCTCGACCTCAGGGCACAGGCTGCCGGCGTCCTCGCAGCTGCGAGCCGGCCCGGGCCGCCTGCCGGCATCGGCCACAGCTCCCGCCTGTGTCTCCATGGCCGCGGCTGCTCGGCACAGCGGGCTGAGCACAGCCAGCGCCAGCAACAGCTCCTCACGGGCCCAGGCCCTGGGCCCTCCGAGCCCGCCCTCCCCCGAATCCCAGCCCTGACGGGCTTGGCGTCCCAATGCATCCCCTGGGGACAGCAGAGTCGGCCGCTGTGCTCAGCCCATGGATACACCACCAAGTGACCAATGGAAAATTCACCAAATCCTTATCAGAGACAAGAGAAAACACCCATGGTGCCTGACAGCCTGAAGCAACTGCCAATTCCAGATCATTCCATCCATGTATGAAAAGAGGCTTTTGCATTAAAGCAGAAAAGAGTTATGGAAAAGGAGGGCAGGAACAAACAACAAAGTTATTTGGACTCATGCTTCTTGTGTCTGTTAGAAAGGCCAAGAAAATGCACTCCTTGCTCTTCTGACACAGCTCTCTCTGTTCATGATGTGGGACAGCGAGTGCTGATGATGTGCAGGAGCTGATGCAAGGGACAGGGACGAGGACGCAGCAGGCACAGTGCCAAGCTGACAGAGGGATGATCTCTGGCAGTGGCACTGAAGGAGAAGAGTTTGCAGGCAGCACAGAAAATGGCTCTTTGTTTCACCTCTTCTTTCAGTGCTGCTAAGAATGTAGCCTGGAGCAAGCTTGGAACTCCAGAGCCTGGAGCCCTTTCCAGGCAGGGCTGCATCAGACACAAACCAGCAGGGGACTGAGGAGCCCCTGGGGTGGCAGTGAGCAACCTCAGGCTCTGCTCACTGCTGCTGGCATTTTCTATTGAACCATCTCCAAGGACTTCTGTTGTGCTCTGTATTTCTAAGGGTTTTCCCCCTTGGTTTTTTTTGGTTGTCTCCTGCACCTTTTTTTCTCCAAATTTTCCTATCCTGTCAGCAGCAGCCCTTGTCCAGAACTGGCTCTAAAATATCAGCAAAGTAGCTAAGAACAACAATGGGTGGAATCCTGTGGCTCAGGAATTCATATGCCAGAGCCCTGCCTGTGCCTTATGCTTTGTCAGAACCTCCTTCTCTGTGCAAAACTAGGGATTAAGGGAGTTTTTTTGCCAAAGAGCTCCTGAGAAGCAAATGTTGTGCTAGGTTTCTCAGGAGTGTATCCGTTAGGTTCATTGCTGGCAAACAGAAAGTAAGGCCAGGGTAGCAGAGCAGCTGGGAGCTGGTCACTCCCTGCAAAGGGCTGGTGTAGGATGTGGGAACACCACATTCCAGGAGGGGCGAGCAGGGTCAATGTGCTCAAGGTGCTGCCAATGAGGTTTGGGTTCAATTAGAGAGTAGTCAGGGCTGGTGAGCACTGCAAGATCCAGCTGCAGTCCCCATCCATGTCTCTTTCAGTGCTGGCTTTAGGGTGTCTGCAGCCTGGATCCAGAGCGCCCTGGGGGGCTCCTGAGGCTGCCTTTGCACTCAGGGTGAGGATGCCCAGGAGCCGCTGAGGTCGGCAGTGGGGACCAGGGCTGAGGCTTGTGGCCTGGCAGGCGTGGCTCTGGGGGCTGTGACATGCCAGGGCATGGGTCACTGTCACTGCCCTCTGCAGCCCTGACTAGCTCTGTGATGCTCCAGGGACAACGGCAGGAGTGGGGATCTGGCTAGGTTAGGGTTTTGCCTGAGCCAGAACCTCTAGGCCAAATGCCGAGACGTAGAGACCCCTGGAGGACCGAGTGGAGGAAGCAGAGGAGGCTCTTCTGCGGTGTAAAGCGCAGCAAATTCATCAGGACAGGCAGGGGGAAGGTTCACAGCAGAGAATTACAAAAAGGAACAAACGTTCAGAGAATCCCCAGCCCCCCTGTGCACGGGTTTTTAAAATCTTTCAAAACAGGGGGTGGACACCATATAGTAACCAATAAGCGACTCTTGGGGTGTGGTTTTGAGGGCTACAACAAATCAGAACAAGGGGAAGAGAGAACGTTGGGATAGCGATTGGATCTTAGGGTGAGAGACAGGGAACTTTCTGGAACAAAGGGTAGGGTTTGGGCTGATGGGTGGGGCAAAGGGGCTGGGTTGTCTTGACAGACAGGGAAAAATCTGGTGAGGAGGGAGGGAATTCCTTGAGAGACACTTGGGTAGGAGGGGATAACACAGGGGAGAAACTAACTGTAATAACTCGGGGAACACTTGAACATACCACTATAAAACAGAACATTTGGCTCAATAAACTACCCCACTGCAGCACAGAAATTCAGGCTTTCAGCAGCTGAGAGGTGGCACTATTAGAACCCGCAGCAGCTGGTGAAAGCCATCTCTCTCCTTCAGGTTCTTGCTGTGTGGGAAGGTGCTGCGAGTTGTGGTGGCTGCACTGCCCCTATGCTGGGAGGATGATCTGTACCAGGGCAGAGCAGAAAGCTGCCATGGTGAGCAGAACATGCTCGGAGCATTACAGTTCAAAGAATGGCACTGCCCCTGAAGGGCAAACAGCTTGAAAGTATATAATTATGTGCAGAACCGTTGCACAAATTTTCTCTTCTAGAACATGCCCATTTTTGTATACTGTAGATGAATACTGTGGGTTTTATAGAATACATGAGTTTTTTTCTTAAGGGTTTTTGGGAGAACTCTCAAGTTTATTTCTGTTTGTATTTTACATCCAGCATGCATACAGTTTTTTTAATTATTATTATTTTTCTTTAGTAAATACTTAGGGAAAAATACCTAAGCATTTTTTAATCTTTTGGGATATGGTGATTAATATTCTTAGAAAGAAAACCTTGTTGAACACATGTGAAAACATAGAGAGAGGGAAAACAGTATAAAAGTCTTTTAGAACCGGGCGTGTAATAAGGACTGCAGAACTGAGTAATTCCTCCAAGGGCAGAATTAGCAAGATATAACACCAAGAATACCTACCAAGATATGTGGGATCTTAGCGCATCAGCCCTGATGTGCAGAGTCACCGAGATAACCCTTGGGGGGCTCAGAGGTCCTGGAATGTTGCCAGAAGTGTCTGGTGGCTGGACTTTGATCCTGCACAGGAGACGACACCTGTATGAGGATGGGAGGATCTCACGGGGATAAATGGTGAAGGGATAGATTAATTATAGCGTGAAACACAGGTTTTAGAATTTCAGTACAGGGGGGTCTAGAGAAACCAGATGGAGGAATTAGGGCGTGTCCTGTCCTTCTTCTTCTTCTTGGCCTCCATCTTCTGTGATGGTGGTGGCACTTTGGGATTGGTTCTTACTAAAAGTGCACTTGTCAATAAGGGTGAAAGGTATTGGGGAAAATAGGTAAATATCTTATACGTAGTTTTGGGTATAAAGATAAGTGACTGCCCCGAGGGCTCACAGTGTGGTCATGGCCGACGTGCTGTGCGGACCTCTGTCGGGCCGGGAGAAAATCTTGTAGATAAAAACTAATAAACACTGAAGACCGAGAAAAAACCTGAAGACTCTTTTCGTCCTTTGGAGCACGGGCTGTCCCAAGGCCATCCCGAGCCTTTCCAGGCCATCAAAAACAGCCGAGAACGGGACAAAGATACTTCCTTAAACCAAGGGAAATGTGACCTGCAGCCATACGAAGTACAGCCAAAGCAAATGAAAACCTTTGGAAAAGAGGGAATTTTGCCAGTGAGATCAGTCTGTCTGGATAACTGAGGGATGCCCATCAATATTGCACTACATTCCTCAATATTTGCAATGTCTTTTCTCCCAATTTCTGTGAAATTAATAAGCTGCAGTTGTTTACCATTAGCTTAAGCTCTTAGGGGAATTACCAAGCACCATGTATGTTTTGCTGTAGCTGAGCAGGACTTGAGTTTCCCAAATCTACAAAGCAGAAGGGAATCACACAGTTACTTGTGCTAATGTTAATGAAGGGTTTCATGAAAGCAGGTGAATGAGAGCATTGCATTGTAAAACTTCCACATGCAAGAAAACAGGAGTCCACTTAGAATAAAACATAGAAGGCTAGCATAACATCAGAACAGGATAAAATGAAATTGCTAGACAAGAAATTATGCATCAGAAATTAGATGTATAATTTCTGATATATCTGCACGCATTTGCAAGCTAAAACAGAAAAGGAAGGGCAGAGATAATAAGGAAGGAAGATTTTAAAATTGCACTGTGCAGAAGAGACACACGAACCACCAATGTGAGCACAGCTGGGAGATTCAGCTTGTGGATGGATTAGAGTGGAATCCATTCACTGAAGGTCTCTGGTGCACATGAGTGCAAAGACTGAGGAAAAAAGGAGAAAAGTTTAATTTCTGAAAGCTATTTAGATTCCTGGAAGCATTGTCTAGAGATCTAAAAATCTAAAGCCTCAGAGAATCTGAACCTAAACCATCCCCAAATGGATTGATCGGGTATGATGTGCACATCTCTGCTGTTTTCAGAGTCAATGAAATTGACAATGAGTGGCTGGAAATTAGGAATGCCCACCCAGATTTTATCTCCATTACTTTAAGAACACCTTAATAAGGCACTTCAGGAACTGAACACTGACATTCTCTCCCTGCTCTATTTACTTTACATTTGAATACAGGCTGGTAGAAGGAGAAATCAGGCTTTAATTTCTCCCCAAATTACCTGTTGCACTTTCAGGTTAGGAGTAGATGTAAAATTCAGCTAATCACTCTCTCTATCCATGAATATTCCACTAGTGAACTGACATACAGAACATCCTTTTTCTCTTTTGTACCTTCCTAAATGGTGCCCAATGAACAGGACACTCGCATAAATCTCACAGAAAATCACCAAAATTGCTGAAATTAACTCTCAATTCCATGATAAAAGCTTCTGAGAAAAGGCTTGACGGGATCACTGAACAAACTGTAACTTGGAAGAGAAACACGCATTTCAGCACTGATCAAGGGGAAAGAAAAAGAAATGCTGTAAAAGTTCCAAGTGGAAGGTAAGGAGAAACACGGGAAGCACAGGAAGAACAAGGCCCTGTCAGATGACCTGTGCAAGGTAACTTTGTGCCCCAGCACTGTTAGAGGACATTCCCTGTCATTGGCGCAAGCAGCTGGAGACATAAATGCTGATTGATTTGGGGGCCACAGTCTTGCTAAGTGCAGAGGTGGTTCAATAACGTGACATGAGGGAGTTCCCTCACAGCAACTGGGATGCCAGAAAGAAGTGAACAGCTCACCACAGCCTGGCCGCTCGGCTGCTTTTCCTTCTGACCCCCCTGGGGAGGCTCTGACATTTCCTCTTCCCTGATGGAAGCGCAGCTGCTGCCAAGGGAAACGTCCCCACACTCACTCAGTGTTCCCTTTGCTTGCCAGATGTCCCATCTGCGGTCCCTGCCCAGGAGAGCTGCTCTGCTCGGGAGGAGGAGACCGAGCGAGGGCCTGGGAACATCGGTGGCTGCAATCCCTCCTGATCTAGCGCTGTTTATGGATGTGTAGTTGGATTTGGATAGTTACAAGTATAGGGATATTTACATACACTGACTGATATTTGTATAGGGATATTATGTGTGTATATTGTTATATTGATGCGTGTATATTCATCTGTTTACATACTTGTATAGCTCTGTAGCTGTGCATTTCTATTGCTGGGGTTGTATGGATTGTTGTATTGGTCCATTGATATTTGTGTATTTATAGACAGGTTTGTTATGTTTGTAATATATTGTCATGTTATATATCATGAAATATGTAATGCATGTTTCCATGTCTATATTGTTATGCCTATATATGTATTTACTTCTATTTATTATATATGGAGTTGTATAGTTCTAAAATTCTATTTATTTAGTTCGGGATCTGAGTTCCTTTACAGAGGGATATTGCTGTTTCTGTATTTGTATATGGGCTGTACATTTGTAGTAATAAGTAATGAATTTAATTGTTAAACTTCAATTCAGTAACTTCAATATTTGTGAGTTGTTGCAGAGGGTTGCAATAATTTTTTTTCACTGAAGTTGATATCTGTATATATTTATATAGCACAATTCTAAGAATAAATTTTATTCATAAATTGATATTTCTGTGTTTCTATATTGGTAGCACAGGTGTTGCAATTTAAAATAAATTTCATATTTAAACATAAGTTAATGTTTGTGTATTTGTACATTAGTAGTGTGGGTGTAACTATCTGCAATAAATGCAGTGTTTCAACTGAAGTAAGTGCAGATTTGTGCTACACAAAGCCATGGGCAGATGTAAATGCTGGAGGATTCTGGCCATGCAAATCTCTGGCCATGCCCAGCACATGCCCCACCTGCACTCAGGCTGGGCAGGGGAAGCGCAGATTTGGGCTGGCAGCAGAGCCCCACGTTGGCTCAGAACTCGCTGCAGAGGCAGCTGAGAAAACTCCGGGGCTCCATGAGCACAGAATCCAAGCAGGAGCCACCCGGGAGGACAAATCCCTCATCCCACGGGCAGCTCTTTAGAAAAGTGCTCCAAGTGTCCCCCTGAAGCTCATCCCAGAGAGCAGAAGCCAGCAGGGATCCTGAGCCAGCTCTGCTGCCTTAGGCAGCACTTTGGCAAATGAGCTGCAGCAAGGGGGAGGCAGCAGTGACTGTGACTGCTGCAGGCTGGGGATGAAGGAAGGGCCACGCACACAAGTGCTGAGATGCCCCAAAATCCAGAAGGAGGCTGGAGAGTTGGGAATCAACTTGGCATTTCAGTGCCAAGCTCTCACAGGCACTGAAATGATGGAATCCCTTTGTGTGAAGTGACCTGGAAGAACTGACAGGGAGTTTCTGCTAGGATCAGCAGTAGCAGAAGCAAAAATGTACAAACACTAGGAGATAATCTAATATCCCCCACAAGCAATGGCTTCAAAAATGATCTCATATATTCATAATATTATATTATATTATATTATATTATATTATATTATATTATATTATATTACATTATATTATATTATATTATATTATATTATATTATATTATATTATATTAATAAAAATATATAATACATAATACGCATGAAATTTAATGCACATGTAGTTTTGGACAATTTTATTTTTTTATATATATTTTCATTTAAGATACATATTTGAAATAGCCTTTCAGCTTGGGAGAGTGAAGATTTACAACAGTGCAAAACCATCTGCCCACACAGCAGTCAGCCCCCGGGTGCGTGCATGCACACCCACCCATTGTGCCTGCCCTTCTCAGCATCTCGGGGCTGCTGTTTGTACAGAACTGGGATGAATTTAACTCAACAGAGCCACGAGTGGGGTGTCCAGCTTGTCATGAACACTCATGTGGCAATGAACAACACAGAGCTCTCAAACCACATTATCACAGGTCGTTTCATTCCTGCTGGGCACTGCGGAACTCTAAAAATGACACAGAAAAGAGGTGGAAAACATTGGCATCATGGTACTGCTGGTATCCTCCTGGAGGAAAATCTGTTGGGTTTCTTAAGGTGGTAGCTTTCCAAAACCTAGGAAAACTGCTGAGAACTGGTAGCCCAATTGTGAATGGTTTTCTTGACTTGGCAAAGCTGGGGTGTTAACAATGGACTCCGTCCTTGGTTCAAATCACCTGCCCTTACCTGCAGACAAAAGCACCACCACCAGCAGCAGCTACATCAGTCAATTTTCTCAAAAATCTGTGTTAAACTTGGGAGAGGAAAGGAAAACACATCAGACACTGAGGATTAATGACAAGACTCTGAGGAACAGTTCCAAAGCAAAGGGCAGCAGCTTCTCTCTGGGCCACTCCTTGTGCCCCAAGGCAGCCGGGCTGCCCTGGCTGCCCAGGACCCTGTGCCCCGCGGGCTCTGCAGAGCTGCACAGCGGGGAGGCAGCTTCGGGCACCTCAGCCCCTGGGCAGGAGGGGCTGCTTGCTCTGCAGGGCTGCCTGTGGGCAAAAGCAGGGTGCTGGCTTTCTGATCCTGGCCCTAGCCTGGCCTTGCAGGGCTAATCCTGTTCCCTGTCTCAAATGTGCTAATGATAGACCTGGTTGTTTGCAGCTCTGCACAGGTGTGATTTGCACCACAAAATAGTGAAAGACCAAGGCCTGAACCACAGACCCTGACTGAAGCCTCAACAACAGAATCTGAGCCAAAGCTGCCCTCTAGATGACCTTCCCAACCCAATGTTCTATGTACCTGCTCCTTAACCAAGTGTTACTATCAAAAGGATTGTTGCATCCATTCACTGGTGAAACATGTCTTCACCTTTCTGCATGAGGAAAATTGACAAGGCCCCACCTGGCCTTGGTTCCTCCTTGAGCCCTGGCCAGGCCCGGGGAGAAAACCAAGAGGAGAATGACACCAGCTGTGCCCCCAGCAGAAGCTCTGGCACATTGCTCGTCCAGCACTGTCAGAGCCGGGCTACTCTCACAGTGCACTCAAAGCCTCGTGGCCGCCACAGGTGGAGGCACCGCAGGATTTCCCGGTTCCCAGCCATGGCTCTGCAGGGCTGGGCTGGGACAGCTTCCCCCAGCTGATGTGCAGCTCTGGATGAAGGGGAAACCATTGGGCTACCTGGTGACGGATCTTCCTTAGTCACCAGAGGCACCCTTTTGTAATAATGCTGAGGTGCATTGCTTAGCTTATCCTTTCCTGACTCTTTTTTGCACTTTTGCATTACAGTAAATCACACTGTTCCTTCAGCTGGTGTGTCTGCATCTCTGACCTTCCCCACCATCAAAACAAACACACAGCCAGTTTAGCATGAGACCTGCCTCTCTGCCAGCCTATCTCTTGGAAAACACCCCTGATGGCCATCTCCACAAATGAAATTCCCACTTTGCAACTTCCTTTGCTGCAGGCAGGTGAGAAAAGGAGCCACTCCCAGTTCTGGACACCTCCAGAAAAAAGCTGCTTTCAGCAGTCACAACCCTGAAATATCAACCTCCTTCCTTAACCTGCCATTGGGAGCTCCCACCAAAAGGCCTTTTGTCCGAGGATATCCCCAGAAGAGCTGGAGAAGGGAGCCGTTTGAAACACAACTGCTTCAGAGTTTAAACCTGCCTTTATCAAATGTGCACACACCAATCTGTCCCAAAGGGAAAGCAGGCAGGAAAGAGAAGCTCCTCTCCCACAACCACAAACTCTGTGCTTCCTTCTGTTCCAGCTGGAGAGTGGAGGCCATGGGCTGCACCTCACTTTGGGAAGGAGCCCTGGGAATTGGCCTGGTCTGGGAGGGCAGCAAAAGGAATTCCATAAAAAGTAGGAAAAGATTCTCTTGAAGGAATAGATGATGACAATATTTCTGCAGAAAAGCAAAAAAAGAATAATTGAAGCATTTCAAGAAGTGCCCAGACTGAAATTTGTTTGCCAATACGACAACCCCAAAGTCTCTGTGGTGTGTCAGCAAGCTCAGGAATGAACCTGCAAGGCTTGGATAAACACCACTGGTGTCTGCCCCCCAGAGCACAAGCAGCTCCCCAACAACACTTCAAGACTAAGGGACAAAGCTTCCCCCTTCAGCTCTCCACAGCAGCTCTAGGGAGTCTCTCCCCACTGCAAGATCTCCTTTGTCAGTCTACAGTGACAGGAGTTGGCTGCAGGGGACATTTGCATGGGAACTCTCCCCAGATTGGGGGGAAGAAAAAGAAGAGGTGATTCCTGAGGAAAGAAAAAGGCAACGCTGCTTGGGAAGACACCAGTGTGAGTTTGCTACAACTCTAGGCCCGAAATCCCCTGAAGAAAGCACCATCCATCCATGGGGCAGCACTTTGGCTTTGATATCAATGCTGACAAAATTGCTTCCCATTCCTGCTGCCGTAGCTGACTCCAATTCATGAGCAATGTGCCAACTCTGCCAAAGACAGGCAGACATGGTGAGATAAAACCAGCTAGTCTGCTGAAAAGGAGTCCAAATTAATGTTTTCTAACTCCCCCTTTTCATCCTTTCCGCAGCCAAGACAGAGCAATGTCCTTCCTCTCTGTCCCCGATGGTTACCCAGGCATGGGATGCAGCGTGGGGACAGAGCCTGTCACTGCTCCCAGTGCCCTGCCCTGCCCTTCCCTGCCTGCCTTGCCCTTCCCTGTCCTGCTGGATCCTGCTGTGCCGTGCCGAGCCGAGCCGAGCCCGGGCAGCGGTCACGCATTTCGGGAATGACCCTCCCCTGTGCTGCCCCCCGGCATAATGAACATACCACTTTGTAACTTTGACTGGTTAGAGAGTCTTTGTCCCTGATTTTCAGTTTTAACAATTCAGGGAGCTTTTGTTTTCCCTGACTGTACAGTTGCTGCCAAGGGAAACACACCCAAAGACCAATAGTGACCCAGCCTTCCCTTTGCTTCCCTTTTCCTTCCCTCACTGCTACACAGCGCTCTCATACCAGGACCTCAGTGCTGCCTCACCTGAGCATTTAGAGCTGCCTCCAGGCCCTTCCAGGCTAAGTGCAGGTGCTCAGGACTCTGAGGGTTCCTAGCTGCTTGGGAGAAGGTGTTTGCTTCATCTGGACTTCTTGGGGTTTCATCGGAGGAGCCACGAACAGGCAAATTTCATCTCCACTGTGAGCTCTTCATTCTGCTTGTTCCCATGAAGCTTAAATGCCAACCTGAGCTCATCGTTCCTCTGGTTCCCGTAGACCATCACAGCCCTTCCATGGCCTCTCCAGAGAGGAGCAGCTGCACATCTTCAGAGCAGCAGTTGTCGGCCCACATCCTATCAGGGAGGGAAAGAGTTTCTGCCCTTGCTTTCCAAGCAGGTCCTGGTTAATGACCCTTTAAAATGTTTTCCTGCAGTGCTCTGTCATGGGTAGATCTCAAATGAGAATCGGGTAGAAAGGGTCAAGTTGCCTAGGAAGGGGGACCTTGAAAACAGAAAGATTCTCTGCCTGATTTTCCTGTACTTGCTGCAGATTTGGAGGGTGTTCTGGGCATTTTGCAGACAGCCTCTCTGTAGGGGTACAAGGGCAAGGTGGAAGATATTGCCTAACAAGTGGTCAGTGTAAGGTGCACTCTCCTCTTTCTTTGAATGAAGCCAAACTAGGACTCTGATAGGATATTGCAGATGTTTAAGACTGTCTGCCCTGCAAATCAAGCCATGCCATTTGACACTGGCAGGGGGCTGTGTAGAAATCACGAACGGGCCGGGACTGCTGAGGAACGCGCCTCGAGCTGTTTGTTTTCCAGCATCAGTCTCATTACATAGTTATGACAATGGGAAGATGCCAGCAGCTCACATCCCAGGCAGCAGACAAAGAAATTAATGTTACAACTTACTTTATAAGTTTTTTGACCAATCACACAATGCAAAAGTTTATTGACAGTAGTTCTATCCAATCACTTTAAGCACAGGTACCTTTGGTTAAAACAATGCTTGCTTATTTCGAATACAATACCTACTTGGAAGCCTTAAAACACAATGCACTGAGCTCCATTATTAAGCTTCAACCTTCCCAATATCTTGCTAGATAAACTTTTCTGTAGCTTAGAGAGGTTTTCTAGACCAGCATTAATACACAGACCATTGTTCTATTTTTCCTAGCTTTTCTACAGGTTAAATAATTTTTCTGCTGACCTATCTCATGGCTGCTGCTTAGCTGTAATCACAGTTCTACTAAATCTGAGACCTGCTTTTTGCAGCTTTCCCAAAACCCTCTGATTTTGTGGATTCCCACAGAGGACTCAGTGCCAGAGCCTCTGGAGAAGCGTGGAGGGCAGGGCTCAGGCAGGTTGTGCCAGTGCAGCATTTGAACTAAAGGCACCAGGAAGCACCAAGCCTGCAGAGAGGAACTCAACCCTTCTCATCTCCCTCACTGCCAGAGGCAGGCTCAGAGCAGCCATCTCACCCCTCTCTAAACCAGTGGGGGCTCTGTCCTTACCAGGCTCCTCGGGCTCCTGGGAATTGTTCCCACAGCTCTCGGTGCCAGGCAAAGCTCCCTCTGCTGCAGCTCTGTCCACAGGCTCCCCTCCTGAGGACTCAGGGGCAACATTAATATTCCCCTTGAAAGAGAAACAGAAAGGAAGAAACCCTTCTCGCCACTTACACAAAACACCTGGTCCAACAACTCCATGGCTCACACACTTAATCCCTTGTTCCTAACAAGAACTCTGGGCCCCAAAGCCCTTCAACAGTCAGAAAAATTTGACTTCTCAAACACAGTCCAAAAGCTGTCAAAGCTGTCAGTGACAGTGTGGAACATGGGGGTGACACTGAACACATGGAATGGCTGCTAAGGAAATCAATTGCTGCTCTGTTCTGTAAGGTTGCATGTCTGACAGCACTAACATCAGTCATCATGTCACTAATTGCAATGGAAGTAGCACTGTCTTCTTTCTTCAGCCAACACTGCAGTCGGTGTAATGGTTTCAATGCCTCGCCCGAGGCAAGTTCATGTAGAAATAAATTCGATGTACCTCATTTTGCAGGGCCCTAGGGTCTGAAATTGCTATTACAGTTTTCTTTATAATGATGGGCAAATCTTTTTTCTCTGTGTTTTCTCTTGATGGCTTTTTTAACACTAGGTGCTCTCACCGTGAGTTGTCTGATGCTACATGGGCCACCTTTAATTTTTGAGGGAATGTTCTGCCAGGCTCTATCTCCACAAATGAGCCAATATTCTGTTGCTAATTGTCATGGGGACTCATCTAGGTCATCTACTCGTCAGCAGTTTCACCCTTAGGGGGCACTGGGGTAGTACAATTGCACCACAAACTTGAGTATCTGTCCTCAGGATGATGGGGAGTAACATTTAACTGTGGATCTCCCTGGTACTGAAACTCAGCACAAAATTCCATCACCAATGAACCAAGAATTCCAATTCTTGAGGTTCAGAAGGTGCTTTAAGAAGATCAGGGGCCCGGTGATGTCAGCTGGTTATGGGATTGGTCTCGTTGGCAGCCTCACACCAATATTTGTCACGATTGGGTATTGGCTACTCCTTGGCTGGCACAGGCACACCGACCAAACGGGTCACAAAGTCTGGATTCAAATTGGTCAAACACGTGGTGTCTGAGCCTGCTGACTTGGCTAAAGCAAGGCAAACATTCATTTTTGGTTGATCTACAGGCATATATGCACAGCAAAAGCAAGCAAGCAAAACCAACAAGTGCCAGTCTGTCATTTGATCAAACTCCATGTTCATTTTCAGCTGTTTTTAGGATGAAGCTTGCCCATCTATTTCAGTTCTCAAGCAAATCTTTTAGCACTTGTTCAGGGACTGGCCAACTATAGGGCACTACACTGTCCCTCTAACCTTCAATTTTTACAAATTTGGATATCGTAGAATTCTTTTGAACACAATGGACACCACGCTTTTGCTGAAAGAGCTCTATGATGCAAACCATTTTCACAGTCCAAAAATCAACATCAAACTCAAGATTTGTAGCTTTCACAGGTTGAACAGGATCGTCTGGCATGAACCGTCGCTTCTCCATGTGGCTCACGTCTGCGTGCTCATTTCCCTGCTGGTGGAATTGTCGCTGCGCTCTTGTGTATGAGACGGTTTCACGCCCTTCGTGGGGACCCACATAGGTCCGACACCTTTGCAAATACAAGCATACCCTTTGCCCCAAGTGATTAGTGAAAATGGTCCTTCAATTTGTCCTAACTCAAGGTTTCTGATCAAAACAGAAGGATTTTCTTTCAATTTTTCCTGTGTGCTGTTTGAAAAGTGCCTAAAAATTGGAGGAATAGTTCCTGCAAATGAGCTATTAAAAACATAAAGACATCTAAAGCTTTGCTCAACCTCATCTGGGATGTTGCTTGAGCCACTCCCCCTTTTGTTGATCTAGAATGAGTTTAGAGTGTGGTGCGTCCTTTCAACAATTGCCTGACCTGTGTGGGAATAGGGAATTTCAAAAGTGTGGCAAACACCCCAGTCCATCAAAAATGCGACCAATTTTTGAGCTGTGTATATGGGGCCATTTGTCAGTTTTCATCTCATGAGGGATCAGTTTGGCGAGCTCTGGGCCCAGTGACACTGACAAGGACAAAAGCAAAAGACAAGAGGCGCTCTCTCTTCCCGGGACCAAAGTCCCACAGCTTTAATGGAGAACAACTCCAGGAGAGAAAGGGAGTGTCCAGGAGAGGAAAGAAGATGTCCAGAGGAGGATAGAGAGCGTCCACCTCATGGCAGGAGACTTTAAACCCTTGGGGAGGGGGGTGGTAGAAAGGAACTACCTTAGTTTAACATAATAAATCACCACACTGAAGTTTTCTGCATAAATTGCTGCACTTGTTGCAAACAAAATCCTAAAATCTCCCCAAACACAACCGTGCAGTCCCAAATGACCACAATGTGGGAGAAAAACCACTCAACCCCCCTGTATACCCAAGCACCAGGTGTCACAGGGAGCACCAACCCCTGCAACTAGAAAGTCCACACACACAGGCTCACCGGGAAAGGAGCATGTCTTTATGAGGGGACAGAGTGCTCACTTTTCTCAACACAACACACACCATCCACCACATCAGCATCCACACACATCATCTTCCTCAAGCATTCACACACTGAAAACGGAAGCACAATTACAAGACACAGGAAAAATGGCAGCAATAAAACAGGATTTGCTCAATCCATCCCCACAATTGCTAGCAGGTCCTTATTGACACAGCAAATCCTTTCTGCCAGCAGCCAGACCCAAACCCAAACTGCACAGGCGTACATTGTGCACAGGACGTCTCTGTGTGACTTGTGAACAGCCCTTCCCCTGCATACACCTTACGGGTTACTTTATACAGAGTTAAACGTTCCCTTTCTCCACAGTCCCAGCAGTCTTGTCTGTCCCCCTCGAGGAACAGCTGAGAGCGGAGGTGCCTCCAGGAAAGGAATGTCCTGGCAGCGCCCAGAGACGTCCAGAGCCCGGTTGTTCTCGCTGGAGCAGAGAAGCGTTCCTGCCGCGGTCACCAAATGAGGTGTGGAATAGAACTCCCCACAGTTAAAGGTAGAAGGTGGTGTGTTTATTACAGCGCCAGGCACACGAGGAGTTGTCTCTTAAAGACATGTGTGAAGAATCACTGCCGCTCTACTTATCTAAAAAAGTCCTACATATTCATATAATTCCCAAAACGACTAATACATATTCATTACGTAACCCCACCTACCCCCTTTGTATTAAAATGTATTATAACTGAGTCCAAAGTTCCTTCACATTTGCGGATTCTTTCACATCACATGGGTTGGTGGGTTTTAAAGCAGGGAATGGTCTCCTTCTGATGAAGCCAAGACGTCTTCCTCAATTTGACCTCTTTCCTTATGACCTGTTGGCAGGCTTTCGCACCCCTTGGCTAAAGCTGAAATTTCAGGGCCCAGGTGCAGGCTACGGTCCTCTTCTTTGTCACAAAGAAATCCGCATCCCATCCCGCTTCTTTAAACATAGTAAAGACAGGCAAGTGATATATTACCCTAGCCTTAACTACCTTATCTGCTAAAAATTAACTATCCCTTATTATTTCTACTCTTCTTGCTATACTCTTTCTGCCTAACTAAATCTTGCTAAAATTTTAACTCTTCCAGTTCTTTTAAATCCTGGATTCATTTGCCTCATCTCACACACCAGCCATGTGTGAGCCAATGCTGTAACTGGGAAATTCCACTCCTGAGCAGGAGATACAAGGCCTGGTTCTGAGCTGGAAGGGTGAGAAGGATGAGATGCACAGCGTTTTGATCCAGGGGATGTCCTGAAAGTGCACTACCTACCTGCCCCTGCTGCCGAGCACCACGCTCCACCTCCTTCTCCTGCTCAGCAGATTTTTAGGAATCCAGGGCTTGGTATGTATGATTTGCTACTGCAACAAATAGAATGAATTTGCTTTGCAATCCCAGTTTTGTCCTGGGTTATTTTGTGCATGGGTCTCCTCCTGAACCTGTGTCAAAGGCTGGCAGGGACTAAAGGACACTCCTATTCTCATGTCAGTAAATTCGGAGAAGTGATTTAAGTATCAATAAGTCAAGAAGTATCAATCAGTAAATCAAATAATTTGGGGGAATATTTAGCCTGTGAGTTTCAGCAAAGTATTGAATATGTCTTAGATCCATGGATACAAACTAGTAACTGAGATTGCTGGGTGTGCACGTGTTGGGGAAGTGACTCCCCACACACCCCGTGCTGAGATCAAGGATTGCCTCTTTTCTAACCCTGACCTGGCAGCAGGGATTGGGCCCTGCTTGGTAACGTTCATTTTGAAGACTTCTGTTGAGCAGGTAAGAATGGTCAAAATGAAATCTTTTCCAGCTGTTTCCCTTTGATTTACCTGTTTGAGGGTTAAAATTCTGTGCTGCAGGTGTGCTGGGTGTGTGCAGAGCAGTGCAGCCCCAGAAACCCCTTGGCTTGCCCACAAGTTGTCATGCCTTGTTGCCAGCTGTGCCCAGCTGTGGCAGGAGAAGGAGCCCGCAGCACAGTGGGCACTGTGCCCTGCCCAGCCGGGGCTCTCTGGCACAGAGCAGCAGCAGCGCCAGCACCGTTCAACCCGCTGCTGCCTTGGCTTCCCCTGGCACACAGAAGCCTCTGGAAATCAGCACCGCCAGTGGCATTCCCAGCTTGGAGCAGCTGCTGCTGGCGGGCAGATGCTGCCAGTTCAACTGCTGCCAAAGGGGAAGAAAGGCAGAGATGTACCCGCACTGGAGCCCTGGGCATGTCCAATAAAGGTGCAAATATGTGGGGAGATCTCTTAGGAAGGATTTCAGCTGTGATGCCAACAGTGGCTTCTCTCCTGGTTCTGTGTGTTCTGGGTGAGTAATGCAATGGTTGGCTCTGACAATTAAGAAGTAGATGTTATGTGGATGTTCAAATGTGTAGTGATGGTATTGTAATATATCCTCCCATAGTCCTCTTTCCCATCCCCCTTGTAATAGCCTTGGTAGTCAGGGCGTTTGGGGAGGGCTGGCTTGTGACCAGCAGGCAGGGTGTAACAACACCTGACCTCCAGTCAGGATGCAAGAAAGTAATCTCCACCAGTGGACAGCAGAGAAAGAGTTGACTGACAAAACTTTTGGAGGAGCTAAGGGTATAAAAGCCAGAACATCCTTTTTGTAGATGAGCACGTGGCTGCTAATCACAGAGACTCCCAATGCTGCAATTTTTCCTTATTCAGTCCTTTGTTAAGGTTTACTAAACCTTTAAAATTTTAAAAGTGAGAGTCATTTCTCACACGTGCAATGCTGTGTGCCATTGTCTTGGTCTGGTTTCCTTTGCTTGTGTCCCATCTGAGTGCTCAGCTGGGGTACAGGCTGTAGGTGCTTGGGACACTCCTGGAGTTCCTCCTGGATCCCCTGAACAACAGGGTTTGGCCCATGAGGGGAATTTTTGCTGCTTTGTGACAGATGAGAATTTCCCAGGTCTTTTGTGTTCGCTGTAGGGAAGGTGGGTTTTGCTGTGCATAAACTCACAGACCAACACAGAGCTGTCCCTTTGTGATGTCAGGGCGTGGTTGCCACGTCGTCATAGTGGCATCAGAAGGTTGCCTTGGTGCACGGAAGGCCTAAGTGTCAGAGCAGCCCTAGGCCTTGCTCAGATCAGGAGAACCTTCCTGGTCAAAGCATCTGTCAGTAGGCAGCTGCCCACTGACAAGAGGTTTGTTTTTTAAGCTTTTAGAAAAATTGCCGAAATGCCAATAATTAACCATCTGGCCACTGCAGCTTTTGCTGCATATGGCATTGCCTATTCCATTTATTATTTTACAAATTTCGCACGTAAGTAGAGTTTTCCATTCTAATTAGGTTAGGGTGTATCCTAACCTGGCTTTTGTATGTCTTCCTGCTCTTTCTTGGTGGCTGAGTTTCTGATTTTGTAGGAGAAAGAGCATTAGGATGCCAGTGGTTTGGTAAAGCTCCTGTCAAGAGGTTCAGCTAAAAAGGGGGTGTCTGTAGCCACAGGGGCAGCATTTGCAAGGGAACCTGCAGGGCTTCCATTCCCTCCATGGGAGAGTCTGTGGCAGCAGAGTCTGTCATTTCCTCAGGTTGCTGGGACAAGCAAGACAGCTTTGAAAATGTAGACTGGCAGACCTTCTTTAAAGCCTTCCAAAAACTCTGCAGTTGTTCCCAGAATTCAGAGAAAGCTTCTTTCTTTTTAAATTTTGTCATGAAAGGATTTTACTAACTTGACCTTTTACTGAGTGCTAAAATAGTTGTTCCCTTTGAATGGAAGTGCTGCTGTGCTCTTCAGCAATAGAACTGCACCACCTGCAGGGGGACTGTGGGGAAGCTTTTCTAGGCAACTGTTTGCTGCAAGTTAATCAGAACGAGTGCATGACACTGAGTGATAAAAAAAAAGAGTACCTGAAGGAGAAAATTTCAGAAGCTGTCTTATGTGTTTGGTAGAACAGGAGCATTGAGTGTTAAAGAAAAACACTTTGCATTTGCTTGATCATATTTGAATTCATTTACTGGCTAAACTGGCTGCAGTGTGGGCACAGCCAAGAATATTGTCCTGATCCCTTGCTGGCTGTGTGAATGAAATGTGTCTCTGGCAGGGATGTTGTGAAACAGGAAATCATCTCTGTTTGGGTTGACTTGTTCTGTGGGATTCAGCAGCCCAGGCAGTTTTCTGACAGCATCTGGTTAATTTTCCCTTCCCACTACAGGACAACTGAGGCATGTATTCAGCAGTGCTGAAGATCCTGAGGTGAGTGAGAAAGGAACATTTCATGTTCCTGGTGTTTAAGAATTGTAGAGGAAGATGTGAGCTTGGCCAGTAGCAGTAGACTGTACAGGCCCAGCTAGGAAGGCTGAAAGAAAATCCATATTCCTGCCTGTAACAAAAATAATAACGGCAGAGATAGATATTTTTAAATTTCCTTCTCAGAGTTTAAAGAATTAAAAACCTAGTTTTGAAAAGAGAACAATGCTTGCAGACAGCAGATAGGGAAAATTTAATTAAGAGCAATTTCCTGTACAGTTGAATTAGATCATTTCAATTTAAACAGAGTGGCTTAGACTCCTATTCTTATCAAACCTTATGATATCTGCTTGGAACATGAGGTGGTAGAACAGGAAGGCCATCTTGCAATGGTGCCTGCAGTATCTGAAGTGCAGTGGGCACCTTTGTGGCTGGGGAGCTGCGTGGGCCCAAAGGACGCAGGGCTTGCGGCCGTGAGCAGCTGAAGATGAGGCAGCGTGTGGCCAGGGGGCCAAGAAGGCCAAGGGCACGGTGGCTGTGCCAGCAGCAGTGGGGCAGCAGGAGCAGGGCAGGGAGCGTGGCCTGTGCTGGGCAGCGCTGCGGCCACAGCTGGAGTGCTGTGTGCAGCTGTGGGCCCTGGGAAGCAGAGAGTCATGGAGGGGCTGCAGCGAGTGCACAGAAGGACAGGGGAGCTGGGCAAGGGGGGGCAGCACAAGGCCAGGGAGGAGGGGCTGAGGGAGCTTTAGCTTGGACAATGGGGGCTCATGAGGGACCTTCAGGCAGACTTCCATAGATCCCTGCCTTAGATCCATAGAGCCAGTGCTCAGCACAAGGACTGTTTCCCTGCCAAACATCCCTTCACTGCATCCAAGTGCTTTAGACCTTTAGACACTGGAGTGGGTAACACTTTCTTTTTTTTTTTTTTTTTGTTTATTTGTTTGTTTGTTTGCTAGAAGGAGAAGCCTTGTGTAATTTCTCCTTCTCCAGGGAGCAAGGGAGCTTTTTCTCCGTCTTTCCTGCCCTTTTCCAGCACTGGCAGAAACACATCACTTTCACTAGGTTAACGGCTCCTGTGTCTTTTGGCAGCCCAGGGCATCAGTGTGTGTTGTGTTTGGGAATTGAGCAGGAAATCAATTGCATTCCAGCTGGTGCTCAGAGATTAGAGGAGCTGGAAGGGGCTGGGCTGCATTTCTGATTCCAGCCACTTCAGCACCATCAGTGTGGTCGAGTCCAAGAGAAGAACTTGCCCGAGCACAGATGCACAAAGAGTGCAGTTCCCAGCAATGCTCGGTGTCTGATTGCATTCCATAATGACCTACATGCTCCAGATGCCCCAAGAGTGTGGGTTACTGAAGCAACAGGAGAGCAATCTCGGGATTGTAGTTGAGCGGTGCACTGGATACCAAGTTCTGATGTGTGTAGCAACAGAGAGGACAGTAAGGAGAGATTTCAGTAATGAGATCTGTCTATTTATCTACTATCTATCTATCTTTCTATCTATCTATCTATCTATCTATCTATCCATCCATCCATCCATCCATCCATCCATCCATCCACCCATCCATCTATCTACGTAACATTTACATAACTGAATCTTCTGGCTCTGGCTCTGGTCCAAGGCAGTTGGAGGTGCAGAGCTCACCTAAAGTATCCCTTTCTGGAGAGAATTAGAGACATGTTCCCTCGACCAGTTCTGAGAAGGCGGAGATGTTTCCCCCTCCAGATATGGTGGGATTTTTTCCCCTCAGAGTTGTTTTCCTCCTCCAGCCTCTTCTGCCCTCAAGTCCCCAGTTAATTCTTTCAATTTCTGCCTGTCCTAGAGAGGGGCAACAATTCCATGTTTAGGTGGTGTTTGGTGACTCTGGTCACACATGCATTACATGACACATGGATTCCTTCACTGGCATCCCCAGGGCTGTGTAAGTGCATTCGTTCATGGGGCCTTAGGAGAGTCTTCTCTTTCCCTCAGCAGCAGCAGCAGCAGCAGCAGCAGCAGCAGCAGGGAGCGGTGGCAGGGTCAGGACGAGGAAGAGGTGCCTGCCCTGGCCCTTTGCGCCCGGGCCCCAGGCCAGGAGGGCTCTGGCTGCAGCAGGGCGCTCTTCGGGCAGCCCCTGGCAGCCTCTGCATGGAGCACGGCATGCTGCCCTGTCCTGCTTGTGCCACTTTTCTTCAGCAATACCCTAGCTCCTCTTCACAAGGAAAAAACTCCAGCAATCTAAAAAGAGAGCATTCAAGTACAGTTCTACCTGCCTTTGCATTGTAGTTCAGGGCATGTATTTTTTGGTCTATAATTTCATGATTTTTATGAAAACATGCATTCATATCTTCACATTTTTGTGGTTTTAATTATTCATATACCTAAACACTCCATTTTAAACTCTTGATTTATTGCAGTTGGTAATTTTGAGGTAGTATATTTTAAAATGCCACAAAACAACACCTTTTGGGTAGTTTTTCTCACTCTTAAAAAAAAACCCCATAAGCCATTTTAGTCTCTGTCTCTCCAAATTGGTTCATATCGGCCTATTTTAAATCAGGGCTACAATACTTTTATAGGATTGAAAGAGCTCCAATTAAATGCACACCAGTGATTCCTCTTGTGGAATATCATGGCCCCACCGTAAAGCTTCTGTTTACTTTTTTTTTTCTCTCATTAGCTCAACTGCAAACACACGTTCAGTTGCAAACTTACACAAGATGAGCAAAATGAAAATGATGTGATAGGCCTTTGGGAGCTCCTTGCTGATCTTTCTGCTTCTTCAGCTGAGCAGGGCTCTGATCCAGGCAAAGAGATTGCACTTAGTGCTACACAACCATTTGGCTGGAACTTGCTGATTTCTAGGAACAGCTGGAGGCCTCTCTCTCCCCAGGATGTTTTTGCTGAGCCAAGCTTTGCTGGGTTTTGGCTGCAAATACCATTGCCCTTGCTTTCTTCTATCCACAAGTACCATGGCTGGGCAAAAACTGCCACGTGGGCCATCTTCCAAAGGCACTTTGGTCTGGAGTTTGTGAATGAATGAGTGTCGGAGGAAGGAGACCCAGACACCAATTGGTTCATCCAAGTCCAATTTATTGATCGAATACGGCGGGTTAAATATAGTTCTTAATAAGCTTCATACATATTGCAAAAGTTGAGCTCAGGATTGGTTAGTTACATATCAGCAACTACACCTACTTTTACATTCTTGTGCTTATTATTCTGTTACATTCTGCAGATATTCAGGACTAATCTCACCTCCCTTTCCTCATGTTGCAGCAAGGCCATCCGGCATTCTTGCTTGTCAGCAGTCACTGAATCAGAGACTGCTGACCTCCCTCTTTCAGCTTAACCAGTGGCATTATGTCAGTATGGCCTTTCTCAGCTAACCAACTCTTAATAAAATCCTCCACAAATGAGAGCCTCATCCACTTCCAAACCACATGAAAAAAATCAGGAAAGAAAACTTCCCATCCTTAACAAACAACTGACAATTCACAAGTGGATCTAGAGCTTCTGTACGCAACGAAAAGGAAGGCAATCTTCCAATGGAGTTGTGCTTTCGGGAGTTTTTCTTCTGACTCCCACTCCCAGCTGGCACTGGAAAAAGTCATGCCTCTGCAAGTGTCAGTGTCTTCTGTCTGCCATGAGTTGTTTTGCTGCAACAATCAGAACAGGCATCAGGCTGGAGAGAGGCTCAGCTGATGCCAGGAACAGGAGCTGCCCCAAGGAGAACAAAGACATGAACTTTTACCTCCCCAACCCATCTCCCCAGAGGCTCAAGCAGGATTCCTCTGGTTCCCAGAAATACAAAGAAATAGGGCTGAGAAGACCCTTTGCAGCTACGTCTTCATGCCCAAGACTTTGCTGATGCCATTTGGGTTTTGCCTTTTTTCTTTTCTGTCTTTTCTGTATTCCTTGCACATCAATTTAGAGCTCTGTAGGCTACTCGATTTGTGACTACTTTTCCCAGTCCTTTTCCATGGCCTTTGCCTAAGCAGAAAGACAAACTTCCAGAGCTGCAAGCGCCGGGGGGTACAGGCCCCAGTGTTATCTTGGTTCTTCCTGGGACAGACCCCTGCAGGGAGCTGGTGGACTCACCATCCCTGCAAGCCTTTGAAAGAAGGCTGGATGTGGCACTCGGTGCCGTGCTTTAGTTGAGGTATTAGGCCATAGTTTGGACTCGATCATCTTGAAAGTGTCTGTCTTCCAAGCCAGGGATTCTGTGATTCTGTGACTGAGGCAGCTTTTCCTGCAGCCCTGCAAAGGGCTGCGGGGGCCCTTGGCCATAGACGGGGATCAGGTCTCATGAAAAAGAAGCCAAGGGCTCAAGGCGAAGGCTGACAGGGCAGAGCCGCCCCAGCGCGGCCCAGAGCGAGCCTCATGTCCTCCTCCTCACCCTGCGCCCTCTGCGCTGCCCTTTGCGGCGCCGGCGGCTCCTCTCGCTGCGGGGCTCCAGGGCGTGCTGGGGGCCGGGTCCCTCGTCTTCGGGATGCGCCGGAGCCTTGGAGGCGAGCGGCTGCTGCTGTGGCCGGCAGGGAAGAGCTGCGGCTGCGGCCCCGGGCACGACAAGCTGCCGCTATGGCCGGCTCCTGCTGCGGCTCCTGCCTCGTCTGCGGGCTCTGCTCCTGCCCTGTGCGCACAGACACGGCCGAGGGCTGCCCGGCAGCTCCGTGCTGCTCCGCAGCGGGCCCGGCCGGGCTGCTGCTCTCTGCGGCCTCTGCCCGCCCCTGCCGCCCCCGCTGCGCTCCCGCCTGCCTCTGCCGCAGCCGGGCCCACACGGGAGGCAGCACATTGCGGCCGGCTCGGAAAAGCCCTGCCCGCAAACCGCCCGCCACGGCCTCGGCCTCAGGGCACAGGCTGCCGGCGTCCTCGCAGCTGCGAGCCGGCCCGGGCCGCCTGCCGGCATCGGCCACAGCTCCCGCCTGTGTCTCCATGGCCGCGGCTGCTCGGCACAGCGGGCTGAGCACAGCCAGCGCCAGCAGCACCTCCTCACGGGCCCAGGCCCTGGGCCCTCCGAGCCCGCCCTCCCCCGAATCCCAGCCATGAGGGGCTTGGCGTCCCAATGCATCCCCTGGGGACAGCAGAGTCAGCCGCTGAGCTCAGCCCATGGTGACACCACCAAGTGACCAATGGAAAATTCACCAAATCCTCATCAGAGACAAGAGAAAACTCCCATGGCGCCTGAAAGCCTGAAGGAACTGCCAATTCCAGATCATTCCATCCATGTATGAAAAGAAGCTTTTGCATTAAAGCAGAAAAGAGTTATGGAAAAGGAGGGCAGGAACAAACAACAAAGTTATTTGGACTCATGCTTCTTTTGTCTGTTAGAAAGGCCAAGAAAATGCACTCCTTGCTCTTCTGACACAGCTCTCTCTGTTCATGATGTGGGACAGCGAGTGCTGATGATGTGCAGGAGCTGATGCAAGGGACAGGGACGAGGACGCAGCAGGCACAGTGCCAAGCTGACAGAGGGATGATCTCTGGCAGTGGCACTGAAGGAGAAGAGTTTGCAGGCAGCACAGAAAATGGCTCTTTGTTTCACCTCTTCTTTCAGTGCTGCTAAGAATGTAGCCTGGAGCAAGCTTGGAACTCCAGAGCCTGGAGCCCTTTCCAGGCAGGGCTGCATCAGACACAAACCAGCAGGGGACTGAGGAGCCCCTGGGGTGGCAGTGAGCAACCTCGGGCTCTGCTCACTGCTGCTGGCATTTTCTATTGAACCATCTCCAAGGACTTCTGTTGTGCTCTGTATTTCTAAGGGTTTTCCCCTTGGTTTTTTTTTTTTGTTGTCTCCTGCACCTTTTTTTCTCCAAATTTTCCTATCCTGTCAGCAGCAGCCCTTGTCCAGAACTGGCTCTAAAATATCAGCAAAGTAGCTAGGAACAACAATGGGTGGAATCCTGTGGCTCAGGAATTCATATGCCAGAGCCCTGCCTGTGCCTTATGCTTTGTCAGGACCTCCTTCTCTGTGCAAAACTAGGGAATAAGGGAGTTTTTTTGCCAAAGAGCTCCTGAGAAGCAAATGTTGTGCTAGGTTTCTCAGGAGTGTATCTGTTAAGTTCATCGCTGGCAAACAGAAAGTAAGGCCAGGGTAGCAGAGCAGCTGGGAGCTGGTCACTCCCTGCAAAGGGCTGGTGTAGGATGTGGGAACACCACGTTCCAGGAGGGGCGAGCAGGGTCAATGTGCTCAAGGTGCTGCCAATGAGGTTTGGGTTCACTTAGAGAGTAGTCAGGGCTGGTGAGCACTGCAAGATCCAGCTGCAGTCCCCATCCATGCCCCTTTCAGTGCTGGCTTTAGGGTGTCTGCAGCCTGGATCCAGAGCGCCCTGGGGGGCTCCTGAGGCTGCCTTTGCACTCAGGGTGAGGATGCCCAGGAGCCCTGAGGCCGGCAGTGGGGACCAGGGCTGGGGCTTGTGGTCTGGCAGGTGTGGCTCTGCGGGCTGTGACATGCCAGGCCATGGGTCACTGTCACTGCCCTCTGCAGCCCTGGCTAGGTCTGTGATGCTCCAGGGACAACGGCAGGAGTGGGGATCTGGCTAGGTTAGGGTTTTGCCTGAGCCAGAACCTCTAGGCCAAATGCCGAGCAGTAGAGACCCCTGGAGGACCGAGTGGAGGAAGCAGAGGAGGCTCTTCTGCAGTGTAAAGCGCAGCAAATTCATCAGGACAGGCAGGGGAAAGGTTCTACAAGTCAGAATTCCCAAAGGGAACAGATGTTCAGAGAAGCCCTAGCACCCCTGTGCACGGGTTTTTAAAATCTTTCAAAACAGGGGGTGGACACCATATAGTAACCAATAAGCGACTCTTGGGATGTGGTTTTGAGGGCTACAACAAATCAGAACAAGGGGAAGAGAGAGCGTTGGGATAGCGATTGGATCTTAGGGTGAGGGACAGGGAACTTTCTGGAACAAAGGGTAGGGTTTGGGCTGAGGGATGGGGCAAAGGGGCTGATTTGTCTTGACAGACAGGGAAAAATCTGGTGAGGAGGGAGGGAATTCCTTGAGGGACACTTGGGTAGGAAGGCCTAACACAGGGGAGAAACTAACTGTAATAACTCGGGGAACACTTGAACATACCACTATATAACAGAATATTTCACTCAATAAACTACCACACTGCAACACAGAAATTCAGGCTTTCGGCAGCTGAGAAGTGGCACTATTTGAACCCGCAGCAGCTGGTGAAAGCCATCTCTCTCCTTCAAGTTCTTGCTGTGTGGGAAGGTGCTGCGAGTTGTGGTGGCTGCACTCCCTCTTTGCTGGGAGGATGATCTGTACCAGGGCAGAGCAGAAAGCTGCCATGGTGAGCAGAACATGCTCGGAGCATTACAGTTCAGAGAATGGCACTGCCCCTGAAGGGCAAAAATCTTGAAAGCATAGAATTCTGTGCAGAACCGTTGCACAAATTTTCTCTTCTAGAACATGCCCATTTTTTGTATGCTGTAGATGAATACTCGGGGTTTTATAGAATACATGGGGTTTTTTCTTAAGGTTTTTGGGAGAACTCTCAAGTTTATTACTGTTTGTATTTTATATCCAGCATGCATACAGTTTTTTTATTATTATTATTTTTCTTTAGTATATACTTAGGGAAAAATACCTAAGCATTTTTTAATCCTTTGGGATATTGTGACTAGTATTCTTAGAAAGAAAACCTTGTTGAACAAGTGTGAAAACACAGAGAGAGGGAAAAACAGTATAAAAGTCTTTTAGAACAGGGCATGTAATAAGGACTGCAGAACTGAGTAATTCCTCCAAGTGTAGAATTAGCAAGATATATTACCAAGAGTAACTGCCAAGATACTTCCTTAAATCAAGGGAAATGTGACCTGCAGCCATACGAAGCACAGCCAAAGCAAATGAAAACCTTTGGAAAAGAGGGAATTTTGCCAGTGAGATCAGTCTGTCTGGATAACTGAGGGATGCCCATCAATATTGCATACATTCCTCAATATTTGCAATTTCTTTTCTCCCAATTTCTGTGAAATGAATAAGCTGCAGTTGTTTACCATTAGCTTAAGCTCTTAGGGGAATTACCAAGCACCATGTATGTTTTGCTGTAGCTGAGCAGGACTTGAGTTTCCCAAATCTACAAAGCAGAAGGGAATCACACAGTTACTTGTGCTAATGTTAATGAAGGGTTTCATGAAAGCAGGTGAATGAGAGCATTGCATTGTAAAACTTCCACATGCAAGAAAACAGGAGTCCACTTAGAATAAAACATAGAAGGCTAGCATAACATCAGAACAGGATAAAATGAAATTGCTAGACAAGAAATTATGCATCAGAAATTAGATGTATAATTTCTGATATATCTGCATGCATTTGCAAGCTAAAACAGAAAAGGAAGGGCAGAGATAATAAGGAAGGAAGATTTTAAAATTGCACTGTGCAGAAGAGACACACGAACCACCAATGTGAGCACAGCTGGGAGATTCAGCTTGTGGATGGATTAGAGTGGAATCCATTCACTGAAGGTCTCTGGTGCACATGAGTGCAAAGACTGAGGAAAAAAGGAGAAAAGTTTAATTTCTGAAAGCTATTTAGATTCCTGGAAGCATTGTCTAGAGATCTAAAAATCTAAAGCCTCAGAGAATCTGAACCTAAACCATCCCCAAATGGATTGATCAGGTATGATGTGCACATCTCTGCTGTTTTCAGAGTCAATGAAATTGACAATGAGTGGCTGGAAATTAGGAATGCCCACCCAGATTTTATCTCCATTACTTTAAGAACACCTTAATAAGGCACTTCAGGAACTGAACACTGACATTCTCTCCCTGCTCTATTTACTTTACATTTGAATACAGGCTGGTAGAAGGAGAAATCAGGCTTTAATTTCTCCCCAAATTACCTGTTGCACTTTCAGGTTAGGAGTAGATGTAAAATTCAGCTAATCACTCTCTCTATCCATGAATATTCCACTAGTGAACTGACAAACAGAACATCCTTTTTCTCTTTTGTACCTTCCTAAATGGTGCCCAATGAACAGGACACTCGCATAAATCTCACAGAAAATCACCAAAATTGCTGAAATTAACTCTCAATTCCATGATAAAAGCTTCTGAGAAAAGGCTTGACGGGATCACTGAACAAACTGTAACTTGGAAGAGAAACACGCATTTCAGCACTGATCAAGGGGAAAGAAAAAGAAATGCTGTAAAAGTTCCAAGTGGAAGGTAAGGAGAAACACAGGAAGCAGAGAAAGAACAAGGCCCTGTCAGATGACCTGTGCAAGGTAACTTTGTGCCCCAGCACTGTTAGAGGACATTCCCTGTCATTGGCGCAAGCAGCTGGAGACATAAATGCTGATTGATTTGGGGGCCACAGTCTTGATAAGTGCAGAGGTGGTTCAATAACGTGACATGAGGGAGTTCCCTCAGAGCAACTGGGATGCCAGAAAGAAGTGAACAGCTCACCACAGCCTGGCCCGCTCGGCTGCTTTTCCTTCTGACCCCCCTGGGGAGGCTCTGACATTTCCTCTTCCCTGATGGAAGCGCAGCTGCTGCCAAGGGAAACGTCCCCACACTCACTCAGTGTTCCCTTTGCTTGCCAGATGTCCCATCTGCTGTCCCTGTCCAGGAGAGCTGCTCTGCTCGGGAGGAGGAGCCCGAGTGAGGGCCTGGGAACATCGGCGGCTGCAATCCCTCCTGATCTAGCGCTGTTTATGGATGTGTAGTTGGATTTGGATAGTTACAAGTATAGGGATATTTACATACACTGACTGATATTTGCATAGGGATATTATGTGTGCATATTGTTATATTAATGCGTGTATATTCATCTGTTTATATACTTGTATAGCTCTGTAGCTGTGCATTTCTATTGCTGGGGTTGTATGGATTGTTGTATTGGTCCATTGATATTTGTGTATTTATAGACAGGTTTGTTATGTTTGTATTATATTGTCATGTTATATGTCATGAAATATGTAATGCATGTTTCCATGTCTATATTGTTATGCCTATATATGTATTTACTTCTATTTATTATGTATGGAGTTGTATAATTCTAAAATTCTATTTATTTAGTTCCGGATCTGAGATTCTTTAGAGAGGGATATTGATGTTTCTGTATTTGTATATGGGCTGTACAGTTGTAGTAATATGTAATAAATTTAATTGTTAAACTTCAATTCAGTAACTTCAATATTTGTGTACAGTGAGTTGCTGCAGAGGGTTGCAATAAAGGAATTTTTTTTTCACTGAAGATGATAGCTGTATATATTTACATAGCACAATTCTCACAATAAATTAGATTTCAATCATAAATTGATATTTCTGTGTTTCTATATTGGTAGCACAGGTGTTGCAATTTAAAATAAATTTCATATTTAAACATAAGTTAATGTTTGTGTATTTGTACATTAGTAGTGTGGGTGTAACTATCTGCAATAAATGCAGTGTTTCAACTGAAGTAAGTGCAGATTTGTGCTACACAAAGCCATGGGCAGATGTAAATGCTGGAGGATTCTGGCCATGCAAATCTCTGGCCATGCCCAGCACATGCCCCACCTGCACTCAGGCTGGGCAGGGGAAGCGCAGATTTGGGCTGGCAGCAGAGCCCCACGTTGGCTCAGAACTCGCTGCAGAGGCTGCTGAGAAAACTCCGGGGCTCCATGAGCACAGAATCCAAGCAGGAGCCACCCGAGAGGACAAATCCCTCATCCCACGGGCAGCTCTTTAGAAAAGTGCTCCAAGTGTCCCCCTGAAGCTCATCCCAGAGAGCAGAAGCCAGCAGGGATCCTGAGCCAGCTCTGCTGCCTTTGGCAGCACTTTGGCAAATGAGCTGCAGCAAGGGGGAGGCAGCAGTGACTGTGACTGCTGCAGGCTGGGGATGAAGGAAGGGCCACGCACACAAGTGCTGAGATGCCCCAAAATCCAGAGGGAGGCTGGAAAGCTGGGATTCAAGTTGGCATTTCAGTGCCAAGCTCTCACAGGCACTGAAATGATGGAATCCCTTTGTGTGAAGTGACCTGGAAGAACTGACAGGGAGTTGCTGCTAGGATCAGCAGTAGCAGAAGCAAAAATGTACAAACACTAGGAGATCATCTAATATCCCCCACAAGCAATGGCTTCAAAAATGATCTCATATATTCAATATATTATAATAGTTATGTTATTATATTATATTATATTATTATATATTATTAATTATGTTATGTTATGTTATGTTATGTTATGCTATGTTATGTTATGTTATATTATATTATATTATATTATATTAGTCAAAATATATACTATATAATATGCATAAAATTTAATGCACATGTATTTTTGGACAATTTTTTTTTTATATATATATTTTCATTTAACATATATATTTGAAATAGTCTTTCATCTTGGGATAGTGAAGATTTACAACAGTGCAAAACCATCTGCCCACACAGCAGTCAGCCCCCGGGTGCGTGCATGCACATCCACCCACTGTGCTTGCTCTTCTCAGCATCTCGGGGCTGCTGTTTGCACAGAATTGGGATGAATTTAACTCAACAGAGCCACGAGTGGGGTGTCCAGCTTGTCATGAACACTCATGTGGCAACGAACAACACAGAGCTCTCAAATTCCATTATCACAGGTCATTTCATTCCTGCTGGACACTGTGGAACTCTTAAAAGACACAGAAAAGGAGTGGAAAACATTGGCATCATGCTACTGCTAGTATCCTCCTGGAGGAAAATCTGTTGGGTTTCTTAAGGTGGTAGCTTTCCAAAACCTAGGAAAACTGCTCAGCAGTGATAGCCCAATTGTGAATGGTTTTCTTGACTTGGCAAAGGCTGGGGTGTTAACAATGGACTCCGTCCTTGGTCCAAATCACCTGCCCTTACCTGCAGACAAAAGCACCACCACCAGCAGCAGCTGCATCAGTCAATTTTCTCAAAAAGCTGTGTTAAACTTGGGAGAGGAAAGGAAAACACATCAGACACTGAGGATTAATGACAAGACTCTGAGGAACAGTTCCAAAGCAAAGGGCAGCAGCTTCTCTCTGGGCCACTCCTTGTGCCCCAAGGCAGCCGGGCTGCCCTGGCTGCCCAGGACCCTGCGCCCCGCGGGCTCTGCAGAGCTGCACAGCGGGGAGGCAGCTTCGGGCACCTCAGCCCCTGGGCAGGAGGGGCTGCTTGCTCTGCAGGGCTGCCTGTGGGCAAAAGCAGGGTGCTGGCCTTCTGCTCTTGGCCCCAGCCTGGCCTTGCAGGGCTAATCCTGTTCCCTGTCTCAAATGTGCTAAGGACAGACTTGTTTGTTTCCAGCTCTGCACAGGTGTAATTTACACCACAAAATACTGAAGGGCTAAGGCCTGAACCACAGACCCTGACTGAAGCCTCAACAACAGGACCTGAGCCAAATCTGCACTCTAGATGACCTTCCCAACCCAATGTTCTATGTACCTGCTCCTTAACCAAGTGTTACTATCAAAAGGATTGTTGCATCCATTCACTGGTGAAACATGTCTTCACCTTTCCGCATGAGGAAAATTGACAAGGCCACACCTGGCCTTGGTTCCTCCTTGAGCCCTGGCCAGGCCCGGGGAGAAAACCAAGAGGAGAATGACACCAGCTGTGCCCCCAGCAGAAGCTCTGGCACATTGCTCGTCCAGCACTGTCAGAGCCGGGCTACTCTCACAGTGCACTCAAAGCCTCGTGGCCGCCAAAGGTGGAGGCACCGCAGGATTTCCCGGTTCCCGGCCGTGGCTCTGCAGGGCTGGGCTGGGACAGCTTCCCCCAGCTGATGTGCAGCTCTGGATGAAGGGGAAACCATTGGGCTACCTGGTGATGGATCTTCTTTAGTCACCAGAGGCACCCTTTTGTAATAATGCTGAGGTGCATTGCTTAGCTTATCCTTTCCTGACTCTTTTTTGCACTTCTGCATTACAGTAAATCACACTGTTCCTTCAGCTGGTGTGTCTGCATCTCTGACCCTCTCCACCATCAAAACAAACACACAGCCAGTTTAGCACGAGACCTGCCTCTCTGCCAGCCCATCTCTTGGAAAACACCCCTGATGGCCATCTCCACAAATGAAATTCCCACTTTGCAACTTCCTTTGCTGCAGGCAGGTGAGAAAAGGAGCCACTCCCAGTTCTGGACACCTCCAGAAACCAGCTGCTTTCAGCAGTCACAACCCTGAAATATCAACCTCCTTCCTTAACCTGCCACAGAGAGCTCCCACCAAAAGGCCTTTTGTCTAAGGATACCCACAGAAGACCTGGAGAAGGGAGCAGTTTTAAACACAGCTGCTTCAGAGTTTAAACCTGCCTTTATCAAATGTGCACACACCAACCTGTCCCAAAGGGAAAGCACGCAGGAAAGAGAAGCTCCTCTCCCACATCAGCAAACTCTATGCTTCCTTCTGTTCCAGATGGAGAGTGGAGGCCATGGGCTGCACCTCACTTTGGGAAGGAGCCCTGGGAATTGGCCTGGTCTGGGAGGGCAGCAAAAGGAATTCCCCAAAAAGTAGGAAAAGATTCTCTGGAAGCATTAGATTATGACAGTATTTCTGGAGGAAAGCAAAAAAAAAAAAAAAAAAAGAACTGGGAACTTCAAAAAGTTCCCAGTCTGAAATTTGTTTGCCAATATGACAACCCCAAAGTCTCTGTGGTGGGTCAGGAAGCTTAGGAATGTAGAGAGCATTTTGAGCAGACACTGGATAGAAGCAAGCTGCACAGTCCTGCATGTGTGCGTTATAGCAGAAGCATGCTGCCCTTGGGCAAACAATATAAAGAAGTTTGCCAAGATGTACCCCAGGAAAAGAGATGTGAAGCAAGATGTTCTAGGGATGTGAAGAGAAGATATGGGGCAGAATGTTCTGCTGACACTTTTGCCAATCTATGTACCTGACCAAAGATATGTTAGCTCTTTGTCCTATACACAACACTTTGTAACCACTTATATGTATTCTCCTGTTGCTGAACCCTGCATTAGCATATAAATGTACCCTGAGATTTGCAATAAACTGAGCATTGATCATTACCTCCATGAAGATTGATCTCTGCCTCCGGAGGGCTCCTTTCTCTATTACCCCTCTCCTTTTCCCCGTCTCTCTCCCATACACCTTGTTTCTCTACCTGGCGTCCATATACTTTCTTTCTTTACAGGAATGAACTTGCAAGGCTTGGATAAACACCACTGGTGTCCGTCCCCCAGAGCACAAGCAGCTCCCCAACAAGACTTCAAGACTAAGGGACAAAGCTTCCCCCTTCAGCTCTCCACAGCAGCTCTAGGGAGTCTCTCCATTGCAAGATCTCCTTTGTCAGTCCACAGTGACAAGAGTTGGCTGCAGGAAGCATTTGCATTGGAGCTCTCCCCAAATGGGGGGGAAAAAAAAAGAAGAGATGATTCCTGTGGAAATACAAAGGCAACGCTGCTTGGGAAGACACCAGTGTGAGTTTGCTACAGCTCTAGGCCAAAAATCCCTTGAAGATAGCAACATCCATCCATGGGGCAGCACTTTGGCTTTGATATCAATGCTAACAAAATTGCTTCCCATTCCTGCTGCTGTAGCTGACTCCAAATCACGAGAAATGTGCCAACTCTGCCAAAGACAGGCAGACATAGTGAGATAAAACCAGCTAGTCTGTGGAAAAGGACACCAAATGAATGTTTTCTAATCACCCCTTTTCATCCTTTTCCCAGCCAAAACAGAGCAATGTCCTTCCTCTCTGTCACCGATGGTGACCCAGGCACGGGATGCAGAGTGGGGATAACCTGCTGTGCTGTGCTGTGCCGTGCCGTGCTGTGCCGTGCCGAGCCGAGCCGAGCCGAGCCCGGCCAGCCCCGGAGCCGCCCCGCCCGCGCTGTGCCCGCCGCCCCGGCTCTGCCGCGCGCGGCCCCCCGGGCCCGAGCGCAGCGCCCCCCTCAGGCCGCGCGCCGCCGGCGCAGCCGCGGCCGTTGCTCTGCGGGCGTTGTGGCCACAGTCGGCGATCGATGCCATGGCGGAGCTGCCGCTGCCCGCCGGGCTCAGCGCCCGCACCTTCCCCGCCAAGCTCTGGCGCCTGGTGAACAGCCCCCGCGTCCGCTCCGTGCGCTGGGACAGCCGCGCCCAGGGGCTGCTCATCGACCGCTCCCTCTTGGAGCGGGAGCTGCTCAGCTCGGGCCGCGCCCACAGGGATCGTGGCCATGGGCCGGCCCCGGTGCCGCACACCTTCAGGGCCACGCAGTTCCGCAGCTTCGTGCGGCAGCTCTACCGCTACGGCTTCCGCAAGGTGCCGGGCTGGCTCGGCTCGGCTGCGCCGGGCGATGCCGGGGCCTGGCTCCACTACAGCAACCCCTGCTTTCGCCGCGACCGCCCCGACCTCCTGCTCCGCATCAAGCGCCGGAGCGCGGCCAACAGGCAGCGACCGGCGGCGGGCCGGGATGGCCGCAGGCGCCCGCCCCGCTGCTCCCAGCAGCTCCCCGGGGCGCGGCCGCTGCCGGTCGGGCGGCACGGGCGCGCTCGCTTCACGCCGCTGCCCAGGGAGCGGCCGCCGCTGCCGGCCGGGCGCCCGCCCAGCGGCTTCCTCCTGCTGCACAGGGAGCGGCTGCTGCCGGACGGGCGGGAGCTGCGCAGCCCCCGGCCCGGCCGCCTCCAGCAGCACCCCGGGGAGCGGCCGCTGCTCGCCCGGCGCCCGCCCTGCGGCTTCCACCTGCTGCACAGGGAGCGGCCGCTGCCGGCCCGGCGGGAGGGGCCGAGCCGCTTCCAGGAGCTCTACGGGGAGCGGCCGCCGCCCGCCGAGCGGGCGGTGCTCGGCATCCCGCCCTGCCACTTGCTCGGGCTCCACGGGGAGCGGCCGCTGCCGCTCGAGCGGGAGGGGCCCCGCAGCCGCTCGCAGGAGCTCTGCGGGGAGCAGCTGCCTCCGGCCGAGCGGGAGGTGCTCGCCATCCAGCCCTGCAGCTTCCAGCAGCTCCACAGGGAGCAGCAGCCCCCAGCTGACGACGCACGAGGTAGGAAAAGAGTTGGAGCCTTGCTTTTCCAAAAGGTCCTGAAAAGTGACCGTTTGAAGTATTTTGCCACAAGGCTCTGCCATTCTCGGCCAGAAGTTGTCAAGCCTACTAGGAAGGGGCACCTAGGAGACCAAAAGATTCTCTGCCTGGTTTTGCTGTGTGCTTCCCGTGATGTTTGATCCACAGCAGCACTAGAGCTCTGTGTCCCACAGCCACGTTGTGGAGCCTGACCAATGTGTTTGGATTCTTGCAGCCACCCTGGGCACTTCAGGGCCCAGCGCTCCACCCGGCAGTGCAGCTTGTGCAGCATGGGCGGCCTCCAGCTCAGCACAGAACGCACCTGGGGAGGAGGAATGGCCACCAGCAGATCTGGGCCTTGCCGTAGAGAAAATGATTCGGGAGATCAGGAGGTCCCTGTCTGAAAGATCTCCCTCTGTGCAGGTAATTCCATTGGATGGGGATAAAAGGGCTGGACTGAGAGCTTTTGAGCGTTGTTACACGGTTGGGAAGCAAAGGCTTCTTTAATTGAAATTACTTCATTATTTTTTAGCTATTGAATTATTCTTGGTATTGAATTCTTCTTGGATTTCTAAAGAGGGGATGAAAAAGAAATAAAGAAGAGGTTTTACTTGCTGGGAAAGAGGAGAAGAGTGTTTGGAGAAGTGGCACTGAATGCCAAGTGTCCTGTGCAGGGAGGGGCTTGCCAGAGGTGCCTCTGTTGCAGCTGCAGCAGATGTGGGCTGTGCCTCTTTTGGGTGGGAAGGCCAAGGCAAAGCAAGGGCTGGGCTGCAGCTGCTGCTTGCTGGAGCCTTCTACTACTGCCCCATGTGTGTCCTCCAGGCATCACCGTGGCCCCCTGAATCCTGAGTTTAAAAGGCTTGTCATGTGAACTGTGTGGGCAGTGTTCCCTCCTCTGTGCTCCATGTCCTTTAGGAGTGGAGAAGGACAGGTTTTGTATCCCTGATATGATTCCAGCAAAATAGTGAGTGATCTTTGGGTTCCTTTCTTTCTGTTTTTCTGTTCAGGGCAATGTTGGTGTTGCCCCTGATTCTTCAGGAGGGGAGCCTGTGGACAGAGCTGCAGCAGAGGAAGCTTCATCTGGCACCGAGAGCTGCAGGAACAGTTCCCAGGAGCCCAAGGAGCCTGGTAAGGACAGAGCCCCCACTGGTTTAGAGAGCTGTGAGATGGCTGCTCTGAGCAGGGTTGGTGCTTCCTGGTGCCTTGAGTTCAAATCCTGCACTGGCACAACCTCCCTGAGCCCTGCCCTCCACGCTTCTCCGGAGGCTCTGACACGGAGTCCTCTGCTGGGGCAGAGAGCAGGGAATAAACCTGACCTTGTGGGAGTTGTGTCACCAAGCCGTGTGTCCCAATTTTGTGCTGAAGTTGGTGGATAAATTTACTGCAAGGTGCCAGGGGAGGCCAGGCTGAGCGACACTTGAAGGAGCAGGGGAAAAAAAAGAGCAAAAATTCAGGGTAGAAATCCAAATCACTGACTAAATGTAGTACCAGTCTGCTGGTATTGGTCCTGACCCACAAGAAAAACAAGGAGCACAACATCAGAGGCCAACCAATTGAAAAATCACGGTAACTCTAGTATCAGAAGGAAAAGCTTGAATGACCCCTGATTAGGGAGGCCTAAGAGGAGAGAAGGAGCACTGTGGATCCATCCCTTAGCCAAGCTGGTGCAGCCTGCAGGCCTTGTAGGGAGCTCTGTCCCTCCCAGCCCTTGCTGCCAGAGCTGATGGTCGAGTTGGAGCAGCTGCTGCTCACTGCAGAGGGCAGTTTGTAGATGGCAGGTAATGGAGCTGGTTCATGACTCAGCTCCCAGCACCTTCAGCTTCAGCCATTTCAGTGAGGACTGAGGTCTCTCTGTCAGCTCAGAGAAAGAACAAGGCCGGGCTTCCTTGTGGCAGCTGGGACTGTCTGTGTTTCAAGCTCTCCTGGGTGCCCTTTGCACTGCGGGGGCTGGGACTTTTTCGAGATAATTCAATGCTTTGAAGCACACTTTTGAACCCTTGGAATGGTCCCTGTTCTTTTAAGGGCACATTGCTTCAAATTGCCAAGTGAGAGTCTGCCTTTCAGGTCATATCTTTGACAGCCCCTGGTAGAAGGACAATTGCTGCCCAAGGGAAAGGTGCACAAGGGCCAATATTGACTGAGCGTTCCCTTTGCTTCCCAGATGCCATCTGACCAATATCTCCAGGAGGGCTGGAAGAAACAGGGGAGAGCCTGTGACCATCAGGCAGGTAGAACTCCTCTGCTTGTAGATATGTTTATAGATTTCTATGGTTATTTATTAGTGGTTATAGTTCCATTTATAGATGATATTGTTCTATTTATATAGACATATATTGATAGATCTGTATAGTTAAATGTGGATATGTATATAGGTATAGATATGATATAATTATATTTTAAAATATATTTACATTTGTAGATTTTCAGAGTTAGATTTTTCTATGTGTAGAGTAAAATATTTATATATATATATGAAGTTACATTTATGAATGTGTATAGTTATATAGTAAGAGGAATGTTTAGATGGAGAGATTGATGGAAGGATTGCTGTTTGTGTAGGCCTAGGCTGCATTTGTAGCTCTTTCCCCCCTCAGCTGCCTTTTTCACCTCTTGCTTTTCCCCCGGTGCCCCCTGTGTCCCGTGTCCCTGTGCTGGGTCCGAGCTGGCGGCCGGGCCGGGCGGAGCAGCACTTCCAGCCCCGGCTGTCCCTGGAGTGGTGGGAGCTGCCGCTGGCCCCAGGCACTGTCCCTGAGGAGCTGCTGAAGGACGGTGAGACTGAGGGGGCTGAGGGGGCCGTGGCGCTGAAGGGACAGTGACCCTGAGCTGCTGCTGGGGCTGAGGGCTGTGGGGCAGCCGAGGGCCTTGGTGGCACTGAGGTGACAGGGAAGTGGCACAGGCTGGCAGGGTGGTGGGTCTCAGGGGACGGGATGGCTCAGAAGGGACTGAGGCAAGTGAGAGGACTGTGAGGGGCTGAAGAAACTGAAGGCAGCTGGGGCTTCACCGAGAGCATGGAGGGGGCCAGCAGGGAGCACAGAGGGCTCCAGGACTGCAGCTCTGCCAGGCCTTGGAAGCAATTCCAGAGCCTCCACTTTTGCCACAGCTGCCATGAAGACCTTGAGGACAGCTGGAGACTGACGGGAGCCAGCAGGGAGGAGCTGAAGGCCAGCAGTGAGAGAAGTGAACAGGGACCTGCTGCTGCCAGCCTGGAGAGAGCCTGGCTGAGGCCACAGGCCCGGGGAGGCAGGTGGGGCTGAGGCTGCCGTGGGCTGTGGCTGTGGGCACTGCCCGGCGGGGCAGGAGCGGGCCCTGCCCGTGCTGGGGCTGCTCAGCGCAGCTGCCCCGGCTGGCACAGGCGCTGTCCTTGGGCAAGGCAGCTGTGCCGGCAGGGCCCGGGAGCTGTGCCGGCTCTGCCAGGCTGCGGGACAGTCCCGCCGCGGCTGCGCTCACCACAGCCCGGCCCGCCCGGCTGCTTTCTTTTTCTGACCCCCTGGGGAGGCTCTGACATTTCCTCTTCCCTGATGGAAGTGCAGCTGCTGCCAAGGGAAACGTCCCCATACTCACTCAGTGTTCCCTTTGTTTGCCAGATGTCCCATCTGCTGTCCTTGTCCCTGTCCAGGAGAGCTGCTCTGCACGGGAGGAGGAGACCGAGCGAGAGGCTTTGAAGATGGGGCAGCTGGGATCCCTCTGCTTTGAGTGTTCTTTACAGATACATGGACTTGAACATAGACAGGGATTATTACATCTATATTTCTGTATGTGGCTTGCTATTTGTATGGATTTATTTCCATGTGTAAATTCTTGTATTTATGTATATTTATTTTGTTATGAATGTATGCTATTTGTATATATACATATATGTTTGAAATTACATATATGTGTATCAATTTATCTATGTATACATGGATATTGTTATATCTGTGTTAATTTCTATTTCTCATGGGTACAGTGGTGTAGGTATCTCTTTTGATATAATTTTTGTTATATGGCTTTTAAAATAGGAATATTGGTATTTGTATAGGTATATAAGTCTATTTGTATAGGTATATTTATCTGTTTATGTATGTAATTCTATTTACATATCTATGGACATATTTTTGTATTCCTAGATGGGCTTAATCCTTGTAGTAATATGTAATAAATTAAGTTGTTAAACGCCTAATTGATCTTTGTGTATAGTGAGTTTTTGTAGAGGTTGGCAAGAAATTAACTGAGGTTGGTATTTGTATATTATTACATACACAGGTTTTAATAATCTAATTAATTCCTGTTTTTAACCTAAATTGAGATTTGTATAGTTCTGTATTGTCAGCGTGGGTGTAGCACTTTGTAATAAATGACATTTTTCAACTGAAATTGATTCTCGTGTATTTGTGGATCAGCAGCGTGGCTGTAGCAATCTGCAAGAAATACCATTTGTCAGCTGTGATGGGTGTTCTGACATTTGTGCTCCCCAAAGCCATGAGCAGATGTAAATGCTGGAGGATTTTGGCCATGCCAATCTCCGGCCATGCCCAGCACATGCCCCACCTGCACTCAGGCTGGGCAGGGGAAGGGCAGATTTGGGCTGGCAGCAGAGCCCCACGTTGGCTCAGAACTCGCTGCAGAGGCAGCTGAGAAAACTCCGGGGCTCCACTGAGAGTAGAACTCCAAGCAGGAGCAACCCTGACAGGAGAAATCATTCACAATGAAAAAAAGAGAGAAAATGTGGCAAAGCAGATGTGGGGATACTCTGTGAGGATGATAAAATGCTCTGAATCACCCCTGCCTAGGCACGTCTTCTGCAAAAAGGTTTTGTTAAAAACTGAACACCTCCCATGAAATACAGATTGCTCTTTCCCCTTCACTTGCCTTGCTGCGTGAGTGGAGACACTCACTCCTTATCACTGAGAATTTTTGCCCTTCAGCACCTCACATTTAATCAAAGATGATGTACTACCTTGGCACCATCAATGAAAACAGCCCTGCCCTTGTGGCAGTGTTTGCAAAGTCTTCCCTCCTCCTGTCTCCACGTGTGACAGACGGAACCATCCCCTTCTGTCCAAGCTGTGCCTGAGCTGAGTGAGGGCTCCAGGAGCTCAGGAGCAAGAGCACCGCATGTGGGAAGGTTTTGCAAAGCTTCCTAGGCACCAGTAAACTCTGGGTTTGCCAGTCTTCCCCTGCAATATTGTCCTATTCAAGAATGATCTTGGAGGACACTGTGCCTCCAGCTCACTCAAGAAAAAGTTTGTTTTCTTCAAGGCTTGAATAGAGGAAAATGAAAATTGTGGTTTTTAGAGTGAAATTCGGGGGTTGGTGTGGCTGGGTTCGCTCCACTATTTGCTGGGGAAAGTAGGGCAAAAGCTTTAAATTCCCAGCAGAAGCTGACTACCAGCCCACACAGACCTGAATGAGGCCCAGGTGGGCTTGCTGCACGCTGGTCCAAGGGAAAAGCTGGAACAAAGTCCCCTTTTATTGCAGATGGAGCCTGTACTGGTGTCTCCAGGGCTGTCTGTGGTAAGACACGGCAATCCAGCCAGAAACTGTGGATATGAGAGTTCCAACAGCAACCTGCTTCTCCAGGGTGAGGGACGAGGCCAGCCCAAAAGCCTGGAAGGTGCTCTGGGCACTGGAGAAGGCCAGGCTGTCCTTGTGCAGGGATGGCCTTCAAAGGGGACCTCACACCTTGTGCTGCTGACCAAGGGCAGCTGGTGGCCTTCCACAAAATGCTTCTTTTGTCCAGCTCTTGGAAAAGTTCCAGCCAGCAAAAATTCCTGCTGCTCACACCAGCCCTTTCCAAGCAGGAGGAATTTCAGCAGCAGCCTGATTGCTTAGTGGCAGGAGAATAAAATACTTAGCTGAGCGTTATCAACTCTCTGTCAGAAGCCACATCCTCAGCCCCTCATCTCCTCCAGTTGTCTCAGATGTGGAGGAAGCAGCAGGAAATCTCTGATCCTGGAAGGGAAAGCAGAAGGAGGAGAGGCAGTGGCTGGTCCCTGGGGCCTTGGGAGCAGTGAGAGCCATCCAAAACAGGATCTCTGCTTGGCTGTGGAGATAAGAGTGACCAATCAGCAATGCTCTGTGTGAGACTGAGCCATCTGTGAAAGTGAGCATGGAAATCTGACCTTGCAAAACAGAGGAAAAGGTGTCCTTGGGTATTTGCCAAAGCTCGCAGGGGCTCTGAGCCACCTGGTCTAGTGGAAGGTGTCCCTGCCCATGGCAGGGGGTTGGATCTAGAGGGTCTTTAAGGCCCCTTCCAGCTCAAGCCCTTCTGTGAGTCTGAATTAGAAACCCACAATGACAAAGAGAACACAGCAAACCTGGCCTCCGCTGGGGGGTTGATGTCTGCAGTCACTTGTGTCACCTGGAGTCTGGTTTGGATCTGAAGAAATTTTCATGGTCCCAAAGTATTTCAGTGTGACTTTCCTGTTTCAGGGCCCCAAAAGATGCCAGAACAGATTATCTGCAAGCACAGAATTGGTTAAGCTGCCTGTGAACCTGATGGAAGAAGTATATTCATGTTATTGCAGCATTTACCCTGTACAGGTGATATTTGGTTTCCATTTTGAAGATGAAATGTTCTTGCACAATGCTTGTATATGCAGAAATACTGGCTTTAAATCCTAATTCCATCTTCACACAGGGATGTGTAATCCCTCAGAAATGTTTAACACAGAGCCATATTAGCTTTAGGCTGGGTGGTGTGGTTTGTTTAAAGTTTGTGATGAGTAATGGCAGTGTTAACAAATACCACTCTTGTTAATTTGGGTCCTCCCTTTATCAACCCTGTTGCATAGAAATCACTTCTTTACAGCAGAGACTAAATGAAATCCCTTCATACAGATGAGAATTGTGCAATTCAGGCTGATTAAAGGGGAAGTTTTCTGTTATTGTGAAAGGACAATTTAGATAACCTGTTTGCTGTTCATCCTGGAGGTGCTTTGCAGTTAAGAGTGAAAAGGAAAAGGACATTTCTCTGAAGAAGTGTCTTGAATAAGCTTTTTGTATTACCAGAAGCAGCTACATTGATATTGACCTCCACAATTAGAAATGCACAACAACCACTTAGGTGACTTAATCTGGCCATGACTTTTAGCTGCAATTCCAAAATCTCATCAAATATGTTGCTATCCTTTAAACAAGGAAGGAGAGCACAAATACCAACAATTCTCATCAGCCTTCTGGGTTGGAAAGACCATTTAATTTATGCTCCCTTAGCTGTTAGCCTAAACTCTGCTGTGCAAACCTTAGGTCTGTGTTGGACCTCATAAACTTCTTGAGCATCAACTTAGGTGCAACCCTGCTACAAAACCCTTCAGGCACCACACTGATTTAGAGTGGCAGGACTTCACTGTTCTAGCAGAGAATTTTATTTACTTGCTCCTGCAAGTCATTTCCAGAGTAGAAGTGAAATCAGTGCCGTGCTATCTGGATGTGATAGGATTTTCCTCCTGTCCCAACAGACAACAGGGGAAAAGATTTGTTTCTATTATACCATTACATCTAAATCTTTGGTTTGAGAGCAAAAGGAAAATGTTCCTTTAAGAAGTTCTGCCCAGACTTTTTGGCATGAGGACAAACTGTGGTGTGCTGGCAGGAGCAGCACTGTCCCTGTGGGTGCAAACCCCCTGAAGGATGAACAGGCTGCTGGCACAGGGGCCACATCCGCAGCATGAAAACCCACCATGCCATTAACTCGATGCAAACTAAACACAAGTGACTCAGCTCTGCATCCTCAGCAAGGACTTGCCTCTGCAGAGATGTTACTGACAGACTCAGCTCTTGTTTGCAAGGGCTGTTAAATTGTCACACAAATCAACCACCCCTCCCTCTCTTGTCCTTGGCGTCAGGCTGCTGAGCTGCTGCTGAGAAAGAAAAGGCAGAGTCCTTCAGGGCAAACGGGGACTTTCCAATGGGCAGAAACTTCCTCCTTTGTTTTGTTTTCAATGACAACAGAGGGGTTTGTCTTCAGTCCCTGTGTCAGCAGGGAAATTGTGCCTGCCCATCACACCTAGGATCTGAACAACCTGGATTTTTATTGGTGTAAAACCCACAGTGACCTGACCTTCTGCAGGAATATGGAGAGAAGAGTCAAAAGGGATTCCTGGAATGTTGCAATAAGCAGAAAGTGGTATTAAACATATATAGATAAAAAGGCATAAAAGCTCATAAAAGCTCATATGGAACTGATGTAAACCTAATAAAAAGAAGCATTTTATTGTAATAAAGAGTGAGGGTTGCAGACCACAGTGTGAGATATAGCTACTCTTCATAGTTTTGGAAGGTTTATTAAACCTTATCAAAAACACAACAGAAGACTGAATAAAGAAAAAAGGTTACAGCACCAGGAGCAAAAGATTTTCCTCGCCATGTGCTCAGCCCCCTCACACTGGAGACTTTCCCTTTTTAACCCTTTAACCCCTCCCAAAGTTTTGTCCATCAACTCCTTCTTTGCTGTCCAGTGGTGGAGATCTCTTCCTCAAATCCTGATTGGGGGTCAAGTGTGGCCATAGTGACAAGCCAGCCCTCCCAGATGTCCCAACCCCAGCTGTCCCTTGATAACCATGGGATGGGGTGCAGAATAACTATAAATCTATAAAACTTTTCTTAACTTATATACATGATATTTTTCTATTAATTGTGAGAGTCAATCATCACATGACTCATCTATCACAACAGGAAAAGAAGTTTCTGGTGGGAGGAACACTGGTTTTAAAGGTAGGACCAGCTCTTGAGGTTTGATTTGTTCCCTCTTTCAGATTACAAGGAAGCCATGGTGTTCCAGAGTAGAAGCTGGTCCCAAAAGTTTGAGAACAGGGTGTGATAAGATTACCAGGGTATTTTATCCGTATCTAGGAAGAAGCCCTGCAGAGCTTCTCTTTAGCTTTGACTGAAAGTAGAAGTCCTGTTTTTACCAAGAATTTTGATCTCTTCGTGTTTTGGAGAAAGAAAAAGAAAACCCCAAACCACCTGAAGTTTACATTGAGGTGAGGTATATCACAGAGGGATGAGGGCTCACCAAAGCAAGACACCGTCCTGTAATTTAAACTGTTCTTTCAATAAAAACAATAATTTCTCAGTACATGTGGATTTCAGCAGGCACCAGATTCCCTCTTCTTGTTCTGGCCTTTCACATATCACTAAGGGAAGGTGAGGCTGTGAGGCTGTGTCATTGTCATTCAGATTTTTAATTCTTCAGAAGTCAAAACTGAATTCAAGTCAAGTTCATTAAACTGCAATTTACATGTATGATAAATAGGTATGATTCGTGTTGATAAAAATTGAAACAGCAATCAATATTGATACAGTAATTGATATTTGAGAATAATAAAATAGTTAGAAGTTGTAATGCCAAAGAAGAGAAGGATAGGAGGGGCTCCACCCCCCCTTCCTTCCCAGGAGATGTTGTTAAGGACCACAGGAAAGAAGCTGAAGATAAAGTTGCTAAAAATGAGCAAAAACCTGGTTGGGTCCCAGAAAATGCTAATTATAAGGGATTTATTGCCTTGATATGTAGATGCAGTGATATGTTAGTCTTGGCTAACATTGTACTGGCTTGGTGCGCATGTGTAACCCAAACGTGAATTAAAGGACACAGAAGAAGACTACAGAGCCTTCATCAGTGACGACCCCCAAAGACTTGTGTGACCACCAAACCGAGTGGTGGCGCATGTGTGGTAAAGGTGGTAATGAAGGCTGAGATAGAGATATGACGAACCGAAAATGGGAGGAGATGGTATTGACACATGGCATATAAGGGGTGATTTTCACTTTGCAAGCTCGTATGTGATGTTGCAAGGGTCCCAGAACCCTGCCCTCCATACCCCGTGGTTATCTTTTGCTTATGCGCTATTATTGGAACCAAATTATCCCTTATTTTAATCAAATTATATTGTATCAAATTTTATAATTTTTTTTTATTTTAACTATTAAATTAAAATTGTTACTACTTTTAATATTGTTTGGCTTTTTTTATGATAGGATAATTGGGCAAACATAACAATTTTGGTGGCGACATCCGTGACTCTCTCAACTCCGGGGAGGTGGATAGTTTCTGGGAAGGAGCTCCCCACCAGACTTTTAAGTGGTCCCAAGGCTAGACCACTCTCCCTTGGGAAAAGAGAGGCTTTATTACAATAACACATAAGCAAATTAGTTTTTAAGAGCGTGCAAGAGAGGCTCCCATCAGAGTGCCGGCTTATAGGAGAGAGAGTACCCATAGAAAACTGCTTTGTGCACGAAGACCCTCGTGAGAAGATCAGGCTGTGAGTATCACGGGGTTTTGGGTCAGGGGGCGGCTGTATGCATGTGTGAGTGTGTGTGGAGTGTCTGAGACGGGGGCTGGGCAGTCCCGGACCCCCGAAGCAAGTGGGACCTCCCTGTACCGCGTTTTCGTGTTCTCTGCGAGGAGACCGGCCGGAAAAGGAGGGAAGTGCAAAGTGAATGAGTGGGGACCCTGGGAGGGTTTGACCCAGGGGCAAGGAGGGGATCCCTGGTCCAGGCACCTGTGGGAGGGTCCTTGAGCAGGAGGTATTGACTCAGTAGGGAGACTGAGAAAGAGAGTGAATGAATAGGTTCAATTTCCTTGGAGGGGTTGGTAGCAGGCAATTTAGTATGTGATTAGATGGTGAGAGATCGGGGCTAATAAATTGAGAAAGAGGGAGAGATAGGAGTGGAACAAGTAGATTGCAGAGGGAGAGATAGAAGTGGAACAGGTAGATTGAAAAGGCAGTGTGACAGTGTAATAAGTGAGGCAGTTGAGCCACGAGGTGAGTGTGGGAAACTAAGACTTTCCTGGTACCGGGGATTTCTTAGTTTGTTGCCGCCAGAAATGGGTCAGGGAAAAAGTAAGTTCCTTGACCCAGGGGCTGCGGATTGTAGGAAAAATTCGCAGTGGTTTGAGGAATCGGGGAACCGTGAGGGGGGTTCTCAGGGAAGGACCATTCCTCAGGACAGCCCACTGGGGATGATAATACAGTTTTGGGATGAATGGAAATCCCGAAGGGAAGAAAATCAAGGAATTCGGAGGGCAGTGCCTAAGGGACATAATATAGGAAAAGCTTTGAGTGAGCATCAGAAAAAATATGAGTCCCCAGCAGAATGATTAAAAAGATTAAAAAGAGACTTGCAATTATATTCAGGCATAGATACTGATACTGCAGTTGGGCAGGTTTTGTTAAAAATTCAGTTTGTGACCAGATCTTGCAGTGACATCAGGAAAAAGCTGGAAAAATTAGAAGACTGGCAGGACAGGGGACTTCAAGTGTTACTGAGAGAAGCACAAAGGGCGTTTGTAAAGAGAAATGAGAAAAAGCAGAAAGCAGATGCCAGAATTTTGGTTGCGGCGTTCAAGAAATGCAGGCAGCTTTGAATACAGAAGAATCCGCAGGGAAAAACAAATGGCGGATGTCAGGATCTATTTTTAGGAAGACAAGACCTGTGCATTTTTCCCGCCACAAGAAAAGATACTTAAAACATTCTTGTCCTACTTTAAAGGATGCGGGACCTACCTGTTTTTATTGTCATAAAAAGGGGCACCTGCAAAAAAATTGCAGAAAGAAACAGCAAGATGAGAAAACTACTCAGGAGAATCAGAGAGGTCAAGAGTTTTGTTTAATGAAGAGGACCGAAATACAACCAGAAGAGGCCTTGATAACAAAACTAAAAGTAGGTCCTCAGAGTGAAGAAGTTGTATTTTTAGTCAATACAGGAGTTTCTCAGTCGACAGTGACAAAATTACCCCAGGGATGTGAGATAAGTCGTGAGCGAGTTTCAGTAATCGGAATTACGGGAGGTGGTTTCCCTTTTCCTGTAATAAAAGGAGTGCAAATTGAAACAGATGGCAAATTTGGAGTAAATGATTTATTGTTGATACCAGAGGCCGAGAATAATTTGTTAGGCAGAGATCTAATAATAGCCTTAAATTTACGGATAAAACCCTGTGAAGGAAAACTTAAAATTTATTCTTTAACTGAAGAAGATAATCTAGAAATTAATGACACGGGTTGGCGTTCAGGTGAAATGGGAAAAGTTTAGGGTAGAGGAGTCTGGTCCCCTTAGTCCCTCCTGGTCAGCACAAGCCTGTGAATTTTATGCATTACTCTGGGCATTATTAATACTTAAAGGGCAAGAAGGGACTATTTATACAGACTCCAAATATGCTTTTAGTGTAGTACATACTTTTAGAAAAATTTGGAAGGAAAGGGGACTTATAAACTCTCAAGGGAAAAGGTTAATACACGGGGAATTGATAATTCAGATACTTGAAGCTTTAAAAGGCTCAAAGAAAATAGCAGTAGTTCATGTAAAGGAATGCCAGAGAGGGAGGGACATTAGAGTCAGAGAAATAATTTGGCTGATGAAGAAGCAAAAAAGAGCAACCTTAAGGAAAAGAGATACTGAAATCATGACCTTACAAAAAATAGAAATTCAGCAGGAGACACTTTCCCTTCCGCTAGCAGAACTGGCAGCTATAAGGAAATTAGGAGCAACATTCAAGGAGGGAAAGTGAGTTTTTCCTGATGGCAGGATTATGATGCCAAAACCAGTGGCATATTAGATCTTAGATAACTTGCATAGACAGACACACTGGGGAACAAGAGCCTTTCGTGATCACTTTTTAAAATTTTATGGGTGCATAAGGATATTTGAAATTGGAAAACAAATTACCCAGGTGTGTCTTACCTGTCAAAAGGTAGATAAGAAAGTGTTAAAGAGCCCTCCCTCTGGACGACAAAAAAAAAGCCTACAGGCTATTTGAAAAGATTCAGGTTGATTTTGTAGACTTGCTTTAAGTGGCTCGGTGGAATATTTGTTAGTTATAATAGATGAATTAACTCAGTGAGTTGAAGCATTTCCAGCAACTCGGGCTACAGTTTAAACGGTAGCTAAAATATTGTTGGAACATGAAATTCCAAGAATGTGAAAATATGGTGGGATTTAAGTAGATTTATATTAACCCTGATTTATTAAGAAGGAACTAAGCATCCTGGAGTGGCTGCGAACCGCAATTCCCTTGAGCTCAGAGGCAGAAGAACACCGGTGGAAAAAGAATAAAAGACTTTCTGAATAGGTGGGAACAGCCTAAAAAGATCGAAGATCTCCTCCAGGATCACCCACCAGCAACATTATTAGAATTGATTACAGAACTGCAATTCCAGAAACTGAGATTGATAACACCTGTTGCTAAAAGAGCTCAGAGACAAGTAAAATGTTGGGAGTGCAGTAAACATGGTTTAGGGTGTCATCCCTGGATATGTATTGTTTGCACACTTTGCTTTAACTCGTGGTGGAAAGTAAGAGGGAAGAGAAAGAGAGACAATTGATTTGCTTGTTTTGCTATGGTTATGTATTTAGCCAGCTAACTATAGAACTCATTGCTATTGATTTCTTTGAAATACCTTTGAGACTGGGAGACGGGACTCTTCAAGCAGCAATTGGATTAATAGAGAACTTAGATCAATTGGTTCTTGCTATATTGGCAATAGCACAAATAAGAGAATGAGCAACTCATAATATTATAGACCAGTGTCTCATAATTGATAGTTGTTGGGGAGAAGAAGTCTATATATCACATCATAGGCATGTTTTTGGGGCATATTGGCCCCGGAATTGGAGGCAGAGACTTAATGCACTCCCCGCCCTTGAAGAAAATTTAAAAAAAAAAAAATTAATTAAGTCTTAGTGTGGTTGGCATATCTCTGAAATTTTGGAAAATATAAATTTATAGTGTTCCTGCCTAACATTTTCCCTGTTCTTTTCATTGTAATTATTTCTTCTTAACTAGCCAGAACAGAGAAATGGAATTTAAAAGGGGACAAGCAAACCCTGTGGGGCTATGGGTACCAAGGAAACGAAAAGCACCAGTGACTAGATCCCAGAATATTACCTTTGCTCCCGAGAAGACTGGCATCTCGGCCCTTGGTTGCAACCCAAGGGGCTTTGAGAAAGGTAGAAAGGTAGATTTCCTGAGGATTATTTTCACTGTGATCATTATGGTACCCTGGACGGTTGGCCAAAGTCAGAGAGCCACACTAGAGCGAGTTTCGGCAATGAAAAAGCAATCAGAGCAAAAACCAAGTCCCAGTAATTTCAACATTTGTGACTATTGCAATCACCCTGTGTAGATTAAGGACAAGATGAAATCTGTGTTTGTGATACACCTATATGTTAGTTCTGCTTGCTACAATCACAGCAGTTTTATAGATGTTTGTATTAAGGAAAGAAAGATGTATTGGGTAAGGAAAAATTTGAGATATAATAGACAAGCTCCTTATCCCCATGATGATCAAATTTGCCCTCAATATGGAAGATTCTTTTGTTTTGAAAGAGATGATAATGGAAAGGATCCAAGTACAGGGAAACCAGGCACTAAAAGAAAAATGGAAAGAGAAAAAAAAAAAAAAAAGAAACAAAGGGGAATAGAGGAAAAAACAGGAGAAAAGAGTCAACAGAATTGGCTGAACTGTATAAACAACTAAAACAGCACTACAAAGATTGGGATTTGCCAGCCTCGAATAAGAATCTGTTTGTGGGATTGATACAAGAGATTGCTACAGAATTGGGATTATCCAAATGTTGGATTTGTAGAGGTCTAAAAATGGCTGAAAGACGGCTGTGGAAAAGTGAGAACTTACCTCCAGAGCAATTTTTAAAGTAGAATCGCACCCAAATTTCTGGAACATTGAAGAGACCTGAAGGATGGATTTTAAGCCATCAAGTAATTAGAATCATTTGTGTAACTCGAGAAAGAAGGAAATTTAATAAAGTAGTGGGGCATACTCTTTGTAAATCCACATTAGTAGTCAATATGGATAATTGTTCAAAAGTTTGGTGACCTGAAACCCCTATAAGATATTGAGGATCAATAAAAAAAAAAAATTGTGAATGGGATGAACAGATTAATTTATGCTAGTACAGAAGTCCTGGAGCTAACCCCTACCAATCCATCGACAGCCTGAGGTCATATTGAGAACAACTGGAGAAAACTGATAAGAAATGGAAAGCCTCAGATGGGATATATTGGATTTGTGGGCAACGAGCATACAGTGAGTCACCTCAAAAATGGGGAGGAACCTGTACGTTCAGAGTAATACAACCCTCCTTCTTTGCTCTACCGAGGTCTAGGAGCAATGTGTTAAGAACTCCTCTGTATGAAACCCTGCAGCAGAGTAAAAGGGATTTGAATTTCAACTTTCCAACAGCAGGAGGGAACCAAAAAGGATGGGAGGAGGGGTGGCCTGCAGAATGAATTATAGCATATTATGAACCAGCAAGATGGGCTCAGGATGGGTCATGGGGATATAGGACCCCAGTTTACCTGTTGAATCGATTAATAAGGCTCCAAGCAGCAGTAGGGGTAGTGTCAAATCACACCTCCAGTGCTTTAAAAATGTTAGCCAGGCAATATACAAAAATGCGGGCATTTGTGTACCAAAATAGGATTGCCCTAGACTATCTGTTAGCAGAAAAAGGAGGAGTTTGTGGGAGATTAAATGAATCTGAGTGCTGTGTATAAATTGATGATTATGGGGAAGCTATCACAGAACTTGCAGAAGAAATTAAAAGAGTGGCTCATGTGCCCGGTACAAAAGTGGAATTCAATCTTGAAAGCAGATTGGTGGGATAACCTCTTTGGAAGCGTTTGGAAAAAAAAGTTAGAGTTCATGTTGTTATGCTCAATTCTGGGACTTCTGTTTCTGCTTTGTATGATTTTGTGTTTTATTAAGCTAATTCACTCAGTGATTCAGGGGATGCAGATTACAACAATGTCTCTAGATTCAGAATCAGCAGAAAAAGGAAAACCAAGATCTATAATGGTATTAAAAGCTGAATCGACCCCTGTTAAAGAACAAAGACCTAAAAAGATTGAAATAGAACAAGAAATGCTAACTAAACTTGAAAGAGAGTGTGAAAGACTAGAGGCAGTAATAGAAATGCTAGAAAAGTTTGAAGCTGAAAAGAGACAACAAGAAAACCAAAATTCTGAAAAAAAACAAAAGATATCAGAGCATAGCTTTATAATAAAGCACAAATCATAATGATCAAGAAGATAAATGGGGGATTTGTGATAAATAGGTATGATTCATGCTGATAAAAATTGAAACAGTAATTGATATTGATACAGTAATTAATATTTGGGAATAATAAAATAGTTAGAAGTTGTAATGCAAAAGAAGAGAAGGATAGGAGGGGCTCCACCCTCCCCCTCCCGGCAGATGTTTTCAAGGATCACAGGAAAGAAGCCAAAGATGTCATTGCTAAAAATGAGCAAAAACCTGGTTGGGTCCCAAAAAATGCTAATCATAAGGGATTTAATGCCTTGATATGTAGACATAGCGATATGTTAGTCTTGGCTTACATTGTACTGGCTTGGTGCGCATGTGTAACCCAAACGTGAATTAAAGGACACAGAAGAAGACTACAGAGCCTTCATCAGTGACGACCCCCAAAGACTTGTGCGACCACCAAACCGAGTGGTGGCGCACGGGTGGTAAAGGTGGTAATGAAAGCGGAGATAGAGATATGACCAACCGAAAATGGGAGGAGATGGTATTGACACATGGCATATAAGGGATGATTTTCACTTAGCAAGCTTGTACGTGAGGTGGCAAGGGTCCCAGAACCCTGCCCTCCGTACCCCATGGTTATCTTTTGCTTATGCGCTATTATTGGAACCAAATTATCCCTTATTTTAATTGAATTATATTGGATCCAATTTATAGTTTTTTATTTTAACTATTCATTTAAAATTGCTGCTACTTTTAATATTGTTTGGTTATTTTTATGATGGGATACTTTAGCAAACATAACAAAATTCAATCTGCTATCTTAAAAAAAAAAAAGCAGAGAGAACATTTTGTCCTATTTTCTTTTCCTTTTTATAGTTTGATATCTACAATCCCCAGTTGATATTGACCCCCAGCACCTTCTAATGCAGTCTGAATATATACAAATATCAGGACCCTTCATGGCTGACAATCAATTGCACTTTATTCCCACCCCCTCTCCACCATTTCTTTTATCCAACCCCTGGCACTCCTATGGATCAAGAATGGTATGGCCAGCAGGAGCAGGGCAGGGATTCTTCCCCTGTGCTCAGCACTGGTTGGGCAGCATCTCACGTGCTGTGTCCAGTTCTGGGTCCCCCAATTTAGGAAGGACATGGAGGGGCTGGAGTGTGTCCCAGAAAAGGGCAAAAAGGCTGGGGAGAGGAGACAAAAGGGCAAACAGGGATGGGCTATTTGCCCTTTTCCAGGGCAGGAACAGGGGTGGGCAAAAGGAAGAAATTACTACCAGGGAAGAGTAAAGAAAGCAAAGGTGAAGGCAAGGAAATGGTCAGGGCAGTTTGGGGGTGGCTGCCAGGCAGCCCTGGCTCTGAGCAACAGCGTCTGCAGTGGGACAGGAAACTCCCAGCTGATGGGAACAAACAATCTGGCTGACTGCAGAGGCCAGGACAAAGCTGAGTGGTTTCCCTGGTGTCCCCCAGCCCTTGCTGGCCCCAGGGGCTGATGGCATTTGTGCTCCCTCAGGTTCACGTCCCCACACCAACAGCATGGGGGTGCTCCCGCCTGCTGTGTGCAATGCAAAGAGGGGCTGCTGAGCCAGTGCTGCCGTGTCTGTGCCTGCAAGGATGGGGCACCTGTGTGAGCTGGGGGAGAGGCCAGGGCTGCAGAGGGGGGATGTTGTTGGCAGCTCCATGAGGACGCCCTGGGACACTGCCCTGGGCAGTCCAGCCCACTGGGGATGGATCAGCCCCTGCTCTGCTGCTCCTTCTGTCTCCCCCAGGGCCCTTGCAGAGCCCCAGCCATGCTGTTTGCCCCCAGCCTGCCCACGGCCAGCCTGGGGCTGCTCACGGGGGTTTTCTGTGCTGAGCATTGGCCTGGCCGTGTTCTTGAGAGAGCCTGGGCAAGGAGCCTGGAGCCCCCAGGGCCTGGCCTGAGGCGTCAGCGCTGCCCCAGCAGTGCCCATGGCCTGTCCCTGCTGCAGCCCCGGCACTGCCACACCCAGGGCTGTGCCCGGCCCCAAGAGCACTCAGGCTCTACAGCAACACCAGGGCCACCAGGGCAGCGGGGCAGGGCCACGGCATCAGCACTGGCAACACCAAGTGCTGCTGCTGCTGGGCACAGCTGCTGGGCCAGCACTGATCTGCCCCAGCTCTGCACACAGACATTGCTGCTGCAGCTCCAGAGAAGGAACAAAAGGGCATCTCTGCAAAAAACTTTCCTGGGAGATCCTTTAGTTCACTTACAGCCACTGAGAGCACAGCTCCTCATAGAAACAGGTTGTGGGTCACAGTAAAGGAGAAGGGAAACAAAATGAGAAATGGCACAATGACATCACTTTGTAGACAATACTTTAAAATTAAAACAAAGGTAAAGAACCTGCAAAGTGAAACTAACAAAAAGTATTGAAGATTAATTTTATTACAAGTGATTGGCAGAAATAGGCCAGTAGTTTAATGTTTCTGAAAGCATCCAGTCATCAGTGCCCACATGGAAGCCTTGAGCTCCTGGTTCCTCAGGCTGTAAATGAGGGGGTTCAGGGCTGGAGGCACCACCGAGTACAGAACTGACAGGGCCAGATCCAGGGATGCGGAAGAGATGGAGGGGGGCTTCAGGTAGGTAAAAATGGCAGTGCTGAGAAACAGGGAGACCACGGCCAGGTGAGGGAGGCAGGTGGAAAAGGCTTTGTGTCGTCCCTGCTCAGAGGGGATCCTCAGCACAGCCCTGAAGATCTGCACATAAGAGAAAACAATGAACACAAAGCAGCTTGAGGCTACAGAGACACAGCAAGAAGCCCAAGTTCCCTGGGGTAGGATTTGGAGCAGGAGAGCTTGAGGATCTGGGGGATTTCACAGAAGAACTGGCCCAGGGCATTGCCATGGCACAGGGGCAGGGAATATGTATTGGCTGTGTGCATCAGAGCATAGAGAAAGGCACTGGCCCAGGCAGCTGCTGCCATGTGGGCACAAGCTCTGCTGCCCAGGAGGGTCCCGTAGTGCAGGGGTTTGCAGATGGACACGTAGCGGTCGTAGCTCATGATGGTCAGGAGGGAAACCTCTAATGACATGAAAAACACAAAAAAAAAGAGCTGTGCAGCACATCCTGCATAGGAGATGTTCCTGGTGTCCCAGAGGGAATTGTGCATGGCTTTGGGGACAGTGGTGAAGATGGAGCCCAGGCCAGTGAGGGCCAGGTTGAGCAGGAAGAAGAACATGGGCGTGTGCAGGTGGTGGCCGCAGGCTACAGCGCTGATGATGAGGGCGTTGCCCAGGAGGGCAGCCAGGGAGATGCCCAGCAAGAGGCAGAAGTGCAGGAGCTGCAGCTGCGGCGTGTCTGCCAACGCCAGCAGGAGGAAGTGCCTGATGGAGCTGCTGTTGGACATTTCTTCATTATGGACATTGTGAGCTTTTTAAAGACACATTGACAATTTGGACAAATTACCTTGAGTCAGTCCTATGCTATTTTCTTACACAAGCAATAAAAATTCCTTTTCTTTCTTTGTGGAAATTTCATTTGCTTTTTTTTTTTTTGAGTTAAGAATTCGGCTGCTAAGTAACTGTGTGTTTTTAAGAACGGACAGAAATCCTGTTCTTGGCATTGCTCTCACCCTGAACACTGGGGAGCCCAGAGGGAAAACAGGCCTCCCTGTGCCCCAGAATAGTCAGAGCTGCTCATCCTAAACAGCTGCCCGTTGCTCATTTCACCTCCCTCTAGTACAGAATGGAAAAATTATTAACTGTAGTTATAAAAAACATAGCCTTTTTGAACACTCCAGTTTCAAAATCAATCTCTCCAAACCCTACACTCTTCCCTGATGCTGTTGGCTGGAGGGATACCAAGGGTTGGCCTGGCTCTCTGCTGCCTCGAGTTGTGCCTACTGAGAGCAGTTTCTCTTTACCCAAGCCTTGTCCCTGCCAGTGCTGCCAGAGCCCACCCCAGCCCTGGGGGCTCAGCTCTGCCCTGCAGACCGCTCCCAGCACTGGGCACTGCCCAGGGGCATCTCCCTGGCAGCAGGGCCTTAAGGGCAGGCCAGACAAACAGAGATGCTGCAAGCCAAGGTGCTGCTGCTGCTGTCTGTAGGGAGAGAAGGCTGAGGAGGCACTTTCTGAGGGAGATCTGAGGCCCATCTGCTGATGCCCAGGGTGACAGTGCAGGAGTCTCAGTGACACAGGCAAAGCTGACAGCCCCTTTCCCTTCCCTTTAGAAGAAAGCTGAGAGCAGCCCTGGCCATGCAGCACCATCTCCACAGCAGGAGGAATCTGCCCTGATGGGGGTGGCTCCTTCCACCTCCAACTTCTCCCCTGCAGCGTCCATGGGAAGCTGCCAGGCAGGCTGAGAGCTGCCCCTGGCAGGTGGCACATGCCCTGGGCTGGCCAAGAGCCCTGAGGGCTGCAGGAGCTGCTCTGCAGGACAACCCTGGCTGCACATGCAGGGCATGTTCATGTCCCAGTCATGCTGTGCTATGGCTGCTTTTCGAGTCTGCTTTGAGCCAAATAAATAGGAGCAATAATATCAGGAAGGGGAAATTCTGAGCTGGCCCTGTTGTGCCTTCTCCTCCTGCTGCCTTTGCTGATCCAAGTCTTGGCCAGCCCCCTGGCCTGTTGGCTCAAGATGCTGATCCCCTGGAAAACCTTTTGTTCCAATGGGCTTCCAACACAGCCAGAGCTCTGAGCCAGGTCCTAGCAGGGCCATGTGCAGGCAGGACCTGGGGGCTGCAGCTGTTTGTTCCATCCCTTACCTGCTTGACTACCTGAGCAGAGTTAAGGACAGTGCAAATCTGGAGAAGATCTGGGTATTTCTGAGAGCTGAAAAGTTCTGGATGTGTCCCAGGCATGTCTGGAATCACTCTGTCTCCAGTGGTTTCCTCCTGTGTTAAACACTTGTCTACAGACAAGGCCAAACTCCCTCTTCCAGACTGAGCTGTGCCAGGAGTTACTGACCTCCTGTGCCAGGCTCTGGAGCTGCTCTCATCATGCCCAGATTTCCCTCTGGGAATGTTTGCCTGGCTTGAAACCACTGGCCTGAGCCAGCCTGGCTGAAGAGACCTGGGAGGTGGCCACAGACCCATTTGGTGAGCAGCAGACCATTGCCTCTTCCCAGGCTCAGCATCCAGCAGAGGATCTGACACCAGCCCCAGGCACACAAGCACAGAGCAGATCACGTCCCTGCAGCCCAGCGAGCTGTGACACCTCTGGGAATTTACTGGAAAGCCCTACCACCTCTCTAAGGCTCTCCGGAACAACCATGAGGGAAGGAAATAAAAAACAAGCCCTCAGAAAAACACAAAATGCTGTGTGAAGTACCTGAAATGTCCCCAACAGTTTAACTAGAGCATGGAGTAAGCTGAGAAAATGTATGAACAAACGAATTAAACAAGTGAGCACACAGCAGACAAGTTGGCATGTAGGTGTCTACTGAGAAAGCTTAAGCACAGCAAGGGGAGAAAAAGCAAACTCAAACCAAGGCATAATATCCCTCACATTTTGGAGCAGAGCTCTCAGACCATGTATCAGCCAAACCACTCCAAATTACCATCTGCCAGAATGTCCTTCAAAGAAAAAAGGTCCACAAGTTTGCAAAGCAGCAGTTTAATGTTGTCCTATCAGATGAGAGGCTCTCTCCAAAGAAGATTTTTGCACTTGAGTAAGAAACACTACACAAAAGTGTGACTCTCGTGGCCACTGCTACACTGTCAGGTACCATGAGACAATGAATTTTTGGAGTCCTGGCCATGTCATGGCAGGTACATCTGGAAAGAAGCTCTTTAGCAGCCCCTGTCATTTCATAAGTTACCTGCAAATGTTTCCAGATCCTCTGCATGATCTTCTCTGTATGCAGAAAGAGTCTACATAAAGAACCTGAGCAAACCACTCTGGTATTGTTTCAGAGACAAAGATACACCAGAATATGAAGAGCAGGTTTTGTTTCTCATGTATCTTCCTGTCATCCCTAAATCAGGCTCTGTTTCAGACTAGAAGCTGGATCCTTCCCTGGTATAAACCTGGGTACCTGCTCCTGTCCACGAGGCCCATCACTCCACACACGCTGAGGCCCAACTGCATTGCATATGAGATTGCCAAGTAAATGCAGGTCTGTGCATGCACCATGTGTTAGACTAGGCCATAAATAATTTATGATGCTGGAGAAGGTGACTATATTTTTAGGTGTAGAAATATGCAGATAAAACAGTCCTGACATTCAGTTTTCACTCTGCACTTCTGATCCTGAATTTGAGTCCATCCAATGCATTTCTAAAGCCTCTGCACCTCTGAATGAGAAACACATCCCCTGCAAAGCCCCAAAACCCATAAATCAAAAAAGGGGCACCAGGAAAACCCATGGAGCCCACAGGATACCTCCTGCAGCCAGCACTACACACGATGCCCCAGCATAAGGAAGAGCAGGCTCCTTCCCCTGAACCTCAAACATTCTGCAGGTCAGTCTCCTCTGGATTCTGGCTGCTGACCCTTATTCCTGACCCCACATCTAATCAACACGCCTTTGATGTCAGAGGCACGTGTTCATGGGGCCCAAATCTCTCTCTAAAGACCACGGGAGCTGCTCAAATCAGCACCTTGCCATCCTGAGGCAGCCCAGGAGCAAGGATGAGGAAAGACAAAGGTGCTCACTGGGTGCTTGTAACTGTACCCTCTGTTACATCTTCCCCCAGAGAGAGCTGTCAGTGGGACAGAAGGAGAATTATTCCTTCCTTGGACTTTGTAGAAACAGGGAGGCCAGGGAAACCAAGAAACAATCATAGATTTGACACCACATTACTTCTGGATGTGTCCAATGAGCAAGATAAGGACACACTGAGGAGAAGGGGAAACAGATGTTGCAAGGGCGAGGAAGGGGACAAGACAGTTTTGTGGTGTGTCACAACACAGCTTTTGGTCTCTGCTATCAGAAATAAACCAAGGGAGGTGGAGAGAGGCACAGAGCCCAGGCGAGGGCAGGTCTCACCTGGACAGGGCAGCTCCCAGGACAAAGGCAGCGTGTTCCTTCAGTGAGGCCTCGCTGCTGTTCAGCTCCTCGATCACCAGCCGGAGCCCACCCATGGACAGGAAATCCTTGGCATTGTCCACCTGGGAGAGAGCAGCTTCCATCAGCACAAAGCCCCAGCCCCTGGAGAACACCTCCCTTCACACCCACAGCATCCCTTCCCTCCTGCTTTGACCAGCAGGGAGTTTTACAAGGGATTAAAAATTCCGAGGGAATGGCTGTGGCTGAGTTTAGCACAGCCCTGCCCATGAGCAGAGATGTCACAGCTGCCCAGGCACAGTGTCCTCGTGGGAGGACATTGTCACACTCAGAGGGCATCACTGGAAACTCAAATACTTTGATTATAGCTATCAAAACTGCTCTTGACATGTACTTTGGCAATTCAGGTGGTGTCAAAAACTCAATATATCTGCTGATGTCAAAAACCTCCAGCTCTTTGCTCTCCCCTGAGCAAGCCTTTACTAGGGATCCAGGGAATTGCATGTTTTGCAAATGAAGTTAATTAATTGATGCTGTAATTGTAGCACCAGGAGTCAGGGATGTTTAGGAGCCTGTCAGCACCAACAGGGTGCAAAGGGGGCATGGGAGCGAGTAGCATGGGCAGTTCTGGGAGTTCTCCATCAACAACTTCCCATGGACAAGGAAGGAAAAAGCCAGTCCCAGCTTGGAGGGGTCATCCAGGAGCTTCCCCAGGGAGCAGCCCCACAATGACTTTTCTAAGCAAACAATAATGGATTAACTGCCAGTAGGGAAAAGTTTGCACATTAGTGGGAATTCATCAGCCTCTGGCTCTAAGTGGATCAGGGGCTAGCCAGGCACAGTCCCAGCGGGCATCTGCTCTTTGAGAGGAGATCAGAAAAGGCTCTGAGTGCTCACAGACAAAATTTAGAGAAACAGCACAAACTACTTCAAGTACAAAATTCAGTCCAAAGTCAAATCAATGCATTTTGGTATTCAATGATTTTTTTTTCAGTTTAAAAGAGGATCTGATGAATGCTCAGAACTGCCTGCACAGAAAAATCAGTTTCTGCCTGCACAGAAAAATCAGGTTTAGAAATTCAACATATCTCTCTGAAAGACAGGGACACAACAGCAATCGTTGGCTGATGGAAACAGAATATAAAAATGAGTTATCAGCAGGGCAAGCCGACCCCCTGATGAGGTGGAACAGGACCACAAGCCATGCAGGGCATGTGGGACCCTCTTCTAGTCAATGACTTCATGCTCAGTGTTATTTGTATCTCAACCATGTACCTTCATCAAAATTGGCCCTAAGTCAGATATTTCAGGTACCCAGGAGAAGAAGAAGCTTTGTGTCCTACAGGTCTGCCGTTACCGACCAAAGCAGGACCTGGGGAGCTCCAGCTCATCTCTGCTCCCCAGTGGGACAATACCCACCTGTCCCTCTGCAAAGCTGCTCTCTGCAGGTCTGCTGGGGCTGATTCAGGATTTGCAGCAGCTTTTGTATCCTTTCAGATGCTGTTCTTTTAACTGTCCCTATAAACCAGGCCTGCCAGAGCTCTCACTTTTCTGCAGACCCATCTTTATCTACAACGAAATCTATGCAGCAACCCAATTTCATCTGCCAGTGGGTCCTTTTATTGCTCAGCCTCTGTAAAAACTGGTTTAGTGCTGGAATCAGACATCGACTTCTGCATGAGAGGGAATATATGGACAGGCAGGAATTTGCATCCAGCAGCTGGAGTGGTAAAACCATCCCCTGCTGTAACCTCAGCAGCACCAGAGTCCTTTGTGCTGCCCCAGCGTCAGTGAGACACCACAACAGCAGAATGTAAATTGTGCTGTTGTGCTGTAAAGCTTATTCTGAAGATGTGTTTATCTTTTTTAACCAGAGTCTGTTGTGAGAGCTCCAGTTCTAAAACTAACAAAATCCCCAAACTTAACAACTTGAAGGTATTAACCTCTCTGGGGAACAGTGTATGCTGCAAGGCAGCAGCTTCTACCTCACTTCAGTCCACTGAAATCACCACAGAAGAAAAACCAAAGATCAAAAGAGCTCTTGAGTAAAGTACACGGGCAAAGCAGGCGAGGGGAGGGATAGGAGAAGAGCAAATATGACAGCAGTTATTCAGGGAGCAGGTTTGAATTGGAGGAGAAAGAAAATAGGGAGGGAAGGTGAGAGAGAAAATGTTAGAAAACAAGAGCGAGGGAAAGCAGCATATCAACTGCACACGATGGAGAGGAAATTAGCAGAGACAGATGGTGTAGCATGTCAGAGCAGAGGAGAGGAGAAGATAAGCAGAGTAAATAATTGAGAGAAAGAGCCTGCAATGCCTGAGAACGGGTCTTGGCTCCACACACTGCTGTGCAAGCACCGTGAATGCTGTTTATGAGTTATGCTCTTCCCTCTTCACATTTGCATTTGGGTTTTATGCGTTACAGATAACCCAGCAAGCCAAACCTTCCTACTCCTTCTCCAAGACGGACTCCCAAACATGCCAAGCTGAATCGTGGCTGAGGAGAGGCAAACCAGAGCTGGCAACCAAAAGCTGAGCAAAGGCAGAGCCCTTGGGCTGACTCTTCAAAGGCAGGAGAGAGCATCTCCCCGGGCTGGGCACCAGCCATGGCTCCCACGGCACGCTCCGAGGCACGAGCTGCCCCGCACCCACTGCTCCAGGGTGACCATGGCACAGAGCAGGGAGCAGCCTTTGCTTGCACTCCCTCCAGGGCATGGCATTTTCCACTCCACAGGGCATCCCGTGTCCCGGAGACAGCAGCAGGATGGCCGGGAGCTGAACAGTTCTGAAAAGCCACGGCACGGCATGGTACTGCTCTGATGGAGGCTGTGGGTGGGACTTGCAAAGTGGCCCTACACAAGTCCTTGGCCACCCACATCTGCAAGGATCCCCTGCTCCCACAGCAGGGCTGTGACTCGCTGCAGAGGAGTCCTGGCAGTTCAGCCCTTCCAGGGTTATGCAGCACCAGCGTCCTTTGGCTGCTGTTCAGTAATTACATTAAGCCACTGCTGCTAAAGTCAGTCCCAAGCAGAGATAATGCTCTGGACACATTCAACTGACTGGAAGAAGAAAGAGGAGGAAAAGCCATGCTGGCTTAGAGACAAGTCATATTTCTTATCAGCTTCCTGCCTGACGAGAAGGTGCTGCCCAGCCATCTGCCCCGACAGCGCGGGCACAGAGCAGCGCTGTGATCGGCGCACAAAGGAGCCCCTGTGCTCCTGCCAGCCTCCTGCCATTCCCCCTCTCTGACCCCTTTGATGCTGCATGTGCTTCCCTTTGATGCTCCAGTCCCTGCTCCTCTGCCATTCTGAAATTGTTTGCCCCATCCTGTGCTGCAGGGATTTTCTGCTGGAATAGTCCAGATCGCTATGCTGGAATTCAAGGCATGCCAGGGCATTTGGGGGTTGCTTTTTAGCACAATGGCCTGATGCTCTGGCACCCTTAATCAGGCAAGATTAGCCCTGAGTACAAATATGAAGCTCTTTGGGTGCCCATTGTTCACAGTTATTTAACTCTGAGTCACACAAATGCAGTCAGTGACACAAAAGCAGGGAGAACAAACAGCAAGGAAGCCTCTGCATGCCCACAATGACAATTCAGAGTGGAAATTCAAGACAAAGAGCCCTGGAAATAACACTTGTATCAGCTGGCACATGGACTCTCTCTCTCACAGCAGCAACACTTCAGCTACCTGCCTCCAAATACCACATTTGGTTCAACAAGTGCTGTTCCAGTGAAAGGGCTTGCACTGGCACCTCCCAAGAGTTGTCCTATTCACCCTCTGAAATGACAAAGTGCCACTGGAAACTCTCCCAGTGCACTCCAGACTCTCCCCAGTCACTGGGGAGGGAGAAGCCAAGTCCCTTCCCACACGGCAGAGCAGAGGCTGGATGCCCAGACACCCTCCCAGGGGTGGCACCAAGGCAGGCACCAAGCCCAGGGGAGCAGAGCTCTGTGCCTGCAGCTGCATCCAAGGGGAGGTAGGAATGTGTGAGCTGAAAGCAGAGCAAGAGAGATCAGAGAGAGGGGGGAAAAGTGTGAGCACAAACCCCAGGAAGCGAGATGCCAGGAAATATGTTCACCCTCACACAGAGCTAATTAGCACAGCGAGGCTCTGCTTGCCACTGCTTACTCACACCAAGACAAAATAGGGGGTTTTGGGTGGCTGTCACCTTTCCTGGTACAAAGACGTTCTCTGTGAACTGATATAAAGGCACCTACCATCAACCACGGCAGCTTTCCATGGAAGCAGAAAGAAAATAATTATTTTCTGAGCAACCACCACTCTACTTACCCAAAAATGGAAGCTAAAACGCCATTTTGTAACATTAAGGAGATAAAAAAGGAAAAAGAGAGGATAAGAAAACCAGCCTGAGAACAGACAACAAATCAGGCAACCACCAGGATACTGCTGGCTCCTGGCACAAGCGATGATTAATTCCAACCTGGATATAAAATAAGCCTGCACTAGTCCTCTGCTGTCTGGTATTGTCCCGGGATTATGGTAATTAAGCAATTTGTATTACCTGATACTGATAAGAAAAATAAAGCCCCGTTTATGACGCTGTATCCCCTGGATTTTACACGGTAGTTACTGAGGCATTCTTGCTACCTGGTGAACATAATATTCAAGATCATAAAGCGTCGTGACTTTCTCATCCAGCATGGAGGCAGAGCTGTTGAATTTGCTGATTAATTTAACCATAATTTCATAATCTGTTTCTATCTTCACGTTCAGCTTTTCAAACTCCTCCTTCAGCTGCTCTATGGGCCGGAACTTCTTCCTCACCTCTTCCTCTCGGGCCTTGGAAACAAAAGGAGGAAAAACCAGATGTGAGATAACAAGATAGGAGATGAAGAGAGACAAGACAGACACAGAAAGGAATGCCAGCCCCAAAATTCACAAAGGGAACCTGGCTGTCTGTGCCAATGGATTTATTGCTCTACATCAGAGGTGCAGGGGCAGGGTCCTTCTGAGAAGCCCAAGAACCCAGTTAGCTGTGATACACCCACAATACGAGTGAACAGTAGAGCTCTGTGCACCACTTCTACATCTCTACAGCATTTGTGCACTATTTCTACATCCCATTTCCATCCAATTCAACATCAAGCCCACAGGCAGCAGTACTGCTGTTCTCTGCTTGCCTGCAAGTGGATCTTCTCAAAACCTGACTGCAAAAAGCCCTGAGGCACCTCCCTGATCTTACAGCTGAACCTCTCTGGAACTGGACATGAGGCTGGAGAGCTCCAGAGGTCCCATCCAGCCCAAAGTGCCCAGTGACTCCAACGAGTTCTCAGACACAGACAAAGATGCTTTTGCCTTTCCAAGTGTTGAGCAAATTCCTGGAAGGGTCTATCTCCTAGGGAGAGGTGTGAGGACAGAAGCTGTCAGAAAGGGAGGCAGAAGGAGCAGTGATAAGCTGGGGGCAGCTGACGTGCTGTGCCATGGGACTTAGCCAGCACACAGCCTGTCCTGAGCTCATCTCCCTCGCAGTAACAGCACCCCAAGGGCTGCCCTGAACAGAGAGCTGACACAAAACATGTGGTGAGGAGGAAAGGCTCTGTCAGAGATCTCAGAGAGCCCCAGAGGTGCAGGAACATCAGCACTGGTGGCACTGGGGACAGAGCCTGCTGCTGCAGGGGACAGAAGCAGCAGAGAGGCCATGCTGGAGCTGTGCTGCCCCAAGGACAGGAGAAAGGCAGAAAGCCCCTTTTGGAAGGCATTTGTCACAAATGCCCAGATGTGTTTGTATGCGGAGTGAGCCTCAGCTGGAGGGTTTGCACTGTCCTGTTCCTCATGAGGGATCAGAGAGGGCTGGAGGAAAACCAAGTGAGCAACGGAGGTGAAAGCTGTGTCAATGGAATGATAAATTACCAGAGGTACCACAACCAACCCATCCCTCCCAGAGCTGCCTCTGCCGGAGCACAGAGAGGCTCGGTGTAACTCCATTTCCTCTGACACTGAGCCTTCAGGGATGGATTTGCTCTCTGCAGGAGTGACCGCAAATGGAATACTTTAGGTCCATTAGATGTAGCTGCTTTTAGCCCACTTGCTGGGACAAAAGCTATTCTAACAGGGGGTTTTAAAAGATGGCTTATTTTCACCTAATAGAGTATCACTAATTTTTGCATTTCAATGATCCTCATTTCCAGCAGCCCTTTTCAGCAGCCCTGCAATCAATCAGCAATGCTGCTATGGAAATAATCTCCAGCAAATGAAATCATACCGTGCTGCCACATAAGGGAAGAAAAAGCCTTTCTGTGACACCAGAACTTTAGAGCCTTGACTCCTCTTTCAGTTTTTGTTTGAGTGAGCCAAGACCAAGGCAGCAGGAGGAGCGAGGGTTAAAGAAATACTGCTGAGGGGGAGAAGGGAAAGAGGCTCTGATGTACCTGATGAGTCACACATCTTCCCACCTATTTACTTTGGGTTGTGGGTTGTTTTGTAACTAAATGGACAACTTGGAGCTTGTGTAAGGAAACATCAGCCCCTGCTTCACCATGACCACTTGGGTTTTGCTATCCAGAGCACAAGGTTGGAAATCCAAAGCAAGGAGGGTAAAGGGAAATACCCCCTGTAAATACCGTCAGCTGCAATCCAGTTCCCTTTGGGGTCTGCAGACATTTTTGTGAATTGAGCTGCAGTGAAACAGATAAATTACATTGTTCAGAGCAGCTGTGGCTGCCCCTGGATCCCTGGAAATGTCGAAGGCCAGCTTGAATGGGGCTTGGAGCAACCTGAGATAGTGGAAGGTGTCCCTGCCCATGGCAGGGGTGGGACTGGATCAGCTTTAAGGTCATATCCAACCCAAACCACTCACAGAATCTTCGAGTCGTACAGAAAAGTCAGGGAACAATATCACTAACAGGTTAATAAAGGTATTTTAGGTCCATATTCACCACAAAATTAGTTTGCACAGTGTTTTCCAAGCAATCATTTTAACCATTGTGTTTCAGCAGAGTGTAACAGGGTGTTTTCAGATCCCTGCAATGTGCATTGCTTTAGAAATGGGAAACTCACCTTTCTTTCTGCCTTCTCACTTTCCTTCATTTTAGCCAAGGCCTTTTTAAGCTCCTCAGATGTGAATGAATTTGCATCAAGATCAACCTTGCCCAGCCTTGCAGAAGAAACAAAACAAACAAGAACATGTAATGAGTGAAAAACGGCCTCAATTCTATCTTCACGGTGACATTCTAGCAATGGCTAAGGGCAGGAGGAAAGGAATGAAAAAACCCACCATACTCAAGAAAAGATTAGTCTGAGTGCTGGATTCTGTGTCAGGCTCACAGACACCACCCCCTGACAATATAGGGCTCTGCTGACCCAAATACTCAGATCCCACCACAATAAAAACAGCTGATGAATTGATACCTCAGAATTTTGTGTTGCCATTGAGGAACAACCCCAGCGCCACTATATAACTGCAGAGGGCCTACAAGCTTCAACTTGCAGATTTCAGCTAATGAACATTGCACAGAGAGTCACAGGAGACCTCAGCACCTTTCCAATGAGGGAAGGGACTACACAGAAGTGGGAGAGGACTCTTGGTCAGGAACATTAGTGACGGGACAAGGAGGAATGGGATCAAACTGCAAGAGATGGAAGAGATTTGATGATGGGAAGAGGTTCTTTACTCTCAGGGTGCTTGTCCCCGACACAGGGGCCAGTGCAGAGAGGCTGTGGATGCCCCATCCCCAGCAACATCCAAGGCCAGGTGGGACAGTGGCCGCAGCAACCTGCTGTGCTGGGAGCTTGCTCAGCTTGGAACCAGATCATCTTGAGGGTCCCTTCCAAGCCAAACCATTCAAGGATTTGATCATTTAGCCATCCCCATCTCCCATTGAGCAGCGGCCTTGAAACTTCAGTGACATCACAGCTCCCAGAGGGTTCCAGGTGGAATGTCCAGGACCTGGAAACGAGCACAGCAGACACTTCACCGGCTGCCAAGGGTAAGTTGCTGCTCACCCTGTGCTCTGACCCTCGGCGCTGAGGTGCTGCTGCTGACTGGGTTTTTTCTGCAACCTGCTCTGGAGCGCCAATCCCAGCACAATGTGCTCTGATGTGCCCATGGAGGTACAGTGCCATGCCAGGCAGGAGGCACCCGGCTTGGGCAGGCTGCAGCCATGTGGGAATGGATGGTGTGGGACAGGAAGCCCACTGGGAGATTGTGCTTCCCCTTGCAGGCTGACAGAGACACTGTGGAGGAGATGGAAGTGGACCTGGGCCTGGATGAGGAAGAAATGACTGAGGTGGACTCCTCCTCTACTTCCATGTCCAACCTGGTTCAGGACATGGAAATAGAGGAGGACGACAACATCGACAAGATGGAGGTCGATGAGGAGGATAACATCGAGGACATGGAAGAAGATGAGGAGAATGAAAACGAGCCCATGGTTCTTGGATGAAGATGGAGCCCCACAGGTAAGACAGGCAGATGCTTCCCACACCCTGCCCACACACACACTGGGTCCCCTGACGCCAGGCTGGGGCGGGGCTGGATGGACGCTCAGGGACACGGTGCCCGCAGGGGGCCTGGATTGTGCTGCCACAAGCACCAGCCCCGGCCTGCCCTGCGCTTGCCTGGGGCCACGCCAGCCCTGCCAGCCCCGGCCCAGCCCCTGGGGCCCAGCTCCCAGCCCTGCTGGGCCCAGTGCTGCCAGCTGAGTCCAGCTCTGCTGCTTCCTTTCTTCCAGGACTCATACTCATGATGGCACAGATGCAACGCCTTTGTAAATACGTTTTAAAGTTTTGAAGATTTCTGTAAATACGTTTCAAAGTTTTGAAGATTTCTGTAAATACGTTCACTACGTTTGAAGTTCTCTGTAAATACGTTTTGAAGATTGTTAGCCCATCGGATCCCATGTAAATATGTTCTGTACATTGTTGTTCTTGTTGTTGTTATAACAATTCTTATAATGACAAATATTCTGTAAATCCTAGATTTGCCGATCTTCGGCAAATAAATACTGTTTCATTTTAAAACCTGACTTCTCTTGGCCATTCCTTTGGCAACAGGCAGCCTTTGCACACTTGTGGGTTCCACTTGTTCCGCGTTCCCAGGGCTGGATGTCCCTGGGGGTGCTGGCACGGCCACCCCGGGGCTGCGGGTCCCTGTGCACAGGGGCTCCCACTGACACCACTCCTGGCCCTGGGCACTGCTGCTCTTCCTGGCCTGGGGCACAGCGCTGTCCCCAAGAGCTCAGCTCTCACCAGCTCTCACACAGGGGGCTCTCACAGCACTGGCACCTGCAGCCATGCCACCAAAGCAGCCAGCAAACCTTCAGCCACCCTTCCTGCTGCAGCCACAGGCACTCCTGGGCCCAGAGCCGCCAGCAGGCCACAGCCATGCAAAATCCACCTGCACATGCTCTCAAGGCCACCACAGCCTTGGCAACTGGGCCACCTGCATCTGGGCTGCTGCAGGGGCTGATCTTTAAGCCTTGCAGCCTCCAAAGGCCCTGGGCTCTGCTTCCCAGCCTGCTCCTCTCTGCACTGCCCTGAGCCTGCATTGTTCCAGAGACAAAAGCCAAGCCAGGACATCCTCACCCTGCCCGCATTCCTGCTGCTGCCAGCGGCCACTGGCCCCTGGGCCCCACTCGGGTGACAGCTGCAGGGACAGGGCAGCCTGTGCTGGGCAGGGGGCACGGGGCTTGGGGCCCTGGGGCTGCTGCTGCTGCTGCTGCTGCTGCTGCTGCTGCTGCTGCTGGGGGCCATGGGCCCAACAGGGCCCCGAGCTCAGCCCCTGCCCGGGCAGCTGCCCCCAAAGCCCCACACTCCCCGAGCATCCCCATCACACCTGCCAGGGGGAAATCCAATGGGCTTCAGGAAAGAAATTCCCCATAGTGAGTACACCACGGCATCCAAGGGGAAAGTCAGCACCAGCTGATCTTTACAGCACCTTGACAATGGTGGCTGCAGGGTAGGTGAGATCTCCAGGGCCTCTAGCAGTACCTGCTCTTCACGTGAGCCTGTGCGGCTGCTCCCACTGGGACGCAGCACTGGGCCCAGGCCAGCCCTCAGCCCCTCACAGATGATCCCAAGGAGCAGGCTCAGAAAGCATTTCCAGACCACTTCCTGTAGATATTTCAAAAGACTGAATGTAATTCAAAGAAGCCACCTTGCACATTCAGTTTTCGTGTCGTGGCATGAGAAGCCATGAAGGTGCCTCTCAATGTGCACTCAGGGCACTTCCACTGCCATCCCAAAGTGGACACAAAGGACAGGCCTCTGCTTTCAGCACTGCTGGGCTCCTCATTACAATGATATCTCAGGAGAATTCAAGGTTGTGGACGCCCAGGCGCCTCTTACTGGAATTATAATATCTCACGACAAAAATGACAAATTAAAGTAAAGTGAGGCAGCCCTTTAAATGCAACGTTTTATCAGTTTTATCAGGGCTTACTGAATGCAGTGTTGGCGCCCTGCAGCAGCAACAGGGCCGGCTCAGCTGGTGAAGCCCAGGGGACATTTTGAAACATCTGCATCCAGCACCACCAGAGCAGGGAATGTGGGGACAGCCGCCTGCAGTGCAGGATCCATGGGTGATATTTTAGCCCTGTGGGTGGGCCACCCTTTACATCAGGGGCAGCTCTGGGTAACAAATTATCCAATCCTTAGAGCGATATATATCTTCCAGTTAGGTAGCCTCTCCTTTCAGAGTACAAGATTTTTACTAAGGGAAGTTGAAAGCCATTTGTTCATTGGCTTTTTAAGGAGTTCCCAGATATTTCTTTGTATTCGGTTCGTTTTATAGCATTCTGGGACTGAGTTAAGGAAAGTCTCTATTTTTAGAAAACTCAGGGAGTGATACGAGTCGCAACATTTTACTCTATTTTTCATATGATTTATAGAGTTTTCTCAAGGGATCAAAGTTCTAATATTCAATCCAGTTTTTGAGTTCTGCCCCCGGCATTCCTGAACCCACTGATACCAAGATAAGGGTGATACACAGGTACTGCGGTAAAGTCTAGACAAGCCACCTGCTGTCTGCCATCTCCCCTCCTTCTCTACCCCCTGCCCACGTCTGTACTGATCACACCGGCCTGGATTCTACCCTAACCCATTCTTCAGTACCTCTCCTCACTGGATCCCCCTCAGATAGCTCACAAAATGCAGTCCCACCTCTGGAGGGGGTCGTCAATATCAAACTCTCTCCCACCCGCAGCTCTCTCATCGGGTCCTCCCCCTGTGTTGGGTCCCAGCTCTGCGTCAGGTACCACCCCTGCATTGGGATCCAGCGCTTCCTTGCCTACTCCCGCTGCCCTACCCCTTCCAACTCAGCCCCTTGCGGATCCAACACTGTCAGAGCTGGAAGTGTGAGGGGTGGTAACTGGAAGGCCGCCATATTGGCAACCAAAGGCCCACAACACCGGGCCTGGCCACTCACCCCAGGCCCCGCTCCTCTGCCAAAGACCAAGTTCCCCTCTTCTTCAGCATGAGCCTGAGGATTCTTGGCAGAGGATGCGGAAGCTGGCGGCTGAAGAGGGGGACTGGGAATTGGTAGCTAAAATACAAGCAGCACCGGTGCAGTACCAGAGTGGGGCTAACCCCTGATGGGAAACTGTCACGCACACTGAAGATGAAAGATCTTTGTAAAGCAGCAAAAGACCATGGGAGGGGCTCACCATATTTTAATAATTTGTTAAATGCCACCTTCACTGCACATGTTATGGTGCCTCACGATCTGCTCCATTTTATGCACATCCTACTTTCTCCCACTGAAATTATTCTGTGGGAAGGAATGGGGGAAAAACTAATACAACAGCTATTAACAGACTATGCTAGGGAAGACAGGCAGGCACACCTAACACTATTCCATCTAGGGAGGAATATTTCACTAAATCTCATTCAATAGACCTTCCCTGAGCTCTATTAGAAGAGATAGAAGTGCTGCAAAGACGCCTCTCATGCAGACACCCAATGGAGAAACACCTACTCTAGATTTCACAGACATTCTGCAGGGACCTGGGCAATCCTTTCTAAAATTTATTGACCACCTTCCACAAGCAATATTGAAACAAGTTGTGCATCCAAAAGCCAGGAAGGTACTCCTTACTAAACTTGCTGAAACTAATGCTAATAACAACTGTAAAGACATTTTACCTTCTCTACCACTCAACACAAAGCCTACCATTGCACAAATGGTCGAGGCATGCACACTTAGGGCATCCTTACACTGTCACGCCAGCCAAGCTAAGGCTACCAGTAAGGGTGTAGTAGAGGTGCTAGTAGCCTCCCAAGTTATTCCCTGACATACACATGAAAAAGGACCTGGCTTTAAGTGTCGGGAGATGGGGCAATTTAAAAAGAATTGTAAACCTAAAGCCTATTACTGGGGACCTTCTAGGTGTCACAGCCACTGTCCTCACTGCCCCCCTCGTCCACATGTTTTCCAACACCAGCAAAACCGGTGGCCTGCGGGAAACCCCACACAGACGCAGAAAGGCCCCGCGCAATGACACCAAACGCGAGGCCGTTCCGCCATACTCTCCCCAACACCGTGGAGAACCAGCACAGCGACCTCCTCAGATCCAGCGGGACAGCTCGATTGCTGCAGAAAACTCGACAGAAGACAGCTTTGCCCTGGAACCCAAAGGCAGCTAGTAGGGGCCTTTTCTATTTCAATCCACGATATTTATGTTCACCATATTCCCACAGCAAATACAGGCCTGAAGGACGGCCCAAAGACATTTTGATTTTAACCAACAACAGGGAAGGGATGGAGACACTCACTCTACTACCTGAGGTACTCGCCCTGATATCTTTGCAGGAGATAATTGTCCAGGCTATATACTTACAGTCTCCCCTTTTTATTCCAAAAGGAACAGTTATAGCGAGAGCCAACCTCCTAGTTTACATGATCACCACACCAGCTGATCCAATGGTATTGTGGGCACAGACAACATGCAGAAATAGACCTGTTCTTAAGTTTTCTTGGTCATTTAAAGGGAGAAAGAGATGTCTTTCAGGATTATTAGATACAGGAGCTGACATCATCATAATTTCCTGCTCTGATTGGCTAAAATAATGGCCCCTGGACCCAGCTGCTGAGGTAAATATTAGCTACCAGGGGAGCCACTACCAGCTTCTGGAGTCAAGGTACCATCTGCATGGAAGGTCTTGAGGGCACAGTTGCTACAGGAAGATCATTCGTCACCCGGGCACCAAAACCACTTTGAGGAAGAGACCTCTTGTCCCAGTGAGGGACAAGGCTAGAGATCCTATCAACACCTCAGGATTTCTAGACGGGGCCACTGAGTAGTGTGCCACACTTCAGTCAACCTGGAAGTTCAACGACCCCATATGGGTGGATCAGCGGGCCCTCTGAGGAAGAAAGTTAAAGGCCCTGAAGTCCCTCGTGCAGGAGCAGCTGACTGTGGGCCACATTGTACCATCTACTAGCCCCTGCAATGTGCCTTTCCTTGACATGCAGAAGCCTGACAAAGACCAGAGGCAGCTACTGCAGGACCTCATGGAAAATCAACAAGGTCATTGAGGACATGGGTGCCCATCTGCCCGGCCTGCCCTCAGCCTCCAAGTTACCTCGAGTTTGGCAGATGGTTGTTATACATCTAAATTACTGCTTTTTTGACATCTCCTTGCACCCCAATGAAAGCCCCTTGTTCGCCTTTTCCATCCGTAAATTGACAAGCACCTTTTACAGAGGTACCAGTGGACCGTATTGCCTCAAAGAATGAAGAAGAAGCCAAATACTGGTTTATGCCTTGGACCCCAAATTCTCTTGCTCAGGCGGAAAAGACAGCCTCATGCTATAATTTTTCATTACATGGACGATACAGTCGTTTGTGCAGAAGCTCAATTCATTTTGGATGTTGCCATACAAGATGTCATCACAGCGGTACAGCAGAAAGGTTTTAAGATTGCAGCAGATAATGTCCTAAAACAGTTGTCTGGAAGGATCTTGGCGTGAAAGCACAGAGAGAATCATCACACCCTAAACACTGCACATCAAGGACAACCCAAAGACTCTGAAAGAACTCCACCAACTCTGTGGAAGCATCAGTTGGGTACATTCACTGCTGGGAATCACCAGAGAAGATCTCACGCCACTGTTCCTGCTCCTCCTTAAAGGCAGTGAAGGACTCGATTCCCTGCAATCACTGATACCGGAGGCCGAAGCAGCTGTACTAAAGGTCTCCTGGGTGATTCAAACTAAACAGGCACACAGATACCACCCTAATTTTCCTTTCTCCCTGGCAATCCTTGGTGTAAGTCCAAAATTCCACGCATTATTGTTTCAGTGCGATTCAGCTTTCTCAGATCCCCACATAGAAATTGAATGCGTTTTCAGAGCACACCAACCTACTAAAACGATAACAACCCAACAGAAAGTTATTGCAAAACTAATGCAGGAAACCTAGAGAGTGTCTGTGCTCTCTTGCAGGAATAGACCTTGTGAATATATACTTACTTCTCACTCCAGAGCACCTCAATTGCCTACTTCAAACATCTGAACCACTGCAATATGCCTTAGATAATTTTTAGACAGATTAGGATCAGGCATCAAGTCTACCATCAAAACATTCCTGTGCTGCTCAGGATGTTTAAAATTAGCCCACACCCAGCAAGATCCATTGTAGCCCCGGGCCCAAATTCTCAGGAGCATGCCCTTGCTTCTGTCATGGCTGAAGTCAGTCCAAGGGGACTAGAGAGTCTCCACATCTGGCAATCAGACATCACACACTAAGCCGCTTTTGCCAGACTAAAGTACATCCACGTCTCAATCGACACCTTTTACAGTGCAGTTTTTGCCTCTGCCCATGCTGTTGACAAATCAGAAGATGATATAAAACATTAATTTTTAGTTTTTTCCACCTTAGCAATCCCACAGGAAATTAAAACTGATAATGCTCTTGCTTATACCTTGCAATGATTCCAACAAGTTTCTGTCCCCTGCGGCATAAAACATGTCACAGGCACACCACACTCCACCACAGGACAGTCCATAGCCGAGAGGGCCCACTGAGCCATCAAAAGGATCCTTGATCAACAGAGCTGGGGAGTCCAGATATTATCTTCCATTGAGAGACTGGCCAAGGCCTTTTACGTATTCAACTTTTTGAACAACCCATTTATGGAGACAACTCCCCCAATCATCAGGAATTTTACTAATTCAACTGCAGCCCAATTAAAAGAACTGCCACCTGTATTGAGCAAAGACCCCAAATCTAAACAAATTACGGGCCCTTTTCCATTAATTACTTGGGGAAGCGATGCTGCCCTTGTCTCTACAGCAACACTCCTAAGATGGATTCCAGCAAAATACTTTAAAACTGTTTCTGGGAACGATGAGGCAACCACCAGAACTACCATCAGAAGAACAGAATGGAAGGCTAAGAGAGACAGCAGCAGCCTGAGAAAGAACAAGGAGAAGGAAAGAAGAAGATCTCCTAAGCAGCGTTGACCACACACACCAAGATAGCTCAGACACCACTAACCAGGATATATGGATTAACATTTGTAAAAATTATATTTTAGCATTGATATATGATTCTTTAATAAGCTGTGTTCACACCCTTGGCTTACAGAAGAGAAAGTTTAGTGGGAACACAACTTAAGTTTCATCTTCTAATCTCTTTATCTGTTTGCTTTTAGGCAACCCAAGCCTCAAGATACTAAGTCAGCTAAAGTCAGAGGATGCTGCCATTTGTAGCCGCTGCAGCAGGAATCTGGATGCTCCTCACTGAGCCGCATGCCTTCAGCTGGGTGCTTCCACAGAGAAGCCACAATTTCTTGTCCATGGCGATGGCGGTCAGGCACTACAAGGCATGTGTTTTTTCTACCTGTTGTCACATAGAGAGTCAGTATACCAGGGCATCCAGCTGCTAAAAGATAAGGAAACAAGATCCAGATAGAAGGCTGGTTCACTGGACTTTCCAAACACAGGGGTTTGCGAGGCTGGATTTCATCTTTAGTTAAGACTGTTGTGTGGGCTTTGTTTTTTGTATTCATTGTGTTGGTTATATTATCCCTTTTTCCTAAATGCCTGCACAACTCTATGGCAGAAGCCTTCTTTCTAGATAACAAAAAGGGGGAGATGTGAGTTCCCAGGGGCCTACCACTGGAACTGTAATACCTCAGAGCAAAGTGACCAAGGTAAAAGAGAGACACGGCTCTGAATGTAATGTTGTCGCCCATGGGCATTTGCAGGCTCATGTTGATGCAGCACCTTTTGTTCGTATCACCTAGTTCAACTGCTACATATTCCTTATATGTACTCCCTTGGAATGTTCCAACTCTCTTGTATCAATTTGGTCCTGGCTTACTTTAATGATCCTGCGCTGTTCACCCCCATATTGTGTGCCCAGCCCCATTTCGTCTCCATTCCTGGACCCTCTTCAGCGCAATCCACACTATTTAGAGTTCCACACAACAATCCCGCTCATGCCTCATCCATCAGCCATCCAAGCAAGCCGACTCCCAGCTCTGCAAGTGCAGGTCCCTCCCAGAGGTTGCTGTGGGCAAGCCGCAACACAGGAACTGAGTGCACCAGGGAACGGGCCTCTAATAATAGACATGAATCCCACAGCCCATGCAGCAAAATCCTTGCATGTCTTTTCTTTTTCCTTTTTCTCTCAGTTCTCAAGCTACATTCCGCAATTTTTCCGACTGGGAACTCGGCTTCCCTCTCCTCTTTGCAGGATAAGTCACAAGTGTAACCCTGCAGGAACAGCCTGAAACAAAGGGAAGTGGGAGAGGACTCTTGGACAGGAACTGTTGAGACAGAACACGGAGGAATGGGATCAAACTGCAAAAGTCAGAAGAGATTTGAAAATGGGAAGAAGTTCTTTACTCTCAGGGTGCTTGTCCCTGACACAGGGACCAGTGCAGAGAGGCTGTGGATGCCCCATCCCCAGCAACGTCCAAGGCCAGGTGGGACAGTGGCCACAGCAACCTGCTGTGCTGGGAGCTTGCTCAACTGGGAACCAGATCATCTTGAGGGTCCCTTTCAAGCCAAACCATTCAAGGATTCGATCATTCTGCCATCCCCATCTCTCACTGCACAGCAGCCCTGAATCTTCAGTGACATCACAGCTCCCAGAGGGTTCCAGGTGGAATGTCCAGGACCTGGAAACGAGCACAGCAGACACTTCACCGGCTGTCAAGGGTCAGTTGCTGCCCGCCCTGTGCTCTGACCCTCAGCTCTGAGGTGCTGCTGCTGACTGGGCTTTTTCTGCAACCTGCTCTGGAGCGCCAATCATAGCACAATGTGCTCTGCTGTGCCCATGGAGGTACAGTGCCATGCCAGGCAGGGGGCACCCGGCTTGGGCAGGCTGCAGCCATGTGGGAATGGATGGTGTGGGACAGGAAGACCACTGGGAGATTGTGCTTCCCCTTTCAGACTGACACCGACATTGTGGAGGCGATGGATGTGGACCAGGGCCTGGATGAAGAAGAGATGATGGAGGTGGACTCATCCTCTACTTCCATGTCCTCCACTGTGGAGGACATGGAAGTAGACGAGGAGGAGACCATCGAGGAGATGGACGTAGATGAGGAGGATGACACCGAGGACATGGAAGTTGACGAGAAGGATGAGGAGGAGCCCATGGTCCTTGGATGAAGATGAAGCCCCACAGGTAAGACAGGCAGATGCTTCCCACACCCTGCCCACACACACACTGGGTCCCCTGACGCCAGGCTGGGGCGGGGCTGGATGGACGCTCAGGGACATGGTGCCCACAGGGGGCCTGGATTGTGCTGCCACAAGCACCAGCCCCGGCCTGCCCTGCGCTTGCCTGGGGCCACGCCAGCCCTGCCAGCCCCGGCCCAGCCCCTGGGGCCCAGCTCCCAGCCCTGCTGGGCCCAGTGCTGCCAGCTGAGTCCAGCTCTGCTGCTTCCTTTCTTCCAGGACTCATACTCATGATGGCACAGATGCAACGCCTTTGTAAATACGTTTTAAAGTTTTGAAGATTTCTGTAAATACGTTTCAAAGTTTTGAAGATTTCTGTAAATACGTTCACTACGTTTGAAGTTCTCTGTAAATACGTTTTGAAGATTGTTAGCCCATCGGATCCCATGTAAATATGTTCTGTACATTGTTGTTCTTGTTGTTGTTATAACAATTCTTATAATGACAAATATTCTGTAAATCCTAGATTTGCCGATCTTCGGCAAATAAATACTGTTTCATTTTAAAACCTGACTTCTCTTGGCCATTCCTTTGGCAACAGGCAGCCTTTGCACACTTGTGGGTTCCACTTGTTCCGCGTTCCCAGGGCTGGATGTCCCTGGGGGTGCTGGCACGGCCACCCCGGGGCTGCGGGTCCCTGTGCACAGGGGCTCCCACTGACACCACTCCTGGCCCTGGGCACTGCTGCTCTTCCTGGCCTGGGGCACAGCGCTGTCCCCAAGAGCTCAGCTCTCACCAGCTCTCACACAGGGGGCTCTCACAGCACTGGCACCTGCAGCCATGCCACCAAAGCAGCCAGCAAACCTTCAGCCACCCTTCCTGCTGCAGCCACAGGCACTCCTGGGCCCAGAGCCGCCAGCAGGCCACAGCCATGCAAAATCCACCTGCACATGCTCTCAAGGCCACCACAGCCTTGGCAACTGGGCCACCTGCATCTGGGCTGCTGCAGGGGCTGATCTTTAAGCCTTGCAGCCTCCAAAGGCCCTGGGCTCTGCTTCCCAGCCTGCTCCTCTCTGCACTGCCCTGAGCCTGCATTGTTCCAGAGACAAAAGCCAAGCCAGGACATCCTCACCCTGCCCGCATTCCTGCTGCTGCCAGCGGCCACTGGCCCCTGGGCCCCACTCGGGTGACAGCTGCAGGGACAGGGCAGCCTGTGCTGGGCAGGGGGCACGGGGCTTGGGGCCCTGGGGCTGCTGCTGCTGCTGCTGCTGCTGCTGCTGCTGCTGCTGCTGCTGCTGGGGGCCATGGGCCCAACAGGGCCCCGAGCTCAGCCCCTGCCCGGGCAGCTGCCCCCAAAGCCCCACACTCCCCGAGCATCCCCATCACACCTGCCAGGGGGAAATCCAATGGGCTTCAGGAAAGAAATTCCCCATAGTGAGTACACCACGGCATCCAAGGGGAAAGTCAGCACCAGCTGATCTTTACAGCACCTTGACAATGGTGGCTGCAGGGTAGGTGAGATCTCCAGGGCCTCTAGCAGTACCTGCTCTTCACGTGAGCCTGTGCGGCTGCTCCCACTGGGACGCAGCACTGGGCCCAGGCCAGCCCTCAGCCCCTCACAGATGATCCCAAGGAGCAGGCTCAGAAAGCATTTCCAGACCACTTCCTGTAGATATTTCAAAAGACTGAATGTAATTCAAAGAAGCCACCTTGCACATTCAGTTTTCGTGTCGTGGCATGAGAAGCCATGAAGGTGCCTCTCAATGTGCACTCAGGGCACTTCCACTGCCATCCCAAAGTGGACACAAAGGACAGGCCTCTGCTTTCAGCACTGCTGGGCTCCTCATTACAATGATATCTCAGGAGAATTCAAGGTTGTGGACGCCCAGGCGCCTCTTACTGGAATTATAATATCTCACGACAAAAATGACAAATTAAAGTAAAGTGAGGCAGCCCTTTAAATGCAACGTTTTATCAGTTTTATCAGGGCTTACTGAATGCAGTGTTGGCGCCCTGCAGCAGCAACAGGGCCGGCTCAGCTGGTGAAGCCCAGGGGACATTTTGAAACATCTGCATCCAGCACCACCAGAGCAGGGAATGTGGGGACAGCCGCCTGCAGTGCAGGATCCATGGGTGATATTTTAGCCCTGTGGGTGGGCCACCCTTTACATCAGGGGCAGCTCTGGGTAACAAATTATCCAATCCTTAGAGCGATATATATCTTCCAGTTAGGTAGTCTCTCCTTTCAGAGTACAAGATTTTTACTAAGGGAAGTTGAAAGCCATTTGTTCATTGGCTTTTTAAGGAGTTCCCAGATATTTCTTTGTATTCGGTTCGTTTTATAGCATTCTGGGACTGAGTTAAGGAAAGTCTCTATTTTTAGAAAACTCAGGGAGTGATACGAGTCGCAACATTTTACTCTATTTTTCATATGATTTATAGAGTTTTCTCAAGGGATCAAAGTTCTAATATTCAATCCAGTTTTTGAGTTCTGCCCCCGGCATTCCTGAACCCACTGATACCAAGATAAGGGTGATACACAGGTACTGCGGTAAAGTCTAGACAAGCCACCTGCTGTCTGCCATCTCCCCTCCTTCTCTACCCCCTGCCCACGTCTGTACTGATCACACCGGCCTGGATTCTACCCTAACCCATTCTTCAGTACCTCTCCTCACTGGATCCCCCTCAGATAGCTCACAAAATGCAGTCCCACCTCTGGAGGGGGTCGTCAATATCAAACTCTCTCCCACCCGCAGCTCTCTCATCGGGTCCTCCCCCTGTGTTGGGTCCCAGCTCTGCGTCAGGTACCACCCCTGCATTGGGATCCAGCGCTTCCTTGCCTACTCCCGCTGCCCTACCCCTTCCAACTCAGCCCCTTGCGGATCCAACACTGTCAGAGCTGGAAGTGTGAGGGGTGGTAACTGGAAGGCCGCCATATTGGCAACCAAAGGCCCACAACACCGGGCCTGGCCACTCACCCCAGGCCCCGCTCCTCTGCCAAAGACCAAGTTCCCCTCTTCTTCAGCATGAGCCTGAGGATTCTTGGCAGAGGATGCGGAAGCTGGCGGCTGAAGAGGGGGACTGGGAATTGGTAGCTAAAATACAAGCAGCACCGGTGCAGTACCAGAGTGGGGCTAACCCCTGATGGGAAACTGTCACGCACACTGAAGATGAAAGATCTTTGTAAAGCAGCAAAAGACCATGGGAGGGGCTCACCATATTTTAATAATTTGTTAAATGCCACCTTCACTGCACATGTTATGGTGCCTCACGATCTGCTCCATTTTATGCACATCCTACTTTCTCCCACTGAAATTATTCTGTGGGAAGGAATGGGGGAAAAACTAATACAACAGCTATTAACAGACTATGCTAGGGAAGACAGGCAGGCACACCTAACACTATTCCATCTAGGGAGGAATATTTCACTAAATCTCATTCAATAGACCTTCCCTGAGCTCTATTAGAAGAGATAGAAGTGCTGCAAAGACGCCTCTCATGCAGACACCCAATGGAGAAACACCTACTCTAGATTTCACAGACATTCTGCAGGGACCTGGGCAATCCTTTCTAAAATTTATTGACCACCTTCCACAAGCAATATTGAAACAAGTTGTGCATCCAAAAGCCAGGAAGGTACTCCTTACTAAACTTGCTGAAACTAATGCTAATAACAACTGTAAAGACATTTTACCTTCTCTACCACTCAACACAAAGCCTACCATTGCACAAATGGTCGAGGCATGCACACTTAGGGCATCCTTACACTGTCACGCCAGCCAAGCTAAGGCTACCAGTAAGGGTGTAGTAGAGGTGCTAGTAGCCTCCCAAGTTATTCCCTGACATACACATGAAAAAGGACCTGGCTTTAAGTGTCGGGAGATGGGGCAATTTAAAAAGAATTGTAAACCTAAAGCCTATTACTGGGGACCTTCTAGGTGTCACAGCCACTGTCCTCACTGCCCCCCTCGTCCACATGTTTTCCAACACCAGCAAAACCGGTGGCCTGCGGGAAACCCCACACAGACGCAGAAAGGCCCCGCGCAATGACACCAAACGCGAGGCCGTTCCGCCATACTCTCCCCAACACCGTGGAGAACCAGCACAGCGACCTCCTCAGATCCAGCGGGACAGCTCGATTGCTGCAGAAAACTCGACAGAAGACAGCTTTGCCCTGGAACCCAAAGGCAGCTAGTAGGGGCCTTTTCTATTTCAATCCACGATATTTATGTTCACCATATTCCCACAGCAAATACAGGCCTGAAGGACGGCCCAAAGACATTTTGATTTTAACCAACAACAGGGAAGGGATGGAGACACTCACTCTACTACCTGAGGTACTCGCCCTGATATCTTTGCAGGAGATAATTGTCCAGGCTATATACTTACAGTCTCCCCTTTTTATTCCAAAAGGAACAGTTATAGCGAGAGCCAACCTCCTAGTTTACATGATCACCACACCAGCTGATCCAATGGTATTGTGGGCACAGACAACATGCAGAAATAGACCTGTTCTTAAGTTTTCTTGGTCATTTAAAGGGAGAAAGAGATGTCTTTCAGGATTATTAGATACAGGAGCTGACATCATCATAATTTCCTGCTCTGATTGGCTAAAATAATGGCCCCTGGACCCAGCTGCTGAGGTAAATATTAGCTACCAGGGGAGCCACTACCAGCTTCTGGAGTCAAGGTACCATCTGCATGGAAGGTCTTGAGGGCACAGTTGCTACAGGAAGATCATTCGTCACCCGGGCACCAAAACCACTTTGAGGAAGAGACCTCTTGTCCCAGTGAGGGACAAGGCTAGAGATCCTATCAACACCTCAGGATTTCTAGACGGGGCCACTGAGTAGTGTGCCACACTTCAGTCAACCTGGAAGTTCAACGACCCCATATGGGTGGATCAGCGGGCCCTCTGAGGAAGAAAGTTAAAGGCCCTGAAGTCCCTCGTGCAGGAGCAGCTGACTGTGGGCCACATTGTACCATCTACTAGCCCCTGCAATGTGCCTTTCCTTGACATGCAGAAGCCTGACAAAGACCAGAGGCAGCTACTGCAGGACCTCATGGAAAATCAACAAGGTCATTGAGGACATGGGTGCCCATCTGCCCGGCCTGCCCTCAGCCTCCAAGTTACCTCGAGTTTGGCAGATGGTTGTTATACATCTAAATTACTGCTTTTTTGACATCTCCTTGCACCCCAATGAAAGCCCCTTGTTCGCCTTTTCCATCCGTAAATTGACAAGCACCTTTTACAGAGGTACCAGTGGACCGTATTGCCTCAAAGAATGAAGAAGAAGCCAAATACTGGTTTATGCCTTGGACCCCAAATTCTCTTGCTCAGGCGGAAAAGACAGCCTCATGCTATAATTTTTCATTACATGGACGATACAGTCGTTTGTGCAGAAGCTCAATTCATTTTGGATGTTGCCATACAAGATGTCATCACAGCGGTACAGCAGAAAGGTTTTAAGATTGCAGCAGATAATGTCCTAAAACAGTTGTCTGGAAGGATCTTGGCGTGAAAGCACAGAGAGAATCATCACACCCTAAACACTGCACATCAAGGACAACCCAAAGACTCTGAAAGAACTCCACCAACTCTGTGGAAGCATCAGTTGGGTACATTCACTGCTGGGAATCACCAGAGAAGATCTCACGCCACTGTTCCTGCTCCTCCTTAAAGGCAGTGAAGGACTCGATTCCCTGCAATCACTGATACCGGAGGCCGAAGCAGCTGTACTAAAGGTCTCCTGGGTGATTCAAACTAAACAGGCACACAGATACCACCCTAATTTTCCTTTCTCCCTGGCAATCCTTGGTGTAAGTCCAAAATTCCACGCATTATTGTTTCAGTGCGATTCAGCTTTCTCAGATCCCCACATAGAAATTGAATGCGTTTTCAGAGCACACCAACCTACTAAAACGATAACAACCCAACAGAAAGTTATTGCAAAACTAATGCAGGAAACCTAGAGAGTGTCTGTGCTCTCTTGCAGGAATAGACCTTGTGAATATATACTTACTTCTCACTCCAGAGCACCTCAATTGCCTACTTCAAACATCTGAACCACTGCAATATGCCTTAGATAATTTTTAGACAGATTAGGATCAGGCATCAAGTCTACCATCAAAACATTCCTGTGCTGCTCAGGATGTTTAAAATTAGCCCACACCCAGCAAGATCCATTGTAGCCCCGGGCCCAAATTCTCAGGAGCATGCCCTTGCTTCTGTCATGGCTGAAGTCAGTCCAAGGGGACTAGAGAGTCTCCACATCTGGCAATCAGACATCACACACTAAGCCGCTTTTGCCAGACTAAAGTACATCCACGTCTCAATCGACACCTTTTACAGTGCAGTTTTTGCCTCTGCCCATGCTGTTGACAAATCAGAAGATGATATAAAACATTAATTTTTAGTTTTTTCCACCTTAGCAATCCCACAGGAAATTAAAACTGATAATGCTCTTGCTTATACCTTGCAATGATTCCAACAAGTTTCTGTCCCCTGCGGCATAAAACATGTCACAGGCACACCACACTCCACCACAGGACAGTCCATAGCCGAGAGGGCCCACTGAGCCATCAAAAGGATCCTTGATCAACAGAGCTGGGGAGTCCAGATATTATCTTCCATTGAGAGACTGGCCAAGGCCTTTTACGTATTCAACTTTTTGAACAACCCATTTATGGAGACAACTCCCCCAATCATCAGGAATTTTACTAATTCAACCGCAGCCCAATTAAAAGAACTGCCACCTGTATTGAGCAAAGACCCCAAATCTAAACAAATTACGGGCCCTTTTCCATTAATTACTTGGGGAAGCGATGCTGCCCTTGTCTCTACAGCAACACTCCTAAGATGGATTCCAGCAAAATACTTTAAAACTGTTTCTGGGAACGATGAGGCAACCACCAGAACTACCATCAGAAGAACAGAATGGAAGGCTAAGAGAGACAGCAGCAGCCTGAGAAAGAACAAGGAGAAGGAAAGAAGAAGATCTCCTAAGCAGCGTTGACCACACACACCAAGATAGCTCAGACACCACTAACCAGGATATATGGATTAACATTTGTAAAAATTATATTTTAGCATTGATATATGATTCTTTAATAAGCTGTGTTCACACCCTTGGCTTACAGAAGAGAAAGTTTAGTGGGAACACAACTTAAGTTTCATCTTCTAATCTCTTTATCTGTTTGCTTTTAGGCAACCCAAGCCTCAAGATACTAAGTCAGCTAAAGTCAGAGGATGCTGCCATTTGTAGCCGCTGCAGCAGGAATCTGGATGCTCCTCACTGAGCCGCATGCCTTCAGCTGGGTGCTTCCACAGAGAAGCCACAATTTCTTGTCCATGGCGATGGCGGTCAGGCACTACAAGGCATGTGTTTTTTCTACCTGTTGTCACATAGAGAGTCAGTATACCAGGGCATCCAGCTGCTAAAAGATAAGGAAACAAGATCCAGATAGAAGGCTGGTTCACTGGACTTTCCAAACACAGGGGTTTGCGAGGCTGGATTTCATCTTTAGTTAAGACTGTTGTGTGGGCTTTGTTTTTTGTATTCATTGTGTTGGTTATATTATCCCTTTTTCCTAAATGCCTGCACAACTCTATGGCAGAAGCCTTCTTTCTAGATAACAAAAAGGGGGAGATGTGAGTTCCCAGGGGCCTACCACTGGAACTGTAATACCTCAGAGCAAAGTGACCAAGGTAAAAGAGAGACACGGCTCTGAATGTAATGTTGTCGCCCATGGGCATTTGCAGGCTCATGTTGATGCAGCACCTTTTGTTCGTATCACCTAGTTCAACTGCTACATATTCCTTATATGTACTCCCTTGGAATGTTCCAACTCTCTTGTATCAATTTGGTCCTGGCTTACTTTAATGATCCTGCGCTGTTCACCCCCATATTGTGTGCCCAGCCCCATTTCGTCTCCATTCCTGGACCCTCTTCAGCGCAATCCACACTATTTAGAGTTCCACACAACAATCCCGCTCATGCCTCATCCATCAGCCATCCAAGCAAGCCGACTGCCAGCTCTGCAAGTGCAGGTCCCTCCCAGAGGTTGCTGTGGGCAAGCCGCAACACAGGAACTGAGTGCACCAGGGAACGGGCCTCTAATAATAGACATGAATCCCACAGCCCATGCAGCAAAATCCTTGCATGTCTTTTCTTTTTCCTTTTTCTCTCAGTTCTCAAGCTACATTCCGCAATTTTTCCGACTGGGAACTCGGCTTCCCTCTCCTCTTTGCAGGATAAGTCACAAGTGTAACCCTGCAGGAACAGCCTGAAACAAAGGGAAGTGGGAGAGGACTCTTGGACAGGAACTGTTGAGACAGAACACGGAGGAATGGGATCAAACTGCAAAAGTCAGAAGAGATTTGAAAATGGGAAGAAGTTCTTTACTCTCAGGGTGCTTGTCCCTGACACAGGGACCAGTGCAGAGAGGCTGTGGATGCCCCATCCCCAGCAACGTCCAAGGCCAGGTGGGACAGTGGCCACAGCAACCTGCTGTGCTGGGAGCTTGCTCAACTGGGAACCAGATCATCTTGAGGGTCCCTTTCAAGCCAAACCATTCAAGGATTCGATCATTCTGCCATCCCCATCTCTCACTGCACAGCAGCCCTGAATCTTCAGTGACATCACAGCTCCCAGAGGGTTCCAGGTGGAATGTCCAGGACCTGGAAACGAGCACAGCAGACACTTCACCGGCTGCCAAGGGTCAGTTGCTGCCCGCCCTGTGCTCTGACCCTCAGCTCTGAGGTGCTGCTGCTGACTGGGCTTTTTCTGCAACCTGCTCTGGAGCGCCAATCATAGCACAATGTGCTCTGCTGTGCCCATGGAGGTACAGTGCCATGCCAGGCAGGGGGCACCCGGCTTGGGCAGGCTGCAGCCATGTGGGAATGGATGGTGTGGGACAGGAAGACCACTGGGAGATTGTGCTTCCCCTTTCAGACTGACACCGACATTGTGGAGGCGATGGATGTGGACCAGGGCCTGGATGAAGAAGAGATGATGGAGGTGGACTCATCCTCTACTTCCATGTCCTCCACTGTGGAGGACATGGAAGTAGACGAGGAGGAGACCATCGAGGAGATGGACGTAGATGAGGAGGATGACACCGAGGACATGGAAGTTGACGAGAAGGATGAGGAGGAGCCCATGGTCCTTGGATGAAGATGAAGCCCCACAGGTAAGACAGGCAGATGCTTCCCACACCCTGCCCACACACACACTGGGTCCCCTGACGCCAGGCTGGGGCGGGGCTGGATGGACGCTCAGGGACATGGTGCCCACAGGGGGCCTGGATTGTGCTGCCACAAGCACCAGCCCCGGCCTGCCCTGCGCTTGCCTGGGGCCACGCCAGCCCTGCCAGCCCCGGCCCAGCCCCTGGGGCCCAGCTCCCAGCCCTGCTGGGCCCAGTGCTGCCAGCTGAGTCCAGCTCTGCTGCTTCCTTTCTTCCAGGACTCATACTCATGATGGCACAGATGCAACGCCTTTGTAAATACGTTTTAAAGTTTTGAAGATTTCTGTAAATACGTTTCAAAGTTTTGAAGATTTCTGTAAATACGTTCACTACGTTTGAAGTTCTCTGTAAATACGTTTTGAAGATTGTTAGCCCATCGGATCCCATGTAAATATGTTCTGTACATTGTTGTTCTTGTTGTTGTTATAACAATTCTTATAATGACACATATTCTGTAAATCCTAGATTTGCCGATCTTCGGCAAATAAATACTGTTTCATTTAAAAACCTGACTTCTCTTGGCCATTCCTTTGGCAACAGGCAGCCTTTGCACACTTGTGGGTTCCACTTGTTCCGCGTTCCCAGGGCTGGATGTCCCTGGAGGTGCTGGCACGGCCACCCCGGGGCTGCGGGTCCCTGTGCACAGGGGCTCCCACTGACACCACTCCTGGCCCTGGGCACTGCTGCTCTTCCTGGCCTGGGGCACAGCGCTGTCCCCAAGAGCTCAGCTCTCACCAGCTCTCACACAGGGGGCTCTCACAGCACTGGCACCTGCAGCCATGCCACCAAAGCAGCCAGCAAACCTTCAGCCACCCTTCCTGCTGCAGCCACAGGCACTCCTGGGCCCAGAGACGCCAGCAGGCCACAGCCATGCAAAATCCACCTGCACATGCTCTCAAGGCCACCACAGCCTTGGCAACTGGGCCACCTGCATCTGGGCTGCTGCAGGGGCTGATCTTTAAGCCTTGCAGCCTCCAAAGGCCCTGGGCTCTGCTTCCCAGCCTGCTCCTCTCTGCACTGCCCTGAGCCTGCATTGTTCCAGAGACAAAAGCCAAGCCAGGACATCCTCACCCTGCCCGCATTCCTGCTGCTGCCAGCGGCCACTGGCCCCTGGGCCCCACTCGGGTGACAGCTGCAGGGACAGGGCAGCCTGTGCTGGGCAGGGGGCACGGGGCTTGGGGCCCTGGGGCTGCTGCTGCTGCTGCTGCTGCTGCTGCTGCTGCTGCTGCTGCTGCTGGGGGCCATGGGCCCAACAGGGCCCCGAGCTCAGCCCCTGCCCGGGCAGCTGCCCCCAAAGCCCCACACTCCCCGAGCATCCCCATCACACCTGCCAGGGGGAAATCCAATGGGCTTCAGGAAAGAAATTCCCCATAGTGAGTACACCACGGCATCCAAGGGGAAAGTCAGCACCAGCTGATCTTTACAGCACCTTGACAATGGTGGCTGCAGGGTAGGTGAGATCTCCAGGGCCTCTAGCAGTACCTGCTCTTCACGTGAGCCTGTGCGGCTGCTCCCACTGGGACGCAGCACTGGGCCCAGGCCAGCCCTCAGCCCCTCACAGATGATCCCAAGGAGCAGGCTCAGAAAGCATTTCCAGACCACTTCCTGTAGATATTTCAAAAGACTGAATGTAATTCAAAGAAGCCACCTTGCACATTCAGTTTTCGTGTCGTGGCATGAGAAGCCATGAAGGTGCCTCTCAATGTGCACTCAGGGCACTTCCACTGCCATCCCAAAGTGGACACAAAGGACAGGCCTCTGCTTTCAGCACTGCTGGGCTCCTCATTACAATGATATCTCAGGAGAATTCAAGGTTGTGGACGCCCAGGCGCCTCTTACTGGAATTATAATATCTCACGACAAAAATGACAAATTAAAGTAAAGTGAGGCAGCCCTTTAAATGCAACGTTTTATCAGTTTTATCAGGGCTTACTGAATGCAGTGTTGGCGCCCTGCAGCAGCAACAGGGCCGGCTCAGCTGGTGAAGCCCAGGGGACATTTTGAAACATCTGCATCCAGCACCACCAGAGCAGGGAATGTGGGGACAGCCGCCTGCAGTGCAGGATCCATGGGTGATATTTTAGCCCTGTGGGTGGGCCACCCTTTACATCAGGGGCAGCTCTGGGTAACAAATTATCCAATCCTTAGAGCGATATATATCTTCCAGTTAGGTAGCCTCTCCTTTCAGAGTACAAGATTTTTACTAAGGGAAGTTGAAAGCCATTTGTTCATTGGCTTTTTAAGGAGTTCCCAGATATTTCTTTGTATTCGGTTCGTTTTATAGCATTCTGGGACTGAGTTAAGGAAAGTCTCTATTTTTAGAAAACTCAGGGAGTGATACGAGTCGCAACATTTTACTCTATTTTTCATATGATTTATAGAGTTTTCTCAAGGGATCAAAGTTCTAATATTCAATCCAGTTTTTGAGTTCTGCCCCCGGCATTCCTGAACCCACTGATACCAAGATAAGGGTGATACACAGGTACTGCGGTAAAGTCTAGACAAGCCACCTGCTGTCTGCCATCTCCCCTCCTTCTCTACCCCCTGCCCACGTCTGTACTGATCACACCGGCCTGGATTCTACCCTAACCCATTCTTCAGTACCTCTCCTCACTGGATCCCCCTCAGATAGCTCACAAAATGCAGTCCCACCTCTGGAGGGGGTCGTCAATATCAAACTCTCTCCCACCCGCAGCTCTCTCATCGGGTCCTCCCCCTGTGTTGGGTCCCAGCTCTGCGTCAGGTACCACCCCTGCATTGGGATCCAGCGCTTCCTTGCCTACTCCCGCTGCCCTACCCCTTCCAACTCAGCCCCTTGCGGATCCAACACTGTCAGAGCTGGAAGTGTGAGGGGTGGTAACTGGAAGGCCGCCATATTGGCAACCAAAGGCCCACAACACCGGGCCTGGCCACTCACCCCAGGCCCCGCTCCTCTGCCAAAGACCAAGTTCCCCTCTTCTTCAGCATGAGCCTGAGGATTCTTGGCAGAGGATGCGGAAGCTGGCGGCTGAAGAGGGGGACTGGGAATTGGTAGCTAAAATACAAGCAGCACCGGTGCAGTACCAGAGTGGGGCTAACCCCTGATGGGAAACTGTCACGCACACTGAAGATGAAAGATCTTTGTAAAGCAGCAAAAGACCATGGGAGGGGCTCACCATATTTTAATAATTTGTTAAATGCCACCTTCACTGCACATGTTATGGTGCCTCACGATCTGCTCCATTTTATGCACATCCTACTTTCTCCCACTGAAATTATTCTGTGGGAAGGAATGGGGGAAAAACTAATACAACAGCTATTAACAGACTATGCTAGGGAAGACAGGCAGGCACACCTAACACTATTCCATCTAGGGAGGAATATTTCACTAAATCTCATTCAATAGACCTTCCCTGAGCTCTATTAGAAGAGATAGAAGTGCTGCAAAGACGCCTCTCATGCAGACACCCAATGGAGAAACACCTACTCTAGATTTCACAGACATTCTGCAGGGACCTGGGCAATCCTTTCTAAAATTTATTGACCACCTTCCACAAGCAATATTGAAACAAGTTGTGCATCCAAAAGCCAGGAAGGTACTCCTTACTAAACTTGCTGAAACTAATGCTAATAACAACTGTAAAGACATTTTACCTTCTCTACCACTCAACACAAAGCCTACCATTGCACAAATGGTCGAGGCATGCACACTTAGGGCATCCTTACACTGTCACGCCAGCCAAGCTAAGGCTACCAGTAAGGGTGTAGTAGAGGTGATAGTAGCCTCCCAAGTTATTCCCTGACATACACATGAAAAAGGACCTGGCTTTAAGTGTCGGGAGATGGGGCAATTTAAAAAGAATTGTAAACCTAAAGCCTATTACTGGGGACCTTCTAGGTGTCACAGCCACTGTCCTCACTGCCCCCCTCGTCCACATGTTTTCCAACACCAGCAAAACCGGTGGCCTGCGGGAAACCCCACACAGACGCAGAAAGGCCCCGCGCAATGACACCAAACGCGAGGCCGTTCCGCCATACTCTCCCCAACACCGTGGAGAACCAGCACAGCGACCTCCTCAGATCCAGCGGGACAGCTCGATTGCTGCAGAAAACTCAACAGAAGACAGCTTTGCCCTGGAACCCAAAGGCAGCTAGTAGGGGCCTTTTCTATTTCAATCCACGATATTTATGTTCACCATATTCCCACAGCAAATACAGGCCTGAAGGACGGCCCAAAGACATTTTGATTTTAACCAACAACAGGGAAGGGATGGAGACACTCACTCTACTACCTGAGGTACTCGCCCTGATATCTTTGCAGGAGATAATTGTCCAGGCTATATACTTACAGTCTCCCCTTTTTATTCCAAAAGGAACAGTTATAGCGAGAGCCAACCTCCTAGTTTACATGATCACCACACCAGCTGATCCAATGGTATTGTGGGCACAGACAACATGCAGAAATAGACCTGTTCTTAAGTTTTCTTGGTCATTTAAAGGGAGAAAGAGATGTCTTTCAGGATTATTAGATACAGGAGCTGACATCATCATAATTTCCTGCTCTGATTGGCTAAAATAATGGCCCCTGGACCCAGCTGCTGAGGTAAATATTAGCTACCAGGGGAGCCACTACCAGCTTCTGGAGTCAAGGTACCATCTGCATGGAAGGTCTTGAGGGCACGGTTGCTACAGGAAGATCATTCGTCACCCGGGCACCAAAACCACTTTGAGGAAGAGACCTCTTGTCCCAATGAGGGACAAGGCTAGAGATCCTATCAACACCTCAGGATTTCTAGACGGGGCCACTGAGTAGTGTGCCACACTTCAGTCAACCTGGAAGTTCAACGACCCCATATGGGTGGATCAGCGGGCCCTCTGAGGAAGAAAGTTAAAGGCCCTGAAGTCCCTCGTGCAGGAGCAGCTGACTGTGGGCCACATTGTACCATCTACTAGCCCCTGCAATGTGCCTTTCCTTGACATGCAAAAGCCTGACAAAGACCAGAGGCAGCTACTGCAGGACCTCATGGAAAATCAACAAGGTCATTGAGGACATGGGTGCCCATCTGCCCGGCCTGCCCTCAGCCTCCAAGTTACCTCGAGTTTGGCAGATGGTTGTTATACATCTAAATTACTGCTTTTTTGACATCTCCTTGCACCCCAATGAAAGCCCCTTGTTCGCCTTTTCCATCCGTAAATTGACAAGCACCTTTTACAGAGGTACCAGTGGACCGTATTGCCTCAAAGAATGAAGAAGAAGCCAAATACTGGTTTATGCCTTGGACCCCAAATTCTCTTGCTCAGGCGGAAAAGACAGCCTAATGCTATAATTTTTCATTACATGGACGATACAGTCGTTTGTGCAGAAGCTCAATTCATTTTGGATGTTGCCATACAAGATGTCATCACAGCGGTACAGCAGAAAGGTTTTAAGATTGCAGCAGATAATGTCCTAAAACAGTTGTCTGGAAGGATCTTGGCGTGAAAGCACAGAGAGAATCATCACACCCTAAACACTGCACATCAAGGACAACCCAAAGACTCTGAAAGAACTCCACCAACTCTGTGGAAGCATCAGTTGGGTACATTCACTGCTGGGAATCACCAGAGAAGATCTCACGCCACTGTTCCTGCTCCTCCTTAAAGGCAGTGAAGGACTCGATTCCCTGCAATCACTGATACCGGAGGCCGAAGCAGCTGTACTAAAGGTCTCCTGGGTGATTCAAACTAAACAGGCACACAGATACCACCCTAATTTTCCTTTCTCCCTGGCAATCCTTGGTGTAAGTCCAAAATTCCACGCATTATTGTTTCAGTGCGATTCAGCTTTCTCAGATCCCCACATAGAAATTGAATGCGTTTTCAGAGCACACCAACCTACTAAAACGATAACAACCCAACAGAAAGTTATTGCAAAACTAATGCAGGAAACCTAGAGAGTGTCTGTGCTCTCTTGCAGGAATAGACCTTGTGAATATATACTTACTTCTCACTCCAGAGCACCTCAATTGCCTACTTCAAACATCTGAACCACTGCAATATGCCTTAGATAATTTTTAGACAGATTAGGATCAGGCATCAAGTCTACCATCAAAACATTCCTGTGCTGCTCAGGATGTTTAAAATTAGCCCACACCCAGCAAGATCCATTGTAGCCCCGGGCCCAAATTCTCAGGAGCATGCCCTTGCTTCTGTCATGGCTGAAGTCAGTCCAAGGGGACTAGAGTGTCTCCACATCTGGCAATCAGACATCACACACTAAGCCGCTTTTGCCAGACTAAAGTACATCCACGTCTCAATCGACACCTTTTACAGTGCAGTTTTTGCCTCTGCCCATGCTGTTGACAAATCAGAAGATGATATAAAACATTAATTTTTAGTTTTTTCCACCTTAGCAATCCCACAGGAAATTAAAACTGATAATGCTCTTGCTTATACCTTGCAATGATTCCAACAAGTTTCTGTCCCCTGCGGCATAAAACATGTCACAGGCACACCACACTCCACCACAGGACAGTCCATAGCCGAGAGGGCCCACTGAGCCATCAAAAGGATCCTTGATCAACAGAGCTGGGGAGTCCAGATATTATCTTCCATTGAGAGACTGGCCAAGGCCTTTTACGTATTCAACTTTTTGAACAACCCATTTATGGAGACAACTCCCCCAATCATCAGGAATTTTACTAATTCAACTGCAGCCCAATTAAAAGAACTGCCACCTGTATTGAGCAAAGACCCCAAATCTAAACAAATTATGGGCCCTTTTCCATTAATTACTTGGGGAAGCGATGCTGCCCTTGTCTCTACAGCAACACTCCTAAGATGGATTCCAGCAAAATACTTTAAAACTGTTTCTGGGAACGATGAGGCAACCACCAGAACTACCATCAGAAGAACAGAATGGAAGGCTAAGAGAGACAGCAGCAGCCTGAGAAAGAACAAGGAGAAGGAAAGAAGAAGATCTCCTAAGCAGCGTTGACCACACACACCAAGATAGCTCAGACACCACTAACCAGGATATATGGATTAACATTTGTAAAAATTATATTTTAGCATTGATATATGATTCTTTAATAAGCTGTGTTCACACCCTTGGCTTACAGAAGAGAAAGTTTAGTGGGAACACAACTTAAGTTTCATCTTCTAATCTCTTTATCTGTTTGCTTTTAGGCAACCCAAGCCTCAAGATACTAAGTCAGCTAAAGTCAGAGGATGCTGCCATTTGTAGCCGCTGCAGCAGGAATCTGGATGCTCCTCACTGAGCCGCATGCCTTCAGCTGGGTGCTTCCACAGAGAAGCCACAATTTCTTGTCCATGGCGATGGCGGTCAGGCACTACAAGGCATGTGTTTTTTCTACCTGTTGTCACATAGAGAGTCAGTATACCAGGGCATCCAGCTGCTAAAAGATAAGGAAACAAGATCCAGATAGAAGGCTGGTTCACTGGACTTTCCAAACACAGGGGTTTGCGAGGCTGGATTTCATCTTTAGTTAAGACTGTTGTGTGGGCTTTGTTTTTTGTATTCATTGTGTTGGTTATATTATCCCTTTTTCCTAAATGCCTGCACAACTCTATGGCAGAAGCCTTCTTTCTAGATAACAAAAAGGGGGAGATGTGAGTTCCCAGGGGCCTACCACTGGAACTGTAATACCTCAGAGCAAAGTGACCAAGGTAAAAGAGAGACACGGCTCTGAATGTAATGTTGTCGCCCATGGGCATTTGCAGGCTCATGTTGATGCAGCACCTTTTGTTCGTATCACCTAGTTCAACTGCTACATATTCCTTATATGTACTCCCTTGGAATGTTCCAACTCTCTTGTATCAATTTGGTCCTGGCTTACTTTAATGATCCTGCGCTGTTCACCCCCATATTGTGTGCCCAGCCCCATTTCGTCTCCATTCCTGGACCCTCTTCAGCGCAATCCACACTATTTAGAGTTCCACACAACAATCCCGCTCATGCCTCATCCATCAGCCATCCAAGCAAGCCGGCTCCCAGCTCTGCAAGTGCAGGTCCCTCCCAGAGGTTGCTGTGGGCAAGCCGCAACACAGGAACTGAGTGCACCAGGGAACGGGCCTCTAATAATAGACATGAATCCCACAGCCCATGCAGCAAAATCCTTGCATGTCTTTTCTTTTTCCTTTTTCTCTCAGTTCTCAAGCTACATTCCGCAATTTTTCCGACTGGGAACTCGGCTTCCCTCTCCTCTTTGCAGGATAAGTCACAAGTGTAACCCTGCAGGAACAGCCTGAAACAAAGGGAAGTGGGAGAGGACTCTTGGACAGGAACTGTTGAGACAGAACACGGAGGAATGGGATCAAACTTCAAAAGTCAGAAGAGATTTGAAAATGGGAAGAAGTTCTTTACTCTCAGGGTGCTTGTCCCTGACACAGGGACCAGTGCAGAGAGGCTGTGGATGCCCCATCCCCAGCAACGTCCAAGGCCAGGTGGGACAGTGGCCACAGCAACCTGCTGTGCTGGGAGCTTGCTCAACTTGGAACCAGATCATCTTGAGGGTCCCTTTCAAGCCAAACCATTCAAAGATTCGATCATTCTGCCATCCCCATCTCTCACTGCACAGCAGCCCTGAATCTTCAGTGACATCACAGCTCCCAGAGGGTTCCAGGTGGAATGTCCAGGACCTGGAAACGAGCACAGCAGACACTTCACCGGCTGCCAAGGGTCAGTTGCTGCCCGCCCTGTGCTCTGACCCTCAGCTCTGAGGTGCTGCTGCTGACTGGGCTTTTTCTGCAACCTGCTCTGCAGCGCCAATCATAGCACAATGTGCTCTGCTGTGCCCATGGAGGTACAGTGCCATGCCAGGCAGGGGGCACCCAGCTTGGGCAGGCTGCAGCCATGTGGGAATGGATGGTGTGGGACAGGAAGACCACTGGGAGATTGTGCTTCCCCTTTCAGACTGACACAGACATTGTGGAGGCGATGGATGTGGACCAGGGCCTGGATGAAGAAGAGATGATGGAGGTGGACTCATCCTCTACTTCCATGTCCTCCACTGTGGAGGACATGGAAGTAGACGAGGAGGAGACCATCGAGGAGATGGACGTAGATGAGGAGGATGACACCGAGGACATGGAAGTTGACGAGAAGGATGAGGAGGAGCCCATGGTCCTTGGATGAAGATGAAGCCCCACAGGTAAGACAGACAGATGCTTCCCACACCCTGCCCACACACACACTGGGTCCCCTGACGCCAGGCTGGGGCAGGGCTGGATGGACGCTCAGGGACATGGTGCCCACAGGGGGCCTGGATTGTGCTGCCACAAGCACCAGCCCCGGCCTGCCCTGCGCTTGCCTGGGGCCACGCCAGCCCTGCCAGCCCCGGCCCAGCCCCTGGGGCCCAGCTCCCAGCCCTGCTGGGCCCGGTGCTGCCAGCTGAGTCCAGCTCTGCTGCTTCCTTTCTTCCAGGACTCATGCTCATGATGGCACAGATGCAACGCCTTTGTAAATACGTTTTAAAGCTTTGAAGATTTCTGTAAATACGTTTCAAAGTTTTGAAGATTTCTGTAAATACGTTCACTACGTTTGAAGTTCTCTGTAAATACGTTTTGAAGATTGTTAGCCCATCGGATCCCATGTAAATATGTTCTGTACATTGTTGTTGTTGTTATAACAATTCTTATAATGACACATATTCTGTAAATCCTAGATTTGCCGATCTTCGGCAAATAAATACTGTTTCATTTTAAAACCTGACTTCTCTTGGCCATTCCTTTGGCAACAGGCAGCCTTTGCACACTTGTGGGTTCCACTTGTTCCGCGTTCCCAGGGCTGGATGTCCCTGGGGGTGCTGGCACGGCCACCCCGGGGCTGCGGTTCCCTGTGCACAGGGGCTCCCACTGACACCACTCCTGGCCCTGGGCACTGCTGCTCTTCCTGGCCTGGGGCACAGCGCTGTCCCCAAGAGCTCAGCTCTCACCAGCTCTCACACAGGGGGCTCTCACAGCACTGGCACCTGCAGCCATGCCACCAAAGCAGCCAGCAAACCTTCAGCCACCCTTCCTGCTGCAGCCACAGGCACTCCTGGGCCCAGAGCCGCCAGCAGGCCACAGCCATGCAAAATCCACCTGCACATGCTCTCAAGGCCACCACAGCCTTGGCAACTGGGCCACCTGCATCTGGGCTGCTGCAGGGGCTGATCTTTAAGCCTTGCAGCCTCCAAAGGCCCTGGGCTCTGCTTCCCAGCCTGCTCCTCTCTGCACTGCCCTGAACCTGCATTGTTCCAGAGACAAAAGCCAAGCCAGGACATCCTCACCCTGCCCGCTTTCCTGCTGCTGCCAGCGGCCACTGGCCCCTGGGCCCCACTCGGGTGACAGCTGCAGGGACAGGGCAGCCTGTGCTAGGCAGGGGGCACGGGCCTTTGGGCCCTGGGGCTGCTGCTGCTGCTGCTGCTGCTGCTGCTGCTGCTGCTGGGGGCCAGGGCCCAACAGGGCCCCGAGCTCAGCCCCTGCCCGGGCAGCTGCCCCCAAAGCCCCACACTCCCCGAGCATCCCCATCACACCTGCCAGGGGGAAATCCAATGGGCTTCAGGAAAGAAATTCCCCATAGTGAGTACACCACGGCATCCAAGGGGAAAGTCAGCACCAGCTGATCTTTACAGCACCTTGACAATGGTGGCTGCAGGGTAGGTGAGATCTCCAGGGCCTCTGGCAGTACCTGCTCTTCACGTGAGCCTGTGCGGCTGCTCCCACTGGGACGCAGCACTGGGCCCAGGCCAGCCCTCAGCCCCTCACAGATGATCCCAAGGAGCAGGCTCAGAAAGCATTTCCAGACCACTTCCTGTAGATATTTCAAAAGACTGAATGTAATTCAAAGAAGCCACCTTGCACATTCAGTTTTCGTGTCGTGGCATGAGAAGCCATGAAGGTGCCACTCAATGTGCACTCAGGGCACTTCCACTGCCATCCCAAAGTGGACACAAAGGACAGGCCTCTGCTTTCAGCACTGCTGGGCTCCTCATTACAATGATATCTCAGGAGAATTCAAGGTTGTGGACGCCCAGGGGCCTCTTACTGGAATTATAATATCTCACGACAAAAATGACAAATTAAAGTAAAGTGAGGCAGCCCTTTAAATGCAACGTTTTATCAGTTTTATCAGGGCTTACTGAATGCAGTGTTGGCGCCCTGCAGCAGCAACAGGGCCGGCTCAGCTGGTGAAGCCCAGGGGACATTTTGAAACATCTGCATCCAGCACCACCAGAGCAGGGAATGTGGGGACAGCCGCCTGCAGTGCAGGATCCATGGGTGATATTTTAGCCCTGTGGGTGGGCCACCCTTTACATCAGGGGCAGCTCTGGGTAACAAATTATCCAATCCTTAGAGCGATATATATCTTCCAGTTAGGTAGTCTCTCCTTTCAGAGTAGAAGATTTTTACTAAGGGAAGTTGAAAGTCATTTGTTCATTGGCTTTTAAAGGCTTTCCCAGATATTTCTTTGTATTCGGTTCGTTTTATAGCATTCTGGGACTGAGTTAAGGAAAGTCTCTATTTTTAGAAAACTCAGGGAGTGATACGAGTCGCAACATTTTACTCTATTTTTCATATGATTTATAGAGTTTTCTCAAGGGATCAAAGTTCTAATATTCAATCCAGTTTTTGAGTTCTGCCCCCGGCATTCCTGAACCCACTGATACCAAGATAAGGGTGATACACAGGTACTGCGGTAAAGTCTAGACAAGCCACCTGCTGTCTGCCATCTCCCCTCCTTCTCTACCCCCTGCCCACGTCTGTACTGATCACACCGGCCTGGATTCTACCCTAACCCATTCTTCAGTACCTCTCCTCACTGGATCCCCCTCAGATAGCTCACAAAATGCAGTCCCACCTCTGGAGGGGGTCGTCAATATCAAACTCTCTCCCACCCGCAGCTCTCTCATCGGGTCCTCCCCCTGTGTTGGGTCCCAGCTCTGCGTCAGGTACCACCCCTGCATTGGGATCCAGCGCTTCCTTGCCTACTCCCGCTGCCCTACCCCTTCCAACTCAGCCCCTTGCGGATCCAACACTGTCAGAGCTGGAAGTGTGAGGGGTGGTAACTGGAAGGCCGCCATCTTGGCAACCAAAGGCCCACAACACCGGGCGTGGCCACTCACCCCAGGCCCCGCTCCTCTGCCAAAGACCAAGTTCCCTCTTCTTCAGCATGAGCCTGAGGATTCTTGGCAGAGGATGCGGAAGCTGGCGGCTGAAGAGGGGGACTGGGAATTGGTAGCTAAAATACAAGCAGCACCGGTGCAGTACCAGAGTGGGGCTAACCCCTGATGGGAAACTGTCCCACACGGGAGATGAAAGATCTTTCAAAAGCAATGAAAGACCATGGGAGGGTCTCATCGTACTTTAATAATTTGTTAAATGCCATCTTCACTTCACATGTTATGGTGCCTCACGATCTGCTCCATTTTATGCACATCCTACTTTCTCCCACTGAAATTATTCTGTGGGAAGGAATGGGGGAAAAACTAATACAACAGCTATTAACAGACTATGCTAGGGAAGACAGGCAGGCACACCTAACACTATTCCATCTAGGGAGGAATATTTCACTAAATCTCATTCAATAGACCTTCCCTGAGCTCTATTAGAAGAGATAGAAGTGCTGCAAAGACGCCTCTCATGCAGACACCCAATGGAGAAACACCTACTCTAGATTTCACAGACATTCTGCAGGGACCTGGGCAATCCTTTCTAAAATTTATTGACCACCTTCCACAAGCAATATTGAAACAAGTTGTGCATCCAAAAGCCAGGAAGGTACTCCTTACTAAACTTGCTGAAACTAATGCTAATAACAACTGTAAAGACATTTTACCTTCTCTACCACTCAACACAAAGCCTACCATTGCACAAATGGTCGAGGCATGCACACTTAGGGCATCCTTACACTGTCACGCCAGCCAAGCTAAGGCTACCAGTAAGGGTGTAGTAGAGGTGATAGTAGCCTCCCAAGTTATTCCCTGACATACACATGAAAAAGGACCTGGCTTTAAGTGTAGGGAGATGGGGCAATTTAAAAAGAATTGTAAACCTAAAGCCTATTACTGGGGACCTTCTAGGTGTCACAGCCACTGTCCTCACTGCCCCCCTCGTCCACATGTTTTCCAACACCAGCAAAACCGGTGGCCTGCGGGAAACCCCACACAGACGCAGAAAGGCCCTGCGCAATGACACCAAACGCGAGGCCGTTCCGCCATACTCTCCCCAACACCGTGGAGAACCAGCACAGCGACCTCCTCAGATCCAGCGGGACAGCTCGATTGCTGCAGAAAACTCAACAGAAGACAGCTTTGCCCTGGAACCCAAAGGCAGCTAGTAGGGGCCTTTTCTATTTCAATCCACGATATTTATGTTCACCATATTCCCACAGCAAATACAGGCCTGAAGGACGGCCCAAAGACATTTTGATTTTAACCAACAACAGGGAAGGGATGGAGACACTCACTCTACTACCTGAGGTACTCGCCCTGATATCTTTGCAGGAGATAATTGTCCAGGCTATATACTTACAGTCTCCCCTTTTTATTCCAAAAGGAACAGTTATAGCGAGAGCCAACCTCCTAGTTTACATGATCACCACACCAGCTGATCCAATGGTATTGTGGGCACAGACAACATGCAGAAATAGACCTGTTCTTAAGTTTTCTTGGTCATTTAAAGGGAGAAAGAGATGTCTTTCAGGATTATTAGATACAGGAGCTGACATCATCATAATTTCCTGCTCTGATTGGCTAAAATAATGGCCCCTGGACCCAGCTGCTGAGGTAAATATTAGCTACCAGGGGAGCCACTACCAGCTTCTGGAGTCAAGGTACCATCTGCATGGAAGGTCTTGAGGGCACGGTTGCTACAGGAAGATCATTCGTCACCCGGGCACCAAAACCACTTTGAGGAAGAGACCTCTTGTCCCAATGAGGGACAAGGCTAGAGATCCTATCAACACCTCAGGATTTCTAGACGGGGCCACTGAGTAGTGTGCCACACTTCAGTCAACCTGGAAGTTCAACGACCCCATATGGGTGGATCAGCGGGCCCTCTGAGGAAGAAAGTTAAAGGCCCTGAAGTCCCTCGTGCAGGAGCAGCTGACTGTGGGCCACATTGTACCATCTACTAGCCCCTGCAATGTGCCTTGCCTTGACATGCAAAAGCCTGACAAAGACCAGAGGCAGCTACTGCAGGACCTCATGGAAAATCAACAAGGTCATTGAGGACATGGGTGCCCATCTGCCCGGCCTGCCCTCAGCCTCCAAGTTACCTCGAGTTTGGCAGATGGTTGTTATACATCTAAATTACTGCTTTTTTGACATCTCCTTGCACCCCAATGAAAGCCCCTTGTTCGCCTTTTCCATCCGTAAATTGACAAGCACCTTTTACAGAGGTACCAGTGGACCGTATTGCCTCAAAGAATGAAGAAGAAGCCAAATACTGGTTTATGCCTTGGACCCCAAATTCTCTTGCTCAGGCGGAAAAGACAGCCTAATGCTATAATTTTTCATTACATGGACGATACAGTCGTTTGTGCAGAAGCTCAATTCATTTTGGATGTTGCCATACAAGATGTCATCACAGCGGCACAGCAGAAAGGTTTTAAGATTGCAGCAGATAATGTCCTAAAACAGTTGTCTGGAAGGATCTTGGCGTGAAAGCACAGAGAGAATCATCACACCCTAAACACTGCACATCAAGGACAACCCAAAGACTCTGAAAGAACTCCACCAACTCTGTGGAAGCATCAGTTGGGTACATTCACTGCTGGGAATCACCAGAGAAGATCTCACACCACTGTTCCTGCTCCTCCTTAAAGGCAGTGAAGGACTCGATTCCCTGCAATCACTGATACCGGAGGCCGAAGCAGCTGTACTAAAGGTCTCCTGGGTGATTCAAACTAAACAGGCACACAGATACCACCCTAATTTTCCTTTCTCCCTGGCAATCCTTGTTGTAAGTCCAAAATTCCATGCATTATTGTTTCAGTGCGATTCAGCTTTCTCAGATCCCCACATAGAAATTGAATGCGTTTTCAGAGCACACCAACCTACTAAAACGATAACAACCCAACAGAAAGTTATTGCAAAACTAATGCAGGAAACCTAGAGAGTGTCTGTGCTCTCTTGCAGGAATAGACCTTGTGAATATATACTTACTTCTCATTCCAGAGCACCTCAATTGCCTACTTCAAACATCTGAACCACTGCAATATGCCTTAGATAATTTTTAGACAGATTAGGATCAGGCATCAAGTCTACCATCAAAACATTCCTGTGCTGCTCAGGATGTTTAAAATTAGCCCACACCCAGCAAGATCCATTGTAGCCCCGGGCCCAAATTCTCAGGAGCATGCCCTTGCTTCTGTCATGGCTGAAGTCAGTCCAAGAGGACTAGAGTGTCTCCACATCTGGCAATCAGACATCACACACTAAGCCGCTTTTGCCAGACTAAAGTACATCCACGTCTCAATCGACACCTTTTACAGTGCAGTTTTTGCCTCTGCCCATGCTGTTGACAAATCAGAAGATGATATAAAACATTAATTTTTAGTTTTTTCCACCTTAGCAATCCCACAGGAAATTAAAACTGATAATGCTCTTGCTTATACCTTGCAATGATTCCAACAAGTTTCTGTCCCCTGCGGCATAAAACATGTCACAGGCACACCACACTCCACCACAGGACAGTCCATAGCCGAGAGGGCCCACTGAGCCATCAAAAGGATCCTTGATCAACAGAGCTGGGGAGTCCAGATATTATCTTCCATTGAGAGACTGGCCAAGGCCTTTTACGTATTCAACTTTTTGAACAACCCATTTATGGAGACAACTCCCCCAATCATCAGGAATTTTACTAATTCAACCGCAGCCCAATTAAAAGAACTGCCACCTGTATTGAGCAAAGACCCCAAATCTAAACAAATTATGGGCCCTTTTCCATTAATTACTTGGGGAAGCGATGCTGCCCTTGTCTCTACAGCAACACTCCTAAGATGGATTCCAGCAAAATACTTTAAAACTGTTTCTGGGAACGATGAGGCAACCACCAGAACTACCATCAGAAGAACAGAATGGAAGGCTAAGAGAGACAGCAGCAGCCTGAGAAAGAACAAGGAGAAGGAAAGAAGAAGATCTCCTAAGCAGCGTTGACCACACACACCAAGATAGCTCAGACACCACTAACCAGGATATATGGATTAACATTTGTAAAAATTATATTTTAGCATTGATATATGATTCTTTAATAAGCTGTGTTCACACCCTTGGCTTACAGAAGAGAAAGTTTAGTGGGAACACAACTTAAGTTTCATCTTCTAATCTCTTTATCTGTTTGCTTTTAGGCAACCCAAGCCTCAAGATACTAAGTCAGCTAAAGTCAGAGGATGCTGCCATTTGTAGCCGCTGCAGCAGGAATCTGGATGCTCCTCACTGAGCCGCATGCCTTCAGCTGGGTGCTTCCACAGAGAAGCTACAATTTCTTGTCCATGGCGATGGCGGTCAGGCACTACAAGGCATGTGTTTTTTCTACCTGTTGTCACATAGAGAGTCAGTATACCAGGGCATCCAGCTGCTAAAAGATAAGGAAACAAGATCCAGAAAGAAGGCTGGTTCACTGGACTTTCCAAACACAGGGGTTTGCGAGGCTGGATTTCATCTTTAGTTAAGATTGTTGTGTGGGCTTTGTTTTTTGTATTCATTGTGTTGGTTATATTATCCCTTTTTCCTAAATGCCTGCACAACTCTATGGCAGAAGCCTTCTTTCTAGATAACAAAAAGGGGGAGATGTGAGTTCCCAGGGGCCTACCACTGGAACTGTAATACCTCAGAGCAAAGTGACCAAGGTAAAAGAGAGACACGGCTCTGAATGTAATGTTGTCGCCCATGGGCATTTGCAGGCTCATGTTGATGCAGCACCTTTTGTTCGTATCACCTAGTTCAACTGCTACATATTCCTTATATGTACTCCCTTGGAATGTTCCAACTCTCTTGTATCAATTTGGTCCTGGCTTACTTTAATGATCCTGCGCTGTTCACCCCCATATTGTGTGCCCAGCCCCATTTCGTCTCCATTCCTGGACCCTCTTCAGCGCAATCCACACTATTTAGAGTTCCACACAACAATCCCGCTCATGCCTCATCCATCAGCCATCCAAGCAAGCCGGCTCCCAGCTCTGCAAGTGCAGGTCCCTCCCAGAGGTTGCTGTGGGCAAGCCGCAACACAGGAACTGAGTGCACCAGGGAACGGGCCTCTAATAATAGACATGAATCCCACAGCCCATGCAGCAAAATCCTTGCATGTCTTTTCTTTTTCCTTTTTCTCTCAGTTCTCAAGCTACATTCCGCAATTTTTCCGACTGGGAACTCGGCTTCCCTCTCCTCTTTGCAGGATAAGTCACAAGTGTAACCCTGCAGGAACAGCCTGAAACAAAGGGAAGTGGGAGAGGACTCTTGGACAGGAACTGTTGAGACAGAACACGGAGGAATGGGATCAAACTGCAAAAGTCAGAAGAGATTTGAAAATGGGAAGAAGTTCTTTACTCTCAGGGTGCTTGTCCCTGACACAGGGACCAGTGCAGAGAGGCTGTGGATGCCCCATCCCCAGCAACGTCCAAGGCCAGGTGGGACAGTGGCCACAGCAACCTGCTGTGCTGGGAGCTTGCTCAACTTGGAACCAGATCATCTTGAGGGTCCCTTTCAAGCCAAACCATTCAAAGATTCGATCATTCTGCCATCCCCATCTCTCACTGCACAGCAGCCCTGAATCTTCAGTGACATCACAGCTCCCAGAGGGTTCCAGGTGGAATGTCCAGGACCTGGAAACGAGCACAGCAGACACTTCACCGGCTGCCAAGGGTCAGTTGCTGCCCGCCCTGTGCTCTGACCCTCAGCTCTGAGGTGCTGCTGCTGACTGGGCTTTTTCTGCAACCTGCTCTGGAGCGCCAATCATAGCACAATGTGCTCTGCTGTGCCCATGGAGGTACAGTGCCATGCCAGGCAGGGGGCACCCAGCTTGGGCAGGCTGCAGCCATGTGGGAATGGATGGTGTGGGACAGGAAGACCACTGGGAGATTGTGCTTCCCCTTTCAGACTGACACCGACATTGTGGAGGCGATGGATGTGGACCAGGGCCTGGATGAAGAAGAGATGATGGAGGTGGACTCATCCTCTACTTCCATGTCCTCCACTGTGGAGGACATGGAAGTAGACGAGGAGGAGACCATCGAGGAGATGGACGTAGATGAGGAGGATGACACCGAGGACATGGAAGTTGACGAGAAGGATGAGGAGGAGCCCATGGTCCTTGGATGAAGATGAAGCCCCACAGGTAAGACAGGCAGATGCTTCCCACACCCTGCCCACACACACACTGGGTCCCCTGACGCCAGGCTGGGGCGGGGCTGGATGGACGCTCAGGGACATGGTGCCCACAGGGGGCCTGGATTGTGCTGCCACAAGCACCAGCCCCGGCCTGCCCTGCGCTTGCCTGGGGCCACGCCAGCCCTGCCAGCCCCGGCCCAGCCCCTGGGGCCCAGCTCCCAGCCCTGCTGGGCCCAGTGCTGCCAGCTGAGTCCAGCTCTGCTGCTTCCTTTCTTCCAGGACTCATACTCATGATGGCACAGATGCAACACCTTTGTAAATACGTTTTAAAGTTTTGAAGATTTCTGTAAATACGTTTCAAAGTTTTGAAGATTTCTGTAAATACGTTCACTACGTTTGAAGTTCTCTGTAAATACGTTTTGAAGATTGTTAGCCCATCGGATTCCATGTAAATATGTTCTGTACATTGTTGTTGTTGTTGTTGTTATAACAATTCTTATAATGACACATATTCTGTAAATCCTAGATTTGCCGATCTTCGGCAAATAAATACTGTTTCATTTTAAAACCTGACTTCTCTTGGCCATTCCTTTGGCAACAGGCAGCCTTTGCACACTTGTGGGTTCCACTTGTTCCGCGTTCCCAGGGCTGGATGTCCCTGGGGGTGCTGGCACGGCCACCCCGGGGCTGCGGGTCCCTGTGCACAGGGGCTCCCACTGACACCACTCCTGGCCCTGGGCACTGCTGCTCTTCCTGGCCTGGGGCACAGCGCTGTCCCCAAGAGCTCAGCTCTCACCAGCTCTCACACAGGGGGCTCTCACAGCACTGGCACCTGCAGCCATGCCACCAAAGCAGGCAGCAAACCTTCAGCCACCCTTCCTGCTGCAGCCACAGGCACTCCTGGGCCCAGAGCCGCCAGCAGGCCACAGCCATGCAAAATCCACCTGCACATGCTCTCAAGGCCACCACAGCCTTGGCAACTGGGCCACCTGCATCTGGGCAGCTGCAGGGGCTGATCTTTAAGCCTTGCAGCCTCCAAAGGCCCTGGGCTCTGCTTCCCAGCCTGCTCCTCTCTGCACTGCCCTGAGCCCGCATTTTTCCAGATAGAAAAGCCGAGCCAGGGCATCCTCACCCTGCCCGCATTCCTGCTGCTGCCAGCGGCCACTGGCCCCTGGGCCCCACTCGGGTGACAGCTGCAGGGACAGGGCAGCCTGTGCTGGGCAGGGGGCACGGGCCTTTGGGCCCTGGGGCTGCTGCTGCTGCTGCTGCTGCTGCTGCTGCTGCTGCTGCTGCTGCTGCTGGGGGCCAGGGCCCAACAGGGCCCCGAGCTCAGCCCCTGCCCGGGCAGCTGCCCCCAAAGCCCCACTTTTCCCGAGCATCCCCATCACACCTACCTGGGGCAAATACCACGGGCTTCAGGAATGAAATTCCCCATAGGAACTAAACCAAGAAATTCTCCATGGGGAAATCAGCACCGGCTGATGTTTAGAGCACCTTGACAATGGTGGCTGCAGGGTAGGTGAGATCTCCAGGGCCTTTGGCAGTGCCTGCTCTGCACGTGAGCCTGTAGGGCTCCTTCCAGTGGGACACAGCACTAGCCTCTGGCCAGCCCTCAGCCCTTCACAGCTGATCCCAAGGAGCAGGCTCACAAAGCAGTTTCAGACCACTGCCTGCAGATATTTCAAAGGACTAAATGTCATTCAAAAACCCAAACTGCCAATTTATTTTTGGTGTCGTGGCATGAGAAGCCATGAAGGTGCCTCTTAATGTGCACTCAGGGCAGTTCCACTGCCATCCCAAAGGGATCACAAAGGACAGGCCTCAGCTTTCAGCACTGCTGAGCTCCTCACCCAGCAATGAAGTCTGAGGCAGAGGCAATGTTCTGCAGGCCGGGGGGCCTACCACTGGAATAGTAATACCTGATGACAAGGATATAGTATTAAAGTAAGGTGAATAACCCCTCTGAATACAATGATCTTGCTCATTGTCTTTTGTGGGATCATGCAGATTCAGCACATTTCCTTGGTATCATGAACTTCCTCCTTTCCTTATATATACTCCCCTAGGATGTTCTCCCGTCTCCTAACCCCTGTTAGTCCTGAATTACTGTGTACAAGGTCCTTTTTTCCCCCATGGAAATCCTTGTGTGCCCACCCCTACTTTGTCTCCTTCCCTGGGCCCTCTCCAGTGCAATCCGCAGTATTTGCAGTTCCACACATAGATCCCTCTCTTGCCTCATCCATCATGCATTCCAGCAAGTCTGCTCCTAGATCTGGGAGTGCAGGTCTCTCACAGTGTCTGGCTGTGGACACGCCACAAGGGCTGCCCAAACCGGGAGCTTCTTTGAGAATTCCTGAGAGCCACTCCAGTGAGAATCTGGCTCTGCCACCATCACGGGACAGAAGACGCCTCGGGTAAGCCACCGCCCTGGAGTGGGACCTGAGTTTTATCAGGGCTTGCTGAAGGAAGCATTGGAACCCTGCAGCAGCAACAGGGCCGGCTCAGCTGGTGAAGCCCAGGGGACATTTTGAAACATCTGCATCCAGAGGAACCAGAGCAGCGAGCTGGGGGACAGCCGCCTGCAGTGCAGGATCCTTGGGAGATATTTTAGTCCTGTGGGTGGGCCACCCTTTACATCAGGGGCAGCTCTGGGTAACAAATTATCCAATCCTTAGAGAGATAAATACCTTCCAGTTAGGTAGTCTCTCCTTGCAGAGTGGAAGACTTTTACTAAGGGAAGTTGAAAGTCATTTGTTCATTGGCTTTTTAAGGAGTTCCCAGACATGTCTGTTGATTCAGTTTGTCATGTAGCATTTTGGGACTGAGTAAGGGAAAGACTCTATCTTTTGCAAACTCAGAGAGTGATAAGAGTCACAACCTTTTACCCAGTTTTTCATATGATTTATAGAATTTTCAGAAGGGTTCAAAGTTCTAATATTCAACCCAGAGTTTGAGTTCTGCCCCCGGCATTCCTGAACCCACTGACACCAATAGGATGAGAGACGGAAACTGCTGTAAAGCACAGACAAGCAACTGCTGTCTCACATCTCTCCTCCTTCTCTACCCCCTGCCCACGTCTGTACTGATCACACCGGCCTGGATTCTACCCTAACCCATTCTCCACTACCTCTCCTCCCTGGGTCCCCCTCAGATAGCTCACAAAATGGAGTCCCTCCTCTGGAGGGGGTCGTCAATATCAAACTCCCTCCCACCCCCAGCTCTCTCATTGGGTCTTCCCCCTGTTTAGGTCCCAGCTCTGCGTCAGGTACCACCCCTGCATTGGGATCCAGTGCTTCCTTGCCTACTCCCGCTGCCTTACCACCGCCAACTCAGCCCCTTGCGGATCCCACACTGTCAGAGCTGGAAGTGTGAGGGGTGGTAACTGGAAGGCCGCCATCTTGGCTACCAAAGGCCCACAACACCGGGCGTGGCCAGTCACCCCACGGCCCCGCTCCTCTGCCAAAGAACAAGTTCCCTCTTCTGGAGAGGAGAGGGAAGGTTCATCTGACGTTCAGCATGAGCCTGAGGATTCTTGGCAGAGGATGCGGAAGCTGGCGGCTGAAGAGGGGGACTGGGAATTGGTAGCTAAAATACAAGCAGCACCGGTGCAGTACCAGAGTGGGGCTAACCCCTGATGGGAAACTGTCACGCACACTGAAGATGAAAGATCTTTGTAAAGCAGCAAAAGACCATGGGAGGGGCTCACCGTCTTTTAATAATTTGTTAAATGCCACCTTCACTGCACATGTTATGGTGCCTCACGATCTGCTCCATTTTATGAACATCCTACTTTCTCCCACTGAAATTATTCTGTGGGAAGAAATGGGGAAAAAACCAATAAAACAATTATTAGAAGACTATACAAGGGAAGACAGGCGGGCACACCTAACACTAGTCCATCTAGCCAGGGAGGAAGATTTCACAAAACCTCATTCAATAGACCTTCCCTGAGCTCTGTTAGAAGAGACAGAAGCGCTGCAAACACAGCTCACATGCAGACACCCAATGGAACAACACCTACTCTAGATTTCATAGACATTCTGCAAGGACCTGGGCAATCCTTTCTAAAATTTATTGACCCCCTTCCACAAGCAATAGAGAACCAAGTTGAACATCCAAAAGCCAGGAAGGTACTCCTTACTAAACTTGCTGAAACAAATGCTAATAACAACTGTAAAGACATTTTACCTTCTCTACCACTCAAAACAAAGCCTACCATTGCACAAACGGTTGAGGCATGCACGCTTAGGGCATTCTTACACTGTCACGCCGGCAACGTAAGGCTACCAGTAAGGGTGTAGGAGAGGTGCTAGTAGCCTCCCAAGTTATTCCCTGACATACACATGAAAAAGGACCTGGCTTTAAGTATAGGGAGATGGGGCATTTTCAAGAGAATTGTAAAAATAAAGCCTGTTACCAGGGACCTTCTTGCTGTTGCAGCCACTGTCCTCACTGCCCCCCTCGTCCACACGCTTTCCAACACCAGCAAAACCGCTGGCCTGCGGGAAACATCACACAGACACAGAAAGGCCCTGCGCAATGACACCAAACGCGAGGCCATTCCACCCTACTCTCCCCAACACCATGGAGAACCAGCACAGTGACCTTCTCAGATCCAGCGGGACAGCTTGATCGCTGCGGAAAACTCAACAGAAGACAGCTCTGCCCTGGAACCCAAAGGCAGCTGGTAAGAGACTTTTCAATTCCAATCCACGATATTTATGTTCATCAAATTCCAACAGGCAAATACAGGCCTGAAGAAGAGGCCAGAGAGATTTTGATTTTAACCAACACCAAGGAAGGGATGGAGACACACACTATACTACCTGAGGTACTCGCCTTGACATTTTTGCAGGAGATAACTGTCCAGGCTCTATGCTTAGACCCTCCCCTTTTCATTCCAAAAGGAACAGTTACAGTCAAAACCTACCTCCTACGGGACAGGATCCCCACACCAGCTGATCCAATGGCAATGTAGGCACAGACAACATGCAGAAATAGACCTGTTCTAAAGTGTGCTTGGTCATTTAAAGGGAGAAAGAGATGTCTTTCAGGATTATTAGATACAGGAGCTGACATCATCATAATTTCCTGCTCTGATTGGCTAAAACAATGGCCCCTAGTTCCAGCTGCTGGGGTAATTATTAGCTACCAGGGGAGCCACTACCAGCTTCTGGAGTCAAGGTACCATCTGCATGGAAGGTCCTGAGGGCACAGTTGCTACACTAAGATCATTTGTCACCCGGGCAACAATAACACTTTGGGGAAGAGACCTCTTGTCCCAAAGGGGGACAGGGTCAGAGATCCTATCAACACCTCAGGATTTCTAGACAGGGCCACCCAGCAGCGTGCCACACTTCTGTCAAACTGGAAGACCAACGACCCCATATGGGTGGATCAGTGGCCCCTCCCAGGCAGAAAGTTAAAGACCCTGAAGTCCCTCGTGCAGGAGCAGCTGACTGTGGGCCACATTGTACCATCTACTAGCCCCTGCAATGCGCCTGTCCCTGACATACAAAAGCCTGGCAAAGACCAGAGGCAGCTACTGCAGAACCTCAGGAAAATCAACGAGGTAATTGAGGACATGGGTGCCCTTCTGTCCGGCCTGCCCTCAGCCTCCGTGTTACCTCGAGTTTGGCAGATGGTTGTTATACATCTAAATTATTGCTTTTTTGACATCTCCTTGCACCCCAATGAAAGCCCCTTGTTCGCCTTTTCCATCCGTAAATTGACAAGCACCTTTTACAGAGGTACCAGTGGACTGTATTGCCTCAAAGAATTAAGAAGAAGCCAAATACTTGTCAATACCTTGGAGCCCAAATTCTCTTGCCCAGCTGGAAAAGACAGCCTAATGCTATCATTTTTCATTACATGGACAATACAAACGTTTGTGCAGAAGCTCAATTCATTTTGGATGTTGCCATACAAGATGTCATCACAGCGGTACAGGAGAAAGGTTTTGAGATTGCAGCAGATAAAGACCTAAAGACAGTCCCCTGGAAGGATCTTGGCATGAAAGCACAGAGAGAATCATCACACCCTAAACACTGCACATCAAGGACAACCCAAAGACTCTGAAAGAACTCCACCAACTCTGTGGAAGCATCAGTTGGGTACATTCACTGCTGGGAATCACCAGAGAAGATCTCACGCCACTGCTCCTGCTCCTCCTTAAAGGCAGTGAAGGACTCGATTCCCTGCAATCACTGACACCGGAGGCCGAAGCAGCTGTACAAAAGGTCTCCTGGATGATTCAAACTAAACAGGCACACAGATACCACACTACATTTCCTTTCTCCCTGGCAATCCTTGTTGTAAGTCCAAAATTCCATGCATTATTGTTTCAGTGCGATTCAACTTTCTCCGATCCCCACATAGAAATTAAATGCATTTTCAGAGCACACCAACCTACTAAAACGATAACAACCCAACAGAAAGTTATTGCAAAACTATTGCAGGAAACCTAGAGAGCGTCTGTGCTCCCTTGCAAGAATAGACCTTGTGAATATATACTTACTTCTCACTCCAGAGCACCTCAATTGCCTACTTCAAACATCTGAACCACTGCAATACGCCTTAGATAATTTTTAGACAGATGAGGATCAGCCAAAAATTCTACCACCAAAACATTCCTGCGCTGCTCAGGATGTTCAAAATTACCTGAGACCAGGCAAGATCCATTGTAGCCACCTGCCCCAATTGTCAGGAACAAGGCCTTGCTTCTGTCAGAAATGCCGTCAGTCCAAGAGGACTAGAGAGTCTCCACATCTGGCAATCAGACATCACACACTAAGCCCCTTTTGGCAGACTAAAGTACATCCATGTGTCATTTTACACCTTTTACTGTGTAGTTTTCGCCTCTGCCCATGCTGGAGAAAAATCAGAAGATGCTATAAAACATTACTTTTTAGTTTTTTCCACCTTAGCAATCCCACAGGAAATTAAAACTGATAATGCTCTTGCTTATACTTTGCACTGATTTCAACAAGTTTCTGACCACTGGGGTATAAAACATGTCACAGGCATACCACACTCCAACACAGGACAGTCCAAAACCGAGAGGGCCCACTGGTCAATCAAAAGGATCCTTGATCAACAGAGCTGGGGAGTCCAGATATTATCTTCCATTGAGAGACTGGCCAAGGCCTTTTACGTATTCAACTTTTTGAACAACCCATTTATGGAGCCAACTCCCCCAGTCATCAGGAATTTTACTAATTCAACTGCAGCCCAATTAAAAGAACTGCCACCTGTGCTGAGCAAAGACCCCGAATCTAAACAAAATATGGGCCCTTTTCCATTAATTACTTGGGAAGGAGAAGATGCCCTTGTCTCTACAGCAAAACTCCTAAGATGGATTCCAGCAAAATACTTTAAAACTGTTTCTGGGAACAGTGAAGCAAACACCTAAGCCACCATCAGAAGAACAGAATGAAACTCTAAGACAGATTGGAGCACTTTCGAAAAGAAGAAGGACAGAAGAAGATCTCCTAAGCAGCGTTGACCACACACACCAAGACCAAGATAGCTCAGACACCACTAACCAGGATCTATGTCTTAACTTTTGTAAAAATTATATTTTAGCATTGCTCTATGATTCTTGTAATAAGCTGTGTTCACACCCTTGCCTTACAGAAGAGAAAGTTTAGTGAGACCACAACTTACTTTTCACTTTCTACTCTCTTTATCTGTTTACTTTTAGGCCACCACAGCCTCCAGATAACAAATTATCAAAGTCAGAGGATGCTGCCATTGGTTGCTGCTGCAGCAGGAATCTAGATGCTCCTCATTGAGCCGCATGCTTTCAACTGGTTGCTTCCACAGACAAGCCACAATTTCTTGTCCATGGCCATGCCTGTCAGGCTTTTGATGGCACGTGTTTTTTCTACCTGCTGTCACAGAGGGAGTCAGTATACCAGGGCATCCAGCTGCTAAAAGATCAAGGAAACAAGATCCAGATGGAAGGCAACAAGGACTGGTTCACTGGACTTTTCAAATATCGGGGGATGAAAGGCTGGCTTCCATCTTTATTTAAGAAGGTTTTGTGGACTTGGTTTATGGTATTCATTGTGTTGGTTATTTTATCCATTTTTGCTAAATGCCTGCAAAACTCTATGGCAGAAACCTTCTTTATAGATAACAAAAAGGGGGGAGTTTTGGGGGCCCTGGGGCCTATCATTGGAACTGTAATACCTCAGGGCAAACTGACCAAGATAAAAGAGAGACACCGCTCTGAATGCAATGGTGTCGCCCATGGGCATTTGCAGGCTCATGGTGATGCAGCACGTTTTGCGGGCATCACCCAGTTCAACTGCTGTATTTTCCATATATGTGTTCCCCTAGACTGTTCCAACTCTCTTTTACCATTTTGCTCCTGGCGTACTGTAATGATCCTACACTGTTCACCCCCATATTGGGTGCCCAGCCCCATTTTGGTCTCCCTCCCTGGACCCTCTTAATTGCAATCCATAGTGGTTAGAGTTCCCCAAAAATCCCACACTCACCTCGTTAACAAGCAGTTTAAGAAAGCGTGCTCCCACCTCTGGAAGTGCAGGTCCCGCACACAGGCTGGCTGTGGACAGGCTGCAACACAAGAACTGAGTGCACGAGGGAACGTGGCCTCTAATGAAACGCATGAATCCCACATCCCACGCAACCCAAACCAATGCTTGCATGTCTCTACTTTTTCCGTCTTCGCTCAGTTCTCAAGCCACTTTCCCCATTTTCTCTGACTGGGTACGTGGCTTCTCTCTCTCCTGTCTGCAAGCTAAGCTACATGCGTAACCCTGCAGGAACAGCCTGACCCACAGGGAAGTGGGAGAGGACTCTTTGTCAGAATATGCAGTGAGAGGACATGGAGGAATGGGATCAAACTGAAGGAAGTGGATCAGATTTAATGATGGGAAGTTCTTTACTCTCAGGGTGCTTGTCCCTGACACAGGGACCAGTGCACAGAGGCTGTGGATGCTCCATCCCCAGCAACATCCAAGGCCAGGTGGGACAGGGGCCGCAGCAACCTGCTGTGCTGGGAGTTTGCTCAGCTTGGAACCAGATCATCTTGAGGGTCCCTTCCAAGCCAAACCATTCAAGGATTTGATCATTCTGCCATCCCCATCTCCCAACGCACAGCACCCCTGCAAAGTCAGTGACATCACAGCTCCCAGAGGGTTCCAGGTGGAACGTCCAGGACATGGAAACGAGCACAGCAGACACTTCACCGGCTGCCAAGGGTCAGTTGCTGCTCACTCTGCGCTCTGACCCTTAGCGCTGAGGTGCTGCTGCTGACTGGGCTTTTCCTGCTGCCGGCTCTGGAGCGCCAATCCCAGCACAATGTGCTCTGCCAATGGAGGTACAGTGCCATGCCAGGCAGGGGGCACCCGGCCTGGGCAGGCTGCAGCCATGTGGGAATGGAAGGTGCGGAACAGGAAGCCCACTGGGAGATTTTGCTGCCCCTTGCAGACTGACAGAGACACTGTGGAGGAGATGGATGTGGACCAGGGCCTGGATGAGGAAGAAATGATGGAGGTGGACTCCTCCTCTACTTCCATGTCCTCCCCTGTTGAGGACATGGAAGTAGAGGAGGAGGACAACATAGAAGAGATGGAGGTGGATGGGGAGGATAACATCGAGGAGATGGAAGTTCACGTAAAGGATGAGGAGGAGCCCATGGTCCTTGGATGAAGATGGAGCCCCACAGGTAAGACAGGCAGATGCTTCCCACGCCCTGCCCACACACACACTGGGTCCCCTGACGCTGGGCTGGGGCTGGGATGGATGGCCCCGCTCAGGGACATGGTGCCTGTAGGGGGCCTGGATTGTGCTGCCACAAGCACCAGCCCTGACCTGCCCTGCGCTTGCCTGGGGCCACGCCAGCCCTGCCAGCCCCGGCCCAGCCCCTGGGGCCCAGCTCCCAGCCCTGCTGGGCCCAGTGCTGCCAGCTGAGTCCAGCTCTGCTGCTTCCTTTCTTCCAGGACTCATGCACATGATGGCAAAGATGCCATGCCTTTGTAAATACGTTTGAAAGTTTAGAAGATTTTTGTAAATATGTTCACTACGTTTGAAGTTCTCTGTAAATACGTTTTGAAGATTGTTTGCACATTGGATCCCATGTAAATATCTTCTGTACATTTTTGTTGTTGTTATAACAATTGTTATAATGACACATGTTCTGTAAATCCTAGATTTGCCAATTTTCGGCAAATATATCCTGTTTCTTTTTAAAACCTGACTTCTGTTGGCCATTCCTTTGGGAACAGGCAGCCTTTGCACACTTGTGGGTTCCACTTGTTCCGCGTTCCCAGGGCTGGATGTCCCTGGGGGTGCTGGCACGGCCACCCCGGGGCTGCGGGTCCCTGTGCACAGGGGCTCCCACTGACACCACTCCTGGCCCTGGGCACTGCTGCTCTTCCTGGCCTGGGGCACAGCGCTGTCCCCAAGAGCTCAGCTCTCACCAGCTCTCACACAGGGGGCTCTCACAGCGCTGGCCCCTGCAGCCATGCCACCAAAGCAGCCAGCAAACCTTCAGCCACCCTTCCTGCTGCAGCCACAGGCACTCCTGGGCCCAGAGCCTCCAGCAGGCCACAGCCATGCAAAATCCACCTGCACATGCTCTCAAGGCCACCACAGCCTTGGCAACTGGGCCACCTGCATCTGGGCTGCTGCAGGGGCTGATCTTTAAGCCTTGCAGCCTCCAAAGGCCCTGGGCTCTGCTTCCCAACCTGCTCTGCACTGCCCTGGGCCCACTTTGTTCCAGAAACAAAAGCCAAGCCCGGGCATCCTCACCCCACCCGCATTCCTGCTGCTGCCAGCGGCCACTGGCCCCTGGGCCCCACTCGGGTCACAGCTGCAGGGACAGGGCAGCCTGTGCTGGGCAGGGGGCAAGGGGCTTGGGGCCCTGGGGCTGCTGCTGCTGCTGCTGCTGCTGCTCGGGGCCATGGGCCCAATAGGGCCCCGAGCTCAGCCCCTGCCTGGGCAGCTGCCCCCAAAGCCCCACACTCCCCAAGCATCCCCATCACAACTGCCAGGGGGAAATCCAATGGGCTTCAGGAAAGAAATTCCCCATAGTGACTACACGAAGGGGTCCAAGGTGAAAGTCAGCACCAGCTGATGCTTACAGCTCCTTGACAAAGGTGACTGCAGGGCAGGAAAGATCTCCAGGGCCTCTGGCAGTGCCTGCTCTGCACGTGAGCCCGTGGGGCTGCTCCCAGTGGGATACAGCACCGGGCTCAGGCCAGACCTCAGCCCCTCACAGCTGATCCCAAGGAGCAGGCTCAGAAAGCAGTTTCAGACCACTGCCTGCAGATATTTCAAAGGACTACATGTCATTCTAGGAAGCCACCTTGCACTTTTAATTTTGTGTCGTGGCATGAGAAGCCATGAAGCTGCCTCTCAATATGCACTCAGGGCACTTCCACTGCCATGCCAAAGGGATCACAAATGACAGGCCTCAGCTTTCAGCGGTGCTGAGCTCCTTACTAGCAATGATATCTCAGGAGGACGCAGGGTTTTGCAGGCCCAGGGGCCTCTTACTGGAACTATAATACCTCATGACAAAAATGATAAATTAAAGTGAGGCAGCCCTCTAAATGCAATGTTTTATCAGTTTTATCAGGGCTTGCTGATTGCAGCGTTGGCACCCTGCAGCAGCACGATGGATGAGGGCTGGCTCAGCTGGTGAGGCCCAGGGGACATTTTGAAACACCTGCATCCAGGGCCACCAGAGCAGTGAGCTGAGGAACAGGAGCCTGCACTGCAGAATCCTTGGGTGATTTTTTTAGTCCTGTGTGTGGGCCACCTTTTACATCAGGGGCAGCTCTGGGTAACAAATTATCCAAAGTTGAGAGGGACATGTAAGTTTCAGTTTGAGAGGTTCTCCTTTCATGGGGGAAGACTTTTATTAAGGGAATTGGAAGTCATTTATTCATTGGCTTTAAAGGAGTTCCCAGATATTTCTGTTGATTCAATTCATCATGTAGCATTTTGGGATTCAGTTTGGGAAAGACCCTTTCTTTTGAAAACTCAGGGAGGGATAAGAGTCGCAAAATTTTACCTAATTTTTCACATGATTTATACAGTTTTCTCAAGGGTTCAATGTTCTAATACTCAAATCATATTTTGAGTTCTGCCCCCGGCATTCCTGAACCCACTGATATCAAGATAAGGGTGAGAGACAGGAACTGCTGTAAAGCACAGACAAGCCACCTGCTGTCTGACATCTTCCCTCCTTCTCTACCCCCTGCCCAGTCACACAGGCCTGGATTCTACCCTAACCCATTCTCCAGTACCTCTCCTCACTGGATCCCCCTCAGATAGCTCACAAAATGGAGTCCCTCCTCTGGAGGGGGTCGTCAATGTCAAACTCCCTCCCACCCCCAGCTCTCTCATCGGGTCTTCCCCCTGTTTAGGTCCCAGCTCTGCGTCAGGTACCACCCCTGCATTGGGATCCAGTGCTTCCTTGCCTACTCCCGCTGCCTTACCACCGCCAACTCAGCCCCTTGCGGATCCAACACTGTCAGAGCTGGAAGTGTGAGGGGTGGTAACCGGAAGGCCGCCATCTTGGCAACCAAAGGCCCACAACACCGGGCGTGGCCAGTCACCCCACGGCCCCGCTCCTCTGCCAAAGAACAAGTTCCCTCTTCTGGAGAGGAGAGGGAAGGTTCATCTGACGTTCAGCATGAGCCTGAGGATTCTTGGCAGAGGATGCGGAAGCTGGCGGCTGAAGAGGGGGACTGGGAATTGGTAGCTAAAATACAAGCAGCACCGGTGCAGTACCAGAGTGGGGCTAACCCCTGATGGGAAACTGTCACGCACACTGAAGATGAAAGATCTTTGTAAAGCAGCAAAAGACCATGGGAGGGGCTCACCGTCTTTTAATAATTTGTTAAATGCCACCTTCACTGCACATGTTATGGTGCCTCACGATCTGCTCCATTTTATGAACATCCTACTTTCTCCCACTGAAATTATTCTGTGGGAAGAAATGGGGAAAAAACCAATAAAACAATTATTAGAAGACTATACAAGGGAAGACAGGCGGGCACACCTAACACTAGTCCATCTAGCCAGGGAGGAAGATTTCACAAAACCTCATTCAATAGACCTTCCCTGAGCTCTGTTAGAAGAGACAGAAGCGCTGCAAACACAGCTCACATGCAGACACCCAATGGAACAACACCTACTCTAGATTTCATAGACATTCTGCAAGGACCTGGGCAATCCTTTCTAAAATTTATTGACCCCCTTCCACAAGCAATAGAGAACCAAGTTGAACATCCAAAAGCCAGGAAGGTACTCCTTACTAAACTTGCTGAAGCAAATGCTAATAACACCTGTAAAGATATTTTACCTTCTCTACCACTCAAAACAAAGCCTACCATTGCACAAATGGTCGAGGCATGCACACTTAGGGCATCCTTACACTGTCACGCCAGCCTAGCTAAGGCTGCCAGTCAGTCTATAGTAGAGGTGCTAGTAGCCTCCCAAGTTATTCCCTGACATACACATGAAAAAGGACCTGGCTTTAAGTGTAGGGAGATGGGGCATTTTCAACACAATTGTAAAAATAAAGGCTATTACCAGGGACCTTCTAGGTGTCACAGCCACTGTCCTGACTGCCCCCCTCGTCCACATGCTTTCAAACACCAGCAAAACCGGTGGCCTGCGGGAAACATCACACAGACACAGAAAGGCCCTGCGCAATGACACCAAACGCGAGGCCGTTCCACCCCACTCTCCCCAACATTGTGGAAAACCAGCACAGCGACCTCGTCAGATCCAGTGGGACAGCTCGATCACTGCGGAAAACTCAACAGAAGACAGCTCTGCCCTGGAACCCAAAGGCAGCTGGTAAGAGCCTTTTCAATTCCAATCCACGATATTTATGTTCACCATATTCCAACAGGTAAATACAGGCCTGAAGAACATCCCAGAGATATTTGATTTTAACCAACACCAGGGAAGGGATAGAGACACTCACTATACTACCTGAGGTACTCGCCCTGACATCTTTGCAGGAGATAACTGTCCAGGCTCTATGCTTAGACCCTCCCCTTTTCATTCCAAGAGGAACAGTTACAGTCAGAGCCTACCTCCTACGGGACATGACCACCACACCAGCTGATCCAATGGTGATGTGAGCACAGACAACAGGCAGAAACAGACCCATTCTAAAGTGTGCTTTGTCTTGTAATGGGAGAAAGAGATGTCTTTCAGGACTATTAGATACAAGAGCTGATGTCACCATAATTTCCTGCTCTGATTGGCTAAAACAATGGCCCCTGGTTCCAGCTGCTGGGGTAATTATTAGCTACCAGGGGAGCCACTACCAGCTTCTGGAGTCACAGTAATATCTGCAGGGAAGGTCCTGAGGGCACAGTTTCTACGGTAAGATCTTTTGTCACCCGGGCACCAATAACAATTTGAGAAAAAGACCTCATGTCCCAAAGGGGGACAGGGTCAGAGATCCTATCAACACCTCAGGATTTCTAGACAGGGCCACCCAGCAGCGTGCCACCCTTCAGTCAACCTGGAAGACCAACAACCCCATATGGGTGGATCAGTGGCCCCTCCCAGGGAGAAATTTAAAGGCCCTGCAGTCCCTCGTGCAGGAGCAGCTGACTGTGGGCCACATTGTACCATCTACTAGCCCCTGCAATGTGCCTGTCATTATCATATGAAAGCCTGGCAAGGACAAGAGGCGGCTCCAGCAGGACCTCAGGAAAATCAATGAGGTCATCGAGGACAGTGGTTCCCTCCAGTCCAGCCTGCCCTCAGCCTCCATGTTACCTCGAGATTGCCGATGGTGCGCCATGCTGTAGTTGTGGGTAGCAGTTTTTGGAGTCCTCCTATTTTTCGGATATCTTCTTTGCCATTTCGGCTGGGATTGATGGAGCCTGAGCATAGGAAGAGCATTGCTTTGAAGATTGCATGGGTTGAGATCTGAAGGAAGGCTAGTTCAGGGAGGTTTAATCCAATTGTAACTACAATTACACTGTTATTGGCAGACGGTTGATATAGATCTTAATGACTACTTTTTTGACACCCCCATGCAGCCCAATGACACCCTCCTGGGTTGCCTTTTCCGTCACTAAATCGACAAGCACCTTTACAGAGGTACCAGTGGACTGTATTGCCTCAACGACTGAAGAGTAGACCAAAAATTTGTCAATTGCTTGATGTCCAAATTCTCTCGCCCTAAAGCTAATCGCTTTTCGTTTTACGGACCACTAAATGAACATCCTAATGCTATCATTTTTCATTACGTGGACGACACAGTCGTTTTTGCAAGAGCTCAAATCATTTTGGATGTTGCAGTACAAGATGTCATCACTGTGGTACAGGAGAAAGGTTTTAAGATTGCAGCAGATAAAGTTCAAAGGACAGCCCCTTGGAAGTGTCTTGGCCTAAAAACTGCAGAGAGAAGCATCACACTACAAACACTGCACATCAAGGACAACCCAAAGACTCTGCCAGAACCCGAAATGCTCTGTGGAAACATCAGTTGGGTACATTCACTGCTGGGATCGACCACAGAAGACCTCACGCCACTGTTCCTGCTCCTCCTTAAAGGCAGTGAAGGACTCGATTCCAGTGATCACTGACACCGAAGGCTTAAGCAACTGTACAAAAGGCATCCTGGGTGATTCAAACTAAACAGGCACACAGACACCACACTAATTTTCCTTTCTCCCTGGCAATCCTTGGTCTAAGTCCAAAATTCCATGCATTATTCTTTCAGGGGGACTCAACTATCTCAGATCCCCTCAAAGAAATTGAATGCGTTTTCAGAGCACATCAACCTACTAAAATGATAACAACCCAACAGAAAATTATTGCACAACTAATCAGGAAAGCTAGAGAGCATCTGTGCTCCCTTACAGGTACAGACCTTGTGAATATATACTTACTTCTCACTCCAGAGCACCTCAATTGCCTACTTCAAACATCTGAACCACTGCAATACGCCTTAGATCATTTTTACACAGGCTAGGATCAGCCAAAAATTCTACCACTAAAACATTCCTGTGCTGCTCAGGATGTTCAAAAACACCCGAGACCCGTCAAGATCCCTTGTAGCCACCTGCCCCAATTGTCAGGAACATGGCCTTGCTTCTGTCAGAGCTGGAGTCAATCCAAGAGGACTAGAGAGTCTCCACATCTGGCAATCAGACATCACACACTAGGCCCCTTTCGGCAGAAGACAGTACATCCACGTCTCAATCGATGCCTTTTCCAGTGGGATTTTCATCTCTGCCCATGCTGGTGAAAAATCAGAAGATGCTATAAAACATTACTTTTTCATTTTTTCCACCTTCGCAGTTCTACAGGAAATTAAATTTGATAATGCTCTTGCTTATACCTTGCACTGATTCCAACAAGTTTCTTACACTGGGGTATAAAACATGTCACAGGCACACCACACTCCGCCACTGGAAAGTCCACAGCTGAGAGGGCCCACTGATCCACCAAAAGGATCCTTGAGCAACTGAGAGGGGGAGTACAGATATTATCTTCCACTGAAAGACTGGCCAAGGCCTTTAATGTATTCAACTTTTTGAACAATTCATTTATGGAGACAACTCCCCCAGTCGTCAGGCATTTACTAATTCAACTGCAGCCCAATTAAAACACCAGCAACCTGTGCTGAGCAAAGAACCTGAATCTAAACAAGTTATAGGCACCTACCCATTAATTTCTTGGGAAAGAGAAGATGCCCTTGTCTCTACAGACACAGTCCTAAGATCGATCCCAGAAAAATACATAAAAACTCTTTCTGGGAACGGTGAGGCAAACATCAGAAGAACAAAATGGAAGCCTAAGGGAGACAGCAGCAGCCTGGGAAAGAAGAAGAAGAACAGAAGATCTCCTAAGCAGCATTGACCACACACACCAAGACCAAGATAGCTCAGACACCACTAACCAGGATCTATGTCTTAACATTTGTAAAAATTATATTTTAGCATTGCTCTATGATTCTTGTAATAAGCTGTGTTCACACCCTTGCCTTACAGAAGAGAAAGGTGAGTGGGACTCCAACTTAAGTTTCATCTTCTAATCTCTTTTTCTGTTTACTTTTAGGACACCCAAGCCGCCAGAAAATAAATCAGCTAAAGTCAGAGGATGCTGCCATTTGTAGCCTCTGCAGCAGGAATCTGGATGCTCCTCACTGAGCCACATGCCTTCAGCTGGGTGCTTCCACACACAAGCCACAATTTCTTGTCCATGGCCATGCCTGTCAGGCATTTGAAGGCAGATGTTTTTTCTACCTGCTGTCACATAGGGAGTCAGTATACCAGGGCATCCAGCTGCTAAAAGATAAGGAAACAAGATCCAGATAGAAGGCTGGTTCACTGGACTTTCCAAACACAGGGGTTTGCGAGGCTGGCTTTCATCTTTAGTTAAGACAGTTTTGAGGGCTTTGTTTTTTGTATTCATTGTTTTGGTTATTTTATCCATTTTTGCTAACTACCTCCAAAAGTCTATGGCAGAAGCGTTCTTTATAGATAACAAAAAGCGGGGGATGTGAGGGCACAGGAGCCTACCATTGGAACTGTAATACCTCAGGGCAAAGTGACCAAGGTAAAAAAAGTCACCGCTCTGAATGCAATTGTGTCGCCCATGGGCATTTGCAGGCTCATGTTGATGCAGTACGTTTTGCTGGCATCACCCACTTCAACTGCTGCATTTTCCTTATATGTACTCCCTCGGAATGTTCCAACTCTCTTGTATCAATTTGGTCCTGGCTTACTGCAATGATCCTGCGCTGTTAACCCCCATATTGTGTGCCCAGCCCCATTTTGTCTCCATTCCTGGACCCTCTTCAGCGCAATCCACACTTTTTGGATTTCCACACAACGATCCCTCTCTTGCCTCATCCATCAGCCATCCAAGCAAGCCGGCTCCCAGCTCTGCAAGTGCAGGTCCCTCCCAGAGGTTGCTGTGGGCAGGCTGCAACACAGGAACTGAGTGCACCAGGGACCGGGCTTCTAATAAAAGGCATGAATCCCATCACCCACGCAACCCAAAGACTTCCATGTCTTTTCTTTTTCCTTATTCTCTCAGTTCTCAAGCCACATTCCGCATTTTTTTCTGACTGGGAACTTGGCTTGTCTCTCTCGTGTCTGCAGGTTAAGTCACATGTGTAACCCTGTAGGAACAGCCTGAAACAAAGGGAAGTGGGAGAGCACACTTTCTCAGGAACTGTAGTGACAGCACATGGAGGAATGGGATGAAACTGCAAGAGGTGGAAGAGATTTGATGATGGCAAGAAGTTCTTTACTCTCAGGGTGCTTGTCCCTGACACAGAGACCAGTGCACAGAGGCTGTGGATGCCCCATCCCCAGCAACATCCAAGGCCAGGTGTGACAGGGGCCGCAGCAACCTGCTGTGCTGGGAGCTTGCTCAGCTTGGAACCACATCATCTTGAGTGTCCCTTCCAAGCCAAACCATTCAAGGATTTGATCATTCTGCCATCCCCATCTCCAACTGAGCAGCACCCCTGAAACTTCAGTGACATCACAGCTCCCAGAGGGTTCCAGGTGGAACGTCCAGGACCTGGAAACGAGCACAGCAGACACTTCACCGGCTGCCAAGGGTCAGTTGCTTCTCACCCTGCGCACTGACCCTCAGCACAGAGCTCCTGCTGCTGCCTTGGCTTTTCCTGCTGCCTGCACTGGAGCGCCAATCCCAGCACAATGTGCTCTGCTGTGCCAATGGAGGTACAGAGCCATGCCAGGCAGGGGGCACCCGGCTTGGGCAGGTTGCGGCCATGTGGGAATGGAAGGTGTGGGACAGGAAGCCCGCTGGGAGATTGTGCTGCCCCTTGCAGGCTTACAGAGACACTGTGGAGGCCATGGAAGTGGGTATACCTGGGTATGGAGGAGGAAGAGATGATGGAGGTAGACTCCTCCTCTACTTCCATGTCCTCCCCTGTTGAGGACATGGAAGTAGACGAGGAGGACAACATCGAAGAGATGGAAGTGGATGAGGAGGATGACACCGAGGAGATGGATGTGGACGAGAAGGATGAGGAGGAGCCCATGGTCCTTGGATGAAGATGGAGCCCCACAGGTAAGACAGGCAGATGCTTCCCACACCCTGCCCACACACACACTGGGTCCCCTGACGCTGGGCTGGGGCTGGGCTGGATGGCCCCGCTCAGGGGCACGGTGCCCGCAGGGGGCCTGGATTGTGCTGCCACAAGCACCAGCCCCGGCCTGCCCTGCGCTTGCCTGGGGCCACGCCAGCCCTGCCAGCCCCGGCCCAGCCCCTGGGGCCCAGCTCCCAGCCCTGCTGGGCCCGGTGCTGCCAGCTGAGTCCAGCTCGGCTGCTTCGTTTCTTCCAGGACTCATGCTCAAGATGGCACAGATCCGATACCTTGTAAATACGTTTGAAAGTTTAGAAGTTCCTGTAGATATGTTGACTATGTTAGAAGATTCCTGTAAATACGTTTTGAAGATTGTTAGCCATTCGGATCCCATGTAAATATGTTCTGTACATTGTTGTTGTTATAACAATTGTTATAATGACACATGTTCTGTAAATCCTAGATTTGCCTATCTCCGGCAAATAAATACTGTTACTTTTGAAAACCTGACTTCTGTTGGCCATTCCTTTGGGAACAGGCAGCCTTTGCACATTTGTGGGTTCCACTTGTTCCACATTCCTAGGGCTGGAGGTCCCTGGGGGTGCTGGCACGGCCACCCCGGAGCTAGGGGTCCCTGTGCACAGGGGCTCCCACTGACACCACTCCTGGCCCTGGGCACTGCTGCTCTTCCTGGCCTGGGGCACAGCGCTGTCCCCAAGAGCTCAGCTCTCACCAGCTCTTACACAGGGGGCTCTCACAGCGCTGGCCCCTCCAGCCATGCCACCAAAGCAGGCAGCAAACCTTCAGCCACCCTTCCTGCTGCAGCCACAGGCACTCCTGGGCCCAGAGCCGCCAGCAGGCCACAGCCATGCAAAATCCACCTGCACATGCTCTCAAGGCCACCACAGCCTTGGCAACTGGGCCACCTGCATCTGGGCTACTGCAGGGGCTGATCTTTAAGCCTTGCAGCCTCCAAAGGCCCTGGGCTCTTCTTCCCAGCCTGCTCTGCACTGCTCTGAGCCCGCATTGTTCCAGAAACAAAAGCCAGGCCAGGGCATCCTCACCCTGCTTGCATTCCTGCTGCTGGCAGTGGCCACTGGCCCCTGGGCCCCACTCGGGTGACAGCTGCAGGGACAGGGCAGCCTGTGCTGGGCAGGGGGCAAGGGGCTTTGGGCCCTGGGGCTGCTGCTGCTGCTGCTGCTGCTGCTGCTGCTCGGGGCCATGGGCCCAACAGGGCCCTGAGCTCAGCCCCTGCCTGGGCAGCTTCCCTCAAAGACCCACACTCCCCGAGCATCCCCATCACAGCTGCCAGGGGCAAATCCCATGGGCTTCAGGAAAGAAATTCCCCATAGTGACTAAACCAAGGGGTCCAAGGGGAAAGTCAGCACCAGCTGATATTTACAGCACCTTGACAATGGTGGCTGCAGGGCAGGTGAGATCTCCAGGGCATCTGGCTGGGCCTGCTCTGCACGTGAGCCTGTGCGGCTGCTCCCAGTGGGACACAGCATCAGGCTCAGGCCAGCCCTCAGCCCCTCACAGCTGATCCCAAGGAGCAGGCTCAGAAAGCAGTTTCAGACCACTGCCTGCAGATATTTCAAAGGACTACATGTCATTCTAGGAAGCCACCTTGTATATTTATTTTTGGTCTCGTAGCATGAGAAGCCATGAAGGTGCCTCTGATTGTGCACTCAGGGCACTTCCACTGCCGTCCCAAAGGGATCACAAAGGACAGGCCTCAGCTTTCAGCACTGCTGAGCTCCTCACCCAGCAATGAAATCTCAGGAAGAGGCAGGAATTATGTGCTCCTGAGGCTCTGGACTCCAATAAATGGCATAAATTCCACGGGCTATCTAACCCAATGACCTGCATGTCTCTTTTTCCTCTTTCTCTCATCCCTCATGTCACTTTTCCCAAAACCTACAATTGCACAAATGCCCGAAGCATCAACCATTAGGATATCCTTACACCAGGATGCCAGCCTAGCTAAGGCAACATTAGTTTGAGCAGAAGCTCAAATCATTTTGCATGTTGCAGTACAAGATGTCATCACCACAGTACGGGAGAAAGGTTTTTAGATTGCAGCAGATACATTCCAAAAGACAGACTCCTGGAAGTAGCTCGGCATAAAAAGCGCAGAGAGAACCATCACACTCCAAACACAGCAAATCAAGGACAACCCAAAGACTTTGCCAGAACTCCACAGGCTGTGTGGAAGCTGTTTTGATGTCGTGGCATGAGAAGCCATGAAGTGCTCTGAAAGTGTTCTCAGGGCACTTCCACTGCCATCCCAAATGGAACACAAAGGAGAGGCCTCTGCTTTCAGCACTGCTGAGCTCCTCACCCAGCAATGAAGTCTCTGGAAGATGCAGGAATTGAGTGTACCAGGGAACCTGGCCTCTAATAAAAGGCATGAATCCCACAGCCCACCCAACCCAAAGACTTGTATATCTGTACCTTTTTCTTCTTCTCTCTTCTCTCGTGTCACCTTCCCCATATTCTCTGTCCAGGAGTTTGGCTTCTCTCTCTCCTGTCTGCAGGTTCAGCCGCATGTGTGACCCTGCAGGAACAGCCTGACCTGCAAGCAAAGGTCACGTTATTTCAGAGCACTGCACGGCTCCAGCTTGGGGAGGAACTGGGAACTGAAGACATGTGCTCCTCCTTGGGAGCAGCTCCTCCCCATCCCATACAGTGAGGAGTGGGATATCTACCACTGACCCCCCTCCCATCCAGCAGCACCCCTGAAGTGCTGCTTTTCCCTCCCAGAAATGCCACCCTGAGCTACCAAAGGTGTCCCTCTGCTGCCAGGCTGGCACTGATCCACAGTGGAGGTGGAACCCTGAGCCCAGCAGACCCTGGTTCCTTCCTCCCTTCTGGCCCAGATCCTAGCAGAGCACTAAAACTGCAGACCAGGAGTGGATTTGGAGGCTGCATGGAAAAAGGGGAATTGCTATTGATTGGGGCAGACAGAACAAAATGCAGTTGCCAAAGGGAAATCAAAGCATCCGACAGGGTACAGCCAGGTACGCTGCACATCAAGGCTGTGCTGGTGTGGAAATATTGTATTAAAAGGAATTTATGATTACTACTATCTGCCAACAAAAATACACAGAATACATTAAGCTTCAGTTTTAAATGCAGAAAAGATAGGAAATTCAGAGTGGTTTTCATCAGTTCACCACAAACACATCTCAATGGCCAGCCCAGCACTGGGGTCAAGGGGAGGCAATATTTGGTTGCAACCTCTTGATGGCATTTCTTCTTCTCCTAATGCAGGAATTCTGCCTGCCCAGGACAGCAAGGATGCAGGTGAACAGCCACAGAGCTGCTCACAGATGGACAGACAGACCAAAGCTGCTCACTCTCCCCCCTTATGAGGAGGATTTCTTATTCAGCCTTTCCTTTCTCTCTTCCTTTTACCTAAAAAGATACCTGGGATAGAGTAACAGCTTGCAGGAGACAGGGAGCATCTCCTACCAAAGGGAAGTGAAGGCAAGGGTAATTATTTTGTAGAATAAATACATGCACTCACAGATAAAAACTCTGGTCTTGGTAACAAATTGATCGATCTCTCCCTGTTCAAGACCAAAGAGACATTTCCCTGATCAAAGGACCTGGTCCTTCCTGTGTAAGACTGGGATGTTTGTCACAATTCAGACAGAAACATTTCAAAGTCTGTAGTCATCCAATAGGTATAAATGCATTTAGAAAGTGCAGGAAAATCCATCTTGGAGGATTTCCTATTAAAACAAGGTTTGCATTTCTGGTAGACTCTCTTTCTCACCATCAGTCCTGTCCACTGGAAGCTGCATTGGTTGGATATGTGAGAGGACAGGTGTGCTTATGTCCCCATTTTAGGGGAGAATAGGCTACATGTGCCTCCTCCACACTTGGAATGCTTTCCATGGACAGATCCCAACCTCCTACTACTCCTTAAATTTGTGATACACAGGACCTTTAATCTCTGTCTATCTATGGGAGCATCCTCCCCCGCTGAGAAGTTGGGCTCTGCAGGAATTTGGTGCCCTCACCAATCTGTGCCCCTTGCTGGTGGTGGAGTGCTGGTCAGAAAGGAGTTTGTAGGATCTCCATGAAAAGGGCAACATCACATCTCCTGTCCCTGGCTCGGGCAACACCAGGACAGGGCTCTGCCAGCAAGGAAAACACAGCCAATGCTAACCTGCTCTAGTGGGAGACGTCCCTGCCCACGGCAGGGAGGTGGAACAAGGTCAGCTGTGAGGTCCCTTCCAGGCCAGGACTAAGGATGAAATGCCATCGCGGGCTGAACGGGAGGCGGGAGGACGATCCCCTCCTCTGCAGACACAGCCAGGGCCCGGCTGGCTGCCTCCCCCCAAAGCCCAAAGCATTCCTGACCGTGCCACCAGCGCTGGGCAGGCCAGGTCACAGCCCCAGCAGTGGCTGTGGCAGCTCTGGGCTGTCACACAGCCGGGAATGGCCCCCGACAGGGAGCACAGCACAGCTCCAGCTGCATCCAGCCACAGCAGCCTGCCGGGGAGGGGAAGGAGGTGGATGGAATCCCATCGAGGGAATCACCCAAAGGGAAAGCACAGGAGCAGGCTCCAGAAGGGTGGGGGGCTGGGGGCCCCAGCCCTCCTGTTTCTGTTCTCAGTGTGAGAAATGCTACTCACTTCCAAAAAATTTAAAAGGTTTATTAAAACCTTATCAGAAATACAACAGCAGATGGAATAGAGAAAAGATTACAGCGCTGGGAGCAGAGGATTTCCCCACCATGTGCTCACCCACACCAGGGAGGTTTCATCTTGTAACCCTTTAGCCCCCCCAAAGTTCTGTCCATTGACTCCTCCTTCCCTGCCCAGGGGTGGAGATCCCTTCCTGACACCTTGAGTGGGGTTCAGGTGCTGCCACAGGAACGAGTGACCCTCCCAAATGTCCCAAACCCAGGGCATCCCTGATAACAACACAAGGGGGTAAAACATAACTATAAAACTTCTCTTAACATTTCCCTTTTAATTGTGAGAGTCAACCATGGCATTACTCATCTGTCTAATCAGCAAGCAGAAAACAAAACCAAACCCAGGCCTGGTGCTCATGAGCTGCATGCCCAGCACAGCCAAATCCCCGAGGCTGCATCAGCCAAGGCACAAACCCTTCCTGCTCCTCCTTTGCACACTAAATGGGATTTAACCAGGAGACTCCGAACCCCAGAGCAAAACTCACAGCCCTGATGTATATAAGCAGCTCCTGGTGCTCCAGAGATTTCCTCTCCCCACCCAGCACAGCAGCCCAGGTTCATGGCACAGCAGGACAAATGCGCTGCTTTAATAAAGAAACCATGAAAAACATCTCTGTTTTCAACAAAAAGATTGACACTGACACATAAAAATGTTACAGCTGCTCAAGGAAGGTCTTCTGTCTTATTTAGTTTGGGGTATTTTGAAGTCAAAAGTGTGTTTGAGGGTGGATTGGCTTGAATAATGTGATTAAAATTGCTGATTTAGACAAGTAAGCTGGAAATACTAAATTTTAATCATGTTTCAGTATGTAGCTTCTAGACATTTCCCTTAAAAATAGTTGATTCTCTTTGATTTCTATAATTTGATACTATTCAACAACTGGGAGCACACACTGGAGCAATACATGTGTATGCAATTACAAAGCTTCACATGCTGCTAAAACAGAACCATTCTGTTAATAGCTTTTTCCCAAGAGAAATTAATTTTTTGCTTATTGTTTGCATTAAGTTGCATTTGGGAAATGAAACTCAATTTAAAAAATACAAAACCACGCTTTCATTTAAGCCATTTCATAACATTTTTTCTCCTTGACACCTCAGACAAATAAAATATGTGTATTCACAGGTAGGCACTGCATAGATGTGTTACTGAATCGTCCCTCTTCCCTGAGAGCTGCAAATCCTACATCTGCCAGACCTCATCCCTTGCTCCTCATAAAGGGAAAGAAGAGTTTCCATTCCAGTTAATTTCCCAACTCTAAATCAACTACCCAGTGAGTAGAAATAGCTGTGAAATCCCCTCCACAAACCTGCCAGAAGGGTTCCAGCTGTGGAGAGGGAAGCAGCAAATTCCTGCTCCCACAATTGGTTTGGAACCCTTACCAATTAAAAAATATCCCACTCTTGGGATTTTTTTAACCACAATTAAAATAAATTAAAATCAATTAAAAATAAGATCACAGACTCACAGAATGGCTTGGGTGGAAAGGAACCTTAAAACTCATCCAGTGCCACCCCCTGCCACGGCAGGGACGCCTCCCACTGTCCCAGTGTCCAGCCTGGCCTTGGGCACTGCCAGGCATCCAGGGGCAGCCCCAGCTGCTCTGGGCACCCTGTGCCAGGGCCTGCCCACCCTCACAGGGAACAATTCCTCCCTAATATCCAATCTGAACCTGCTCTCAGTTGGAATAGGTGTTATTGCATTGCCTTGGGATGATGGATCAGGAGAAAGCCCCAGGGTGTGAGCAGAGCTCCCAATGCTGCTGCTGGGGACGTGCCACCCACCTGCCCCCCAGTCACTCAGCTGCCTCACAGCCAAAAAGACAGTGTCCAACAGGAAAAGTACTCCCAGAGGATAAAACCCTTGCCACTACACAAATGACAAGGTCTTTATTGGGAATAAATGTCAAAGCAGAGCGACAACATTTATTTTCCAGGCAGGAGACAGTGATCCTGTGGCAACACTGCAGGGATGGTGTTATTCCTGCTCCTGATTTAATCCCTTTATTAGCTGCAGAAGCACCAGGACAGGCTTTGGTCTCCCATGCCAGCTCTGACGGACACTGCTGTCCCCACAAGCTGTCCCCACCCCTGGGTGCTGCCTCTGCAGCCCAAAGCACCTGGAGGTACCTCTGAGCACTGGCACTCTTTCATTTGGACGCACTCTGTCCATAAAGACGCTTAAAGAGACGCCGAGGAAGACTTTAATTTATAGCCCCATTCTTTTAATCTCAGTCAGCCAGATTTTTTCAGACATCTGTTTATATCTCCTTATAATATATTGGCTGGAGCAGCAGCACCAGGCAGCAGCTCCCTCACAGGGGCTCTGCTGACATTTATAAACCAAAGCGATTTCTCTCGTGTGCTTTATGTTATCAGCTAAACCTGTCCACTTGAATTATTGCCTTGTAACCAAATCACAACTATCTGTTACTCTGCTCTGTGCATGTTTCCCAGGCTCTATACCAATATAAAGCTTTGCAGAGGCTAAAAACAAGATGATAAATTAATAAACAAATGGAAAACAGGACATGCTTCCACCAGGCTCACAACTGAGGGAGGATCAGGCACGTTGTGCACCACATTAGTAAAAGCAGAGGGCTGCTGTGTGGAATATGCAGCATGCAGTGATAACCAAAGAACCCCATCTCTCTTCTTCTAGAGCAACCAAATGATCAGCTGTGTTTCCTCACTAAAGGAGAAAGGTCTCATCCTGGGCTCCTTTCCAGCACATCATTCCACATTCCACAGGTGGGTTTGTGTTCCAGCATGGGGACAGGGCTGAGCCCCAACTCACTGCACAGCTACAGGCTGGCAAGTTGTACATCACACACTGACCTGCAAACCTCCCACCAAGGTTGTGCAGTAACTCACTGCACTCCTGGCAGTGGCTTCCCCATCCCATCCCATCCCATCCCATCCCATCCCATCCCCACCCCTTGGACAAAGCTGACAGCCACTGACTGCCCATCAAGAGGAGCCCAAGAGGGACAGGAGTCTCTCCCCCTGTAGCACCACCCTGTCCCCTTGGCACAGGAATGTCCCCTGGGAAGGCTGGAGCAAGCAGAACAAAGGTGATCCAGCTCACTAAGGCAGATCCCTGGCTCGTCCCCAAGTGAGCATCCTTGTTTGCCATTGTAAGAGAATTCAAAATCTATCAAGGGTTTGAAAACAAGCCCCAGTTATGAGTCAGTAAGTGGCTCTGCAGCTCTCAAAAATTACCTTGGTGTGTGAGCAAGCCTCAGATAACATCTACCTTCCTTTACTCTTCGTTTCTCACCATGCAGGGAGTGAGGGAAAAGGGACTTTCTTTCTAGTACAGGCAACAAAGGAATCTGGAATCAATATGTGAATGTTCCAGCAAACCACACTGGCAGTGCTGCAGGACTGAAATAATCACACTGCCAGAGCATCCATAATAAGTTATCTGATGGCACCACACCTTGTCCCTTAATAAAATAATAATTAAAAACCACCAGGAGACAAATCCCAGCGAGCAGCGGAGCTCCCCACAGCTGCGTCCCCAGCTCCAGGAGCCACCAGTGCCAGGGCTGGGGACCTGGCCGAGGCTGGGGCGTCCCGTGCTGGTGGCACATGGGGACACTGTGCCTGACTCCAGCTGTGCCTGGGTGGATGGGATGTCCCACACCAGCGTGCTCAGAGGAAAACACAGGAGCCAGACCCAGTCTGGGGGCTCAGCTCACACCCTGACCCCAGACTCTGGTTAGAGCTGCTGAGCAAGGAAGCAGCAAAGCCTGCCTCCGTTTTTCTTTCCTTTCTTTCCTACAAAGGCAAATCTACCACTCTCCAGATTGTTTGTTACTTCAAAACAGAACATTTTTCACACAAAAGGAAGACATGTAACAGACACAGGTAAGGATGAGATGGATTACTGATGGGAAGAAGAGGCCCAGAGCCTGAATCTCATTTATATATTTTTCTTTCTTTCTTTCTTTCTTTCTTTCTTTCTTTCTTTCTTTCTTTCTTTCTTTCTTTCTTTCTTTCTTTCTTTCTTTCTTTCTTTCTTTCTTTTCTTTCTTTTCTTTCTTTCTTTTCCTTCTCTCTTTCTCTCTCTCTTTCTCTCTTTCTTTCTCTTTCTTCCTTTCTTCCTTTCTTCCCTTTTTTTCCGATCTTTTCTTTCTTTCCTTTCTTTTACTTTCCCTTCTTCACTCAGCTATAGCCTTTTGCATTAGTTCCCTGTCTGACACTCACTGCTCCTCCCAATTAAGTGCCACTGGAAAATGTCATTAATATGCTCTATGTCACCTCCTCCTGATAGCTGGTGGAGAGGTTTCACAGCACCAGGCCTGGAAGCTCCCCAGCAGCTGCCCCAGCCCCCCCAGCATTCCCCACCTCAGGCAGGGAGGAAGCTCAGACACCTGTGTTCACAACCCAAGTACAAACTCCTGTGACAAACTCCTCTTCCTGGGGAAGAAATGCTTTACAAATGCACTCCCTGGGCAGCTCCTCCTCCCATGGTACTGCTGGGGAGCCAGAGCTGCCTGCTGAGTGCAGCATCTCCTCAGAGCAGCACCAGCCTGGGCACTGCCTCTCCATTGCTCAGGTAACCAGGGACAGAAGGGGCTCTGCAGGGGATGGGATGCAGAAGGAACCCCTGGGGTGATGCACCATGCCCAGTGCCATGGTGCCACCTCTCCCAGGCACTGCCCAGCTCGGGCTGGAGGAGCTGGGCTGCCTCTGCCTGCGAGTGACCAGCCCTGGTGCTGCCAGCCTGGTTTCATCGCTGTTCTGTCTGATCATTGCCCAGAGGGCTGACAAGGACAGAGATGTCCTTCTCTTCCTGGGGTTGCAGAGGAAACCCGCAGAGAGGATTTCTGTCCTTACAGCATGAGCAAATAATTGGCACTGCTGCTTCCTTCTGCCTCCCAGGGCACCCCAATGGAGCAACACAGGGGTTTAGATGGTGGGTGCTACTGCCTATTTCCCAATAAGCATCTCCTGTGGAAAAGCTGCTTGGGTAAACATTCAGGGAGAGCAGCCAAGTCCACACACCACACTCACTATGGCCAGTTCAGCCACGAGAGGCAGAAGGGCCTTTTGTATGATAAATTCCTGCAAAGGCTTATTCCAGAACGCCAAAGGGGAATCAGAGACAAAAGAGCTGGCCATGTGGTGTGCACAGGGTTAATTAGGGGTCAGTGGCCAATGGTCCAAAGGCACTGGGGTGGCACAAAGGGCAGGGCAAAGGGCACTGCCCTACAGGGGAGACGCAGAGCCAGCCACCAGGGATACCACAACCAATGAGGGAACAGGGAAAGGAGAAACTACCAGAGTTTGGGACATATGGGGAAAGGAACTGGGGTGGTTCATAGTGTTGTGCAAGGCTCCATGGGGAAATTTTCTCTTTCAGCCTAGGTGGAGACTCCATAGCATATTCTTCCAGGGCACAGCCCTGGGGATTGCCCTGAGGGATTCAAAGGATTCCACACCCAGACACACAGGGAGCAGGCAGGGCCTGATCCCCCAGCCACAGACCTTGCAGAGGCTCTTCCAGAAAGGCCTGAAGGGAATGAATTGTTGAGAGATTGAATGAAGAGTTCAAAGCACCTCAACAAAACCAAGGAAGTCTCATGTAAGAACTTCAGTTGGCTAGTTTATCTGACAAACCTTTCTGTGACATTCCAAGCTATGTTAATAGACATCCTGGAAATTGACCTGTCAGAATGGTGATGTCTGACATCTTCTCCAACATCTGATTTTGTTCTGTGCTGCACTGGAGCAGGGACAGAAGCCATCTGAAATGCTTTCAAGCTTGCCAAGGGTGAATCTGTCCCCTGTGCAACATCCAGCACAGCTGCTGGCAGCAAAGGCATTCCTGGGAAAGCCCCAAAGCCACCCTGTTCTGGTACATCCCAACAGCAGGTGTGCTCCTGCCCAGGCTCCTCACAGGTCCCAAAGCAGCATCTCTGCTTTCTGCTTGAACCCCACTTGGACAGGGACAGGGAAAGAATTGTGGAACGGTTTGGTTGGAAGGGACCTTAAAGATCATCCAGTTCCAGCCCTCCTGCCACAGTGATGCCACCCCAAAAGGGCTGATCCTGTTGCAATTTCTCATTTAGCAAGAGACAAGTGACCCACTGGTGCTCGCTGTGCTGCTGCTCTTCCATGGCTGATGCCACAGAGCTCACTGGTGGACTCAGGGTGTTAAGGGCTGCTCACACCAGGATTACAGGGAGACACACCCCCACAGTAACCTTGGGAGAACTTTCTTGCACCCAGTGATTTTTAATGCCAACCTTGCTGCACTAACCACATCTTTAAGCACCATCCATCAGGCCTTCAGCTCAAACACTTGTTTGGCTGAAAAGGGTTTTAGAGTCACTCTTTTGTCACAGTGCTGAGAGGTCTTCTCTGTAATTTGTTCCCCTCAGCAAATAGAATGAAAATGTTTTTAAAATGATGCCAGAATCCAATCCCTCCTCCTGTGATTCAATCCACAGCTAGCAGAGAACAAAGCCTCACAAGGAAGGGGCTCTCCACTAAGTAACCCTTGATTAGAGATGTGAAAGCACCATTCCATTTGGACACTGGGCTGGACAGTGCTCACAACTGGCCCTTTTCCCTGAGCCAGGGCTCTCCTGTGGCACTGGGATTTATGTTCTCCCAGCTGATCAGTGGGTGCTGAGTGCTCTGAATGCTGCCATTCAAACAGAGGCACCCTCTGGGTGAGGCTGGGCTGGGCTCTCTCCTCACACCGCCTGCCCAATCCACTTGGCTTCTCCTGCAGCTCCTGCAGCAAGAGAGAAGAAGGGGCACGTGAGCCCCTGGGACAAGCAGGCCATGGTTGGCAGTGTCAGAGCAGGTCCCTGTGACTGCCACCCACCCTCCATGGCAGCCAAGGTGACGATGATGATGGTGGTGGCACACCAGGGGGCCCAGCCTCATGCCCAGAGCTGAGCCTGCTGAACACACACCAAACCTCATCCCTCCCATGCAGGGGAGCCACAAGGACAGGACACAAGGCACAGCGTGACCCTCCTATGAGGTGCCTGGGCGCCCTGGGAAGTCTGGAAGTGATGGAATTGAAGGTGAAAGCCAGCGAAGAGCCTGGGGAGGAGGGGTCTCAGGGAAGGAGGGGTGACAGGAGGGCTCCAGGGGGAAATACAGGGCCTCTGATGGGGGCACTGCTGCAGCATCTGCTGATGTACCTGCTGCTGCTGCTGCTGCTGCTGCAGGAGGGAAATGCTTCCTGTGGCAAAGAGCTCATACAACAAGTGCTCCATTCTCCACCTCCCTGCTGGGAGGGCTGCTCTGCCTTCAGTGCAACAGCAGCAAACACACCAGGAAAAAATAACCACAGGGCAGGAAGAAGAAGGGGTGTCCTTTTGTAGAGTGGGCACAACCTGTTTTCACTTTGCCAGCAAAGCCTTCTCCCCAGCTTCAAGGCAGGCACTGCAGTGAGTTACCACAGCCCTGGGTGCAGCAGGAGCCATGTGCTCAGGATTTAATACAAGGCACTTGATTTATTTTTTCTTCTGATACTGGGCTTGAAGTCTGTGAACTGCAGCAGTTTAGAGAGTTTAATCCCACAAAGGTCCGAGCAGAAGAAACAGAGAGACCAAACGTATCCAGCCACACTGATATTTCATCTTTCAAATGGCACACCAGGCTGCAGAGACACTGCAGTGACCTTTGTCTCACCATGTCCCCAAGTCAACATCCATGAGAAGCTTACTTACAAATGCCAGTTTTAATCCCTTTCCAACTCCCTACAATATTTATCCCCAAGCCAATGCTACAATCCATTCAATAATTGTCATTCCTCAGGTCTATTTGTTATTCCAGAAAGCCCATCTGGGATGCTGAAGGCTTGGCTACGTTCAGAGAAAATCAATGCAGGATGTAGGCAGAGAAGAACAAGGCAGCTGACCAGGAGAATTGAGAACCTGACAAAAGGAACTGAGGATGATATTAATTTTGTGGGATTTTAGGCATCTAATACCTTTTGAGAGAGGCTTCTTTACTATGATGGAGGTTAGCACCTCCAGAACATCATCAACCATCATGTCTCCCACATGTGTCCCTCTCAGCCTCTCCTCCTCTCTCAGTGACTCAGGAGAGGGCCACCAAAGAACCTGGCAATGTGGAGGCACAGAAAGGACACAATAGGGAGGGATAATCCATCAGGACCAACACCAGTGTGAGAACCAGGAGGTTTAAAACAGCCATGGTTAATCTGTTGTTGGAAATAAGGAGTTAAAGGCTAAAAGGGCTCAATTTGAGGAGGGCAAAAGAACAAAAAAGGAAACTATTTTCCAGGGGAGGGCTGGGAAGCTCAAGAAGGAGATTCATGACCAGGCCTCAGCACTCTCCGTTTTTGTTCTCAGCTTCTGAGTCTGTAACTCAGTGCTGAAATTGCAAGGATGAGACACACACGACACAAACTACCTTCTCCCAGCTCCAGCTCGCAGTGGGAGCGTTTCAGGACACGCTGTGCCGCTGTCAGGGCGTGCAGCTGACTGCCTTGGATCCCCTCTGTGCTCGATGGGTGTCAGCTGCCTCCCCTCACCCAGGCCCCAGCCCCGTCCCAGCAGTGGTGCCCCCCAAGCTGGAGCATCCCGGGGCCGAGGGCTCCGCAGGGCTTGGCCAGCACTGCCCAGGCCAGCCTGGAGGTGCTGCTCCCACCCCCTGGCTGCCAGACCAGCAGGATGGATGGGCAGAGCTGCCTGCCAGCCCTGCTGCCAAGGCAGAGTGAGAACAAATTTGGATAATAAAAGCTGGGATAAGGAGATGCCTTGGAGAGCGCGCTGGAATAGCGCTTTGTGAAGCTTCAATTTAAAGCCTTGTTTCTACAGCTAACGCAGCCGTAAGGGACATTAGCCTAATTTCTGTCAAGAGAACTTGCCAACACTGCAGTATTTAAGATAGACACTAAAGATGTGTTTTATCTCACAGATAGATCACTGAGAAAGGAAGGAGCTGTGCCACACTTGGTTCACAGGAAAATAAACTGACATTCTCCCTGGGCCTAATTGGTGGATGCTGTTTTATAACCCCACATGCACGAGCAGTCTCCCATTTTATCAGTGTGCAGCTGAGATTGGTGCCAAATCCACTAGAAAGTGGGGTTAGATACAGGAACCCACAGGGACATGCTTCAAATGGGCACCCAAGGACACAGAGCTGGGCATTTTCCAGCCACAGAGTATCTGAAATATTGGGCAATGTCCTGAAGGGTCAGGTCCTTCTACTGATGGTGCTCACCAGCTGAGCCATAGTTGGTGGGGGGGCTTTCAGGGCCAAGGGGAGAAAACTGGGGATAGAAGAAAAGAACTGTCTTGGCTTCCTCAGGACCAGCAGCAGGAACTCACCTGGCCTGGTTTTTAGAGATGCTCCATTGTGAGTCAATAGAAAGCAAAGAAAAGAGAGGCTGTACCCTGAAGCTTTAGGAGAAAAGTGTTGCAAGCTCCTGCTCCCATCATACCCCACTCTGAGGAACTAAAACATTCCCAGGAGTCCAAGTGTATTAAGGCTGGCATGGCTCCACAAGTCCCACGTGCCAGCCTTGGAGCTGGGTTTGAGACATGCCCAAGATAATGCTGGTGCCACGGCACAAAGCCTTGTCCCAGACTTGCAGCTTCTGCAGTGGAAAGTTGAAAATGCCCTTTTATTTGCAGTTGTTACACAGAAATAACAGCCATGTAACCTTGTCCCAGCCTTGGAACAGAAATCAGCTTGCAGAGGAAGCCTGAGGGAGCGCGACCCTGAGCTGCAGCCTCGAGGGCAGGAGGGTGGCTCTGCTCTGCCACGGATTCTGCCCTTGCAGGAGAACTAAATCACTACAACAGCCAGAAATGTCCCTCGGGAAGGAAATCCTCTCAAAGATAAATCAATAACTCAGTGTAATTTTAGCATGCAGCCAGGAGAATTTACATTGCCAGGAAGGCTGAGAGCTCTGCCACAGAGACAGAGGCACAGCATCATCAAACAGCCCTGCAGCAGACCCTGCACAGAGCACGGGCTCTGGGTGTTCACTGCCAAGCCACGAGGCTGGGCTCTGCATTTTGGGACCCCACAGACACAAATCACAGGGACAGCAGCAGGGATGTGGTCCAGCCAAACTCCCTTGGGACAAACCCATCTTTCCCTTTTCTCCTCTGCAGCAGCAAGGCTGCAATCATGGCAGTGCTGGCAAACACTCCAGATCCTGCAGGGTGAGACACACAAAGCTCAGCTAAACCAGGCTCAGGAGCAGAGGGGGAGGGCTCCAGCCACAGCCCCCATCCCTGGTCAGGGGTTCCCACCAGCCAAGCCACCCACGAAACAGCACAACAAGGATGTGCCGCAGCCCCCGGTGATTAATGAGACTTCAATTTACATAATTATATTAATGCTAAGTACACTCGGAGCAGTAAGTTCAAGGGAAGTGATGACACTGTAGAAGAGCACAGTTCAACACTGAGCAGTAACTCCAGCAAAAAGGGGGGAGAAAAAAAAAGCCCCTAATTATTCAGTAGCTCTTCTCCCAGATTCTCAGGGTCAGCTTGGAGGAGAAGGTGGCCTGAATTATATTTTCGTTTCCAGAACATCAACAGAATTGCTAAGTGAGTTCCAGCGCCAAGGTCAGAGCCTGCCCATTGTTATGCATGCCAGCCCCGTCCCCTCCCAAGCTCTGCCGTGTCCCTCCTGCCAGCGCTGCCACCACCGAGCCCTGCCACCCCGGGGACACAGGACCAGCTCCTGTGCCAGTGCTTGTCCTGGTACCCAGCACAGACAAACAAACTGCAACAACCAATTCCTCAGAAGCCAGGTGTAGCCTCCATGTGTGAAGGTGCAGGAGCCTGTCCAGGATAAGCCTGAGGAGCAAACAGCTCAGTCCAGCCAGCAGAGGTTTGTGCACAGCCAGCCCTCTCCAGAGTGCCTGTTGGCACAGCCACAGCCCCTGGCAGATGTGGAGCCTGTGCCAGGGCATGCAGAGCTGGGAAGGACTGTGCCCACACACACACAGAGCTCTTCCCCTGCACGCCCACCTGGAGCCACGGAAGGATTTTGGAGCACCCGTGCTGGCCACAGTCCTGTCACTCCTCACAGGTTCCTCTGGTGCCAACAAGCTCTCACACAGATTGTGCCATCAGTGCTGATGTGCTCCAAGAGCCTCAGTCTGCAAATCCAGCTTTACAGCAGTTACCAATGCACACTGGGCTTCTGCATTGCTTCATTGAGACTTGGACTTTTACAGGGGCCTGGAGTGCCAGGACACAGGGAATGGCTTCCACTGCCAGAGGGCAGGGATGGATGGGATATTGGGAATCAGGAATTGTTCCCTGTGAGGGTGGGCAGGCCCTGGCACAGGGTGCCCAGAGCAGCTGGGGCTGCCCCTGGATCCCTGGCAGTGCCCAAGGCCAGGCTGGACACTGGGGCTGGAGCAGCCTGGGACAGTGGGAGGTGTCCCTGCCATGGCAGGGGATTGGAATTGGATGAGCTTCAAGGTTCCCTTCCAACCCAAACCATTCTGGGATCCAATGACTCTGCACCTCTGAAATGCTGAGATCTGCCTGCAGAGCTGCCCCAAGGGCCAAGGTCAGTGCTGGAAGCTAAAGGTGCATCATGATCACCCCACACAAAGCCAGGACAATGACTTGTTTTGCTCCTACAACACACAACACGAAGCTGCCTGAAAAGCCAGGGCAGAAGAACTCTGCAAAGACTACACAAAAGAGGAGACCCCACAAGCCTCATGTGACCCCTGTGTCTGATTGAAAACCAAACTGAATTAAATGAGAAGTCACAAGTTTGGTGTCTCAGGATTGCACTCAGAGCTCTCCTGGTGCCTTCCACGCTCAGCAGCAGCATCCAGCAAGAGGGAACATGCAGAAGGCAACTCAGTGATGATTAGGAAGACATATAAAGTTATCCATCACAGAGCAACCTGTGTGCACCTACATGTCCTGCAATACAATCAGAAATCAATAGCAAGATGCAGAAATCCTCAACCACTCAGTAAAATATAAAGAACAATTGTAATATTGATTTTAAAAGCACCACTGTAAAGACAGTTGAGAAGAAGCCTGAGAAAGCAAAGCAAAATGCCTGAATTGAAACCTTTTTTTTCTTTTCCCTCAGAAAGACATTAATAATGGATTTTCAATGCAAGAAGAAAAACTGAAACCCACACCAGATTCTCCTGGTAATAACAGCTTTCTGCAAAGCCCAGCTATTAATGTAACTGGGACGTCCATCAATCAAGCACACAGAAAGTACTTTGAGAGCTAAAAAAAGAGCATGCAAACATCTGCTTTTGGCAACTTAAATTTTGCCCTTAGGCACAAGGAACATAATAAATTAACAGGAGGTTGGGCTTGAACTTGTTTTCCTCCATCCTGGACCTAAATTCTGAGGAAAGGATGAAGGTACACAAACGTGCTGCTGCAGGGATATGTCATGACAAAAAGTGGGCTAAAGGAACACAATTTCATTTGTGTTTTCATTTGAGAACACTGGTGCAAGAGGACACCAAGCAGGGGTGTAGCATCTCCCTGTGCGTAGTTCAGGGAGCTCCTGTGAACCCTTTTCCACCTCCAGCATCCTCAGCACATCCAAGACTGCTGGGGTGGTCCCACAGTGGAGTGACAATGTGCCAGTGTGCTCCAAGGTGCCCATGGCTCCCTCCTCGCCCAGCTGCTTCCCTGCTCCCTGTGGAGCTGTGGTGATTTTGGCAGCTCCTCAGTCCCTCAGTGTTCTCTTCAACCACCACATCACACCTGGGGTCCATCCACACAGCCAAGCACTGCCTGGAGTATCCCAGCAATCCCAGAAAAGCTGGATTGGCACCAGGGGAATGGCTGCAGAAAGCAGCTCGGGTGTCCCCACGCCTCCAGTGTCTCCCCCCTTGTAAAACACAGCAGGTCAGAGCAAGTGCTGGAGATAATGAACACAATTTATGGATTCCAGCACAGGAGGCTGCAGGCATGGCTGCAACTAAGTCTTAATAAATTCTGAAGAGTGACACCATAAAATGGCATTATGGAAGGCTGTATTTATTGTCTCCCCATGCTTCCGTCTCCAAGGTGCCACGTTACACTTAATAACAGTTTTCTCCCCAGCTGCCAGTGTTGCAAACCCTGACAGGCTAATGGTTGGGCCAGCCCTCCCCAAACACACACATCTCACCCAGTACACAGCTTCCATGGCAGGAACAGGCAAAAAGGATTAAACCAGTGCTGCCCAGCTGCTGCCCAGCCTGTCCCCTCCGTGCTGGCTCTGCAGGGCTCCCTGCCACGCAGCAGGACAGGAGTTTTGCCCCTGGAAGTGATGCAGAGGAGGAGCAGCTGCTGTGGGGTGGTACCTGCATGCCCAGTGTCCTGCTGGGACAGGAGCATCCCTGCCCTGCCCTGCTGGGAACACCAAGGCCCTGCCAGCAGAGCAGCCCCACCTGAAACTACTGCCTGCTGACACAGCAAGCTCCGGGCATGGCACCAGCACAGCCCTGGGGGGAACCATAGGGAACCAGGGATCCTTATGGAGAACCAGAGATCCTCATGGAAGACCATGGAGAGCCAGAGATCCTCATGGAAGACCATGGAGAACCAAAGATCCTCAAGGAGGACCATGGAGAACCACAGATCCTCAAGGAGAACCATGGAGAACCAGAGATCCTCAAGGAGAACCATGGAGAACCAGAGATCCTCAAGGAGAACCATGGAGAACCAGAGGACCCCTGGTTCCTGGTGCCAGAAGGACAGGAAACCTCCCCATTAGGCATTCCCACCTCCACTACCACTGCAGTGTGCACTTCCATGGTTCCATATTTAGCTTTTGGGCCATGCATACAGTTTTTCTGGAGCATAATCTCCACTGAGTTTCTTGTTCTCCCTGCTGGTGTAGTGTTCTAAGCCTGCAAGAAAATCACCTTGAGCTTCAGGCAGAGCCTTGGGTGTGGATGGAGACTTGACAAGTATAAAGATGCTGCTGTTCCATCCCTGCCTGCATTGCCTGCACTGCAGAAGGCACAAAAAAAAATCATGTGAACCATCTTTAGTTCTCTTCAGAATACAAAAAGGTAACAAAAATGCCCAAACTCACATCTATCAGTTTATCAAGTACAGCAAGCCGTACAAACAGGAGTGCAGGTGTGTATGGCACTCACAGTGGATGGAGCTGAGTGTGAACATCTCCTCACCCAGTGTCCCCCCTCTGGCCTCCGTGTCCCTCCTCTCTTGCCAGCTGACAGCGACCAGCTCTCCTCAGCAGCCTGGCTCTGCTCCTCCTCCAGGACAAGTCCTTTCCCCTTCAGAAAGCAAACCAAAGGTTTGGAGAGCATCTGAAGAGATCAGTGTGTGGAAGGATGATGAAACAGGAGTCAAGTGAAAGCCCCTTGGCTTCTCTTCCAGCAAAGGCTCTGCCCTCATGGACCCCCTTCCCTGCAGCCTCTGACTCCTGGCTCCAGCCCTCTGGACCCACAGCTCCCCAGCAGCTCAGACATTTCCTGCTGCCTCTTTTCAGAGGAGCCCTTTCTGTGCTTGCCCCGCTCAGACTGCAGCTGATGTTAGTGGGGCAGCAGTCAGCACCACCACCAGGGCTTGCAGCCCTCTGTGAAGCCACTGTGAGATTTTCTGTCTTGAAACAGCACTGCCAGACAGTCCCTGATAGCTGAGCCTGGAAACACCTCTGGGATCAACCCCTGTTCCAGCAGTGTCCCCTCCAGCCCTAGGGCTGTGCTCAGGAGGGTCTGGGATGTCCCAGGACTCCATCACCTCTCTTGTGGAGCTGGCCTGCTCCAGCCACCCTGCAGTAACCATTTTTCTGTGTTTAAGCAGTGTTTTCTGTATGTTTTGCTGCTGGGATGGCAGCACAGCCAGTGGGGCAGCAGCCACTCATCCAGCATTTCCTCAGACAGTCTATAAATACCTGCACTCCACCTGTAAAACCCATCACCATGTGCATCCCCCTTACAGCTCCAGCTAATCCAGATGCAGCCAGGGATAACAATTTTTTTGTGTATTATCTGGTGAAGAACAGACAGATAACTGTAATTAGTAGCACCCTGGTTAGGTGAAATGATAGTGTAATTAATGAAGATCAGGTAGGCTTTGTTTCAGATAAGGAAAGCAGCAGATTCTATCAAAATGTAAATGCAGCTCAAAATCCAGCCTCAGTGATCACTTAGAGGTGCTTTTAGAAACACCACCAGCCTGAGATGCAGAGGTTTCCCTTGGGCTGAATGACACATCCTAAAAACCCTGGTCCGGGGCTAAAATGTAAATTGTTGATTAGATCTATTTATTCACACCCCGCAGTGATGGGGGAAACTTGCAGCTCCCTGCTCCTCCTCTGGCTTTGCAGGATCACAGGCACATTCCTGTTATTGCTGCTTGCAAGGACTCTGCAACCCTGGGAGCTCTCCAGCAGCAGAAACAGCAGCAATTCCAAGTGACAGGCTACATACATTAATTCTGTATTCACATAACATCCTGTTGCAAGTGAATGACCCAAGCAAAACTTCCTGCAGTCTGAAGGATCAGGCAGAAAAATCAGAAGAGAGGAGCCTGAGTCTTTTAAATCAGAAATGTTGTCCCTCATTAGAATTTCCAACACCACCACCCTTACTCCTTCCAAAATGTAAACACATAATAAAAAATTAAACGTTAATCTGGCGTGGAAGAGTTCTTTCAATAAATGGGAATTAGCTGTACAAAACATCAGGACAGACCCAAGGAGATTACATTTCCTTCCCCAGCTTTTGCTGGTAAAGCAGGGCTGGAAAAACAGAGCCATATTTATTTTTTAACTGGGAAGTTTCCTCAGGATGCCAAAGGAAGCAGCTTCAGTAAAGCAGAGCCATTTGTCTCAGTGTGCGTTCAAGTAAGAACAAATGCAAAACCAGCTTCTAGACCTCAAGGAGCATCAAATAGCTTTTTAATTTATGTCCCAAATTCCCTGCAGATTCTGAAATGAACAGAGGGCAGGGTTCAGAGAAAATGCCTCGCTCAGTCAAGACAGCTGGATGGATATTCTGAGTTTTCCTCAGAGGAGAAGGTGCTTTTGCACCAGAATGGAGCAGGCACAGCACGTGGCTCTGGAAGGATCTGTGGAAAAAGCAGACCTGTTGCTTGTGTGACCCTATAAATAAATGTATGGAAAACTGAATAACTTAGGAAAGAAAAAGGAGAAAAAAAAAGAAACTGGAGCCCCATCTGAGCAAGAGGACAATTTGCAGGCAAGAGCTGTGAAGGAGCAAGTGAAATATTCCTCACAGGAGCCATCTGACTGTGCTGACTGCTGAAAACCCTCTGGCCTTGTCCCTGCCTGCCCAGAATCAGCTCTGTGGAAGTTTCAGTAAGTCAGGCCTTAACCCACGGGGGAAACTGCAGGGAGGAAGGGCCTGAGCAAGACCATGCAAAATGCTCCCTAATTATGGAAAAAGATAATGCTGAAAAACTGTGGGTAAGGGATGTATATGATGCAGACTGAACAGCAAGGACCAGGGATTAGCCCCTAGAGCCAAGTTCTTTTTTAACAACTGCCACACACATCCCAAGGCCCAAATCCAGCAGTTCCTGGAGCATATGGCCACATGTATCCTGGGAAAAGGGCTCAGAAATGGTCATCCTGGCCACAGGCTCAGACACCTGTGCTCCAGCAAACCTTCAGTCAGGGCAGGGTCCGGGTACAGAGACAGCAATTCCAAAGGGACAAATGTGGAAGGAGGTGGAAAGATGGTGCACCCCCTCAGGGCTGGGGCTGCCTCCTTCACCACCAGCAAATGACAGCAAACACAGGAGAGTGGGCTGAAAACACAATGTCTGCAAGATATCTATAGGTCAGGGCCGAATTTATGACATTACAGAATAAAGTTGACAAATTTAGGAAAAAAAAAATCTCTGCAGGAATGCCTGACCCCAGAGCTGCCAGCCTCTCCCAGAGTGTGTGGTCAGTTACATCCTGCAGCAAACACCAAACACTGCAGTGCCTGCAGTGCCTGTCCCACACAAGATCACACATTTGAAGTCTGAGGGAGTCGCTGTGATTATGTTTGATCAAACCTTCATAACTGTTTCAGTAACCCTGGGACCCAAGTCCCATGTTTTGAAAGCATATTCCCCCAAGAATTTCCCATTTCCCAAGGAAAATGTTGGAGCTTTGGGCCTGCTGTGGCTTGCTGGCTTTGGAAAGAGGAGAGATGCTAGCCAGACTGGAAATTCAAGATGACCAAGGCTGGAGGCACTGCCAAAACATTTCAGAGGAGGGAAAACAATTTTTTTCCAAAACACTGTTACAAGCTTGAAATAAATGTGCAGACTGTTAGATAAAGACAGAGATAAAAATAGGCCTGTTATTAAATACCTCTTCTTTAATGAGGTTTATCCTTCTAAACAGCCACGCGAAGGTTATTTGAGCTATTGCAGCAAAACCAGCCTACTTGCACATAAAAACCAGAGCAAGGGATTCCTCATCACCCAGCACACATTTGAGCACCTCTCAGCAGCTCACATGCTCACAGCATTCCCAGCTTGGCAGGGAGGAGATAAAAGCAAGGAATGAGAGATGTGTTCCCTGGGAAACAGTCTCTCTTCCTTCAAAGCACTTTTCCCCCACCAAACAATGTACATTTAACCACGGGAATGGTTCCACTGCTGATGTCTGCTGCTATTACACCACCAGTAGCCTGAGCATCATTAAAGTGAAGTTTGAAATTATTCTGAAAGCTGCAGCTTAACCTCCTCCTGTTGCACTAAAACCACTGCTTGACTCTCAGCAACTCATCCCCTGGTTTATGGCCCCTCCTGACCACCTGGAATACCCTGCAGGGCTCAGAATTCCACAAACCACTAGCAGGAGTCATGGCTTGGCTCATGGAAACACAGCCCTGCACCCTTGTTTTGGCAGTGCCCACAGCCTTGTCCATGGCTGCGTGTTAGAGAAGCTCAGACTTTATTCTGGCTGCTCAGAAGCACAGTTAGTTTTTGGCAGAAGGAGCATGCAAAAGTCTTTTGTAACCATTTTGAAACCAGAACATCATGGCCAGCAAGGGACAGGACTGACCTGACACACCAAAAACCCGCCCCAAGCCCACTCTGCTACTTAACCTGAGCAAGCATTGTAGGGCTTTTCCTCACCACACCAGTGCTGCCAGGACACTGCCACTTCTGCAAATGACAGAAGAGAAGTTTTACCTGCATTTGGGGGGCAAAAGCTGGCTCCCAATTCATGGAATTGGGGGTCCCAATTCTGTACAGAAATGCTGAAACCAAGCTGCAGGGCAGGACATTTGTGCTGTGATTCCCTGCCCAGAGCTGGCATCCTTCAAACACATCCTCCTGCTGGAGCAGGGGGCTGGGAACCCCTGTCTGCTCACTGTCCCAGCATCTCCTGAGCCCCAGTCCTGTCCTCTCACCAACAGCTGGAGGGAAACATCACCATCCCTCTTACCCAGACCAGGACCAGGGCATGGAGGGTGTGCTTGGTGAGCCCCATCTGCCTGGCACTGCCCCACACACCAGGCAGGAGCAGCACCTGGAGCTTCAGCCCTGGCATTTCTGCCAAGGACTTGGAATTAGGCATAAGTGTTAGGGACACTGTGCCGCCTGTGATGTGAGGATGAGGGGCAAAGGAAAGCTCACAAGGGTAGGAAGCTGAGAGAGGAGCCCATGAAGGCAGCTGGCAATAAAAAGGACAGGCAGGAGATAAATTAAGGAGATGGAAAGCCTCCTATGCTCGAAGTCAGATTGAAAACAAGTAGAGGGAGAACTACCAGGGACTATAACTCAGCTTCCAAGCACTGAACATTTGCTCTCAAGTCAGCCTGGCCTTTCCTACCTGCTGGAATCATCCTCTAGCTCTCCTGTTGCTGGCCAGACAAGATTATACCAACTCCAGAGTGGAGATTCCTCCCATCTGCACATCATTAACAAGTCGTTTTATAAAGAAACGTGGAGAAGAAGCATTTCATCTAGTATAGATGAGGTTTTTGAAATTCCATTTGCCTTCCCTCTGTATGCAAAACCGTGCTGATCTGATGAGGCTCCTATTTCCTGGATTAGACATGTCAAACTTTGCAAAAACGAGCATACCCTGGTGGTTTCACTCTGTATTTCACAGCCCTCTCTTGACTGTGCTGCCATAAATATTTCAGAGACCTGCCCACCACTGTCTCAGTTAGGTCTGGGTCAGTGAGAAGCCAATGGTTTGGACAGTGATGCATTCAGCAGAGCAATTAGCAAGAGTTGTTGCAGCTCAGGACATCCCAGCGAGCAGCAGGAGCAGACAAGGTGTGAGGGGACCCTCAGCAGCAGCCAGGTCACCCCCACGGGCTGTGGCACAGGCCTGGCACAGATCCTGCTGCCTCCTGCCTCCCCTGCCTCAGGAACCTCCTGTCAGCCAAATCAGTGCTGCCTCATTTGGCCACTGGAATCCCCTGGAGGACAGACTGGCAGTGAAACTGGGCTGAGGTACTGCCCATCCTCAGCCCTGTCCTTGCACAACAAGCCCTTCAAAGCAGCCCTGAAAACACCTCCCTGCCGTGGCTGCCTGCAGAACTGGGCTCCCACGGGTGTAAAACCTTGTTTGAGCAGCAAATGAGACGGCAGAAGACCTGTGACAAGCAGGAGCAGCAAAGGTAGCCTGAGGATCCTTGGGAACTGCAGCCATGGATATTTAAATGCCAAGCAATGTATCACTGGCTCCCTGCTGAACATGAGATGGTTTCATCTTTGCACAAGCAGCACCAAAAGCATGCTCACATCAGCTTCACTCTGGCAGCCTGACCAGCAGCAGCAGCTGTAGCTCCTTGGTTTTTAACTGGGAAATCATTGGACACTGCAGAAAATTACTCTGGGCAGCACAAACAGTGGGGAGTCACTGCAGGTTCAGCTCTGCAAGGCAGAGCTTTAACCACAGCTGAAGGTGCAGGCCAGCTGAGCTCCCTGCTCTGCCCTGAGACATCCATCCAAAGCCCAGAGAGATCCACGCTGCACCATGCCAGTCACAGTGCCAGGCTCTGCTCCATCCCTCCAGTCTGCAGGGAGCTGCTCTGCAGCAAAGGCAGCCTCTGTGCCCCACTGCTGCCTCTCTGCAGAGCAATCTGTAAATATTTTGATATTTGGGCAGTGGAGGTTCTCACTTGTCCATCTGGATTGGAAACTGCACTCATTAACTCCCAACTGTCAGCTGGAAAAGCTGCCAGAGGGTTTCTGCCACATTAGGGAGCAGCAAAGGACTGCTGCCACGGGGATGGGCAGAGCAGAGCCCTGTGCAGCCCCAGCTCTCCACTCATCACTGCTGGGGGGCGATTAATGCCCTTTTCCTTTCCCAATTAAACTCCTGCCTCTAATATCCTTGCTCTGAATCTTCACAGCAAACTCTTCCCAGAGGAGCCACTGCTGGGTGGGAAATTTCCCACCACTGCTGGGTGGAAAATCTGCTGCTCAGTGATACAACTAGATGGCCAGAGAAATCCAACTTCCAATCATCATCAGGAATGCTGAACAAAATATTGGAAAATTTGGTGCCCAAATAACAAAAGTAAAATATGTTCCAGCTCCCAAGGGTACTGTCACATGGAGAAAGTGTATTCTGAAAGAAAAAAGACTGCAGAGGAAGCACAACTTCAAACAAAATCTGTTACCTGACCATGAGGAGTCAGAGCAGGGGTGTGAACCTTCATTCAGAGGAAACAGCAATCCCACTCACTTAACCCCAAAAAACCTCCAGGTTCCTGTGGACTCCAACCATGGACAGAAGGAAAAGCCCCACAGATGATGCCCAAAAGTCTAAGAGTGTGGGATTTCTGGGCTGTTCAGATGGTCTGGGGAAAAGCCCAAAGATGGCCTTGGGCCCCCGGGTTCGAAAGGACGAGAGGAAGCTTCAGATTTGTTCTTGGTCTTGGTGTTTATTAATTGCTTATCTAAAAGATTTTCTCTTGGCCTGACAGAGTTCTGCTCAGCAGTCAGCCATGGGCACACACTGAAAGCTCCTGGGGCGGTCACCTATCTTTATACCCGGAGTTACGTATACAATATTTATCATTTTTCTCCAATACCCTCTACCCTTATTAACCAGTGTTCCCCTAGTAAGGTCCAATCCCGGAGTGCCAACATCACCACAGAAGATGGAGGCCTAGAGGAAGAAGAAGAAGGAGAAGGGCACGCCCCAATCCCTCCATCTTGCCTCTCTAGACCCCCCTGTACAGGGATCTTAAACCCTGTATCTCACACTCCAATTAACTTGTCCCTTCACCATTCACCCCAGTGAAATCCTCCCGTCCTCATACTGATGTCATCTCCCATGTGGGATCAAAGTCCAGCCACCAGACATTTCTGGCAGCATTCCAGGACTCCCGAGCCCCCCAGGGGGGGTCTTGTTCACCCTGCACCCCAGTTCTGAGAGACTGAGATCCCACATCTCCCCCTTCTGTTTGCACCAAAAGACCTTTTTTTTGCTTTTATGTGAAAACCCCCCAAAGTCCTTAGTTTCTTTTCATTTCTCTTCTGGGTCGTTTTTCGCAGCCTGAGTCTCGACTTCTGTCTGAGTACTCGTCTCTTTGTTTCTCGGATCAGCATTCTCGTGTTCTCGCGTTCGGAATGGCTTCACGTGCCGTGCCGACACCCACTTCAGACCTCGATCTGTGGAGATACAAGCGAAACCCTTTCCCCAAGAGATTAGTTTGAAAGGACCCTCTATTTGACCTGTTTCTGGGTTTCTGACCAAAACCAAAGGATCTCCCTTTAGCTTTGCCTGCGTGTTGTTTAGAAAATGTCTCACGATCGGTGGATCAGATGGATAATCCCTTTGTTGTGTTAACATTGTCTTCTTCGAGGTGCTTTTCTTTTTATATATTGTTGGAAAAAATTGCTGCATTGTTGCAGTCTCGCCACGAGATGGCGCTGTGGCTCCGCCGAGCCGACTCGGCATGTCGTGCACTTCTGCCCTCCTGCCACTAGGTGGCGCTGTCACCGGCCTCCCTGGCTCGGATGACAGAGTGAGCTCGACTGCCCCATTTCCTCTTCCGGCTCGGCGTCTCCCATGAAGGGAAGGAACTGAAACTCCGAGGCTCGGGACCAAAGGCGCCAGATCTGGAGACGGAGTGGAGCCCTGGGACGTAGAATCCCTAGCACGGCCCCTCCTCACCCGCGACGTCACAGGGGACCGGGCTCGGGCCCGCCCGCGTCTTACTCTCTGCGCGTGCGTACTCTCTGAGCTACTTCCGGTGTCCCCCAAGGTGACGTCATCATCGTCTCCCCCCTGTTTCACCTCCGAGGTTCCCGCCCCTCGGTCTGTCCCGGAATCCGACCCCTCCTCCTCTGACGTTGTGTTCGCCTCTCCCGCCGGCACCCCGGCTCTACCCGCGATTCGAGCTGACCGTCGCACCGGCTCTGACGTCACAACCGCGCGCCTCCTGCGTCCCGCCGCGGCGGCCCTCTGAGGCTGCAAATTTTCCCTCAGCCCGCCTTCCGCGTTCGCGTGTGAGTCTACACCCTGGTTTTTGCGAGTTTCGCCCTCCGCGCGCGTGTCCTCATCCTCACCCGCGCTGCTCGCGTTTGCCGCCGCCGCCGCGTCGCCGCTTTCACCGCGAACAGGCCCCCCCCCCGATCCTTTATCTTCCTGCTCCCCCCCTTCTGCTCCTGACTCCTCCACACTCTCTGGAGTTTCAGGACGCCCTTGGGGTTTGTTGCATTTTTTGATCGGGGGTTTTAATATTTTTTCCCGCTCTCTTTTTTCGAGAGCCCTTTCCCCCTGGCCTTTCAAAGCCAGAGCAATTTTTTTTCCGGAGCTCTGCCGCTCCGCCCCCTTCTCGTAGGGTACCGCAGCTTCTCGCTGCTTTTCCAGTTTTTTAGACTGGACTGAAATACCTTGTAACATGATTCTTGCCGGCGAGAGTAGCTTTAACGCTGTCTCATCTTTTTTTGTTGCTAAAATATATAAATGCCTATTAATCTCTTGCCAAAACCCGACTTCGAACAAAAGATATGTTTCTGCAAGTGGGTAATTGAGCCTTGCCCATAATAACAGCTGTTTTAATTCTTTCTTTGGGATCCCTTCTGTATATAATTCTGCTACACTTTGTAAGGTGGATAAGATTTCCCGTTGTTCTTGGGAGAGTGTTGCCCCCATGATTTTATTTTGGCCTTCTTACCGAATCTGTCGTCAGCGTGGTCTGGAGGCCCTTGTTCTCCGTCCAGCAGATTACGAGGGATGGATCAGAGGCGCCTTTCTGGTCCCAGTCCAGGCCGCTCTGCTACGAGCTGTCTTCAGCAGAAGCTGAGAGATGGGATTTCTCAGTGACTGCTGATTTTTGCAGCTTCTCCCGGCCGGTTTTTTCTTTTTCTTCTTTCTTTCTTCAGGCTTCCCTCCTCTGGAGTTATCAGTGCTGTTCTCTTGGCTCTTCAGCTCTTCAGGGCTTTCCCCCCCCCGAAAGGTTTGGTGGGAGATAGCCCGCACAGTGGACGCCAATTGTGGGATTTCTGGGCTGTTCAGATGGTCTGGGGAAAAGCCCAAAGATGGCCTTGGGCCCCCGGGTTCGAAAGGACGAGAGGAAGCTTCAGATTTGTTCTTGGTCTTGGTGTTTATTAATTGCTTATCTAAAAGATTTTCTCTTGGCCTGACAGAGTTCTGCTCAGCAGTCAGCCATGGGCACACACTGAAAGCTCCTGGGGCGGTCACCTATCTTTATACCCGGAGTTACGTATACAATATTTATCATTTTTCTCCAATACCCTCTACCCTTATTAACCAGTGTTCCCCTAGTAAGGTCCAATCCCGGAGTGCCAACATCACCACAGAAGATGGAGGCCTAGAGGAAGAAGAAGAAGGAGAAGGGCACGCCCCAATCCCTCCATCTTGCCTCTCTAGACCCCCCTGTACAGGGATCTTAAACCCTGTATCTCACACTCCAATTAACTTGTCCCTTCACCATTCACCCCAGTGAAATCCTCCCGTCCTCATACTGATGTCATCTCCCATGTGGGATCAAAGTCCAGCCACCAGACATTTCTGGCAGCATTCCAGGACTCCCGAGCCCCCCAGGGGGGGTCTTGTTCACCCTGCACCCCAGTTCTGAGAGACTGAGATCCCACATAAGAGCAGAGGTGCTGGAAGCCTCTCTGGGGCACACATCTCCCTTCAGTCTGAGCCTGCACCTGGTGCATTATTTAGTGCCAAGTGAGAAAGAAGCAATGCCTAACCAAGTGTTAAAGGGCTTTGGGAAGTTTCACCAACCTTTCCAGAGCCGTCAGCTCTGGCTGCCTGTCAGAAGAGACAACTGATCTTGCTTCCAGACTACAGGCAGCACAGCTCTTAGGGCAACTGTCTCTCTGTGTTTGCATCCAGACACCTCCTTGAAGTGTGCTCAAAGTGCAAGGAAGCACTTGATCAAAATCCAGCTCACACTGTAGACAGCGAGGAACAAGCGTCCAAAGCATTACAGACACAACAACAATCGAATTTGGGGAGGGATTTGACAGGTTACAGGTTGATGACACTGCTGCAGTCCCAGTGGAAATGTGGATTGATGCAATTAGCAACAGGGAACTGGAAACTCAGCAGAGGAAAACTGGGAACACATCTATAAAAGATGAGCTGCTGCACCATTGTAGAGAAGCACAAAATCCTGCGTGAGCTCAGAACAGGAACAAGTTGAAACAGGAGTGAGATGGGGGAAACACAGCTCCAAGCTCCCTCCCAGTGCTCAGAACTGTAGATCCAAATTCTAAATTCAAACACTTGAATTTGCTTCCCCCAGAGAGACTGGCCTAGTTTGCCGCAGGGATACAACGGGAGAGGGAGTGGGGGTGTCCTGGAGACATGGGCAGCAGAAGGCAAACCCTGAGCCCAGCCAGGCTCTGCTCAGCTGCCAGTGAGTGCAGCCACATGTAAAACATGGCAAGATGCAGAACCAGTGGGATGGACACGCTGCCAAGTTGCGTGGCTCTGCTGCAGCACCACAAGGTGAATCCCTGTGCAGCCACATCAGCAGCTGTGCCAGGTCAGCTCCCTGCCAGTCAGAGCTGAGCTCACACTGGGAAAGTGTGGCCAGAGGCTACAGGGATGGGCTCATGCTGGCAGCAGGGCCCCAGCCTTGGCTAACACGTGCTGAAGGTGTCAATGCCAGTCCTCACAGGGATTTCACTGCAGAAGAACCCCAGGAGACAGAAACTCAGGCTGGCAGCAGGAGACCAAGGCCGGCTCCTCTTTGTGCCACGTCCCCAGTGCTGGGGTCTGTAGCAGTCAGAACATGAGGCAGGACACCATTTAAGTCTTTACAAGAGTAACCAAAATTACTCTCCTCTGTGAATACTGACAAGCTCCCCACTTCCACAAGCCCTTCACTGCATGTGCCCAACATGGAATAACTACAAAAATGAAGCGGAATAAGGCACCCGAGCAGTGGAGAAGGTGCTTGTGAACAAACCCTGCAATGAGGTTTCTAATGATTGCAAGTATGTACATGTTCTGCTCCAGCAAAGCTGGTGGGGATCTGCCAGGCTGACTAATGAGCAGGGACACCACATGCCTTCCATACATAATGGTACAGAAATGGAATATAAGTATATACTGCAGCTCTGTGGAACGCAGGGGCTTTTGTAGCCATTTATGTTATACAAAGATTTACATTTGGAAAAGTCATTCTGCTATATCTGGCAGAAATTTCAAGACAAATGGAACCCATACTTATTCTTTCAATGATAATACTGAGCACAGGATAAAGCTCTTAAATTCAGAGCACTTTATAAAAATTAATTACTACTTAGTTCACCCTTGTGAGGTGGGAAGGTATTATACCTGCATATACATGAGGACACCAAAGCACAAGGGGATTAAACAGCTCGTTCAGGATCCCAGAGACAGGCTAATTGTTGAAATATGTATGCACATGTGCATCTGTGTGTGTTTGAATGGGTTTGGCCCCTCCAGAGCCTTCTCAGCACACAGAGGCCAAGCTGCTCTGCTGGGCTCCTCTCACCACAGAGTCCCAGGCATGTCTAATGAAAGACACCAACCCAAAGAAAGGGAAGAGATTTCTTGTGGTTTGCACAGATGGAAATAAAAGCTAGCTTTCAAACAGGTGAGGAACAGAAAAGCCATTGTTAAAAAGCTGTGCAGTGCTCCAGTGACAGCTCCTAATCAGCTTGCCACTGAGCAGCGCCACACCAGAGCACAGCAGACCTGGGAATCCACGTGCCAACAAACGTTATAAAACCTGGCCCTTGACAAATGAAGAGAGAAAGGGCTGTGGAGCCAGTGACAGAGACAGCCCCCCACCCACGGGGGGCTGGCAGCCCACTCCTCCTGCTCCAGTGACCTGAAAGCCCTGGAGCAACCTCTCCCCTCCTTGGACGCTTTGTTCACCACCTCCAGTCCCTGCACTGGGTCACCGAGTCCTCCTCTCTGTGTGAGCACCAGCAAAAGCACACATTGTCATGGGAACAAACAGCTCTTGGAGCGTCTGCAAGGCTCCTGTCAGTGCTGGCAGGTGGGTTCCAGAGGCATGCTATAATTAGCAGTTACCTGGATGCAGGGTTTGCCACTGATCCGTGGGGTAAAACACTTCCAGGTCTTCAGGATCAGCATCATCCTCTGTCCCCGGCTCCTTCCCACTGTCATCTTTTATGTCGCTCTCTTCTATTTTTGTAAGGGCAAACTCCTTTTGGAGAGAAGAGATTCAGCTCATTAGCAATTGCATCTGGGTAATTTAGTGCTGGCTGAGAATACAAAATTTTTTCCCTTGCCAGCAGATTTTTTTTTTTTGACATCTGAGATTCTTTCCACATGGTTAAATTTAGATTTAAAGTATATTAAAGGTTAAACATGCATAACTAGCATGACATTTGTGCTGAACAAAGCAACGCAGCTTATTTCCTATTCCAGAGCAGGTTGCAGGTTTCAAACCAGCTCTCACAGAGCCTTACCTGTATTTCAGTCAGAGGCAGGAGCCCTGGCTATTATTAAGGTTGTATAACGTTGTAAGACCCCATTTTCCCTTGCCTAAAAATATGTCAAACTTTTAACTTTTTCAGCTGAAATTTTCCACACGAGTGGAATGCCGCAAGGCTTGTTGGTTGGTTTGGGGTTTGGTGAGTTCTTTTGGGTTTTGTTGGGTTGTTTTGTTTTTTTTTTTTTCTTTTTCTTAAATGCACTTATTTCAGGCTTGGAGAAGATTTCAGCTAAAATAGTTCAGCTGTTTCCAAAACAGGACATGGGAAAAAACACACCGAGCTGCCCACATTATACAAATGTGAGGATCCTCTTCTCCACCCTCTTCCAGTGTTCTCCAAGGCTTTTAAAACAATGAGGTGGGGATTTAATCACCACCTCCATGGCAAGTGCAGCACGAGGCTGGCAGAGGTGTGGGAGAGCAGCCAGCACGAGCGGCTCGATGTTACACCGAGGGAAGAACAGCAGGGAAAAAAATCCTTGCTGTGAGGGAAACCTTGGTGTTCAATGGAAAGCCTCCCTAGGGAGCTGGTGGGAGTCACAAAAAACTCTGGAGAGTGCACAGAAATGACCTGTACTCTCACACCAGGCACTGACTCTGGGTCTGGGCTGTTCTGGTTCCAGCAGGAACAGATGAACTGGTCCAGGCTCATCATCCCCACAGCTCAGTGCCTGCTGAAGGGAATATTTTCAGCTTCTGAGATCACCAATTCAGTCACCACTGAGGAATTTGAGTTAACCACCCTACAGGGAATGATTAGTCCTAATTGTTGGCAATTAAGATGGAGTTACAGCTCACTTCATGAAGTGTTTGGTTCTTAATCCTTAGGATGTTTTCACAGGGAAAAATGTAAGTAAATTCAGAGGTTAACTGGGAAATTCTGGGACACATTCTGCCTTCAGTTCTTCCACTCTTTGGGAAAAAATGCATGCACATTTTCTGTCAGAATTTGGATGCTCTGCATATAAATATCCGTTTCCAGCCCAGAAGAGTCTTTCTGAGCAACAGAAATGTCAACCTGAGCAAAACACACAGAGTAGCAACAACAGTGTGGATGTGGCACTTGGGGACGTGGGCTGGTGGTGGCCTTGGCAGCACTGGGTTAAAGGTTGTACTCAATGATCACAAAGGTCTCTCCCAACCTACACAATTGCACAATTCCATGATTGTGGTAACACACAAGGAAGGCTGACAAACCTATAGAATGTTTTTATTTCAGCTGTGGAAAGCGACTGCGATTTCAGAGATGCACGAGGAACCAGATCTTAACTCCTGCTTTTGCTGAGTGCATCAGGGGCTTGGAATTGTTTAAATTATAACAAATGGTTAAAGCTCAGGAACAATCACAGCCATAAAAGCCCAGGTTCTGCAGATGAAAATCAATGTTAACATTTTCTGAGCCAAGACTCAACAGGACTAATAAAGAGTGAGTGGAGCAGTTATTCCTTAGCTGATTTCCACAGCTCTGTGATTATCCAAGAGGGAGATAGTGATACAGGCTATTGTAAATTTACCACCAGGCCTCCCAGTGCTGGATCTGTTCAAACACATAATGGAGACAGCTGATGTTTACCAGCTCTGCTCAGGAAAAGTGTGGGGTTTAAACATTCAGTAAGGATAAAAGGATGCAACTTGGTTCATTTAAGTGCTGCTGTCACTGCCTGGCCACAGTTGCTTTGCAATACCCCATTTTCATTAGCATTTCTAGCAAAAACGGGCAGCACCACACAAGCGATTCTTCATTTACACAGAAATCAGCAGAACCCTTTCTGGTTTGTTTTCATAATTCAAGCAGGAGAAAGACATTTCCTAAAGAATCATGGGCATTTCCTTAAAGGCAAAAAGCATCTGTGTTTTATCAGTCTGAAGTCAAGTGGAGCAGCCAAAACTTACAGGCACTCTCTGTCCCAGGCTGGAGCAGGAGAGGAGCACAGAGCCCAGCAGCAGCAGCAGGCTGATTCTGGAGGTGCTGGAGAGGAGCCTGGCCCAAGGAGACATTGCCACCAGCCTGAAATGCAAAGCAAAACAAACCCAACAGTATTTTTTTTCCATTTTTGCAGCTTTCCGGACTCTTTACACAACACTTTGCAACACAGCGTGGGATCAGGGGTGTGACATGGCAGGAAGCACAACACCTCGAGGTGTGAGCACAGGGACTCGTGGGGCTCACTGCTAATGGGGTTTGTGACAGGTAATGCCAAGAACTCATACTGATCCCACAGGGGATGATATCTCTCCTGGAAAATATGAGGAGACCTGCAAGACTTGTTTAAAATCTCTGTGTCAGTGCCATGGATGACAACTGGAGGGAAAAATAAAAAGCCGTGCAATCCCGTGAAGGCTTTTTATGCCTGTGCCTCATTTTAAGCACTGAAGTAGCTGCGTTAATTCAAATTAAACAAAACGACCAGCTGTCCAAGGAGCAGGGGTTCATCTAATCCATATGTAGGTTTTTCTTGAGGAAAACAACATTTTGCAGAGGTCAGCAAGGTTTACTCAGTGGTTCCTACAGCACAAGGCTTTCCCTGCTGCTCAGAGCAGAGGCTCAGCCCAGCCATTGGGCCAGGAGCTGGCTCTGACCATGCTCAGGTGTTCCAGGGAGCAGAGCCATGGCACAGACCCACTCTGATGGGGCACAGAGCCACCCTGATGGAGCACAGAGCTACCCTGATGGAGGACAGAGCCACCCTGATGGGGCACAGAGCCACCCTGATGGGTATAGAGTCACCCTGATAGGTACAGAGCCACCCTGATGGGGCACAGAGCCACCCTGATGGGGTACAGAGCCACCCTAATGGGGTACAGAGCCACCCTGATGGGTACAGAGCCACCCTGATGGGTATAGAGTCACCCTGATAGGTACAGAGCCACCCTGATGGGGCACAGAGCCACCCTGATGGGTATAGAGTCACCCTGATGGGTATAGAGTCACCCTGATGGGTACAGAGCCATGGCACAGACCCACCCTAATGGAGCACAGAGCCACCCTGATGGGTACAGAACCACCCTGATGGGGCACAGAGCACATCACGGGGAAATGAAGGCTGCTGCTGCTGCTGTGGGTGCCAGTGCCTGGGCACAGAGCAGTTGTGCCCACCCTGCGTGTGAGCACACACACTGTGCCCCCAGTGCCTGACACGAGGCTCGGGATCCACCTACAGCCTTCAGTTCTCTGCTGGGCTAGGGAGTGCAGCAGCCTGCCAGCACACAGGCTGTACAAGTATTTCCTTTGATTAGCTCTAAATTTACACGCTGCTAAATTAAACTAAATGAGGTCTTTTGAAAGAAGATAGGACTGATTAGTTCCATTCAAACACTCCTTCATTACTCATCCCTCCATCAAGTCTGCTCCTACTCCTATCCAGGTTTTAAAGAAGTTCCTCTCCTACACACAGTCCGAAATATCTTGCTTTGCTGTCCATCAGGGTGGCACATCAGATAGCAGAGCTCTCCCTCACGGAAGCAACCACTTTGTGTCCCACAAAGCAGAAAACCTGCTCACAGCAGCACCCAACACCAGCTCCTGGCACCAAAGAGCCTCTGCCCCCAGAAGCCTTCAGGGACGTGGAGGGAAGCCTCCTCTCCTTCCACCCTTTCACTGGTACCTTGTCCTTACACTCCACTTTGTTATTTCTTCCTCTCCCTGCTTGGTTTTTGCCAGAAAAGGAAGAGGAAACCAGGAGAGGGACAGAGCAGAGGTAACAGTGCACCTGATGTACTTCTGCAGCCTCCAAAAACTCCTGAGCCAGGGTCTTCCTGAGCAGCAGCCTCTTCCTTTGAGCCACCTCGACCACATCAACTGGATTTTTCTCATTAATTGGTTTTGGAACAGATCTGGATTTCTGACACCCACAGCATGCCTGAGCAATGAGCATCCCCCTGCTTAACTCACACAGTTCAGGAAAGCATCACCTCCCAGTTCCTACTTCAGTCTCTCCTCTTTCCTAAAGGGTCAAAGAACCACCTCAAGGGCCCACAAGCCCCTATTAAACCACAGCTGGAGTAAAAGAAAAGCTCCCTGTTTTCATAAGCCAATCTGTGGCCAGAGCCTCCAGCTCTCTCCTGGGACATGGCCAAGCAAATCCAGGCTACAACCAACACCCAGGCTCCTGAGCTGGCACACCCAGAGCACAATGCACAGCCTCAAACTCCCTCTGCTCCCAGATCTTGATCCTTGTGCCCTTCTGGACAGTCCCACAGTCCTGACCTCAGTCCAGTGTGACCACAACACACAATTAATTCCCTCTCACCTCAGAACAAACTAAAGCTTTTTACACAGGAACAGGTTTCTTGGTTTGATTGAGGTTTTTTCAGTAATAAAACAAGCAGCAAAACTGGAATAATGAAAAATAGATTTATCCCTCAAACATTATCTGCAAGCCTGGAAATAAAAAGAGAAAAAAAAAAAAAAAAAAAGAAAAAAAAAGAAAAAGAGAAATTCAACAAAGCAGTGGCTAAAAGCAAACGCACACTCCCAATAAAAACAGAGCTCATGTGTACCGAGGAGGCTGCTAGCAAATGACAGCAAAGCCTCTTCCAAGCCTCCAGCCTCCTGCCTGCCTGGCAGATGACATCTGCACAACAATTAGCACTTTGCTTCAGTCCCAGGTAGGCAGGAGGGGCCAACATGTGCAACAGGGGCTCTGGAGCTCCTGGAGAGGAGCTTCTGCACAGGCTGACATCTCTTTACAGACAGACACACACAGAGAGCAGGAGAGGATTTCCACACAGAATGTTCTGTGGATACAGTGGATTTCCAGAAACAACTCTCACAGCCTGTGAAGCAGAAAGGGTGGTCGTGGTGACCCCACCTGCACACGGTTTGTTTGTTTTTTTTTTTTTTGGATTTGAGGGCATCTTTGGGGATCCAGCACGTACAGCAGCCAGGCAGCAGCAGAACTGGACTAGGAAGGTCACAAATTCCCCTTGTGCAGAGTGGAGGGGCTGGTTTTTTCTCAATAATCCTTTTTGTCAAACAAAATCAGGCACTAGGGAAAGAGCAAAGGTCAGACTCTGAGAAGTCTCCTCTGCTGGCAGTAACCCTCCTGTCAGAGATGGGGATGTTGCTGGCTGGGAGGTTCTGCTCCACAGCTCCAGAAATCCTGGTCTGCACCAACAGCATCAGAAACAGCCCAGAGCTGTGCTCCCCATTAGCAGGGCCATTCCAGTGAGGGCAGAGCTGTGCACAGGGGGCTGCACAGCCCCGGGAATGCAGCTCCCACAGCCACAGGTGACAGCCCCAAGGCAGCCAGTGAGAGGAGCACATGTCATTGATGCCTCCTGCTGCTGGCAGCACTGCCCTCACAGTCCAGCACAGAGCCCACACTGCCCGTCCTGTGCCACTCCAACAAATCCTCCAGGAGCCTCATCTGAGCCCTGACCTGCTGCTCCAGGAGAGCACACAGACATCCCAGAGCCCCTCAGCCCCAACATCAGCCTCTGGCTTTGCAGCCAGCTGGAAGCAGAATTCCAGAATCACTGAGCTTGGAAGAGACTGCCAGGGCCATTGAGTCCAAGTTGTGCCTGATCCCCACCTCGTCCCCTGCCCAGAGCACTCAGTGCCACCTCCAGCCCTTCCTGGGCACCTCCAGGGATGGGAACTCAAAACCCCCCTGGGCAGCCCCTCCCAATCCCTGAGCCCCCTTTCCATGGGGAAATTCCTGCTGTGCCCACCCTGAGTCTGTAGGCAATTTCCTCTTGTCTTGTCCCTCATTCCCTGGGAGCAGAGCCTGACTCCAACCTGGCTCCTCCCTCCTGGAGAAGGTTCCCCTGAGCCTCCTTTTCTCCAGGCTGAGCCCCTTTCCCAGCTGCTCCTCACAGTTCCATACACTGCTGGGACTCTCCAGCCCCTTCCCAGCTCTGTTCCCTTCCCTGGACATGCTCCAGCCCCTCCATGTTTTTCTTGCCATGAGAGCTCAGAACTGGACACAAGACTGGAGGTCCCTCAGCAGTGCCAGCACAGGGGACAGGCACTGTCCTGCTCCTGCTGCCACCCCAGTGCTGATACAAAAACACCAATTATCTCCAAGAATAAGCAATACCAATAAGCTAATCCTTGTTTTCACCTAGGGATGATCTGAGGGAGCAGGATTGGTATTACAGCCTTAGAAACTGTCTGCAGGTTAACTCAGGGCAGGTTTCTGTCCAGCCAGCCTCACTGAGATGGCAAGGGGAGCACCAGCAGCACACTGTGCCATCCAGCACAAAGCACCAACAGAGCTCCCTCAGTGAGAGCAGGGCAGGGATGGGAACCCCCAGCACCTCCAGTTGAAGCAGGGCACAAAGCCCTGGTGGCACTCACAGCCTCTGAGGCTGGAGGAGAAGTTTCCTGGGCAACAGCAGCTCAGGGAATGAGCTCCAGCCAGCTGTGCACGGGGGCTGTGGGACTGGAGAGGCTCTCAGGACACAGAGTGCACTCACAGCGAGCTGAGATCCCCTTCACACACAATGTCCTTCCAATGGTGGCATCCAGGGCCGAGCCCCTGTGACAGGCTGAGTGATGTGCAGTGCCATAGACAAAGAGAAGGAAATGCAGCTGACCTGACCTGCAATTTCCCTCCTCTGAGCAAGAGGGTCCCCAGGTCTGTGAGGAGCACTCATGTTTGCTGGTGTGCTACAGACACCTTGGGAGCACCCTGTGGCCAGCTGTCCCTCCTGCTTGCCAACTGCACAGCTACACCAGCAGGAGAAAGAGGAGGCTTGGAGCTGAAATTCAGCCTATGCCTAGGACAGGAAACAGCTGCACGGCAAAGAGAGGATTATTGGGAGGCCACAGAGGATTACTGGGAGGCCACACTCTAATGCCCTTCCCCAGTCACTAGCTGGGTGTGCACAACCCTGTGCTTTCACACAGGGCAACCTGCACACACCATCACCCGAGGTCAATGCCCAGGATGATCCCAGCAGCTCTGCTCCTCCAGGCATCCTGTCCTCAGGAAAGCACCCCTGTGCCTCCAGTGGGTGTCCCAGCCCCACTCCAGTGAGAGCCCCAAGCCCTGCCAGAGGGTCCCACCTGGGCACAAAGCCCCAGCCAGGCAGGGCAGCCCAGGGAGCAGCAGTTGTTTTCCAGCCCCCTCACACCTCCAGGATCCCAGTGGAGAGGGTGTAGCTGCCACACAGACCATTCCATTCATGTCGCTTATGAAATGGCTTTACAAAAACATTTATTCTTCTTGCCTGCTCCTCATCATTTACTCCTACTAGGACTCTGCTCTGGCATGTTAAAGACACTCCTACACAAAGGGAAAAGTTGTGGGAACACCTTCTTGCTGCCTACAGAGAACCCACACAGCAAGGAAGCCACACTTTGAGGCTGGTAGGAATAAACTGGGCTGGCTGGGCCCAGCCTGAGCAGGGGCAGCAGGTCCTGCTCCAAACTTGAACCAGCCCACAGGAGGGAATTGTAACACGGGCACAGGGTGGCAGGGGCAGGATAACCATGGCACAAACACATGTTTACAGAGTTTGGCATCTACTGAGCACTCATGCAACCTTTGTAACCGCTGCTAACAAATAATAACAATAAATATAATAACCCCTCCAGGCTACCTGTGCAGCCATCAGCTCACATCAGCCCCTCGAGCAGCAGCTTGGCCATGACACCACCCAACACAGCTCCGACAGCCCTGCCAGGTGCCAGGAGCAGGACAGGGATGTGTCCAGCAGCAGGAGACAGCCCAGCAGTGCCTGGGCACGGTGGGGGCAGCTCCTGGCACCAGCAGCTTCACCAGCACTGCCACAGCTCCCCCAATGGCAAGGGAGGGGTTGTTGTGTGTTGGATAAAGCCAGAACCGCCCCTTCTACGCGGCCACAGCAACCCTGACCCTGCTGTTTATACAGCTCGCACAGTTTGACACTAAGCATCGTTTAGTCTATCATTTAAATTGACTTAATTAATTCATTCAGCAAGCTGCATTCACACAAAACGCTGCTCTCCAGAGGGCAGGAGCACAGCTTTGAGCTGGGGTGGTGTGAAGGCTGAGCAAGGCTGCCCTCACCCTCGTTAGCGGCCGTGGCACAGGGGCCACGCTCATTAGTGCTGCTGGCAGAAGGGGCCACGCTCCACCGGAGCTCAGCATGACCCCAATTCCATGAACTGCCTCCCCCAGACCCTCCACGCCAGAGACAGACTGCTGAGTCCAGCATGGGGAATCTTCTCTGCCAGCATGGAGTGTGCAGAAGCAGAGCGTGCCTCGGAGATCAGAGGCTGAATTTATCATTTATTATTTATAAGCAGCGCATCTCTCTGAATTTCTGGCAGCTGCTCTCACAGGGCTCTGCTCTGCCTGCACACCACATGACACTGACTCCTCAGAGCTCTGGGGTTGGCAGGGACCTCTGGGCCCACACCAGAGCACTGGTGCTGATTTGCTCCAATTTAGGACTTCAGGACTTGCCTGGAGATGAGAGTGCACAGGGACCATCAGGACAAACATTTTTCTAAAAGTTGTCACACTGCCTGACCTCCACCACATGAAACAGCTTTTCCCTTCCTCTTCGCCTCCTCACCACCCCGAATCCCAGCCAAAACACCTCTCATCCTACCCATACCTATTCCCTTCTCCCACTCCTTGCTGCAATTTCCCATGCACAGCACAGACAATAAGTGATGTTTTCTCCCCCCCTCAGATCTATCCTTTCCACCAGTTCCTATTTGCAAGGTGACACGTTGCCTCACACTATCCCAGGAGTCTCCCAGCATTCTGTGTTTTTATCCCCTCTGCTTTCCCAAGCTTGGAGAATCTAACAGGAAAGAAAGCACATGCTGCACTAACAAGGTCCCAGAGAATCCTGATTTCCCACTGCAGCTGGGCCCACGAATTGCCAAAGATTTAACTGGCTTGTTCCCAGCCTCTCTGGAAACAGCTTTTTGTATTTTCCAAGTTCCTGCTGTTCACCCATGGTTCTCATAGGGAATAACAACCTCTTTCCTCTGTCAGATGCCAGCTTCCCTATAAAGAAACTCAATTAAGAGGTTAAGAAACCATGAAAAAAAAATTCCTGCTCAGTGTTACAGAAATCCAGCGGTGATGGATCCAGTACACGACTCCCACAGCAGCAGCCACACCACACTGCCTGCCCAGCACAGCCATCCCTGCCCCTGGGTGAATCTCAGTCAGGAGCCCCAGCTCAGCCTGCAGGTTTCCTTCCCACGGGGATTGCCAAGCCAAGGAACCCCTGTCAGTCCCTGCAGAGCACTGGCACAGAGCTGCCCCAACAGTGGGCACGCAAAGGACTCCTCCAGCTGCCCTATTGATCTGCCAGGAGCCACGAGCTGTGAGCTTCATGAAAAATGCATTTTCTCACCTCTCCACAGAGCGTCAGTCGGTGGTGACAGCTCTGACTCCCTGTGACAAGCCAGGGGACCGGGAGCAGCAGGGAGCAGGATGGCACACGGGCAGCAAACGTGGGGCTCACCTGCTGCATGCCCTGGCTATGTGCACAGGAATAACATGGCATAGCAGCTTGTGGATTGAGCTCATGGAATGCCTGGCTGGATGTCCAGCCCTGGCTTGGCTCCCACATGCTTCCAGTTTTGTGGCAAGCTCCCAGATGAAAAGGCAGAGGCCACTGGGATCCACCTCGTGGGTCAAACCCAATCAGGAGCTGCCAGACTGGCAGCAAAACCTGGGATAAAGCCCTAACAAGCCAATCCCAAACCCACCCCTGAAGGGGAGGAAGGAGCTCTCTGGGGATGAACACAACCTGCTGCCACACAGGCTCCCTCAGGACCAGTCCTGGCTTTGTCCCCAGTCCCTGCATCAATCTGGACACATCAGTGCCCACGCTGGGGCTCAGCTGCTCCATTCCAACACTGACACCATGGTTACAGACACTGAGGTCAGCAGCAGTAGCTCCCTGTGCTTGGATCAAAGGCTTGATGCAAGTTTGCTTTTTTTCCGTCCCTGCACTGGTCCTTTCTCAGTGGTTGCAGAGGATGCCTTTGTTAAGCAATTAAATAAGCCCTGGGACAGGAATGAGCATGAAGGGAGAGCTGAGAGATTGCCAGTCCCACCATCCAGAAGTGAAGCTTGTGGTCATTGCCATTCCTCTATCCAGGCATTTCCCACCAAGACTGAAAAGCAACTCTTGCTCCCCCACCATCAAAGCTTCACCAGGACAAAGCCAAAGCAGAACAGCCAGCCACTGCAGGCAGCATTCCTTCAACAGGGTTTTTCCTAAGGAAATTTAAATTAAAACAAGCCCCAAGGCCTGCAAATGCACAGACACAGAAAGCAGAAAGAGAACATAGTTCCTTCCCTCTCATGTTGTTCATCTGCCACCCCTGCTTTGGGGAATGGTTTGTTGCCTTTTAGAGCTATTTTAGATGTTACTTGCAGTAATGTGTGGAGAAAACAGTTGAAATGTGATGGTGCAGCATTCTTTTTAATTAAACAATCCCTCAGGCACCACGGAATGGCTCCAGTCAATCCCAGGACACTGCAGGTCTGCCTCCTCGGGGGGAGATGCTGGCCCCACTCCTCCAGCACAGCAGAAGGTCTCCCAGGCCCCTCTGGAGCTCCCCTATCAGATGGCCCAGATCTTCTGCAGGCTTTGTCCTTCCTGCTGCCATCCTGGCTTTTTGCCCTGTCAGCCTCTGCTAAGCAGAGCTTTGGTCCTCCAAGCAACTCCTGGTTCAGGGACCTTCTTTCCTTCTGCTGCCCAAACACGAAGGACATGCAGCTGGAGCTCCCCATCACCTCACCTTCAGATGGGAAGGCTTTGATGTGGTACAGAGTGCCTGCACCTGAGATTCCTCAGGTCTCTTCAAACAGCAGCAGAGCCACAGCTTGTGATCCGTGCAAAAGAGCATTTTTCTTTGGGAATGGAAGTCACGCCAGCGTTCATCTCCACCTTGTCATGGCAGAACAAGCTGCATCGGTGCTTCAAAGAGCTCCTCAGCCTTAAATCCTTATAAAACGTTGACTAAGTGGAGAACCTGTCTCTGAACATCTCATAAATCCCAGCAGAGGTTATGAAACAGCTTTCCTGTGACTGCCTGCACTGCCATGGGACCCTGCACATGCAACTGGAACCGCAGCACCATGGGCTCCCCTCACAAGGAACGCTCTGCTGCCCCAGAGGAGATCTGCATTCACGGCTTGTGGAGAGAGAACTAAAGAGCCAGTAAAGCTCCCAGGTGCCTCCTGGGCTCCATGACCAGGCTCCCTGCTCCTCAGAGCCGTGGGGTTCACTCAGCAGAACTTCAGCTCCATCCCCATTGCCCCTCAGCCACAGCACTCCTAAACCTGCTCTGAGGAAGAACAGAGACGTGTTCTGAGTGGGTTTCCTCCACAATTTTCTCTTCTAAGGGACAATTACTCTGTTTGTAACCTCAGTACCTTCCAGTGAAAGCACTGTTTCTCATCTGGAGCTCAGACCAACAGCAGGAGATCCAGACACTCAAAAGGAAAATCCTTTTGGTGAGACACCCTATAAAGAGCCATTTCATGGACTGGCATATCTCAGTATTGAGCAGCACTGCTCCACAGAGGCTTCTTCCTTTGACAGTCCTGGCTGTCACTGTACCTGCTGGCTCTGCAAACACCCAAGCAGCAGCCAAAGGACACAGGGACTCTCACTCCCATGTCTTGGTGTTTGCTGTGAGGTGATTGGCAAAGCCAAGAGCTCGAAATCTGCTGTCAGAGCGAGCAGCAGGCTGTTCCCTCACACACCCTCAGCTCTGATCCAAGAGGCACCTGCACCACCTTCCTCTCTGCTGTGAGACACCAGAACATCCTGAGCAGCTGCCTGTGCATCCTGGTGGTGCCATAGCAGGTGGGACATGGCACATCCACCACAGGTTTGCCACACCACGTCTGTACATGTCTGAGCTTCTCCCACGATAACTGCAGCTCTCAGCTGTCCCCTCCTGCACACAGGTTTTCTACCCAGCCGTTCTGCAGAGCTCCTCAATCAGCTGCCATCTAAATAAAGCTGCTCTGTGAATCCAGGCTGTTTCAGTGACAGCCTCCACAGTGACTTCCAGTGACCACACACGTCACACGTCAAGACAAGTTTTAGCACTGACCCCAATGAGGGAGTGAGAAATTTCCACGCACCCAGAGGCAGGCAGGGGCGGTTCCTCATATGTCAAAGGGAACAGCAGTGGGAATAGGCCACATGTTTTCTGAGGCAAGGACCCTGACAAATGGCACATTTATTGTGCTATTCAGGAAGAAACAATAACTACAGTGGCCTCCAGTCTCCAGCTCTTTTAAGTCTGTACTTAAAGAAAGAGCAAAAAAAGACCAAAGCAAACAAGGCTTCCACAAAACCCTCTGAACAGGCTTTTAGCTGCTGGACAAAAGCATGGCAGCAGGAACTGCTCTGCATTGTCCCATCTCGTTCCTGTTTCGTAACAGCCCCTGCACTGCAGGCAAAGCACAGCAGCAGCAAAGCCCTGCTTGGGTGCTGGAGCTGCCCTGACTCCAGCTCCTGCCTTGCCACTGTGCTCCAGGTGTGCTCCAGGAGTGCTCCAGGTGTGCTCCAGGTGTGCCCGGCTGCCCTGGCACGTGCTGCCTGCTGGGCTTGTTCATCCCAGGGCAAGGAGCAGGGAGCCAGTCTGGGCACCCATGATGCCATGAGGATTTTTTGCCATTCTTTTATGTACCTTTTATGTATTCTCAGTGCCCCTAACTGTGGGATCTCAGCCCCTCAGGACTGAGGTGCAGAGTGACCGAGACCACCCCTGGGGGGCTCAGGAGTCCTGGAATGTTGCCAGAAGTGTCTGGCGGCTTGACTTTGATCCTACACAGGAGACGACATCTGTATGAGGATAGGAGGATTTCACTGGGGTGAATGGTGAAGAGATAAGTTAGTTAGAGTGAAATACAGGGTTTAAGATTTCTGTACAGGGGGGGTCTAAAGAAGTAAGATGGAGGAATTGGGGCGTGTCCTGTTCTTCTTCATCTTCTTCTTCTTCTTGGCCTCCATCTTCTGTGGTGATGTTGGCACTTTGGGATTGGTTATTACTAAAAGTGCACTGGTTAATAAGGATAGAAGGTATTGGGGAAAAATTATAAATATTGTATACGTAACTTCGAGTATAAAGATAGGTGACTGCCCCAGGGGCTCTCAGTGTGTGCTTATGGCTGACTGCTGAGCAGAACTCTGTCAGGCAGAGGGAAAATCTTTTAGATAAACAATTAATAAACACCGAGACCGAGAAAAGATCTGAAGTCCCTTCTCGTCCTTTGAAGCGCGGGCTGTCCAAGGCCACCCCAGGCCTTTCCAGGCCATCTAAACAGCCGAGAATCCGGCACCTAACATGCACACTTGTAATTCCTTATGTCTGATCACTTACCATAAGCCTGGCATTCTGCTAGGTCAGAAAACCAAATACCCAAAAGGCCTCTCAGCTGGAGGCCAGAAAGCCCTACGCTATCTTGAGAAACCAAGATCCCCTCTAAAATACATCCTGTAAACTAAAATTAAGCCCATCTAGTGAGAAATACTTTGAAATAGGAAGATATCAGGCTATTCCTTCAAGCCTCTCATTGAGGCATCTTTTTTAAATATGCTAATTTGCAAGGTCTATAAATTGTATACCATGTGTGTGCATTTCAGCACATTCCACCTTGGTGAAGTGGTGCACCATAAAGATCTTTATTAAATACCAAGATAAAAACCCTTTATCCCCTAACTGTGTCTGGCTCCTCATTTTAAGACCAAGGAAAAGGCATCACCTGGTGGGTTCTGTGTGCCCAAGGGCATAGAACAGCAGCACCCAGGGCTCCATGCACAGCTCCAGGATGATCTCCTGGGAACACATTCCCAGCACACATAACTCTCTGTCTAATCAGGCACTCAGCCCTGTTTTGGAGGAGATTTACAGAGAGGGGTTTTTTCTCTTGGAAGCAATAATAGATGGACAGCAGGAAAGGGAAGAAATTAATGAACAAGTAATCATTCCCAAAGTTGCAAATAGGAGCAATTCCTCACTCTGAGACAACTCTGGAAAACAAGATTAAAATGCTTAGGGGACATATTCTGAAAACTGCAGGTAATAGAACAGATAAAATGTATTTACACTATCTCACAGGGGACATGTACTTTTTATTCTGCTGACGAATGTAATATTCTGCTGCTCATTGCAGAGCTAAAAGGGTGTCCTAAAAAAAGGAACTTAACAAAGTGTTTTTAGTGGCAACTGGGTCTGATTCCAGAGCACAGGCTCTCCTCTGTCCCGCCATGGGAGCCACAACCAGCACCTGCAGACACACCCAGCACACAAACACCATTAATTATCCATGCCAGCAGCACCATTACCAAGCAGCAGAAAGGAGGCTGGGATGGCAGGGGGGGTCACAGCAACGCCCTCTGCACTGATGTTTCCTAAGAGGAGGAGGCAGGGCTGCCTTCCTCCACTTCCCAGCGCCCGCAGAGCCGCGGCTGCCAGCGAACAGACTGTGCCTCAAGTAGCCGCCAGCAGAAACAATTTGTCATGTGTCAGATCAAATAAACTCTTATGAGGCCACTGTGCTCCCTGAAGCAGACGGCTGCCAAACTCCAGAGGAGAAATCCAAGGAAGAGAGCCGGCCGTGTCAGCCCCGAGTGCTTGAGGAGCCCAGCACACTCCTTGTTGTGAGACTGCAGATCCCGTGCAGCACCCCACACCAGGCAGACACCAGCAGCTCCCATCAGGAACAAGGGTTTGGTGTTTAAATTAGCACTCCACATAGTCCGGAAACTCCACATTCCTCATCCAGTGGCACAGCACATCGCTCATCCCAGGGAGGCCTGAGGAAGGCTGGTATCTGCTGGGTGTCTGGAATGGGCTGCAATGGATTATCACTTGTCTGAGCAAGTGCTTCTCCCCTCCCAGCCAGCACATGCTCTCCTGCTACAATAATTCCCTCAAAACTGCATTACAGATTACTACTTTTTCATTTTAAATAGACTTATTTTTGTTCACTCCCAAGCACCATTGCAGTTCCCCATGCATTGGGCTTGTGCCCTTGTGCTGAGGCCCCTTGCAGGTCCTGTTTGCTGCATAGTCCTGCAAGAGCCACTAAAGCACAGGGCCCAGGCATGTCCTTGTCTGTGATCCTGCTGGGCAGAACAAACCCCTGAAGTTGCTGTGGGCACTTCTGCAAGAATAAATTATGCCAGCAGTACTGTGAGGATCTCAAATCACTCACCTGCTCGTGCAAAGACCAGGCTCAAGCACTCCCTGGTCTGCACAGAGGGCACATCCCTCAGCCCAGGGCTCAGCCACTGGCTCCAGAGGATCCAGTGTGCTCCATCTGGGAGCAGCCACCTGAGCCCTGCCACAGCCCGGAAAGCCTCTCCTTCTATAGATGATGGATAACGGCTCCATAAAAGTGAGTCTGCAAGAGACCTGAAGTTCCTAGTTGGAAGGAGATTAGTTTATGGCACAGTGAGAGCAGCCACAGGCAGAAAGGCAGGAGATGCCAAGGAAGGACAGGAGAAGCTGGACGTGTTGCCTCAAGTCACCAGAAATCAACATCCTGCCCCAAACCCCAGCAACAGGACCTTGACACTGCCTATCAACAAAATGAAGTGAGCAAATGGGAAATCTGGCAGCCTAAAGCAAAGAACAAGGGAAGAACAAGGATTCAGGCATGGGGCATTCCCCCAGCATTAGCAGGGCCAGTACAAACCTCAGCTGTGAGGGGTTTTTCCAGTTTATTTAAACAGCATCCGGTGCCTGATGACGAGTTCCATTTATACCCCTTCTATCTGTACCAGGACTCCTCTCCAGCCACAGGGACTGGCAGAAGCACAGGACCCCATCCATTGCTCCAGGAGCCTCTCACCCAGCTCAGAACACAACCCTCAGCCGGCCCAGGCACCAGGAGAGCTGCAAAGGACTCACAGTGCTGCTTCCAGCAAGGAGCAAACAACACAGGCTGTGCCTGGAACACGGCAAGGGTTACACTGAGATCCCAGGGAGGAGGAGGAGGTTACAGCCTCCAGTCTGTCATTTCCAGCCATGCTTTTCAGGCAGGTACAGCTGCACAGACATCAGGAGTCAGGTTCCCACAGATTCCCAGCCTTTGCACGCTCCAGTTTCCAGCCAGCAGCTCTCTGGACTGTGACCCAGCCCAGCTCAGCGGTGGAAAGCAGTGCCAGCTCCAGGCACAGCCCTTGCCCCCAGCCTTTGAAGGCAGGTTAAGCAGGCAAAGCCTTAGGCATCAACCCAGGACATGACTTGAACTCACATCTCTGAATGGAGACTCTGCCTCTGAAAAATTAATGCTTTGTTCAACTCTCTGCCTTTGAGAGATTTCTGAGAGAATCAAAGGGCTGGAGTGCAGTGGGAGTCACACTCACATCGGGTTCCTCAGCAAACTCTGGTTCTGTTCCTGAACAATGGTAATTTCTCCAGACGCCTGGAGAAACCAAATCTGCCTCAGCCAGCCCATCTCACTCTGCTCCTCAAATCTGAACAAAGGAGCCCATTAACAGCACCCGTGACAAATTTCTTTACCCAAGAACACGTGTCCAAGTGCCACGCTGTGAGCACTCAGATGGTTCCCAGAAACCTCCTGCTGACGTGGAACACTCTGCCCGAGCTTCCCCACATACACTCTGTACTTGATTACCCCACGCTTGCTGGGAGAAGAGGAACAAAATGCACTCCAGAGCCACTTACTGATTCCTGATTTGAGTACAACCATGGCAGCAACACCATTTTTCCCTCCCTCTCCAAGGCTGGCACATGCCATGTCCAGTTCCTAGAGACAGGAACCTCACACCCAGCCCTTCTGTTCTGTCATCCTCAGGAGGGCCCATCTGGAGGAGCCGTCACACACTAGGTACCAACACAGTATACAAAACTACATGCAGAACTTGCAGAAGCACTTAGATCACCCACGGCTCCTGCTGGAAATTTTCCACAGTGTAAGAGTTTACTTTGTGGGCAGCAAGAGAGCAAGAAAATTAATTAAGGCAGAGTAAGAAGAAACAACTCCTCCTGAAGTGAGTTAAATACACTAAAGCAGCAGTTGTGAGCAGGCCAAGTCCATTTCAAGGGCTACACATTTTCACTTCCACAGTCTTGAAAAGGAAAATGAAGAGACTTCGTTCTGTATGCATATTGTCCACCATTTGTTATTGTCTGTCCATTGATGCTCAGTTGAAAAACAAAATTTAATTAAACCCCACAGTACTGCATTGCCTGCCTTTGAAATACGCCTGCATTAGTGGATCATTACAGTAAATGAAATACAGCTTCATATCGGATTTTTCAAATAACGTCCTAAAACTGTTACAAATTAAATAATACTCCTGCAGAGAGAAATTAAGAGACAGTGTTTTTAGCAAGGGCAAAGAGATGTTTACAGATGAAGTCTGGAATAAGACGTGGAGGCAATGAGGCAGAGTTGCCACAGAGCCCTTCCAGACCTTGTTGGGAGGGTTCTGTGTACCAGAAACTAGAAAGGAAAGAGTGTGCCAGGGGCAGGCACACAGAAACAGCAGTGTCCCCAACCCCCCAAGAATGTCTGCATGACCAGAACAGGGTTTTGGGGTGTGCTCAACCCAGAGAGGTGTTTCTGCATGGGGCAGAACTCACTGCAGCCACACACCCTCCACGTCCTCCCCAAACCCGGCCAAAGCAGCAGCAGCCATGGGAGGTGAAGCCTTGAAACCACTCAAAGCATTGAAAGCCTGGACACTCAGTGGGCAAGGAAAGGGATCCAGGAAGGTGCTGTTGTGGCAGGATGACAAATACCTGCACAGGGAGGAGAAAAGCAACAGGAGATTTGTTATCTCGGGGTAAGTAAAAGCACAAGTGGGTCAGTGGGTCAGCATTGGGCACAGCAGCAATGCCTGATGTGGAACACAGCAAAGCAGGTGAATATTGTATGAGCCTTACAGCTCTGGCTTCAAGAGATCTTCTCCTTAACAGCACCTGAGCTGATGCCAAGTGTTCTTTGACGATTTATTTACTCCAAGAAATCATTTTCTCTAAATAAGAGGAGCCCGTTACCGCATCCTTCTTCACGTGAGCCTGGAAAAGGCTGCGCCCTGCAGCTCCTGTGGCCTCATCTCCATGGTGATGCACCAACACACACACACACACACTGACTCCAGCAAGAAGGCAAACCTCCCCAAAGGAAAGGCTGAACCTCCCAAAAGGAGAGGCTGAACCTGCCCAAGGGAGAGGCTGAACGTGCCCAAAGGAGAGGCTGAACGTGCCCAAAGCAAAGGCTGAACGTGCCCAAAGCAAAGGCTGAACTTGCCCAAAGGAAAGGCTGAACCTGCCCAAGGGAGAGGCTGAACCTGCCCAAGGGAGAGGCTGAACCTGTCCAAAGGAAAGGCTGAACCTGCCCAAGGGAAAGGCTGAACGTGCCCAAAGGAAAGGCTGAACGTGCCCAAGGGAAAGGCTGAACGTGCCCAAGGGAAAGGCTGCAGGTGGCAGAGCTCTCAGCAGCACCAGGCCTGGCACAAGGTGTGCTGCAGGTGTTGGCAGGCAGGGCTTCCCTGAGAAGCAGAGCAGGTCAGCCTATCAACAGGCTGGAAATAAAGAAAACCTAGCAAGGGCACCTCTGGATCCATTTTATAGGAAAACAGCACATTTCCAGCTGCTGTCCATGCCAGGGAGCAGCAACTGAGAGACAAGTTCCTGTAGCTCTCATCAGCCTGTGAATCAATTATTTATAGGAAGAAGGTTCAGCATATAATCATTGAAAGCTGTCAACTTCCAGCCCACACAGAGCTTCCTCTGTGGAAAGGCTGCTGGTCTGTGAGCCAGGGACTCCTCACCCCTCATGTCACAGGATTAAATGAGCAGCTGTGACACGAGGGGATCCATTACACTACAGCCACAATGAGCACTGGCACCCCAAGGCACTAACAGCACTCAGCAACATCGGGCAAAAACCACAGGAACACAGCAAATGCAGCCCAGCATCCTTCCTAAAGGAAAAATAGTGGTGAAAGGGCATTGGGAGTGATGTAACAGGGCTGGCACATGGAGCAGCTGGGGAAGGAGACTCCGGCAAGGCTCTGTGGGGCCAGCCTGTCGAAGGCAAGGCAAGCACAGCACTCAAGCACCAGCCCAGTGCTCTCCTATCCCCACAGCAAAGCCTCTGTAGGGATCAACAACTCTCAGCCACTCACCTGCACACCCCCAATGCTCTCCATCAGGAGACTCTGGCTTTGTGCTTCCCAGGCTGTGGCAAAGCCACCCCTAATGGTTAAGAGCAGCACAAGCAGCTTGCAGAGAGGATGGAGATTGCTGAGGCTCTGCAGCTTCCGAGGGTGGGAGCAATCCTCGAGTGCCACAATCATCAGGCTGTGGGAGCACGCCAGGAGCAGGGCACACAGAGGCTGAAAACGAGCAGGCTTCACACTCCCAGGTACTGCAGGAAACGTGCTCATCCTCAGCTCACCAGCACTCTTTGAGCACAGCCAGAATGAGGTCTGAACATTAAAAACACACCAGAGTGCTGCTCCCAGTCTGCTGGAGGAAATAGAGGGAGGGGGATGTCTGATGGGGAGGAGAGGGCGCAGCACAGGCACCTCTGGAAGAGCCCTGCCTCTGCACTTCAAGGTTAAACACCTCCTTTGCACTCATCTCTGAATCTGCCTCTCTTTAAAGCTGCACCAGGTAATTAGAATCATTATAACTATTATTAGACCATAATATTATTATAGCATTTTTGCTACACTTGATATCTGTTGACTGATAGATATAACTGGTACATAAGAAATAACTGTGCAGAGATTTCTTGAAAATGAGCACCAACATGGAAGACATTAAAGCATTCTGCATTCAAAAAGTTAATTTTATGGAAGGACGCTTGAAATAAAAATTCTAAAATTAGGTTAAACCTTTAAAACCTGCCGTTAAAGGAATTATTTGGGCTTTAAGTAGGCAACCATTTAAAAAATCCTGACTTTTATTTAGATGCTGGAAGAAATATATGTGGCTTGGTATCTCCTTCAGATCAACATATGCATCTTTTTCCCATCTACTCCAGAGCTTTCTAAATCATCCTTCCATCTTCCTTTCCCTCTCTCTGCAGCAGGCACTTGAATTATTTGGGCAGAGTCTGACTGCACAGGAAACCAGTATAATCAGGGCTCTTACAACCTGCTGTCTGCAAATCCTATAGAATTGTCAGCAAACAGACATCCAGAATAAAATACAGCTTCCTGCAGCCCATGAAGCCCAAAGGGCTTTGCAAACTAGACTTGGGATGCAATTTATCCACCACTGAGATTCAGCTGTAATCCAGAGTGGAACACAACCTTTCCATCCATATTTAACTACAGCACACAGCCCCCTGGAGAAAAGTGAGGAAGAATCCAACAGAAGCCATAGGAAGGTTTTAGGGAGACTGAATTTTCTGCCCTGGAACTGAAATTAGGTCAGGGCATCCACCAAGTTGGACACAATGATGCTTGTAGGTGCCTTCCAACTCAGAATATTCCATGATTCCATGACTCTACCATCAGCCACAGACCAATAGAAAGAGGGCACAGCATCTCCATCCTGTTGATGGTGTCCCTGAAGCACAGCTGGATTGAACAGCTGGGTACCACAAGTTACCAGCCTGGAGAGGAGGAAGACATGAACACCCTGTGTTGTCCTTAAATTCCGTGGGGCCCAAATTTCACCCCACAGTTACACCCATGTGCAAAGAAAGATGGAATAGCACTTCAGAAAAGGACCAATTCTTGAACCTCAGGCATCTGAGCCCAGCAGCTCAGTACTCACAGAACTCAGGGAGGGTAGAGCTAGGCAGAGATGTTTGCTCCAGTGAAATCTATTTCAGCTCTTCCTTAAGCAGTTGGCACTGAGGTGACAGCAGAGGCCTGGTGCAGTGAGGTGTCCTGCAACCACATCCACCATGACACACTATTTAGGAATAAAAATGAGCGTCATTAATTTCTCCAGAGCAGGTAGTTTTATCTTTTCCAGAGAAGAGCAACCACACAAGGAACTTGGAATTGCTTGAGGAGAAAAATGCATTTTTGCTATCTTAGCCACATACACACAAGCCCAACTCTCACTGAGGAGAGACTTATAGAGAGAAAAGGGGAGCAGGAGATGCTGGACACAACTTCCCCCATGCACAGCCCACTGCTGAGGCAGCTCTGAACGGGAAGCAGGGCTGAGGATTGTCTCAGTTGTGACAGCCCCAGCAAGCATCAGCAAGAAGCCCCAGATGAACAAAGTTCCTGAAAGCTCTTAAAAATCACCTCAGCCTTCAGAAGGAGAGCACAACACAATCCTCCCCTACAGAGACCTGCCCATCACACCTCTCACCAGCACAAAGCAGGTTTTTCACTCTATCCATCTGATGCTTTCAATAGCCAGAGGAGCTGGGTCTGGAAAAGCTCACCTTCATGAGGCCCAGTGCTCATTAATAAGAAAAAAAAAGACCAACCAAAGCAACTCAACCCCACACACTTGAGGGGTAGCCATCAGCAATTTCCTGTCACCACAAGAGAAATCCTTGTGTATGAGCCCCGGGAGCTCAGCCCAGGTCTGCTTCTGTTCAACCTTTCCATTAATAGTTTGAACAAAGAAGAGAAAGCACTTTTATAAAACCTGAAAGGATGCCCAGGAGTTAAGAGATGGAGGCACTCTGGAGGTCATGACTGGAATTGCTAAACTGAAGAAAAGTTCCCAAAACACCAACAAATCAATAGAAAGAAAAGCAAGGAAAACAATACAAAGAAGTGTATTTGGAAACAGCACAAACAGAGATCAAGCACACAAACAGAGTCCAGGGGAAAGTTCTCCAGACAGAGGGAACCTGGGGAAAACTGGGGACCAGACTAAATGTGCCAGCACTGTGACACCACAGCTCCAAAGAGCTGAACTCCCCTCTGTGATCCAGAAACATAAAATACCCAGTTCTGGGCTCTGTGCTGGTATCAGCTCTGAGGTACACACAGACCAGAGGGTCTGGGCAGCCAGCAGAGCAGTCAGCAGTATAAAACATGCTGCCCTATACCAGCTGTGGAGGGGTTTCTCCATCCCTGCTCCCTCCAGGGCCAGTCCCAGCTCTCAGATTTTAACAGGGTTTACTCACAAGGAAAACCAGCCACAGGACTCCCCACTCTGTGAAGGCAAGACACAAACTGGCTGCTCAGTTTGCTGCAAGGACAAGTTAGATGGGCTGTCAGGCTCTGAGAGTGGGATTCCATCAAGGCCCAGAGGGAACTGGGCCCTGTCCAGATCTGCACTACCATCTACCACTGCCCAGCCTAGAGCCAAGCATCTCTCCCCTGGCTCAGGACAGGGGCAGGGACAAAGAGGCTGTTCCAGCCCTGTATTTCCTTTTCGCATCCTCCATCTGGCTACTCCTGCAGCAGTGACAAAGCCAAATGAACAGCCTTCTCTTCCCCAAAATACAACAGAACTCCTCATCCTGCTGAGGGGCACCCACACAACACAGAGCCAGCACTGCTGTGACCGTTTCCATTCACGCCTTCCTTATCCCTCACTAACAGAGCTCATCAAACTTCATTTGCCACCTGCTGCTGCAGCAGAGAAGCCAGCAGGGAATGGGATGCTGCCCTGGGGGAGGGCACGGTTTCCTAGCTTCCCTCCTCCCCTTCCACCCCACTGACCTCTGCAATGCCTGAAGCCCACAGGGGCCATCACCCAGCCCTGCCCACCCCAGACACCTTAATTTGAGGGGACAGTTGTTAAAAGCCATTGCCACAAGGTGTTACAAAGCAGGTGACACCAGAACACAGCTGCACCAAACCCAACCAGCAGCTTGGGAGAAACCCAGCGAGGGGGCAAAAGCTACAAATCTCATGCAAAAGCAGGGCTTAGCTCTCAGGAACGTTTCACATTTCCCAAAGACTCAGAGGGATTTGGGGTTTTGCTGAGCTGCCTCGTGAACCACAGCCAGAATGGATCTCACGGTGAGCAGGCGCCGTCTCCCTTGGCAGGGCTGCTTCCCAGAGATCCCCAGCCTTGTGTCACTTCCCACTGCAGGTGCTAAGAATATCTGCGTGCTCATAAAAAATAGCAACCAGCTATTGAGAACTTATCAACAAAGTGCTCCACAAATCTTAATTAAAGCTGATTCACCTCCCCCACGAGCCCGAGTGGAGCATTATTTCTCAGAGGAGAACACTGGGTGTAAGAGCTGAGGTGGGTTACAAAAGCCACAGAGGGAGTCAGTAGCACAGAGGATTAGCACATGGAAAGGCTGACTATTATCCCTAAATTTATCCAAATAATCCACTGCCTCACAAATTCTCAAGGTATGGCTGCTGTGCATTCAACCCCATCTGCTCAACCCAAGCAGAAGCAGAGACAGCTGTGGGGGTGCTGGAGTTTGCCAGGTGTTTTATTGCTCAGGCTAAAGGAATTCTCCACTGTAAAAATGAAGAAGGTGGCGGCAGTAGCACCAGCCCTGCTCTTGTGCTGCTTCAGGACACAGGGACAACACTGTGGGTTCAAAGGCTGTTCTGACAGTTCACCAGGAATTGTTTCCAGCTGATTTCTTACCAAGAATCATATTTGTATCCTTTCAAATTTAGTAAATACATGGTCACACAGACAGCAGCCTCCAGGAACTTGCAACACTGCTCTCCCACCTCTGGTAGCTGGACTCCTACACTGAAGTTTCTGGGACAGCATTTTGGATACTTCCACCACAGAAATACCCTAGAGGCTGCTGAAAAACTAAGTGGATCAGGCTGGGTCATTTTAAGGCAGGATTAGGGGAAAGAAAAGACAGAAACTTAGAAGAGCATCCCTTAACAGTGCTACTCCCAGAGAACAAATGAATTCAAATGATCACAGGGAGCAGGAGCACTGCGGCAGCACGTTGGGTAAATGACAGGGCATGTCACCATCTTCTAACATCCTCTGGACACTTATCTGCACTTAAAAGGCTCCTGCCAGGCTGTGCACGGACCAGCCTCTTCCACAGACAGCTCCACCACAGAAATGCCTCTGCTGATCACCCTCCTTTGGCAGGCACACTGAGCAGCACCAGCGCAGGCAGCTCTGCCTCTGCGCTGCACTCAGACAGGGTTAGTTCTAGCAAAGAAACACTGCAGAATAAATAACTTAAGAAATTGTGTCTATAGAGCTTGGTGTAAATCCAGACCCTCCTGAAGGTGGGCAGCATCAGAGCTCTGTCAAAGGTCACTGCTAATGCAAGTGTTAGTCAACCACTGAACTTAAACATTTTACGGCAACATTCCAAACAGTGTTGATATACAAAATCCCATTTGCTCAGCGTTCTCCTTCCTGGCCTTGTGGAATGCATCGTTTCACCATTCTCCTGCCAGAAAACCATATGCGGGCTTGTACCAAAACAATTAAACCAGTTTTAAAATTCAGACCTCGTGTTACAGAGAGCACACCCTGAAGAAACATCCATTTTAATATCCCAGAGCTACTTCAATTTTTCCAGCACGTTTTTATTCCACAGCAGCCTGGGCACACAGTAGGCCAGAGGTCACGCAGCTTCGTGCTCCAGGCAGGATCCAAACTGTGCCCGTTGGGGGAAACTCACGTGTAAGATTTTTGTTTAAAAGCCCTGAGTGTAAGGGTCCCCTGCCCTGCTCCGACCGTGTGCCTAAGTGCCCCTCACAGGGCATGCATTTGCTACAGCACTCCAGCCGCACAGGCTGCCCGTCCTGCCGGGCCTGCCGAGCCTCCGGGGCCGCACACACAGCGTCCCCAACGGCCCGGCCACAGCCAATGAGGGGAACCGGGCCGGCGGGCAGCCTCCACCCGGCAAGGCCTTACCGCCGGGTGCGCTCGCGCGAGGGCAAAGCAGGGAGGCAGCAGTGGGTACCCCCGGGCCGGGACCAGGGCTCCGTCCCGAATCGCAGATCCCCAACCCGGAGCTACACCCCGGCCCTCACGGGCCGCCAGCACCACCGCCCCCTGCTACCCCCCCACCCCGACTCACCGCTCCGCACTGCGCACGCGCCGCCCGGCCCCAGCCGCCCCGCCCCGGCCCCGCTCTAGCCAATTAACGCCGTCCTTGCACGAGCTCCTGCCATTGGCCCCGCCCCTGGCCCCGCCCTACTCACTCAGCACGGCCCCACTCTTGGCCACACCCCCTGACCCGTGCCTGTCTGTCAGCACCGCCCTTGTTCCCGCCCCCTGGTCCTGGCCCCTCCCCCTGATCCTGGCCCCGCCTGTGCCCTGTGAGGCGGCGGTGGCAGCGCTGTCTTGGCCCCGCCGTGTCCCGGACTAGATTCGCTGGGCTGAGCCTGAGCCTGAGCCTGAGCCTGAGCCGTGTCCCGGGCCGATCTGAGCCATGTCCCGGGCTGAGCCTGAGCCGTGTCCCGGGCCGATCTGAGCCACGTCCTGGGCTGAGCCTGAGCCGTGTCCCGGGCTGAGCCTGAGCCGTGTCTCGGGCCGTTCTGAGCCGTGTCCCGGGCCGATCTGAGCCATGTCCCGGGCTGAGCCTGAGCCTGAGCCGTGTCCCGGGCCGATCTGAGCCGTGTCCCGGGCTGGGTTAGCCGGGCTGAGCCGTGTCCGCTGCCCTGGGCTGCGGGAGCCTCCCTGGCTGTGGGAACGGCGTGTCCCGGGCAGCATCGCCATCCTGGAGGATCTGTCCCTCAGGAGTGAATGCCTGCTTTGGCGCGCCTCTGTGCATCGTGTTAGGTTGGACTAATGGAGGAATTTCTCCGTGGAAAGGGTGGTCCGGCCTTGGCAGGGGCTGCCCAGGGAGGTGTTGGAGTCTCCCCCCTGCACATGTCCAAGGAAGGGCTGGAGGTGGCACCCAGTGCTCTGGGCTGGTGACAAGGTGGGAATATCTGGGATGGATGCCTGGGATCAGGAGGGAATATTTGCAATGATCTGGAGATATTGGCTTTACACATCACATCATCCCTGCCACAGGCTGCTTCAGCACCCCCTTTATTTTTCACAGGTTTTGAGGAAGGTAGTGAGGTTTCAGGTAAACACAAGGGTGTAAATTCTCAGTCTTGGCACCCCTGGTTGATGCTGAAATGAGGTGAGAAAGTCAGAGAAGGCACAGGGAGCTCACTGGTCCCCTCACCTCATTCACTCAAAGCACTCTGCTGATTAAAATCATGCCAAAGCATTTCCCACCCCTCTCCCAACTGCAACTGAGTGATGGCATTGCAGAGATGATGGAAAATCAGCCACGAGCTGTGCAGCCCTCCCTGGTGAGGGCTGGGCTGTGGCTGAGGAACAGGCCATGGGGTCCACTGCACAGCAGCCAAAACCAACGTGCCAGCCCCAAAATTAAACCTGCAATGCTTAATCATCTAGTGAAAGATGCTCAGTGACATCAGGGGACCTGTCCCTGGGCCACTGTCCCCACGGCTCTGCTCACCCATGCTGTGTTTGACTGCTGGCACCCACAGAGATCCTGGAGGCAGGAGATTGACTGTAAGCAAATCTCAGCTCTCCTTGCCAGTAATTGAATATTTTCAATCTTTCCAGGTTGGTTGTAAACATCTCAAAAACATAATCTGGAATCAAATCCCTCAAAGCCTGTCAGGAGTGCACCAGAGCTTTATAGATGTTTATGATTTTTGTTGAGGTTTATAGTTTCTCAGGCAGCTACGTGATTGCTGCCTGGGTGTAACTCCTGGCTTTTGGATGGGGGAAGTACTGCTGTACTTCATCCTCTTCCTCCTCCTTTTGGGCTCCACACACCAAGCCAAGGCTGGCAGCCAGGCAGGACTGGTCTCTCTGCTTGCAGCCCAGGAGCCAAATGTCAGCTGGGGCACTGAGAAGGGGATTTTCCCCCTGCTTGTCTCAGGCTGCTGCACACCAGGCACTTTGGGAAGCCTCACTGAGATGCTCAGTCCATCCAGAGAGGAGCACTGCTGCATCCCTGGGCAATCCCAACCAAATCCCACATCTGAAACTGCTCCCACATCTAAGAGATAAGAAAATACACTCTGCATGTATTACCTTCTGCATCTGGAGTTCCTCTCTCTGGTCTGATGGGATGAAGGGCTTTTTCAAAAGGTATTAGAGAAGATGGGTGTGAGAGAGTAATTTGGGACTGGGAGTAATTTTTCATCAGTATACTTAAAGACAATCACAGCACTAGGAGGGAGGCCTAATTGTGGAGTTGTGTAATTAGTTTTTATGTCACTGCAATTATTCTGTTGGCTACATATAAAGAACATGGGAAAATGCAGCACTTAATTTTAAATCAAGACTTGATTCTCTTTTAGTAGGTAATTGATGTTGATCACATCACTTAGCAGCAACTATAAAATGTGCTATTTAGATTGCAAAAGGATGGAGAAAAGGACTGAGCAGATAGGTAATTGATGAATCGCGGGCAGCGTTGGTGGGAGGCAGCATGAAATCCCTCAGCTGCCTCTGCCTGCAGCTGCTCCTGGGCTTCCTTAGTGCCCAGGGCTTTAACAGGCACTGAGCCCCTGTCCCAATCCCACAGCATTGCTCTGTCCTGGACAGCAGTGGAACAGGGCAGCTGCTTTTCATGGAATTGATCCCTCCTGGGAAAACCCCCTCCTTTAAGGAATCCAGATCTTCTTCCTGGAATTGATCCCTCCTGGTTAAACCCCTTCCTTTAAGCAATCCAAGTTTTCTTTGTGGAATTGATCCCTCCTTGTTAAACCCCTTCCTTTGAGCAATCCAGATTTTCTTCACGGAGTTGATCCTTCCTGGTTAAACCCCTTCCTTTAAGCAATCCAAGTTTTCTTTGTGGAATTGATCCCTCCTGGTTAAACCCCTTCCTTTAAGGAATCCAGATTTTCTTCATGGAGTTGGTGCTTCCTGGCTAAACCCCTTCCTTTAAGGAATCCAGATGTTCCTCTGGCAAAGGTGTGTGAGTTTGCTCCCAGGACTGCCATATGCTCGTCTGGAGCCACCAGGCTCCTCTCCTCTCAACGCTGTTTGGCTTCTCCAGTGACTCAGTTGTGGCAATGTGTCCCAAATTTGGTCACAACAGCTAAACACTCCCAGATACATAACTGGACATTTAAGTCCACAAGCAAAATTAAGTCCCAGGGTGCCAATGCTGTGAAGCCTCACAGTGCTGCCCTTGACAGGTAACTTAGTTTTTGGTGATGGGCTCATACTAAAAGTACCTGCAAGTAGTTTTGGTTGGGGGAAGACCCAGAGACAAGGCCCACAGCAAGGCACAGGCATCCAGAGGGTTCAGTTGCCCTTTTCTCTCTGCAAGGATGCCAGGATGAGCATGAGAGGTGTCTCTTCGGGGTACAAAGCAAACTCCACAGGCTACAGGAGACTCTTGAGGTCACATTTCCAGGTGGCAGGTCCAGGCTTTGCACTTGCACCAAAACAGATGGATTTGTGGCCAGACAAGCCACTGCATAGAGTCCTACCAGGATTTTTAAGTGAAACACTTTTCCCCTTCAGCCTTTCCTTCCCCTGAACCTTTTTTGTGTGCTGTAGCAAAATATGAGATGGAATTTGGGCTCCAGTGGGTGTAATTGCTGAACAGCCTGCCCTGGCCAGCCTCACCGCTGCCAGAGCGCTGCCCACAGCCACTTTCCTGCTGACACAATGAAATGCATTTTTACAGCCCAAGACATGAGTCATGACCCAGCCTGAGTTCAGAGCAGAGCATTTTTTAAGTACTTGTGACTCCAAAGAGGCTGGAGGGGAACCCTGGGCTTGAGATAGGATAGCATCATAACAGCAGAGTTTCCCCAGTCACTTTTCAAAATGCTTTTTCTCACTCATTTTGTGTGCTGGGACGTGAAGACTATTGTAGGACCTGTTCTGCCATGTCAGCATCAGCCTCTCTGAATTGCTGTGAGGATCAGATGAGTCCATCTTGCAGTCTCTTATCACCAGCAGCACAAATCCTATTTCATTCACTGCCAAAAAAAGAGACTCATCCAAAGGCGTTTGCCATCAGTCCCTCGGGGGCTCTGGAGCCATTAAGTGGGATGCAATGAGCCCGGGGCCATCCCTGCTCTAGAAGGGCTCTGCCAGCGGGGATGCAGCTCAGGGTTCGCGGGTGAGCTGCTGCCCATGCAGCCCTGGCACAGCTCGGGGTCAGGCCCGCCGGGTGACAGCCCCTGACAGTCCCTGTGCCATGTCCCCAGGAGTGATCTGTCCTGGCACTGAGGGCTCAGCACCTGCTGGGTGACAGCTCCTGATGGTCCCTGTGCCGTGTCCCCAGGACAGCTCTGTCCTGGCACAGCTCGGGCTCAGCACCCGCAGGGTGACAGCTCCTGACAGTCCCTGTGCCGTGTCCCCAGGACAGCTCTGTCCTGGAACTAAGGGCTCAGTGCCCGCTGGGTGACAGCCCCTGACGGTCCCTGTGCTGTGTCCCCAGGACAACTCTGTCCTGGCACAGCTCAGGCTCAGCACCCACCAGGTGACAGCCCCCGAGGGTCCCTGTGCCGTGTCCCCAGGACAGCTCTGTCCCCGTGGGAGCTGTGCCAGGGTGAGAGGGGCGATGCCGGGGGGCTGCCGCCTTTCACCCCCGTTATTAACGGCACCGCTCGGCACCGACGGGTTCTTCACAGCATGCCGGGCCCCGGGCTGCCCTTGCTCGCTCCCGCCTGGTTAAATTTGGATTAAATCAGCGAAGCCAACACAGTGATCAATTCCCAGTGCTCTCCTCTGGAGCCGGGCACAAATGAGGGGAAAGCAGGGAGGAGAATAAAGCCCGGAGTGAGGGCACAGGGACCTGCAGGTACAGGAGGGATGTGAATGGAAACTCAAGTTTTCCGTGCCACCAGCTCAGCTGTGACTAGGCAGGGACAGCGACCCTAGGGACGCTTTTCTAGAAGCCATCATGCCAGATGATCTGGGCAGGGGCCTTTATGGGTGCTCAAGCCAGGATTTAGGTGAAAAATTGGCCAGCACAGAGGGCCATGCAGGCAGCAAGGGGACAGTTCAATCCCCTGCCTCCTCCCCATGGAACAGAGCCCGGTTACAGACACACAGTCCTGGTTATCCCCCAGCAAAGTCAGACTCCCTTGGCCTGGAGCAGTCACTCCCTCCCAGGGCTGAAGGTTTCAGATCACTGGACAGCTGTGGGCAGCACCATCCCTGCCTCTCTGGCTGCCTCCCCCAGGAGCCACATCCTGGCTGCCACCTCCTTGTCACTGCATTTGAAGCACGTCCACATCACAGCACACACGGGCTCAGGAGCAAGGCCAGGGACAAGTAATAAAACGCCTCCCCTAAGGTGGAAATGAGACCACCCATCTCAGCAGTGTCACACCACTAAAGGAGAGGGGATGGTTATGAGCCATTATTCCCTGCACAAATGGGCTTTAAATCATCATCCATCACCAGCACCCAGCACTGGATGTTCCAAAGGTGTCCAGCAAAGCCTTTGTGGCTCCTTTCCACCGTGGCATGGGTGACCACAGTGCCCATCACCTGGAGATCCTCACGGAGCCTCCACACCCACACTCTGCTGCTGCTCTGGGAAGAAATCAGCCCTGCCAAACATCAGCAAGACCAAATGTGCTGCTTTGGGGTCTCAGGTCTATCTCCCTGGGGTGGGATCATAGGAGGGCAGGGTTCCTCAGCTGGCCCACTCTTCCTGGCCTGGCAGGGGAATGGGGTTGTTATGGAGCAGCAGTGCAGGAATTGAAAGCCTTTTTCCTTCTGGAAGCCCTTGAGGCTGCCAGTCTCAGCTGAGCTGCCGCTTGCCAACAGTTTTTCATTTCTTCTCTGTTTCATCTAAACTTTCCATTGGGTTCCTCATCCATCTGAGCTGCAATGATAAATATGGAAATAAAGAGGCATTTACAGCCCCTCTCTTGGGCTGATTCTGTGTATAAACAAGCTGTGCTCACAGCATCCTCCTCTCCACAGTGCTGATTCAGGAGCAGCAGGGTCTGCCCAGGACTCAGTGGGCACAAGGATTTGGGGGAAATCCCTGGGTCACTGTGGGGAGAAAACTGCAGCAAAAGGAATGGGGCAAGCAAGGCCCACAGGGACTTCTGTAAAGGACTAGAAGGGAAAGAACAACAGCTGAAGAGCTGGATGTGCAAAGTATGAAGAAAGGCTTTAATTTGCACAGAATCTCTTAATCCATTAATCACAGGGACATTTGTGTATGAAAACCTCCCTCTCGTTTAATACTATCTCAGGTTTTTCCAAGAAGGTAATAACTGTTTGGCAGGGGAGTGGGAGGGGCGAGGTGGGACAGGCAAAGGCCATGGGCTTGTTTCCAGGGAGAGATCAGCCATTAACAGCGTGGAGCCAGCCCAGGGATGAACAGCCATGAAAAGCACTGGACATGGCAGTCCAGGAGTGACAGCGGCACTGGGGACACCAGTCCCCTGAAAGAGGATGTCCCAGTGCCTCTTGGCTCTCTGGAGGTTGCCTGCAAAGGCTGGACAAACTTGCCTCGGTGCCTGGAATAGAGGGTTTGGGGGTTTAAGAGCAGACTCTGACATCTTCCCTTCCCCTCCACCACAGTCATTTCCTCTTCATTCGCTGTTCCAGTGTTCCTTTCCTCGCCCTACAGAGCTGGATTGTGAGGATCATCCTGGAGGCAGGGGGAAGCTCTGGCAGCATAGCATGGACTGATCCATCCCCTGATCTTCACCTGATGCTTCTCTCAGGTTTAACCTGTTCTGCTTTAATCCCACATTCTTTCTCAGCAAATCCAGCCTTGCACCAGACCAGCCAAAGTCTCCTTGTGTCCCATGATGGTCCCACAGACCTCAGAATTCCCTGTCAGCCAGTGGGTAAACATATTATCTACAAACCCAGCTGCCTTCCTGGAGTTGTTACCTGTGTTCCTCAAGGGAGGAAAACAGGAAAAATTAGTATGCGGCTTCTTCCTTGAGAAATCAATGCGATCTCAACTCACTGTGAAGTTCCCTGACTGTTAGAGATGCTGCACTGGTAAAATCTAACCCTCAGAGGAGAAAAAGTGGGAAAAAAAGAAAGAAAAATAAATTCCAGTGACTAGACAAGTCTAAAATGTTGCAGAAGGCTAAACTGCCAGGGCTGGGACTTGTTTAGTAGTCCCAGAGTGGAGAGGGCTGTGCAGTCCAGCTGTTTATCACCCCACCAAGAATCAGCTATAATTGTTAATTCTAATTAGAACTGTTGGGTAAAAATGTAATCAAGACTTTCCATTAGGAAAAAAAAAATATTTCATCTAAATTAAAAATTTTGTTTTTTGAGAAAGGGGGTAAACGTTGAAAATTTTGTAACAACTCATTTCAGCATTTTCAAGATGAAAATTTTTGCTGTGAAATGCATCATCAATTCAAATTGTTTTACAGTCTGAAGAGCAAAAAATATTTTTCAAATCAAAGCAAAAATGGTATTTTTAGGCATTTTCTTTAAAAAAGCCTATCTGGAGGTTTCTGTCCTAATTAAGAATGATTATTGGTTTTCTTTTTTTCTTAATGGAATAAGCTGTTCCTAGTTAGCTCTGCTCTAAAACATTGGGTTGATGTTGATGTGCCCACCCATCTGCCCCAGCACCTGACCCCAGGGCTGTGCTCACACCACCCCACTCTGCGTGTCAGCACTGCCTGAAATCCCTGGGATTTGAGTCAGGCTTTATAAAACTCACAGAACTAAAGCAAATTCCTTGCTGCCAGGAGACCTGGTGGGGCACTGGAAGGACACAGGTATGTTTGGTGGGCCTTGTGCAGGTCTCAATTCCTGAGGCAGGCTGATTATGGTGCCCACACTTGAGCAAGGCAGCTGCAACCCCCCCCTTGTACGTTTGACCCTGTGGCTGATGCCATGGAATTGCCACAGATCCCAGCAGGGGTTTGCATCCTGGGGGATCCTCTCCACACGATTAGCAGATCACCTTTATCACACTGAGACAGTGGCTTGGGATCTGGTAGATGAATAGCAGAGCTTGTGGTTTGTGATCTGTCCTCTGGCTAGGAGCACTGAAGGAGAGGACAGAAAAGATGGGGGTTAAATAGGAGCTGGGAGCAGAAGGGGACACCAGGGAAGGAGACTGGGCCAAGGAGAAGCCCAGAAGGACGAGAGCAGGGTGGAAGAGGAAGGGAGCAAAGCTCAAGGGCTCTGCCAGAGATGAAATGGAAAAAGGAATTGCTGTGCAGCAGTTTCAGCCCAGAACAGAGGGAACTGCACGGGCTCCTCGAGCTGCCCGAGGGCATTTTGAACAACAAAACCAGCAAGCTCTGACAGGGCCAGGAGACCCAGGCAAGAGTGAATGTTCAGAGGGGCTGCAGGGTCCCACAGGCAGGGTCCCACAGGCAGGGCACACTCCTGCCCAGCCACATCCAGAGTGGCACTGCCCTTGCTGCTGCTGCACCACCCCTCTGGCAGCCTGATCGGGGTTATGTCACCTTTCCTGACTGCTCTTTCCCCCGATCAAGTGAGGTTGCTGCTCCAGCTCCCTGCAAGGAGCAGCCGGAGCAGCCTTTCCTGAGCTGCCCAGAGGGACACAGCCAGCCCCAGCCTCCCAGGCAGCTGAGCAGCAGATCCTGCCCCACTGCCACCCCCGGGGAGCTGTGCTGGCAGAGCTGGCACCCAGGACACGGCACCAAGCCCCGGTGGGAGGCTGCAGGCCCTTGGCCAGGGAAGGAGATGGTTGGATCATGGGTTCTTCCTGCAGGGAGCAACTGGTGGGTGAAGCCTGGAGCACCCACTCACACGTGGGAGCAGACACAGGGGATAACACACTGCACCAGTGCTTTATGCACCTAACTCAAAATAAGCTTTCTTTTTAAAAAACATATCTAAGAATGATTTTTCTCTCTCTTTTTTTTTTGTTATTATTTTGAAGTTATAAATTATTGAAAAAAATTATTCTCACTACTCTCCCAAATCGTTCTCAGGCAAAGAAAAGCAGCTCTACCTTCAACACTGCTTTGTAACAAAATGAGTCAGATTCATTTTGCTCATGATTTGCCCTTGGCTCCCTTTGTCCATGTCTTAAACTACATCCTGGCTCGGTCTCATTAGCAGCGTGTCCTTGGAGGCAGAGGAGGCCCTGCAAGAGCCCGAGGTATTGCAGGTGAAGATTAAAGTGCTCTGCATGACATTCACTGTCAAAGCTGTAACTGGCTTAAATCAGTGCAATTAGATGGATCAGAGGTTACACAGTAACGGCAGCAGTGTTTCAGTGCAGCTGATTAAAACACAGCCCTGGCGTTAAAGGATGTGATTAAAAGGCAGTGTCAGGGCTGAGGCCTGGCAGAAGAGCTCAGCAGGCAGGGTTAAATCCACAGCTTCTTCTGGGGTTGGACACCCCAGGGCCTGGAAAAGATCTCCAAGTATCAGCTGAGCCAGCTCAGCTTTTAGGTCTGGAATGCCATCTTGTGATGGCAGTGGGGAAGTGGAAATGGCCCCTCTGTGGAGGCAGAGGAGATGATGGAATTACAGAATGGGTAGGGTCAGAAGAGACCATAAAAATAATTTTATTCCTCTCCTTGCCATGGCAGGGACACCTCCCACTGTCCCAGGCTGCTCCCAGCCCCAATGTCCAGCCTGGCCATGGGCACTGCCAGGGATCCAGGGGCAGCCACAGCTGCTCTGGGCACCCTGCCAGGGCCTGTCCACCCTCACAGGGAACAATTCCTGATTCCCAATATCCCATCCATCCCTGCCCTCTGGCAGTGGGAGCCATTCCCTGTGTCCTGTCCCTCCATCCCTTGTCCCCAGTCCCTCCCCAGCTCTCCTGGAGCCCCTTTAGGCCCTGGAAGGGGCTCTGAGCTCTCCTTGGAGCCTTCTTTTGTCCAGGTGAGCACCCCCAGCTCTCCTAGCCTGGCTCCATGGCAGAGGGGCTCCAATCCTGGGAGCATCTCCATGGCCTCTCTGGACTTGCTCCAACAGCTCCAGGTCCTTCTGATGCTGGAGCAGCTCTGCAAGGGTATCTCACAAGGGCAGAATAGAGGGGGACCATCCCCCCCTCACCTGCTGCCCACTCCTCTGTGGGTGCAGCCCAGCACAGGGGAGTTTCTGGGCTGCCACTGTGGGCTCATGTCCAGCTTTTCATCCATTATATCCTCCAAGCCCTTCTTTGCTGGTCAATGAGCTCTTCTCCCAGTCTGTGCTCATGTGTGGGGTATCCCTGACCTGGGTGCAGCACCTCAAAGAGGAAAAGGCACCATCGAGGCCATGGCTGCCCTGCCTTCTGCAGTGTGGGAGCCAAGCAAGGCTGGTGTCACTCACAGGGCAGTGCAAGCACCAACACCCATGAGGTGTCATCATCACAGGCCCCAGCCATGACAGACACCAGGGGGATAAAAGTTCTTCTCACCAAAGCCTGAACATGCTTGGCTGTGGGGCTGGAGGTGACCACCATGGTAAATTATGATGTACATCCACAGATCTTTTCTTCCATAGGTTTACTGAATTTTCTTCCTCTTCCCACGGTACTACTCTGTCTTTTTCTCCAGTGACTGACAGTGTGGCCAAATGGTGTTGAGCCAAAATCTGATTGGTACAGAAGGATCACAGTACCAGCCCTGCAGTGCCAGAGCTGAGCAGTGACGGGGGGCAGGCAGTGAGCCCTGGGCACGGGTGTGTTCAGGGCTGAGGTGACAGTAAAGGATCTCTCTTGCTGCCACAGGAGCTGCAGACATCAGCTACATGGGGGATGTCCCACCCCAGGCTTGGAGCACACGTCTTTTGAAGCACTACAGCTCCATGCCAGTGCAGATCTCTTGAGTGGATGCACTGTGCCAGCAGACAGTGCTCATGTCCTGGTTTAACCCATCCTGCTAATTTATGGGAGCAAAATCACTCAAATGTGATTCCTCCTTTATGCTGCAACTGAACATTCACTCGACAGAGGTTACCCAGGCTTCTGGAGCCAGTTGAGTTGCTTTGAACACAAGCTGCAGGGCTGTGCTGGGATGCAGGGAGCTCAGGGGAGGCTGTGTCTAGACTAGAGGAACTCTCCAGGAGGCTTGCTGGGCTTTTGTTTTGTAGTAACTCATATCTCTAATCTGGCTTGGAACAAAGCATCTCAGTCCTTTCAGGCCTTGCCACGACACTTGCAGGAGAAAAGGAGGCTCTGTTTAGTGGTCAGCAAGCCAAGATGAACAACAGGGACTGGCTGCAGCTAATGCAGAGAGCACATTCCTGTGACAGAAAAGGGCTTCACCCCCATAGCAGAGCTGCTCTGCTGTGTTTCATCTGGTTTGATGCTCTTCATCCAAAGCTCACAAATGAGGTGCCCTTGGCCATGGGCAGCGAGACCCCCAGGAACAAGAGCATGAAGTGTTCTGTGTCTGCTCTTACCTGTCTCTCCCCCAGACAGGTTTTGCTGTGCTGCACTGGGCATAGCTGGGAAACCTGTTCCTCACCAGGTTCATCAGTGACAGGGGAAGCACCGAGCTCCTTCTGCTCAGCACCAGCCTCTGTCCCTGCACACAGCAGTGTCCTGGGCACAACGAGCCCAGAGCTTCCCAGGACAAGGCAGGATCAGGCTGAGCTGGAGAGGAGCACCCCACATTCAGGAAGAATAGCTGCCTGCTTGGGCTGAAAATAGACCATGAAACATTTGAAGAAGACAGAGCTGGAGTGGATGATTGCCTGAGGCAAGGCGCAGCTCCAGTTGAGTTCACTGCTGAGCTCTGAGAGCATAAGCACGAGGAGCATGGGGGAGGGATGCCAGGCTTTCTGGAAAGGCCTTCAAGTGTCGCAATGGAGCACAAAGCCCAGAGAAAAACTTCCTTTGAATGGATCCCCAGCGAGGGAGTTACAGTTACACTGCTGTGCCCAGACATGGATACACAGAGCACTGGGCTGATGTTACAGCATCCAGTGGAGGTCAGGGAAGGTGTGGAATTGTGCTTTTCCCAGCAAGGCACTTGGCAGCACCACAGCTTTTTCTCTGCTTATTTCAGGGCTGGAATTTTGTTGCTGGCAGCTGTTTCTGAGCTGACACTTCTACCTCCTGTGCCCGAAGTGGGACACATCAGGGGCAAACAGAGGCAGCTCACCAGCCCTCTGCTTCCCATGAGCCGCTGCTTGAGTTCAGTTCTCCCAGCTCCACAGATCGTGTTCCTGCTCCGGCTCTGTCAGGGATGCTGGAAGTGTCCAAGGCCAGGTCGGACAGGGACTGGAGCAACCTGGGACAGTGGAAGGTGTACCTGCCCATGGCAGGGAGTAGGACGAGACGATCTCAAAGTCCCTCCCGGTGCCTGATTACCGAGGGTTTTTTCCCGCCCCGGGGGGAGCGGCCGAAGCGAGCGGTGTCTGTGGAATCACCTCGGCAGAGTGGCCAGGCCCGCTGCTTTTCTGCCCCAGCCGCCGTGTGGAGATGAAGCGGTTCTGGGGGACTGGGCTTCTTCAGCTCGCCGCCATGAGGGCCAGGAGTGGCTCTGGCGGGCCGGGCTCCCTCCCCATGAGGGCAGGGAGTGGCTCTGGCGGGCCGAGCTCCCTCGCCATGAGGGGCCACCGCCGCCATGAGGTGAGGGGGGGGGGGGGGGCGGCAGCGGGGCTGGAGACCGGGGCTCCAAGGCAGGAAGGCGCCACCTGAAATACTCACTGTCTCCTATTTAGCTGTTCGGCCGGGGGACTGGGGATGTTACTCGGCTGTGCGGTTCAGCATTAATTCCTCAGCCTTTCGCTTGGTGTGCTGGCTTTTGTCCTCTGCCACAAGGCAGGCCGCTGCTGTTGAGCTTTGTGAATACAGATGGAACTAATGGCTTATTTGTGATGTTTCTGCTGTCCTCTCTTTAGGCCTTCAGCCGATGACCGATGGCGGTGACCCGCCCGAAGGAGCAGCTCTGAGGTGCCCCGGCCCCGTCGCGTGTGGAACCCTGAGCTGAGCTGTGCTGAGCTGTGCTGGGACAGCCGGGGAGGCGCTCCGGGAGGGCACTGGAGCCTGCGAGAGCAGATGTGAAGGGATAACCTGCCCATGGGACACAGCAAGAGCTCTGGAGCCACATGGGTGAGGTGTGACCGTGAGCCAGCCTGGGAAAATGGGCAAAAATGTTTTGCTGTCTAAAAGGCCTCTGCTGGTTCCTGTGCTAGCCTCAGGGTGGAAATAACACGGTTTATCCAGAAATAAGTTTAACTTATCTATTCCTCTTGCTGGATGAAGCCTTGATGAGAGTAGGCATCATCAGAAAAGTGCCTCCACATTTTTTCTGCCCTGTAAACCCCCCAGTTTTGGGGTTTTTGTCTCCAAGCTGTAGTCAGCTGCCTGTGGCTGCTCAGTGCCTGTGCCAGTGTTATGCTGCTGGGAGAGAAAGGTGCTGCTGAGCTTTCCTGGCACCAGCGAGGCCGTCCTGGTGCTCAGTGGTGCCAGGTTTTGGCAGCACTCTGCATGTCTGAGAGTGGAGTAACTCCTGCCCGTGGAGACAGGTGACTAGACTGTATGTGTTCATGCAGCAACAGGCAGCTTTATTGAGATCTAACTTCCTTATATAGATAAGAAGGCCCATGAAGGTAATCCTCATTGGCTGAGCCAGTTACTACTCAGCTAACCAGCCAATAGCAGCCTGAGTCTCCAATGGCCTGGGTCTGCTCTTACTGGTCGAATTACATAAGCAAGGTAATTATATAATAAATCACTTATGAAGTTGGAATTATTTATACTGTGTGGCCTACAGGCCAGATGTAGAGCATCACAGAGGAATAGCTCAGAAATATGGAACTTGTGTGTGTCATAAAACCTCTATAGCTCATAAATATGGAACTTGTGTGTGTCATGAAACCTCTGTTTGCATGATGTTTGGGGCACTCGAATGGAGGGAGGATCCTCCAAGTGATCAGTGCTGCAATAAAAATGAATGCTTTTTGATACTCAAACTGTGTTAGAAAGTTTCTTTTTGGGTGATTTCAGTGTCAGTTCCACAAGGTCCTGTAGTTTCACAGTGGCCCCTTGGTTCTAAAGTGTCGCGATGGCCTCAGTCCCACAAGGCCCCACAATGTCCAAAGAGTCCCCTTAATTCCATGGGGCCCTGAAGAGCTACAATGGCCCCTTGGCTCCATGAGGCCCTGCAGTGCCACCCTGGGGCAGGAGGCCAGGAGGAACTCATTCCCCACACGCTGCAGCTCCCTGGGCCGGCTGGCACCAACACCTTCTCCCAGGCCAGCACTGCCTGGCACAGCCAGGGCTGAGCCACACTGCAGCTCCCTACAAACCATGGCAGGGGCTGCGAGGCCAAAACCCGAGTCACAGACAGTTTGTCACTCTTCCTGTCTGTATCTGACCAAGAAATGTCCCATTGTGGGGTCCCCTTTCCTGCAGTCACTGCAGCACTGGGACCATCCCTGGAGCTCTGAGCGAGAGAAATGGCCAGCGCTGCACCTCTGCAGTGACTCACGGATGGTGGGAAATGCTCTCTGGGGTGGCTGGAACCATGGAAAAAGGACAGTTGGGAGCACAGAGGGAAACCCAGCTGGGCTGCTGGACTGGGGCAAGACATCTCTGTCTGGGGGAGAAGTTGGCTGTGAAACTCCCTCCTGTGGATGCTCACGTGCCCAAGAGTTGGGCACTGAAGAGCATCACAACAACAGACAGGAGGATGGGGCGGCCAGGATCAAAGTGCCTCAGGGGGCTCTGGACTGGCCACACAAGGGTGAACCCTGGACACCATCTCCAGGTTATCCCTGACTGTGGAACATGGGCTGAGATCAATCAGGGCCAGGCCAGGCAAAGCCCCTGTGGTGTGGGGGGGCAATGGTGGGAATATAAATCTGGGGCGACACGTAGTCTTGGTAGTAGGTGTAGTAAATTGGGAGCACCATTCCTAAACCACAACAGCCCTGTCAGAACCAGGCCTGTCCCTGCACTGCCCCTGCTCTGCTGCCCCACAGCTGCTGGATCAGGAAGGGCAGAGCCATGGCGGAGGAAAATGCACAAGGACTCCTCCTGGGAGCGACCTTCCATCCTGATACTCAGAAACCCCCATCCTCAGCTGGGAGGTCACCATCAGAGTCTCTGCCAATATCCCACTTGGTGAATCTTTCACACTGAGATTTTGGTCCTTCCTTTCAGTTTCTTTACTTTTGGGGCTTTTAATGATTCCTCCATAAACATGGCAACTCATGTCCCTAATATGGCAATTCTTTCCTTTTTATGAAAGTGTTGGGAATTAGGCCACATTAAAATGCTGGCAGGGTGTGCATAGGTATTTGCAGCCCTGTGGAGAAGAAGTTGGGATATAAGAACCAAAGAAATGTAAAATGGTTTGAGTTAGAAGAGACCCAAAAGAGTCTCTGGTAAAACTCCCATTACCCAGGAACACCGTCACTCGTTCAGGTTGTACAAAGCCCCTGACCTTAAACACATCCAGGGATGGGGTTTCAATTCTGAGGGCAGCCTATGCCAGTGTCCTGCCACCATCATCAAAAAATATTTCATCCTTACAGAAAATCTAAATCTGCCCTCAGTCACTTAAAAGATACAGTGTATTATTCTGTATTATATACCCAATACAATCTTGGGCAAAAATGTACTCAGCCATTCCTGGATTTAAATCACATCTCCAGGGCTGAGCACCTTTGAGAAGGCCCAGAGATCTCCCAGGATGGGATTTGGAGGCCCCAAGAACATGATCACTGTATGGGAACTGGAAGTCCTGGGTTCAGTGGAGACTGAGGGCAGAACAAGAACAGCCTGTGAGGATGACAAAGGTGGATTCAAATATATTAGACCTCTTCTTCATAGTGGAAATGAACCTGAGATAGAAATAATGTCACCAAGTGCAGCTGTGAAGACCCAGAATGGAAAGGAGAGATTAACTTCCCTCCCAGGGCAGGGCTGTGGCACAACACATCTCCCAGAAGGAGTCTGGGTCAGGCTGAGGTCTGCCCCAGGCTCTGTGTGGGCAGGCAGAGGCAGGCAGGAGGCAGAGCTGTCAGCAAAGGAAGGGCCCAGCCAGGTGGGGCAGCCGGGGGATGCCGACAGCCTGCAGGGACAGAGGCAAAGGGCAGGGACACCGTGGGACAGCCTGGGCTGCACAGGGCACAGGGATGGGCAGCAGCTGCAAGACAGCCCTGCCAGAGCCAACTGGGGCAGCACTTTGGCCATGGCTGCTGGCCCTGGGCCTGAGGCCACGAGGGGACAAGTGACCCTTGCAGGCCTGGGGCCTCATTGCCTCCTCGTCCCTGCTCAGCAGCCTGGCAGGGGCCGCCCCATGCTCCTGCCCTTGGCATTCCACATCCCCACATGCCAGTGCCCATCCCAGGAAGAGCCCTGAGCAAGGAGGGAGGGACAGGATCTGCCTGGCCAGGGGCTGGGGCTCAGGCCTTGGCCCTTGGCATTCCTCAAACACATCCAGGTGTGCTAAGCACCAGAGACACCTTAGCATTGCTTGTCCCCAGCTGTCATCACTGCCTCCAGTGTTCTGCTCTAACTGGAACCAGGGGAAAATTTCTCATTTGTGTCTCTCAGTGGTACCCATTAAAACTTGGAAAACTTTGGAGTTTCAATTTAATTTTGAGTTCTTGAGAAGTTTTTTGAACACTCTCTCAGGGACTCTGATGTAAATAACACCAAATCCCCAAGAGTCTCATTTAAGTCCTTGTGCTGTGTCTGTGCTGCTGAGCTTTAAAGGAACAGCTCTTCCCAGGGCCATCTCCTCTCCCAGCCCAGCAGGGCTGAGGGCTCTGCCTGCAGGCACTGAGGGGACAGGAGCCAGGCAGAGACAGGCTGAAGGCAATCAGGATTGGGAAGACATGAAGCTGAGACTTCACTTGGGGAAAGATCTTCACAGCCCTGTGCATGGTAAGTCTGTGGGTGCAGGGCAATGTCCCTTGTGCTCCTGGAGGGATCTCCTGAAGCCAGCACACCCTATAGCCTGGGGGTGTGTCAGGAGGACTCTCCGAGTTTCTCTGTGGCACAGGAGGAGGAGGATGTGCTGCAGAGCGAGGCTGCCCTGGGCACCATCACAGGGACAGGGCAGGACAGCTCCTGCTGCCAGGGACAGCTGCAGGGGCTGAGCTGGGGCTGCAGCCAGGGCTGCCCAGGGCTGTCTTGCAGAGCAGCTCCTGCAGCCCTCAGGGCTCTTGGCCAGCCTAGAGCATGTGCCACCTGCCAGGGGCAACTCTTAGCCTGCCTGGCAGCTCCCCATTGACGCTGCAGGGGAGAAGTTGGAGGTGGAAGGAGCCACCCCCATCAGGGCAGATTCCTCCTGCTGTGGAGATGGTGCTGCATGGCCAGGGCTGCTCTCAGCTTTCTCCTAAAGGGAAAGGAAATGGGCTGTCAGCTTTGCCTGTGTCACTGAGACTCCTGCACTGTTAGCCTGGGCATCAGCAGATGTGTCTCAGATCTCCCTCAGAAAGTGCCTCCTCAGCCTCCTCTCCCTACAGCCAGCAGCAGCAGCACCTTGGCTTGCAGCATCTCTGTTTGTCTGGCCTGCCCTTAAGGCCCTGCTGCCAGGGAGATGCACCTGGGCAGTGCCCTGTGCTGGGAGGGGTCTGCAGGACAGAGCTGGGACCCCAGGGCTGGGCTGGGCCCTGGCAGCACAGGCAGGGACAAGGCTTGGATAGAGAGAAACAGTTCCCAGTAGGCACAACTCCAGGCAGCAGAGAGCCAGACCAGCCCTTGGTATCCTTTCCTGTTCATGTGCATAGGGAAAGAGAGAAGGGTTTGGGAAAAAAAAAAAATTCAACTGGAGAATTCAAAAAGTCTACTTCACTTTTCAAAAAATATTAAAGCGTGATCACGGTGAAATAGAGAGAGGTTAAATGAACAAAGGGCACCTGTGTGGTTCCAGCAGGTCTGACTGCCCTGTGGCACAGGGAGCCCTGTTTTCCCTCAGGCCTCCCCAGTATTCAGGCTGAGTGCAATGCTGAAAGTAAAGCAGTAACTCAGAAGGAGCACAAGCCTGAAATAAAAAAGGAAATCTGTCCAAGCTTGTCAATGTCTTTTTCAACAGTGCACCATGCCCAGAGTGAAGGAATGTCCAACAGCAGCTCCATCAGGCACTTCCTCCTGCTGGCGTTGGCAGACACGCGGCAGCTGCAGCTCCTGCACTTCTGCCTCTTGCTGGGCATCTCCCTGGCTGCCCTCCTGGGCAACGGCCTCATCATCAGCGCCGTAGCCTGCGGCCACCACCTGCACACGCCCATGTTCTTCTTCCTGCTCAACCTGGCCCTCACTGACCTGGGCTCCATCTGCACCACTGTCCCCAAAGCCATGCACAATTCCCTCTGGGACACCAGGGACATCTCCTATACAGGATGTGCTGCACAGGTGTTTTTCTTTTTGTTTTTCCTCTCAGCAGAGTATTTCCTCCTGACCGTCATGTGCTACGACTGCTACGTGTCCATCTGCAAACCCCTGCACTACGGGACCCTCCTGGGCAGCAGAGCTTGTGCCCACATGGCAGCAGCTGCCTGGGCCAGTGCCTTTCTCTACTCACTGCTGCACACAGCCAATACATTTTCCCTGCCCCTGTGCCATGGCAATGTCCTGGGCCAGTTCTTCTGTGAAATTCCCCAGATCCTCAAGCTCTCCTGCTACAAATCCTATCTCAGGGAATTTGGGCTCATTGCAGTTAGTGTCTGTTTTGGTTTTTGCTGTTTTGTGTTCATTGTTTTCTCCTATGTGCAGATCTTCAGGGCCGTGCTGAGGATCCCCTCTGAGCAGGGATGGCACAAAGCCTTTTCCACCTGCCTCCCTCACCTGGTTGTGGTCTCCCTGTTTCTCAGCACTGCAGCATTTGCCCACCTGAAGCCCCCCTCCATCTCTTCCCCATCCCTGGATCTGTCAGTGTCAGTTCTGTACTCGGTGGTGTCTCCAGCCCTTAATCCCATCATCTACAGCCTGAGGAACCAGGAGCTCAGGGCTGCAGGGTGGAGACTGATGACTGGATGCTTTTCAGAAACATTAAACTGCTCGCCAATTTCCAATTTCTTAAATAAAAATACTTATAATAAAAATCATCTTTGATACTTGTTGTTGGTTTGGTTGTGGGTGTTTTTTCCTTTGTTTTTTTTTTTTTTTTCCTATTGTCCACAAAGGACTGTCATTCCTTGTGCCATTTCTCCTTTTGTTTCCCTCCACTTTAACCGTGGCCCCAGACTGCGTCAATGAGGAGCTGGTTTCTTGATGGCTTTGAAGGAACTAAACGATCTCCCAGCATTGTTTTCACCAGAGATGCCCCTTCTGTTCTCTTCTCTGGAGCTGCAGCAGCAATGTCTGTGTGCAGAGCTGGGGGCAGATCAGTGCTGGCCCAGCAGCTGTGCCCAGCAGCAGCAGCACTTGGTGTTGTCAGTGCTGCTGCCATGGCCCTGCCCCGCTGACCTGGTGGCCCTGGTGTTGCTGTAGAGCCTGAGTGCTCTCGGGGCCGGGCACAGCCCTGGGGGTGGCAGTGCCGGGGCTGCAGCAGGGACAGGCCATGGGCACTGCTGGGGCAGCACTGACCCCTCAGGCCAGGCCCTGGGGGCTCCAGGCTCCTTCCCCAGGCTCTCTCAAGAACACGGCCTGGCCAATGCTCAGCACAGAAAAGCCCCATGAGCTGCCCCAGGCTGGCCGTGGGCAGGCTGGGGGCAAACAGCACGGCTGGGGCTCTGCAAGGGCCCTGGGGCAGATGGGAAGGATCAGCAGAGCAGGGGCTGATCCATCCCCAGTGCGCTGCACAGCCCAGGGCAGCGTCCCAGAGCGTCCTCATGGAGCTGCCAACAACATCCCTCCTCTGCAGCCCTGGCCTCTCCCCCAGCTCACACAGGTGCCCCATCCTTGCAGGCACAGACACGGCAGCACTGGCTCAGCAGCCCCTGTTTGCATTGCACACGGCAGGTGGGAGCACCCCCATGCTGTTGGTGTGGGGACATGAACCTGAGGGAGCACAAATGCCATCAGCCCCTGGGGCCAGCAAGGGCATGGGGACACCAGGGAAACCACTCAGCTTTGTCCTGGCCTCTGCAGTCAGCCAGATTGTTTGTTCCCATCAGCTGGGAGTTCCCTGTCCCACTGCAGACGCTGTTGCTCAGAGCCAGGGCTGCCTGGCAGCCACCCCCAAACTGCCCTGACCATTTCCTTTGCTTCACCTTGGCTTTCTTTACTCTTCCTGATACAAATTTCTTCCCATTGCCCACCCCTGTTCCCTCCACTGCAAACAGCCCATTCCTGTTTGCCCTTTCCTCTCTGGCCCCACTCCCCATTGCAGCTCCTGACCTGGCCCCATGGGAACGTCCCTTGTGGAGCAGGATCATCCTACAAGTGCTGCAGGAATTGTCTGCAAGCTCCTGCAGTGCCTGGTGCTGCTCCCTTGCCTGAGGCACCCCAGGCCAGGGGGGCACATCTGGGCTGCCGTGTCTGGCTCTGGGGCTCCCTGTTCTGGGCAGTGAGGAGGAGCTGCAGAGGCTCTGCAGGACTGACAGGATGGGTTTTGGGGCTGGCAGGAGAAGCTGAGGGACCTGGGCTGCTGGAGCTCCTGAAGAGGAGGCCCAGGACTCATCCTGCAACTGCTCCAAGGGTGGTTCCAGAGAATCACAGAATCAGCAAGCCTGGAACAGGCCATGGAGATCATCAAGTCCAACCTGTGCCCTGACACTGTCTTGTCTCCTCTGAGCCTCCTCCAGGATAAGCAACCCCAGCTCTCTCAGCCACTCCTCAAACTCACTTGTGCTCCCACCCCAGTCTTGTTGCCCATCTCTGGACATGCTCCAGCCCCCCAGCGTCCTTCCTAAATTGGGGGCCCCAGAACTGCAAACAGCACTTGAGGTGCTGCCCAAGCAGCGCTGAGCACAGGGGAAGAATCCCTGCTCTGCTCCTGCTGGCCACACCATTCCTGAGCCAGGCCAGGAGCCATTGGCCTTCTTGCCCACCTGGGCACACTGCTGGCTCATGTCCAGCCTGCTGTCCATCAGTCCCTGCAGGTCCCTTTCTGCCTGGCTGCTGTCCAGCCACTCTGTCCCCAGCCTGTATTGCTGCAGGGGGTTGTTGTGGCCAGAGTGCAGGACCCAGCACTTGGACTTGTTAAACCTCACGTTGTTGGATTTGGGCCCTGGATCCAGCCTGTCCAGGGACATGTGCAGAGCCCTCCTACCCTCCAGGAGATCCACACTCACACCCAGCTTGGTGTCATCTGCAAATTTGGTGATTTTCTATTCTTTTTCACACATTTGATAATCATTTCCTCAAAAATCATTAACACATTTCCCCTCCCCTTTACCCATGTGTTCTTCTGTCCTGGGGGTCTCTCTGCTGGTCCATGGTGCTCGTGGACCCCAATGTTCCAGTGGGCCTAGCTGAGCTGGGAGGACACTGAGGCTGCTGAACTTCCAGTTCCCCTTCTCACACAATGGGCATTGTGTGGTTTCCATAGGCCTGGGGGTGTGGAGAACAAGCTCCAGGTGTCAGCTCAGCTGGTGGAGACAATTCATCATCTGGTAACATGAGGTCACAGAGTGGGCTGTGACATCACAGAGTGCATGATGTGAGGTCATTGAGCAGCCGTGGCATCATAGACTGCCTCTGTGACATCAGCGATCCAGCTGTGAAAACATCGAGCAGAGGTCTGACATCACAGTGCAGACTATGACAGCACAGAGTTGGCTGTGACATCAGAGACCAGCTGTGTGACATTAGAGAATGGGCTGTGACATCACAGAGCAGGCTGTGACATCCCAGAGGGGCTGTGTGACATCCCAGCAGGGCTGTGTCAGGTCACTGGGTTGGTCACTCTGCCCCAGCTCCCCCTCACAGTTTCTCACAACAAGTCCAATGCTGTTCATGCCCAGCAGGGTCCCTGTCCCCCAGGATCCCCCCAGCCCACCTGGAGCCACAGCCTCCACCAAAGGATGTTCCACAGAATCCACCCCAGAGACTGACATGGGGACAAGGGGCCAGGGCTGTGTGACCAGGACATCAAGGACGGGGACTATCCAGATCACTGTGGCCTGGGTTGGGTTTCCCAGGGAAGGAAAGATGTCTGGCAGCTGGAGCAGGGTCTGGGAAGGGCCTCCAAGGTGGGACTGGAGCAGAGGCTGAGGGAGCTGGGCTGGTCCAGCCCGGAGCAAGGAAGGCTGAGGGGCTCTTCATCCCAGCCTGGCAGTGCCAGTGAGGAGGGGATGGAGAACACAGAGCCAGGCTCTTCACCAGGGGGCCTGGTGAGAGACAAAAGCCAATGGGTGGAAGGGGAAAGAGGGAAGATCAGCCAGGGCATGAGAAGATTAAATGAGTCAGGCTGGTTTCAACATTTCCTCATCACCAAGAGCAGCCTGACCTCCCTTCTCCATCCACCACTGGCAGCTTTGCAAATCAGGAATTGTTTGTGCTGTTTTGCCCCCACTCCAGGAGGAGCATGCTGATGCAAGAACTTAATTGTGTTTATATCTACTACCACATTTGTCTAAAATGAATTTTAGTATGGAAATGTCTTGTGGAGGGTGCACTTATCATACACTGCTGGGACGTCACACATAGCTCAGTGAAGAACGTAATTGTTATTAAATTGCATCCTGTTCAACTGTGGTCTGCTGGCCATGAAGAGAAACTTTCTGTGCCTCTGAGTCTCACCAGTTCCTGACCCCCAAAGGACACAAACCTGATGAGTTCTGGTTCCCACTCCAGTGGCTGCACTTGCACTTCCCTCCATAGCCAGAGCAGAGCTCCCTTGTCCCAGAAAGTCCCTGGCAATGCAGGGATGAAGGAAACAGGACAGGCTATGGGGGTCAGGGGCAGGGCACAGCCAGGGATTTGGGGTGGTTGTGAGCCCAGGGCAGGACCCGGCCCTTGGCCTTGGTGAACCTCATCCCATTGTCCTGGGCCCATGGCTCCAGCCTGTCCGGATCCCTCTGCAGAGCTTCCTGCCCTCCAGCACAGCCACACTCCCACCCAGCTTGGGCTCACCTGGGAATGACTGAGGGTGCCCTCGATGGCCTCATCCAGATCAGCAATAAAGAGATTTCACTGACCTGGCCCCAATCCTGAGCCCTGGGGACACCCCTGGATGTGGCTCCATTCCTCATCTTCTCTGAACGCCAGGGGTTGGATGAGGGAAATGGTGGGGTGGGGGTAGGGACAAAGTGTGATTTATTGTCAGCCATGAAGGGTCTTGATTTTCATATCTGTTCAGAACTGCATGAGGAGGGGCTGGGGATCAATATCTACTGGGGATTGCTGACATCAATCAATAAAGAAGAAAAGATAATAGGACAAAACAGTTCTCTCTGCATTGTTTTCAATATGGTATATTCACTTTGAATAGACTTCTGAAATCTCTCTAATTAACCACAGATGAATTGAAAATTTCAGTTATTCCCAGGGCCTTTTCTTGTTCGGATGAACAAGAGAACAAATTTTTCAACAAATGTTTATAAACTTTTCTCACTTAATTCCTGAACTAAAGAGCTCAGGAAAGAAGAGGCCTCTGGAGTAGTAAAATTCATCAGCACCCTCCAAGTGGCTGAGGATCCATCTCCATCAGAGCAGCAATGAACAGAAATGGGCACAGCTTTGTGGCTGCCCCAGCTTTGGCATCGGCCCTGGGCCTGGAGCAGGAGCAGCTCTTGAGGGCCCCAAGGCCATGGCTCTTGTGCTGCCCTGGGCAGATGGGATGGCAGCAGGGGCTGCAGAGCTCTCAGCACCTCAGCCCGAGGGGAGCAGGGCAGCCAGGGAGCCTCCTTTGGCCTTGGCCAAGCACCTTCCCCCATGGCGGGGGCTGAGTCCTGTGGCAGCTGCAGCTGCTGCTGTGCCCTTGCCAGGGGCTGAGGCCGTGGGGCCAGTGCCCAGAGCAGCCTGGCCTGAGCAGACCTGTGGGGCCAGAGCCGGCTGGGCTGGGCTGGGGAGAGGCCCTTGGTGCTGCCCAGAGCTCAGGGCAGCTGGCAGAGCTTGCAAGGAGCTGGGCTGGGCTCAGAGAGCCTGGCCCAGAAACCATCAGTGTCCATCTCAGCCTGGATGAGCGTGCAGGGGCAGGACTCAGGCCAGGCCTTGTGAGGCAGGGCCAGCGCCTGTGCAAGGCATTGAAAACAGGCAAGTGGCCCAGAGAGGAGGCTGCTCTGTGCCCTTGGTGGCAGGGATGGAGGAGGGAGGGGGTCCAGAACATTTGTCAGCACCAGCCTCTGTCCCCATGCATTGGCAGCCCTGGCTGCTGAGTCCAGCTTTGGCCTGGGCTGAGTTTGGCTGTGGCCCAGCTCCATCCTCCTGCAGGGTCAGGGCCTGTTCTCAGCCATGGCCAGCCCTGGCTGCCTCTCTGCTGGCCCAGAGGCCGGCAGAGCCCAGGCAGGGCTGTCTGTGCAGCCCCACAGGTGCCACGGGCTCTGCAGGAGCTGGCAGAGGCTGCCCAGCAGGAAGGCCATGCGGCATAGAGCCCCAAGGCTGCTGTGGGCACCACGGCACAGGGGCTGTTCCCAGCCGCAATGCTCCTGGCCTGGGCTGGGCCTGCACAGGGGCTGGGCCACCATGGCTGGGCCAGCACAGGCCCAGCCGCTGCTGGGGCTGACAGCAAGGCCAGGCACACACAAGCAATTGCTGAACATGGCCTGCGCTGGCCAGACCTGACTGTGCCAAAGGCAGAGCTCAGCTGCCCTTGGGGGCTGCAGCAACAGTCCAGAGCCCAAAGAGCCTCCATGGCTGTGCTGGAGACCAAGGCTGCAGGAGGGAAATGCAGGGCTGCTGCGGAATGGGGAGGGCATTGAATTCCAGCACACACCTCAGCTCTCTGATGATCCCGGCACCATGCTGGGCCCTGTTTCAGACTGGAGCAGAGCAGATGTTGAGGGGACAGGAGCCCTGCGGGGCTGTCAGGGACCTGCAGCTTGCAAGGTGCTCTGCTCTCCCTCAGGTGCTTTCGGAGAGATCCAATCCTAGCTGGGCACCTCAGGGCACAAGTGGCACTGCCTGTTCATGGGCACACAACTGATGTCTGCCTGGAATGGGGCACAGGTGTTAATACATGTTTCTTTTTTTATCTACAGGCAAATCTTAATTATCTGGGTCTTTTGAGTACTTCTTAGAATTGGCAAAGTATTCCTGCCAAGAGAAGGAATTTCCTGGATTTCCTGGATTCTTCTACTGTGGAGGATTTTATTGAGTTGGTTAGCTGAGAAAGGCCATACTGACTTAATGCCGCTGGTTAAGCTTGAAAGGGAGGTCAGCAGTCTCTGATTCAGTGACTGCTGACAGGCAAGAATGCCGGATGGCCTTGCTGCAACATGAGGAAAGGGAGGTGAGATTAGTCCTGAATATCTGCAGAATGTAACAGAAGAATAAGCACAAGAATGTAAAAGTAGGTGTAGTTGCTGATATGTAACTAACCAATCCTGAGCTCAACTTTTGCAATATGTATGAAGCTTATTAAGAACTATATTTAACCCGCCGTATTCGATCAATAAATCGGACTTGGATGAACCAATTGGTGTCTGGGTCTCCTTCCTCCGACAAATGGTGGAGAATGCGGGCAAAGGCAGCATTCTGAACGTTCGCTCTTTTGGATTATAAATTCGCCACGGTCGAGGAAGTTGGGTGAGAGTCCTTGCAGCCGGGACGGTGGGGGATTTTAATAGCACCCTTGAGGATTACAACGGTATCTCAAGTCTCTACATGTCGCCGGGAGCCTGGAAGAGCTGCAACAGCGCGCGCTGATATATAGGTATGGATAGGCAAGCGACATACGATTCCTTCTCCTCATATTTAGAAAGACGAGGAGTAAAAGGGATAGATTTAAAAAAGGAATTACCAGGGTTATTAGCTTATGGTTATTCTAAAAGAATTTTTGCTAACCCACATACAGTTCATGAGATAGTAGAGTGGAAAAAGTTTGGGGATATCCTGTGGGATACGGTGTTAGATGATGATAAGTCAGCAAAGAAATTTGGCAAGTTATGGCGGGTGGTGTATAATACGTTACTTCAGCAGGTCTCTGAGAGAAAGGCAGCAGAAAGGGCAACAGAAGCTCATAAGAGGAATATAGGGTATGGTCGTGAGGATGATCCCTTAGCACCTTCTGTAACTCAGATATTTATGCCTAAGGGTCCCCAGCAAAATTGTGTGGAAAATTTTCCCTTAGATACAGTGGAACCATCTGCACCCTTCCTGTCAGAGGGGGAGGGCGAGTTGGATGGTGGGGGTGGGAGCAAGCCAGCTTCGCCTCCGCCGCCAGCTTCAGGCGAGTTAGATGGTGGAGGTAAGAGCAAGCCAGCTTTGCCTCCGCCGCCAGCTTCAGGCGAGTCGGATAGTGGGGGTGGGAGCAAGCCAGCTTCGCCTCCGCCGCCGCCTTTGCCTCCGCCGCTTCCCCCGAGCGGGCCGCCTCCGCGGGGGGGCCACTTCCCCCGCGCGAGTCGTCTCCGGTTTCACTGTCAGCTCCAGCAGCGGGGAGGCCGCTTCCCCCGTGCGAGTCAGCTCCTGCTCCACCGCCTTCCCCGTGCGAGAACTCGGTCTCGGTACCGAAGTGCCAGCAGCATAGCACCCTTAAAGAGTCAGATCCCATCCCGGGGGCACACCGTGACCTATGGGGGGAGATGGCTAAACAGAGGAGGGAAGCTTGGGCTGCTGTGGCAAAAGAAGTAATGCAGATGGGGGATGGCGAGGCGGTGGAAGTAGCTTCTAATCTTGCATGTCCGGTCACATACACACCACAGTATGATGCACAGGGGAACCTTACACATAATATAGCGGAATATACTCCCTTAGATTGGAAGATGTTAGCTCAATTACGTTCTATGGTTAGTTTGGAGTAAAAAGTGAACCTGTTAAGCAAATGCAAGAGTGTTAGCTACTTTAGGGGCAAATTGGACTATTGAGGAAGCTTTAGAGCGAATGGCATTAATGCCAACAGCTTCACAGGCATTTATAGTAGATACTTTAAAGGAATTAGGATTAGGGTTACAAAGGCAAGCAGAGTCTACTCAAAATCAGGTGTTAGCTGCTCAGAATCAGGTGTTAGCTGCTCTTGCTCCTCTCCGAAGCGGCTCACTGGCGGACACGCAGAGCTCGAGACCATTCATCAAGTGTTACTGATGCGGCAATGAGGGACATACGCGCCCAGACACAAGTTGCCGCCGTGACATCGGAGACATCAGCTGCTGCCGTAACATCACTGTCACCTCCTGTCTGCAACAGCAACAGCAGAGAGCCTTGGTTTGGATTTATCAGCAGCAGTAGACGTCACACTAATGACGAACCGGCCTGAGAGGATACAAACTGGAGTAAAGGGTCCTCTTATATTAAATGGATAAAGATGTGGAGCATTGTTATTAGGACGTTCTTCAATAACTATGCTGGGATTATTTGTATTGCCTGGTGTTATCGATGTGGATTATACAGAGGAAATACAAATCATGGTTTACACCCTTTATCCTCCTATTAAAATAACAAAAGGACAAGGCATTGCACAATTAATACCACTATCACAAATGACATCTGGTATACCATCATTTACTGGACAAACACGGGATGAAAAGGGTTTTGGCTCTACTGATGTTACACTTTTAACTGTGGATTTACAAAATAGACCAAAACAAAAAGTGGAAATTACCCATGGACATCAAAGCATAACCCTTTATGGATTATTGGATACAGGAGCAGATACCAGCATTATCTCTCCAGAAGCATGGCCACAACATTGGCCTCTGTTCCCATCATCAAATATGCTCACCGGAGTAGGAGGATTCACATTAGCAAGTAGATCACCACTTTTGTTAGTGTGTATTGATGATCAACAAGTATCTGCTGTGTTTTCAGTTGTTCAATTACCACCTACAGTTTCTTGTTTAATTGGAAGGGATATTTTAACACAATTGGGAGTGGTGTTAACTAATCATCACCCTTTGGGGTAATTGCCATTGCTTGGACTTTCCCCATTCCACTCACCTGGAAAACGGACACACCGGTGATGGTTAAGCAATGGCCATTAAAAGGGGAGAGTCTTATGCATGCCCATGAATTGGTAAAGGAACAATATTCACAGGGACACTTACGACTTTCTACGAGCCCTTGGAATACACCTATTTTTGTTATCAAGAAGAAATCAGGGAAATATCGTTTGATACATGATTTACGGGCTGTAAATGAACAGATGGAACCAATGGGGGCCTTACAGCCTGGTCTTCCAAATCCAGCTATGATCCCAGAACACTGGCCACTTTTAATTATTGATCTAAAGGATTGTTTTTTCACTATTGGGCTGCATCCTGATGATATGAAGAGATTTGCTTTTACTTTACCGGCAATAAATCATGGAGAGCCAGATAAAAGATTTGAATGGACGACTCTTCCGCAAGGCATGCGTAATTCCCCGATGTTGTGTCAGCTTTATGTTGATGCTGCATTACAGCCACTACGTCGTAAGTGGCCAGCAACTATAATATATCATTACATGGACGACATTTTGTTTGCACAGCAACAACCATTCTCCTCTCTCCAGATTGACAGTATTAGAGATACTCTTTCAGCATATTCGCTTGTTATTGCTGCTGAGAAAATTCAGACCACCACACCATGGAAATATCTGGGATGGACTTTAACGGATCAAAAAGTAATACCTCAAAAATTGGAATTACAATTGGACATTAAAACTTTGCATGATGCACAGAAGTTGCTGGGAGATTTACAGTGGTTAAAACCTATTGTGGGAATACCAAATCATTTATTAGAAACCCTGCAGCCTTTGTTAAAGGGTATTGATCCTACTACTCCTGTACACCTGACAAAGGAGCACTATCTTGCCTTGCAACAAATTAGTAATTGTGTACAACAGGGATATGTGTCTCGTCGACAACTCGACTGCCCTATTGACCTTACTATTTGGAATAGTCCTTGCCATTTGCTTGGTGCTCTCTCTCAACAACAGGAGAAAACGGGGGAGATACGAGTTCTGGAATGGTTGTCACCATCACTACAACATAAGAGAACAATATTCTCAAAAATTGAACAATTGGCTGTGTTAGTCAAAAAAGGGCGTCTCAGAATTATTGAAGTGGATGGTCGAGAACCTGCTACCATTAGATTGCCTATGGAGAAAGAGACTTTAGACTGGTACTTGATTAATTCAAAGAACTTGCAGGAAGCATTATTAGCATCACCTGCTAAAGTAGAAACCAGCAAATTAGTGCCTAAAGTTTTGCAATGGATGACAGAATGGAACTGGATTACTCGGCCATTGAGGGAAGAACGCCCTATAGAAGGAGCTATTACAGCTTTTACAGATGCGGGAAAGAAATCAAGGCGTGCTGCTGTCACCTGGCAAGAAAAAGGACAATGGAAGCATCAACTTCTCACAGCAGACCCTGCAGATAGCTTACAAACCCTGGAGTTGTTAGCAGTAGTATGGGCAGTGTCCAACTTACAGGAGCCTTTAAATGTGGTCACAGACTCTATGTATGTTGCCGGAGTAGCCAGACGAATAGAGGAAGCAGCAATTAAGGAAGTGAATAATAAACGATTGTATGAACTATTGATACAATTAAGGAAAGCTTTACGAGAAAGAAGTGCAGCGTATTCTGTGATTCATATTGGGAGTCATAAATGGTCTGAAGGTTTAGGAGAAGGGAATGAACGTGCAGATAAATTGGTTACTTTACCCATTGATAACTCTTGTCCTATTGACAAGCATACATTGGCCAGAGAAGCACATAGCAGATATCATCAAAATGCAAGAGGGCTTGCAAAACATTTTGAGCTGAGTTTATCAGAAGCTAAAGCCATTGTTAGAGCATGTCCAATATGTAGTTATCATAATGAGGGAATAGGTTTAGTCATGGGAGTTAATCCTCGAGGTTTGGAAATAAATGAAAAATGGCAAATGGATGTTACACAGGTACCTAGATTTGGTAAAGTTAAGTGTGTGCATGTCACTATAGATACATATAGTCACTACATATGGGCTACGGCTCAGGCAGGAGAAAAAGCTACACATGTTATCAGGCACCTGTTAAGTTGTTTTGCTGTTATGGGAGTCCCAAAGAGTATCAAAACAGATAATGGTCGAGCTTATGTGAGTGCTAGGGTCCAGAAATTCTTGAATCAGTCGTCTGTTGAGCATGTGACAGGTATTCCACACTCTCCTACTGGATAGGCAATAGTGGAAAGAGCAAATGGTACCCTTAAGCAGTATATTGAGAAGCATCAAGATTTAACAGACCCACAATCATGCTTAGCTAAGGTTCTGTATGTGATCAATCATTTATGTATTTTTGGGGAAGACGATATCCCTCCTGCAATTAAACATCATCCGAGGTCAGGTCAGGAAATTAAAACTCGACTACAGGATTATGGGAAAAACCTGCAAAAGTATTATACTGGGGTCGGGGATATCTTTGTGTTTCCTCACCTACAGGACCTTTGTGGGTGCCTGCTAAGTGGACTAAACCTGTTTTTGATGCAGCCCCTGGTGGACTGTCTCACGGAGGAGGACAAGGAGCTACTGGGGAAGAAACTGTTTCTAGTCCTACGACCACTACTGTTACAGTTGAAGGGACACTCGAAAGTGTTGGACAAAGCACTGACACGTCACTATCGGACGGCCCAGGAGCCGATTGGTTTTATTGACTCATTATCAACTTTTCGTTTAACAAATCCAGCAAAGGAACATTGCCTTGACTGTTATGATCCACATTGTGCTGCCTGGATTGCTCTACGTTGTGGGGGTTGTGATAATACTTTTTGGATAGAACAATCATTATTATGGGATTTGTGGTGCCACATTTGTAAGCACGAGCACACGTGGGGTAAAAGCTGGCAAGATGAATTAAGGAGACAAACAGGGCTAAATGCATATGTACCTTTAAATCTTTATGAGTCTCCTGAACAAAAAATTCTTGCTTATTATCAATGGGAAGTACAATGTGTTGTAAATAGAATTGAGGTTCAAAGTAAAGTCACGTATAGTCTCTGTAAGGTGTAGAAAATTAGTACCTTTAACACAACGTTCGATTGTAGGGTCCTTCAGAGGGAATCCTGAAAGAGCACTAGACTGCTGCATTGAAAAGTTGCAAAAATTAAGTTTGCAAGTAACAGTACCAGTAAAGTTAGGAGCAGCAAAACTGAAAGCAGTTAAGAAAAAGAAGGTAAGATGGGGAACAACCTCATCTAAATAAGGCTATTAGTGATTGCTAATTAGCTTTCTATGATTAGGGCAATTTCACATCTATGGGACTCTGCCTTGTGGGATGATGTAGCTCTATGGGACCCTGCTTCGTGGCATGCTATAGGTGTTGAAGAACAAGAACAGCGATTACGAGATAAGATACATTTTGTATTAAGGAAGGAGCTTGAATTGGTAGCTGTATATAGTAAGAAAGGTGAAGAGGCTTTGCAATCACCACCATTAAATTGGTTGCATTGGGTCGAAGAGACAGATTTTTATACTGGTCCCTACTTACATTCACTTCCTTGTTATGTTTGCAAAAGGGATGCTGATAAGTGCTATGCATGGATAGCTTTGCTTTGTGCAGGTTGTAATAAGATTTATTGGTACTCACAAAAGACAATAGCAAATTTATGGTGTGGACCTTGTTTCAGGAAGTGGATTCAAGATTTTGTCTGGGTTAGAGCTCTTGAACAAAGTACTGGCCTGCCAGGAAGGGCAGGATTGGAGCTTTTTGAGAGTGCAGAACAAGTGGTTATAGCATATATTAGATGGAAATTACAGCAAGTACTTAGAGAGCTTGAAATTACTACATCCTCACGCATCATAGCAGCTCGCTGTAAAGCTGATTTGCTTTTAAACCTACCTGATGCTATGCAGTTTAATAAGTAATCGAACTTTATGCATGCGTAACATGTCTAACATCACATTGCCAGCACAGCAAGGATATACTGCAGGTCAGAGTGATGGCTATCGCCAATGCTTACTAATCCAATCACTTAACACCTCTTTGCATTCTCCTCCTGAAGAATTAGATCTTTTTGGAAGTGCAAATGCCAGTATGTCTAACACCACAGCTGGCGGATGGTTTAGTTTCAAACCCTTGGATGTCCAGAATTTAAATCAACCTAAAGACACATGGGCCACCTTGGATTCATCCCTGAATTTGAGTGAATTCTCTCCACAGCATTACAGTCAATGTAACGGCACAAACATCACGGCACCAATGAAATTACCTACAGGAATATTTCTAATTTGTGGAGACAGGGCGTGGAATGGTGTACCAGCTAAGCCACAGGGTGGACCCTGTTATTTGGGAAAATTGTCCTTGTTTCACCCTAATGTGTCCTTGCTAATGCAGCTCAGTCAAACATCAAACAGGAAAAGGCATAGTATACATGACTTGGACTGCAGCCAGATAAGAGATCCAAAGTTTTGGGGTACATTCAGACAAGTAGTAGTTTCAACTATCTTACCAGGAGGATCTGCCAATAAAGCTATGAATTTAGCAAAACAATTAGGGTGCTGGACAAGAAATGAGCTGAACCAGACATCCCAAATTCTGGACATGATGACTGCAGATGTGCAAAGTGTTAACCATGCTGTTTTACAAAATAGAGCTGCTGTAGATTTTTTGCTCTTAGCACAAGGGCATGGATGTGAAGAATTTGAGGGAATGTGTTGTATGAATTTGTCTGATCATTCGGTGTCCATTCATACTAAGATAAAAGAACTACAACAGGGACTTCACAATCTCAAAGAAGAAGAAGGTTTAGGAATTGACGAATGGCTTAAAGGCTTAGGGCTTGGACCATGGCTAAGGAACATTGTGACATATGCTATCGGCTTACTGGGTGTGATCTTAATGTTTTTGCTTATTTTGCCTTGTATTTTTACTTGTATTCAAAACATGGTTAGCCGTATGATAGCAAAAACCTGGCAAACTAATCTCCTTGCTTAAGAAGAAAACGGGGGAAATGTGGAGGATTTTATTGAGTTGGTTAGCTGAGAAAGGCCATACTGACTTAATGCCGCTGGTTAAGCTTGAAAGGGAGGTCAGCAGTCTCTGATTCAGTGACTGCTGACAGGCAAGAATGCCGGATGGCCTTGCTGCAACATGAGGAAAGGGAGGTGAGATTAGTCCTGAATATCTGCAGAATGTAACAGAAGAATAAGCACAAGAATGTAAAAGTAGGTGTAGTTGCTGATATGTAACTAACCAATCCTGAGCTCAACTTTTGCAATATGTATGAAGCTTATTAAGAACTATATTTAACCCGCCGTATTCGATCAATAAATCGGACTTGGATGAACCAATTGGTGTCTGGGTCTCCTTCCTCCGACATTCTACTGATGGCAGGAGAAGGAATACTGATCTTCCCCTCTACTCTTGTCACCAACATTCAGTCTAATATGTCATGACCCTCTTCATTTAGGTGTTTCCAGCTCTCCTGTTTAAATGGCCATGTTTAAGGACATGTCTTCGTTTAGAGCAGCTGATCTATGTCCTTCCCTTCTGTCCCAGTTTTCTTCCTGCAGCTGCTTTCTGACCATTCCAATGAGTCTCCCTTGACTGGCTTCATGCCTTGACCTTAAGGGAGTTGCCTACTCTTTCAGAGGTTTAAATAACTCCTTAGTCAGCATCTTAGTTGTAGTTTTATCTATTCTATCACCTCTTATTATGTCTTTCTCTAAAGTCATTCCTTTATGGCTATCCCTTGTGGATGATGGACACGTCAGATATTGCTGAGATGTCACAAGTAACTGAAGGAAGTGTTTTGATGTTTATTAAATTTTATCACGGTCACAATTTTTAGGTTGGCCATGAAGATAAACCTTTCTGTGTCTCTGAGTCTCACCAGTTCCTGGTCCCTCAAAGGACAGAAACCTGATGAGTTGTGGTTTCCACTCTGGGGGCTGCACTTGGACCTCCCTCCATCCCTAGAGCAGAGCTCCCTTGTCCCACAAAGTCCCTCGCAATGCAGGGATGAAGGAAACCAGACAGGCTGTGAGGATCAGGGGGACGGCAGACTCAGGGAGAAGAATGACTTTTGCATTTGACGGAGCTGTGCCTCCCCTTGGGTTTGTTGGATGACAATGAATGAACATCCCTCTGTGTCTCAGGCAGCTCCTTCTCCAAGGAAAGCAGGTGGGAGCTGGAACCAAGGAGCTGAAAGCTGCAGGTGCAGCCTGGGCTGGAGGGAGCTCAGATCTGCACTAGGCTGCTCTCAGTGCCAGGGCTTGGATGGGGGAAATGGTGGGGTGGGAGTAGGGACAGAGTCTGATTGATTGTCAGCCATGAAGGGTCTTGATTTTCATATCTACTCAAATTCATGAGGAGATACTTGGATTCAGTGTCAATTGGAGATTGCGCATAGCAATAAAAAACCCCAGGAAAACAAAACTAAATAGGACCTAAAAAATCTTCTCGCTGTTGTTTTAAATATCATGCATTTACTTTGAATACGCTACTGAGATCTACCTAACCACAAAAGATTTAAAAATTAAAATCCAATTATTCCCAGAGGCTTGGCTAGTTAAGGTGTTCCGAATGTTAATGAGCCCTGGGCCACTGAATTGCTGCACTGAAGAGCTAAAGGCTGAACAAGCCTCTGCAGCAGGAAAATTCAGCAGCAGCCTCCAAGTTGCTGAAGATGTCAGCAGCCCCCACTGAGGCCATCCCTGCCCAGAGACCGTGGGGGAATGGGCAGACAAGGAGAGCGTCCCTGGGGCTGGGGTAGCACAACTCAGAGGCCCCAGTGTCTCCAGCTGGGAAATGTTAAATGTGGTTGGGAAAGCCCTGCCTGGGCTGTGCCAAGCAGGACTGACAAGCCCTGACTCCCATCCCCCAAACAACTCTCTCAAGGAGACATTTTAAAGGAATTACAATTGTTCTATACTTTGGTTTTATGTACTAGAGAAATACCAACAAGAGATTCTCAGGAGCTCAAAACAACCTAACAGCCTTGACTGGCAAATTTAGAAAATCAGAGAAACTTTGGCAAAAGGATTAATATGACATTCAGTCAATAAAAAACGCTTCTCAAAGCATTGACTTGGCCCATTCAACTTCACAAACTCTAAACCTGTTCAATTTTAAGTTAATCAAAATTTGCAAGAGGACATATATAGAACAAGTAGACACAGAAAGAGAGAAAAATAAGATTTAGAGAAGTGCACACACAGCTACCAGCTCCTGGATTCCAGTGGTGTTCAGATAGAAATTTCAAGAGGAGGTAGTGCCAAGAGGTGTGCTTGCCTTTTGGTCAGCTCTCAATACCCCTGGATCTCCCTGGGCCCTTCCCCCAGGTGGGACTTGGGCTCATTTGGTCTCAGGAGCTGGGCTGGGGGCTGCAGAGGTGGCTGTGGAGCATTGCCTGTGCTGTGCCAGGGACTGGCAGACACTGCTGGGCTGGGATGGAGGCTCTGGGGGGATTGGGGTTCCAGGGCAGGGCTGGGTTTACAGGGCAGGGCAAGGAGGGACCTGCTTCTTCCTCCCCCACACACAAAATGTTTCCAGCCAACAATCTCCTCCAGTCTCTCACAACAGGGAATGCTGCTGGGGGAAATAGCAATTCAGGTCGTGTGCACTTGGCTGAGAAGGGCAGCTCTTTTCTATAGGAAAGAAAGCACACAGCCCCAGTATTTGGAAGGCAGGTGAGAGCCTCACTAGGGCAAGGCCAGCCAGACTTGTCAGGAATGGCAGATTCTGTCTGAGAGCAGTCTTTGGATTTAAGGAAATTTGGAGGTGGAATTCCAATCTCAGCCATGGGCACCTGGAGAAGCCGGACAGTTCTTTTCCATGGGAAGGAAAGCACAAAGGCTTTCCACAATGTCATATGACTCCTCTATTCCATGAGCCCTGCAATGTCACAATGGACCTTTGGACCCTGGAGTTTGCAGCGTCACAATGGTCTCATTTGGCTCCACAGTGTCACAATGGACCATTGATGACAGGAGGTCCCTCTGGGTCACCTTGGAGCTTTGGTTTCACACAGCCCTGCAGTGTCACAATGAACCCTTGGTTCAATGGGGTTCCACAATATCACCATGGCCCTAAGATTCCATGCATCCCTGCAGCATCACAATGGTCTCCTTTGGTTGCCCAGTGTCACAATGGACCACTGATGACATGAGGCCCCAGAGTGTCACAGTGCTCTCCATGATTCCATGAGGCTCCACAGTGTCACAATGGTCCCTTGGTTCCATGGGCTCTGTGCTGCTGCATTCCCCCCTCCCCTTCTCAGGCCGCCCTGCCAGCTGAGAAATGCTCCTTGGGCCTCGGCCTTGGCCAACAGCCCCTGGGCTCAGCTCCTCTGCAGCTCATCACAAACACTGTCTGCTCCAGGCACTGCTGCTGCCCAACCAGCTCCTGGTTCCTTTAGCAGCAGCCCTGGGAACTGTTTTTGTTCCCTCAGTGGCACAACATCCCTGTTCTCACACTGACAAAGAAAGCTGTTGGTGCCAAGTGCGGCCAGGATGAGCCCTTGCTGGGACTGTAGCCCCTCTCTTGGGGCCCTGCACACAGCGCTCCAAAAGGGGCCCTTGGAGCTGTCCTGGGCCAGCGACTCCCTCTGAGTGGGGCCTCTCCCAGCCGGGAACTCTCCCGTTTGCTGCACTCGGGGATCCTGAACAAGACGGAGCCTGGGCCGATCCCCCCACTCCCCCAGGTTCAGCCCTTTGCCTGCTGGGGAGATGTCAAAGCATCCGCAGTGAGCATTTCCTGCCCTCAGGGGAATTTCTCACAGGTGCCTTGCACTGACTCTTTGTGTCTGTGTGCACACAGGAGTGCCTGTGCTGGGGAAATGTGTCAGAAATGCTGCTCTCTGAGGGGTCTGTGTGCCTTGGATAGCTGAGTCAGTCAGGCGTGTAGGTAAGGTTAAGTCACAAGGTCTAAGTGAAATTAAATGCTGCTAAGAGTTGTTCTTTAGCGAAGTTGTTAAGTTATTAGCTAAGTTAAATACTGCTAAATGTCTTTCCACTGTTAAATTGCAAACTCATAGGTTATAAGTCAGGTGAAATAGTGTTAAGTGATGTTCTTTTGTTAAATTGTCAAGTTTAAAGTATCAGTCAAGGTTATGTTAAGTCCTGTTAAGTTTGAGCTCTGTTAAGCTTTTAGGCCATATTCCTTTTATCCTTGCCCTCACTGTCCTTGTGTCACACACACACACAGGGACAGTTCTTGCTTAATTCTGGTTTGATTGCGTGGATTTGGTTTGGTTTTGTTGATGCTTTGTTTCCTTGGTGTGCCTGAAGTGTCCAGTCAGGAGCAGAGTGACTCTTGCCAAGGAACTTGGTGCTGCTGTCCCTTAATATTAAATCTGGTTTTTGCTGCTCCCTTGCTGGGGATTTTTTCAGCGCTCTCAAGCCCTCGTTGGTACCAGGGTGAAGGAGCCCTGGCCCAGGCTCTGGCCCTGGGGGACACGGAGACGCTGCCGGGGGGTCCCTGTTCCCCTGTGCCATGCCCAGGGCCCCGGCCCCCCATCCCCGTGTCAGGCTCTGGGGTCGATCTCGTGGAACATCCTCTGGGGGAGGCTGCGGGGCCGGGGGAGGGGGGACCCAGGGGGAGAGGGGACCCCACTGTGCGCGAGCAGGGTTGGACTGCTCTGGGGGGAACTGTGAGGGGGGCTGGTGCAGAGTGACCTCCCCTGTGATGTCACACTGCCTCCTGTGATGTCACACAGCCTCCTGTGATGTCACACAACCAACAGTATGATGTCACACAGTCCCCCTGTGACCTGCCACACAGCCCCAGTGATGTCCCAGAGCCAACTCTGAGATGTCACCCTGTGATGTGATACAGCTGCTCTGATTTGGTGGTGTTTACAGGGGTCCCAGGACAAGGGAAGAGATGAGAATCTTGACTCCACATTTCAAAAGGCTGATTTATTATTTTATTATATATGTTACATTAAAAAAATGATATAATAAAACTATACTTAAAGAATAGAAGAAAGTATTTCATCAGAAGGCTAGCAAGGAGTAGAAAGGAATAGAATGATTATAAAATCTTGTGACTGACCAGAGAGTCTGAGACAGTCCTGTGATTGGCCACTAATTAGAAACAACCACATGAGACCAATCAAAGATATACCTGTTGCATTCCACAGCAGCAGATAATTATTTTTTACCTTTTGTTTCTAGGGGCTCTCAACTTCTCAGGAGAAAAATCCTGGCAAAGGATTCTTCATAAAATATGTCCATGACACTCTGTGATGTCACAGAAGGCTGTGTGATATCACACAATCACACCATGACATCATAGTCTGTTTTATGATGTCACAGTCAGTTCTGTGATGTTACTTAGTCACCCAGTGATGTCACAACCCAGTCTCTGGTGTCACAGAGCCACCCTCTATGATGTCCAGAGTCTGGACTATGACGTCACATCCTACTCCATGACATCACAGCCAGCTCTGTGATGTAATAATCCCTTCAGTGATGTCACAAAACCCTCAATATGATGTCATACTGCCACTCTGTAATGTCACAGCACACACTTTGACATCACAGCCTGCTCCATGATGCCCTACAGCCATGCCATGATGTCACAAGTTGCTGTGATGTCACACAATCCCCTCCATGTTGCTGTACCTGCTCAATGACCTCACACAGCCAACTCTGTGCTGTCACACAGCCCCTTGCTGACATCACAATTGCTCTGTGCCTTTATGACACAGCCACAGAGGTGCTGCTGTGACACAGCCCCCTCTGGGACATGCCACAGCCCCTGCCAGTGCTGAGCCCCTGTGAGCTCTGTCTGTGCCCTGCTGGTGTCCCTGAGGGGCCCTGGCAGTGCCCCAGCCCTGCTGGGCTGTGCAAGGAGCAGCTCCTGGCCAGAGCTGTCTCTCTGCAGCGCTGCCCTTGCCAGGAGCTGCCTCTGGGCCAGGAGCCCGGCCCAGCTCAGCAGCACAGACACAGTACAGGGACTTTATTGACCCTCTGGGGCTTTGGTGCTCTTTGCATCAGACTCAGTCCCTCAAAGAGGGCTCAAAAATTTTCTCAAGAACACAATGTAAGATTGAAACACTGAAGTTTCTTGTAGTTTCAGTAGATCCCTGTGAGGCACAAGATTGACAAAGGGTCCCCAGGTCCAGGTAGAGGAGAGAACTGGTAGCAGTGATGACAATTTGGGGCAAGCAGGGGAAAGGTGTTTCTGATGCTGAGAAAACCTGCGCCTCTGTCCCTCCAGGCTGTCATCATCCCCCGGCTGCCCCACCTGGCTGGGCCCTTCCTTTGCTGACAGGAGCCTCCGTCTCCTGCCTGCCCCTGCCTGCCCACGCAAAGCCTTGGGCTGCTCCAGGCTCCTTCTGGGCAATGTGCTGCACCATAGCCCTGTCCTGGCAGGGAAATTCCTTTTCTCCTGCTGTCCAGTCTGGGTCTTCCCAGCTGCTCTTGGAATTATTTCTTTCTTTCTTTCTCTGGCTGTTCTCTACTATGTGAAAAGGATCCAACCTCTCTAAATCCGCCCTCCAGTCCCTGCCAGGGCTCTCCTCTGCTGTCCTCAGTCTCCACCCCACTGTGCAAAGAGCTCCTTTGTCCCTATAGAGTGGTCAAGTGCTTGAGGCCAAGAATGGCTGGACAAGAGGGACAGTTTTTATTTTTATAGGAAGGAAACCACAGAACCCCCGAGTTTGAAGGCAGATGATGTCACAGTGGTCACAAGGGTTGCAGGATGAAGAGAGAGGTGAGAATGTTGATTCCATGTTCAGAAGGCTTGATTTATTATTTTATGATATATATATTACATTATGACTATACTAATAGGAATAGAAGGAAAAGTTCTCAGAAGGCTAAGCTAAGAATAGAAAAGGAATGAATAACAAAGATCTGTGTCTCAGCAGAGAAGGAGACCCAGCTCTGCCGTGACTGGTCAGTAAATCCAAACATTCACCGGAGACCAATCACGGATCCACCTGTTACATTCCACAGCAGCAGATAACCATTTTTTACATTTTGTTGCTGAGGCCACAGCTTCTCAGAAGGGAGAAAAATCCTAAAGAAAGGATTTTTATGAAAAGATGTCTGTGATAAGATGAGAAGCAATCACCAGAGGCCCAGGCCAGTCAGACCCTACTGTCCTTGCAGCTTTTGTCTGAAAGCAGCCTTTGGATATATATGGGGAGTTTTGGGGGTGGAATTCCATTTCATTCATGGACTGGAATGGCAGTTCTCCATAGGAAGGACAGGGCAGAGCCCCAGTGCTCCAAAGGCTTATTAGAGGCAGCCCCAAGGAGGCCAAGGCCAGCCAGACCTGTTGTCAGGGGAAGAATCCTTGGAGTGACAGAATTTAGAAGGCCAAACCCACTTTTGTCTATGGGCATGTGGACAAGAGGGACAGTTCTTTTCCATAGGAAGGAAAGTACAGAGCCCCAGTTTTTCAAAGCGAGAGGAGAGCTGGCCCTCAGGAAGGCAAGGGAACCTGGACAGGCCAGGCAGCTTTTGTATGGGAGCTATCCTTGGATATAGAGAATTTCAGAGGCTGATTCTCAATTTAGGCCATGGTTGCCTGGAGTTGAAAGACAATTTTTTCCATGAGAAGAGAATCACAGGACCCCAGTGTTTTGAAAGCAGATGAGAGGATGGCCCCCAGGAGGCCAAGGCCAGCACAGAGTGGGTTGTGTGAGGTCACAGGTAGGGCTATGGCATCACAGAGTTTGTTGTGTGAGGTCATCAAGCAGCTAGACAATCATAGAGGGGATTCTGTGACATCACAGAGCAGGCTGTGACATCATGGCATGTCTGTATGACATCATAGAGCTGTCTGTGAGGTCAAACTGTGTGCTGTGCCATTACACAGTAGCAGTATGACATCACAGAGAGGTTTTTCAGACATCACTGAGGGGGTTGTGACATCACACAGCTTTCTGTGACATCATAGGGTAGGATGAGGGGCCACAGAGCAGATGCTGCCATCATAGAGGGTGGCTCTGTGGCATCAGTGAGTGGGTTGTGACATCACTGGGTGGCTGTGTAACACCATAGGACAGGCTGTGGCATCACATAGTGACTTTGTGACCCCACAGAGTCTTCTGTGGTGTCACAGTGCAGGTGCATGACATTCCAGAGTGACATCCCACAGCTGGCTCTGTGATATAACAAGGGTGCTGCATGATGTCCCAGAGTGGGCTGTGACATCACAGATGACTGTGTGACACTGCAAAAGGGCTGTGTGGAATCATAGGGGACTGTGTGACATCACAGGGGCTGTGTGAGGTCACTGGGGGACTGTGTGAGGTCACTGGGGGACTGTTGGTTGTGTGACATCACAGGAGGCTGTGTGACATCACAGGAGGCAGTGTGACATCACAGGGGAGGTCACTCTGCACCAGCCCCCCTCACAGTTCCCCCCAGAGCAGTCCAACCCTGCTCGCGCACAGCAGGGTCCCCTGTCCCCCTGGGTCCCCCCGCCCCCGGTCCCGCAGCCTCCCCCAGAGGATGTTCCCCGAGATCGACCCCAGAGCCTGACACGGGGATGGGGGGCCAGGGCCCTGGGGGTGGCACAGGGGGACAGGGACCCCCCGGCAGCATCCCCATGTCCCCCAGGGCCAGAGCCTGGGCCAGGGCTCCTTCACCCGGTTATTAATGAGGACTTGAGAGAGCTGAAAAAATCCCCAGCACGGGAGCAGCAAAAACCAGATTTAATTTTAAGGGACAGCAGCACAAAGTTCCTTGGCAAAAGTCAATCTGCTCCTGTCTGGACACTTCAGGTACAACGAGGAAATAATGCAACAACAAAACCAAACAGAATCCAGGCAATCAAACCAGATATAAACTGAGAACTGGGGTTTTCATTCCTAAGGAAAAGAACCGTCCTTCTTATCTAGGTGCCCATCGGCAGAATTTGGATTTCACCTGCAGTATTCCCTATTGTGACAGACCGGAGGAGTTTCTTGGCTCAAGACATTTCATGTGTGAGGGAGGAAGGGGCAGGTCCAGCCTTGCCCTGCCCAGCAAAACCAGCCCTGCCCTGCCCTGGAACCCCAATCCCCCCAGAGCCTCCATCCCAGCCCAGCAGTGGCTGCCAGTCCCTGGCACAGCACAGGCAATGCTCCACAGCCCCCTCTGCAGCCCCCAGCCATGCTCCTGCGGGACCAAATGAGCCCAAGGCCCACCTGGGGGAAGGGCCCAGGAAGACCAAGGGGTATTGAAGGCTGACCAGAAGGCAAGCACACATCTTGACCCTACCTCCTCTTGAAACTCCCATCTGAACATTGCTGGAATCCAGGAGTTGCTAACTTTGTGTAAGCTTCTTTAAATCTTATTTTTTTTCTCTGTTTATTTCTCTTATTTGTGTTCTCTTGCAAATTTTAAGTATGTTAAAACTGAGCAGGCTTAGAGTTTGTGAAGTTGAATGGTCCAATTTAAATCTTTGATAAGTGGTTTTTTTTTTTAATTGAATATAATATTAAACCATTTACCAAGGTTCCCTAATTTTCTAAAATTACCAGTAAAGACTGTTGTGTTCTTTTGAGCTCCTGAGTATCTCTTGTCAGTATTTCTCCAGTGCTCCAAGTCAGAGTACACAAACAATTGTAATTCCTTTTAAATGTCTCATTGAGAGAGTTGTTTGGGGAATGGGGGATCAGGGCTTGTCTATCCTGCTTGGCACAGCCCAGGCAGGGCTTTCCCAGCCACATTCCACACTCCATGTCCCAGCTGGAGCCCCTGGTGCCTCTGAGTTGTGCTGCCCCAGCCCCAGGGACGCTCTCCTTGTCTGCCCATTCCCCCACGGTCTCTGGGCAGGGATGGCCTCAGTGGGGGCTGCTGACGTCCTCAGCAACTTGGAGGCTGCTGCTGAATTTCACTGCTGCAGAGGCTTGTTCAGCCTTCAGCTCTTCAGTGCAGGAATTCAGTGGCCCAGGGCTCATTAACATTCAGAACACCTTAACAAGCCAAGCCTCTGGGAATATTTTGATTTAAGTGTTCAAAACTTTTGAGATTAATTTGACAGATTTCAGTAGTGTGTTCAAAGTGAATGCATAATATTTAAAAAGACAGCCAGAAAACATTTTTTAGGTCCTGTTTTGGATTTTTTCCTGTTCATAAATCAATATGTGCAGTCCCCAACTGACATTGAATCCAAGTACCTCCTCATGCAGTTTGAATGGATATGAAAATCAAGACACTTCATGGATGACAATCAATCAGACTCTGTCCCTACTCCCACCCCACCATTTCCCCCGTCCAAGCCCTGGCACTCAGAGCAGCCTTGTGCAAATTAGAGCTCCCTCCAGCCCAGGCTGCACCTGCAGCTTTCAGCTCCTTGGCTCCAGCTCCCACCTGCTTTCCTTGGAGAAGGAGCTGCCCGAGACACAGAGAGATGTTCATTTCTTGTCAGCCAGCAAAGCCAAGGGGAGGCACAGCTCCATCAAATGCAAAAGTCATTCCTCTGCTGGATATTAAATCACTTTCCACAGAAGACAGCCTCAGAGCAATGGAAAACACCTTCTGTGCCCAGCACAGATCCCAAGGTCCCCCTAAACCCTCCCTGCCCCAGTTCTGCCCAAATTTGCTCTTTGAACACGAGTCACATGCTGAAGTCAGGAGTCCCTCCATGGCCAGAGGGATGAAAAGAGAGAAAGGGGATGAAGAGCTCTCCTGTGCAGAGCCAAGGCCCAAGTGCAGCCCCTGCAGTGGGAACCACAACTCATCAGGTTTGTGTCCTTTGTGCTCGGGGACTGGTGACACTCAGAGGCACAGAAAGGTTTCTTGCCCACAAACGCAAGAAGAACATTTGAACACTTGAATAGCCATCACAGCTCTTCCCTCAGATCTCTGTGTGTCCCTGCAGAATCTGTCATGTCCCCCATCTGCAAGGGATTTCCAAACCGGAACAGTTCTAGACAAAGTTATAAGAAAACGCAATTCTGTGATTAATACAAACACAATTAAGATGTTGACTAATGTGGTATTTATTTTAACATCAGAAAGATTGGGCAACTTCCTGGAGCTCAAAGCATGAAAGCAGTAACTTGAGAGGAACTGAAATGATCAGAGAGCATCTGGAGGAGGAAATCTGGGAGCAATGGAAAGGACATAGATCCAGCTAGTCAAGTGAAGAAATGTCCTTAGATATGGCCATTCAAACAGGAGAGCTAGAAACATCTGATGGAAAAGGGAGAGAAAATAATAGACTGAATATTGGTGGCACAAGTAGATGGGAAGATCAGTATTTCTTCTCCTCCCATCAGTACACTTTGAGGAAATCCCCGTTCCTGGTGGGAAAACATTGCCATTTCTGAAAAGTACTCAAATGATACAGTTAATATAGTATTGCTGGTATATTATGAAACTAACAGGTATTAAACCCAGTGGCCTTTTCCAGGCAGACATCAGTTGTGTGCCCATGAACAGGCAGTGCCACTTGTGCCCTGAGGTGCCCAGCTGGGATTGGATCTCTCCGAAAGCACCTGAGGGAGAGCAGACCACCTTGCAAGCTGCAGGTCCCTGACAGCACCGCAGGGCTCCTGTCCCATCAACATCTGCTCTGCTCCAGTCTGAAACAGGGCCCAGCATGGTGCTGGGATCATCATGGAGCTGAGGTGTGTGCTAGAATTCAATGCCCTCCCCATCCCACAGCAGCCCTGCATTTCCCTCCTGCAGCCTTGGCCTCCAGCACAGCCATGGAGGCTCTTTGGGCTCTGGAATGTTGCTGCAGCCCCCAAGGGCAGCTGAGCTCTGCCTTTGGCACAGTCAGGCCTGGCCAGCACAGGCCATGCTCAGCAATTGCTTGTGTGTGCCTGGCCTTGCTGTCAGCCCCGGCAGCGGCTGCGTGGCCCCTTTGTGGCCCTGTGCCGGCCCAGCCATGGTGGCCCAGCCCCTGTGCAGGCCCAGCCCAGGCCAGGAGCATTGCGGATGGGAACGGCCCCTGTGCCGTGGTTCCCATGGCAGCCTTGGGGCTCCGTGCCCCATGGCCTTCCTGCTGGGCAGCCTCTGCCAGCTCCTGCAGAGCCGGTGGCACCTGTGGGGCTGCACAGACAGCCCTGCCCTGGGCTCTGCCACCCTCTGGGCCAGCAGAGAGGCAGCCAGGGCTCACCACGGCTGGGAATAGGCCCTGAGCCCCGCAGGAGGATGGAGCTGGGCCACAGCCAAACTCAGCCCAGGCCAAAGCTGGACTCAGCAGCCAGGGCTGCCAACACACGGGCACAGAGGCTGGTACTGACAAATGTTCTGGACCCCCTCCCTGCTCTGTCCATGCCACCAAGGGCACAGAGCAGCCTCCTCTCTGGGCCACTTGCCTGTTTTCAATGCCTTGCACAGGCGCTGGCCCTGCCCCACAAGGCCTGGCCTGAGTCCTGCCCCTGCACGCTCAGCCAGGCTGAGATGGACACTGATGGTTTCTGGGCCAGGCTCTCTGAGCCCAGCCCAGCTCCCTGCAAGCTCTGCCAGCTGCCCTGAGCTCTGGGCAGCACCAAGGGTTTATCCCCAGCCCAGCCCAGCCAGCTTTGGCCCCACAGCTCTGCTCAGGCCAGGCTGCTCTGGCCACTGCCCCACGGCCTCAGCCCCTGGCAAGGGCACAGCAGCAGCTGCAGCTGCCACAGGACTCAGCCCCAGCATGGGGGAACGTGCCTGGCCAAGGGAAAGGAGGCTCCCTGGGTGCCCTGCTCTCCTCTGCAGGAGATGCTAAGAGCTCTGCAGCCCCTGCTGCCATCCCATCTGCCCAGGGCAGCACAAGAGCCGTGGCCTTGGGGCCCTCAAGAGCTGCTCCTGCTCCAGGCCCAGGGCCCATCCCAGAGCTGGGGCAGCCACAAAGCTGTGCCCACTTCTGTTCATTGTTGCTCTGATGGGGATGGATCTGCTGGCACTTGGAGGTTGCTGATGAATTTTACTACTCCAGAGGCCTCTTCTGTCTTGAGCTCTTCAGTTCAGGAATTCACTGGAAAAGGCTGTTAAACATTTCTTCAAATCACCCAAACAAGACAAGCCCTTGGGAATAATATAAGTTTTCAGTTCTTCTGTGATTAATTACACACATTTCAGAAATGTATTCAAAGTGAATATACTGTACTGAAAAAAATGCAGAGAGAACTGTTTTGTCCTAGTTTTTCCCTGTTTATAGATTGATATCAGCAATGCAGTGTCCAGTTGATATTGACCCCCAGCACCTCCTAATGCAGCATGAATACGTACGAAAATCAAGACCCTTTATGGCTGACAATCAATCAATCAATCACAATTTCTCCCCACCATTTCCCTTATCCAACCCCTGGCACTCCTATGGATCAGGAATTGTGTGCCCAGCAGGAGCAGGGCAGTGATTCTTCCCCTGTGCTCAGTACTGGTTGGGCAGCACACTGTTAGGTCACAGGAACTGGCTGCCCAGGGCAGTGGGTGAGTCACTGTCCCTGGAAGTGTTTATGGAAAGACTGGATGTGGCACTCAGTGCATGGTCTGGGTGACAAGGTGGTGTTGGGTCCCAGGTTGGACCTGATGCTCTCCAAGGTCTTTTCCAGCCTGGCTGATTCTCTCATGATTGTGACCCTGCAGGTGCCTGGGGAAGCAAGGGGCCATAGTGACACTGCGGGGCCTGGTGGCACTAAGAGGACCATGGTGACATTGTGTACAACATGGCAGCACAGAGCCAAGGGGCCATTGTGACACTGTGGGGGTCAGGGGAAGCAAGGAGTCCATTGTGACAGTCTGGGTCCTGGTGCAACCACAGAGGTCACTGTGACACTGCAGGACCTTGTGGAACCAAGGGGCCATTGTGCCACTGCAGAACCAAGGAGACCCTTGGGGGAGCCTGGGGACAATGGAATCAAGGGGCCATTGCTCCATTGCAAGGACTCTGGGAACTGAGGGAACAATTGTGACCCTGTGGTGCCCCATGGAACCAAGGGTCCCTGGTGACACTGCAGGATCTTATGTCACCAGGCTCCATTGTGACACTGCAGCACCAAGGAATTCATGGTGGCCCTCTGAGGCCTCAGGGAACCAAGAGGCCACTGTGACCCTGCAGGGTCTTGTGGAACCATGCAGGGCATTGTAACAGAACAGGACCTGGTGTCATGATGGGGCCATTGTGACACTGCAGGGCCCCATGGAACCAAGGGGTCAGTGCTGCTCCTCAGTGTCACATATTTTATGTGGACATATTTTATGAAAAATCCTTTTGCTAGGTATTTTTCTCCTGAGAAGCAGAGAGGCCTCAGAAACTAAATGTAAGCAATAATTATCTGCTACTTTGGAATGCAAAGGTGGATCTTTGATTGGTCTCATGTGGTGGTTTTTAATGTCCAATCACAGTTTGGCTTTCTCGGACTCTCTGGTCAGTCACAAGATTTTATTATCATTCCATTCTTTTCTATTGCTTGCTAGCCTTCTGATGAAATCCCTTCTTCTTTTACGATAGTTTTAGTATATGATTTTATTTTAATATAATATATATCATAAATTTATAAATCAGCTTTCTGAAACATGGATTCAAGTTTCTTGTCTCTTCGTTTGTTCTGTGACCCCTGTGAAAACCACCACACCTCAGGGACTCCTGGAATAAAGGAAACATGTTTGACAAGGTGGTGGCCCTTGGGACCAAGAGACCATTGTGACACTGTGGAACCAAGGAGAACATTGCTGCACTGCCAGACCTCATGGAACCAAGGATACACTGTGACACGGAAGGCCTTGGGGGCCAAGGATCCATTGTGACATGGCAGGGTGCAAGGATCCAAGTGACTTTGTGACATCAAGGGGTCCCTTGAAACCAAAGGGACATTGTGACACTGGGTGGCCTCATGGAATCATGGAGAGCATTGGGACACTCGGGGGCCTCATGGAACTGTGGTGACACCAAGTTGTCTGGGAATGTTGATCTGCTGCAGGGTAGGAGGGCTCTGCACAGGGCCCTGGACAGGCTGGATCCAGGGCCCAGATCCAACAAGGTGACGTTTCACAAGTCCAAGTACCGGGTCCTGCACTTTGGCCACAACAACCCCTGCAGCACTACAAGCTGGGGACAGAGTGGCTGGAGAGCAGTCAGGCAGAAAGGGACCTGCAGGGGCTGATGGACAGCAGGCTGGGCATGAGCCAGCAGAGTGCCCAGGTGGCCAAGAAGGCCAATGGCTCCTGGCCTGGATCAGGAATGGTGTGGCCAGCAGGAGCAGGGCAAGGATTCTTCCCCTGTGCTCAGCACTGCTTGGGCAGCGCCTCAAGTGCTGTTTGCAGTTCTGGGGCCCCCAATTTAGGAAGGATGCTGGGGGGCTGGAGCGTGTCCAGAGAAGGGTAGCAAGGCTGGGGAGGGAGCACAAGTCCTGTGAGGAGCAGCTGAGGGAGATGGGGTTGTTTATCCTGGAGAAGTGGAGGCTCAGGGGAGACAAGACAGTGTCAGGGCACAGGCTGGACTTGATGATCTCCATGGCCTGTTCCACCCTTGCTGATTCTGGGATTCTCTGGAACCACCCTTGGAGCAGTTGCAGGATGAGCCCTGGGCCTCCTCCTCAGAAGCTCCAGCAGCCCAGGTCCCTCAGCTTCTCCTGCCAGCCCCAAAGCCCATCCTGTCAGTCCTGCAGAGCCTCTGCAGCTCCTCCTCACTGCCCAGAACAGGGAGTCCCAGAGCCAGACACAGCAGCCCAGATGTGCCCCGCTGGCCTGGGGTGCCTCTGCAAGGGAGCAGCACCAGGCACTGCAGGAGCCTGCAGACAATTCCTGCAGCACTTGTAGGATGATCCTGCTGCCCAAGGGAACTTCCCATGGGGCCAAGTCAGGAACTGCAATGGGGAGTGGGGCCAGGCAGGAAAGGGCAAACAGGAATCGGCTGTTTGCAGTGGAGGGAAGAGGGGTGGGCAATGGGAAGAAAATTGCAGCAGGAAGAGGAAAGAAAGCAAAGGTGAAGCCAAGGAAATGCTCAGGGCAGTTTGGGGGTGGCTGCCAGGCAGCCCTGGCTCTGAGCAACAGCGTCTGCAGTGGGACAGGAAGCTCCCCGCTGATGGGAACAAACTTTCTGGCTGACTGCAGAGGCCAGGACAAAGCTGAGTGGTTTCCCTGGTGTCCCCCAGCCCTTGCTGGCCCCAGGGGCTGATGGCATTTGTGCTCCCTCAGGTTCATGTCCCCACAGCAACAGCATGGGGGTGTTCCCCCTGCTGTGTGCAATGCAAACAGGGGCTGCTGAGCCAGTGCTGCCGTGTCTGTGCCTGTAAGGATGGGGCACCTGTGTGAGCTGGGGGAGAGGCCAGGGCTGCAGAGGGGGGATGTTGTTGGCAGCTTCATGAGGATGCTCTGGGACGCTGCCCTGGGCCGTCCAGCGCACTGGGGATGGATCAGCCCCTGCTCTGCTGCTCCTTTCCATCCTCCCCAGGGCCCTTGCAGAGCCCCAGCAGCTGCTGTCCTCAGCTGCCATGGCAACCCTCAGGAACAGCCTGGGCTGTTCCAGGTACAATTCCAGTGACACTCCTTGGTGCCACCAGGTGCCATGGCAACGGCCACGGGGACTTGTTCTTTGGTTTGGTGCCATGGCAACCAGTGCCCGGCCCAGTTGTGATGGTTGGTGGCCATGGGAAGCTGCCCTGGGCCCTTGCTCAGGGCTGGTGTCAGTGCCCAGAGCCAGAGGGGATCCCTTGCTGGGGGCTGTGCCACGGCCACCTGCCCTGTGCCGCGCTGGCCGCTCAGGCACCAGGAACCAGCAGCCACCGGCACTGCCAGGGCCAAAGGCCAGGTCAGCCAGACAGAAAGGGGCAGGGCTGGGCACTGTTTCCATGGCAACCGGCACTGGGGGGACACCTGGGTCACCTGGCCTGGCAGTTGCCATGGAAACCCCTGGCAGGCACTGAGGGCACAGCCCCTGGCACTGAGACCCTTCTGGGCTGGGTGCTGAGCACAGGGCTGAGCACGCAGAGATGGTTTTGTTCTTGCTGAGCTGCAGCACAGCCAAGGCCTGTCCTGCCCCTCGTCCAGCCACGCTGGGGAGGGGCTGGGGCTGCAGGGGAGCTGGGCAGGGGACACAGCCAGGACAGGGGACCCCAACTGACCCGGGCATAGCCCAGACCAGAGCACATCATGATCAGGATGTAAAGAGGGGAACAGGGAGGAAGGGGGGAATTTTGGAGGGAGGGTTTTTGCCTTCCCAGGTAACGCTTAGGCAAGAGGGGGCCCTGTTTCACCAGTGGGCAGGGTCACTACCAAAAATACAGACACCAACTTAAGGAACTGTGTCATTTATATAGGGCACAGCTGCCAAGATTTACAAAAGGATAAGCTCAACAAAGCACATCATCATTAGCAAAGAATTACAAAAGAAGCTCAGCAATCCATCATAACCCATCATTACATTTTGATGACCAATCCATTGGTGAAACACTGGAGGTGTTTGTGGCAGACAAAGATTCTGCCTGACTATCAAGGTACACCTTAAAGACATCAGTAATACTTTAGTGACACCATTCTTCATTCTTTTTTCTCCATCTCATTCCAATTAGGAACAAGAATTCTGTTGCCCATGGAGCTGGCACCTTTTTAATTCCAGAATAATGCCCCCAGGCCCTTTGCTGTTCAGCTTTACCATGCTGTGTATGGCTAACAAGGCCTGGGGGGCCCTTTCTCCTCTGGCTGGAAGGGGCCGGGTCCCAGTCCCTGAGGGGCACCCAGGCTCCTGGATGGAATTCCTGTGCAAGTCCCTCAGTGTCACAGCAGCCTTCATATTGAGCCCTGTGGATCAGAGCATTTTCCAAAGGGGCCCTTGGGGCAAACAGGGAGATCTGGTCTGGCAGGATGTGTAAAACAATATCCTGGCAGATCTACTTGTTCTCACACACAATACTTCACTGCAGAGACACATTCCCATTGTTCCTGCCCAGGGTTCAGGACTCAGAGTTGTCTTTCCTAGGAGCTGTTCCTTCAGCTGCCTTAGGAGGGCCTTTTGGCCTCTGGACCCACACTCTTGCTCCATTATTAGGGCTGCTGGATCCAAACCCTTTATCTCCACAAACGGTGGTGATTGGAGCTGGATCTCCTTTTTTCACAATCGTTCTTAAAATTGCAAGATCAATAATTGTGCTACCCTGTCATGGGGTTGAATAATCCAATCTTGTTCATTATTGTTTAACAGAATTACTGTAATTTCTCCTGGACATTCTGCATCAATTCCTCCTGCCATGACAGGAACACTTTGCAAGGCCAAGCTCCAAGGGAGCAGTTACCAAAGCAAAGTGTCCTGGAGGAATCTGAATTCCTGTTTCAGTATTGACAGCTCTCATTTGCTTTGAATTTATCCTCGTTAATTCCAATGCATGAAGGCCCAGCCCTGCAGCCTCTGGGCTGGCCCTGCCAGGGGCCATCACAGCCAGAACAATTTCCCAGGCAGCCCAAGTCTCACTGCCCATGGTTGGATTTGCAAATTGGGGGCAGCCGGGCACAGCCAGGGAGTTTCCATTTCCCCCGTGGGCCATTGTGAAGGGCATGGAGCACATCTGGGAGATGGGTTCTCCATGGACAAAGGTTCCCATCTCCTCATCTTTCCAACAGCTCTTTTAACAACCCCTTCACCCTTTCAACCAATCCTGCAGCTTGTGCATAGTCTGGTACATGAAAAACCCTGCAGACAAAATCGCTGTATTTTTCACAGGAACAGACAAAACACTCTGCATCACAGTATCAGCAAACCCTGTAAAAATCACCAATTTCCTCCCTTCCTCCTTTTTCCATTGTATACAATCTCACAAAGTTGACCACTGACATTAGGGTCCTGGCCAATCCTGTTCTGTAGGGTATTTAGTGTTACATCCCTGAGCAGCCAAAAATACCAAATTAGCATTGTCAGAACTATTTCACATTATTATTATATGTACATATTCATATATAAATACAGACATAGACATGTAGATATAGACATATATACATAAAAATCTATAAATATAAACATGAAGGTCTTATTATACTATAAATATGTATATAGTTATTTGTTATATTGATATTTCACTTGCACAAGGGCATCTGAGCTCAAGATGAAAACCTTCTTCTGTTGCTCCATGGGGGAGCATTCCAACAATGATTGTTCCTTCTGAAGGTGCTGTTTCCTATGTACTCTCAACAAATTCATCTTTGTCTGCCCAAATCCACAAGGTCTTTTCCTTTTCCATTTGCAATTTTTGGATGCATTTGAAGCCATCCAGGGGTGCAGCTTCTTTTACCCAACTGCCCCACTGCTACCACAGGGCTGTGACCTCAGCCCACTCCAGACCCAGGAAACTCCAGGGAAGGGCTTCCCAGCTGGGAATTTCTGATGGCACTGATTCCTCACATTTACACCGAACAAGTGACATTTTGTTGGGATCTGGCCAGCCTGTGCCAGTTTTGTTTTACCAGTGGGCAGGGTCAGCACCAAAGACACAGACACCAACTGAAGGAATCAGTGTCATTTCCTGCAGTTCAGAGCAGCAAAGAATCACAAAAGGAGCAGGTCAGCAATGCACCCAACCATTCCCACCAAAGATTGCCTGCAGTGATTAAGAAAGATCCAGCAGCATTTACCCTCAGCCTTTACCATCCCCCAGACCCACACAGCAGCTGGGGAAGCTGTCACAGCCAAGGGCTTCAGAGCCACTCCTGGGCACTGGGAATTCCTGCAGGTGCCTCCAGCCCCAGGTGAGGCTCCAACCCCGCTGGGAGAGGGCCCAGCTCTGACAGTGCTGAATGAACAAACTGACAGCACTGCTAGTGTGGCAACATCTGCTTTCATCCTCCCCTTGGGTCCCTCCCAAAGCCTGGCCAGGGCTCAAGGAGGAACCAAGGGAGCTGACTTTGACCATACAGCCCCAAACAAGGCCAGATGTCAGATTTCATGGCCTGGTCTGGCTTCTAAATACACAAAGGTCAATACATGTTTCACTAAGGAGTGGCACATCTATCTCAGTGCTAATGACCATGCATATTTCATCAGGGAGCAGATACAAAGATAACCTTTGCTTGGAAGGTTCATCCAGAGGCCACCTTTGGCTCAGGCCCTGCTGTCCAGGTCTCACTCAGGGCTGGTGTCCAGGCCTTGGCACTTCAGGGACGTGGTTTAGTGCTGGGCTTGGCATTGCTGGGTGAGCGGCTGCACTGGGTGAGCTCAGAGGGCTTTTCCAACAGAAAGGATTCTGTGATTCCATGATTCTATCCACTGCATTCAGCTGGGGCTATTTTAGCAGCATTACTTGGCTCCAAAAGTTCCCTCTTGCCCAGCTCCTGTGGCCTGAGGCTTCAGCTCCTTCGACTCCTGGTGCTGAGCTGCTCATTCTGAACAAGACGCCTCAGAGACAAGAACACAGTCCATGCAATTCCTTCTGGGACACAGAGAGGGGAGGCTGTGCAAACAGGAGCATTGTTTGCTGTGGCCTCCTCTCTGCCCTTCACGCCTTTCACTGCTTTGAACCAGCCAACAGCTTTCTCCAAGAGTGCAATGGAGCAGCAGTTCCTGCTCCCAGGCCTGGCTCTTCCCAGTCTCTGCCCTTGCCTGGTTCTGTCCCTCTTGCTGCGCCCTCTGTTCCCCCAGGGCTCGCTGGCTGCTGCCCAGGACTGTGGCACTGGCACAGATCCAGTGCTCCAGAGCCTCCTTTCTGTGCCCTTGGAGCTGCCTGGGCACAGCAGCCTTTTCCATCTGGAAGCTCCCCATGGACAGGGAGTGCCCAGCTCCGTTCCCTGCACAGCCTCCAGGAGCCCAGGGCTGCCATCTCCAGTCCCTGCTGGCACTGGGGGCTCCCAGGTGCCTCAGGCTGCTGTGACACCGCTGCACACGGGAGGGAAGAGGGGCAGGGGCTGTGCTCAAAGTCAGCTCCGTCTGCTGCTGCTGCTGCTGCTGCTGCTGCTGCTGCTGCTGCTGCTGCTGCTGCTGCTGTGGGGTCATTTGTGCAGCCCTGTCTGCCCAGAGTCAGGGATCAGATCCTGCCAGTCTCTTCCAGCCCTGGCTGCTCAGAGTTTGGGCCTTGGAGCCTCAGGTGGCCAAAGGCAGCTGCTGCTGGTCCCTCTGTGTGCCCGTGTTCAGCAGTGCTGCTCCATCAGTCTGTGCCCAGCAACGGGGAAAAGCCTCAGCCCTGCAGGGCCAGGAGCTGCTGGGCTCTGCCTGAGCAGCTCAGCCAGCAGGAAGGGAGCTGCTCCACACAGGAACCAGGAGCAAAGGACATCCTTTGATAGGACATGTTTTCTATTTAAAGGAAAAAAAAGGAAAAAGGAAAAAAAATGATAAATTGTAAAAGATAAGAATAAAATCCAAGTGTTAGAGAAAAAAAAAACATACAGTTAATGAAAAAAACTAAACATAAATGCCAAATTACATTCTTTGCATTAAGCGGTAAATGATCTTTTTAAAAAGACAACTCAGTTATTTACATTGTAAATGTGCTGGTGGCATGGATCCATCTTTGTGACCTCAAAAGCCTCTTAAAAGAGTTTGGGCTTTGTTTCCAATATTGGTATTTGAAACTGTGGTCAAAGCAAGAGGAAATTGCTTTGTGCCCTTCCAGCTCCAAGCAGGACTGGGAATGGAAACTCTGTCAAAGCCCAAATCCTTTAGAAGATCACCTTCCTTCTCAGCCTGGAAATGAGCTGCACATTCCTTTTGAAACTGTCAGGGATTTCTTAGAGACATAAAGTCTCACTTACGGCTTTTTGCTCGGGTTTGGAAGTGCAGAAGGGCAATTCTCTATCCACCAGCTCCAGACTGCACTGCCTCAGGAGCACGGCCCACTCGCCAGCCTTGGCCCACTCGTGGCACTTCTGGAGGAGGAAGAAAGTGCAATTGCACAATTCCAGCCAATCAAGAAGGAAGAATGGGACAGACAAAAAACCCTGTACAGATCCAGGTGTTCAGCCGGGACTGTGGAGAGTTCGGGTCCTTGCCAATTGGATGTGTGTCCCCAGCTGCAATCTCTGGGCCTGCAGCAGAGTCTCACTCACCTGCCAAAGCAGAAAGCTCAGGTGCTGTGCTCACAACGGGCTCATCTGATGCAGAGCTGTCAGAGTAATGTGAGGGCAGAGCCAGCCCAGCTGGGCCCACGGCTGAGCCCAGCAGAGCCCTGGCAGAGCCCAGAGCAGCCTCAGCACCCGCAGAGCCCGGCTGCAAGGAGAGAAAGCAGAAATCACCCGTCAGCTGAGGGCTCCTGTACTCCTTGTGCCAAGGCCTGCGGTGCCCAGGCCATGCTGGCTGTGCCCAGAGCTGTGCCCAGAGCTGCCCATCCCTGCTGCCTTTGGCAGCAGAGCAGGAGGGCAGGACATGTGCCCAGCCTGCAGCCAGCCACGGCACATCCAGCCCTCAGCAGCTGCCCGGAGCAGGATGCTCCTGTGCTCGCTGCCAGCTCCCAAAAGCTCTGATCCCACCCTGCCAAGCACACAGGGACCCACCTCACACCAGCCACGGCTGTAAGAAAAGCTGCTCCCAAACCATGGCCTCAGCCTTCTCCAAGGGCACGGCCCATCCACGCCACAGCTGCTCCCAAGCACTTCCCCATCCACACTGGACCACCTGGAATGCTTCCTCTGGAAAAATAAACAACACATTCTTGAAAAGAGAATAGATGCAAAAAGGGAAAACAAGAAAAACGGTAAAAACTCCCATCTCTGTCAGGGCCTTGAGGAAGGCCAAACCCCCACATGCCAGGGAAAAACCCAGGCATGGGTGAGGGAAGCCCACACTTTCTCTCTTCCCCTCTGCACTGCCGCCAAAAATCATGGTGATCCAAAAGCAAACAAGGGCAGTGGAGCAGCTCAAGCCTTTCCTTGCCTGCACAGCAAAGCAGCTGTGCTCAGTTTCTGGAGTCCCACCTCTGCTCCCACCATGGGGCTTTGTTTGTGTCGGGCTGGCTGCCCCAGCCCCAGCCCCAGCCCGGGGCACGGTGGGTGCTGGGGGCTGTTGGCAGGGCCAGGAGCCCACTCCCATTTCGTACCCACACCAGCCCATCCTCCCAGCCCTGCCAAAAGCAGCTGGGTAGCGACTGAAGAATGAGCTGCATCTGCCCCAGCAAAGGGGGAGCCTTTGGTTCCCAGCCAGGCTGGGCAATGCCCAAATCTGGCAGCATTTCCCTGGGTGGGGACTCACCTGCAAATTCCCTGTGGAGTTTGGCTTTGAAGAAGGTGCCAGAATCAAAGTCCATCACCTTCAGCCTCCAGTGGCCAGGCTGAGGAAGAGCTTGTCATCCTTGACGTCACCCTCGCTGTCTCCAGCAGCAGCAGCAGCAGCAGCATCCCCACCTGGTACAGCTTCTCCAGGGGCTCCTTCTCCTTCCCTGGGGGCAGACCAGGCTCTCAGGGCTCTGCCCAGGGCCCCAGCTGTCAGGGAACCAGGACAAGCAAAACCAGCTTGGATGGCAGCCACCAGTGCTGGGCAGAGCAGCTCAGCTCAAGCACAAGGGCTGTGTGTTCCCATCCCATGACCCCGGTGCAGTGACACTGGCAGCACAAAAAGGGCTGGGTTCCTTCGTTTCTGACTGCCAAGGCATGTGTGGAGCAGGAACTTACCAGGGCCCTGGATCAAGGTGTGCCTGTGGCTCTCTCCCTTCTTCTATGTCAGAGGAATATCCTGCATCCAAGGATCACAGAACAGGTCTTCTAATGAGGGTCTGTCCAAGGAGTTCACGGATAAACACCACCTGATCAGATCTTTGCACTCTGGGGAGAGAAAGCAGAAACTGATGGTCAGCCAGAGAAGGCTCCTGTCTGCTTTACCCCACTATTCCCATGCCCAGGCCATGCCGGATGCGCTGTGAGCTGGGCCTAAACTTTCCCATCAATTCCCTGTTTTGGACGAGAGCAGGACATGTGCCACCTCCTCAGCAGCTGCCAGAGTAGGATGCTCACAAGCCCACTGCTGGCTCCCAGCACTGGGATTCCCCCCGCGCCCAGAGAAGAGGATCCACCTTGAGAGAGCCTTTGTGGCAGCGGGAGCTGGCCCCAGCTGAGGTTCTGGCCCCTCCTGAAAGGGTGCTCCCCGCAGACCATCTGGTGCAGCAGGATGCCCAGGGACCAGACTGTTGCTGCCTCGCCATGGTACCAGCCAAAGTCGTTCCATTCCGGGGGGCTGTAGGACAGTGTTCCTATGGAATACAGATGGAGTTCATCAGGGGGATGCTGCTGCTCCCAGAGCCTGGCCCCAGCATCCCTGGGCCTGTAGGGGCTGCATCAGGGGCACACAGGGTGACCACTGCCCTCTCGCCAGCACCTGGACTTGTGCATAAACTAAGGGCTGGCAAAGAAGCCTCTGGTGTTGGAAGAGGGCAGCCCTGGCTAGGCCCGACCATGACATGCAAAGGAAAAACCCCCTCTGTGCTGGGGAAAAAACATGCCCTTATCCTCCCTGCCTGCATTGCCCCAAAAATATTATGAAGCCAGGCAAACAGGGCGAGTGGAGCAGTCCAAGCTCTTCCTCTCATCTGCACACCAAAGTGGCTGGGGCACAGGTTCCGCCCCCCCTCTCTGCTACCCCACCCACGGGGGTTTTGGTCGGGCTGGCTGCCCAAGCCCAGCCCTAGTCCTGGGCAGAGTGGCTGGCAAAGGCTGCCAGCAGGGCTGGAAGATGGCTGCCCACCCAGCCCTGCTCTAAAGCAACTCAGCTGAAGACTCAGTGCCCTGACTGGCAGCAAAAGGGAGAATCCCCGCTGCCACAGCCAGCTTGGGCTGTGATATGTTGGGCCATGAGATGCCAGCAGCGGGAGCACAGCCCTGCATGGGCTCACCTGCAAAGTGAGTGTAGACTGTGTCTTGCAGGTAGGTGCCACAGCCAAAGTCAATCAGTTTGGCCTGCCCGGTGTCCAGGTCAACCAGGATGTTCTCTGGTTTGATGTCCCGGTGCAGGACCCCGCAGCTGGTGCAGTGCCGCACGGCCTCCAGCACCTGGCGGAACAGCTCCCGCGCCTCCTCCTCGGGCAGGAACCGCCGTGCCCGAATGAAACGCTGCAGGTCCTGACACTGCTCTGGCCGCTCCAGCACCATCAAGATGTCCTTGGGGAGCTCAAGCCACTCCAGCAGCTGGACCACACCGGGGAAGCCAGTGGACACCTTGGCCAGCAGCACGATCTCCAGGGGTGCGCTGGTGCCGTCGGGCTGCGGGAGGAGCACGATGCCGTCAGTGGGGCCGATGCCGTGCCAGGCCTGGGGAAGCCTTCAGTCAGGCCGGGATGCTCTGCGCCCTGCGCTGGCCCCATGCCCGCTCTCCCTCGGGGCGTCCTGGCGGCTCCCACCCAGCTCATCCCTGGCCGGCAGCCCCAGCTGCTGGCCCCGCTCACTCACCAGCTCGCCCCAGTGCCGGACGCGGTTCCGTGGCACCCTTTTGATGGCCACCTGCAAGCCAAGGGCAGCAGCGGGGTGAGCTCGCCGCCCGCACTGCCAGCCCCATCCTCCGCCCTCCGCCCTCCTCCTCCTCCATCCCCTCCTCCTGCGCCCGCCGCCGGCCCCGCCGCTCACCGGGGCGCCGTCCGAGAGCCGCGTGGCCGCGAAGACTCTGCCGAAGCCGCCGCGCCCCAGCAGCGATCCCAGCCGGTACCGCTCCTGCAGGGCCTCCTGCGCCGTCCCTGCGGGCGGGACGCGGCTGTCAGCGCTCGGCCCGGGGCCAGCAAGGGCCCCCGAGCGCCCCTCACCCGCCCCGAGCCGGCCATGCCCAGGCGTTCGCTCCCGGGAACGCGGCACAGGAGGCTCGGGGCTGGCGGCCGCGCTGCCGAGCGGCGGAGCTCGGGCCGGGGAAGCCGCAGCGGAGGCGGCGGGAGCGGCCGCGCCGCGTGTGTCCTCCGCGGGCCCTGGGAGGAGCCGGGACCGGGGCCGCGACCGCGACCGCGACCGCGACCGCGACCGCGACCGGGGCCGGGGCCGGGGCCGGGGCCGGGGCCGGGGCCGGGGCCGGGACTGGACCCTTCCTCGGGTCCGGGGCCGGGCTCGGGCCAGGCGGAGCCGAAGGGCGGCGATGCCGCCCCCGCCCCAGCCACTGATGCCCGCCCAGCAGCGCCACCGCCAGTACGGCCAGAGCCAGGCGGAGGCGAGACCGCGGCGGCACAGCCGGGGCCGGGCACGGGGCAGCCCCGCCCGGGGCCGGGGGCGGGCCGGGGGCATGGCCCAACCCGGCAGGGGAGAGGGAGCCGGGGAGAGGAGAGGGACGCTGGGAAACGGACACCGAGAGGAGGATGTCCGACAGCGGGAAAGGGAGAGGGAGAGAGAGAAAGAGAAAGAAAGAGAGAGTATTCAAAACTATCTCTTTGCTGCTCTCGCCGCTGCTGCTGCCGCTGCTGCAACTGAGGCACCGGGGCCGTTCGTCCCCGTGTCCGTTCCCCGCTCGCCCCACGAGCCCCACGTTCGAGCCCCGCGCGCCCCGGGGACAGCTCCTCCGTCTGCCCAAACACGGGAACTTTGCAGCCTTGAGCCCGGATGCAGAGCCCTGACTCCTGCACTCTGGCACAGCAATCCCCTCGCTTGCTGCTGTGCATTGTCCTTGCTGAGGGTCAAACACTGTCGGGGCACCTTCACTTGGGGTAGGATTCCTACCTGACCCAAGCATTGCACTTACATCTCCAGTGTTGCTTTCCAGTAAAAACAGGGGAAGGAAAACTGTGTGTGGCTCATGGTATTTTAGGGTGTCTAAAAATCACTAAGTCACTGATCTTAGAGGTGAGGTGCATCTGGAATTACTGGGATGCAACATAGAAAAGGGGAGCATAGAAATAAATAGAGGAAAACATCTTGGATTGTTTCTTTCATTTTCATTTCACTTCTGGAAAGCTGTTTCAGTTTTCCAGGAATCTTCTCCTGTCTGCTCTTCCCAAAAATCTCTCATGGAGAACAAGGTCAAGCTTCTGTCACAAGATTTGCCACCAGGAAATTATGCCACTGGTGAAGTTTTCATGATGACTGTTAGTGCTGGCTTAGGGCAAATTTGGGGAGGAAACCTCCAAAATTGGTCCATCTACAAAGCAAGTTCAAGCAGCCCCTACCCCTACTAGTTCAGGAAAAGACTTCCCTTGAGAAAAGTGAAAAAACCCCAGTTTATTTAACAAGTAAAGTATTCACAAGCATGAAAAATGAATAATATTAAATAAAACCTTGGACAGTGCTGAAGAGATGGCAAATTCAGAAAGTCCTTTTTGTGGGTTGTAGGTGGCTCACTTGGTCTCTCCTGAGTCCCTCTGGTACTGGAATGCAGTGTCCCAGAGCTCGGGGGGCCACAGGTGTGAGCTGCAGGTGTTTTCCTGGGTTTTCAGTCCAGAGCAGGTTTAAACAGTTCCAAGAAAAAGGAAAGTCACAGTCCAAGGAACTTCTCTGCCCCAGCTAGCTAAAAATAATTGTTAGACCTGGGCTGTGAAGGCACTGGGAAATTTCCAAATCTGGGCACTGGCATTGCCAGCAAACACCAGATCTGGATAATGCTGGAGCCAGAACCTGGACATTTCCAAATTTTGGGTTTCTATGCCAGGAAATCATTGGACTTGGGCTGTGCCAGCACCAGGAATTTTCAGATTTCGGCGCTGGCGCTGCCAGCAAACATCAGATCTGGGTGGTGTCATTGCCAGTGACAGAAATCTGCCAGATTTGGGCTCTGCTGGCACTGAGAAATTTCCAAATCTTGGTTCTGGTTACATGAAACACAAGATGTGGGGGCGGTGCCAGACCCAGTAGCAGGAAGCTGCCATGGGCTTTGGATTTCTGTGCCAGCAAATTGCTGCACTTGGGCTGTGCCAGAACAGGGAAATGTCCAGATCTGGGCACTGGCAGTGCCAGCAAACAGCCCATTTCAGGCTCCAGGCTCCAGGAAGGATTGGATCTGGATGCCTTCCTCTTTTCTTTCCTTCTATCCTTCCTTCTTTCCTGGGATCCTGCTGCCAGCAAACTCCAGATTGGGCGGTGCTGGCAAGGGGAAATTGCCAGGTTTTAGCTTTCTTTGCCAGCAAATTGCTGGACATGGGTGGTGCCCGAAGAGGGAAATTGCCAGATGTGGGCACTGGCAGTGCCAGCGCACACCAGATCTGGGTGGGGGATGTGCCAGCACCAGGAAATTGCCAGATGTTAACTTTCAGTGCCAGCATATTGCTGGAATTATGCTGTGCAGGAACCTGAAAAATTCTGGATCTGGGCACTTGTGGTGTCAGCAAACACAAGATTGGGTTGCTGTAAGTACCAGGTATTTGCAAGATTTTGGCTTTCTTTGCCAGAAAATTACTAGACTTGGGCTGTGCTGGCACCAGGAAATTCCTGCATCTGGGCACTGGGGGTGCCAGCAAACACCGGATCTTGGCATTGCCAATGACAGTAGCAGGGAATTGCCAGATTGTGGCTTTCTTTACCAGAAAATTGCTGGACTTGGCTCTGCCAGAACAGGGAAATATCCAGATCTGAGCACTGTCAGTGGCAGCAAACATCAGGTCTGGGCACCTGTACTGGCATCAGGAAATTGCCGGATTTTGGCTTTCTGTGCCAGCAAATTGCTGGACTTGGGCTGTGCCAGCACTGGGAAATTTCCGGATCTGGGCACTTGTGCAGCAAACACCAGACCTGGGTGGTGCTGGTGGCAGCACTGGGAAGCTGCTGGGTTCTGGCTTTCTTTGCCAGAAAATTGTTGCATTTAGGTTTTGCTGGCAGTGAGAAATTTCCAGATGCTACTTTTCTGTGCCAGCAAACTGCTGGAATTAGGCTGTGCTGGCATCTGAAACATTCCCAATCTGGGTACTGGCGGTGTCAGCAAACCCGAGATCGGGTTGCTGTAGGTACCAGGTCTTTGCTTGGTTTTGGCTTCCTTTGCCAGCAAATTGCTGCACTTGGGCTGTGCCACAACAGGGAAATATCAAGAACTGGGAACTGGCAGTGCCAGCAAACCCCACATTTCAGGAAGGATTGGATCTGGACCCGTTCCATCCCTACCTCCCTCCCTCAGCAAGGTGCCAGAGGGGCTGGAGAGCAGCCAGGCAGAAAGGGACCTGCAGGGAGTGATGGACAGCAGGGTGGACATGAGCCAGCAGTGTGCCCAGGTGGCCAAGAAGGCCAATGGCTCCTGGCCTGGCTCAGGAATGGTGTGGCCAGCAGGAGCAGGGCAGGGATTCTTCCCCTGTGCTCAGCACTGCTTGGGCAGCACCTCGAGTGCTGTGTTCAGTTCTGGAGCCCCCAATTTAGGAGGAACATGGAGGGGCTGGAGCGTTTCCAGAGAAGGACAAGGCTGGTGATGGATCTGGAACACAAGTGCTGTGATAAGTTCCTGAGGAAGCTGAGGTTGTGTATCCTGGAGAAGAGGAGGCTCAGGGGAGAAAAGGCAGTGTAAGGGCACAGGCTGGACTTGATGATCTCCATGGCCTGTTCCACCCTTGCTGGTTCTGGGATTCTCTGAAAGCACCCTTGGAGCAGTTACAGGATGAGCCCTGGGCCTCCTCTTCAGGAGCTCCAGCAGCCCAGGTCCCTCAGCTTCTCCTGCCAGCCCCAAGGTCCATCCTGTCAGTCCTGCAGAGCCTCTGCAGCTCCTCCTCGCTGCCCAGAACAGGGAGCCCCAGAGCCAGACACAGCAGCCCAGATGTGCCCCCCTGGCCTGGGGTGCCTCTGGCAAGGGAGCAGCACCAGGCACTGCAGGAGCCTGCAGACAATTGATCTGAAGGCCAAAGCTCCCTAGCTCCTTCTGAAAGAGCAGGAACAGTTCCTCATTCCAGTGTGGTGGAATGCTGGGCACCACAGCTCCAGGCAAGGACTGGACACAAGTTTGCTCCCACTGAGTGCTGGGATGGGTTCTGCAGGAGCTCTGGGCTCCTGTGCTTGCCAGGCACAATGAGGAGAGAAGGAGCCAAGTGCACTGATGTGGGAAATGGATTTGTAGAAAGATTTTAGGGCCTAATAGAAGGCCCACAAAGTAGGAATCTGTATATAAATCTTGAGACAAGAAATGGTATCTTAAAAATGCCATGGAACAGGACAGATATTGTTGAGAGAAAAATGGAGCTGGAAAAAAGTTTCAAAAGACGGCCTTGCAAATAAGATTTTGGAAAAACAAAGCTATGAAAGATGCATTGTAGTGGGACCCATGAGGGGCAGTTTTAAATAATTGGCTTTAAGGCATCTACAACGTGGCATGGCAAAAGGCTGATAGACCAAGAAACGCTTATAATGTATTATAATTAGGAAGTAGTTGGCTTCTGCTTGTGATGGCATGAATTATAACATCTGTATTGTCTCACCCTTCTCATGAGACTGAAAATGGAATAAAAGTTTTTAAAACACCTCTCAGTGTCCCCATCTCTAGATCAAGAAAAGAGTATTATCCAACACACTGACACACCTTTGCCCTGAGCATAACCCAGCCTGGACCAAACACACAGAAAGGTTTTCCCTGTGGCCCATGTCTCGAAACATCAGGTCTGCTGTTTGACAACTCAGGTTGGTTTGGTGTCAAGGAGTTCCCTCAGAAATACTGGGTTTGTCTTCCTCTGTGCCTTCCCCTCAGCAGCCTTGGGGATGCTCCTGTGTGAAGCCATCTGTCTCTCACAGTTTGAGAAAACTTCAAACAGGATATTGTGCAATAAGTCGTCTCCTCTAAAGTGTTCCAACAATCCCTTTCCAGAAACAGGAAATTATTACTAATAGATGAAAGTGGAAAACCCCCAACAGTTTATTAACAAACAGAATCCCCCCATGACACGCGTTACAAGAAGGCGCCGGGGTCTCTCTCGGAAGAACAGGAGCCGTCACGGAGCAGCTCCAGCAGCTGATGGAAGCTTGGGGGCTCGTCCGGCATCGGCTTTCTCCCATGGCAGAGCTGCATGGAGCGGGCAGGGCAGTGAAGCAGCTGGGCTGGAGCCCCTCGCTGCCTTTTCTCCCCGGCGTGGCTCAGCTCACAGACTCTCGGGCTGGGAGCGGGGCCGCTCCGCTCCTGCCGGCACCGTGTCCCTGGGCTTGGACAAACAGTTTCCTGCCAGGAGAGCCCTGCACACTGCTCCACAGATCTTTCATAAAGGCCCAAACCAACTCCAAACACTCTGTCTGCTGCAGCTTTTCACAAAGGGCTGCAGAAATCCAGGACAGCTGCAAGTGAGTGTCGGAAGGCTCTTGTCTTGTTCCTGTCAGCAGAATTCTTGATGATCTTGTGCAGTTTTATTCAGATGTAACTTGAGAGCTGAGGTTTTTTTGTTAAAATATTTCATGATGAGTACGAAGCCTTGAGAGCGTGAGGTGCAAGACTGATGTGTGAAAGCATGAGCATATCCTCCAGATTGGCCAGTTTAATTGCCCATTTTATGACTCTCGTATTTACTCCACACTAATAAGGAAAACCAAGCTTTGCTTGGAGGCAAAACAGGCATGGGATACACTACAGTCCCTCACAGGCTCAGCAGGGCTGGCAGTGGCCAAGCAGGCAGTCTGCTTCATTGTGAACCACTACAGAGCTACATCCCAATCTGGTTTAAGTAGCGTGGTATTATTAAGAGCTCCTTTTCTGCATGAGACACAAAAAGGAGATCCCAAATGATCTTCATGCAAGCATGCAGTAAAGAACTGCTCCTGCTATCCTAACAGAGCGTTTGCTTTGGCAATTACACTCTTCCCATTCATCTTTTGATGCAGACACTTCAGGTTTTCCCCCATACCCCTGCAAGGCTGGCAGTCGCTGTTTCCCATTTCCTGTTCTTCCCTAGAGATGGTGCAGTGGCTGCTTTGAAACAAAAAGCCCTGAGATCTGGACAGCTTGAAGGAGCGTGAAATGCTGATTAAGTGCTCATGTTGGTAGTACCCAGGTCTGTCCTTCCCAGGGCTTTGAAGCAGCAGCAGCAGGACCATGCATCATTCCTGTTGGTGGATGTTCATGTTTCTGGTGTGCAAGAGCAATGACTTTGAGGAGGGACAAAAATGCCCCTCTCCAAACAGTGGGTGTGCAAGGAGATGTGAAGTTTCACAGCCTTTTCTAGGATATTGCAGAAAGATCTAAGAGAATATTGTGGCATGGAGTAGGTCACTAAATTTGTCTCCAGAGGAATCCCCAAAGGGCACATTCACTCTGCTGCTGATGGCAACCCCATAAGCTCATGGACCAGTTTTCCCTGCAACGTGCCACCCTACCTGGGCTTTACTAGGCTGGGACTAGACCCAGAGCTAAGCAAGCACATGCAGCCAGGTGACATTGTGTAACATCAGAAGCTGGCAACCATGAGGACTTTGCTGTCAAAAGGTTACAGTTTGCACTGGGCCCAGAAGTGTTTTTCCCTAAGGCAAAGCAAATTAAAATGTGAAGTTTCAAAGTTTCAAATGACTATGAAAGGAAACTGCAGAATAATTTCTGGAAGTGCAGCATTGTCAATGATCATGCAGCCCACCAACAGCTGGAGCTGAATCCAGAATTGCTTCTTCCAGCTGTGCAGGAATTCATTCCACTGGCAAGCACTGGTCCATGGGAACAAATGATCCCCTAGCTCTGGGCTGAATGGCACCCAGGCTGCAGTGCAGATTGGAGGAACCCTTGTCACTTGTTATTGGCCTCCCAGTGCACTCATCCTTCTGCAAACAAGGTGCAAACAACACAGCTGCACTGCTGTCCCGGGTAAATATACATACAGGTGGCTTTTCCAAAGCAGTGCATCTTTTCCCAGTGAAATACATTACCTCTTCTTACCTGTGGAATTGTGATTGAAGACACCTGTGAGCCACATCTGTGGGAGATTGTAAAGGAGCAAAGCTTTGGGATTTGGGCACACTTCTCTTGGTTTCTTTGCTCAGGCCTTTGGTGAGCACAGAACACACCTTTGACTAGACAGGATCTTTTGGATCCATTGTCCCTCAAACAGGTCAACAGGTGACTCTGTTGTAATGCCAAGTAACAAAGAGCAGCACAAATGACACAAAGAAAAGATGGCCAAAGAGGAGGAGGAGAGGCCCAATGCGGAAAGGATGTGGTGAGACGCTGGCACATTGAGTGAGCTGCACTCCCATAATCTCTAGACTAGCAGGTCCTGGTCTCACATTCTCCTTTTGGTTTTTTCAATTTTTTTTATTTATTTACTTTTTTTCATCATCAAAAAAAATATAGAATTAAAAATATGTCATCAAAACTTAAAGACAGAATCAAAACACGTTAATTCAAAACTACATCTAAAGATCAGAACATATGTACAGCTCTAACTGTGAAGCTGTTATGTTTGCCCAATTATCCCATCATAAAAAACCTCAAACAATATTAAAAGTAGTCGCAATTTTATTTGAATAGTTAAAATAAAAAAAATATAAAATTGGATACAATATAATTTGATTTAAATAAGGGATAATTTGGTTCAAATAATAGCACATAAGCAAAAACAACCGCGGGGTACAGAGTGCGGGGTTCAATGACCCTTGCCACTTCACGTACAAGCTTGCCAAGTGAAAATCACCCCTTATATGCTATGTGTCAATGCCATCTCCTCCCATTTTCGGTTCGTCATATCTCTATCTCCGCCTTCATTACCACCCTTACCTCGCATGTGCCACCACTCGGTTTGGTGGTCGCACAAGTCTTTGGAGGTCGTCACTGATGAAGGCTCTGTAGTCTTCTTCGTTGCCCTTTAATTCACCTTTGGGTTACACATGCGCACCAAGCCAGTACAATGTAAGCCAAGACTAACATATCACTGCATCTACATATCAAGGCAATAAATCCCTTATAATTAGCATTTTCTGGGATCCAACCAGGTTCTTGGTCATTTTTAGCAACTGTATCTTCAGATTCTTTCCTGTGGTCCTTGAGAACATCTGCTGGGAAGGGCGGGTGGAGCCCCTCCTCTCCCTCTCTTCTTTGGCATTACAACTTTAAACTATTTTATTATTCTCAAATATTAATTACTGTATCAATATTGATTACTGTTTCAATATTTATCAGCACAAATCATACCTATTTATCATAGACTCATGTCACTGGAAAAATTCCCTCTTTTCCAAAGGTTTTCATTTGCTTTGGCTGTACTTCGTATGGCTGCAGGTCACATTTCCTTTGGCTTAAGGAAGTATCTTGGCGGTTACTCTTGGTAATATATCTTGCTAATTCTGCCCTTGGAGGAATTACTCAGTTCTGCAGTCCTTATTACACGCCCTGTTCTAAAAGACTTTTATATTGTTTTCCCTCTCTCTGTGTTTTCACACTTGTTCAACAAGGTTTTCTTTCTAAGAATATTAGTCACAATATCCCAAAGGATTAAAAATGCTTAGGTATTTGTTCCCTAAGTATTTACTAAAGAAAAATAATAATAATAAAAAAAACCTGTATGCATGCTGGATGTAAAATACAAACAGAAATAAACTTGAGAGTTCTCCCAAAAACCCTTAAGAAAAAAACTCATGTATTCTATAAAACCCAGAGTATTCATCTACAGTATACAAAAATGGGCATGTTCTAGAAAAGAAAATTTGTGCAACGGTTCTGCACATAATTATATGCTTTCAAGCTGTTTGCCCTTCAGGGGCAGTGCCATTCTTTGAACTGTAATGCTCTGAGCATGTTCTGCTCACCATGGCAGCTTTCTGCTCTACCCTGGTACAGATCATCCTCCCAGCATAGGGGCAGTGCAGCCACCACAACTCGCAGCACCTTCCCACACAGCAAGAACTTGAAGGAGAGAGATGGCTTTCACCAGCTGCTGCGGGTTCTAATAGTGCCACCTCTCAGCTGCTGAAAGCCTGAATTTCTGTGCTGCAGTGTGGTAGTTTATTGAGCCAAATGTTCTGTTATATAGTGGTATGTTCAAGTGTTCCCTGAGTTATTACAGTTAGTTTCTCCCCTGTGTTATCCCCTCCTACCCAAGTGTCTCTCAAGGAATTCCCTCTCTCCTCACCAGATTTTTCCCTGTCTGTCAAGACAACCCAGCCCCTTTGCCCCATCCATCAGCCCAAACCCTACCCTTTGTTCCAGAAAGTTCCCTGTCCCTCACCCTAAGATCCAATCGCTATCCCAACGCTCTCTCTTCCCCTTGTTCTGATTTGTTGTAGCCCTCAAAACCACACCCCAAGAGTCGCTTATTGGTTACTATATGGTGTCCACCCCGTGTTTTGAAAGATTTTAAAAACCCGTGCACAGGGGGGCTGGGGATTCTCTGAACGTTTGTTCCTTTTTGTAATTCTCTGCTGTGAACCTTCCCCCTGCCTGTCCTGATGAATTTGCTGCGCTTTACACCGCAGAAGAGCCTCCTCTGCTTCCTCCACTCGGTCCTCCAGGGGTCTCTACGTCTCGGCATTTGGCCTAGAGGTTCTGGCTCAGGCAAAACCCTAACCTAGCCAGTTCCCCACTCCTGCCGTTGTCCCTGGAGCATCACAGAGCTAGTCAGGGCTGCAGAGGGCATTGACACTGACCCATGGCCTGGCATGTCACAGCCCCCAGAGCCACGCCTGCCAGGCCACAAGCCTCAGCCCTGGTCCCCACTGCCGACCTCAGCGGCTCCTGGGCAACCTCACCCTGAGTGCAAAGGCAGCCTCAGGAGCCCCCCAGGGCGCTCTGGATCCAGGCTGCAGACACCCTAAAGCCAGCACTGAAAGAGACATGGATGGGGACTGCAGCTGGATCTTGCAGTGCTCACCAGCCCTGACTGCTCTCTAAGTGAACCCAAACCTCATTTGCAGCACCTTGAGCACATTGACCCTGCTCGCCCCTCCTGGAACGTGGTGTTCCCACATCCTACACCAGCCCTTTGCAGGGAGTGACCAGCTCCCAGCTGCTCTGCTACCCTGGCCTTACTTTCTGTTTGCCAGCAATGAACTTAACGGATACACTCCTGAGAAACCTAGCACAACATTTGCTTCTCAGGAGCTCTTTGGCAAAAAAACTCCCTTAATCCCTAGTTTTGCACAGAGAAGGAGGTTCTGACAAAGCATAAGGCACAGGCATGGCTCTGGCATGTGAATTCCTGAGCCACAGGATTCCACCCATTGTTGTTCTTAGCTACTTTGCTGATATTTTAGAGCCAGTTCTGGACAAGGGCTGCTGCTGACAGGATAGGAAAATTTGGAGAAAAAAAGGTGCAGGAGACAACAACAAAAAAAAAAACAAAACAAAAAAACAAGGGGGAAAACCCTTAGAAATACAGAGCACAACAGAAGTCCTTGGAGATGGTTCAATAGAAAATGCCAGCAGCAGTGAGCAGAGCCCGAGGTTGCTCACTGCCACCCCAGGGGCTCCTCAGTCCCCTGCTGGTTTGTGTCTGATGCAGCCCTGCCTGGAAAGGGCTCCAGGCTCTGGTGTTCCCAGCTTGCTCCAGGCTACATTCTTAGCAGCACTGAAAGAAGAGGTGAAACAAAGAGCCATTTTCTGTGCTGCCTGCAAACTCTTCTCCTTCAGTGCCACTGCCAGAGATCATCCCTCTGTCAGCTTGGCACTGTGCCTACTGCATCCTTGTCCCTGTCCCTTGCATCAGCTCCTGCACATCATCAGCACTCGCTGTCCCACATCATGAACAGAGAGAGCTGTGTCAGAAGAGCAAGGAGTGCATTTTCTTGGCCTTTCTAACAGACACAAGAAGCATGAGTCCAAATAACTTTGTTGTTTGTTCCTGCCTTTCTTTTAGATAAGTCTTTTCTGCTTTAATGCAAAAGCTTCTTTTCATACATGGATGGAATGATCTGGAATTGGCAGTTCCTTCAGGCTGTCAGGCACCATGGGAGTTTTCTCTTGTCTCTGATGAGGATTTGGTGAATTTTCCATTGGTCACTTGGTGGTGTCACCATGGGCTGAGCTCAGCGGCCGACTCTGCTGTCCCCAGGGGATGCATTGGGACGCCAAGCCCCTCATGGCTGGGATTCGGGGGAGGGCGGGCTCGGAGCGCCCAGAGCCTGGGTCCGTGAGGAGGTGCTGCTGGCGCTGGCTGTGCTCAGCCCGCTGTGCCGAGCAGCCGCGGCCACGGAGACACAGGCGGGAGCTGTGGCCGATGCCGGCAGGCGGCCCGGGCCGGCTCGCAGCTGCGAGGACGCCGGCAGCCTGTGCCCTGAGGTCGAGGCCGTGGCGGGCGGTTTGCTGGCAGGGCTTTTCCGAGCCGGCCGCAATGTGCTGCCTCCCGTGTGGGCCCGGCTGCGGCAGAGGCAGGCGGGAGCGCAGCGGGGCCGGCAGCGGCGGGCAGAGGCCGCACAGAGCAGCAGCCCGGCCGGGCCCGCTGCGGAGCAGCACGGAGCTGCCGGGCAGCCCTCGGCCGTGTCTGTGCGCACAGGGCAGGAGCAGAGCCCGCAGACGAGGCAGGAGCCGCGGCAGGAGCCGGCCATAGCGGCAGCTCGCCGTGCCCGGGGCCGCAGCCGCAGCTCTCCCCTGCCGGCCACAGCAGCAGCCGCTCGCCTCCGAGGCTCCGGCGCATCCCGAAGACAAGGGGCCCGGCCCCCAGCACGCCCTGGAGCCCCGCAGCGAGAGGAGCCGCCGGCGCCGCAAAGGGCGGCGCAGAGGGCGCAGGGTGAGGCGGAGGACATGAGGCTCGCTCTGGGCTGCGCTGGGGCGGCTCTGCCCTGTCAACCTTTGCCTTGAGCCCTTTGCTTCTTTTCCATGAGCCTTGATCCCCGTCCTTGGCGAAGGGCCCCCGCAGCCCTTTCCAGGGCTGCAGTAAAAGCTGCCTCAGTCACAGAATCACAGAATCCCTGGCTTGGAAGACAGACACTTTCAAGATGATCGAGTTCAATCTGTGGCCTAATAACTCAACTAAAGCACGGCACCGAGTGCCACATCCAGCCTTCTTTCAAAGGCTTGCAGGGATGGTGAGTCCACCAGCTCCCAGCAGGGGTCTGTCCCAGGAAGAACCAAGATAACACTGGGGCCTTCTACCCCCCGGCACTTGGAGCTCTGGAAGTTTGTCTTTCTGCTTAGGCAAAGGCCATGGAAAAGGACTGGGAAAAGTAGTCACAAATCGAGTACCCTACAGAGCTCTAAATTGATGTGCAAGGAATGCAGAAAAGACAGAAAAGAAAAAAGGCAAAACCCAAATGGCATCAGCAAAGTCTTGGGCATGAAGACGTAGCTGCAAAGGGTCTTCTCAGCCCTATTTCTTTGTATTTCTGGGAACCAGAGGAATCCTGCTTGAGCGTCTGGGGAGATGGGTTTGGGAGGTAAAAGTTCCTGTCTTTTTTCTCCTTGGGGCAGCTCCTGTTCCTGGCATCAGCTGAGCCTCTCTCCAGCCTGATGCCTGTTCTGATTGTTGCAGCAAAACAACTGATGGCAGACAGAAGACACTGACACTTGCAGAGACATGACTTTTTCCAGTGCCAGCTGGGAGTGGGAGTCAGAAGAAAAACTCCCGAAAGCACAACTCCATTGGAAGATTGCCTTCCTTTTCGTTGGGTACAGAAGCTCTAGATCCACTTGTGAATTGTCAGTTGTTTGTTAAGGATGGGAAGTTTTCTTTCCTGATTTTTTTCCTGTGGTTTGGAAGTGTATGAGGCTCTCGTTCATTCACAAACTCCAGACCAAAGTGCCTTTGGAAGATGGCCCACATGGCAGTTTTTGCCCAGCCATGGTACTTGTGGATAGAAGAAAGCAAGGGCAATGGTATTTGCAGCCAAAACCCAGCAAAGCTTGGCTCAGCCAAAACATCCTGGGGAGAGAGAGGCCTCCAGCTGTTCCTAGAAATCAGCAGAGTTCCAGCCAAATGGTTGTGTAGCACTAAGTGCAATCTCTTTGCCTGGATCAGAGCTTTGCTCAGCCGAAGAAGCAGAAAGATCAGCAAGGAGCTCTCAAAGGCCCATCACATCATTTTGATTTTGCTCATCTTGTGTAAGTTTGCAACTGAACGTGTGTTTGCAGTTGAGCTAATGAGAGAAAAAAAAAGTAAATAGAGGCTTTACGGTTGGGCCATGACATTGCACAAGAGGAATCACTGGTGTGCATTTAATTGGAGCTCTCTCAATCCTTTAAAAGTATTGTAGCCCTGATTTAAAATAGGCCGATATGAACCAATTTGGAGAGACAGAGACTAAAATGGCTTATGGGGATTTTTTTAAGAGTGAGAAAAACTACCCAAAAGGTGTTGTTTTGTGGCATTTTAAAATATACTACCTCAAAATTACCAACTGCAATAAATCAAGAGTTTAAAATGGAGTGTTTAGGTATATGAATAATTAAAACCACAAAAATGTGAAGATATGAATGCATGTTTTCATAAAAATCATGAAATTATAGACCAAAAAATACATGCCCTGAACTACAATGCAAAAGCAGGTAGAACTGTACTTGAATGGTCTCTTTTTAGATTGCTGGAGTTTTTTCCTTGTGAAGAGGAGCTAGGGTATTGCTGAAGAAAAGTGGCACCAGCAGGATGGGGTAGCGTGCCGTGCTCCATGCAGAGGCTGCCAGGGGCTGCCCGAAGAGCGCCCTGCTGCAGCCAGAGCCCTCCTGGCCTGGGGCCCGGGAGCAAAGGGCCAGGGCAGGCACCTCTTCCTCGTCCTGACCCTGCCACCGCTCCCTGCTGCTGCTGCTGCTGCTGCTGCTGAGGGAAAGAGAAGACTCTCCTAAGGCCCCATGAACAAATGCACTTACACAGCCCTGGGGATGCCAGTGAAGGAAACCGTGTGTCACATAAAGCATGTGTGACCAGAGTCACCAAACACCACCTAAACATGGAATTGTTGCACCTCTCTAGGACAGGCAGAAATTTATAGAATTAACTGGGGACTTGAAGGCAGAAGAGGCCAGAGGAGGAAAACAACTCTGATGGAAAAAAACTCACCATATCTGAAGGGGGAAACATCTCTGCCCGCTCAGAATTGGTCGAGGGAGCATGCCTCTAATCCTCTCCTGAAAGGGATGCTTTAGGTGAGCATCTCCAACTGCCTTGGACCAGAGCCAGGAAGATTCAATTATGTAAATGTTACATAGATAGATAGATAGATAGATAGATAGATAGATACATACATACATACATACATACATACATAGATGGACAGACAGATCTCATTACTGAAATCTCTCTTTACTGTCCTCTCTATTGCTACACACATCAGAACTTGGTAGCCAGTGCCCCACTCAACTACAATCCTGAGATTTCTCTCCTGTTGCTTCAAAAAAGCACACTCTTGGGGAATCTGGAGCATGTAGGTCCTTACGGAATGCAACCAGACACTCAGAGCATTGCACTGGGAACTGGACTCTTTGTGCATGTGTGCTCAGGCAAGTTCTTCTCTTGGACTCGACCACACTGATGGTGCTAAAGTGGCTGGAATCAGAAATGCAGCCCAGCCCACCCCAGCTCCTCTGATCCCTGAGCACCAGCTGGAATGCAAGGGCATTGATTTCCTGCTCAATTCCCAAACACAACACGCACTGATTCCCTGGGCTGCCAAAAGACACGGGAGCCATTAACCTTGAAAGTGATGTGTTTCTGCCAGTGCTGGAAAAGGGCAGCAAAAACTGAGAAAAAGCTCCCCGGAGAAAGAGAAATTACACAAGGCTTCTCCTTCGAGCAAACAAACAAATAAACAAAATATGAAAGTGTTACCTACTCCAGTGTCTAAAGCACTTGGATGCACTGAAGAGATGTTTGGCAGGGAAGCAGCCCTTGTGCTGAGCACTGGCTCTATGGATCTAAGGCAGGGATCTATGGAAGTCTGCCTGAAGGTCCCTCATGAGCCCCCATTGTCCAGGTTAAAGCTCCCTCGGCCCCTCCTCCCTGGCCCTGTGCTGCCCCCCCTTGCCCAGCTCCCCTGTCCTTCTGTGCACTCGCTGCAGCCCCTCCATGACTTTCTGCTTCCCAGGGCCCACAGCTGCACACAGCACTCCAGCTGTGGCCGCAGCGCTGCCCAGCACAGGCCACGCTCCCTGCCCTGCTCCTGCTGCCCCACTGCTGCCGGCACAGCCACCGTGCCCTTGGCCTTCTTGGCCCCCTGGCCCCACGCTGCCTCATCTGCAGCTGCTCACAGCCGCCAGCCCTGCGTCCTTTTGGCCCACGCAGCTCCCCAGCCACAAAGGTGCCCATTTCACTTCAGGTACAGCAGGCACCATTGCAAGACGGTCTTCCTGTTCTACAACGACATCTTCTAAGTAGATATCATAAAGTGTGATAAGAATAGAATTGTAAGGCACTCTGACTAAATCAAAATGGTCTAATTCAACTGTACAGGAAATTGCTCTTAAGTAAATATTCCACCCTATCTGCCGTCAGCAAGCAAGGTTCTCTCTGCAAAACTGGATTTGTAGTTCTTTAAAGCTCTGAGATGGAAATTTTAAAATATCCACTTATGCCTTTGTTATTTTCATTGCAGGCGTGAAAACTGATTTTCTTTCAGCCTTCCTTGCTGGCCCTCTACACTCTATTGCTACTGACCAAGCTCTCAGCTTCCTCTACAATTCTTAAGCACCAGGAACATGAAATGTTCCTTTCTCACTCACCTCAGGGTCAGCACTGCTGAATGCACACTTCAGGTGACCTGTAGTGGGAAGGGAAAATGAACCAGATGCTGTCAGAAAACTGCTTGGGCTGCTGAATCCAACAGAAAAGTCAACCCAAACAGAGAAGATTTCCCATTTTTAACATCCCTCCAGGAGACACCTTTCATTCACACAGCCAACAAGGGGTCAGGACAATATTCTTGCTTGTGCCTACACTTCAACCTGTTTAGCCAGTAAATGAATACAAACATGACCAAGAAAATCCAAATTGTTCTTTAACACTCAATGCTCCTGTTCTAGAAAACACATAAATGGCTTTTTAAATCCACTCCTTCAGGTCTTTTTTTTGGGTTTTTTTTGTTTGGTTTTTTATTTTTTTTTTTAATCAGTTGCATGCACTAATTCTCTTTAATTTTCTGGAAATGCTTGCCCAGAAATGCTTCCTCAAAATCCCCTCTGAGCTGTGGCGGACACTCACTGCTTTAGAGTTTACATTTCCTTGCAAAGAGAATCACTAGTTAAGCACTTGGTAAAGGGTCAAGTTAGAGAGTTAAATCCTTTCATGACAAAATTTAAAAAGAAATTAGCTTTCCCTGAGTTCTGGGAACAACTGCAGAGATTTTAAAAGGCATTCCAAGAAGGTCTGCCAGTCTGCATTTTCAAAGCTGTCTTGCTTGTCCCAGCAACCTGAGAAAATGACAGACTCTGCTGCCACAGACTCTCCCGTGGAGGGAACGGAAGCCCTGCAGGTTCCCCTGCAAATGCTGCCCCTGTGGCTACAGACACCCCCTTTTTAGCTGAACCTCTTGGCAGGAGCTTTACCAAACCACTGGCATCCTAATGCTCTTTCTCTTTCAAAATCAGAAACTCAGCCACCAAGAAAGAGCAGGAAGACATAGAAAAGCCAGATTGGGATACACCCTAACCTAAGTAGAATGGAAAACTCTACTTACGTGCAAAGTGGGTAACATAATATGCGGAAAAAGAAATGCCATAAGCAGCAAAAGCTGCCCTGGCCAGATAGTGAAACATTGTTATTTTTGAAAGTTAGGAAAATAGATGAAACAATGCTCTTGTCAGTGGGCAGCTACCCACTGACAAAGGTGCCAATCAGGAAAGTTCTCCTGAATCTGAGCCAGCACTAGGGCTGCTCTGACACTCAGGCCTTCTGTGCACCAAGGCAACCTTCTGATGCCACTATGACGATGTGGCAACCATGCCCTGACATCACAAAGCAAACGCTCCATGTTGGTCTGTGAATTTATGCCAAGCAATAACCAACCTTCCCTACAGCAAACACAGAAGAGCCTGGGAAGTTTTCCTCTGTCACAAAGCAGCACAAATTCCCCTCATGGGCCAAACCCTGTTGTTCAGGGGATCCAAGAGGAGCTCCAAGAGTGCCCCAAGCACCTACAGCCTGTACCCCAGCTGAGCACTCAGATGGGATACAAGCAAAGGAAACCAGACCAAGAAAATGGTCCACAGCCCAGGGCTCCTGTGGATGTACATCTCTGCCTTTCTTTCCCTTTGGAAGCAGTCAAACTGGCAACTTGAGGGGAAACCAAGGGCTTTGTGGAGGCTGCATTGCTCTGCACACACCCAGGCCACCCGTGGCACAGAGCTTTGGTGCCTAAAAGGATAAACCAGCTGGAAAATGTTTCATTTTGACCTTTCTTACCTGCTAACAGAAGTTGCCAAAATGAAAGTTTCCAAGCAGGGCCTGATCCCTGTTGCCAGCTCTGGGCTAGAAAGGAGGCATTACTTTGTTTCAGTGGTGGGTGCATAGGGAATCACTTCCCTAAACCCTGCACACCCAGCAATCTCACCTACCCGTTTTGTATCCATGGATCTAAGACATATTCAATAATTTGCTGAAACTCATAGGCTAAACATTACCTCAAATTTATTGACATATTTCAATCACTTCTCAGAATTTACTGACATGAGAATAGGAGTGTCCTGTAGGTCCCTGCTGGTCGTTGCCACAGGTTCAGGAGGCGATCCATGCACAAAAGAACCTAAGACACAACTGAGCTTGCAAAGCAACTTTATTCCATTAGTTGCAGTAGCAAATAATACATACCAACCCCTGGATTCCCAAAAATCCGCTGAGCAGGAGAAGGAGATGAAGCGTGGTGCTCGGCAGCAGGGGCAGTTAGGCAGTGCACTTCCAGGACATCCCCTGGATCAAAACGCTGTGCATCTCATCCTTCTCACCCTTCCAGCTCAGAACCAGGCCTTGTATCTCCTGCTAAGGATGTGGAATTTTCCCAGTTACAGCACCAGCTCACACATGGCTGGCGTGTGAGATGATGGCTCAGGATGACTCCATGACGGCTCCATTGTTCCCCTTTCACAGCTTGACTGCCCACCGATTGACCAATACATTGTTTCTCTTTCAAGGGTCAAGGTCCCCCATGTTAAACAAGACACTTTCCTTCACTGTCTTGTCAACCTGCTCAAACATGGATCAAATATGGCAGGGCTTCGGGCCCGTCTCTGGTTCCTGACACAGTTGTTTGGGAAATATTCCCATTCCTCAAATTCTCCTTTGGTGGTCAAGAGCCTCCTAAAAACACTTTCTTCCCTTTGAATGCATTCCAGCTATGTTCTTAGCAGGGGCACTCTCCTTATTCTCAAGGCCAAGATCGCCAGTTGCACACAGTAAGCACTGCAGTGGGGGAATACAGGCTTCAGCACTCCTGTTAAAGCTAAAAGAATTCAAAAGACTAAGCCCTGTTTGTTACACGCCTCTTCTTCCTATTCTGGGAATCAAACACAAGCGTTTCATCAATACACCCTGCAAGTGCTCTTGCTGAGTGAAGCCACATTGCTGTGTCAATAAAGCAGCTGGGACTCAGTTTCTTCATGCAGGGAAAGCCAATTCTTCATTCACATAACTCATTTTTACACGGTTTTCACAGATCTCATGTTCAGTCCAGCTGGCTGGTAGTTTCCTTGCCACACAATTTATTGCTTAGAAGGTGTATTAGTGTGTACATGCAAAGACTCACTCTTTTTAAGACTCACTCTTACTCAGGTGATTACATTTTTTTTTGTGGATGCTCATGGGAGAGATTTCTTGTTTATTACAGATGCAAACAGTTTTCTTAGCACAATAGCTTGTTGTGCTAACTGCACTCATGACTGTTCCCATGGGAAGTTTTCTGGCTGCACGTAGAAGATGTAACAGGCTATCTGGGAATTTACTATAGCAAGGCCTGATTTTATAAGGCCTTTCTTTTCTAATAACCCTACCTGTGTGCAACACATTATGACTTTCTTTCAGAAATTAATGAAGAAAACACAAATTGCCTGCTCAAACCCTTCTGCCCCCTTCCAAATCAGTTCACTCCTCAAGCACAAACCTCAGGCACATCCCCGACTGCCTCTCTCCCAGCAGCTCAGAGCTGCATTGCACAGCGCATGCTGTGCGCCACAAAGCACAAAGCAGGCTGGCCTGGTGGGCCTGAATATTTCTGCCAATCACTCTGCATCTCACACCTTTGCTCAGGCTCAGTGCAGAACTGCAGGATTGCAGGTGCTTCCTCCCAGAGCTGCGTGAGGCGCTGGCTCCTGCAGATGTGCCCTGCCAAGCTGTCCCTGCCTCACGCTGGCCTCACTTCCCTGGCACAAGTGCCGGGCCTGAAGGAGCTGCCCTGTGCTCCAGCCTGCCGAGCAGCCCGGCTCCCTCCCACGGTGCCCAGAGTGCTGCACACACTGCTGGCCTTTGCCAGGAGTTGCAGAGCAGCCAGCAGAAGAGGAGGAATCCTCAGCCAGCCCAGCAGCCCGTGGCTGCCCTTGGCCTTTCCCTGCTCCTGGGCACACTCCAGACAGCCAGTGCCTCCAGGCCGGGCTGTGCCCAGCACGGATGCGCTTCCCCTCAGCAGCAGCCAGCTGCCACCTGGGCTCTGAGAGCGGAGGATTCACCCGCTCCCAGCAAGAGGCACCCAGGCCCGGCTGCTGCCTCTTGCAGCTCCAAGGGCCTCCTTCCAGCCTGCCTCTGCCGGGGCTCAGGCTGCTCCGGCCTCTGCTGGGGCTCTGCTGGGGCTCCAGCCCGGGCAAGGCCGGGCCCGCTCTCACCTCACAGGCGCTGACAGCTCTGCACCACAGGAGACCTTCCCGAGCACCCTCTCTGACCTTTCTGCTTTCTCACTTGAGCAAGGCTCTCCTCCAGCCAAAGAGATTATTGCATTTAGGGATAGAAATCCAAGTGGCAGGAACCCCAATGCTCTGCAGTCACAGCTGAAGGCCTGCATCTGCACAGGGTGTTTGGGCTGCCTCATTCTTCCTTTGGTTTTGCCTTCAAATGCCATTGCCCTTACTGCCTCAACTAGAAATATCACAGCTGTGCCATAACCAGCCAGTGGGTCATATTCCAAAGGCAGTGTGGTCTGGAGAGGATGAATGAAGAGGAGCCCTCCTCACTTATGAAACCATACAAAAGAAGCCATATGTGTGAATTAGCACCCATGAAAAACAATTGGTAATTCAGAAGGAAATGTTGAATTTTCTGAAGGGGTCAGAAGGAGGAGAATCTTCCAAATGAGTTGATGTTTCAGAAACTTTATTAATTTCAACTCTAATCTATAATTCTATGCTACAAATCTGTTCAGCAGCCCTACTCTACAATCCTACTCTAAATTGGTAACAGAGATAACATCTTGACATGATTGCTATGTTCCCGTCTCCTAAGGTTAGGGTTAGGCTTAGGCTTAGGCTTAGGTTTAGGTTTAGGCCTAGGCTTAGACTTAGGGTTGGGGTTAGGGTAAGGGTTACAGATAGGGACAGGGTTAGGGTTTGGGTTTGGGTTAGCATTTAAGGTTAGGGTTAGATTTTAGGGTTAGGGTTTAGAGTTAGGGTTATTCGTCTTCTTCACTGAGTTGATGAGTTGTGCCAGGATGAATGGTGGCTTGGCTGAAGTTACAAATGGATGCTGTCCACCGGAAAAAAAAATACAACAGTGAACCATTACTTTCCAAGCTCATTGCTTCAGGGACTCAATCAGGATACATCAAGTTCCTGGAAAGACCCAGAAAGAGGAGCAATGGGACCATCTGCTCCCCAGTCATCTCCAGTGTGCAAGACCTTGCCATCACAGGCAAACCTGGCCCAGAATCCCAGTCATCTGTTTATTGTGATGTATTCATCATGCTGGGATTTTTGCCCTGCCAGTGCTCTAGAAATGGCGCTTTCTGTCCCTGGGTTTTCTTCCTTTCAGGAAACTCCAATGACTCACACAGGCCCCTGCCTTTGAAAGACAGGCACTGTGCTGATTCCCACAGGGACAGAAAGCAGTGTCTACCTTTCCATGCCCTGCCCCTCGTGTGCTGGATAGCACCTTCCTTCCCAGCAGGGCCAGCCCAGTGGCACTGGGCTCTGCAGTTCCCTCTCTGCCACACAACCTGGCAGTAACCCTGGCGCAGTTCCCGTCTGCTTGAGCGTGCCAGGCAGCAGATGGGGCTGGGACAACTCCCTCCAAGCTGTCCCTGTTTGCGTGGCAGAAACCTCTGAGGGTGGGCTGGGGGGCACAAACCAGGGCCCCTCAGAGGCTCACAGTGAGCCCCCCACAGCCCCTCCTGCCCACAGCCAAATCTCTGACTCCTAGGCTGGGACTGGCTTCCTTGGGTTCCTCCACCACCATTTCATGTCTCTGTACCCCACATTGCTCTACTTCAATTCTTTTGCCATTAGATAAAACTGAACACCCCACCAAATCACAAAAGAGGGCAAGAGAAACAGACAGAGGACAGAGCATCTCTCCTCTCAAGAAATGCAGAGGGAGCTGGAGTTATTCAGTTTTGTGAAGAACAGGCCCCGGGTAGACTTTATTGCCACTTTCCAAGACTTCAGAGTGGCTTTGAAGAAAGTGGGGGACATCTTTTTTAACAGGGCCAGTTACAATAGGATGTGGACAAATATTTTTAAACACAAAGGGCATCTAATCAGAGTAGGTCTAAGGAATAACTTGTTTCTCGGAGTATGGTGCAACCCTGGCACAGCTTGCCCCAAGAGCTTGTAGGAGCCCCATCCCTGCAACCATTTCAGCTCTGGTGGCAAAGGGCTTTATAGGGCCTGCCAGCCCAGCCCAGTCTAGGATTCCTCACCATTTTCATTTGAAGAGCAGCAAGAGTGGAGGTGAGGAGGAAGGGGGCTCATCTGCTGCCTTGGAATTGAGTGGAAGAGGAGCCCATCCCTCGGAGCCTGTTTCACCTGCAGCCCCTTCACATTTTACCTGCAGGAGCTCCTTGGCAGACCAGCGCTGCTCCTCGTCTGTCTGCAGGCAGCAGCTCAGGAAGTCACGCAGCAAAGCCGAGAGGAGCTTGGGCTGCCGCAGCTGTGGAGTCCCTACTGTGGCTATCAGGCGTGTAGCCTGGAGAAAAAGGAGACACCAGGCTCCACCTCCTGCCTTCACATCTCTAAGGCTCTCCCAGATCCCTTTGTTTAACCTCTGTTCTTCAGTGGCAGTTTCTGCCCTGGCACAGACCCAGAGATGACTTTCCTTTACCAACCAAAAACCCAAACCCCGATGCAGCCACAGCTTTTCCACCATCCCTCAGATCTTGCCTTGGCAGCTGATTTCATTGCCTGACCTAGTTAGTGGGAACTACATCAGCAAAAGGACATTTGCATCTCTGAGGATTCATGCCAGCTTCAGAGGCTTTTTGGAAGAGGGACTTTGCTATACTAACTAATTTCATGGGTTAGTACATGAAAGGCATCTCTGCAGTGCTTTTTGGTCCTTTAAGCGCACGTACCCTAGAACAAAACTCATCAGGCTTTTTGTGCTGTTCTTGAAAACAATGGTAATTGGAAGAAAAGAAAGGAAATCCATCAGTTAATACCCAGGTAGGGAAACAAACATTTACAATCTCCTGTTCAACACAGACACATTAAGATGCCTGCACAAATGTATTGGGATGAAAATGCCTGCTTGGGCACACAGGAGCCACCTGCAGCTCTGTCTCTCAGCAGTCTGAAAACTGCAGCTTCCCATTTTTGCAGCAAAAGAAAAATTGTCTAGGTCAGAAGAAGGAGAGGTTACATCCCTATGGCCACCCTCTGCTCATTTGGCTACTCAAGTCAATGCATGAATGGTAGGCCCATCCCAGAAAGTGCCAGGAATCACTGGGAGGTTTTGGCAGGCTCTCCACATCACCAGGCTCTGGCTTGGTGACGTGCAGAATGTTGCTTGGGCTAGGAGGGAAACACGGTCACTGAGTGTTTCAGCAGCACTGCACAAGAAGCAGAAGAGACTCTGTGGCCTTTACACCCTCATGCCCATGTTTCCCAATAAGAAGAAACTGCACACAGGGTTAGGTTCCTCTCTAAAGACCACCGTTTTAGAAACTTTGTTGGGTTTGGGTTTGGGTTTCCTTCCTTCATTTCTGGAAAGATAACGACACTCTTAAGATGCTCTTTTCCTGTTATTAAGGCCATCTACATAGACAAAAGAACTGGAACCACTAACCCAAATGAAAGAGTTGCCTGAGAACACTTTGTTTGTTTGGAGTTTGTTTGCATGTGGTAAGGCTTGAATTCCCCCACTGATGCAACCAAAAGTCCAGCAGATGCTGATGTGTTGCAGGGACATTTGTAGGAGGGGACCTTGGTGGAAGTAATTCCAGCAGATGGCAATGGGATTTTGTCCAGTGGCACACAGGACATGGGACAGGTGAGAAAGACAGTGGGATCAGTGAGTATTTGCTCCTTACCGTGCCAGAACTTTCACTCAAGTAAGGAGGTTCTTGTTCTATCATTTCAATTCCCACAATTCCAAAAGACCATATGTCCACTTGGGGGCCATATGGTTGACCTGTCACCACTTCAGGCGCCATCCACCAAGGAGGCCCGGTTAGCGAGCACCGTTTGCTCTGCTCAGGGGTGAGCTGAGTAGAGAGGCCAAAATCAGCTGAGGAGAAAACAAAATACTGGTTTTATCTGAATTCTGTGCAATTAGGAAAGCAAGCAAAAGAATTCCCCAGTAGAAGTTTGAAATTGTGCTGTTGAATCTCCTGGCATTGGTGACTTCCAAAAAATCCCCCCAATTTTTACACTGCCTCTAGCAGTAGCTTTTGTTCTTTGGAAACTTTGGACTTGTAACTCCCTCCCTCTGGAAGGGACACACACAGAGCAAGGCCACTCTTGACTGTTTGTGGTTCCTTATACCTCTGTGCACGTTGCAACTGTGCCCTCAGCTCGCAGCAGGGGTCCCTGCACTGCCATCAGCACCATTTTTGGGGAACTGGCAGTCACTCTAAGCAGCCCCACACCCACATCCCTGGAACGCTGAACCTGACCAAGAATATACTGACCCAGTTTGACAGAACCGTCGGTTTTGAGAAGGATGTTGTCGCTCTTCACGTCTTGATAGATCACATCGTTTGAATGAAGAAAATCCAGTCCTTGCAGGCACTGAGCGAGAAAACAGAAACAGAAGGGCAAAAATGAGTGATGTGATTTCATCGCACAAGAAAGGAAACAAAGAATCTGAAAGATTCCCTCTCCAGGGGAATGGGGAGTAATGGCAGAACAGTAATGGCCACTGAGAGGAAGAGCTTGCTGCTCCAACACCTGCAGAGCAGGACCTTTCTGAGGAAAGGCACGTCAGCTTTTGAAAGAGCAACAGCACCTGCTGTTGTAGGCTGTCCCCTGCAAACCAGCCAGGATGACTCCTGCTGCAGTGCATGTGCTCAGAAGAAAAGAGCATTCTGGCTGCACTCCTATCCTTTTTAGCTGAGGACTGAGAGAAACGAGTCTCTCTCTTTTTTCTTTGCTGTTTGTTTCAAATCCTGCCACCAGCACCTTTGCTTTTACAGGCAAGGAATGCAGTGAAGACAGACTCCAGGCAAACATTTAGAGAGGCAAGGTGGAGAGCAGCAAATACAAATACAAGAGACAGAGCAAGAATACAACAGCAGGAGCTAAGAGTACTGGCACTGAGTACAGGGAGTGCAGGGGCACTGGCAGGCCTTTCACTTGAGATGCTTTTACTTGCCCATAGCATACCAGCAACACAGAAACAAAGCTTGGCACAGGAAACCTCTCCTGTTCTGAGCCCCTGTTTCCCAGACAATCCTGCCCAAGCCCTTGGAAACACAGCTGGGATTGCTGACCTCCCGACTGATGGCTGCTGTCTCATCTTCAGACAGGCAGGTCTGGCTGACGATATCGCTCAGGAAACCTCCATCCATGTACTCTATAACCAGCAAGAGTTCCTCGCCCAGAAGGTAGCTGAAAGAAGGAAACAAAGGGGTAGAGATGAACATGCATGGCTACATTGATTTTTTGCTTCCAGGTTTCTTATTTCCAGATGCCTTTGTGACAAGGACAGAATCAAAGAAATAGATATTCCCTCTTGGCTGTGCATTGTTTGCAATCTGTGCAGTCTCAAAGAGAAAGACACATCGGTGAAAAAGGAGATGTCTTAGATGGGCAGCAAATGAAAAGTGCACTTTAGAAACAGCCCAGATAAAAAACCTGTCAGGCATGATGTTTCTGGAAATAAGCACCTAGTTATTGAAGTGAAGGGAGAATCGACCATCCTGGTAATGCATCGAACTCCAATTTTATTGATCAATCAATCACCTTAAATAACAAAGTTAACGAACTTCATGCATATTCTGTAATCCAATTTCATGATAGGCTAACAGAGAAACTTCTAACCACTCCCTTTGTTTTAGAATACCTACAATTGTTTATTAAAAACAGAAACCAAAACAGAAACCAGAAACTAAAACAGAAACCAGTGTTCCCAAAACTTCTACATCTGTTCTCAGGATGGCAGGCCTTCCCAGAGACGGTGTTCTGCTTGTTATGGGAAGACAGTCTGAGAACTCCATTGTTTATAGAATGATGCCTGAGAGAGTCTAATTGTTTATACAAATCAGAAGGCTGAGAACTGTTAGAAACTGCTTTACTTTTTCCTTATACTTTTCTCTCAATTGTATGTCTCATGGCCTTTTCTTTAAGTCATTCTCCGACATTTCCCCCGTTTTTTCTTCTTTGAGAGAAAAGTGGTTAGTTTGCCAGGTTTTCTCTACCATCCTAACAACCATCTTTTGAATGCAACAAGGTAAGATAATGGTGAAGTTTTTCCTCACAGAAACTCTTGTGGAGGAGACATTACCTCCTGTTCACTATCAGGGGCAAAGAAAAGAGAAGGGAACTCATCCACTACGCTTGGCAACACTTTAAACTTCAGAGCAGCTTCGTGTGGGCCTCGTAACAAACTTCAAAAGTGCAGACCCCACTCTGCCAGGGCTCAGCTGCACCAAAGGCCTGAGGACAAACAGGACACTCAGTGTCAGAAGTGTGATCCTGTGGAGAAGGATCAGAACCAGTGCTCAGAGGTGGAATAATGATAACTTGCTTAAATAACAAGATCCACCCTGCGCTTGGGCTGGTATTCCATTCCAGGCTCTATCTCCACAAATTAAAAATATCCCTGTGGGTAATTTCCTAGGTGTCATAATAGTAGAGCCTTTACACTGGTTATAAAGCTGTTTAGACACTATTTCCAGGTTTAGAGATGAATTCAGAGTAGCCCATGTCTGTTTATGCTGACTCATCCTTTGGAAATTAGAGTAATCAAAGCTGAACTGCAATTATCTAATGCTTGATTGGGATCTCTTCTTATAGGGCCTACAACAGAATGTTGTGTTAAAGGCACCAGTTTTCTACATCTTATTGAGGCTATATATGATGTACTTTGAGCTTTAACCCCTTTTCAAAATACACTGTACCTCTCACCGATAATAAGCTAAGATTTACTGCTCATGAGATTTATAAAGGTCTGAAGCTGAAGCAGTGTTTAGCCCTGTCTCATTCCGTAGTGCCTGCTCCCAATTATGTTCCCAGATATGCCTATAATTACAGGTGTGGCACCATAAATGAAAAAGTAACAACTGATCACAAAAAAAATCTTATCACAATCCCCACAACACAGTGCAACCCAAGCAACACAATTTAGGCTGTGATATTCAAAACAGTTCTCTTTTGCCGGTCCTCTTATATGGAAAGATGATAATGATTCAATAATGTCAATCAGTTCTCTGGTCGTCCGGCAACGGCGCGTTACGGCCTTAGTAGGCATTGCACGACAGGTGGTAATTGGACTAAAAGAAAGCTGTTAACTGTTTTCATTCATGCAACCTGGGGAGGAGGTGAACAAGCCTGAAAATGCTCCTTTCTGTCCTTACATGGGTTTCTCAGAAATGTTCAAAGTCAGTTTTCAGTTTGTAATCCTTTAGTCATTTGGCTCAAATGGCATCAACTGGGTGATTCTCAGTCCTTTGTTAATTTGGAGTGGTGAAAAGTAGTATGCATTTAAAGCACTTAAAATATTTGACTTAACAGACTTATTTGCAAATCATGTAAAATCACTTAAATCTAATTCAAACTTAACAGAATCTAACTTAACTTACTTAATAATACTTAACAAAAATTAATTTTCTTCAAATCCCACACAACTCAAACCTATATATAATTTAAACTTAGAAGACCTCGAACCCAACCGAAAACAAGCTCAACAAACTTAACCTTAACATTTAATGGCACTTAATTGATAACTTAACTTAGACTACTTAATAACAAATAAAACTTACTATAGAAATAATATATGGCATTCACTATAACTCACCCACGGGCCCGATTCCAAAACACTCAACTAAAACAACTTTTCACACGTTTTTGCTGCAGCATTTATACCAAAAACCACACTCACAACATCTCACTCATACAATCAATCCAACACATCTCAACATTTTTAAACTTTTCAAAACACAGCTTTAAAGTCTAATGTTCCACCGGCCCAGCCATCCGAGCTTCTGATGTTTAAAGTCTCTGGTAATACAGGTGTTTCCAAGACAGCATAACCAATGCCGAGCCAAATCGGCTGAAATTTGACTCCTGCATTCATTTACGCTGATTTAAGCTTTACAGTCTGTGCTGGGGAGAACAAAAGATCTTTACTAACTTAGGTGAAAAACATCCCGACAGCAATAGTCCTTGGTGTCGCTTGTTTAGTTTCATTAATCTTTTAATTGCAATAGGAATCTTTTCTTTTGTTGACAAGAGTCACAGTTATTACGGCTGTTAGATCTCAAACTGTAGCTCCTGCCGGCTACAGGGCGAAGGGAGAAGCGCTCCCGCTCGAAAAAGCACTCTGAAGTCGGAATTCGCTAAGGAGTGTGTGACAACTCACTTGCCGAATCAACTAGCCCTGAAAATGGATGGCGCTGGACGCTCATCAGAGCCCAGAAAAGATGTTGGTCGATCTAAACAGCAGGACGAAAATTATCAATGCACAGCATGATTGCTCCTCCATCACCTGCTCTCTGATGTCCAGTTACTGTTCCCAAGCAGCAACTGGCCGCCCGTGGACATCTGGCCCCCAGTTCACACATGAGGGCGATGCGGCTCCGGTCGCTCCCCCCGCGGCGCTCTTTGATCACTTCCGGCGCGGCGCGGCTTGGTTTCTGCGACGGCGGCGCGGCTGCTCCCGCGCAGTGTCTCCACTCTCGGGGGCGGCGCAGCTCGGCTCCTGCGGCGGCGGCTTTTTGATCTTCCCGCCGCTGCCTCCAGTGCGCCCGTGCCAAGTTCGGAGTAGCACAGCACTGCAATTCTACCATAAATCACCGAATTCACACATTTCCGTTAATCCGTAAACCATATGGAAAATCCCTTTACCGTAGTCATAAGCCCAAAGTCCTGTTGAATCCTTCTGCTAATTCATCTCTGCTCTGCGCTGCAGGTCACTCCCTTCGCGGCGGTTCAGCTTCGCCCGCGGTGACTCCCTGTGGTGTCGGGTTGAAGGCTCCCTGTTGCGGAGGGTTAGAGGCTCCCTGCTGCGGAGGGTTAGAGGCAGGAAAGAGTACCGATGATGCAGCGATGACTTCTGAAGGTGCTTGGCATTCCCGGCGCAAGTGGCCCGTGCCTTCGCATCGGCAGCATTTCGTGCGGCCCTCTTTATTCGATGGTGCAAACGCAGCTGACACTTGAAGAGGCGCAAGAGCGGCTAACACTTGACTCTGAGAGGACTTTGCCTGTTCTTGCAAACCTATTCCTATCTGTTTGAGTGCATCTACCACAAAAGCCTGCTGCCCGGTAGGAATAAGAGCCATCCTCTCTAATGCTTCCTCGATAGTCCAATTTGCACCTAGAGTGTTAAGTATGTTTCTAGTAGCAGAATTACAATTTTGAAGGACACACTGCCTGAGTAGGACCCTGCGCAAATATTCTGGCACGCCAGCTCTTTCAATTGCAGCAGCAGCTTTATCAACAAAAGCGCTAAATGCTTCCTCTCTGCCTTGCTTAATTCCTATAGACACTGGTATCTCTCCTGGCTCCTTTACCATGTCTATTGCGAGTCTGACTAACCGCATTGCCTCCCGGCACTTTTCTTGACTTATTAAAGCTTGTGCATCAGTACGAAGGAAACATTCCAGACCCATAAGTTCATCAACAGTGACGCCACGCAGAGGGTCACCCGGCTGTCTCTGAACTACCACACACTCACTAACAAGTATCCGCCAATGATCATTAAACAGCAATTGTTGATGGTGGGTAAAGATTAATTTAACTATGCCAAGACAATCATTAACGAGGAGGATACTGGTGTTAAAAATATAATCGAGCATTTGCTTAGATGGTTCGCTTTTAAATCCAAACTGACTAACAGCAGCTTGCAATTGAGATAACAATTCCCAGTCAAGAGCACTAATTGTGGCTTGAATTCCTCCACCAGCCTGAGGGTTAAAGACAACCGGACAAGCTAGTTCCCGAGCCGAACTTATCAGCTCCTGATCTCCCTTGTCAATTGCATCTTTGGCCAGGGCAGCCCACGCGTCCCGTCTTTCCCTTGCAATTGCCTCCGCCAAGTGGTTTTCCGACCCAGGGACCGGCTGATTGCTTGTCGGGAACGGAGTACGCGTTTTTGGCCCCAGCTGCTGAGACGCAGCAGGTACGGGAGACTCAAAGGTGCTCTGTGTAGCCTGCGGCAAAGCGGACAACAAGGCACCCTGCGGAGCTTGGCTCGTTAGGGGGGGCTGCGAAGCGGGTAATAAAGCAGTCTGCGTAGCCTGGTTTGTAGGCTGGCTCGTAGCCGGGCTTGTAGCCGGGCTCGTTAAGGGGGGCTGTGCGGCGGGCAGCGAGGCGGTCTGCGCCTGGCTCATAGTGTGACTCATAGCCTGGCTTTCTGAGGGAGGTGGTGAAGCAGGTAATAAAACTGTCCGCGTCGCGGGGCCAAGAGGAGTTCCCGTGTTCTTATCAAATTCCCTATCTTGATCGTAGTGTTTGTTACGATCGTAAGCGGCAGTAGCCTGGTGAGCAGCCCTTTTTTCAGCTTGAATTTGCAAAAGCTCGGTGTTAACGACCCGCCATAATTTACCCCACTTCTTAGCAGTTTTATCATCATCTAACGTAGCCTGCCACAATAAATCACCAAATCTACGCCACTCAGACAATTCGTGAACTGTGTGAGGATTTATAAAGATCCCCCTTTCTAGGCCATAAGCTAAAAGACCTGGTAATTCGTTCTGTAAATCTATTCCCTTAATTTTCCGTCTTTGCAAAAGGGTAATAAAAAGTTCATATGCGGCTTGCCTTTCCATACCTATGTGCGCACGTTGCAGCTCTTCAAATCAAGGTCGCGGCCGCATGTATCGGACGAGCCTATCTGTATAGTCGCTCGCAGCATGGCGCGGGCCGGCGGGTTGCCCTCCACTTAGTCTTCCGCACTTCTTTGCCGTTCTGGCTGCAGTTTCGATCTTACGGAACCCGAACCTGGCTTCACTTCACGTGGCATTCGCTTCCCCGTGGTGTTTGCTATCACGGTCGGAGGTCACCATATATTGAAGTGAAGGGGAGAATCGACCATCCTGGTAATGCATCGAACTCCAATTTTATTGATCAATCAATCACCTTAAATAACAAAGTTAACGAACTTCATGCATATTCTGTAATCCAATTTCATGATAGGCTAACAGAGAAACTTCTAACCACTCCCTTTGTTTTAGAATACCTACAATTGTTTATTAAAAACAGAAACCAAAACAGAAACCAGAAACTAAAACAGAAACCAGTGTTCCCAAAACTTCTACATCTGTTCTCAGGATGGCAGGCCTTCCCAGAGACGGTGTTCTGCTTGTTATGGGAAGACAGTCTGAGAACTCCATTGTTTATAGAATGATGCCTGAGAGAGTCTAATTGTTTATACAAATCAGAAGGCTGAGAACTGTTAGAAACTGCTTTACTTTTCCCTTATACTTTTCTCTCAATTGTATGTCTCATGGCCTTTTCTTTAAGTCATTCTCCGACACCTAGTCTTCCTGGCATGCATAGCAATGGCAAAGAGGGGCAACAATCCAAGGGTAATCCACTTTAGGATGGTTCATCTGCACTTAAGAAACTTTGAAAAATCAATCCCAAATAAATGTGGAGGCAGTGAACTTTGAGGCTATTGAGTTAGGAAAATACAGCTGATCCAGGTATTGAATAATTTTGGAGTAATTATCAAACTAGGTGTGCCAGGGAAGACTGATGCAGACAAGATGCACTCTCTTCTCATCCATTGGAGAAGAGTAGAGAAATATGAATAAATAAAAATTAACAGCTTTACTTGCTGCCACTGACCAAAGTGGGTTTTTAACCTCTCATGTTTGCTTTATGTAAACACACATTCATGGGATAAGACCATGACCTGTCACCTGTCTAAATAATTCACAACATTGGGACTCCTATACCTCTTCATGATCATTATTTCATTAAAGGTTAGCTCCTTCCTCCTCACTCCTTGAAGATTTATTTTTTTTATTGCCACCTAAAATGACATTGAAGATCAGTAACTTGGGAGGTTGGTGGCACGAGACCACAAGGCACGTGGAGCGAGTGATTTTGCAGTGACACAGCTGAGCTGTGCCAAACTGCCTTGTGATTAGGCACTGCAGTAATTAGGAACTGACATTCCAACAGCCCATTTCTCTGCTCCCTTGGGAGCCACTTACAGGACATGTGGGGCCACTGACATTTTGCCTTGACCACTTGGTAACAGCGGTGTCTCAGTTATCACCCACAAACCTCTGACCACACTCTCTGCTGCTTTGTTTGGGACTCAGAAGAAGTAATCCATGCCTTAATACTCTGTGGATACATCTTGGGATATGGGCAGGGCTTAGGGCTTTCAGGGACGCCTTGCAGATCTCTCCCTATGTGCAGTTCCCAAGTGCAGCACTGCAGGTGGCTAAGGAACTACCAGTAACTTTCAGATGGATTTGCTGGCAGCCAGAAATGAGAATTCAGGACTCTGAAGCTGTAGCCCCAAAGAGCAGTGAAGTGCTCGAAGGCACCGCCTTTGTTTTAGCAACGGAGAGCGAGTGAGCGCGTCCTTCTCTGAAAGGAACCGCTGCCCTCCGTGCCTTCCTTCAGGCAGCTGAGGAGGACAAAGTCCCAAATGTGTTCTGTGGGCTGGCACCAGTCTGTGCTTCTTGTGCCTTTTATGCACAGCTCTGGCCAAAGCTCCAGCCACAGCTCACACCAGAGGGGAAAGCCCTCGAGTGCAGCAGAGCCTGCAGGGGCTGTTGATCCTTACCTCTCCTCCTGTGGCAGTGTCGAGTGCTCTGTAAACATCTCCAAACCCCCTAGAAACAAAACAGAAGCAGAGAAAGGAGAAGCCATTTAGATCTTGCAGTGAAAGCCAGCCCACACAGCAGATCTCTGCTGGAAATGTCAAAACCTGCAGGATGCAGGAGGGCTCTGCCAGAAGGCAGATGATGCATTTTCCTCTCAAGTGCATGGGCACTGGGCCTGTTCCTGAAGCACTGGGGTTCAATTTCTAAAGGGAGGTTAGTATGTCCTCTTGGGTTTCACTGTCTAAACGGTGTGATTCCTATCCTGACCACAGAGTGTTTCCTTCTTCAAACCAGGGGAAAGAATTGTTCCTGGGAATTGTTATCTCACAGCTTTGATAGGGCGTAGGTTGCTCTTTCAGGCAAGCAAGTTTCTTCTCTTTTCATTAGTGTGCCAGTATGATTATGAGACATACAAAAAATGCTAAAGAAATTAACACAGAGCTGTCCCACACTTGAGAGACAAGGAGACCTTCCAGGTCCTGTTCCTTGATGCAGGCAAGACCTCGGTAGCAAGGCATCTCTGACAATGCCTTCTGAGCCCACTCACAAATTCTGAGCAGCATTGAGAGATGGGACAATCTATCCCCAGTCTGTGAACATCTTTGCAGCTGGCCTGACTTCACGCTGGACAGACATTCCACCAGAAAAACACCTGGCCCATGGCTGTACAGGAGTAACTGCTGTTGGACTCACCCGCTGCCAATATAATCCAGATGCGTGTATTTCATCAGGGGATTTTCAGTAGGGTTCACCATTCTCCCTGAGGGAAACAAAATGCAAGATGCTGACTTTAAAGCAGAAATCCCAGCTTCCAGGAGGTACAAAAGGCAGCCCCAGCACCTGGAGCTCTGAGCCCTTTGTGGTCAGCTGGGTAACAACGACCACAACCAGGCAGACAGCTCTGCAGCACAGGTGGCCAGCACAGAGACTGATTTGTACAGTCTCTTGAAGAGTTCTCTTGACAGGAAACAAAGCACAGGGACCTGCAATCCCAGGAGAGGAGGACATCTTCCCCACCTTTCAGCAATTTGCCAAAGGAATGCCTTCCCATTTGTTAACCAGAGCAGCTCAAGCTGTAACTGATTCTGACGGGGCTTTCAGCATCAGGACCCTGACCTGTTTATGAGCAGGCTGAGCTCAAAGATGCCCCTCTCCCAGCTAAGGAAGGCTCCAGCCTCTGCAGCCCCTCCAGCCCTCAGGGACAGGGCAGCTAGCACAACAAGGCTGGCAAAGCCCAAGCATGTGCACTGACAGGCACTGATGGGAAGAAGCCAGAGTGAGCCTGAGCCCCGTACAAGCTGTTGCCCCCATTCAGGACACACCAGGATGGGCTTTGAGATCAGCCACACCGAGGCACAGACCAGTGCCCTTTTTGTCCCAACAGGTGATGGTAGACACAGAATTCACTGGGCTCTGGTCTCAGCCCCACCAGGTCTTATCTGAGAGCACAGCACTGGCAGCTGTTACGGGCAAGAAGCAGATTCATTGGGTTGTGCTGCAGAATCACAAAGGGCTTGATGTGTTTTCCTAGAGCAGGGCCTGGGCCAATGGGTAGGATTCTAACAGTCATGGGAAAGAGTGGGAATCAGGTATGGAAAAGTGCCATGGATCTGAGGGATATACCATGGCTGGGCTGGAGGCTCTCTCCTGAGAAATGCCTGCAGTACAGTTTTATCTGATCACGCCACTTGGATGTGTCTCCTGGACACATCTTAACAAGCATAAAACTAGAAGATTAAATAAAGGTTGTTATCAAAGTCTCTGTTTTTTCTTTGGGGCACATGGAAAATACCTTGTGCTCTCTATTTGTCCTGTAACCTGATGTTCTTTCAAAGTAGTTCTTATTGACAAAAAGATAGCATTCTCTTATTGACAAAAATATAGCATTCTCATGAAAATAAACTGCAGATGTAGTAGTGGTAACAGTAACAGTCATAAAAATGACATCAGTAAGACTTGGGGTAGAAGGGCTCCTTCAGGATGGAGAAAACACAACAAAAAACCCCCACCAAAAATGAACAACACAAAAGCAATCCCACCCCACCCCCCCCCAAAAAAAAAATCCTCAACCAAAAAGACAAAACTCCAAAGCCAGTCCATTTCTGTGAAGTTTTTTTGCTCTGATGACTGGTTGGAAGTCAGGAGTCTAAGGAGAATTTAGGATGCTAAAAATTCTGTTCAGTTTGGCCACTAGCACACAGGATTTGCCTAGATCATTTGCTAGGTCACAGCCTTCTGCTGATCCAAGAACAATCCCTGCTTCAGCCTTTAGCAGAGAGGGAAGCTCAGGCACACCCAAGCTAGTCCCAGGTGCCCTCAGAGGCAGCAACAACACCCAGAGCTCTCTCGCTGCCTCGGAGCACAGCACTGCCTCTGGGGAGTCCTAAATGGCCCTGTGACACCCAGCTCAGGAGGAGCATTTGGTACAGCTCTGCTGACACCTGCACACAACACACTGTCCCTCAGATAAGAAACACCCCAGACCTACACAGCAGCTCCAGGTACTCCTCCTCAATCTCCTATTCCCAGGATCTGCCTGAGCCTGAGTTCCCAGGTTTCACAGAAGGGCTTCCTCGAGGTGATGCTGCTGCAGCAGCAGGTTCAGAGCCCAGGATGTGCTGGACCTGGAGCATTTCTGCTGGGCACTGTTCCTGTGCCTCACTCCTAACTTGGGGTCCTTCATTGCCACACATTCCCTGCAAGTCTTCACAGGCTGCCCGGTGAGATGTCAACACTTGCACCTCAAGTCAAACAGAACAAAGCAGTCAGACACTACAGCTTGTCCCTGTCAGCCAGGAGTCATCGACTGTGAGGAAAGGCAAAGAACAGATTGACAGGGGATACAACAGCTTGTTTCAATCCTCCATCTGGGTCACCAAGTTCCACTGTAAAAACACCTCAAGAAAAAAGGAAAGCAGGAACAGGCCAGCAGGAATCAATTTGGATGACTGCTGGCCAAAAGGCCAAAGGACAAGTTTCACTGTCCAGGGCAGCAGTTGAGATTCAGCACACCAGGAAATGCCCTTCAGAGTGACTGTGATACACACACTACAGCAGGATGGCACTCAGAGGCATGGCCCCACTCCCTGCTGCTCTGCACTGGAAAGGCAAGAAGGGCAGAAACCACCAGATTGGTGACTGCAGTGGCTGCATCCCTCTTTCACACACTTGGTTTTGCAGAGACTGACGGAAGCGATTAAGTTTCTCTCTGATGATTTTCATTTCTTCCTCCAGCCGCTTATGCCTTGCCTTGATCATACTGTGAGCTATCTGAAGCTCTGCATCCAGCTGTTCCTTCATGTTCTCTAACAAACAAAAGAGAGGATGTTTCATGAGTGGAGTGGCTGCCACTCTTTCATTCACCTGGTTTTGTTGATCGCCCCTCTGCTGATGGAGATTCTCCTCTTGAATTCTTCTCATGTCTTCCTTGTTCTTTCTCTTCACTGCCATGATGTCACTCTGAGCTTCAGGCAGCTCTGCTTGTGGCTCTGCCTTGATGTTCTGTACACACAAAAGCAGAGCAAGGGACTGAGAGCTGCCATCAGGCTCAGCTTTTTTCCTCTTTTAGCCTCAAAATCACATTTATTCAGCCATTTCCTTCTGCTTCCCTCCCCACATCACCCTCCATTGCAAACCTCCTGTCCCAGGGCTGACCTCTGCAGATTGCAAGGCTCTGTCCTTTCAGTGTCTGTGGGACTCCTGGCCTCCTCAGTCCCAGGAGCTCTGGTTTATGCCCCTCTTCCTGCCCTTCCCTCTGTCCCCTGGCCAGTCAGGCTCACCTGGTCATTCTCCTGTGGCTCTTCCACCTGCTGCCTGAGCTGCTCTTCCTGCCCTCGGGCAGGGAACAGCTCTCCCTGAGTCTGGCATGGCATCTCAGATAAGGCAGTGTGCTCCTGCTCTTCCTCTAGAAGCACCTGCACAGAAAGCAAGACGAGATGGGTTTCAACTTCCCATACGCCCTTTGTGGGCCAAGACTCACAGACTGCTGGGCTCACACGTTCCCAAAGCACTGTGCTGCTGCTCTCCTGGGTCGTTCTCTGCCCGAGGGGAGGCACAGATTCCAAAGTGACCCTGGCCCTACAATCAGGGGCCATCTGGGACTGAAGCTCCAACAGCCTCTCAGGCAGCTGACAGGGAAGGGGTGGCATTTCTCAAGGGTCTGGTGAGAGCCTCCCTCTGCTTCTGCCATGTCCTGTTTGTCTTTCAGTAGTGACTGACACCCCGCCCTGTCCCACAGCTCCATCCTGGCTCTGCAGGGGCTTCCTGGGTGAGCTCACTCCTTGTGAGAGACACTTCTGGAGTTCACCTTCTCTTCAGGCCTGCACCAGCTTTGCGACTTCCTGACATCCACATTCTTGTTAGAAAACTGGGTCATTCAGGAGATGAGGATGCATGCAAAGATCTCTGATGGAAGTCAGAGAACCTCTGTGGCCACCTCAGTATATGGAGGAGGACCAAGGTGTTTCTTCTCCCTCTTTTGTCAACTGAGAATTCTGACCAGCACTAACAGAGTTTCTCATAAGGCCCCATTAACGAATGCACTTACACAGCCCTGCGGATGCCAGCGAAGGAAACCATGTGCCATGTAATGCATGTGTTAGCAAAGTCACCAGACCTCAGGGATAGTTCCACTCCCTTAGGACGTGCAAAAATTTAAAGGATAAAAAGAAGGCTTCAGGGCACAAGAGGCTGGAGGAGGTAAATAGGCGGGGAAAAAACAACCATCTCTGGATGGGGAAACATCTCTGCCTGCTCAGGATCAGTCAATGGAACTTGTCTCTACTCCTCTCCCGAAGGGATGCCTTTAGGTGAGCTTTGCATCTTCCACTGCTTTGGAGCAGAGCCAGGAAGATTCAAATAGACAGATAGATAGACAGATCTCACTTTTATAATCTCTCTTTACTGTGCTGTGGTATTTACATTCTTTGAACACAGAGGGATACAGTTCTCTCTCCTAGTTTTTTTTTTAAGAGAAGGTAGTGAGAAACTTGGAGAAGAAGAGAAAACAATTATTATCTCTACTGGCTGTTCTTGTTGTTTAGTACATGTAGAATGTGCTATAGTGTTTGCTTACTGAAAGTGATTTGTTATTTAGATTTTAGTGGTAGTTGTTCAGCTTGATTAGCTGATTAGATAAAAGCTGTGCCGTGACTGTCTGGAGACAGTCACGAGTTTTTCTTTAGTAGCTTTTTAGCATAGTTTTTACATAGTGCTAGTGTAATACAACATAGCTTAAGAAAGCATTTGTTTAACCTTCTAAATCATAGAGTCAAAGCACATTATTCTCTACGTGGGGGTCACCCTGAATCAATTCTGTCCTTTCTGTCGCTACACACATCAGCACTCAGTAGCAGTGCCCCGATCAGCAGCCATCCTGAACTTGCTCTCCTGTTGCTTCAGTAACCCACACTCTTGGGGAATCTGGAGCGTGTGGGTCTTTATGGAGTGCAACCAGACCCAGAACATTGCACTGGGAACTGCACTCTTTGCGCATGTGTGCTCGGGCAAGTTCTTCTCTTGGACTCGACCACACTGATAGTGCTGAAGTGGCTGGAATCAGAAATGCAACCCAGCCCCTCCCAGCTCCTCTAATCTCTGAGCACCAGCTGGAATGCAAGGGCATTGATTTCCTGCTCAATTCCCAAACACAACACACACTGATTCCCTGGGCAGCCGTTAACCTGAAAGTGATGTCCTGTTTGTCTTTCAGTAGTGACTGACCCCCCGCCCTGTCCCACAGCTCCATCCTGACTCTGCAGGTGGCATCCTGGGTGAGCTCACTCCTTGTGAGAGACACTTCTGGAGTGTGAAAAGTGAAAAGAGACGGGAGCCGTTAACCTGAAAGTGATGTGTTTCTGCCAGTGCTGGAAAAGGACAGAAAAGACTGAGAAAAAGCTCCCTGGAAAAGGAGAAATTACACAAGGCTTCTCCTTCTAGCAAAAAAACAAAGAAATAAACAAACAAAATATGAAAGTGTTACCCACTCCAGTGTCTAAAGCACTTGGATGCAGTGAAGGGATGTTTGGCAGGGAAACAGTCCTTGTGCTGAGCAGTGGCTCTATGGATCTAAGGCAGGGATCTATGGAAGTCTGCCTGAAGGTCCCTCATGAGCCCCCATTTTCCAGGGTAAAGCTCCCTCAGCACCTCCTCCCCGGCCTTGTGCTGCACCCCCTTGCCCAGCTCCCCTGTCCTTCTGTGCACACGCTGCAGCCCCTCCATGACTTTCTGCTTCCCAGGGCCCACAGCTGCACACAGCACTCCAGCTGTGGCTGCGGCGCTGCCCAGCACAGGCCACGCTCCCTGCCCTGCTCCTGCTGCCCCACTGCTGCTGGCACAGCCACCGTGCCCTTGGCCTTCTTGGCCCCCTGGCCACACGCTGCCTCATCTGCAGCTGCTCACAGCCGCCAGCCCTGCGTCCTTTTGGCCCACGCAGCTCCCCAGCCACAAAGGTGCCCATTTCACTTCAGATACTGCATGTGCCATTTCAAGATGGCCTTCCTTTTCTACCATCTCATGTTCCAAGAAGATACCATAAAGTTTGATAGGAATAGGATTCTAAGTCACTCTGTTTAAATTAAAATGATCTAATTCAACTGTACAGGAAACTGCTCTTAACTAAATTTTTCCTATCAGAAAGCATCATTCTCTTTTCAAAACTAGGTTTTTAGTTCTTCAAACTCTGAGAAGGAAATTTAAAAATATCTATAGCCGCCTTTGTTACTTCTGTTTCAGGCATGGAAATGGATTTTCTTTCAGCCTTCCTAGCTGGCCCTCTACAGTCTACTGCTACTGGCCAAGCTCTCTCAGCTTGCTCTACAATTCCTAAACACCAGGAACTTGAAATGTTCCTTTCTCACTCACCTCAGGATCTTCAGCACTGCTGAAAACATGCTTCAGGTGACCTGTAGTGGGAAGGGAAAATGAACCAGATGCTGTCAGAAAACTGCCTGGGCTGCTGAATCCCACAGAACAAGTCAACGCAAACAGAGATGATTTCCCGTTTCACAACATCCCTCCAGCAGACACATTTCATTCACACAGCCAGCAGGGGATCAGGACAATAGTCTTGGTTGTCCTACACTTCAGCCTTTTTAGCCAGTAAATGAATACAAATATGACCAAGAAAATGCAAATTGTTCTTTAACACTCAATGCTCCTAGTCTACCAAACACATAAAACAGCTTCTGAAATCCTCTCCTTGAGGTTCTTTTTTTTTTTTAATCAATTGCATGCACCAGTTCTCATTAACTTGCTTGAAACAGTTGCTCAGAAAAGCTTCCCTAAAATCCCCCTGAGCTGTGGCAGACACTCACTGCTTTAGAGTTTGCATTTCCTTGCAAAAGGAATCACTATTTTAGCACTTTGAAAAAGGTCAAGTTAGACAGTCAAATCCTTTCATGACAAAAGTTAAAAAGAAATAAGCTTTCTTTGAATTTTGGGAACAACAGAGTTTTTAGAAGGCCTTCCAAGAAGCTCTGCCAGTCTACATTTTCAAAGGTGTCTTGCTTGTCCCAGCAAACTGATGAAATGACAGACTCTGCTGCCACAGACTCTCCTGTGGAGGGAACAGAGCCCTGCAGGTTCCCCTGCAAATGCTGCCCCTGTGGCTACAGACACCCCCTTTTTAGCTGAACCTCTTGACAGGAGCTTTACCAAACCAGTGGCCTCCTAATGCTCTTTCTCCTACAAAATCAGAAACTCAGCCACCAGCAGGAAGACATACAAAAGCCAGGTTAGGATACACCCTAACCTAAGTAGAATGGAAAACTCTACTTACATGCAAAGTGTGTAACGTAATATGCGGAAAAACAAACACCATAAGCAGCAAAAGCTGCTGTGGCCAGATGGTGGATCATATTCCCAGAGCTGTGCCAGTCTACTCCAACACTAGAAAAACAAATGGCCTCTCAGAGTGCAACTACCCACTGACCAATGCTCCAACCAGGAGGGTTCTCCTGATGTGAGCAAGGCCTAGGGCTGCTCTGACACTCAGGCCTTCCGTGCACCAAGGCAACCTTCTGATGTCACCATGATGACGTGGCAACCATGCCGTGACATCACAAAGCAAAGTATGACAAAGAAAAGCATCACAAAGCATGTTAGTCTGTGAATTTATGCAAAGCAATAACCAACCTTCCCTACAGCAAACACAACAGAGCCTGGGAAGTTCTTCTCTGTCGCAGCACAAATTCCCCTCATGGGCCAAACCCTGTTGTTCAGGGATCCAAGAGGAACTCCAAGGGTGCCCCAAGCACCTACAGCCTGTACCTCAGCTGAGCAATCACATGGGACACAAGCAAAGGAAGCCAGACCAAGACAATGGCCCACAGCATTGCACATGTGAGAAATGACTCTCACTTTTAACATTTTAAAGGTTTAGTAAACCTTAACAAAGGATTGAATAAGAAAAAATTGCAGCATTGGGAGTCTCTGTGACTAGCAGACATGCGCTCATCTACAAAAAGGATGCTCTGCCTTTTATACCCTTAGCCCCTCTAAAAGTTTTGTCAGTCAACTCTTTCTCTGCTGTCCATTGGTGGAGATTACTTTCTTGCATCCTGACTGGAGGTCAGGTGTTGTTACACCCTGCCTGCTGGTCACAAGCCAGCCCTCCCCAAATGCCCTGACTACCAAGGCTATTACAAGGGGGACTGGAAAGAGGACTATGGGAGGATATATTACAATACCATCACTACAAATTTGAACATCCACATAACATCTACTTCTTAATTGTCAGAGCCAACCATTGCATTACTCGTCTAGAACACACAGAACCAGGAGAGAGGCCACTGTTGGCATCACAGCTGAAATGCTTCCTAACAAATCTCCCCACATATTTGCACCTTTATTGGACATGCCCAGGGCTCCGGTGCATGTACATCTCTGCCTCTCTTCCCCTTTGGCAACAGTTGAACTGGCACCATCTGCCCGCCAGCAGCTGCTGCTCCAAGCTGGGAACGCCGCTGGCCGTGCTGATTTCCAGAGGCTTCTGTGTGCCAGGGGAAGCCAAGGCAGCAGCGGGTTGAACGGTGCTGGCGCTGCTGCTGCTCTGTGCCAGAGAGCCCCGGCTGGGCAGGGCACGGTGCCCACTGCGCTGCGGGCTCCTTCTCCTGCCACAGCTGGGCACACCTGGCAACAAGGCATGACAACTTGTGGGCAAGCCAAGGGGTTTCTGGGGCTGCACTGCTCTGCACACACCCAGCACACCTGCAGCACAGAATTTTAACCCTCAAACAGGTAAACCAAAGGGAAATAGCTGGAAAAGATTTCACTTCAACCATTCTTTATGCTTCAATAGAAATGACCATAATGAACGTTACTGGGCAGGGCCCAATCCACACTGCCAGCTCAATGTGAGAAAAGAGGCATTACTTTATTTCAGTGCTGGTTGCATGGAACTAAGACCTTACTTTCATTACTTTTATTCATTCCTTTGCTCAAACTCACAGGCTAAACATTCTCACAAAGTGTTTGACATGTTTAAATCACTTCCCCAAAATTACTGACATTTAGAGTAGGGGTCTTTTGAGGGTCTCCAGTGGTTATGTGGTGAACATCCCGTTCCTCAAATTCTCCTCCTTTGGTTAAGAGCCTTTTTCTGCTTGAATGCATTGCAGCTACCTCCTCAGTAGGCCCACTGTCTTTATTCTCGAGGCTAAGACATCCACTTGCACACATTAACCACTGCTGTGAGGGAAGGTATGACTAAGCACTGCCTGGTAAAGCTTAACCAACTCACAATTCGTTGCAGGTCAACAGTTCCTCAACGTCTCTCGTTCCTTCTCTGGGAATCAAACACATGCATTTTGTGATCCCTGAGCCCAAGGCCGCCTCCAGCCCTCCTGTCACCCAGCAGCCCTTCTCTCCTCACAAACAGCAGGCCCAGCAGTGCCTTCCCTCACTGGCTCAGTCACCAGCTGTGTCAGGAGTTCTCTGTCACACACTCCAGGACCATCCTGGACTGTTTGCTCTCCGCTGCACTCTGTTGCCAGAAGACATCCCCACCCTGTTCCATGCCCCTTGCAGAACCCTGCACCTGCTGTCCATGGGCACCTGGCAAGGGGAGGCACTCACGGCAGAGATACACCAGCTGCCCTGGGCAGGAACCAAAACCCTCTGGCGGCACAGCTGCTGGCCTGGGTCTGGCAGAGCTCTGCACGCCCCACTCCTCATGGGCTTTGGGCTGGAAATGCAATTGCACTTTCTGCCCCATGGAGAAACACCAGGGCTGCACAAACAACGGCCAGCAGGCCACATCCCAAAGGCACTGCAGCATGGAGTTGAGAAGGAAGAAGACCCTTCCCCAATTCCTAACCATACGAAAACCACCATCATTGGGACTTTTAATCTACTGAATGTAGAATTGATTCACAGGGTGACAAGGGAATCTTTCAATGGAGTTGAAGTTTGGTAGAGTTTTCATTCTGAGTCCTACTCAGACTGTTGATTTGAAAATTTATTTTAAAATATTTTTAAAAGGCTGTGAAGTCATATGGTTTTGTTCTAATACCAAAATGGCTAGATAAAATGTACTGGCGTTTTAATTACATCCAAACTGATTAGTCTGTAAAAGCTTTCCTGCAGAATAGCCACTAAATAAGAAATTAAAATCTGTGGACTGTTGACTTTGCAAATTTCTACTAAACTTATCAGACAATGAGGCATTTTTAGGTAGATCATAGAGCAAATTAATTCCTATGGATAACTTGATTTGGATAAACCTGTTGATTTCAAATTAAAACTGCCAGCACATACTAAGTGGAAATCTGAATACTCACTTCCATGAGCTCTGAATTATTAGAGAGCCATTGTCTGCCATATTAACAAAAATTATCACTCTGGCTATTTTTTTTTACTTATAGCCAGCTCTTCAACAATCTTTGTAACATCAGAATGAGAGTTTGTAGCAAAGTGAACCATGGCTTGGTGGAGCATTACAGAAGGCTCCTATGCCAGCACTAAACGTTCACATTTACCATGGCATCCCTTCTTGCCTTTAATTCCAAGCTACAGCTCAGTTCCTGCAGTATAGATGCACACTTGTACTCTGTATTTGCAGCTGGTTCTTACTTCCCTGTCCAGAAAAAAATCATGCTTGGATATCAAATCAAAATAAAATGAGGAGAGAGTCTGGTTCTGAATAGGTATAGCAAGAACTAAGAGATTTTTTTGCAAATATGTTGGAAAGTTGTTTTTACAGGCTGCAAAACCAGCAGATTAAAGACTTGCACTCTAACTTGCAAGCTGAGCTTTGCCTGTTCTTTCTGGACTGATTTCTTGAGACCAGACACTGAACCTAATCAGTAAAAAAATCCAAACCACAGGAGTAGTTTGGAGAATATTCTAAATTATTATGTCATGATGCTTTTTGCCTAAAAGTTCTGGCCATCATCCGATTGGAGTAATTAAGGGAGATCGAAGCCATCATACTGTGCCTGTGCACACAATTCCTTCCCAGGAGTAATCCATGAAGCAACGCTGACACATCCACACCAGCAACTGTTGCCACAAGGTCATGAAGCAGAGAATATGTATTTCTGCTACACTTGGACAGCTGAAGATGCCTCTACTAAACTCATTTTAGTGACTGCCCACCACAGATGAGACCTTGTGGTCAGACTCCAACAAGTCAGGGCAGTTAATATTCTGCCTAAATGAAGTAAGTCTAGCAATACATAGACCATGGAGCCTGAGGAAAGCCAGCAGCTGTGGGGGATTTAATTTGTTTCCATATCTTTCTTTTTACTCATTAATTACAATCAATTATTTAAAGAATGGAAACTTTTTGCATACCATTGGCTGGAAGGTTGGTCAGTCTTCCATTCATGACTCCTCTGAAAGCATCACCACAGTGTTTTTATCAGTAGCTCTTCCATCATCATGGCTCACACAGCATTTCCTGCAGCTCTTCCTGGAGTCCGGGAGAGGCACAAGGAGAAGGGGGAGAAAGCTGTGTGCAGAGGCTGTGTCAGCTGAAGAGACATTTGTTTCCTCTGATTTGGCTGAATGGCTGCAGGAACCTTGCTGGCACTGCTGGCAGGGTGGCCTTTTGCAGGGCTGGGCAGAGTTTGGAGCCCAGGATCCCTCCTCTCGGTGGGACACCAGGGTGAGCAGCCCCTGTCCCAGCCAGGAGCAGAGATTCTGTGGCTCTGCCCTGGGCACAGGGACCTGCCACTGCCATGAGCTCCTGCCGCGGCTCCTCTGGGGCAGCTCCTGCTCTGCAGTGATGATGGGCGCAGCTGGGGGTGGCTGCAATGGAGGGTGGCTTCCAGTGGGCTCTGCTGGTCTGCCACACTGGAGCCAGCAGAGCTTCTGGAAGGAGTCTCCTCTTGTGAGCTGCTGGAGCTGGAGCTGGCACTGGCCACAGAGCCGCTGTGTTCATCCCTGACAGGACCAGAGCACAGCAGCCTCTGGGCCTCCTTGCTGCACGATGGCAGTGAGGAGGCCATGGACCAGAGGTTCAGTATGTGTGACTCAGTTTCCTCATAAACTGTGCTAAGAAAACCCTGCATCCCTCCTGCCAGATCTAAGACACTTGAAGAAATCCGTTGGCACGCTGGGAACTCAGAATTGTTTGAATTGTGAACAATTGTCCTATGAGCGCTTTTGATGGTTTTTGTCATTTTGTGTTGATTCAGTTGATCCTTCAGAGAAGCTTTCCTAATAATATAAAACACCGGGAATTGTGGAGACCCTGGGGGGGCATTCCTTGGTCTAGGGAGACACAAGAAGCTTCCCTCAAAAAGCTGTTAGACCCCATTGGCTCCTTCCCCTGTTCCTATGTCTGTTCCTGTGTTCCTGAGCCACACCTTCCCTATTCCCTGATTGGCCGCCTTATCTTTGTACTGCCCCGAGATCAGGGTCAGTCCCCAGGCCCCTGTGGAGACAAAGTGAGACCCTCTGTGTGTGGGTGCTGGGACCTGAACATCTCCCTGCACAGCTGAATAAAACATCTGTGGAGATTATGCAAAGGTCCTTTTTGCTTCTTTACCCTGGACTATGCTAGCAGCAATTCAGACCGCTACAGAGGAGAAGCTGCAGTACTGGCACCAAGGTTTTGGCAACTTGACTATAGGCACAGAGGGCGTGCAGGATGCTGCTCTATGAATTCCTTAACCAGCCATCTCTGGTGCTGGCATATTCCCTCCAGCTTCTGCTGCAGCCAGGGCCACCTTTGGTCCAGTAGATGACATTGTTATTTGAAAAATTCGGCCCACACCTTGGGCAGGAGGCCATCCACAGGCTCTGGTCCTGCAGCCCCTGCTCAGCTGGGGACAGTGTTCGCTGCGGGGAAGATGGAGCAGCCATCACAGGGTCTGGGGGGCTGCTTTCAGCAAGGTGGCCAGGCTCTCTCCCTGCTGGACTCTAGCAATTGTTTGGGGGAGCTGATGGCAAATTGTATGTAGTCCTGTTCGTCCTACTCAGAAAACCTGACAGCTTCTATCATTCTTCTGCAGAGTGGGCACGCTGGATTTCTCTTTGCCCACTGCAGGATGCAGCCCAGGCAGAACTGGTGGTGACAGGGCAGATAAAAACTCACATCCTTCTTAGTGCCCTGGCAGATGGGGCAGCTCCGTTCTGTCCCCATGGCCATGTCTGTCTGTCCCAGCAGCAGGGAAGAGCTGAGGACCATGAGCTGCTCTCATCAGCAATCTTGCTTGGCCAGAGCCCAAGCTCGAGGCAGAGTGGTCCAGGCTCTGTCAGTGCCCAAACAGAAGCAGAAAGGGATGTTGTATCACAATCCATTCCTTGGTGAAGGAGGTCCATAGCAGCCTCAAGAGGCACCTCAGACACTCAACAGTCAAGGCAGTAACATATGGACAGGACACAGATGGCAGTTCATGGCTGGGAGAGCATTCGTAGGCATATCCAAGGACAAATTTCCCTGGAACTCTCCACAGCTCTGGGATCTGCCTATCAGCTCTATCAGAAGCAAAACACTCTTTTTCTCCTCTTCCCCAATGCCCTGTGGAAACTTGCAGCCAAAATAAAAAGCTCCTGGCCCTCTGTGTGATGTGATAAGACAGTTTTTATATTTCCATGCTGGGATGAAAGAAAGCTGTGCTGTGGGTCAGGAGAGGCCAGGACCCACTTGGCCTTCCTGCAGGCTGAGGGGGTCCCAGCAGACATCCCGCTGCTTTTTTGGGGAATGTGTGAGGGGGAGTGGAGGGGGAGACAGAGAGGCCGAGATCACAGAGTGGAAACTCAGCTCCAGAGTGGCAGTGCAGACTCTCCCTGCTGAATGTTTGCTGGGGCTGACAAAGAAGGAAAATGCCCCAATAACAGCCCGGTGGCACTGTGTCTCAGGGACAGGTACAGGGAGGTGACAACAAACAGCAGCATGGCCCGGTCTCACAGCTCCTAGGAAGCAGTGACAGAGGAGCCTCATGTGCCAGAGATTTCAGAAAGGCTGTCTTCTCAAATGGCCACTCTGAAACCCCTCTCTTTGCCTCTTGGGTTTGTGAATGCTTTTGACAGCCACAGCATCCTGGGGTAACGTGTTCCACGATTTCATTAAGCACTCCTTGAAAAGCACCTCCCATTGTTCAACTGAGCTGCCAGCCTGGTCATTTCAGAGGGTGCTGCCTTGGTGGAGAGAAAAATCAATCTTCTGCCTTTCAGGGAGCTGAAGGAGAAGGGACTCTTCCCCATCAGACACCTGGCTGGGTCCCATTCAGAGGTCCTGCTTTGTAGGCTTGGTGAGGTTTGCTTGGCAGTTACCAGCGAGGCGAGAACATTGTTCTAAATCGTCCCCCATACTTCATACACGGTGTGTAGAGTAGGTATGTGCTTGTTCATCTCCATGTGTGCTCAGTGTCTGCCGTCATTTCTGGTTTTAGACCTGATATTTCCAATGTCTGTCAGCTGTCTGAAGGATCTGCGGGCACAGGCAGCTGTATTTACTGGCAGGTCGGGTATCTGACACTCATCTTTGAGTGTGGTGCCTTCATAATGCAATGTGCAAATGCAGAAACTGAGACACTAATGATGTTATTTGCCAGAGTCCCAGTCTCTGCCCAAGCTGTAATTGAACACTGCAAATTATTCTGTAGACCTGAGCCTGTGTTTTCTGTTTCCTGGCTGAGTGCTTCAGCTGCTGGTGTTGCTTTTTTGAACAGCAGCACCTGACTCTTTTATCTTTATGACTTTTGCCTTCATGATTTGAAAGCAGCCCTTGCTTTAATTTTCTAGTAAAAGGGCCTAAAATCAAAGCTCTGGACATTTTAGAAGTTTTAAGTAGAACACTTAAGTGAATATTTTTTTTTAGGCCTGCAGTGAGCAGGTCTGAAGCCAGAAATTGGTGCCAGAGTAAGTGCCTTTCTGTGCTTGTGCTCTCCTGCTCTTCCTGTCCTTGTATGCTCCTCTGGACACAGTGGGATGTGTTGTCTTTTCCTGGGACTTCTGTTGAAGGCAACTGGTTTTCTTTTCAAGGTGATTCTTATGTTTCCCCTCATGGCTTCCCCAGGTGACCAACCTCGGTTCCAAGGTGTCCTACTCTGCCATTGTCACTCTGGAAGAGCTCTTTGTGACCTTGAAGAAGGACATGGACTCTGAGGTGGATGAGGTTGCTCGGCTCCTTCTCCAGATGGTGTCCAGCTCCCCAGAATTTGTTCAGAAAGCAGCCAGTCAGACCCTGGAGATCATGGTGGAGAATGTGACTCCTGCAAGAGCAATGACTGCTCTCATGGACATGGGAGCCAAGTAGGTTCTTCTTCTTTTAGTGATGTTCTTCACCTTTGTGTGTGTGGGAGGGAGAAGGGATGAGACAGAGAATGGGAATGCTGGGAGGGGAGGGTCCTGTATCCTGCATCTTCTGTGGACTCAGTGACTTGATTCTCCAACCTACCTCACTTCTTTCCTCTTGTCACCTATTTCTGCCCTCCTGCAGCCCATTAGTTCTGAGAATCACAGAAGTGTAGAATATGGGGAGTTGGAAGGGGCCCATCAGGACCATCGAGTCCAGCTCCTGGCCTTGCCCAGAACAGCCCAAGGGTCACACCAAGTGCCTGAGATTGTTGTCCAAATGCTTCTTCAACCCTGTCAGGCTTGGTGCTGTGACCACTGCCCTGGGGAGCCTGTTCCAGTGCCCAGCCACCCTCTGGGTGAAAAACCCTTTTTCCTGATATCCAAACTAAAGCTCCTCTGACTCAGCTTCCTGCTGCTTCCTGGAGTTCTCCCAGTCTGTCAGATTTTCCTAGATGTGGTGACTGATGGGGAAGGGAAAGTGCCTGCAAAGGCCAAGGATAGAGCCTTGTGCTTTTGTGGGCAGAGGGACAATTGCAATTGCAGCTGTGAGCAGTGTTTGGTATTTCACAGTTCTAACCACAGAGGCCCTGGGAAAACCACATCTCCTCATGATGCCATTAACTTGAGAAATGAGGAGGGTCCTTGCTGGGGCGTGGAGCACATGTGGGACAATCTGCTGGGTGTGGCACAGCCTGCACAGCAGGTGCAGCTCCTGCCAAAGGAGTCTTGTATGACTGTCATGGCCTTAGAGTTCTACTTTCCATTCAAAGTGATGTTTCATGTTAGTCTTGAGATGACGAATCACTTTACAGGCACCTTCACAGGCTGATTGCCAATTGGACAGTTGAAGCAAATGCTGCCTTAAATGTTGGTGCTGGGCCTGATAGTTCCCAAGAGACACTCTCTAGAACAGGACAGCCTGGCTAAACTGCCTGCCACCCTTTCCTCAGCTTTGCAATAGGGTAAAACATTCAGATGGATCCATTGCCAAGCCCCATAGAAGAAACAGGCTGCATTGCTGGATATTCTGCAACTTCATAGCCCACAACATGTTTTCCCTGCATTTGTTGTTTTCCAAAGGTCTGCAGATTTGGGGATAAATGGGTGGAAAGAGCCTCAGTCCTGCTGCAGCTCTGTGTACTGGGTGCCCTCTGATGGGTCAGCATGAATTGTCCTTAATTTCTAAATTACTCATATGTCATCTATTTCTTTAATCTTTCTCAGAGCAAATACTGTGAAAGAAACTGAGTATCAGACAGTGCAGGGAGACTGAATTCTTCCCTCTTCTATGCAGGCAGGCCTTGTGTGCAATGCTACCTTTGTGTTTAGCTGAGGACAGAACCTTCTGCAGGTGTCTGAGGGTGCAGGTAGAGCCCAGGCTCCTTCCCCCAGCAAGGGCAGGGAGCAGGCTCTGGTCAAGGCCGGCGCTGCTGCTGCTCCTTGTCCCTGTGCCCAGGGTTTGCTCTCTCCTCCCCAGCAGCCGCCCCGCCCCGGTGCGCGAGTGTGCGGCCCAACTCCTCCTGTCCCTGATGGAGAGAATTGGAGTCACCCAGCTCGCAGGCACAGCCAGGGCTGAGAGGCTGCCACACGTGGCAGGGAAGCTTGCTCGGGACTGTCACAAGGACACAAGGTAATGATCTTCATTTCACCTCCCAAAACAGGAAAACCGTTTTGTGTCTGGCTATAAAGGTGAAATCACACAAGAGTGGAAACTAAAGGGAATGTGAAGTTACCTCATGGTGTGAATAAGAGTCATAGAATCATGGAATATGCTGAGTTGGAAGGGCCCATCAGGATCATCGAGTCCATCTCCTGGCCATGTGCAGGACACCCCAAGAGTCACTCCATGTGCTTGAGAGCATTGTCCAAACTCTTCTTGAGCTCTGTCAGCCTTGGCACTGTGACCACTGCTCTGGGCTGCCTGGGCAAATGGCTGTACTGGGAAACCTGAGGCTGGCCAGCAAAAAGGAGCATTGCCAACTTTTTCCTGTGGCTTGAAGGATTCTTTACTGAGATCAAAAGAGCTCAGATCAGCCAGTCCAACACTTTTGTTTGGTCTTAGGTGCACAACACAAAGCCAAAGTGGTGGCTAATGTTCATCACTGAAGGATCCCAAACATCCATTTCTCATTAACTTCACACTATCCTAGAAATATTTCAGGGGTCTTTAGCCAATCTTTTCAGACTTTCTAAACTTGTTCTGAAGATTTCTAGAATGCTGTTATCTGTGGCTCAGTGAGCTCCACATTTCTTCTTGAAGAAAACTCTGGTTTCCTACTGGCAAAATCAACCCAAACCACCAAAATCCCCTTCCTTGATGATGAAATTGCCATTAATAGCTGCCAAGAACACCAAAGCAACTAGCTGTCCCTGTGCATACACATAGTATAGAATAATCAAGGGGATGCATGAGGTGTTTTGTCCTGGCTTCCCTGCCAGTTAAAGAAAGGCAAATTATTGTGCAATGGCAGCAGGACACTGCTAACAGGCTCTGACAACAAAGCAGATGTGTTTTGCTTGTTCCCTGGGATCCTTTGATGCCACAGAAGCACACCCCCAGTGTCAGAGTGAATTGGTATTTTTCTGTTGCCTCACATTGTCCTCTTGTGTTCAGCTGACAGTGCTGTGCAGTGTCAAGTGAGGTAAATCTCCCTCTTTGTGAGTAGGTAATGCCTTCTCTGCAAGGATTGCCCCTGATGAGTTTAAGGTATCAGTCTCTTCTGTTAACACTCTTCCTGTGTTTGTTCACTTTTGATTTCCTTCCTTCCTTCCTTCCTTCCTTCCTTCCTTCCTTCCTTCCTTCCTTCCTTCCTTCCTTCCTTCCTTCCTTCCTTCCTTCCACATTATGTACAGGAGATGGTGAAGATGTTGCTCAATCATCAACAATTTAAAATGCTTTTGGAACAATCTCTTTCCACCCGTGACCTGGAAGATATTCTGACAAGAATTAAGAAGAAAGTAAGTGCTTGGCAGGAGAAATGTCTCCTTTGGGCAAGTATTGCCACTGCTAATATCAAATCAAACATACCCAATCTGTCTTGAGCTCATTCCTCTTCTGCTGAATCATTTTGCTCCTGGGAATGAGCTGTTAATCCTCAGCCTATTCATCTGTAGACCACAAAGGAACTGATGTTATTAGGGAAAAAGTGGGGTTTTGAATATTTTCAATATCGGTCACAAAGAGGAAAGGGTAAGAGGAGAAAATGGGTTTACATTTAAGCGTAAGCCACCACCATGCTCTCCCTACTCTGCCCCCTGTAAAGCAATTAAGTGAGAATTGTGCTTCTGAAGATAACAGAGTCTTTGCAAAGGACACTGGAAGTAGGAGTGCCAAGAAAATTCCCAAATTTGCAAAAGATGTCCAAGTCAATCCTAGTTACTACAATTACTGTCTGTCTTTTGGGAATACTGCCCTGCTGTCCAGCCATGTGGAGCTGGAAGAAGCTCGGTGAATTCAGCAGCATCGAGTGGAAAATCCTTTGTTTGTTTGGGGGATGATTTTATTTTTCTAATCGACATTACAGAAGGGAGCCTGCCTTTGTGCAGGCACAGGGAGAGTGAGTGTTGAACCAAATCAACTTCCAACACAATGGGCCAACCCCCAAAGAGTCCAGTTTGTTCTGCTGCTTCCTTCACAAACACTCGTTGCCTGCCAGTTTGCATTATTCACATTTATGCTCAAGACTAAAGAATTTGGGATTTTAGATTGCTGTTCATAACCTGTCTTGACTCAAGACCCATAACCTGTCTTGGGCTATTGAAAACAAAGAGTTGGCATCACTGAATCTCTGGTCTGTTTCCATCTATAAATTAGAAAATGTTTCCCTAAGCCTTGGTAGCAGTGATCCTGGTTCTACCTTGTGTTTAAAACAGGGAATTTCCTGTTTTATACTCTAAAGATTGATGGGGTTTCTGTGGCCTTCTGATGCAAGGCGAGGCGACCTGGTTCTGAGGAAACGGCACGGCAACCCAAACTCTCCAGGGTCACTCGGGCCAAGAACACACGCAGGCACCAGTATGGTGGACGGTTCAAGACCTTTATTGTCCCGTCTCGTCGGGTTTTATACTGGGGGAGTTTTCTCTCTACGTCAGGGGGTCTTACTTTACTGTAATTGGTTAGTAAGGAGTCGAAAGTTACTAATGTTAGGGGGGACTACATTCTTGGGTGATCCCTTATCACTAGAAGTTAGGGGGAGAGGGATCCTACTGCTTTCCGTGACATCGCGAGATTTTCCGAGCGCCTAACCCTATCAACTACATCTCCCCCCCTTTTTCTACAAATGAGCAAAGTAGTCATATACATAGGTACTGAGATGAGGCATGGGGTTGTTGACAAAGAAAGGGGTTTGGTAAACTTGAGTGCGAAATCTTGTGACTGGCAGTGTTCCCTGGTCGAATTCACAGCAGTGAATTGCTGACCTGTGAACAGGATGTTGGCCCGTTCTAGGCGCGTCTGAATGAATGAGACCAGCTTGTTCAGCAGGCATGGTCCGAAGGTGACAGCTAAAAGTAGCATTGCCAAAGGACCTATTAGGGTAGAAATCAGAGTGGTTAGCCATGGTGATCGGTTGAACCAGGACTCGAACCAACCCTGTTGGGCCTCCCTGTCTTTCTGTCTCTGAGCCAGTCTGTTTCGGAGTTCTGCCATGGAGTCTCTCACGACTCCCATGTGGTCTGCATAAAACCAGCACTCCTCTTTCAAGGCGGCACACAGGCCTCCTAGCTGCATGAACAGGAGGTCTAGACCTCGCCTGTTCTGCAAGACCACTTCTGAGAGTGAGGAGACTGACTTCTCTAGAAAGGAGATGGATTTCTCGATCCTCTGCAGGTCCTCGTCGATTGTTGCCTGCAGCTGTGACAGTCCTTGGTGCTGGGCCACCAGGGCTGGGACTCCTGTGGCCGTTCCGGCTGCTCCTAGGCCGAGCAGCATTGCGATGGTTATACCTGTTACTATTTCTCTTTTGTGGAGCCGGCTGGGTTCCTCGAAAAGGTGATACACTTCTTTGTCTGCGTGGTACAGGACCCTAGGAACAATCAGGACTTGGACACAAAAGTCGTTAGAGTCATCGAATTTGGCAAGGAACACACAGGGACTCACTCCAGATCGCTGGCAAACCCACATCCCAGATGCGGATGGCACTGCCCATTTATTGTTTTTCCCGTTGGGTCTGACTACTTTGGTGCAGACGTTGCCTTTCTGCCTAGCTAGGGTTGCATTGCCAAAGCATCTGCCCTGGCCTGTGACTTGACTCGAGGTGATTCCTTTGCAGGGGGTATCCCATCTACATTGGTTGGGTGCATCTGCTGCGGAGTAACCGAAGGGAGTGTTTAGAGCAACTCTTTCGTAAAAAGGAGGTTCGACATCGTAACAAAGCCAGCAGGATTTGGTTAGGTTAGGGTTAGATTCGTTCAGGGATAGGAAGGTAGCTTCTAACATACGAAGGATTGGGTCTGAGTCTGACTCGGCTGAACGGCCTATCTGAAAGGCTTCTACATGGCCGGTCGGGATATCAGCGACCCTTGTGGGCAAGGCTTTGGGGCGGGTCGCGTTTCTCCCTTTCGGCACACTTTTAATCACTTTGTTGGGTCCGACCGCTCGGGATGCCGACGGTTGGAGCCTAATAATTCGCACGTTCACTCTCTCTTTTGACCCTTGAAGGACTACTGTCCACGTTCTGCCTGTTGCCCAGCTAGGGTGATGTGGCACGAAGGATGGGGTGTTTGGTGCGGTGATTTCTTTGAGCACTTTGTCACTACTAAGGTGTTGCATGACCCACCTGAATGGCCGATGGGGGTAGTGGTCTGGGCTGACTTGCCCTCTAGCAACAAGCCCCAACAGCAAAATCACACAGAGACACCATTGATGCTTGGGTCTCACCCGCGCGGGTCTCTCGGGCGCTGCCCGGCGGCCTGGTAGTCTGCCGCCTTCCTCTGGAATGGGGATGTACGCGTCATGAGGACGTCCCACGAGCAGGTCCTGCAAACAGAAACTCGCAACTCTCATCAGTCTCATTCTGCTCGTTATGGAGGTCCGGTTTAATTGACCCAAGTGGACACCACTTAGTTTGCCGTCCTCTTTGACAGCTGCGTACCCTCTCTCCGTGAGCATCAACCTCCAGCCCCGTTCCCATTCGCCTAGCTCGTTTCTAATTACCACCTGTGGGCCCCCTGCTCCTGTTTCTGCTCCCAGGCCTTCTGATCCTCCCTTTTCCATTTGCTCCAGTCGCTCCAGCTGCCTCTGGCCCTGCTGGTACAGCTCCTCAGCCCTCAATGCCCACTCCTCTACATTCTGCTCCATCTGTTTCGCAATGCCCTGCTGGGCTCTCATCAGCCCCTGTTTCCTCTGGTGCTCCAGCTCCTCCTGGGCCTCCATGCCCTTCTCCCGCTCCATTTCCATCATCTCGTTCAGGCGCTTCTCTTCCTCTGCCAGTTCCTCGAGGATCATCTGCTTCTCCAGGACTTGCTTGTCCCAGATCATGTTGCACTTGGCACTGAGGAACAGCGCGTTCAGTTCCCGCACATCTTCCTCTTCCTCCAGCTTCATCCTTGTTGCTCGCTGTGGCAGCTTCTGCTTCCCCTGCTGCAGCTCTTCATCCACGTCTCTCCCACGGTCCCTCTCGTCCTCCAGCTCTGCCTTTCTCTGCTCCTCGATCTGGGCCTTTTTCAGGGCTTCCTGCAACGTCCAGACGCCTTTCGCTGCGGCGTCCGCTTTGTCGTTGCCGATCTGGAGGTGGCTGTTGATGTGAATGACTGACACGGTGCCCTGTTGCGAGGAGGGTGCTTCTTCCAGCATCAGGGCTGCTGCTGATGTTGGCACTCCTGGTCCCTTTTTTGTGTGAGGTGTTAAAGCCACCAGCTGGGTGCTTTTCCACGCCCGGGACTGCCCTCCTACCCCGTTCACTGGAGGGACTTCTTTGAATTGCCAACGTCCGGGCCAATGTGCTTGGGGAATGATCGTGCAGTCTGATCCCGTGTCTGCCCAGAACTGAAACCCTATGACGTGGGGATCTTGACTGCCGTAAAGGCGGCATGTCCCCCACACCATCAGGGGTTCCTTCCCTATTTTCATGGCCAGGGCCACCCAGGGACCCCCCTCTGGGGCATCTCCTGCTGGCCCTGTGGCACTGGTGTGGCTTGTGGCGGTGGGGGGTGCGAAGGTACTGAGGGTGCTGTATAACTCTGCCATTGCGTCGTAGGCGGGGGTGCAAAATTGACTGCTCCCTGTGGGGGCATGGGGTATGAGGGTCCCGACTGGGGGTTGCTGTAGCTGGGCCGCTGCACATTCCAGGTGGGAGGGGGCTGAACGCGGCCCGACCACCCCCTCCCTCCCCCGTTTCCCTGAGGCCTGGATCTGCATTCCTTAGCTAAATGTCCCTCTTTCCTGCATGCCCAACACGGTCCCTTAAGTTCTCCTTCTCGTGGTGGAGCAGCTGCTGATAGGCATCCTGGCTGGGGGCAGTTTACTGCCAAGTGGCCTGCCTGGCCACACTCAAGGCACGCCATCACACTGGTTATTGCAGTGTGGACTGCTGCTTGGATGGGAGCAAGGTGTTCCTCTTTTGCGACGTGTCTGATCATGTCTGCTATGTTGGCCCCAGGTGGCAGTGATCTTAGAATGTCCTTGGTGGCTGAGTTGCATTGCTGGCGTAGGCAGTCTGCCAGCACGGGACCCTTTGCCTCTGAGGGTAATGAGGAGGAATCTAACGCTGCCTGAAGTCTGTCCACAAACTGAGTGAAGCTCTCACTTTCACTCTGTCTTATGGTGGACCACGGGGCAGGTTTAGCCACTACTTTGGAAGCAGAACGAATGGCCTCTCGGGCAGCCCGGGTGGTTGTCATAACTTCATGGGCCCTTAATCCCTCAGCCTGGGCCTGGGGGGTGATCATCGTGGGGTCTCTACCCACCAATCTCTGTATACTGGAGCCGTGCAGTGGATGGTCAGGCCCCGTTATCTGGGCTAGCTCCTTTGTGCATTGGTCCTCCCACTCTTGTTTAAAAACAATCATTCCTGCCCCATCAAAAATCATTCTGCACGTCTGCTTGATGTCAAAGGGAAGCATGTCATCCCCTCCAAAAACCCCATCTATGAGCGTGTTAACCATGGCAGAATTAATTCCCTTGTCTGCAATCGCTTTAATAATTGCCTGTACCTCTTTTGGATTCACTGGAGAATAGGTCCTTCTTTGGTTTTCGCCTGTCCCCCCCACACGGACAGGAAACACTAGCTTGGCTGAAGGGGTGTACTCGGCGCAGGCTATCTTTATTTTTCGCCAATCTGTAAGAGGGGTCCGGTCTTTCTCTGATAATCCCTTCACCCATGCGGGAGCACTGTGACTAGAGATCTTGTATGCTGCTGCTCTCCCTCTGTTAAGGCTAGTATCCGAACTGGAGCTCCCCGACTCCCTCTCGGACTCGTCCCGGCTCGAGTCTGAGTCGGAGTCGGAAGTGGAATGGCCGAGCACTTCCGGGCGGCTCTGCCTTTTTCTCGGGCTCCGACCCCGCCCCCTCCTGCGGGGGGCGGACCGTTCCCTCCCCCTGGGGTCTCCCCGCCTCCTGCTGGGGGAGGTCCTTGCCTTATACGGGCTTAATTTGAATAGAGCGCTCTGATTGGTCTCACCCCTCACCGCGGGGACCGCCCCCCCTCCCCGCTCTCCCGCGCATGCGATGTTAAGCGGGCTGATCCCACTTCCGCCCTTTGTCCCCTCTTCTCTTCCGCCCTGACCACGCGGCCGGCCGCCATCTTCGAGCCCATACGGCGGCGGAGAGATGTTATCGATCCGGGCGGTTTCTGACCCTCCCGCCGCTTCCCGCGCCTCCTCCGTCAGCCCCCCCCAAAAACACTGCGCCCGTTGCTCTGCCTCCTGTGCTGGGTCGACAATCGGCGGGGGGGGAATGGGTAGAGGAGCCGCGGTTTTGTCGGGAGGCTCCGGCGGGGGGCTGGGATCTGGCGGGCTTCGCGGGGCAGTTGGGGGGTCTCCCGGGGGTTTTGGGCTCGGGCTCGAGGGGAGGTGGGACGCGCCTAGCCCCCGCACATCCCCATCTGCAATCTGATCGCTTTCCGGGGTGGTCTGTGTCGGTGCCCCCACCCCTAGCTGCGGAATGGCTATTAAGTAGCTTCTGGCAGCTTTCCAGGTTTCTTCCTCTTGTCGAGCTTTTTGCAGAGCCCGGATGACTCTGCCCCACGATTTTAGGGCTTTCCCCGAGCCTGAACACATGGTATCCTCGGCCAGGGTTTTCGTACAATTATCCCACACCTCTGGGTGTAAAATACCCACGGGGCTCTCTATAGCCCCCAGCTTAATCAATCTCAACAATGCGAGAGTCACATCTTTAAGCTTACAATCTATTCCCCATTGTGTGCACACTTCACTTACGACCTTTGAGACTGCTTCCATGATTCGAGGGCGTCCCCTCCGCTGCACAAGGCCAGCTGTGCAGCCGCCGTCCTCTGTCCAGGCGATCCCCGTTCCCCGGGCACTGGTTCGATCCCGGGTTTCCGGCACCACTTGTCGCCTTCTGATGCAAGGCGAGGCGACCTGGTTCTGAGGAAACGGCACGGCAACCCAAACTCTCCAGGGTCCCTCAGGCCAAGAACACACGCAGGCACCAGTATGGTGGACGGTTCAAGACCTTTATTGTCCCGTCTCGTCAGGTTTTATACTGGGGGAGTTTTCTCTCTACGTCAGGGGGTCTTACTTTACTGTAATTGATTAGTTAGGAGTCGAAAGTTACTAATGTTAGGGGGGACTACATTCTTGGGTGATCCCTTATCACTAGAAGTTAGGGGGAGAGGGATCCTACTGCTTTCCGTGACATCGCGAGATTTTCCGAGCGCCTAACCCTATCAACTACAGGTTTCTCTGTGTCTTTGTAGGGGATGGAAAACCAGAAGGCTGAAGGCCCATCTGTCAAGGATTTGGTGAAGGAGAGGAACGATGGCTCAAAGGAGCCCCAGGCCACATTGTCTGCTAGCAAATGGTGCTGAGCACTTTTGTCAGATGTGACAAAGCACATGAAAAGCTTTACATGCCTCTTCCTCAGGAAAAACTTTCTGGCAGAGATGACCAATGCCACAGATTGTTTCCTTTCCCTACAAATGCTCTAGGATAAAAAATGTCTACTTCTGCATTGTGCTGAACACATCTTCTCTGGAGGGGTTTCCACAACAAAGGAGAGACAAACAGACACCCATTGGTTGCAGCTCAGACGATCCAGTGCAGTGGCAAGGGCAGGGTTGTGGAGGCTGGGAGAGGGCCATGTTTCTGCTGCCTGACTTGGGACAAGTAAATTCAAACAGGGCTTTTTTTCATCTGAGTGGAGTCATTTTCAGATGGGTGTTTTGATGAAAAATCTCAGTCTGGAAGCAAGATGCCATTCCACAAAGATGCAGTTCTCATCCGTGTGGTTTGGCCTGGTTGAATCATGGTTTTCTTACCCTCAAACACTACCAAGTTTGAGTAGTAAGTAGCAAGGAAATTCCTGAAAAACTTCAGTCAACAGGTGTCTGAATGTGGACTTTTTGCCTTGATATTCTTGTCCTCCATGTAATTTGCTTGATGGACAGCATGTTTGGTTTATTGCCCCCTGGGCTGCAATCAACATTTAAGACAGGAATTGCTCCTTGCTGTCTCTTCATGGCAGCTGCAGAGCTGCTTGTACCTGTTCTCCTCTGATAGCAGAGGGGATTTATTTAACTCTGTCCTGCTCAGCAGTGGCAGGAAAGTGACCACATGCCTCAGTAGCACAGCTGGCATCTTCCTGTGCTCATGGAAGAGACAGGTTGATCCAGGAGAATTGTTCCCAGTGGGTTTGTTAAGCTGTGCATCTGGTCTCCAGGGAAGCAAATGAAATGTGAGTGTAGTTCTGGGATGTCGGGATTCTGTTTTTATCTCTCTTACTGATTTTCTGAATCCTTCAAATGTGGCTCTGTTTATCTGTTCAGATGCATCTGAGCTACTTTTCCAGATTGTCATGTCTGGTTGTAGAGACACTTCTCCAGAGTGATGAGTTCCCTTATTCTAAGACACACACATCCCATATGAGGAGGCATTTAAACTTGGCAGTAGTGTCTCTCTTTCTCCACAAAGCAATGTTGCCTGTGTGCCCTGGCAGCCATCTGAAGATAGATCAGATGCATCTCATCCTTGGTTTTCCTGAGTGAGCAGTGGTGAGAATGTCACTTCCAGATTGTCTCCTGTAATGATTGTCATGAGGTCCACGTTGTTCTTCAGACCCTCATGACTTTCCAGCTTGAAATCACATCATTAGGAAAACTGCTCAAGATGTTTTGCTCACGATTAACTGCAGGTATTGTCTGTGGCTGCAGCTCTCTCCACAGAGAACAGTAGGCACAACTTTCCCAGGCATTGTCCTGGGGAAGGTTGTGAGAAGATCAAAGAATGAGAAACAATTCTTATCTTCCCTTGCTGCGCCTGTTGTTGTGAACATGTGGAATGTGTTATGCAGATTTGTTTACCAAAGGGTAATTTCTTAATTAGCCACTGGTGATGGTGTTTTGGATTCAATTGACCAATCTGGTCTGTCTGTATCATATAGTATAGTATAGTATAGTATAGTATAGTATAGTATAGTATAATAAAGTGATTGTTCAGCCTTCTGGAATCATGGAGTCAATGTTAATTATTTCCACGATGGGGATGCCATGCTACAATAATTATCACCACCGGGTCCTCATTTGGTTTTATTTTCCAGGGTGAAATCTCCCTCTGATGGACACCTCCTACCCCGTGCACAAGCCCAGGTCACGTCACCTCCAGCTGAGGAAGAAACGGAGCTGCTCCAGAAGCTTTACCATCTCCTGGAAGCCAAGGGGTTTCACTCAAGGATGGAAGGAGTGGAACTCCTCCAAGACCTGTGCAAAACCAGCCCCCAGCTCATCTCCACTAACATTGCCCAAGTATGTAGAGTATCTTCGCTGCTCCTTTCCTTTAGCTCCTTTCCTAAGCCTGTAGCAGCAAAGTTAATTCAGTGTGTCTTGGCACTCTGTCCTGGCTGTTTGTGACACGCTGGTCCCTCTTACCCAGACAAATGTAATTCAGGTCCAGGCTTCAGGACAAGTTATTTCAGTCCAGCTGTATTTGTCTGGCAGGTGCCTATTGATGCTGTTCATCAGATGATGGCAGAATTTTCTGCTGGTATATCTGCTGCTCTCTCCTACTCCCAGTTGGGTTAAGTGAAGGGAATCCAGCCCCTGAAAGCATGGCAATTGTTCTCTAGACCAAAAATGGGTTGTCATAGGGAAGAGAATTATCAGGCTGGGTTGGTTTAAACCCAGTTGTTTTTTTGAAAGAATACTTCTATATACTCCATCTTGTCTTACACAGGCACAGGTCTGGCTTCTCATTCCCATCCTTGTTCCTATTCCTCTTGGTAAAGACAGTGCTCCCCCTTCTTGGGGGTCTTTCTTTCTCTTTGGAAAAGGAGGAAAACAGCTAAGGACTCATCTCTGCCTTCTCTTCCCAGTAGCTGCTTTTTCCCTTTTTCCAGGGAAAGGTGCCTGATAATGTGGCTGTCAAGGGACTGAACCTGCTCTAATGAGAGCTGTACAGCACATTACATTTTAGAATCCACCTTTTACTTAGAGAAATGGTCTGGATCCTGGAAGAGTTGATCAGAGCCCTGCACTTCTCCAGACACTGGCTTAGAGACAACTCAAAGAAAAGAACACTTAGATCTCCTACAGCCATAGTTTTGGCAAAATCATAATTGCCCTCAGTACTTGAGGCAACTGTATAGAAAACCAGGCATTGTAAACATCTGCTTCCATTCAAAGCAAAGGTACTCTTTAGCATTAATCAATGGAATTGATTCAATGATTTATAGATGGAGAGAAATACCATAGGAACTATTCTGTCCCCAGCCAAACCTCTTAAAAACAGAAGAAAATCTTTCAACCAGCATGAGGTTGTGCCACCATTCCAGTGAGTGGCCCACAGGAAAACAGTGAAATTGTGCAAGCGAGTGCTGACCTGACAGAAAGGATCACTTTCGTCTTTGACATTGCTGACTGGTACATCCACTCTTCAAACAAGGACATTTGAATCCAGCTTTCACGTTGCTTGTTCTCTTCACAGATTTTTGATTATTTTGTCCTGAGAATATCTGACAGCCACAAGAAAGTGAAGCAGAGGGCACTGGACATGCTGGCTGAAATCACAGGAGCCCTGAAAGACGCCTTGAACCCGGTGATCATTGGTTTGGTGGAAGGAATAACAAAGAACCTGAACTCAAAGGATCCCAGGGTTCGTGGGGCAGCTGTGAAAGCACTGGAAGAATCCATTGCTCATTTGGGTAAGGCTGAGCCCGGGCAGGGACTCTCCTCAGCTTCGTCTCTGTCTCTCCTGCACAAGAGAGCGCTGAGTGCCTTGACAGCTGCTCTTGTCTGTGGAACACTGCAGCTGACACCCACCAGAGGCTGTGCGGGTGCAGTCCTTATGCACCATCCCCAACAGGCTGGAATGGGATCAGCATTTCCCAACAGTCCCAGGAGCCCTTGGCTCTGTGCTGCTTGTCTGAAGAGCAAGTCCTGGACTACAGCTCTGCTACAGTTCAGAGGCAAACGGGGTTTGGAGTTTGCTTGGGCCCCATCTGACTTCCCAAATGAACAGATTTGCTGTTGGCATGAAGGGACACTGACCCATCAGAGCCTATGCAGGGCAGCCACCTGCAAGGCTCCACATGAGAGGCATTAGCTGCCTATTTTCCACTTTTCTTCTTTGTCTTCTATTTTTAAAGGGGAACTGATGATTCACCAAGTCCATTTCTTCAGAACAAACAGGTATAAACCCAGCTGTCAATGATGCCTTGTTCCACATGTGGTTTTGCATGGGGCAGGATGGCCACAGCAATTAACTACATAGACAAGGGCTGCTCTAAATTCCTTTGCCACACAAATTTATGTCAGCTCTGAGAATGCTGTACTGGGGAAATATGCCTGAAAAAAGGAGTGTTGAAGAGGCAGGTTTCCAGGTTCAAGAGGAGTTTCCACTTGCTCCTCCCCAGCTGCTTTGTGAACTCAGGAACTGGCTGACTCAGTGCCTTTCTGTGTCCCAAGTATGAGGCTCTTCCTTTTTGCTCTGGGATGCAAAACCTTTTCACTGCTTCCATGTGACTGAACTCTCGAGGTCCCTGCTGTAAAATGTTTTAACACAGCTCCTGCTACAGCAGAAAAGTTTGTATTTACAACTGTGAGAGGAGAGCTTTTCTTTTAGAATTTAAAACCCTGCCAAGCAGGCTAGAAGGAAAGAAGAAAAGGATTCAAATATCCACAGAAATGTACTTCATTTTTTAAAATGGGGTTGGCCCTGCCCTTTCCCTCCCCACTGTCCTTTCTCCTATGACCTGAGAAAAGTGAGCAGAAACGTATGTTTCCCTTGTAGATCAAGTGTCACTGCTGAAAGAGTTCAGCTACCAATGGAATCACCTGAGTGGCCAAGCCCTGCTGGATGTCACTGAGCGTATCACAGGTATGGCCTCCTCTTCTGAGCCAAGAGCTCTTCCCAGGGAGCATTTACAGGGAATGCCTGTGAGCAGACAGCAGAGCAGCTCCTCCAAACCAGGAGGTGCTGAGCGCGTCCCTGCTGCCCCATAGCCAAGGCAGGTGAGTTTGGCAGGTTTTCCCTGGCTGCTGCAGAGCTGGGCAGCATCTGAGACGAGGGCAGCGCTCGGCCTGGGGCTGAGCTCTCACTGGGGCATCTCAGAACCACCTCCAGCAAAGGGAGGGCTAAAAATGCCCCAGCTGGCTCCTCTCTGGGAAGCTCGGGAACATCTGTGATCTTTGAGGGGAAATGGTGGCCAATGCTGTCTCAGGGCATCAGTTTGTTTTGTCCTCACAGAATTCCTGTTTTTCTCTTGGGAAGTTTTGAGGATGAACCGTGCAGGGCCTGGGGGTCACAGCTTAGGCCAGAACTCAACAGAGGTATCAGAGGCACGGGTTTAGTGCAAGGCAGCCTCTGGTGCACAGGGACAAAAGCAGAGTGCTGAGGCTCCCTGCCTGTGCTGTCAGAGTGGCCTTGGACTGAGCCTTTCAGGGTGTGCAAACAGTGTCTGCCTGTGTTAGCGCTGCCCAAAATGCTACAAATGCAGCTGATAATTGATTCCTCAGACGAGCTTGCTATGTCATCAAGAGCCAAGGAATGGAAAAAGGATAATCTCAATATATAGTAGAGAAGATGACTGATAGCCATGCTTCAACTGGGGCTAAATCCACTGCTAATTATGCCAACATCTTTGAATGCAAGGTTTCATACACTTTGTGTCTTCATTAGGAATCTCAAAAGGGCATGTTCAGTGATTCGGAATGTCAAAGGTCCTTTAAAGAGCATTTGAATAAAGTAGATCTCCAGCAACAGGGCATTTAGTTTAGCAGTTTTTTTGATCTCTTTTTCAAATAAAGGAATAAACCATAAATTAGGACTACTTTAGAAAAAGCAGATGTTCTCTCCGAGATTTAGTAGGAACAGACAGCTGTTCCGCACATTCAGTCGTCACCGATGTCTTTAATTGCATTTAAATTCAAATGAATTCCCATTTTAAAATGGGTACCATAACCCTTTCCTGCTTAGCAGAATTGGTTTTGGGTACTTGCAGGAGCTCTTTCAATGTTGATGACTGCTGGTGGATTAACAGCATAGAGAAAATGAAATCTCTTCCACCACAGAATAATAAATGGCTGCTAGATAACATTTTGTCTGATCAGAAAATAAGAATGGTCTCCAGAGCATTTCAGGTTTTGATCTCTCAGCAAAATCGGCCATGCAAGAAGCCTGTTGGTAGCAAATATTTGTCTGTGCTTGATATAGTTCAGTTCAGAAAATGGGCAGAGAGATTTCAGAGACATGTTTTGGTTACATTTCAGTCTCCTGTGTAGCATTTTTCTTTCTCTATGCCCCTATTTCAGTGGACATTATAAGAAAAAATGCCATTACCATTGGGAGGGGAAATGGCATTAGAATGTGGAGATGCTCAAATGCCACAGCAATGAGGTCTGAGTAATTATCGAAGACGCCCTGAGGTTTGAAACAGCTCTTTGTAGGAAGCCCCAAAAGCATTCTGCCAAAGACCCCAGCTGGTCACTGATGTTTCTCATCCAGCTGTCAGGCAGCAGCCATCTCTGGTGGGCTGGAGTTTTGAGGTGTGTTCTAATCCTGCCCTTTGCTGTGTGCCACTGAGCACAGGGAAGAGCCAGATTAGACATTTGGCACTTGACATCAAAGTTACAAAAATTGGAATCATCCCTTTTATTAGAAATCTCTCCATTTCCTCTCTATGGTGCATTTCCAAATCTTCAGTGTGGGTTTAGACAACTTCTTAATGGAAATCAAAGGCAATTGGACATTTCATTCATTGTTCATGCAGAGATTGTGAAATAATTTAGTAAAGGTAGGAAGTCTGCCACAGGGAAAGGGCTCTGGTTGGAGCAATTAGTGCTGAGAGGTGTGTGGTTCTGTTTCCAGGATGATCAGCTGCTTTGCCCGTTTCTGGACCAAGGGGCTCTGGGTGCTATTTTGCTGCTCTTGACCAGAGAGGCTGGCAAGAAGCAGAAGCAGAGGCAGATCCTTGTTTGCAGTGAGGCTGGTGGGTAAGGAGCTGTGTCTCTGTCCCGGCAGTGCTTGTGCAGGGGGTTCATGCCAGGAGCCCTGAAGTCGTCCAGCACGACGCCCTGCCCGTGCTCTGGTCCTGCCTGGAGAACAAGGCGCTGCCCGTGCGGAGCGCCAACGTCCGCACCGTGGCCACCAAGCTCGCCTCTGCCCTCTGCAAGGTGATGGGCACCCAGCTGAAGAAATGTGCTGCCAGCAAGCCTCCACATGTGCGGGAAACCCTCTCCAAAATGTTGGGCTGGTGAAGGTGAGATGTTCTCCAGAAAGCTGAGGAAGTGCAGGGTTGGACGCCTCTGGATTTGCCTTTTGAGCTGTGCCAAAAGTGACAAAATCCTTAGGAAGGGTGTTCATCTGCCCCTGCTCTCTCCATCACATTTCCTAGTCATGGCATGGGGGGCCTGAAGCAGCTCCAGATTGAGGACAGGGTGAAGGCAATCATGGCTCAGCCTCACACAGAGGTGAGGGGGGAGCTGGGCCAGTCTCTGCTGGGAGGAAGGGTCTTGTGGCAGCCCAGAGAGGCTGTGCACATTGCCAGGGAACAGCTGTGCCCTGCATGTGCCCCTGCAATGAGCTGTGCTGCTGCCAGTGCCCCTGGAGCTGTAGGGCTGCTGAGCTGTGGGGCAGGCAGAGGAGCAGGAGGGTGCATGTGCAGCTGAGCCATTCCTGGAGAGCACAGGGCTCTGGGCTCCCTGCTGTCCCAGGGCAGCCCAGAGGCCAGGCTGTGCCTGTGCCAGCTCTGGGCAAGTGGCTCAGGGTTTGCCCTGGCCTGCCTCAGTGTCTGCCAGCAGGAGCATGTTTCCCTGTGCAGCTGTTTGGACATTTCCAGGAAATGTGTCCCAGGAAATATGGAGCTTCAGATGCTTTAGGTTTGCATGGTGGCCTCTGTTAAACTTTGTGTCTCCACTTTGCAGATCTGACTGGTTACAGTCTTACTGAGAAGTTTTCTCGGGACACTTCCGATGTTCCCTCACCCACAAAGTCCTTGCCTCCCGTCCAGAAGAGCTCTCTTTCCTCCAAGCTCAGGAAGAAGCTGCTGGCTGTATGAAGACTGTTTGAAGAATAGGATTGATGCGTTAGGCTTCATAGTTACAGCTGTACATAGATTCGGATCTTTAGATGTAGTTTTGAATTAATGTGGTTTGATTCTGTCTTTAAGTTTTGATGACATATTTTTAATTGTATATATTTTATTTTGATGATGAAAAAAAGTAAATAAATAAACAAAATTGAAAAAACCAAAAGGAGAATGTGAGACCAGGACCTGCCAGCGTAGAGATTATGGGAGTGCAGCTCACTCAATGTGCCAGTGTCTCACCACATCCTTTCCTCATTGGGCCTCTCCTCTTCCTCTCTGGCCATCTTTTCTTTGTGTCATTTGTGCTGCTCTTTGTTACTTGGCATTACAACAGGGCCACACATTGACCTGTGTGGGGGACAATGGATCCAAAAGATCCTGTCTAGTCAAAGGTTTTCTACCTAGGTGTGTTCTGTGCTCACCAAAGGCCTGAGCAAAGAAACCAAGAGAAGTGTGCCCAAATCCCAAAGCTTTGCTCCTTTGCAATCTCCCACAGATCTGGCTCACAGGTGTCTTCAATCACAATTCCACAGGTAAGAAGAGTTCGTGTATTTCACTGGGAAAAGATGCACTGCTTTGGCAAAATCACCTGTATGTATATTTACCCAGGACAGCAGTGCAGCTGTGTTGTTTCCACCTTGTTTGCAGAAGGATGAGTGCACTGGGAGGCCACTAACAAGTGACAAGGGTTCCTCAAATCTGCACTGCTGCCTGGGTGCCATTCAGCCCAGAGCTAGGGGATCATTTGTTCCCATGGACCAGTACTTGCCAGTGGAATGAATTCCTGCACAGCTGGAAGAAGCAATTCTGGATTCAGCTCCAGCTGTTGGTGGGCTGCATGATCATTGACAATGCTGCCCTTCCAGAAATTATTCTGCAGTTTCCTTTCATAGTCATTTGAAGCTTTGAAACTTCACATTTCAATTTGCTTTGCCTTAGGGAAAAACACTTCTGGGCCTGGTGCAAACTGTAACCTTTTGACAGCAAAGTCCTCATGGTCGCCAGCTTCTGATGTTACACAATGTCACCTGGCTGCATGTGTTTGCTTAGCTCTGGGCCTAGTCCCGGCCTAGTAAAGCCCAGGCAGGGTAGCACGTTGCAGGGAAAATTGGTACATGAGCTCATGGGGTTGCCATCAGCAGCAGAGTGAATGTGCCCTTTAGGGATTTCTCTGGAGACAAATTTAGGGACCTGCTCCATGCCACAATATTCTCTTAGATCTTTGTGAAATATCCTAGAAAAGGCTGTGAAACTTCAGATCTCCTTGCACAGCCACTGTTTGAAAAGGGGCATTTTTGTCCCTCCTCAAAGTCATTGCTCTTGCACACCAGAAGCATGAACATCCACCAACAGGAATGATGTGTGGTCCTGCTGCTGCTGCTGCAGAGAACTGGGCAGTGCAGACCTGGGTGTTACCAATATGAGCACTTAATTAGCATTTCATGCTCCTTCAAGCTGTCCAGATCCCAGGGCTTTTTGTTTCAAAGCAGCCACTGCACCATCTCTAGGGAAGAACAGGAAATGGGAAACAGCGACTGCCAGCCTTGCAGGGGTGTAGGGGAAAACCTGAGGTGTCTGCATCAAAAGATGAATGGGAAGAGTGTAATTGCCAAAGCAAATGCTTCGTTGGGATAGCAGGAGCAGTTCTTTACTGCATGCTTGCATGAAGATCATTTGGGATGTCCTTTCTGTATCTCATGCAGAAAAGGAGCTCTTAATAATACCACGCTACTTAAACCAGATTGGGATATAGCTCTGTAGTGGTTCACAATGAAGCAGACTGCCTGCTGTGTCACTGCCAGCCTGGTGAGACTGCAAGGGACTGTAGTGTATCCCATGCCTGTTTTGCCTCCAAGCAGAGCTTGGTTTTCCTCATTAGTGTGGAGTAAATACGAGAGTAATAAAATGGACAATTAGACTGGCCACTTTGGAGGATATGCTCATGCTTTCACATGTCAGTCCTGCACCTCATGCTCCCAAGGCTTGTTACTCATCAAGAAATATTTTAACAAAAAAACCTCAGCTCTCATGTTACATCTGAATAAAATTGCACAAGATCATCAAGAATTCCGCTGACAGGAACAAGACAAGAGCCTTCCGACACTCACTTGCAGCTGTCCTGGATTGCTGCAGCCCTTTGTGAAAAGCTGCAGCAGACAGAGTGTTTGGAGTTGGTTTGGGCCTTTATGAAAGATCTGTGGAGCAGTGTGCAGGGCTCTCCTGGCAGGAAACTGTTTGTCCAAGCCCAGGGACACGGTGCCGGCAGGAGCGGAGCGGCCCCGCTCCCAGCCCGAGAGTCTGTGAGCTAAGCCACACCGGGGAGAAAAGGCAGCGAGGGGCTCCAGCCCAGCTGCTTCACTGCCCTGCCCGCTCCACGCAGCTCCGCCATGGGAGAAAGCCGATGCTGGACGAGCCCCCGAGCTTCCATCAGCTGCTGGAACTGCTCCGTGACAGCTCCTGTTCTTCCGAGAGAGACCCCGGCGCCTTCTTGTAACGCGCGTCATGGGGGGATTCTGTTTGTTAATAAACTGTTGGGGGTTTTCCACTTTCATCTATCAGTAATACTTTCCTATTGCTGGAAAGGGATTGTTGGAACACTTTAGAGGAGACGACTTATTGCACAATATCCTGTTTGAAGTTGTCTGAAACTGTGTGAGACAGATGGCTTCACACAGGAGCATCCCCAAGGCTGCTGAGGGGAAGGCGCAGAGGAGGACAAACCCAGTATTTCTGAGGGAAACTCCTTGACACCAAACCAACCTGAGCTGTCAAACAGCAGACCTGATGTTTCGAGACATGGGCCACAGGGGAAACCTTTCAGTGTGTTTGGTCCTGGCTGGGTTATGCTCGAGGCAAAGGTGTGTCAGTGTGTTGGATAATACTCTTCTCTTGACCTAGAGATGGGGACACTGAGAGCTGTTTTAAAAACTTTTATTCCATTTTGAGTCTCATGACAAGGGTGAGACAATACAGATGTTATCATTCACGCCATCACAAGCAGAAGCCAACTACTTCCTAATTATAATACATTATAAGCGTTTCTTGGTCTATCAGCCTTTTTGCCATGCCATGTTGTAGATGCCTTAAAGCCAATGATTTGAAACTACTCCTCGTGGGTCCCACTACAATGCATCTTTCATAGCTCTGTTTTTCCAAAGTCTTATTTGGAAGGCCATCTTTAAAAACTTTTATCTAGCTCCATTTCTCTCTCAACAATATCTGTCCTATTCCATGGAAATTTTTAAGTTACCATTTCTTGTCTCAAGATTTATATATATATAATCATACTGTGTGGGCCTTCTATTAGGCTCTAAAAACTTTCTACAAAACCATTTCCCACATCAGTGCACTTGGCTCCTTCTCTCCTCATTGTGCCTAGCAAGCACAGGAGGCCAGAACTCCTGCAGAACCCATCACAGCACTCAGTGGGAGCAAACTTGTGTCCAGTCCTCACCTGGAGCTGTGGTGCTCAGCATTCCACCACATTGGAATGAGGAACTGTTCCTGCTCTTTCAGAAGGAGCTAATGAGCTTTGGCCTTCAGATCAATTGTCTGCAGGCTCCTGCAGTGCCTGGCGCTGCTCCCTTGCCAGAGGCACCCCAGGCCAGGAGGGCACATCTGGGCTGCTGTGTCTGGCTCTTGGGCTCCCTGTTCTGGGCAGTGAGGAGGAGCTGCAGAGGCTCTGCAGGACTGACAGGATGGGCTTTGAGGCTGGCAGGAGAAGCTGAGGGACCTGGGCTGCTGGAGCTCCTGAAGAGGAGGCCCAGGGCTCCTCCTGCAACTGCTCCAAGGGTGGTTCCAGAGAATCCCAGAATCAGCAAGGATGGAAGAGGCCATGGAGATCATCAAGTCCACCCTGTGCCCTGACACCACCTTGTCTCCCCTGAGCCTCCTCTCCTCCAGGATAAACAACCCCAGCTCTCTCAGCCACTCCCCACAGCTCTTGTGCTCCAGACCCCTACCCAGCCTTGTTGCCCTTCTCTGGACACGCTCCGGCCCCTCCATGTCCTTCCTTAATTGGGGGCACCAGAACTACAAACAGCACTTGAGGTGCTGCCCAAGCAGTGCTGAGCACAGAGGAAGAATCCCTGCCCTGCTCATGCTGGCCACATCATTCCTGATCCAGGCCAGGAGCCATTGGCCTTCTTGGCCACCTGGGCACACTGCTGGCTCATGTCCAGCCTGCTGTCCATCAGTCCCTGCAGGTCCCTTTCTGCCTGACTGCTCTCCAGCCCCTCTGGCACCTTGTTGAGGGAGGTGGGCCGGGAGGGAACGGGTCCAGATCCAGTCCTTCCTGAAATGTGGTGTTTGCTGGCACTGCCAGTTCCCAGATTTTGATATTTCCTTATTCTGGCACAGCCCAGGTGAAGCAACTTGCTGGCAAAGAAAGTCAAACCCAAGCAAAGACCTGGTACCTACAGCAACCCGATCTTGGGTTTGCTGACACCGCCAGTACCCAGATCGGGAATGTTTCAGATGCCAGCACAGCCTAATTCCAGCAGTTTGCTGGCACAGAAAATTAGCATCTGGCAATTTCTCAGTGCCAGCAAAACCTAGCTGCAAAAAATACAGCAATTGTCTGGAAAGAAAGCCAGAACCCAGCAGCTTCCCGGTGCTGCCAACAGCACCGCCCAGGTCTGGTGTTTGCTGGGCAAGTGCCCAGATCTGGAAATTTCCCAGTGCTGGCACAGCCCAAGTCCAGCAATTTGCTGGCACAGAAAGCCAAAATCTGGCCATTTCCTGATGCCAATACAGGTGCCCAGACCTGGTGTTTGCTGCCACTGCCAGTGCCCAGATCTGGAAATGTCCCTATTCTGGCACAGCCCAAGTGCAGCAATTTGCTGGCACAGAAATCCAAAACCTGTGGCAGCTTCCTGCTACTGGGTCTGGCACCGCCCCCACATCTTGTGTTTCATGTAACCAGAACCCAGATTTGGAAATTTCTCAGTGCCAGCAGAGCCCAAATCTGGCAGATTTCTGTCGTTGGCAATGACACCACCCAGATCTGGTGTTGGCTGGCAGTGCCAGCGCCCGGATCTGAAATCTTCCTGGTGCTGGCACAGCCCAAGTCCAGTGATTTGCTGGCACAGAAAGCCAAAGTTTGGAAATTTGCAAGTTCTGGCACCAGCATCATCCAGCTCTGGTGTTTGCTGGGACCGCCAGTGCCCAGATTTGGAAATTTTCCAATGCCTTCACAGCCCAGGTCTAGCAATTTGGTTTTAGGTAGCTTAGGAAGCGAAGTTCCTCGGACTGTGGCATTCCTTTTTCTTGGAACTGTTTAAACCTGCTCTGGACTAAAAACCCAGAAAAACACTGGCAGCAGCTCACACCTGTGCCCCCCTGAGCTCTGGGACGCTGCATTCCAGCACCAGAGGGACTTAGAAGAGACCAAGTGAGCAAACTACAACCCACAAAAAGAACTTTCTGAATTTGCCATCTCTTCACCACTGTCAGAGGTTTGATTTATTATTATTCATTTTTCATGCTTGTGAATACTTTACTTGTTTAATGAACTGGGGGTTTTTTAACTTTTCTCAAGGGAAGTCTTTTCCTGAACTAGTAGGGGGAGGGGCCATTTGAACTTGCTTTCTAGACGGACCCCTTTTGGAGATTTCCTCCCAAAATTTGCCCTAAGCCAGCACAAACAGTCATCATGAAAATTTCACCAGTGGCGTAATTTCCTGGTGGCAAATCTTGTGACAGAAGCTTGACCTTGTTCTCCATGAGAGATTCTTGGGAAGAGCAGACAGGAGAAGATTCCTGGAGAACTGAAACATGTGGAGAATATTGTTAATAAATGGTTAAGTGAGAAAAATCATCCTGACATTATGCCGCTGGTTAAGCTTGATAGGGAGGACAGCAGGCTCTGATTCAGTGACTGCTGACAGGCAAGAATGCCGGATGGCCTTGCTGCAACATGAGGAGAGGGAGTTGAGATTAGTCCTGAATATCTGCAGAATGTATCAAAAGAATAAGCACAAGGATGTAGAAGTAGGTGTAGTTGCTGATATGTAACTAACCAATCCTGAGCTCAACTTTTGCAATATGTATGAAGCTTATTAAGAACTGTATTTAACCCGCCGTATGTGATCAATAAATCGGACTTGGATGAACCAATTGGTGTCTGGGTCTCCTTCCTCCGACAAATGGTGGAGAATGCGGGCAAAGGCAGCATTCTGAACGTTCGCTCTTTTGGATTATAAACTCACCACGGTGGAGGAAGTTGGGTGAGAGTCCTCGCAGCCGGGACGGTGCCGGATTTTAAAAAGCACCCTTGAGGATCACAAAGGTGACTCAAGTCTCTACGTGCCGCCGGAGCCGGGAAGGGCTGACACAGCGCGCGCTGGTACATAAGGTATGGATAGGCAAGCGGCATACGATCTCTTCTCCTCACATTTAGAAAGGCGAGGAGTAAAAGGGATAGATTTAAAAAAGGAATTACCAGGGTTATTAGCATATGGTTATTCTAAAGGAATTTTTGTTAATCCACATACAGTTCATGAGGTAGGAGAGTGGAAAAAGTTTGGGGATATCCTGTGGGATACTGTGTTAGATGATGATAAGTCAGCAAAGAAATTTGGTAAATTATGGCGTGTGGTGTATAATACGTTGCTTCAGCAGATTTCTGAGAGAAAGGCAGCAGAAAGGGCAACAGAAGCTTATAAGAAGAATATAGGTTATGGTCGTGAGGATGATCCCCTGGCACCTTCTGTAACTCAGATAATTATGCCTAAGAGTCCCCAGCAGAGTGGTGTGCAGGATTTTTCTATAGACAGTGTGGAACCGTCTGCACCCTTACTGTTGGGGGAGGAGGGCAAGTTGGATGGTGGAGGAAAGAGCTCGCCTCCGCTGCCAGCTTCAGGCGGGTTGGATGGTGGGGGTGGAAGCAAGCCAGCTTCACCTCTGCCTCCAGCTTTGCCTCCGCCGCTTCCCCCACGAGAGTCGGCATCGGTAGGGGGGTCGCTTCCCTCGCACGAGCCAGCTCGGGTTTCATCGACTCCGGTTTCCCAGCCTTGTCTCCACCACTCCCCCAGAATGAGGTAGCTCCAGCGGGGGGGGGCCACTTCCCCCGCAAGAAGCCTCAGTGTCTGTATCAAAGTGCCAGCAGCATAGCACCCTTAAAGGGCCAGATCCTATCCCGAGGGCACACAGTGACTTATGGGGGGAGATGGCTAAACAGAGAAGGGAAGCTTGGGCTGCTGTGGCAAAAGAAGTAATGCAAATGGGGGATGGTGAGGCAATGGAAGTAGCTTCTAGCCTTGCATGTCCAGTTACTTATACACCACAATATGATGCTCAGGGGAACCTTATGCATGATTTGGCAGCATATGTGCCTTTGGACTGGAAGTTGTTAGCTCAGTTACGTTCTACAGTTAGTCAGTTTGGAGTAAAAAGTGAACCTGTTAGGCAAATGTTAGATTATCTTTTTAATACTCAGATTTTGTGTCCAAATGATTTAAGAGGAATAGTTCGGTTGATATTTACTCAGCATCAGCAGTTATTGTTTAATGCACATTGGCAGGCGTTGGTTAATGAGTCAGTTGCTGTACAGCGAGCTCAAGGAGATCCATTACATGGAGTGACAATGGATGAGCTTATGGGCTTAGGAGCATATTTGCGTACAGAGGCGCAGATGTTATCAGGAGCTGATAAACTTAGAGAGGCTATGCGATTGGTGCGTGCAGCAATAGATATGGTTAAAGAACCAGGAGGGTTACCGGCTTATATGGGTATTAAACAAGGTAGAGAAGAATCATTTGGGAATTTTATAGATAGGGCAGCTGCTGCTATAGATAGGGCTGGTGTTGCAGACTACATGAAGGGGGCGCTATTGAAGCAGTGTGCTCTTCAAAATAGTAATCCAGCAACACAAAGAGTGTTAGCTACTTTAAGAGCAAATTGGACTATTGAGGAAGCTTTAGAGCGAATGGCATTAATGCCAACAGCCTCACAGGCATTTGTAATAGATGCATTAAAGGAGTTAGGGCTAGGATTACAAAAGCAAGCAGAGTCTACTCAAAGTCAGGTGTTAGCTGCTCTTGCTCCTCTCCGAAGTGGCTCACTGGCGGTTACGCAGGGCTCGAGACCATTCCTCAAGTGCTACAGATGCGGCAGTGAAGGACATACACGACGAACATGTCGAGCAACCGGGATATGGTGTCACAACTGCCGATCTGGTTCCCACAACTCTGTGGCTTGCAAACGCCGGCCGGGAAACTATCCCAGGAGCGCGCAGCAGGCGAGCCGCGCCCAGACACAAGTAGCCGCCGTGACATCGGAGACATCAGCTGCCGACGTAACATCGCAGCCACCTCCTGTCTGCAACCAGCCACAACAGGAAGCCTCGGCTTGGACTTATCAGCAGCAGTAGACGTCACACTCATGACAAACCGGCCTGAGAGGATACCAACTGGAGTAAAGGGTCCTCTCATTTTAAATGAACAGAAATGTAGAGCATTGTTATTAGGACGTTCTTCAATAACTATGCTGGGATTATTTGTATTGCCTGGTGTTATCGATGCGGATTATACAGGGGAAATACAAATTATGGTTTACACCCTTTATCCACCTATTAAAATAACAAAAGGACAACGCATTGCACAATTAATACCACTATCACAAATGACATCTGGTATACCATCATTTACTGGACAAACACGGGATGAAAAAGGTTTTGGCTCTACTGGTGTTACACTTTTAACTGTGGATTTACAAAATAGACCAAAACAAAAGGTGGAAATTACCCATGGACATCAAAGCATAACCCTTTATGGATTATTGGATACGGGAGCAGATACTAGTATTATTTCTCCAGAAGCATGGCCACAACATTGGCCTCTATTCCCATCATCAAATATGCTCACCGGAGTAGGAGGATTTACATTAGCAAGTAGATCACCACTTTTGTTAGTGTGTATTGATGATCAACAAGTATCTGCTGTGTTTTCAGTTGTTCAATTACCTCCTACAGTTTCTTGTTTAATTGGAAGGGACATTTTAACACAATTGGGAGTGGTGTTAACTAACCATCACCCTTTGGGGTGATTGCCATTGCTTGGACTTTCCCCATTCCACTCACCTGGAAAACAGATACACCGGTGATGGTTAAGCAATGGCCATTAAAAGGGGAGAGTCTTATGCATGCCCATGAATTGGTACAGGAACAATATTCACAGGGACACTTACGACTTTCTACAAGCCCTTGGAATACACCTATTTTTGTTATTAAGAAGAAATCAGGGAAATATCGTTTGTTACATGATTTACGAGCTGTAAACGAACAGATGGAACCTATGGGAGCTTTACAACCTGGTCTTCCAAATCCAGCATTGATCCCAGAACATTGGCCACTTTTAATTATTGACTTAAAGGATTGTTTTTTCACTATTGGATTACACCCTGATGATATGAAAAGATTTGCTTTTACTTTACCAGCAATAAATCGGGGAGAACCAGATAAAAGATTTGAATGGACGGTACTTCCGCAAGGGATGCGTAACTCCCCCACGCTGTGTCAGCTTTATGTTGGTGCTGCATTACAGCCATTACGTCGCAAATGGCCAGCAACCATAATATATCATTACATGGATGATATTTTGTTTGCACAACAACAACCATTTTCCTCCTTGCAGATTAATATCATTAAGAACACTCTTGAAACATATTCACTTGTTATTGCTACAGAGAAAATTCAAACCACCACACCATGGAAATATTTAGGATGGACTTTAACAGATCAAAAAGTAATACCACAAAAATTGGTATTACAATTGGATATTAAGACTTTGCATGATGCACAGAAATTGTTGGGAGACTTACAGTGGTTAAAACCTATTGTGGGAATACCAAATCATTTGTTGGAAAACCTACGGCCCTTATTAAAAGGTATTGATCCTACTACTCCTGTATATCTGACAAAGGAGCACCATCTTACCTTGCAACAAATTAGTAATTGTGTACAACAGGGATATGTGTCTCGTCGACGACTTGATTGCCCTATTGACCTTACTATTTGGAATAGTCCTTGTCATTTGCTTGGTGCTCTCTCTCAACAACAGAAAGAAACGGGAGAGATACGAGTTTTGGAATGGTTATCACCACCACTACAGCATAAGAGAACGATATTTTCAAAAATTGAACAATTGGCTGCTTTATTCAAAAAAGGGCGTCTTAGAATTATTGAAGTGGATGGTCGAGAACCTGCTACCATTAGATTGCCTATGGAGAAAGAGACTTTGGACTGGTACTTGATTAATTCAAAAAATTTACAAGAAGCATTATTAGCATCATCTGCTAAAGTAGAAACCAGTAAATTAGTGCCTAAAGTTTTGCAATGGATGACAGAATGGAACTGGATTGCTCGACCATTGAGAGAAGAACGCCCTATAGAAAGAGCTATTACAGCTTTTACAGATGCAGGAAAGAAATCAAGACGTGCTGCTATCACCTGGCAAGAAAAAGGACAATGGAAGCATCAACTCCTCACAGCAGACCCTGCAGATAGTTTACAAACCTTGGAATTGTTAGCAGTAGTATGGGCAGTATCTAACTTACAGGGACCTTTAAATGTGGTTACAGACTCTATGTATGTCGCAGGAGTAGTCAGACGAATAGAGGATGCAGCAATTAAGGAAGTGAATAATAAACGATTGTATGGATTATTGCTACGTTTGAGGAAAGTTTTACGAGAAAGAAATGCAGCATATTCTGTGATTCATATTAGGAGTCATAAATGGTCTGAAGGTTTAGGAGAAGGGAATGAACGTGCAGACAAATTGGTAACTTTACCCATTGATAACTCTTGTCCTATTGACAAGCATACATTGGCCAGAGAAGCACATAGCAGATATCATCAAAATGCGAGAGGGTTAGCAAAACACTTTGAACTGAGTTTATCAGAAGCTAAAGCTATTGTTAGAGCATGTCCAACATGTAGTTATCATAATGGGGGAGTAGGTTTAGGCATGGGAGTTAATCCTCGAGGTTTAGAGATAAATGAGAAATGGCAAATGGATGTTACACAAGTACCAAGATTTGGTAAAGTTAAGTACGTGCATGTTACTATAGATACATATAGTCATTACATATGGGCTACGGCTCAGGCAGGACAGAAAGCTACACATGTTATCAGGCACCTGTTAAGTTGCTTTGCGGTTATGGGAGTTCCAAAAAGTATCAAAACAGATAATGGTCGAGCTTATGTGTGTGCTCGGGTCCAGAAATTTTTAAATCGGTGGTCCATTAAGCATGTAACAGGTATTCCACACTCTTCTACTGGACAGGCAATAGTAGAAAGAGCAAATGGCACCCTTAAACGGTATATTGAAAAACATCAAGATTTAATAGACCCACAATCATGCTTGGCTAAGGTCCTGTATGTGATCAATCATTTATGTATTTTTGGCGAAGATGATACCCCTCCTGCAATTAAACATCATCCAAGGTCAGGTCAGAAAAATACTGAGGAGACAGAAGTCTGGGTTAAGTATAAGAACCCAAGTACAGGTTTATGGGAAAAACCTGCAAAAGTATTATATTGGGGTCGGGGGTATCTTTGTGTTTCCTCACCTACAGGGCCTTTGTGGGTGCCTGCTAAGTGGACTAAACCTGTTTTTGATGCAGCGTCTGGTGGATCGCCTCACGGAGGAGGACAAGGAGCGACTGAAGAAGAAACTGCCTCTAGTCCTACAACCGCTACTGCTACAATTGAAGGGACACTTGGAGGAATTGGACAGAGCATTGACACGTCACTATCGGACAGCCCAGGAGTTGATTGGTTTTATTGACTCATTATCAACTTTTCATTTAGCCAGACCAGCAAAGGCACCTTGCCTTGATTGTTATGATCCATATTGTGCTGCTTGGATAGCTGTATGCTGCGGGGGTTGTAATAATACCTTTTGGATAGAACAATCATTATTATGGGATTTATGGTGTCATACTTGTGAACATGAGTACACGTGGGGTAAAGATTGGCAAGACGAATTAAGGAGACAAACGGGGCAATATCCATATATAGCTTTGAATCTTTACGAGTCTCCTGAACAAAAAATTCTTGCTTATTATCGTTGGGAAGTACAATGTGTTGTGAGTAGAATTAAGGTTCAAAGTAAATCACGTATAATTTCTGTAAGGTGTAGAAAATCAGTACCTTTAACACAACATTCTGTTGTAGGGCCCTTCAGGGGAGACCCTGAAAGAGCATTAGATCATTGCATTGAAAAATTACAAAAATTAAGTTTAAAAGTGACTGGACCAGTAAAATTGGGAGCAGCAAAATTGAAAACTGATAAGAAAAAGAAGCCTAAAAAAGGGAACTTCTTCTAAATAAGGCTAATTAGTTTCTATGCTTAGAACATTTTTATATTTGTGGGATCCTCAAGAGAGTATAATTGATGAAAATAACCAACAATATAAACAACGATTACAAAATAAAATACGCCTTGCACTAAAGAAAGAGCTTGAACTATTAGCCTTATATAGTAAGAAAGCTGCAGAGGCTTTGCACACACCACCATTAAATTGGCTACATTGGATTGAAGAGACAGATTTTTACACTGGTTCTTATTTACATTCACTTCCTTGTTATGTTTGCAAAAGAGATGCTGATAAGTGCTATGCATGGATAGCTTTGCATTGTGCAGGATGTAATAAGGTTTATTGGTACTCACAAAAGACAATAGCAAATTTATGGTGTAGACCTTGTTTTGGGAAATGGATTCAAGATTTAGTCTGGGTTAGAGCTCTTGAGCAAAGTACTGGCCTGCCAGGAAGGGCAGGATTAGAGCTTTTTGAGAGTACAGAACAAGTGGCTATAGCATATATTAGATGGAAATTGCAACAAATACTTAGAGAGTTTGAAATTACTAGTGCCTCACACATCATAGCAGCTCGCTGTAAAGCTGATTTACCTTTAAATCTACCACACGTTATACCTGTAAGCAAAGATGCTGATTTAGAATTAGACCAGTGTATTCAAAAGGTTAATTTAGGCCTACATTAATTGTTCTAGTAAGTCAGATAAAAGAAAAATGAAATTTGTTCTTGTTGTACTGCTCCATGCTATAGCGAGTGAAGCTGTAGAGATAACACGTTTTAATCAGCCAAGAGAAAATTTATGGGTAACACTTGCTAAACAAATTAATCAATCATCGCTTTGTCTTAGTCTTGGAGGAGTTACTAACCCATTTCGAACCTGCCTGGTAGGACTTCCAGTATGGTCTCCTGGTGAATTTTGCAGTTTAATAAATAATCGAACTTTATGCATGCATAACATGACAAACATTACGTTGCCAGCACAGCAAGGATATACTGCAGGTCAGAGTGATGGCTATCGCCAATGTTTACTAATCCAATCACTTAACACTTCTTTGCATTCTCCTCCTGAGGAATTGGATCTTTTTGGAAGTGCAAATGCCAGTATGCCTAACACCACAGCTGGCGGATGGTTTAGTTTCAAACCTTTAGATGCTCAGAATTTAAATCAACCTAAAGTCTCATGGGCCACCTTAAATTCATCCCTGAATTTGAGTGAATCTTCTCCACAGCATTATAGTCAATGTAACAGTACAAACATCACAGCACCAATGAAACTACCTACAGGAATATTTCTAATTTGTGGAGACAGGGCATGGAATGGTGTACCAGCTAAGCCACAGGGTGGACCCTGTTATCTGGGAAAATTATCTTTGTTTCACCCTAATGTGTCTTTGCTAATGCAACTTAGTCGGACCTCAAACAGGAAAAAGCGTAGTATACATGACTTAGACTGCAGCCAGATAGGAGATCCACAGTTCTGGGGTACATTCAGGCAAGTGGTAGTTTCCACTATATTGCCAGGAGGATCTGCCAATAAGGCTATGAATTTAGCAAAGCAATTAGGATGCTGGACAAGAAATGAGCTAAACAAGACATCCCAAATTCTAGACATACTAACTGCAGATGTGCAAAGTGTTAATCATGCTGTTTTGCAAAATAGAGCTGCTGTAGATTTTTTGCTCTTAGCACAAGGACATGGCTGTGAAGAGTTTGAGGGAATGTGTTGCATGAATTTGTCTGATCATTCAGCGTCCATTCATTCTAAGATAAAGGAACTGCAACAGGGACTTCACAATCTTAAAGAAGAAGAAGGTTTAGGAATTGACGAATGGCTTAAAGGTTTAGGACTCGGACCATGGCTAAGAAACCTTGTGATATATGCTATCGGCTTATTGGGGGTGATCTTAATGTTTTTGCTTATTTTGCCTTGTATTTTTACTTGTATTCAAAACATGGTTGGTCGTATGATAGCGAAAACTTGGCACACTAGTCTCCTTGCTCAAAAAGAAAGCGGGGGAAATGTGGAGAATATTGTTAATAAATGGTTAAGTGAGAAAAATCATCCTGACATTATGCCGCTGGTTAAGCTTGATAGGGAGGACAGCAGGCTCTGATTCAGTGACTGCTGACAGGCAAGAATGCCGGATGGCCTTGCTGCAACATGAGGAGAGGGAGTTGAGATTAGTCCTGAATATCTGCAGAATGTATCAAAAGAATAAGCACAAGGATGTAGAAGTAGGTGTAGTTGCTGATATGTAACTAACCAATCCTGAGCTCAACTTTTGCAATATGTATGAAGCTTATTAAGAACTGTATTTAACCCGCCGTATGTGATCAATAAATCGGACTTGGATGAACCAATTGGTGTCTGGGTCTCCTTCCTCCGACAGAAACAGCTTTCCAGAAGTGCAATGAAAATGAAAGAAACAATCCAAGATCTTTTCCTCTATTTATTTCTATGCTCCCCTTTTCTATGTTGCATCCCAGTAATTCCAGATGCACCTCACCTCTAAGATTGGTGACTTACTGATTTTTAGACACTAAAATACCATGAGCCACACACAGTTTTCCTTCCCCTGTTTTTACAGGAAAGCAACACTGGAAATGTAAGTGCAGTGCTCGGGTCAGGTAGGAATCCTACCCCAAGGGAAGGTGGCCCGACAGTGTTTGATGCTCAGCAAGGACAATGCACAGCAGCGAGTGAGGAGATCGCTGTGCCAGAGGGCAGGAGTCAGGGCTCTGCATCTGGGCTCAGGGCTGCAAAGTTCCCGTGTTTGCACAGACGGAGGAGCTGTCCCCGGGGCGCGCGGGGCTCGAACGTGGGGCTCGTGGGGCGAGCGGGGAACGGATATGGGGACGAACGGCCCCGGTGCTTCAGTTGCAGCGGCGGCAGCAGCAGCGGCGGCAGCAGCGGCAGCGGCAGCAGAAGCGGCGGCAGCAAAGAGATATTCTGAATACTCTCTTTCTTTCTCTTTCTCTTCCTCTTTCTCTCTCTCTCCCTTTCCCGCTGTCGGGCACCCTTCTCTCGGGGTCCCTTGCCCGGCATCCCTCTCCTCTCCCCGCCTCCCTCTCCCCTGCAGGGCCGGGCCATGCCCCCGGCCCGCCCCCGGCCCCGGGCGGGGCTGCCCCGTGCCCGGCCCCGGCCCCGGCCGTGCCGCCGCGGTCTCGCCTGCGCCCGGCTCTGGCTGTACTGGCGGTGGTGCTGCTGGGCGGGCATCAGTGCCTGGGGCGGGGGCGGCATCGCCGCCCTTTGCCTCCGCCTGGCCCGAGCCCGGCCCCAGACCCGACGCAGGGTCCAGTCCCGGTCCGGCCCCGGCCCCGGCCCCGGCCCCGGCCCCGGCCCCGGCCCCGGCCCCGGCCACAGCCCCAGCCCCGGCCCCGGCCCCGGCCCCGGCCCCGGCCCCGGCTCCTCCCGGGGCCCGCGGAGGACACAGGCGGTGCGGCCGCTTCCGCCGCCTCCGCTGCGGCTTCCCCGGCCCGAGCTCCGCCGCTCGGCAGCGCGGCCGCCGGCCCCGAGCCTCCCGTGCCGCGTTCCTGGGAGCGAACGCCTGGGCATGGCCGGCTCGGGGCGGGTGAGGGGCGCTCGGGGGCCGTTGCTGGCCCCGGGCCGAGCGCTGACAGCCGCGTCCCGCCCGCAGGGACGGCGCAGGAGGCCCTGCAGGAGCGGTACCGGCTGGGATCGCTGCTGGGGCGCGGCGGCTTCGGCAGAGTCTTCGCGGCCACGAGGCTCTTGGACGGCACCCCGGTGAGCGGCGGGGCCGGCGGCGGGCGCAGGAGGAGGGGATGCAGAAGGAGGAGGGCGGAGGGCGGAGGATGGGGCTCGCAGTGCGGGCGGCGAGCTGAGCCCGCTGCTGCCCTTGGCTTGCAGGTGGCCATCAAAAGGGTGCCACGGAACCGCGTCCGGCACTGGGGCGAGCTGGTGAGTGAGCGGGGCCGGCAGCCGGGGCTGCCGGCCAGGGATGAGCTGGGGCCCGGCACGGTGGGCGCCGCCAGGAGGCCCCGAGGGAGAGCGGGCGTGGGGCCAGCGCAGGGCGCAGAGCATCCCGGGCTGGCTGAGGGCTTCCCCAGGCCTGGCACAGCATCGGCCCCACTGATGGCATCGCGCTCCTCCCGCAGCCCGACGGCACCAGCGCACCCCTGGAGATCGTGCTGCTGGCCAAGGTGTCCACTGGCTTCCCCGGTGTGGTCCAGCTGCTGGAGTGGCTCGAGCTCCCCAACTGCATCGTGATGGTGCTGGAGCGGCCAGAGCACTGTCAGGACCTGCAGTGTTTCATTCGGGCACAGCAGTTCCTGCCCGAGGAGGAGGCGCGGGAGCTGTTCCGCCAGGTGCTGGAGGCCGTGCGGCACTGCACCAGCTGCGGGGTCCTGCACCGCGACATCAAGCCAGAGAACATCCTGGTTGACTTGGACACCGGGCAGGCCAAATTGATTGACTTTGGCTGTGGCACCTACCTGCAGGACACAGTCTACACTCACTTTGCAGGTGAGCCTACACAGGGCTGTGCTCCTGCTGCTGACATCTCATGGCCCAGCATCTCCCAGCCCAAGCTGGCTGTGGCAGCGGGGATTCTCCCTTTTGCTGCCAGTCAGGGCACTGAATCTTCAGCTGAGTTGCTTTAGAGTGGGGCTGGGTGGGCAGCCATCTTCCAGCCCTGCTGGCAGCCTTTGCCAGCCCCTCTGCCCAGGACTAGGGCTGGGCTGGGGCAGCCAGCCGGACCAAAACCCCCGTGGGTGGGGTAGCAGAGAGGGAGGGCGGAACCTGTGCCCCAGCCACTTTGGTGTACAGACGAGAGGAAGGGCTTGGGCTGCTCCACTCACCCTGTTTCCCTTGGCTTCATAATATTTTTGGGGCAATGCAGGCAGGGAGGATAAGGGCAGGATTTTTCCCCAGCATGGAGTGGGTTTTTCCTTTGCATGTCATGGTTGGGCCTAGCCAGGGCTGCCCTCTTCCAGCACCAGAGGCTTCTTTTCCAACCCTAACTTTGTGCACAAGTCCCAGGTGCTGGCGAGAGGGCAGTGGTCACCCTGTGTGCCTCTGATGCAGCCCCCACACACCCAGGGATGCTGGGGCCAGGCTCTGGGACAGCAGCATCCCCCTGCTGAACTCCATCTGTATTCCATAGCAACACTGTCCTACAGCCCCCCGGAATGGAACGACTTTGGCTGGTACCATGGCGAGGCAGCAACGGTCTGGTCCCTGGGCATCCTGCTGCACCAGATGGTCTGCGGGGAGCACCCTTTCAGGAGGGGCCAGAACCTCAGCTGGGGCCAGCTCCCGCTGCCACAAAGGCTCTCTCAAGGTGGATCCTCTTCTCTGGGCACGGGGGGAATGCCAGTGCTGGGAGCCAGCAGCGGGCTCGTGGGCATCCCACTCTGGCAGCTGCTGAGGAGGTGGCACATGTCCTGCTCTCGTCCAAAACAGGGAATTGATGGGAAACTTTAGGCCCAGCTCTGAGCACATCCAGCATGGCCTGGGCATGGGAATTGTGGGGTAAAGCAGACAGGAGCCTTCTCTGGCTGACAGGCAGTTTCTGCTTTCTCTCCCCAGAGTGCAAAGATCTGATCAGGTGGTGTTTATCTGTGAACTCCTTGGACAGACCCGCACTGGAAGACCTGTTCTGTCATCCTTGGATGTGGGATATTCCTCTGCCATAGAAGAAGGGAGAGAGCCACAGGCACACTTTGATCCAGAGCCCTGGTAAGTTCCTGCTCCACATATGCCTTGGCAATGAGAAGCAAAGGAACCCAGAGCTTTTTGTGCTGCCAGTGTCACTGCACCGGGGTCATGGGATGGGAACACACAGCCCTTGTGCTGGAGCTGAGCTGCTCTGCCCAGCACTGGTGGCCGCCATCCCAGCTGGTTTTGCTTATCCTGGTTCCCTGACAGCTGGGGCCCTGGGCAGAGCCCTGAGAGCCTGGTCTGCCCCCAGGGAAGGAGAAGGAGCCCCAGGAGAAGCTGTACTGGGTAGGGATGCTGCTGCTGCTGCTGCTGCTGGAGACAGCGAGGGTGACATCAGGGATGACAAGCTCTTCCTCAACCTGGCCACGGGAGGCTGAAGGTGATGCACTTTGATTCTGGCACCTTCCTCAAAGCCAAACTCCACAGGGAATTTGCAGATGAGTCCCCATCTGGGGAAATTCTGCCAGATTTGGGCATTGCCCAGCATGGCAGGGAACCAAAGGCTCCCCCTTTGCTGGGGCAGATGCAGCTCATTCTTCAGTCGCTACCCAGCTGCTTTTGGCAGGGCTGGGAGGATGGGCTGGGGTGGATACGAAATGGGAGTGGGCTCCTGGGCCTGCCAACAGCCCCCAGCACCCACCGTGCCCCGGGCTGGGGCTGGGGCAGCCAGCCCGACACAAACAAAGCCCCATGGTGGGAGCAGAGGTGGGACTCCAGAACCTGTGCACAGCTGCTTTGCTGTGCAGCCAAGGAAGGGCTGGGCTGCTCCACTGCCCTTATTTGCTTTGGGGTCACTGTGATTTTGGGGGCAGTGCAGGGGGGAAGAAAGAAAGTGTGGGCTTCCCTCACCAGTGGGTGGGTTTTTACTTGGCATGCAGGGGTTGGGCCTTCCTCAAGGCCCTGACAGAGATAAGAGTTTTTAGCGTTTTTATGGTTTTCCCTTTTTGCATCTAATCTTTTTTCAATAATGTGTTGGTTGTTATTCCAGAGGAAGCGTTCAAGGTGGTCCAGTGTGGATGGGGAAGTGCTTGGGAGCAGCTGTGGCGTGGATGGGCCGTGCCCTTGGAGAAGGCTGAGGACATGGTTTGGGAGCAGCTTTTCTTCCAGCCGTGGCTGGTGTGAGGTGGGTCCCTGTGTGATTGGCAGGGTGGGATCAGAGCTTTTGGGAGCTGGCAACGAGCACAGGAGCATCCTGCTCTGGGCAGCTGCTGAGCGCTGGATGTGCCATGGCTGGCTGCAGGCTGGGCACATGTCCTGCCCTCCTGCTCTGCTGCCAAAGGCAGCAGGGATGGGCAGCTCTGGGCACAGCTCTGGGCACAGCCAGCATGGCCTGGGCACCGCAGGCCTTGGCACAAGGGCACAGGAGCCCTCAGCTGATGGGCGGTTTCTGCTTTCTCTCCTTGCAGCCGGGCTCTGCGGGTGCTGAGGCTGCTCTGGGCTCTGCCAGGGCTCTGCTGGGCTCAGCCCTAGGCCCAGCTGGGCTGGCTCTGTCCTCACATTGCTCTGACAGCTCTGCATCAGATGAGCCCGTTGCGAGCACAGTGCCTGAGCTTTCTGCTTTGGCAGGTGAGTGAGACTCTGCTGCAGGCCCAGAGATTGCAGCTGTGGACACACATCTAATTGGCAAGGACCCGAACTCTCCATAGTCCCGGCTGAACACCTGGATCTGCACAGGGTGTTTTGTCTGTCCCATTCTTCCTTCTTGATTGGCTGGAATTGTGCAATTGCACTTTGTTCCTCCTCTAGAAGTGCCACGAGTGGGCCAAAGGTGGCGAGTGGGCCGTGTTCCTGAGGCAGTGCAGTCTGCAGCTAATGGATGGAGAATTGCCCTTCTGCACTGCCAAACCAGAGCAAAAAGTTGTCAGTGGGACTTTGTATCTCTAAGAAGTCCCTGACAGTTTCAAAGGGAATGTGCAGCTCATTCCCAGGGTGAGAAGGAAGGTCATCTTCTAAAGGATTTGGGCTTTGACAGAGTTTCCATTCCCAGTCCTGCTTGGAGCTGGAAGGGCACAAAGCAATTTCCTCTTGCTTCGAGCACAATTTCAAATACCAATGTTGGAAACAAAGCCCAAAATCTTTTAAAAGGCTACTGAGATCAGTAAGATGGATCCATGCCATCAGCACATTTACAATGTAAATGACTGAGTTCTCTTTTTAAAACGATCATTTACCTCTTAATGCAAATAATGTAACTTTGCATTTATGTTTTGGTTTTTTCACTGACATGTTATGTTTTTTCACTAACACTTGGATTTTATTCTTATCTTTTACAATTTACCTAGTTTTTTTTTTTCTTTTTCTTTTTTTTCCCTTTCAGTAGAAAACATGTCCTACAAAAGGAATGTCCTTTGCTCCTGGTTTCCATGTGGAGCAGCTCCCTTCCTGCTGGCTGAGCTGCTCAGGCACAGCCCGGCAGCTCCTGGCCCGGCAGGGCTGAGGCTTTTCCCCGTTGCTGGGCACAGACTGATGGAGCAGCACTGCTGAACACGGGCACACAGAGGGACCAGCAGCAGCTGCCTTTGGCCACCTGAGGCTCCAAGGCCCAAACTCTGAGCAGCCAGGGCTGGAAGAGACTGGCAGGATCTGATCCCTGACTCTGGGCCAGGGCCGCACAAATGACCCGACAGCAGCAGCAGCAGCAGCAGCAGCAGCAGCAGCAGCAGCAGATGGAGCTGATTTGAGGACAGCCCCTGCCCCTCTTCCCTCCCGTGTGCAGCGGTGTCACAGCAGCCTGAGGCACCTGGGAGCCCCCAGTGCCAGCAGGGACTGGAGATGGCAGCCCTGGGCTCCTGGAGGCTGTGCAGGGAACGGAGCTGGGCACTCCCTGTCCATGGGGAGCTTCCAGATGGAAAAGGCTGCTGTACCCAGGCAGCTCCAAGGGCACAGAAAGGAGGCTCTGGAGCACTGGATCTGTGCCAGTGCCACAGTCCTGGGCAGCAGCCAGCGAGCCCTGGGGGAACAGAGGCATAGCAAGAGGGACAGAACCAGGCAAGGGCAGAGACTGGAGAGAGCCAGGCCCGGGAGCAGGAACTGCTGCTCCATTGCACTCTTGGAGAAAGCTCTTGGCTGGTTCAAAGCAGTGAAAGGCGTGAAGGGCAGAGAGGAGGCCACAGCAAACAATGCTTCTGTTTGCACAGCCTCCCCTCTCTGTGTCCCAGAAGGAATTGCATGGACTGTGTTCTTCTCTCTGAGGCGTCTTGTTAAGCATGAACAGCTCAGCACCAGGAGCTGAAGGAGCTGAAGCCTCAGGCCACAGGAGCTGGGCAAGAGGGAACTTTTGGAGCAAAGGATTGCTGCTAAAATAGCCCCAGCTGAATGCAGTGGATATAATCATGGAATCACAGAATCCTTTCTGTTGGAAAAGCCCTCTGAGCTCACCCAGTGCAGCCGCTCACCCAGCCGTGCCAAGCCCAGCAGTAAACCACGTCCCTGAAGTGCCAAGGCCTGGACATCAGCCCTGAGTGAGGCCTGGAAGCAGGCCCTGAGCCAAAGGTGGCCTCTGAATGAACCTTCCAAGCAAAGGTTGTCTTTGTATCTGCTCCCTGATGAAAGATGCATGGTCATTAGCAGTGTTTTAGATGTAGCCACTCATTAGTGAAACATGTATTGACCCTTGTGTATTTAGAAGCCAGACAAGGCCATGAAATGCCTTGTTTGGGGCTGTATGGTCAAAGTCAGCTCCCTTGGTTCCTCCTTGAGCCCTGGCCAGGCTTTGGGAGGGACCCAAGGGGAGGATGAAAGCAGATGTTGCCACACTAGCAGTGCTGTCAGTTTGTTCATTCAGCACTGTCAGAGCTGGGCCCTCTCCCAGCGGGGTTGGAGCCTCACCTGGGGCTGGAGGCACCTGCAGGAATTCCCAGTGCCCAGGAGTGGCTCTGCAGCCCTTGGCTGTGACAGCTTCCCCAGATGCTGTGTGGGTCTGGGGGATGGTAAAGGCTGAGGGTAAATGCTGCTGGATCTTTCTTAATCACTGCAGGCAATCTTTGGTGGGGATGGTTGGGTGCATTGCTGAGCTGCTCCTTTTGTGATTCTTTGCTGCTCTGAACTGCAGGAAATGACACTGATTCCTTCAGTTGGAGTCTTTGGCTTTGGTGCTGACTTTGGCCACTGGTAAAACAAAACTGGCACAGTCTGGCCAGATCCCAACAAAATGTCACTTGTTCAGTGTCAGTGTGAGGAATCAGTCGTATCAGAAATTCCCAGCTGGGAAGCCCTTCCCTGGAGTTCCCTGGCTCTGGAGTGGGCTGAGGTTGGATCCCTGTGTGGGCAGTGGGGCAGTTGAGTAGAAGAAGCTGCACCCATTGATGGCTTCAAATGCATCCAAAAATTGCACATGGAAAAGGAAAAGACCTTGTGGGTTTGGGCAGACAAAGATGAATTTGTTGTGAGTACATAGGAAACAGCACCTTCAGAAGGAGCAATTATTGTTGGAATGCTCCCACATGGAGCAAGAGAAGAAGGTTTTAATCTTGAGCTCAGATGCATTTGTACATGTGAAATATCAATATAATAAATAACAATATATGTATTTATAGAATATTAAGGCATTAATATATATGTCTTTTTATATATATTTATATGTATATGTTTGTATCTATCTGTCTATATGTATATCGATATGTATATCTATATATAAAATAACAATAATGTGAAATAGTGCTGACAATACTATTTTGGTAGCTTTGGCTGCTCAGGGATGTAACACTAAATACCCTACAGAACAGGATTGGCCAGGACCCTCATGTCAGTGGTCAACTTTGTGAGATTGTATACAATGAAAAAGGGAGAAAGGGATGAAATTGGCTATTTTTGCAGAGTTTGCTGATACTGTGATGCAGAGTGCTTTGTCTGTTCCTGTGAAAAATACAGTGATTTTGTCTGCAGGGTTTTTCATGTACCAGATTATGCACAAGCTGCAGGATTGGTTAAAAGGGTGAAGGGTTTGTTAAAAGAGCAGTTGGAAAAATGAGGAGATGGGAACCTTTGTCCACGGAGAACCCATCTCCCAGATGTGCTCTATGCCCTTCACAATGGCCCACTGGGAAAATGAAACCCCCTGGCTGTGCACGGCTGCCCCCAGTTTGCAAATCCAGCCATGGGCAGTGAGACTTGGGCTGCCTGGGAAATGGTTCTGGCTGTGATGGCCCCTGACAGGGCCAGCCCAGAGGCTGCAGGGCTGGGCCTTCATGCATTGGAATTCATTAGGAAAAATTCAAAGCAAATGAGAGCTGTCAGTACTGAAACAGGAGTTCAGATTGCTCCAGGACACTTTGCTTTGGTAACTGCTCCCTTGGAGCTTGGCCTTGCCAAGTGTTCCTGTCATGGCAGGAGGAAATGATGCAGAGTATCAAGGAGAAATTACAGTAGTTCTGTAAACAATAACAAACAAGATTGGATTTTTCAACCCCATGACAGGGTAGCACAATTATTGATCTTGCAATTTTAAGAACGATTGTGAAAAAAGGAGATCCAGCTCCAGTCACCATCTTTTGTGGAGATAAAGGGTTTGGATCCCGCAGCCCTAATAATGGAGCCAGAGTGTGGGTCCGGAGGCCAAATGGCCCTCCCGAGACAGCTGAAGGAGCAGCTCCTAGGAAAAACAACTCTGAGTCCTGAAACCTGGGCAGGAACAATGGGAATGTGTCCCTGCAGCCAAGGATTCTGTGTGAGAACAAGTAGATCTGCCAGGATATTGTTTTACACATCCTGCCAGACCAGATCTCCCAGGAGCCTGGGTGCCCCTCAGGGACTGGGACCTGGCCCCTTCCAGCCAGAGGGGAAAGGGCCCTCCAGGCCTTGTTAGCCATAGACAGCATGGTAAAGCTGAACAGCAAAGGGCCTGGGGGCATTATTCTGGAATTAAAAAGGTGCCAGCTCCATGCAAAACAGAATTCTTGTTCCTAAATCGAATGAGATTGAAAAACAAGAATGAAGAACAGTGTCACTAAAGTACTGCTGATGTCTGTAAGGTGTACCTTCATAGTCAGCCAGAATCTTTGTCTGCCACAAACACCTCTAGTGTTTCACCAAGGGATTGGTCATCAAAATGTAATGATGGGTTATGATGGATTGCTGAGCTTCTTTTGCAATTCTTTGCTAATGATGATGTGCTTTGCTGAGCTTATCCTTTTGTAAATCTCTGCAGCTGTGCATGATATAAATGACACAATTCCTTCAGTTGGTGTCTGTGTCTTTGGTAGTGACCCTGCCCACTGGTGAAACAGGGCCCCCTCTTGCCTAAGGGTTCCCTGGGAAGGCAAAAGCCCTCCCTCCAAAATTCCCCCCTTCTCCCTGTTCCCCCCTTCATACCCTGAGCATGATGTGCTCTGGTCTGGAGTATGCCCGGGGGCAGTTGGGGTCCCCTGTCCTGGCTGTGTCCTCTGCCCAGCTCCCCCGCAGCCCCAGCCCCTCCCCAGCGTGGCTGGACGAGGGGCAGGACAGGCCTTGGCTGTGCTGCAGCTCAGCAAGAACAAAACCATCTCTGCGTGCTCAGCCCTGTGCTCAGCACCCGGCCCAGCAGTGTCTCAGTGCCAGGGGCTGTGCCTTCAGTCCCTGCCAGGGGTTTCCATGGCAACTGCCAGGCTAGGTGACCCAGGTGTCCCCCCAGTTCCGGTTGCCATGGAAACAGTGCCCAGCCCTGTCCCTTTTTGTCTGGCTGACCTGGCCTTTGGCCCTGGCAGTGCCGTTGGCTGCTGGTTCCTGGTGCCTGAGCGGCCAGCACGGCACAGGGCAGGTGGCCATGGCACAGCCCCCAGCAAGGGATCCCCTCTGGCTCTGGGCACTGACACCAGCCCTGAGAGAGGGCCCAGGGCAGCTTCCCATGGCCACCAACCATCACAATGGGGCCGGTCGTTGGTTGCCATTGCACCAAACCAAGGAACGGAGGAACGGGTCCCCGTGGCCTTTACCATGGCACCTGGTGGCACCAACGAGTGTCGCTGCAATTGTACCTGGAACAGCCCTGGCACCGCTTTGTCCCAGGGTTGCCATGGCAGCCAAGGACAGCAACAGCTCTGCAGGCAAGTGGCCATGGAACCTGGCTTCAGAAATGGCTCCTTGGGCTGGTTTCCAAGGAAACCTGAACTGATGGGGGTTGCCATGGGACCCAAACCCAGCAGTGGGGTCAGTGCAGTGTCCGTGGCAACAGTCCCTTGCAATGGCACCACTGCACGTTAGGATGATGATCCACCCTCACAGCTGGCCCAGGGCAGGTCTGGAGTGCTCCTTGGTGGCAGCTTGGGCTTGGCACACACTTGAGGAGGATGTCTGTTTGCAGTGGGGAAACTCAGGAATTTTAGATTGCTTCAAAAATCAAAGAAGGAAAATCCCTCTTTGGCTGTGTGCAGCCACTTCTCCAAACAAAGCAGGTTCCAGGTGAGTGAGGAGAGACACAATGGGCTTGGGGAATGTGGAGCAAGGTTGTCCACACTGGCTCAGAGCTCAAGGCACCGCTTCTCTGAGCAGGCCAGGGCTCCTTAGGAGAGTCTCTGGATCAATATCAGTCACTGAATGCTGCAATCACCTCTTGTGTAATAGGAACAGCAATAAAAGACACCCTTTAAAATAGGACTACATATTTCCTGGAAGCTCTTTGAACTATTTCTCCATAACTGTCAAAGGAAAACCTCCTAATGAACTACACTGGAGCAGAGGGAAATCAAGGCAGAGCCAAGGCAGAGCCAGAGTCAGGACGTGCTTGATCCTCATGAGCCTCACTGTGCATTTGGAGTGAGCCCTTGAACCTCAGGGCCTGGGAGGAGATTGCAAAAACCTTGCCAGGAGTCAAAGGCAGAGGAAACACCCAAAGTGTCTCCAGGCATTCATGGCTCCCACTGAGGTTCCTCTCCAACACAGGCTCCTCATGGACTCCTTGCAGGAGAGAATTGGTGGCCAGGATGGCACAAAAACTTCTCAGGCAGTGTGGAAAGGAAAATCCAAAGCACCTTCAACACCTTGAGTCTCAAAGCATTAATGAGCCCCATTTCGTGTCAGTACAAAGCTCTCCAGGGACTAATTAACGCAGATAATTGGGGCCATGATTGCACAAACCTCTCCCAGAGTCTGTATCCAAAGGGAAACACCAAGTACCTTAAAAGAACTGAAGTACCTTGAAGCATTAATGAGCCCCACTGAGTGGTGTTACTGAGAAAGCCTCTGCAGGGACTAATTACAGCAGATAATTGGAGGCCATTGGAGCACAAAGCTCTCAGAGTTTCCAAGGCCAAAGCAAAACCCAAAGCCCTTTCAAAAACCGGCAGGCCCTGCAGGGAGCACTAAGGAGCACCCAGGGCCATTGCTGAGCAAGGCTCTCCAGGGACTCCTTCCAGCAGATCCTTGAGGCCACTGGGATGTGGGCTAGTGGGGGATGCTGAGGGCAGGACAAGGGGCTGACAGTGCCCAGCCTGGCTGGGGCTGTGCCAGGAGGCCCCAGTGCCTCAGGAAAAGGCGTCTCCTCACAGCCCTTGGTGGCACAGACCCTGCTGCTGTGCTCCAGGGCACCAAGAACTGGCTTCTCTTTGTCCCCACCTGTCCACACTGCCTGCAGTTCTCTGCTCTGCCTGGGGCCTGGGGACACTTTCTCTGTCGTGTCCCTGACAGGGATCTCTTCAAAGTACAAGAAACTTCAGTGTTTCAATAGAACTGAGTTCTTGAGGGTTCTTGAGGGTTCTGTGACATCCCAGAGCTGGCTGTGACATCACAGAGCAGGGTGTGAGGCCATAGAGCAGTGTCTGCCATCGTAGAGGGTGGCTCTGAGGCATCAGAGAGTGGGTTGTCACATCACCTGGTGGCTGTGTAACATCATAGAGGAGGCTGTGACATCACAGACCAGATTCTGACATCACAGGGTGACTTTGTGACATCAGTCTTCTGCGATGTCACAGCACTGCTGTATGAATTCACAGGGTGACATAGGGTTGGCTCTGTGACGTCACAGGGTCAGTGTGATATCACAGGGTCAGTGTGACATCACAGGGGCTGTGTGACATCATGGGGGCAATGTGACATCACATGGGGCTATGTGACATCACAGGGGCTGTGTGAGGTCACTGGGGAGGTCACTCTGCTGTGGCCCCCCTCATAGTTCCCCCCAGAGCAGTCCAACCCTGCTCTTGCACAGCGGGGTCCCCTGTCCCCCCGGGTCCCCCCGCCCCCGGCCCCGCAGCCTCCCCCAGAGGATGTTCCACGAGATCGACCCCAGAGCCTGACACGGGGATGGGGGGCTGGGCCCTGGGGGTGGCACAGGGGGACAGGGACCCCCCGGCAGCATCCCCGTGTCCCCCAGGGCCAGAGCCTGGGCCAGGGCTCCTTCACCCTGGTACCAACGAGGCCTTGAGAGCGCTGAAAAAATCCCCAGCAAGGGATCAGCAAAAACCAGATTTAATATTAAGTGACAGCAGCACAAAATTCCTTGGCAAGAGTCACTCTGCTCCTGACTGGGCACTTCAGGCACACGAAGGAAACAAAGCAACAAAACCAAACAGAACCTAGAACTGTCCCTCTGTGTGTGTGTGTGTGTGTGTGTGTGACACAAGGACAGCAAGGGCAAGGACAAAAGGAACATGGCCTGAAAGCTTAACAGAGCTCAAACTTAACAGGACTTTACTAATACATTAACCTAATACATTAACCTTAACTGATACTTTCAACCTCACAGTTTAGCAAAAGAGCAGAGTATAACAGCATGTAACCTAACTTAAACCTATGACTTCACAATTTAACAGAGGAATAACACTTAACAATATTCAACTTAACATATAACTTATACTAAAGGTAACCGCTTAGCAAAAGAAAACCTCTCAGCAGCATTTAACTTCATTTAGGCCTTGTGATTTAACCTTCCCTACAGGCCTGACTGACTCAGCTATCCAAGGCACTCAAGCCCCTCAGAGAGCAGCATTTCTGCCACGTTTCCCCAGCACAGGCACTCCTGTGTGCACACAGACACCAAGAGTCAGTGCAAGGCACCTGTGAGAAATTCCCCTGAGGGCAGGGAATGCTCACTGTGGATCTTTGGTATCTCCCCAGCAGGCAAAGGGCTGAGCCTGGAGGAGTGGGGGGATCGGCCCAGGCTCCGTCGTTGTTCGGGATCCCCGAGTGCAGCAAACGGGAGAGTTCCCGGCTGGGAGAGGCCCCACTCAGAGAGAGTCTCTGGCCAGGAGAGCTCCAAGGGCTCCTTTTGGAGCGCTGTTTGTAGGGCCCCAAGAGAGGGGCTTCAGTCCCAGCAATGGTTCATCCTGGCCGCACTTGGCACCAACAGCTTTCTTTGGCAGGGTGAGAACAGGGATGTTGTGCCATGGAGGGAACAAAAGCAGTTCCCAGGGCTGCTCCTACAGAAACCAGGAGCTGGTTGGGCAGCAGCAGTGCCTGGAGCAGACAGTGTTTGTGATGAGCTGCAGAGGAGCTGAGCCCAGGGGCTGTTGGCCAAGGCCGAGCCCCAAGGAGCATTTCTCAGCTGGCAGGGCGGCCTGAGAAGGGGAGGGGGGAATGTAGGAGCACAGGAGCCATGGAACCAAGGGACCATTGTGACACGGTGGGGCCCTGTGAGACCAAGGGACCACTGTGACACTGTGGGGCCCTGTGAGATGAAGGGATCATTGTGACACTGTGGGGCCCTGTGAGACCAAGGGACCCCTGTGACACTGTGGGGCCCTGTGAGACCAAGGGACCATTTTGACACTGTGGGGCCCTGTGAGACAAAGGGTCCATTGTGACACTGTGGGGCCTCATGGAATCATGGAGACCACTGTGACATTGCTGGGCCTCATGGAACCAAGGGAATTGTAGTGATACTGTGTGGCTCCATGAATGTAGGGATCATTGTGACACTGGCAGGCCCCATCAAACCAAGGGTCCGCCGTGACTCTGTGGAGCCTCATGGAACCAGTGAGACAATTGTGACCCTGGGGTTCCTTACAGAACCAAGAGGACCATTGTGATACTGTGGGGCCTTGTGAAACCAAGAGGCCTTTATGACACTGCAGGGCTGCATGGAACCAACCATTGTGACATTGTGGGGCCTTGTGTCATAATTGGTCCATTGTGACACTGTTGACCCAAAGGAGAACATTGTGACACTAGAAACTCCCAGGGTCCAAAGGGCCATTGTGACATTTCAGGGCTCATGGAACAGAGGAGTCACGTGATATTGTGGGACCTGGAGAGCTACGGAGACCATTGTGACACTGCAAAGCCTCATGGATTCGTTGGGACCATGGTGACACCACTGGGCCTTATGAAACCTAGGGACCACTGTGACAATGCTGGACTTCATTGAACCAAGGGTCCATTGTGACACTGCAGGTCTTCTTGTAATCAACAAGCAATTGTGCCTGACTGGTCCAGCTGACCTTGGCACATTGAGAGTCTCCTCATCTGCTATTGAAACACTGGGGCTCTGTGCTTTCCTTCTCATGGAAAAGAACTGGCCTTCTCCTCCAGAACACCCATGGCTAGAATTGGGATTTCATCTCCAAAATTCCATATATCCAGAGATTGTTCCAATAGGAAGATTGTCAGGACAAATCTGGCTGGTAATGGTTTCACAAGGGTCACCTTTCATCTGTCCCCAAAACTCTGGGGAAGTCTCTGTGCTTTCCTTCTTTTGGGAAAGAACTGTCCTTCTAGTCCAGGTGCCCATGTCCAAGATTGGGATTTCACCTCCAACATTGCCTGTTGTGAGAGACTGGAGATTGTTGGCAGAAAACATTTTGTCAGGGGCCAGGGGGGAGGAAGGGGCAGGTCCAGCCCTGCCCGGCCCTGGAACCCCAGCCCTGCCCTGCCATGGAACCCCAATTCCCCCAGAGCCTCTATCCCAGCCCAGCAGTGTCTGCCAGTCCCTGGCACAGCACAGGCAATGCTCCACAGCCACCTCTGCAGCCCCCAGCCCAGCTCCTGAGGGACCAAATGAGCCCAAGTCCCACCAGGGGGAAGGGCCCAGGAAGACCAAGGGGTATTTAAGGCTGATCACAAGGCAAGCACACATCTTGAAACTACCTCCTCTTGGAATTTCCATCTGAAATGTGCTGGAATCCAGGAGTTGGTACCTCTGTTTGTGCTCCTCTGTATTTTTTTGCCTTTCCCTCTTTCTGTCATTTCCTTCTATTTCTGTCCTTTTGTAAATTTGAGTAATGTAAAATTCAAATAGCTTAGGGTTTGTGAAGTTGAATGGACCAAGTCAGTGCTTTAAGAAGTGTTCTGTGTTGCTTGAATGTCGTTTTAAACCAGTTGCTAAAATTTCTCTCATTTTGTAAAGTTGCCAGCAAAGTCTGTTTTGTTCTTTTGGGGTCCTGAAAATCTCTTGCTGGTATTTCTCCAGTACCTCCTACTCAGAGGACACAAACAATTGTAATTCCTTTTAAATGTCTCCTTGAGAGAGTTTTTTGGGGAATGGGAGTCAGGGCTTCTGTGTTCTGCTTGGCACAGCCCAGGCAGGCCTTTCCCAGCCACATTCCACACTCCACTTCCCAGCTGGATCCACCAGTGCCTCTGAGTTGTGCTGCCCCAGACCCAGGGATGCACTCCTTTTCTGCCCATTCCCCCATGGTCTCTGGGCAGGGATGGCCTCAGTGGGGGCTGCTGACATCCTCAGCACCTTGGAGGCTGCTGCTGAATTTTCCTGCTCCAGAGGCTTGTTCAGCCTTCAGCTCTTGAGTGCAGGAATTCAGTGTCCCAGGGCTCATTAACATTGAGAACACCTTAACAAGCCAAGCCTCAGAGAATAATTTAATTTAATTTTCAAATCTTTTGTGGTTAATCAGATGAATTCCAGGAGTCTATTCAAGGTGAATAGATTCTATTTTAAAAGACAGTGAGAAACGATTACTTAGGCCAAATTTAGGGGTTTTTTCCCTGTCAATTTATTGATAGGTGCAATCTCCAGCTGACACTGAATCCAAGTACCTCCTCATGCAGTTTGAATGGATATGAAAATCAAGACCCTTCATGCCTGACAATCAATCAGACTCTGTCCCTACTCCCACCCCACCATTTCCCCCATTTAAGCCCTGGCACTCAGAGCAGCCTTGTGCAAATCTGAGCTCCCTCCAGCCCAGGCTGCACCTGCAGCTTTCAGCTCCTTGGCTCCAAATCCCACCTGCTTTCCTTGGAGAAGGAGCTGCCCGAGACACAGAGGGATGTTCATTTATTGTCAGCCAACAAAGCCAAGGGAAGGCACAGCTCCATCAAATGCAAAAGTCATTCCTCTGCCGGATATTAAATCCACTTTCCACAGCAGGCAGTCTCTCTGTTCCAGTCTGAAACAAGGCCCAGCACGGTGCCGGGATCGTCAGAGAGCTGAGATGTGTGCTGGAATTCAATGCCCTCCCCATCTCACAGCTGCCCTGCATTTCCCTGCTGCAGCCTTGGTCTCCAGCACAGCCATGGAGACTCTTTGGGCTCTGGAATGTTGCTGCAGCCCCCAAGGGCAGCTGAGCTCTGCCTTTGGCACAGTCAGGCCTGGCCAGTGCAGGCCATGCTCAGCAATTGCTTGTGTGTGCCTGGCATTGCTGTCAGCCCCGGCAGCGGCTGCGTGGCCCCATTGTGGCCCTGTGATGGCCCAGCCATGGTGGCCCAGCCCCTGTGCAGGCCCAGCCCAGGCCAGGAGCATTGCGGCTGGGAACGGCCCCTGTGCCGTGGTGCCCACAGCAGCCTTGGGGCTCTGTGTCCCATGGCCTCCCTGCTGGGCAGCCTCTGCCAGCTCCTGCAGAGCCCCTGGCACCTGTGGGGCTGCACAGACAGCCCTGCCCCGGGCTCTGCCAGCCTCTGGGCCAGCAGAGAGGCAGCCAGGGCTGGCCATGGCTGGGAACAGGCCCTGAGCCACGCAGGAGGATGGAGCTGGGCCACAGCCAAACTCAGCCCAGGCCAAAGCTGGGCTCAGCAACCAGGGCTGCCAAGGGCTGGGCACAGAGGCTGGCACTGACAAATGTCCTGGGCCCCCTCCCTGCTCTGTCCATGCCACCAAGGACACAGAGCAGCCTCCTCTCTGGGCCACTTGCCTGTTTGCAATGCCTTGCACAGGCGCTGGCCCTGCCCCACAAGGCCTGACCTGAGTCCTGCCCCTGCATGCTCAGCCAGGCTGAGATGGACACTGATGGTTTCTGGGCAGGCTCTCTGAGCCCAGCCCAGCTCCCTGCAAGCTCTGCCAGCTGCCCTGAGCTCTGGGCAGCACCAAGGGCCTCTCCCCAGCCCAGCCCAGACGGCTCTGGCCCCACAGCTCTGCTCAGGCCAGGCTGCTCTGGCCACTGCCCCACGGCCTCAGCCCCCGGCAAGGGCACAGCAGCAACTGCAGCTGCCACATGACTCAGCCCCAGCCATGGGGGAAGGTGCTTGGCCAAGGCCAAAAGAGGCTCCCTGGCTGCCCTGCTCCCCTCTGCCTGAGGTGCTGAGAGCTCAAGGGCCCAAATCCCTGGCCCTGCCCTGCCCCTGATCCCCACAGCCTGTCCTGTTTCCTTCATCCCTGCATTGCCAGGGACTTTTTGGGACAAGGGAGCTCTGCTCTGTGCATGGAGGGATGAGGAAGTGCCACCACTGGAGTGGGAACCACAACTCATCAGATTTGGGTCCTTTGAGGACTAGGAACTGGTAAGACTCAGAGGCAAAGGAAATTTCTCTTCATGGCCAACAGACCACACTTGAAGAAGACATAATTTAATAAAAATCTTGCTCTTCCCTGAGCTATGTGCAATGTCCCAGCAGTGTCTGATGAGTCCTCCAAACACAAGTGATTTCCATACTAAAAGTAATTTTAGACAAACGTGGTTCTGTGATAGATATACATACAAATGAGTTCTTGTATCAGGATGCTCGTCCTGGAGTGGGAGCAAAACAGCTCAAACAATTCCTGATTTGGAAAGCTGTCAGTGGTGGATGGAGAAGGGAAGTCAGGCTGCTCTTGGTGTTGAGGAAATGCTGAAACCAGCCTGACTCATTTCATCTCCTCATGCCCTGGCTGATCTCCCCTCTTTCCCCTTCCATCCATTGGCTTTTGTCTCCCCCCAGGCCCCCTGTGAAGAGCCTGGCTCTGTGTTCTCCATCCCCTCCTCGCTGGCACTGCCAGGCTGGGATGAGGAGCCCCTCAGCCTTCCCTGCTCCAGGCTGGACAAGCCCAGCTCCCTCAGCCTCTGCTCACAGCCCAAGGGCTCCAGCCCCACCTTGGAGGCCCTTCCCAGACCCTGCTACAGCTGCCAGACATCTTTCCTGCCCTGGGCAACCCAACCCAGGCCACAGTGACCTGGATAATCCCTGTCCTTGATGTCCTGGTCACACAGCCCTGGCCCCTTGTCCCCATGTCAGGCTCTGGGGTGGATCCTGTGGAACATCCTTTGGTGGAGGCTGTGGCTCCAGGTGGGCCGGGGGGATCCTGGGTGACAGGGACCCTGCTGGGCATGGACAGCATTGGAGTTGTTGGGAGAAACTGTGAGGGGGAGCTGGGGCAGAGTGACCAACCCAGTGACCTGACACAGCCCCTCTGGGATGTCACACAGCCCCTCTGGGATGTCACAGTCCCTCTGGGATGTCACAGCCCATTCTCCAATGTCACACAGCTGGTCTCTGATGTCAAACCAGAGTCTGTGATGCCATAGTCTGCACTGTGATGTCAGACCTCTGCCCTGTGATGTCACAGCTGAATCTCTGATGTCACAAAGGCAGACTATGATGCCATGGATGCTCAATGACCTCACCTAACCCACTCTGTGATGTCATAGCCCACTCTGTGACCACATGGTACCAGATGATCAATTGTCTTCACCAGGTGAGCTCACACCTGGAGCTTGTTCTCCACAACCCCAGGCCTGTGGAAACCACACAGTGCCCATTGTGTGAGAAGGGGAACTGGAAGTTCAGCAGCCTCAGTGTCCTGCCAGCTCAGCCAGGCCCACGGGAACATTGGGGTCCACGAGCACCAGGGACCACCAGGGAGACCCCCAGGACAGGAGAATGCATGGGTAAAGGGGAGGGGAAATATATTAATGATTTTGGGGAAATGATTATCATATGTATTTTTAGTCCAGGACAATCAATGAATATGTATGCAAAATACAGAATATAAACAGAAACTTTCCTGTACTCAGCATGCACAGCTTTGGGAGGAGCTCTCCCCCGTGCATCCAGCTGAATGAAGAATGCTGCTTCTTAATGACACATTGGGGTTAAGGAATTTTCTGTTTTACTAAATTTTTGGTAACACTCCCACTGCCAAGGAAAGCTCTGTCTGCTGCTGTTCACAAACAGAGAAGGGCTGGGGGCAGATGTGGGGCTCAGAGGCTGCCTGGGGCACAGTGACCATGAAATAATGAAGTGTTCAATGTTCTGTGAAAGAGGGAGGGGCAGCAACAAAGCTTCTTCACTGGAAATAGGAAGGGCAGACTTTGGCCTGTTTAGGCTCCAGTTTTGGGGAATACCTAATCAGGTACTGATTGCTTTAAGGGAAACAGCCCTTAAAAACAAAGGGGTCCTGGAAGGACAGACACATTTCAAGAAAGTAATCATAAGCGGGAAGAAGCACCCTGTCCCAGTGTGGCAGAAGATGAGCTAGTGAGGAAAATGACTGGCCTGGCTGCCCATGGAGCTTTTCTGGAGACTCAGGGGTGGAAAAAGGACCAGCAACTCAGGAAGTCTTTAAGGGGTCATACAGAAAGAAAAGCTGAGAGTATAAAACTCTATTAAAACTTACCCTGGAGGGTTCTGCAAAAAGAATAAAAATGTTTTTATTAAAAAAAAATAGTAAAAAGGAGGAGTAGGAGAACCTCTACTCTTTATTGGATGCAGTGGAGAATATAGTAACTAAAGATAAGGAAAAGGCTGAGCTACTTTACCCCTAGTTTGTTTCAATTTTCAATATTAGGAGAGGATATCCTCAGGACAAGTGTTGTCCTGAGCTGGTAGATGGGCACAGGGAGCAGAACAGCCCCTGGAATCCAGGAGGAAGCAGTGGGTGACCTGCTGAGCCACTCAGATGCTCACAGGTGAATGGGATCAGACAGGATCCATCCTAGGGCAATGAGGGAGCTGTGGATGAGCTCCCCAGGCTGCGCTCCATCATTCACTGTTATGGTTTAGGCCTGGCAAAGCCAGGGCCCCCATAAATATACCTTCTACCTGATATCTGCTGTGAGATGTGGCCAGGAAATAAGCAAAGCAGGCTCCAACTTAAACATAAAGAGAAGTTTATTAACTAAACTACACACACAATTACTAAACTACACACACAATTAATAACCTACACACACACAGGGAAAAAACAAGGAGAATGAAAACTACACAGAAACACTTCCTTATCCTCCTCCCACCAAATTCCCAAACACATTTACATTTCCCAAAAATTATCCACACTCGGTCTGGCACCACCCTTTGGAAAAAAATCAAATCTTCAGCTCATAAGGGATAGACGGAGTCCTTCCTTGTGCCACGGACTTCTTGTCACAATCAGCAATCCGCCCGGTATCTTGCTATCTCGTGACATCTCCTGTCCATGCCGAGGTGCTCTCACCACCTGGCATGGGATGGGGCAGGGGCCTGCCTTCAGGGCCTTTTAAGAATGCCTCGTCTCGTTCCAAGCAGAGTACAGTCACAATCCTGGGACCTCTGTCCCCCCCCATGTCTTCTATACCCCCTGGGGCCGAGGGGTCTCAAAACCAAACTCTCTTGACACCGAGCCTCCGCTTCCCCCTGCAATACAGCCTCTGCATCACCAGGAAACAGTCCATGGAAATACAACAAAAAAGAGTCCAGCAAAAACTGCCACTCCATCTTCCTCCATTCCTTCAACATCTCTCTTCTCCCTTTGCCAGACCCTCCTTACTGGCCTGATTTTCTTCCTTCATCTTCCACTCCTGTCCCTTTCCCAGGAAAGGCAATGTTCTGCAAAGCCTTCATTCCTCAAAGGGTTAAAAGCTCTCCCAGGCGGCCGGACTGCCCGCTGCCCCCCCCCTTTCTCCTCCCAGCCGTGCTGCCTGCCGGCACATGATATCAAGTTTCAAGATATACAGTTCGAGCACGGGCTGCATTCTCTGGGGGGGGGGAATAAACAGGTCGCTCAAGGGTCTGCCACCCTTCCTCCGAACCCGGGCCTACCGTAGATGGGCCACGTGGCTTTCCCCTCCCCCAGCCCAGCCAGCAACTGGGCCGGGGGAGAGACTTCTTCACGCCGGAAATCCCAAGAGGGCTCCGAAGGCCAAGAGCCCTGCTTTTAACCCCTTAGGTTCGTAGTCTCAAGAGGCGGATCCAAATGTCTCACTGGTCAAACTAGGTGCCCATCTTAAATTCCAATTACCCATTGGTAACCACAGCAAAACAACATATCCCAGATGTCCCATTTCCGGTCAAACCACGACATTCACCATCAGTGCTGGCTCAGCAGGGAGCTCCCAGGGGACTGGAGGTGCCAGTGTGAGCCCATCCCCAAGAAGGGCTGGAAGGAGGATCTGGGGACCTCCAGGCCTGTCAGCCTGAGCTGGGTGCCAAGCAAGGTTATGGAACAGATCACCTTGAGTGCCATCACAGGGCACCCACAGGATGGCTGAGGGTTCAGAGCCAACCAGCGTGGATTTCAATATCTGCACTGATGATCAGCATAAGGGGATTGAGTCCAGCATCAGCAAATTTGCAGATGACACCAAGCTGAGTGTGAGTGTGGATCTGCTGGAGGGTAGGAGGGCTCTGCACAGGGCCCTGGACAGAGTGGATCCTGAGAACAAATCCAGCAAGGTGAGGTTTAACAAGTCCAAGTGCCGGGTCCTGCACTTTGGCCACAACAACCCCTGCAGTGCTACAGGCTGGGGACAGAGGGGCTGGACAGCAGCCAGGCAGAAAGGGACCCGGGGGCACTGATGGACAGCAGGCTGGACATGAGCCAGCAGTGTGCCCAGGTGGGCAAGAAGGCCAATGGCTCCTGGCCTGGATCAGGAATGGTGTGGCCAGCAGGAGCAGGGCAGGGATTCTTCCCCTGTGCTCAGCAATGCTTGGGCAGCACCTTGAGTGCTGTGTCCAGTTCTGGGGCCCCCCAGGAAGGACATGGAGGGGCTGGAGCATGTCCAGAGAAGGGCAACAAGGCTGGTGAGGGGTCTGGAGCACAAGTCCTGTGAGGAGTGGCTGAGAGAGCTGGGGTTGTTTATCCTGGAGATGAGGAGGCTCAGGGGAGACAAGGGAGTGTCAGGGCACGGGTTGGACTTGATGATCTCCATGGCCTCTTCCACCCTTGCTGATTCTGTGACTCTCTGAAGCCACCCTTGGAGCAGTTGCAGGATGAGCCCTGGGCCTCCTCTTCAGAAGCTCCAGCAGTCCAGGTCCCTCAGCTTCTCCTGCCAGCCCCAAAGCCCATCCTGTCAGTCCTGCAGAGCCTCTGCAGCTCCTCCTCACTGCCCAGAACAGGGAGCCCCAGAGCCAGACACAGCAGCCCAGATGTGCCCCCCTGGCCTGGGGTGCCTCTGGCAAGGGAGCAGCACCAGGCGCTGCAGGAGCCTGCAGACAATTCCTGCAGCACTTGTAGGATGATCCTGCTGCCCAAGGGACGTTCCCATGGGGCCAAGTCAGGAACTGCAATGGGGAGTGGGGCCAGAGAGGGAAGGGCAAACGGGGATGGGCTGTTTGCAGGGCAGGGAACAGGGGTGGGCAACAGGAAGAAATTTGTACCAGTGAAGAGTAAAGAAATCAAAGGTGAAGCCAAGGAAATGCTCAAGGCAGTTTGGGGGTGGCTGCCAGGCAGCCCTGGCTCTGAGCAACAGCGTCTGCAGTGGGACAGGAAACTCCCAGCTGATGGGAACAAACTTTCTGGCTGACTGCAGAGGCCAGGACAAAGCCAAGTGGTTTCCCTGGTGTCCCCCAGCCCTTGCTGGCCCCAGGGGCTGATGGCATTTGTGCTCCCTCAGGTTCATGTCCCCACAACAACAGCATGGGGGTGCTCCTGCCTGCTCTGTGCAATGCAAACAGGGGCTGCTGAGCCAGTGCTGCCAGGTCTGTGCCTGCAAGGATGGGGCACCTGTGTGAGCTGGGGGAGAGGCCAGGGCTGCAGAGGGGGGATGTTGTTGGCAGATCCATGAGGACGCTCTGGGACACTGCCCTGGGCTGTGCAGCGCACTGGGGATGGATCAGCCCCTGCTCTGCTGCTCCTTCCCGTCTGCCCCAGGGCCCTTGCAGAGCCCCAGCCATGCTGTTTGCCCCCAGCCTGCCCACGGCCAGCCTGGGGCTGCTCACGGGGCTTTTCTGTGCTGAGCATTGGCCTGGCCGTGTTCTTGAGAGAGCCTGGGCAAGGAGCCTGGAGCCCCCATGGCCTGGCCTGAGGCGTCAGCACTGCCCCAGCAGTGCCCATGGCCTGTCCCTGCTGCAGCCCTGACACTGCCACCCCCAGGGCTGTACCTGGCCCCGAGAGCACTTAGGCCCTGCAGCAACACCAGGGCCACCAGGACAGTGGGGCAGGGCCACGGCAGCAGCACTGGCAACACCAAGTGCTGCTGCTGCTGCTGGGCACAGCTGCTGGGCCAGCCCTGATCTGCCCCCAGCTCTGCACATAGACATTGCTGCTGCAGCTCCAGAGAAGGCAACAAAAGAGCATCTCTGCAGAAAACCTTGTTGGGAGAGATCATCATTTCATTTAAAGGCACCAACAGCACAGCCCCTCTGTTGGAGAGTTTTTCAAGAATGGCTTGAAGAAAAGGGCCATGAGACATACAATTGAGAGAAAAGTAAAGGGAAAAAGTAAAGCAGTCCTAACGCAGTTCTCAGCCTTCTGATTTCTATAAACAATTAGACTCTCTTTATAAACAATAAAGTTCTCAGGCTGTCTTCCCATAACAAGAAGAACACCGTCTCTGGGAAAAGCTGGCACCCTGAGAACTGAGGAAGAAGTTTTGGGAACTCTGGTTCTGTTTTTAATAAACAATTGTAGGTATTCTAAAACAAGAGGAGTGGTTAGAAATTTCTCTGTTAGCCTATCATGAAATTGGATTACAGAATATGCATGAAGTTCGTTAACTTTGTTATTTAAGGTGATTGATTGATCAATAAAGTTGAGTTGGATGCATTATAGGATGGTCGTTCTCCCTTCATCTCCAACAAATGGTTGACCCCTGGACGTGATAGCGAACGCTTTCGGGGATTGCGAACGATGCATTAGAGGATGGTCGTTCTCCCCGCAATCTCCGACAAATGGTGGAGAATGAGGGCAACCACGGGGAGGTGAGGACTTTTCCAGGTTCCGAGGAGCAGCTGCAGAACGGCAGTAAGCACGAATAAACCAAGCGGGTTTCGCATAAACAAAGCGGACGAAGCCCGCCGAGACGTTCCGTGCCCCAAGCGACCTTATAGAAGAGTCTTGGCTGGTACATGTGGCCTGACGCCAGAGGTGCTGCAGAGCGCGCTCATTTACATAGGTATGGAAAGGCAAGCCGCATAGAACTTTTTATTACTTTCTTGCAAAAAAAGGCAAATTAAGGGAATATATTGGCAAAAGGAATTAAAAGGACTTTAGACTTACGGCTATGATAAAGGGATTTTCCGTAAGGCTTACGACTTAACGGGATGCCGTGAATTCGGTGATTTATTGTCAGAGGCTGCTTTAGAGAGTGATAAAACTGTCATGAAGCTAAGCAAGCCATGGCGAGTGATGTACGGTGCGCTGTGTTACTATCTCTCTGAGTGCAAAACAGCGGCCGCAGCTCATGGCGCTTGCGGTGCTGTGCTACTCCGAACTCGGCACGGGCGCGCCGCCACGGCGAGCAGTCGCGGCGAGCGACCGCCTGAATTGCTGCGGAGGCAGCGGCGGGGAGAGCGGAGCCGCCACGCGGAAGGAGCCGCCGCCGTGGGAGCCGCGCCGGGAGCGACCGAAGCGCGCCGTGGGGGGAGCGACCGAAGAAGCCGGCGCCGCGGGAGCCGAGCGCCGCGGGGGGAGCGAAGGAGCCGCGCCACCGCGGGGGGAGCCACGCGTGCAGCGGTGCCTGCAGCAGTCAGCCGGCAAACAGTGAGTAAACAAAGAGCCCAGCGCGCGGGGGAGTTTTCGCCCGCTCCGACATACGCGCCGCGGGACCAGAGCGCTTTTTCAAACGGGAGCGTTCCTCCCTCCCCCCACAGTCGGCAAAAGCTACAGCTTAAGACCTAACAGCCGTAATAAAGGTGAACTTTTGCCAACAAAACGGAAAGATCTCTGCTGAAATTGAGAGACCAGTGATGGTAAACAAGCGAAGTTAAAGAGACTTTTATTCTTCCCGGCACAGACTGTGAAGGACAGATCAGCGTAGTGAATGCGGGAGTCAAATTTCAGTCGATTTGGCTCAGCATTGGTTCTGCTGTCTTGGAATCTGTATTAGCAGAGACTTTAAACATCAGAAGCCCGGATAGCTCAGTCGGTGGAATATCAGACTCTAAAGCTGTGTTTTGAAAAAGTTAAAGATGTTAAGATGTGTTAAAGTGATTGTAGAAGTAAGATGTAATGACTGTGTTTTTTGTATTCTTTAAGCTTTGTTTAGATGTGATAGATGTAAAAGCAAGCACTGAATTCAAAAGAATTTTTTCACAGGTATACCTTGAGTAAGCTTATGTTTGGGTGTATTTAAGTGTAAAAATGCTATAGCAAAAACATGAGAAAGGTTGTTTTAGCTTAATATTTTAGAATCAGGCCTGTAAGTAAGTTATAGTAAATGCTATATATTATTTCTATAGTAAGTTTTATCTGTTATTAAGTAGTTTGAGTTGAATTGTCTGTTGAGTGCCATTGGATGTTGAATACTGTTAAAGTTTAGTCCTGTTAAGTTTATCTCCTGTTAAGTTTAGGTGGTTAAGTAAGTTAAGTTAGATTCTGTTAAGTTTGAGTGTTATTAAGTTTGGGTAAAGCTGGATTCTGTTTAGATTATATTGGGTTGAGGTATGTAGAATTTAAAGTCAGCTAAATTTTGTTATAGATAAGTTTTATTAGATTTAAGTGATTTTACATGTTTTGCAAATAAGTTTGCTATAATTAGTCTTGTTAGACTTCCCAGAGGATGAATGAGTAACTGAAATTAACTTTATTTTAATAATTCCGTTTAGTATGTTTATTTTAGGTATAATTTCCTCAAAGCAGTTAATCCTGTAAATTACTTTCATAGATTCTAAAATTCTTGGAGCATTAATTTATTGCTGCTTTCTAAGTCTGTATCTTCCAGAACACTTTTTTAAAAAAGTTATGAGTCTTCAAGTGACATCCTGTCTCCAATTGTAAAGGCTATTAATTCTCTGAATATGAATCAAATATTATTTCCTACTGGGAGCTGAAAGCTGGAAGCCATACTCATTTGTTAGGAAGATTTGTTAAAGTTTTGCTCCAAGTGTTTCTATTAGATAAAAATAGGTCTTACAATGGTATTTATTGTCTGTGTCACAGAACACACCAGTAAAAAGATAAAAATAGAAAAAACCCTAAGCATCTTTTGTTTGCTGGGGTCCTATTTATTTGCAAAAAAGATACTACAGAAAGTCCTACTCCTTACTGGGAAATAGCTTTAGTTTCTCAGATCATACTTTTACAGAAGTGTGCAAGTTAGTTATCTAGTGACCTCTGTTTATCAGTTTTAAAAATACGAGAATGACAAATGTTTGCCCTTACTCTAATGAACATACGTAGGCATTTTCCAAACCTGATGACTTGTCTGCCTTTTGGGAAGTCCTAATGGAAGTCTTATTATTACATACTTTCTGAAATACTACTTTTTTTTTCACAAGATTATTGTATGCCCTAGAATTACATCTGTGCATTCTTTACTTTGTAAAGAAATCCTTAGACTTAACAATTCAAGATAAGTTGCACCTTATTAATATGGTCTAACTCTAGTCCTGCTTTCAGTTCAGAATTATTGATGAAAGAGAAAACAAACAAAGTAATTCTTGGGGCATAAAGTTTAAGCAGAGTCAGTAGAGTATGAGCCTTCATTTTTCAGCAGGATTTAAATTGAAAGTCCTGTTCTATCCTTCATTTAAAAGCTTGATTGGGTTTTTTTTTGGAGTTGCACATTTCCAACTCTGTCAGTTTCTGTCTTGTATTTGCAAGGTAGTCTGCAAGCAGTGAAGCAAGTGTCTGTTGTGGTGAGCATAGTTGTTCAGCCATTGTAATGAAGACTGACAAAATTGTCAGAAGGGCAAAAGAGTGCTTTCTTATTGGCCAATGTGAAAACCAAGATATGTGCCCTCTACTCTGTGCTGATGTCTCTGTCCTACTTGCTAGTCTGCTGTATGACATCTTTCTGTCAGTTCTGTAAATTTTAAGTTAAATATTTTAAGTGCTTTAAATGCATACTACTTGTTCACCACTCCAAATGAACAAAGGACTGAGAATCGCCCAGCTGATGCCATTTGAGCCAAATGACAAAAGGATTACAGACTGAAAACTGACTTTGAACCTTTCTGAGAGACCCATGAAAAAGGGTGGATGTGAAATTCTCAAGGACAGAAAGGATCATTTTCAGACTTTTTCACCTCCTCTCCAGGTTCGCATGAATGAGAATAGCTAACAGCTTTCTTTTCTTAGTCCAATTACCACCTGTCGTGCAATGCCTGATAAGGCCATAACACGCCGTTGCCGGACGACCTGGGAATATAATTGGGAGTGGGCACTACGGAATGAGACAGAGCTAAACACTGCCTCAGCTTTAGACCTTTATGAATCTCATGAGCAGTAAATCTTAGCTTATTATCGGTGAGAGGTACAGTGTATTTTGAAAGGGGTTAAAGCTCAAAGTGCATCATATATAGCCTCGATAGGGTGTAGAAAACTGGTGCCTTTAACACAACATTCTGTTGTAGGTCCTATAAGAGGAGATCCCAATCAATCATTAGATAACTGCATTAGAAGGTTACAAAGGTGTGGTTTTCAGGTGTCAGGAACAATAAGGTTAAAAATGAAGGTCAATATAAAAACAGAAAAATAAAGTTCACTTTTGTTATATTGCTTAGTATAGTAGTAGCTGAAGAATTAAAGGTAGCACATTTTAGTCAACCTAGAGATAATGTATGGATAACCCTTGCTAGACAGATTAATCAGTCATTGCTTTGTCTCAGCCTTGGAGGAGTTACAGCTTTGATGACTCTAATTTTCAAAGGACGAGTCAGCATAAACAGACATGGGCCACTCTAGATTCATCTCTAAGCCTGGAAATAGTGTCCAAACAGCTTTATAACCAGTGTAAAGGCTCTAGTATCATGACACCTAAGAAATTACCCACAGGAATATTTCTAATCTGTGGAGATAGAGCCTGGAATGGAATACCAGCCCAACCGCAGGGTGGACCTTGCTATTTAGGCAAGTTATCATTATTCCACCCTAACATATCTGTGCTGATGCAACTAAGTCATAAAACTAGCAGGGAAAGGCGCAGCTTACATAACTTAGACTGTCGTCAAACAGGAGATCCGTTGTTCTGGAGTAAATTTAAACAAGTGATGGTTTCAGCTCTCTACCATGGGGTGCTGCAAGCAAAGCAATGACTTTAGCAAAACAAATAGGGTGTTGGGCTAAGGGTGAAATTGAATAAGACATCACAGATATTAGATATGTTAACTGCAGATGTACAAAGTGTTAATTACGCTATTTTACAAAATAGAGCTGCTATAGACTTTTTACTGCTAGCACAAGGCCATGGGTGTGAAGAGTTTGAAGGGATGTGTTGCATGAACTTATCTGATCATTCTGTATCTATTCATGCTAAGTTAAAAGAGCTACGACTAGGGCTTAACAGCCTTAAGGAAGAAAAAGGATTGGGAATTGATGAATGGCTTAAGAGCTTAGGATTGGGTCCATGGTTAAGAAACCTTGTAATATATGCTATAGGGATATTAGGTGTACTTTTATTGCTTTTAAGTATCTTACCTTGCTTCTACAGTTGTATCCAAAAGATGGTTAGTAGGATGATAGAGAAAACCTGGCAAGCTAACCTCTTTTCTCTCAAAGAAAAAAAACAGGGGAAATGTTGGAGAGTTTTTCAAGAATGGCTTGAAGAAAAGGGCCATGAGACATACAATTGAGAGAAAAGTAAAGGGAAAAAGTAAAGCAGTCCTAACGCAGTTCTCAGCCTTCTGATTTCTATAAACAATTAGACTCTCTTTATAAACAATAAAGTTCTCAGGCTGTCTTCCCATAACAAGAAGAACACCGTCTCTGGGAAAAGCTGGCACCCTGAGAACTGAGGAAGAAGTTTTGGGAACTCTGGTTCTGTTTTTAATAAACAATTGTAGGTATTCTAAAACAAGAGGAGTGGTTAGAAATTTCTCTGTTAGCCTATCATGAAATTGGATTACAGAATATGCATGAAGTTCGTTAACTTTGTTATTTAAGGTGATTGATTGATCAATAAAGTTGAGTTGGATGCATTATAGGATGGTCGTTCTCCCCTCATCTCCAACAAATGGTTGACCCCTGGACGTGATAGCGAACGGTTTCGGGGATTGCGAACACCACGGGGAGCTCAATGCATTAGAGGATGGTCGTTCTCCCCGCAATCTCCGTCACCCCTCATTGCCACAGTCTGTGGCCACAGGGATGGTGGAGAGGAACAAAATGACCAATGCAACAAACAATGACATTTCTTTTTGGACAATAAGAAAAAAGTAAAACAAAGGTAAAGAAACTCTAAAATGAAGTCAACAAGAAGTAGCAAAGATGACTTTGATTGCAAGTTATTTGCAGATATTGCCCAGCAGTTTAATGTTTTTGAAAGCATGCAGTCACCAGTCTCCACACCGCAGCCTTGAACTCTTGGTGCCTCAGGCTGTAGATGAGGGGCTTCAGGGCTGGAGGCACCACTGAGTACAGAACTGACAGGGCCACATCCAGGGATGGGGAGGACATGGAGGGGGGCTTCAGGTAGGCAAATGTGCAAGTGCTGATGAACAGGGAGACCACAGCCAGGTGAGGGAGGCAGGTGGAAAAGGCTTTGTGCCGTCCCTGCTCAGAGAGGATCCTCAGCACGACCCTGAAGATCTGCACATAGGAGAAAACAATGAAGACAAAACAGTCAAGTGCTAAACAGGCACTGACAGCAATGAGTCCAACTTCCCTGAGGAGGGATTTGGAGCAGGAGAGCTTGAGGATCTGTAGGATTTCACAGAAGAACTGGCCCAGGGCATTGCCATGGCACGGGCAGGGAAAATGTATTGGCTGTGTGCAGCAGAGCATTGAGAAAGGCACTGGCCCAGGCAGCTGCTGCCATGTGGGCACAAGCTCTGCTGCCCAGGAGGGTCCCGTAGTGGAGGGGCTTGCAGATGGACATGTAGCGGTTGTTGCACATGACGGTCAGGAGATAAAACTCTGTTGAAATGAAGAACAGAAAGAAAAAGAGCTGAGCAGCACATCCTGAGTAGGAGATGTTCCTGCCATCCCAGAGGGAATTGTGCATGGCTTTGGGGACAGTGGTGCGGATCATGCCCAGGTCAGTGAGGGCCAGGTTGAGCAGGAAGAAGAACATGGGTGTGTGCAGGTGGTGGCCGCAGGCTACGGCGCTGATGATGAGGCCGTTGCCCAGGAGGGCAGCCAGGGAGATGCCCAGCAAGAGGCAGAAGTGCAGGAGCTGCAGCTGCTGCGTGTCTGCCAATGCCAGCAGGATGAAGTGGCTGATGGAGCTGCTGTTGGACATTTGCTGTGGCTACACATGGGCACCTGTTCATGGAGAAAGGGACAGTGACGAGTCAGAGGTGATATCTGTAACCAAAATCAAAGGCATTTCCCATACACCCTCCACTGTAACATACACAGACACTGTTTTGTGTTTAAGAGTTTTGAGGTTTTCTTTTTGAGCTCCGCCCCTGTCTATCCTGCTCTTCAATATCAGATATACTCAGCATTTCTGCTGCCCTCTGGTAGAACAAAGTGAGTTCCCTGCAGCCAGATGGTGAGTGCAGACTGGGAGCAGATGATCTGTCACTTCATTCTGTTTTGAGTTTCTCTGGGCTTTCAATTTCTTAAATGGAGAATGTTCACACTCCCAAGTTTCTCTTACCAACCCTCAAGTACTGCTGAGAGCAGATGGATCCACCACAGCCCAGCTTCAGTTTTGTAGCCAAGGACTCACGTTGCTCATTCCACCAACCCATCAGCACTTTAGCGTCACAACACCTCTGCCTTTCCCCATCAATCCTATAACTCAAAGTTGTTCTAGGATAGGTTTGCACCCTCGATTGAGGCTCCCAGCTCGGGCTGAAATCTCAGAGAAACTCCCAAGTGTCCTTATGCTGGCATTGGATGAAGGGAGATGCAGCTCCTTCCCTGGCTGCACTGACAGCATTGCCCAGAGCCGGGCACTGGGGACAGCGACACCCTGAGCCAGCTGTTCCCCCTCCAGAGCCCCCAGGGCCGGGCAGCTGCTCCCAGCCCTGTGCTCTGCAGAGGGAACTGGGCCCGGGGCTGCAGAGCTGCCCCACGGCTCTGCTGCAGCTCTGCCTGCACAGGAGGGGCTGCACGCCTTGGAGCCCCGGCCCTGAGGGCAGAGGCTGGGCTGGGGCACAGGAAGGAGGGAGCTTGTTCAGAGGGAGGGGCTGCACTGGAGGGGATCCTGTGGGCATCTCTAAACTCTCCCTGCCACAGCATTGCTGGGTTTTGTTTTCTCTCCTTCCCTGATCTTCTCTCTGCTTCCTGGAGATTTTCTTCCTGCAGGTGTTTCCCAGTGCCTGATCTCTCTGTGCCAGCACTCACAGACCCCAAATCTCTGTGCCCTCTCCTTGGCCCTACAGAACCCTGCCTGTTTGCAGGGCACTGGCTGGGGCAGGTTCTGTTTGGAGGTGGGAGAAAGGACAGCTCAGACTGAGCCTGATGGCTCCAGCAAAGGGGTTGCTGGTGCTGTGCTTGGGCAGAGTGGCTGAAAGCACATTAGGGATCTCCTGTGAATCTACAGAACATAAAAATAACAGTTCCAATGTCTTGGGAACTTTTAAAATTTCATAATTAATAATTCATAATCAATCTTTAATATTAATCCCCCGCTCCCTGCCATTCTCCGATATTAGGAAACTGAATACAAAGTCTTTGGAAATGTCCTAATTTTTAATGAAATCCTTGTATTGGAAATATTTTATGACTGACAAGCATTCCTCAGCATGTCAAAGCTTCATGAGCATTTCACCTCCCCTGCACCAGAAATATTCAGTCTTTTACTCACAGAGTCTGGAGGCATTGGGATGTTCCAGCTTTAGGAGATCACTCCAGGAGCTGCAGCTGCATCCTCCTGCAGCCAGAGGCTCCTGTGCCAAGGGCTGGCAGTGATTCTGCCCCAGGCACTTCTCAGCATCTTCCTAGCCCTGACTGATTGAAGCTCTCTGTGCCTCTGTGCTGTGCCCAGGGTGGCTGCAGGCAGTGCCCCTGCCCTGCTGGGCTGGGAGAGGAGCTGCTCCTCAGGAGAAATGGAAATGTCTTTTTGAAGCTCTTCTTGGTTTGCAAGGAGCTGCCTCTGGGCCAGGAGCCCAGCCCAGCTCAGCAGCACAGACACAGCACAAGGACTTTAATGACCCTCTCGGGGCTTTGGTGTTGTTTACATCAGACTCAGTCCCTGAGAGAGTGTCTTCAAAAAACTTCTCAAGCACTCAAAGTTAAATTTAAACTCTGAACTTTCTTGAAGTTTTTATGGGTTCTACTGAGGAACTCAACTCAGAAAGTGTCTCCAGGTTCCAGTTAGAGCAGAACATTGGAGGCAGTGATGACAGCTGGGGACAAACAAGGGAAAGCTGTCTGTGGTGCTGAGCAAAGCTGGATGTGTTTGAGGAATGCAAATGGCCAAGGGCTGAGCCCCAGCCCCGGGCCAGGCAGATCCTGTCCCTCCCTCCTTGCTCAGGGCTCTTCCCGGGATGGGCACTGGCATGTGGGGATGTGCAATGGCAAGGGCAGGAGCATGGGGCGGCCCCTGCCAGGCTGCTGAGCAGGGACAAGGAGGCAATGAGGCCCCAGGCCTGCAAGGGTCACTTGTCTCCTGCTCCTGCCTCAGGCCCAGGCCCAGCAGCCATGGCCAAAGTGCTGCCCAAGTTGGCTCTGGCAGGGCTGTCTTGCAGCTGCTGCCCATCCCTGTGGCCTGTGCAGCCCAGGCTGTCCCATGGTGTCCCTGCCCTGCACCTCTGTCCCTGCAGGCTGTCGGCATCCCCCGGCTGCCCCACCTGGCTGGGCCCTTCCTTTGCTGACAGCTCTGCCTCCTGCCTGCCTCTGCCTGCCCACACAGAGCCTGGGGCTGCTACAGGCTCCTTCTGGGGGATGTGCTGCACCACAGCCATGCCCTGGGAGGGAAATTCCTTTCTCTTTGGGTCCTGTCTGGCCCTCCCTATCTGTCCTTTGCATTAATTCTTGCTTTCTCTGTCTGTTCTCTACCTTGTCAAAAGGATCCACCACCTCTGAAACCACCGTTCAGTCCCTCCCAGGGCTCTCCTCTGCTGTCCTCCTTCTCCAGCCCACTGAGCACAGAGCTCCACTGTCCCTGTACAGTGCTCATGTGCTTGAAGCCTCCAAACCCCATCTTGGGAGATCTCTCAGCCCTCTCCAAGGTATTGGCAAATGAAAACATTCTGCTCATAGTCTAAGAAAATCACCTCAGGACAAGACCAGTCAGACCTGTGTGTCCTGGCTGCTTTTGCCTTGGAGCAATCCTTGGATAGATAGAATTTTTTAGGCCAAATTTCAGTTTTGCCCATGGGCACTTTGATGTGAACAACGATTCTCTTCCATTGGAAGGAAAACAGAGGGCCAGTGTTTCAGGGGCAGATGAGCAGAGGCCACCAAGGACCAAGGAGAGCCAGACGTTTCTGGAATTGCAGCTTGTGCCTGAGAGAAATCCTTGGATACACAAAATTTGGGAGGTGGAATACAAGTTTTGGCCACTGGTCCCTTGATGAAAAGGCCATTTCTTTTTCATCTGAAGGAGAGCAGAGAGCCCCAGGGTTTGATGGTAGATGAGAAGCAGCCCCTGGGAGGCCAAGCCAGCCAAACTTGTCTCTCCTGGTGGCATTTGATTGGGAGCTATCTTTGGATACATGAAATTTAGGGTCCAAATCTCAAATTTGGCCATGGCCCCTGGACGAGGAGACTGTTCTATTTCCATGGGAAGGAAGGCAGAGAGCCCCAGTGTTTCAGGGGCAGATGACAGGTGGCCATCAGAGCCCACAGTGCCAGCGAGAGCTGGCAGGTTTTGTCTGGGAGAAACCTTTCATGTAGTGAATATTTTAGGAGGAGTAGCAATTTTGGCCGTGGATGAATAAGAAGATTCTTTTCCATAGGAAGGAAAGCACAGAACCCCAGTGCTTCAGGGGCTGATGAACTGCAGGCACCAGAGACCAAGGCCAGCCAGACCTGCCTGTAATGGAAGCTTTTGTGTAGGAGCAATAATTGGATATAGGACTTTTGGTGGTGGAATCCCAATTTCAGCCATGGGCACCTGGAGAAGAAGGATGGTTCTTTTCCCTTAGGATGGAGAGGGCAGAGGCCCAGTGTTTCAGGGCAGAATTCAGGCAACCACCAGAAGCCAAGGCCAGCCAGACCTGCCTGTACTGGGAGATCTTGTCTGGGAGAAAAAACCCTTGAATGAAGGAATTTTGGAGGACAAGTACCAGCTTTGGCCATGGGTGCCTGTGCAGGAGGGACAGCTCTTTTCCATAGGAAGGAAAGCACAGAGCCTCAGTGTTTGAGGGCAGGTGAGACCCAGCTCTCAGGAAGACTAGGTCAGCCAGACTTGTTGGTAATAGCAGCTTTTGTTTGGGAACAATCCCTGGATATTGGGAAATTTGGAGGGGAAATCCCCTTTTGGTCATGGATGCTTGAATGAGAAGAGCAGTTCTTTTCCAATTGAAGGAAAGCCCAGAGCCCCAGGGTTTCAAGGGTACATGAGAAGAGACCCCCGACATGCCAAGGGCAGTGTGACCAGTCAGGCCAAGCCAACCAGACCAGTTCCCTGTCCCCTTGTTTCCATGGGGCCCTGCAGTGTCACAGTGAGGTGTCATATTGGATCCTTGGTTCCATGAGGCCCAGATGCGTCACACTGGCCACTTGTTTCCATGGGGCTCCAGAGTGTCACAATGGTCCCTTGCTTCCATGAGGCCTTGCAGTGTCACAGAGGTCTCCTCGGTGCCACAGTGTCACAATGGACCCTTGGTTCCATGGGCACTCAAAATGTCAGAATAGTCTCCTTGATTCCATGAGGCCCTGCAGAGCCTCTTGATTCGACAAGGCCTCCAAGTGTCATCATGGCCCCCAGGATTCCATGAGGCCCCACAATGTCCCAATGGACTTTGGTTCCATGGGGTCCTGCAATGTTCCATGGATCCTTAGTTCCATGGGGCCCTGGAGTGTCACAATGGCCTCCTTGGTTCCATGGTGCCACACAGTGTGCCAACTGCTCCTTGGCCTGCCAAGAACCCACAGTGTCACAATGGTTCTTTGCTTGCATGAGGCCTGTGGTGTCAGAATGGTCTCCATGATCCCGTAAGGCCATGCCACAACAGACCATTGGCTTTATGCAGCCCCACAGTGTCACCGTGGTCCCCTTGGCTCCACAAGGCTCTGAAGTGCCACAATGGCCCTTTGGTTCCACAAGGCCTCCAAGTGTAAAAATGGCCTCCATGGTTCCATGAGGCCCTGCTGTGTCACAATGGCTCATGGTTCCACGAGGCCACACAGTTTAACAAGTGACTCTTGGTTCCATCAGGCCTTGCTGTGTCACAATGGATCTCTGGTTCCATGAGCTCTAACACTGCCAGCAGCAGTCTCCTTGGTTCTGCAGTGTCACCATGGACCCTTTGTTCCACGAGGCTCTGCAGTAGAACATGGTCACCTTGGTTCCGTGAGTTTCTGCAGTGTCACCATGTGACATGGACCCATGGTTCCACCAGGCCTTGCTGTGTCACAATGGCCCCTTGGTTCCAAGAGATTCCTCAGGGTCACAATGGTCTCCTTGGATCCGCAGTATCACAATGGACCATTGGTTCAATGTGGCCCCAATGTACCAAAATGGATTTTGGTTCCATGGCGTTCTGCTGTGTCACAATGGACTCTTTGTTCCATGGGGTTCCACAGTGTCACAGCTGACTCCTTGGGTCTGTGAGGAACCACGGTCAGCAAATCTCCGAAATATCAGAACAAGACTCCATAACACTAATTTGCTATTTCAGAGGGTGTCATTTATTCAGGCCTGAGGTCTGGTGAGGGATAACTCCCAACCCTACATGGACATGTAATTCTACCAGTGTGTTGCTTATACACAGTCACTAAATGTGAATTACAATTTACCCATTTCCATAAAACCCACCCCAAGTTCCCGGATTCACTCCTTGATTTCTCTATCCCTGCACCCTTGAATCAGATGTCTTCTTCTTCTCTTCCACTCATCCTTGCTGGAAAAGCAGCCCCTGCATGCCTTGTTCCTGTGCTGAAAGTTCACAGGCAGGGTAAAAATGGAATGAACCCTTTTGGTATCAGCCCCAGGCTCTGTGTGGGCAGGCAGAGGCAGGCAGGAGGCAGAGCTGTCAGCAAAGGAAGGGCCCAGCCAGGTGGGGCAGCCGGGGGATGCCGGCAGCCTGCAGGGACAGAGGTGCAGGGCAGGGACACCATGGGACAGCCTGGGCTGCACAGGCCACAGGGATGGGCAGCAGCTGCAAGACAGCCCTGACAGAGCCAACTTGGGCAGCACTTTGGCCATGGCTGCTGGGCCTGGGCCTGAGGCAGGAGCAGGAGACAAGTGACCCTTGCAGGCCTGGGGCCTCATTGCCTCCTTGTCCCTGCTCAGCAGCCTGGCAGGGGCCGCCCCATGCTCCTTCCCTTGCCATTGCACATCCCCACATGCCAGTGCCCATCCCGGGAAGAGCCCTGAGCAAGGAGGGAGGGACAGGATCTGCCTGGCCCGGGGCTGGGGCTCAGCCCTTGGCCATTTGCATTCCTCAAACACATCCAGCTTTGCTCAGCACCACAGACAGCTTTCCCTTGTTTGTCCCCAGCTGTCATCACTGCCTCCAATGTTCTGCTCTAACTGGAACCTGGAGACACTTTCTGAGCCATGTCCCTCAGTGGGACCCATAAAAACTTCAAGAAACTATGGAGTCTAAATTTAACTTTGAGTGCTTGAGAAGTTTTTTGAAGACACTCTCTCAGGGACTGAGTCTGATGTAAACAACACCAAAGCCCTGAGAGGGTCATTAAAATTTTCCAAGTCCTGTTATGGAGAAAGATTTCAAACACCTTGAAAAAAAATACACATTCCTGTTTCAAAGTAAGTATTTTATTTTATTTCTCTTTAGAGCAGAGTTGATTGCAGCATTCTGTGATTGATGTTGACCCAGGGTCTCTCCTCAGCAGCTCTGGCCTGCTCACAGAAGCTGTGCCTGCTGCTCTGACCCAGTGTGGACAACCTTGCTCCCCATTGCCCAGCCCCATCCTGTCTGTCCTCACTCCCCTGGGACCTGCTGTGCTTGCAGAGCTGGCTGCCCTCAGCCTAAGAGGGGTTTTCCCTTTTGGGGGTTTTTTGAAGCAATCTGAACCTCCTGAGTTGCCCCACTGCAAACAGACACACTGCTCAGGTATGTGCCAGCCCCAGGGGCCACCAAAGCCACTGCAGAGCTGCCCTGGGCCAGCTGTAAGGGTGGATCATCAGCCCAAACTGCACTGGGCCACCGCAAGGGGCTGTAGCCATGGGCACTGCACTGACCCCACTGCTGGGTTTGGCTGCCACGGCCACCCTGAAAAATTAAACTGTCCTTGGAAACACTGGGGAGGACTGGTGTTATGAATGAGAAGCTTGACTAGGCCAATATTCAAGCAGCAATCAATTTATTATTTAATATGTTAAAGTATGAGCAATACAGTGCTGGGTACAGTGGGGAAAGTTTTCCCTCCAACTGCACACCGATAATTGATGGTTACAGGTATTTATAGGGGTACTCATCAGCTTTTTTTTTCAGCAGTTTCTATTTCCAATCTTTTACTCATCGGCAATTTTTATTCCAAATTATTCCATCACAATTCTATACACTATTGTGATTTTACTTTCTCAGGATGTACCTCAAAGGAGTATCCCCAGATGGTGATGGTCCAGTTTCCGAAAGAAGAAAGACGAATCCCATCTGATGGGGTCCGGCTCCCCAGATGTGTGTCCATCTTTTAATTGCAAAGACTATAAATCTCATAACAGTGATGTCTAGCTTCCCTTTGGTCAAAACCATAAACCCTTGAGGTGATGTTCATCTTCCTTTCTCAAGCTGTTTTTCTCTGCTTCAATAAGGCGTGAGATAAGCATATTTCCTTTACATATATTCCAAAGCTATAGTTTCAAGGATACAAGTAATAGTCTAAAATTATACTTCAAAAGGTTCTTATTGCAGAGCTTTTTATGGATTAAACGCAAGCAAAAAGCAACATCTTTAACACCTTAATTCCAATGCTCCTAAATCAACCAGGGTTAATTGCAAACAAAAGATAGGTTCAAAGGCCTTTTTCCATGCTTTATTCTCCTCAGTTATTATTAGAATTCACAGCTCTCCCATTGTTGGGGTCCACACATTTCACATTCACAACTACACACATCACCTGTTTGTACCTGTCACGAAACACAACTTTGTATTTCAGACCAGCTGTATGGTCTCAGACACTCCCATTATATCCCAGTTGCCCTGAACATTCTCGTAGACATTGCCAGGCACTCCCCGTTACCTCAGCGTGGTTCACTTGCCCCCCGTTTTATCCCAGTAGCTCCCAGTTCCTCTGATTATGTCCCCAGTTGGCTCCCAGCATGGGCCTGGTAGCTCCCAGGAACCCCCAGTCAGGGTCCAATCACACCCACTCTGCTCCCAGTATGATTGTAGCCACTCCCAGTATGATCCCATCATTCCCAGTCTGATACCAGTGCCCCAGTGTGATCCCAGTTGCTCCCTGTAAATGCCAGCCTGATCCCAGTAGCCTCCAGTGTGATCCCAGTGACTCCCTGTCTCTCCCAGTATATCCCAGTCACCCCCCCTCTGCATGCTCCCAGTCACTCCCACTTTCTCCCAGTTGCTTTCAGCACAATTCCAGTTGCTCACAGCCACTCCCAGTCACCCTCAGTGCAGTCCCAGTTGCTGAAAGTGTGATCCAGTATGATCCCATTCTCCCCCAGTGTGGGCCCAGCTGCTTCCACTGTGATCCCAGTGGGATCCCAATTGACCCCAGCATGGTTCCAGTTGCTCCCTGTTCCTCCCAGTGTGATGCCAGTAGTACCCAGTTGTCCCTCATATAGTCCCAGTCACTCCCCATATGATCCCAGTCCCACCCAGCATGGTCTCACTCACTCCCAGTTGCCCCCAGTGTGGTCCCAGTTCTCCCCAGCATGGTCCCAGTTGTTCCCAGTGTGGTTCCAGTCCCCCCAGTATGGTTCCAGACACTCCCAGTATATCCCAGTTGCCCCCAGCATGTCTGTAGTCATTTCCAGGCACTGCCAGTGGCCCCACTAAGGTGTCAGTTCTCCCAGTATGATCCCCCAGTCGTGCCCAGTATATCCCAGTTGCTTCCAGCATGCATCCAGTCCTTCCCAGTTCCTCCAGTTTGCTTGCAGCATCATCCTAGTTTCTCTCAGTTGCTCCCAGTAGCCCAAAGTGTGATCCCAGTCTTTCCCTTTCAGCCCCAGTATGATCCCAGTAAGCTCCAGTTTGACCCCAGTCACATGCCAGCCCTCCCAGTGTGGTCCCAGTATAATCCCAGTTGCTTCCAGTCTCTCCCAGTATGGTCCCAGCTGCTTCCAGCATGGTTCCAGTTGCTTCCTACATCAACCCAGTCAGTCCCAGTATGATGCCATTTGCTCCCAGCGTGCTCCCGGTCTGCCCAGTATGGGGGATGATGTGCAGGGTGTGTTCCCAGTCACCCTCAGATATTCCCAGTAGTAGTCCAGTCCCTCCCAGTATGATGCAAATATGGTCCCAGTGTTCTCCCAGTCCCTGCCAGAATAAACCAGTTTTGTTCTACATGGTTCACGTTGCTCTCCCCCTCACTTTCATTCCAGTCACTCCCAGCATGTCCCAGTGTACCTCAGTTCCCTCCAGCATCTTTCCAGTTCCTTCCAGTATGATCCCATTTGCTCCCAAGCACTCCCAGTCACCCTCAGTGTAGTGGCACTAACTGCCAGTATGATCCCAGTCACCTCCAGCATGATCCCAGTTCATCCCACTATAAGCCCAGCAGTTTCCAATCCCCCCAGCATGCACCCAGTCACTCCCAGTTCCTCCCAGTTGCTCCTAGCGTGTTCCCAGTTGCTCACAGCTGCTCCCAGTCACCCTCAGCATAATCCCAGTCACTCCCAGTATATCCCATTTGCCCCTAACATGGTCTCAATTGCTCACTGCCGGCTCCTACTCACTCCCAGTATGATCCCAGCATGATCCCAGTGTCCATCAGTGTGTTCACAATCTGCCCTGATATGGCAGCATGATCCCAGTATGATGTCCATACAAACCCAGTACCATCCCAGTCAGTCCCAGTACCATCCCAGTATGGTGTCAGTACAAAGCCAGTACAGCCCCAGTCACTCCCAGTACGATCCCAGCGCAGCCAAGTCCCTGGCAGTGCTGCCACTGCTGGGATCCCCCTGCCCTGTGTGTGTTCCCCCCCGGCGGATGTGCCGAGAGGCGCCCCAAGGGCTGGCAGTGGCCAGGCAGGGTCCCCAGCAAGGCCCAGTTGGGATGTGCAGCCCCCAGTTTGCCCAGTTTGCCTCTCCTTTGGCCCGGGCCGGGCTCCCCCCGCCCGCAGCGGCTGGGAGCAGCCGAGAGCCCCGCACTGCCCATCCCGACCTGTCCCGGCTCCATCCCCGCTCCTGCCACGGGCTGCAAGGGCTGCGGGAACGGGGCAGCGAGGGTGTGGCTGCTGCTGGGGGAGGAGGAGGAGGGAGGGAAGGGCAGGGATGGAGGGGGAGGAGGAGGCGGGGTAAGGGAGGAGGACGGGGAAAGGGGTTGGAAGGGGCAGGACGGAAGAGGAGAAGGAGGTGGAGATAACACAGAGGAGCGGGAGGGGGGATGGAAGAGGAGGAGCAAAGGCGGATCAAGGCTGAGCTGAGGGAAGCGCGCGGTCACTCCGAGCCGGGCCTGAATTCGCAGCCCCCACCTGTGGGATCATCGCCCCCCCCCCCCATCGCGCAGGTGAGCGGGGGCAGGGGGAGTTCGGCCCAGATATCCCGGGGGGTCCCTGGGTTGGGTTTTTGGGGGGATGTTTGGAGAATGAAGCAGTCCAAGGCTGAGCGGAAAAGGCCCCTTGGGGGGACATCGGGGGGTGCCGGTGGCGGCTGCCGGCAGAGGCAGCCTGGAGGAGCAGAGCCCTGTGTCCCCCAGGAGCCCAGAGAGGGGGAAGCGCCGCCATGGGCGGGAGCCTCAAGAGCCTGGAGAGGGGCAGGGGGGACTCCTTGGAGCCGCTGCAGCCCAGAGCAGAGAATGAGGGGAGAAGGGAGCCTGGGAGCCCAAACAGCCACGACATCCCGGAATGGGGGGAGCGAAGAGGGGAGAGCTTTTGGCATTGCTGGGAGTGCCAGCAGCCTGAGCAGGGCGGGCACCGAGGAGAAGGGGGACCCCCAATGCAAGCGTGACCCCAGTAGCTGGGACAGGGGGTAACCCCCGAACACCCGAGGGGAGGGAGCAGAGACGGGGAACTCCTGAGAGGCTTTTTCAGGGCTTAATCGTGGTGTTTGAGAGTTTTTTCTGGAGCTCAGGTGTCCTGTGACTTGTAGTGATGGACACAGGCAGAGGGACCTTCAAACTCAACGTGTGTTGGGGAAGATGAAACAAGGAAGCCTTATAAATATGATTGTCTGGCAAATGATTGTGAGAATATAGAAAGGAGAAGCAAGACTGGAATGGAAGCAAGCTTTTAGATACCTTAGTGAACAGTTGGAAAGCAATGGTGTGGCCTGACTGAAGGTAATCCCCTTTCGATGAAACAATTCCCTCTGCTTGCAGACAAGTCCCAGGGTCCGAGCAGACCCTACTAGCTCAGCAGAAGGGGTCCAAAGAGTAGTATTCAGGGTTTAAAATGTAACACAGTATGGTCATGTAATGATTTTTATAGGCTGTATGTAAATGCTATAGGATTTGTATCTTGTACTAGATTGGTTAGTGAGAAATAGAATATTCAACTCAGAAGAAGATTTATTGTATTGTAAGGGGAAACTTACTCTCTTACGCTCTTACCCTCTTATTCTCTCACCGTCTCATCCTCTCTGCCCCTCTCTTCACTGGGGCCTGCTCTGAGCTGTGGCTGGCAGCTCCAAGCAGGGCCCTGCACCCAGGCCCTTTCAAATAAACTGCAAGTTCCACGACCTGGCTTCAGAGATCTCTTGTCTCCGTCCATCCCCACCGTCCTACCCCCGACGCTCCTACAAACGTGCTCATCCCTTATTTTCCCCAAACCAGGATTTCCCATTGTGAGGAAGGCTGCGAGGAAGAGGAAGATGCTCCAGGACACTGATGCAGGTGAGGAGGAAGTCAGTGCCTCTTTCCCCTCTGTGCTGCTCCCTCTCCCTGCCCAGCACAGCCCCGGCTCCGGCACAGTCCTGGGGGGATCTCCTTGCCCTTGCCTGTGGCACGGAGGCAAATCCCATCCTGTCCTTGTCCTTCCTCCCCCAGAGCAGGAGCTGAGCATGGAGAGCAGGGAGGACAAATGCCTGCAGCAGAACCTGGTGGAAGAGGCCGTTTTGAGTGGCTCGATGGTGCAGGAAGCCAACAGGGAGGAAAAGGCCCAGAGATGCTGCACGAGGAGGGGCTGCAAGCGCAGCTGGTGGGGATCTGAGGGGGAAAGAGCCAGCCTGGGCTGGGAAGGCGGCCGGAGATCGGGCCAGAGCTCGGAGCTGGTGCTGCATGAGCAGCTCCATGATAGGGTGAAGCTGCACACGTGCGTGGAGTGTGGGAAGACCTTCAGGAGGAACTGCAACCTGATCAGGCATCGGAGGACCCACACTGGGGAATGGCCTTATGAGTGTGGGTAGTGTGGGAAGAGCTTCAGGCAGAGCTGCCACCTAATCCAGCATCAGGTGACCCACACTGGGGAATGGCCCTACGAGTGTGGGGAGTGTGGGAGGAGCTTCAGCTGGAGCTCCAGCCTGATCAGGCACCAGAGGACCCACACTGCGGAGAGGCCCTATGAGTGTTCCAAGTGTGGGAAGGGGTTTCCAACCAGCTCCCATCTCCTCCAGCACTATCAGAGTCACAGAGAGGAGAGGCCCTTCCAATGCCCTGACTGTGGGAAGGGATTCAAGGACAACTCCACCCTCTTCACCCACTGGCACATCCACACAGGAGAGAGGCCCTACAAGTGTGATAAATGCAGGAAGAAGTTTCTGACCAGCTCCAGTCTCCTCAAGCACTATCGGGTTCACACGGATGAGAGGCCCTTCCGCTGCCCTGACTACGGGATGGGATTCAAGAACAACTCAGACCTCGTCACCCACCGGCGCATCCACTCAGGGGAGAGGCCCTACGAGTGTCCCCAGTGTGGGAAGAGCTTCTCCAGCAGCTCTACCTTGGCCAAACACCAACGGAGACACCGGTAAGGGAAGCCCTGTGAGTGCCCCGAGTGTGGGAAGAGCTTCATGCGCTGCTCCAGCTCCATCCCCCACTGGAGGAGGCACTTTGGGCACAGCCCTGGTCACTCACATTCCCTGTGATCCATGTTGGGAACACACCTGGCTGCTTCTCCTTTTGGTTTGGCCCCAATTTGGAGCAGTGGGATGGGGATTGTGTGGGGCTGGGTGTGTGGGATGTATTTGACTGCAAATAAAACTTTCAGAGTTACTGATTCTGTCCTATTTTCTGTAAGTTCTGTTTGCAGAGTGCCGCCTTCTCAGCTGATTTAATTACTATTAAAATCCTTTTTTAAAATCTAACCCAAAGAAACCAAAAACCAATATCCAAACAAAGCCATTCACCCACAATTAATTTTTTTAAAAGTAATTTTATTTGTTTTAGAGTACTTAAGGGAATTATTAAAGTTTAATTGTTGGTTAAAATTTCTGAGAAATTACAGTGGTGTTTGGTTTTGTGTTTAGTATATTTGTAATAGGAATTTTTTTTACTAAGGTGTGTTAGATTCTATGTTAGTTTTTTAGATATTTTTTATCTAAAGTATATTGGTTACTGGGTTAAAACTTACAAAAGGTATTTCTTTGTATGTAATTTATTTTTTTTCTTTGGTAATGTTATATTAATAGTTTACTGTTGTTTTGGCTTGAGTCATTATTGGAGTATTGTAAGGAAGAGTTGAAATTAGATTTCATTTTTATATTTCATTTTTATTGTAGTGTATTTCATTTTAATTTGATTTTATTGATTTTTAATTTATTATAATTTGTTGAGAGGATAGGAAGTAAGTTCAAGGGCAGGAACATTTTTTCCTGGCTTGGAACTGGAATTCCAGACCCTGGGAGTATGTGCAGGACCACAGACTGGGATCAAGTATGGGCTGGGATCAAATATGGACTGGGATCCAGTGGGTTTGGACTGCACAGAGTGGGACCATATGGATCAGGACCACACAGACTGGGATCAAATGGACTGGGATCACATGGCCGAGGATCACGTGCACTGGGATCCTGTGGATCAGAAACCTCCAGACTGGGATAGGCTGGAGTGGGATCAAGTATGGACTGGGACTGTATGGACTGAGATCCAGTGGACTGGGACCACACAAACTGATCAAGTGGTCTGGGATCAAATATGGGCTAAGACCATATGGAATGGGACCATGCAGATCAGGACTGGGATAAACCGGGTTGAGATTTTATGGACTGGGATTGCAGAGACTGGGGTCACACGGACTGGGAAAAAGCTTTGGCTTCCTTTGGCTGCCATCCACGTCTGAAGGCAGCCACATCAAGTTGGCTTGATCCTGTTTGGGGGTCCCATCCCCCTCTTCCCTCTGCTCTCCCGCCCCTTCCCCATCGTTCCCCCAGCCCCCTATCCCCTCCCCCGTGCTTGGTTTTGGGGGTTCCAGGCCTCTCCTGCTCCCTCTGGGGGTCCCAACACCCTTGGGTTTAATTTGGGGCCCCCACGCTCTGATTGGCCAAGATCTGTTTTGGGGTGGGGACGGGACGAACTGGGCACCCCCAGGAGCCCCTCAGGTTTGGGGCTTTCAATCCCCCCTCGGCCCTCGGGGCGGCCCTGGGGCCACCCCAACACCCCCAAAATGGGGAGGGTCCGCGGGGCACCTTGGAACCCCCAGAAATGGGCGGGGAGCAGTAGGAGCGGCGCCAAAAAGGGATTGAAGGGTCTGGGCCGGGAATGGGGGAGGCTCTGGGGATGGCTCTGGTCCGGATCGGGGTGGGCTGGGATTGAGGGAGGGTCCGTTCAGCGACTGGGGAAGGGCTGGCAGTGGAGAGGGGTCCGGGATTGTGGGGATGGGTCCATTCCGGGACTGGGACGGGGCCTCTACCTGGGACTGGGGTCCGGGATTGGGTCAGGGTCTTCCCCCGATCCCGTTCCCAATCCCAATCCCAATGCTGATCCTAATCCCAATCTCATTCCCGATCCCGTTCCCAATCCCAATCCTGATGCTGATCCCAATCTCCTTCCCGATCCTGTTACCAATCCCGATCCCGCCACTGTTTCCAGGGAATGGCTCTGATCTCAACCCTGACGCCAAACCCAGGGAATCAAACATTGGGATCAAGCACCCCAAATCCTGGGGTCAACTCCCTGCAACCCCAAATCCTGGAGGTTGAAACACTGGGGGAATCAAACACCTCCAAACCCAGACTCTGGGATCTCAACACACGCCCCCCAGCCCGAACCCCAAATTTTAGGATCAAATCCCCCAAATCTCAGATCCTGGGGTGTCAAACACTCCCGAATTCCCAAACGTTGGGGTTAAATCCCCCCAAAGCCAGCTCCTGGGGTTTGAAACATTTGGGCTGTCCAACACCCCCCCATTCCCAAAGTCTGGGGTCAAACATCCCCTAAATCCCAAATCCTGAAGTGTCAAACGCCCCCAACCCCCAAAGTTTAGGGTTAAAACCCCCAATCCCCAATTCCTAGGGTTTGAAATATCGAGGGTGTCCAACCATCCTCACTCCCAAAGTCTGGAGTCAAACCCCCCAATCCCCAAACTTTGGGGTCAAAGGCCCTCGATCCCAAACTCTGGGGTGTCAAATCCCCCTGATCCCCCAACTTTGGGGTAAAATCCCCCCAAATCCTGGGGTGAATCCCCCCAATTACCAAACTTGGGCATGAAAACCCCCTGACCCCATATCCTGGGGTTTGAAACATCTGGGGTGTCCAACTGCCCTTATCCCAAAATTTGGAGGTCAAACCCCCTGACTGACAAATCCTAGGGTCAAAAACCCCCACATCCCAAATTCTGGGGCCAAACATCCCCAAACCCCAAGACTGGGGTCAAAAACCTCCAAATCCTAAACCCCAAGGTGTCAAACCCCCTTTAACTCCCAAATTTTAGAATCAAACCCCCCAACCCCCAAAATTTGGGGTCATGACCCTCCCAGTCTCCATATTCCCCCAAACCCATTGCAACCCTGGGGGGCACAGTGGGGTTTGTTTGGGGCAGCTCCAGGTGCAATATCTGCAGAGAGACCCTGGGTAAAATGTTGGGGAAAACCCCAAAAACCCCTCAGGAACCCCAAAATCCCTGGAGGCTGGGAAAGGGGATTTGCAGTGGGGATCTGGGGTGGCAGAAGGGGATTTGGGGTGAAAGAAGAAGGATTTGGAGTGAGGAAATTTGGGGTGGAAAAAGAAGGATCTAGGATGGAAAAAGGAGATTTTTGGTGTGAAAGAAGGAGGATTTGGGGTGGGAAAAGGGATCTGGAGTGGGAAAAGAGGGTTTGGGGTGAAAGAAGAAGGATTTGGGATGTACAAAGAAGGATTTGGGGTGGAAAAAGGAGATTTCAGTGGGAAAAGGCGATTTGGATGGGAAAATGGGTTGAGGGTGGGGATTGCGAGACCAGAGGAGACCTTCAGATGGGTCCGTTTGGTGCTGCCTCCCTGGCTGCTCCCAGCACCTCCAGAAGCAGCACCTGGCTGGCTCTTGGCCCTGCCCATGCCCATTCCAGCAGGGCTGGCCAGAGGGGAGCAGCCCCAGGCTGTGCCTGTGCCCCCAGCCCCTGTGGGCAGTGTGTGGCTGCTGGGCTGGGCTCCAGAGGGGAATGGCCTTGCAGCACAAAGTGCCCAGAGAGCCCAGAGCCAAAGAGTCTCTCCCCTGCAGGCACTGCTGCTCCGGTGCATTGAAACACTTCCAGTGCTGGAGTGGGCTGACGGCTGTTCCTCATCCCACCCAAAAGAAGCTGATGGTTGGATATTATTGGAGAATTTCTCTCAAGTTGAGCCCGGCAGGGGGTTCTTGACAGGGAGAAGCTGCTACAAGAAATACCCTGATGCCTCCCCCAGGCTCTGTGTGTTTCAACGCTCTTGGCCTTTCTTGATGCTTCTCAAATGAAAAGAAATTCCTGGGGCAGCAGCAGCAGCAGGATTTGCCTCTCACCATAAAATACTGTTACATCAGCTGGTTTTCCAGTCCATCCAACTCTTACAGTGGCTATCCTGGCATGTGTCCAAACCCTAAAGATGTTCATATCCCCAAAGGGTGACACAGGGTTTTTCCTGTTGTTCAGACCTGGAAGACTTTGAGGCTTACAAATAGAAGGGGGAGTAATTGCAAGGTGCTGTACTGTATTTATAGTGGTCTTCTAATAAGCAATAAAATTACAGATGGACCATGATAGGAAAATAACTTGCTGCAGGAAAAATTCCTCAGGATACCTGGTTATTCTCAAGCTCTACTGCTGCCATTGAGTAGGGAAAGACGAACAACAAGCCATGTCTGAATAACAACAGATTAATGTTGTGCTCTCTTCCTGAGTCTGCTCCCAAAAGATCTGGGATTGACAAAGATAAAGGAATTTTAAGAGCTGGTTTTGGTTATTTCAGAGAAAGTTTAAAAGGGAGAAGGGATTGGGGTGATGAAGAGGCTGTCATTACCTATCCTTTTCAGTGCTGTCTATTGTTGCAAAAATGAGCAATGTGCCCTGCTGGTGTTTAGATGTTCTGAGTCCCTCAGCTGTGAGTTGGTTGCCGTGCTGTCCTGCCTGGTGCTTGCTGGATGTGCTGGCACAAAGAGCTTGGGCCCTTGATGAAAATGACCACAAATGAGTTCATTGGGATTTACTGGGCTCAGAGTAAAAGGGATGAAATTCAGGTTTGATCTAGAAACTGCTTCTTCCCTGTCAGGATGGTGAAGTCCTGGCTTCACAGATTGCTCAGAGAAGCCGAGTAAATAAAGTTTCAGAATTCTTCCTTTCTGTCCCATTCCTGTTCCATAAGTTCAGGTTTGCTTTTCAGAGTGCCACCTTCTCAGCTGGTTGCCGTTTGTGTCCTGCTTTCTCTCCTGCCTTCCTTTGTCTGCTCTTTTTCCCTTCCACAGGGTCTGTCTTTACCTGTGGCAGCTTCCAGCCAAAGACCCTCCCCTGATTGTATTTTTTTTTTCCTTCCCCATCCAGGTGCTCAAACAGCCCTGGATGAAGTTTTGGAGGCTGGCAGTGAAATGTCTGTGGAAGATCTTGCTGCACTTGTGTCTTGGCCCCTTCAGAATTTGGCCTTGAAGGGCAGGAGCATCTTTTCCTTGCTGGCAGCTGGAATTGCAGCCCATGGCAGTGTGTGCCAGAGATGTCAGAGGGCAATTGCTGAGGCTGCCAGGGCGCTGCTCCTGCCGTGACTGCCAGGGGAGCTGTGCAGGGCAGGGTCAGGCTGCAGCAGCTGGCTGGGCTCCCCGAGCAGACAGCAAAGGCGGCTTTGCTGCACATTCTGCAGCTGGGGGCAGAGGGAAGAAGGGCAGGGAGTACCTGACAGAATGCTGGAATGCTTGTGGCTGGAAGGAACCTGCCCCCCGACCCCAATCGGGCCCAGCCCTGGATGTCCCCTGAGACCCTCCCCAGACCCTCTCCCCAAACCCTTCCAGAGTCCCTGCCCAAAACCTCCAAAACCCTCCCAGGACACCCTCAGCACTCCCCAGAGCTCTCCCCAAACTCCCCCCAGGACCATCCCAACACCCTCACACCCTCCCAAGACCCTTCTACGACCCCTCCACAAAACCCCCCCAGACCCTCCCACGACCCCTCCGCCCCCCTGCGAGACCTCTCTTAGGAGCCATCTGCACCCCCCAGGTCCCCCCACAATCCCCCAGAACCCCTCCCCAAAGCTCCCCCCCAAACCCCCGGACCCCTCCCCAGACCCCCCCAGACCCTCCCCCGCCCCCCTCCCCCCCCCGCGCCGATCCCCTCGCAGGCCCCTCCCGTTCATGTCCCGAGCCCGGCGGGTCCCGGCGGCGGCGGCGAAGGGGGCGCCGCTTCCGGCTCGCCTCTGATTGGCTGGGGCGGCACGGGGGAGGCGGGCATTGCTGAGGGGAGCCGTGCTGTGATTGGTTGTTTTAGGGACGTGCAGCACGGTGATTGGTTGGTTCAGGGCGGGGCGCGCCGCCGTTCTTGAGAGTCCGCGCGCACGGCAGAGGCGGGAGATTGTGAGGGGAGAGCGGGGCTGAGGTGGGGACGGGGGGAAACTGGGGTGGTTTGGGGCGGGTCTGAGGGGAAATTGGGAATTTTTGGGGGCATCGACGGGAAACATAGGTGTGTGCGATGGGTTTGGAGTGAATGAGGGAGTCTGAGGGGGCTTTGGTTGGTCAGAGGGAGCTTTAGGGAGCTTGGGGGGGAGCTTGAGAGGGTCTGGAGCATTCTCAGGTGGGTTTAGGGGGATCTCAGGAGAATTGGGCGGGTCTGAGGGGATTTTGGGGGATTGTGAAAGGAACTGGGCTGTTGTGAGGGCATCTGGGGGGGTCTGAGGTGGCTCTAGGGGTAATTTTGGGGAGTCTGCAGGGGATTTCATAGGGTTTGGGGGGGATTGAGTGGTCTGAGGGGGATGTGGGGCATTCTGATGGATTTGGGGGGGGTTCTCAGATGGGTCTGGGGTGAATTTTGGGGGGAAATGGGGGGATCTGAGAGTCCTGGGAAGGTTTTTGGCGTCCAGGGTGGTTCTGGGCCAACACTGGGGGAACTCTGGGGGGTCTGGGGTTCCTGGAGGGGTCCCGGGGGAAGATTTGGGGGTCCCGGGGGGTCCCAGGCCCACCCTGAACCGGGGTCTGGGGGTTTTGGGGGGAGGGGGCACAGCAGGGGTTCCCCCCCCTCCCCAGTTTTTGGGGGGTCTCCCATGGTGCCCCCTCCCCAAAAAGCTCCGAGGGCCCCCTGAAGTGGCTCCTGTTCCACCGGCCGGTGCCCCCTGATCCAGGACGGCCCCACTGAGCCTGGGGGGCTTCTGGGGGATTTTCAGGTTTTGAGTGGGTTTTTGGGGATTTCAGAGTTGCTTTTTTGGGCTTTGTGGGATTTTTTGGGGAGTTTGGGGGAAATTATTGGGTTTTTGAGGAGAATTGTTGGGTTTTGGGATGGCTAGAGGATTTTGGGGGGTTTTGGATTTTGGGTGTTTTGTTGGGGTTGTGGGGTTTTTTTGGATGGGGAGGGGATTTATTGAAATTTTGGGGAGTTTTTTATAATTTTGGTGAGTTCCACTGGGATTTTCGGAGATTCTCTGGGGGTTTTGAGGGTTTTCTTGTAACTTTTGGGGAATTTGTGAGGTATTAGTGGAATTTTAGGGGGGCTTTGTGGCATTCCCTGGGTGTGGGGAAGGGCTGAGAGGCACCAAAATCTCCTTGAAACCCCTGAAAGTCCCAATAAAACCCATTAAATCCCAATTAAGTCTCTCAAAATCTCATTAAAACACCCTAGAATCCTAATAACAGCCCCCAAATTCTTTTGAAATCCCAATAACCCAAAAAATCCTAATTAAACTCCACAAATCCCCCAAAAATCTCAAAACCATAAAAAGTCCCACAAAATCTCCCCCAAATCCAAAGAAATCCTGGCAACACCCAAATCATCCCACAAAACCCACCAAAAATCTAAAAACCCTCAAATCCCCAAGGAAACCCGCTAAATGCCACCACAATTCCAATAAAATCCCCACAAAATCTCCTAAAAATCCCAATAAAATCCCCAGAATTTCTGAGAATCCCAAAAATCCCAACAAAATCTCAGTAAAACCCCCAAAATTCAAAAAAAGCCACAAAAAATTCAATAAACCCCCAAACACCCCCAGAAAAACTCCCCCTCAAACTGCCAGTAGAATCCCCCAAAATCTAAACCCCCCAAAATCCACTAAACCAGCAGCTCCCAGTCCATCCCAGTATGATTCCAGTCGCTCTCAATGTGATCCCAGTGTAACCCAGTATGGACTCAGCTGCTCTCACTGTGATCCCAGTGTGATCCCAGTTGCTCCCAGCATAATTCCAGATGTTCCCAGTTCCTCCTATTATGATCCCAGTTTCCCAAAGAATAGTCCCAGTCCCTCCCAGCAGGGTCCCAGTGATGCCCAGTTGCCTCCAGGGTAGATTCAGTTTCCCCAGCATCATCCCAGTTGCTCCTAGCATGATCCCAGCTGTTCCCAGTGTGGTTCCAGTGCCCCCAGTATGGTTAGAGACACTCCCAGTTTGTTTTAGTTACCTCAGAATGATCCCAGTCTTGCCCAGTTACTCCCAGTTTCCTCTAGCATAATCCCAGTTTCCATCTGTTGCTCAAAGGGTGGCCCCAGTTGCTCCCAGTATGATCCCAGTTGCCCCAGTTATAGTCTCAGTCCTCTCAGCACGGTTCCAGTTCCTTCCAGCTGTTCCCAGTTGCTCCCAGTGTGTCACATTTTCCTCCCAACATGGCCCAGTAGCTCCCAGCAAGCCCCAGTCAGGTTTCATTCACACCCAGTATAGTCCCAGTATGAGTGTAGCCACTCCAGTATGATCCCAGTCACCTGCAGTCTAATCCCAGTGTCTCCCAGTCACTCCCAGTCTGATGCCAGTGCCCCCAGTGTGATCCCAGTTGCTCCCAGCATGGACGCAGCTGTTCCCAGTGTGGTGCCATCACTCCCCTATGGTTACAGACACTCCCAGTATGGTCCCAGTTGAACCCAGTTGCCCCTGCTCTAGCCCCAGTCACTCCCCAGATGATCCCAGTCCCCCCAGTATGGTCCCACTCACCCCCAGTTGCTCCCAGTGTGGTCCCAGTTCTCCCCAGCATGGTCCCAGTTTTTCCCACTGTGGTTCCAGTCATTCCAGTATGGTTCCAGACACTCCCAGTATATCCCAGTTACCCCCAGCATGTCTGTAGTCATTTCCAGGCACTGCCAGTGGCCCCACTAAGGTGTCAGTTCTCCCAGTATGATCCCCCAGTCATGCCCAGTATATCCCAGTTGCCTCCAGCATGCATCCAGTCCTTCCCAGTTCCTCCTGTTTGCTTGCAGCATGATCCCAGTTTCCCTCAGTTGCTCCCAGTAGCCCAAAGTGTGATCCCAGTCTTTCCCTTTAAACCCCAATAGGATCCCAGTAAGCTCCAGTTTGACCCCAGTCACATGCCAGCCCTCCCAGTGTGGTTCCAGTATAATCCCAGTTGCTTCCAATCTTTCCCAGTATGGTCCCAGCTGCCTCTAGCATGGTTCCAGTTGCTTCCTACATCAGCCCAGTCAGTCCCAGTATGATGCCATTTGCTCCCAGTTTTTCCCAGTCAGGTCCAGTATGGGGGATGATGTGCAGGGTGTGTTCCCAGTCGCTCTGAGACACCCCCAGTATTAGTCCAGTCCCTCCCAGTATGATCCAAAGGTGAGCCCAGTGTGCTCCCAGTCCCTGCCACTATGAACCAGTTGTGCTCCACATGGTTCCAGTTGCTCTCTTTCACCTTCACTTTTGTTCCTGTCCTTCCCAGTATCTCCCAGTGTATGCCAGTTCCCTCCAGCATGTTCCCAGTCACTCCCAGTATCTCCCAGTTCGGTTTTTGGGGGGATGTTTGGAGAATGAAGCAGTCCAAGGCTGAGCGGAAAAGACCCCTTGGGGGGACATCGGGGGGTGCCGGTGGCGGCTGCCGGCTCCACAGTGCAGGAAGCCAAGGGGGAGAAAAGCCCTGGAGATGCCGCACGAGGAGGGGCTGCAAACGCAGCTGGCGGGGATCTGAGGGGGAAAGAGCCAGCCTGGGCTGGGAAGGCGGACGGAGATTGAGCCAGAGCTCGGAGATGGTGCTCCACGAGCAGCTCCATGATGGAGAGAAGGCCCACACCTGCTTGGAGTGTGGGAAGAGCTTCAGGAGGAACTGCAACCTGATCAGGCACCAGAGGACCCACACTGGGGAATGGCCCTATGAGTGTGATCAATGTAGGAAGAGGTTTAAGACCAGCTCCAATCTCCTCGATCACCAGCACACGCACACAAAGGAGAGGCCCTTCTGCTGCCCCGACTGTGGGCAGGGCTTCAGGTACAGCTCCTGTCCTGTTGTGCACCGACAAACCTACACTGGGGAGAGGCCCCACGAGTGTGAGGAATGTGGGAAGAGCTTCAGACAGAGCTCCCAACTGATCCGCCACCAAAAGATCCACACGGGGGAGAGGCCCTACGAGTGTGGGGAGTGTGGGAAGGGGTTTCGGATCAAGTCAGATCTCCTCCGGCACAATCGGATCCACACAGAGGAGAGGCCTTTCCAATGCCCCGATTGTGGGAAGGGATTCCAGCACAACTACACCCTCATCAAGCACCAGCGCATCCACACAGGGGAGAGGCCCTACGAGTGTCCCCAGTGTGGGAAGAGCTTCTCCAGCAGCTCTAACTTGACCCGACACAAACGGAGGCACCGGTAAGGGAAGCCCTGCGAGTGCCCGGAGTGCGGGAAGAGCTTCATGCGCTGCTCCAGCTCCATCCCCCACTGGAGGAGGCACTTTGGGCACAGCCCTGGTCACTCACATTCCCTGTGATCCATGTTGGGAACACACCTGGCTGCTTCTCCTTTTGGTTTGGCTTAACTTTTTTTCTCTTCTCCATGTCTTTGCACTCCAAAAGCCAAGAAGGATCAATCTGTCACCTCAAAACCACTCAAATCCCAATGAAAACAACTGCATTTTAACCCAACAGGGCTCAATCCCACCTCAAATTGCTTGTTCTCACCTCACAAAAACTCAATTCTGTGCCAGACTCACTCCATTCCACAGCCCCCAGGGTGAGTTGGGGTTGGGAGGTGATTGGTAGAAGTGGGATCCCAATTTGGAGCAGTGGGATGGGGATTGTGTGGGGTTGCTGGGTGGGATGTATTTGACAGCAAATAAAACTTTCAGAGTTACTGATTTCTGTCCCATTCATTTTCAGTCAGTTCTGTGTGCAGAGTGCTGCCTTCTCAGCTGTTTCAATTCCTATAAAAATCTCATTTTTTAAATCATCTAACCCAAACAATTCAAAAACAAATATCCAAATAAAACCATGCACCCGAAATTAGAATTTTGAAAAAAAAATTAATTTTTTAGAGTACCTAAGGATGTTAATAAAGTTTAATTGTTTGGTTCAAATGCGTGAGAAATTATAGTGGTGTTTGGTTTTGTGTTTAGTATATTTGTAATAGAAATTTTTTTTACTAAGGTGTGTTAGATTCTATGTTAGTTTTTTAGATATTTTTTATCTAAAGTATATTGGTTACTGAGTTAAAACTTACAAAAGGCATTTCTTTGTATATAATTTGTTTATTTATATTTTTTGGTAATGTTATATTAATAGTTTACTGTTGTTTTGGCTTGAGTCATTATTGGAGTATTGTAAGGAAGAGTTGAAATTAGATTTCATTTTTATATTTCATTTTTATTCTAATGTATTTCATTTTAATTATAATTTCTTGATTTTTAATTTATTATAATTTGCTGAGAGAATAGGAAGGAAGTTCAAGGGCAGGAAAATTTTTTCCTGGCTGGGAACTGGAATTCCAGACCCTGGGAGTGTGTGCCGGACCACATAAACTGCAATCAAATATGGACTGGGATCCTACGGGTCAGGACGGCACAGAATGGGACCATAGGGATCAGAACCACACAGCTTGGGATAAACTGGACTGGGATCAAATATGGACTGGGACCATATGGAATGGGACCATAGAGATCAGGATGAGACAGACTGGGATAAACTGGGTTGAGATTATACGGACTGGGCCATATGGACTGGGATTGCACAGACTGGGATTGCACAGACTGGGATCACAGGGACTGGGAAAAAGCTTTGGCTACCATAGGCTACCTTTGGCTGTCATGCACGTCTGAAGGCAGCCACATCAAGTTGGCTTGATCCTGTTTGGGGGTCCCATCCCCCTCTTTCCCCCGCTCTCCCGCCCCTTCCCCATCATTCCCCCAGTCCCAACTCCCCTCCCCCGTGCTTGGTTTTGCGGGTTCCAGGCGCCTCCTGCTCCCTTTGGGGGTCCCAACACCCCCCTTTGGGTTAATTTGGGGCCCTGCCCCCTTCTCACCGCGCCCTCCCCTCCCCCCGCGGCTGGGGGGGCTCCGAGCACCCCCAGTGCCACCAGCGCGGCCCCGGCTGCCCCCGCACGCCCCATCCCCATCCCCGGGGTCACCTCCCCCCGCCCCAAATTCCGCTCCTGGCAACTGATGAGTCATCAGCGACAAACGCTCTGATTGGCTGGAAATGGCCCCTGGAGCAGCGGGACAGGCACCCTTGCAGCCTGAGCTGCCCTTGTTCCTCTCTGTCCGTGCCCGGAACACAGCGCGGAGGAGAAGGGCAGCAGGGCCCTGCGTGTCCCCGGGCTCAGGTTTTGCGCCGCTTCAGCTCCACGGAGACGCGGGTCAAGTGAAAAACACAAACAGTTTATTAAGGGAAAGCGAAGGTAAGGGGTGAGCTGGGAGGCAGAAAAAGGGGACGGGCAGGGCCTGAGGGCTGCAGGGAGGGAGGTGCCAACAGGGAGAGAGATGGCAGGAGCTGCTTGAGCTTCGCACAGGCTCAGCTGTGAGCAGCCAGAGCCGTGCGTAGAGCTCCAGCTGGTCACTTCTGCTCTGCAGGTGCTCCCATCTTCAATGGGCACTGGAAATCGCCGATGGACGCTGGTACATCTCATCCAACAGATGAACAAAGTCGTGCACATCTTCTTTCAAAGGTCATCTAAAGCAGTTTGCTCATGCATGATGGACTCTCAACTTCCTTCAGTGCTTGAGGAGCTGGAGGAGTGGAACAGAGCCAAGGTCAGAGGCCAGATTGAGGGAATCCAAGGAAAGCCTCCTGCCAGGGCCATCCCAGCCAGCTCTTGCCATGGCCAGGAGGGAGCGGGAGACAAGGGCTTCGGCCGGAAGGTGCTGGCCACGGATCCCCCATGTGTTCCTGAAAGCTCCCCGGGCTGTGCCCCCACCACCCCTGGTCCGCACAGGCAGCAGAGCCCTCCGCAGCCCGGGCACGGATTGTAGCTGCGGAGCCGGGATTTGCAGCTTCCCCCCCACCCCCGGCAGTGCTCGCTGCCACGCGGCTGCCCTGACTCACCCTCAGTGAGGACCGTGAGCTCCTCCTGCTGCCCCATCACGAGCACTCCGGCCGCCCCTGGCAAGACAGAGCATGTGGCGGCGCCAGGCGGCACAGCTGCCCGACACGGGCTCTGCCAGCCCTGCGGCCGCACGCCCTCCTGGCGGGCAGGGCTGCTGCCGGGCCCTGCCGCACGCTGCCGCCCCAGGGCACGGCTGCGGGAGGGCGGCGGCAGCAATGCCCAGGGCGGGCGGGGCTGCAGCGGCCCGGGCGCGGCTCCCGCTGTAGCCGGGGCAGCAGCCGGGCCGGGGGCAGGGAGGGGCGCGGGGCTGCTGGCTCACCCATGAGCCTGACGGCCGCCTCTCGTAGGGGCCTCTGTGGGCTCTGCAGGTGCGGCAGGGCCCAGCGCAGGTGCTCGGCCGCTCGGCTCTCGTCCTGCAGCAGCTGCGGGGAGCGCCGGCAGGGAAGGCTCGGCGCGGGCTCTGCCCCTGGGCAGAGTACTATACAGTAAACAGTACTATAATGTTAGAAATGAGAAGCTTGACTAGGTCATTATTCAAGCAGCAATTTATTAATTATTTTGGTAAAGTATGAGCAATACAACGCTGAGTACAGTGGGGGAAGTTTTCCCTCCAACTGCACACGGATAGTTGAGGCTTACCAGTATTTATAGGGGCACTCCTAAGCTTTCTCAGCAGTTTCTAGTCCAAATTTTTACTCATCACTAGTTTCTCTTCCCAATTTTTACATCACAATTCTATACAGTATTGTGATTATTTTTTCTCAGGATGTATCCCAGAAAAGGAATATCCCAGGTGCTGGGGGGTCCAACTTCTGAACGAAGAAAGAAGTCTCCCAGCTGGTGGGGTCCAGATTCCAGACATGGCTTTACCTTTTGATTGCAAGGACTATAAATCTCACGACAGGGATGTCCAGCTTCCCTTGGTCAAAATTGTTAGTCCTTGCGTTAATATTCATATTCATTTCTCAAGCTGCTTTTCACTGTTTTGTCAAGGCATGAGATAGGCATATTTCCTTTTTATATATTCTAAAGCTATAGTTTCAAAGATCCTTACTACAAGCAATATTCTGAAATTATACTTCAAAAGGTTATTATTGCAAAACTCTTTAAGGCTTAGCTACAAGCAGAAAGTTCCTGTCAAAAACCAACGTCATCAAAGCTTCAATTCAAATGCTTCTAAATCAACTTAAGACTTATAAAAGCTAATTAGGAACAAAGGATAGGTTCAAAGGCCTTCTTCCATGCTTTGCTTTCCTCAGTTATATTAGAAGTCATCTTTATAAGTGTCCCATGGTTGGTTTCCACACATATCAAAATCACAAATACACACGTTGCCTGTATGTACCTGACACAAAATACAGCTTTGTATTTGACAAAAGGAGAGAGATTTAGAAAGATGCATGACCAATTGCCTAAATTGTTTATCATCTTGCAGATCTGCACTTGCTGGGGAGCCTAATTTTACACCAAGGACCTGGGGAACCATTCCCAGCAATTGGGAAAATCCGAGGTCGTCCACCCGCTCATAGATGAGGTCTCCAAATTTGCCCCAAAAGTGGGTCCAGCTTTTATAGGCCAAAAAGAGCAAGTCCAAGTGACTTGATGATATTTTTCGGCCCAGAAAGCCCTGCAGCTGATGGCACACTTCACAATCAGCAAGGGACACAGCTAGGCCAAAGCCCAGACCTCTGCTGGGAGCCTTTCTCCTCAAATACCCTTCAGACAAACCTCCATGCAAGTCAGCTGGGAAAGTTTCTTCAAATGATCCATTTCTGGCATATAACTACACAGGGTTATGGGAAAGATTCTAAAGCAGCTACTCTGGAGTCAAAGAGCCAGCACTAAGAGCCCTTGTCATCTCTTTGTAGCTAAATCACAATTTTGGGAGTTGAAGGAGTTTGGAACGAGCTAGAGAGCAGACCTCTGAGTGTTTTAGATTATGCGGTTTATGTTTCTTATTTTCTACACAGACAGGAAGGGTGAGTTTGGCTCACATCTCCACCGCATGGCTCAGAAGGTAAAAAGACTTCAAGTCACAGAATCTTTAAATTATTTATTAGCCAATAAAACATTGCCAACAAAGATATGTATGTTTCTGATCCAATCCTTCAATATTTCGTCTTAGGGGCTCATGCTACAGTGTAAGCTTCCTTAGCCAATCATGTTATGACACACAAACCTACAGCACTGCATCCTAAGCTTCTTGTTTACAGTTGCAACTACTTTTATTTTTTCTAGATCTTCAGTCCTAAAATTCTAAACTTTCCTCCACTTAGCTTAGGGTGTCTCTGTTTTATTCTATGAAACTGCATTCTCGCTTCTGGTACCCAAATTTGGAAGCCCTTTCCAAGGTCTCCGATCAAATCCTGTGTTTAATTCTAAGTTTTGCTGACAAGACCAAAGGTCTGAGATTTCCCTGCATTTGGGTTTCCAACAACACTGATGCTGTTAGTTCCAGAGTGCCCAGGATCCCTCTTGCAAGTCAACTCTGTCAGGATCAAGGCAGCTGCCAGGGGGCTGCTTGTGGCCTCTGAGAGCCCATTGCTCAGGGCTTGCCAGTGCCCCAGCCCCTCAGGGGCTGCCCCAGCCCGGCCAAGCTGCCCGGCAGCAGCGCCGCAGCCCCACAGCAGCTCCAGAGCAGACCCATCCAGAGGCACCTGGGAGCCCTCAGCAATCCAGCCAGCAGCACCCGGGCAGGAGGATACAGAGGGTGGTTCCTTCCTGGCACAGGGCTTGTGGCCATCTCCAGGCACCACTCTGGCAGGGATCCCTGCAGCCCCGGCCCCTGCCCAGCCGCTCTGTCACCAGCACAAAGGCTTCAGCAGAGCCACCACAGGACAAGGGGCTTCTGGCCATTTTCCCTGCAACACTGCACGCCTGGGCAGCTTCCTGAGCCAGGGTACCCTTCTCCCCCTCTTCCCCTATGCCCTGCAGACCCTGGGTAGCAAAAGAAAGCTCCTGGGAGTCTGTGTATTATAACACACTCTATATTCATATACTAAAGAAAAAAAAACAAAAAGAAGAAAAGAACAATCTTAAAGAAATGAAAAATTCCAGCTGGCTCAGGTGGCCCCAGCAGACAGAGCCTCTGGCCTCAGGTCTCTGCAGAGCTGCAGCAGTGCAGCCAGCCGAGCCCCGACAGACGAGGCCGTGTCCTCCATGCCCTGCGGAGCTGATCTTGCAGCCTCTGGAAGAGGGAATATCGCTCACTCTGCAGTGCCTGGAGGACATACAGTGTTTCTAGTGCCACGTCCGACACGGCACTGCTGATGTCCTCTGTCAGCGGTTCAAGGGCTGCAAGAGAGAGGGACAGAGCCATGGTCAGATCCTGGATCTGCGGGGAGCCGAGGAGAGCCCCCTGACATGGCCATCCCAGCCGGCTCTAGCCATGGCCAGGAGGGAGCAGGGACCAAGGGCACCGGCCTGAAGCTGCTGGCCACGAATCCCCAAGGTGGCCCTGAAATCTCTGTATGCTCTGCCCATGCCGCCCCATGTCCGCACAAGGAGCAGAGCCCTCTGCAGCCGGGGCAGAGCTTGCAGCTCCTCCAGCAGCCCCCGCTGTCAGCCCGCTGCCCTCACTCACCAGTGCAGATCATCTGCAGCTCTTCCTTCTTCCCCCTCAGGTGCCGCCCGGCCATGCCTGTGAACACAGAGCCTGTCACGGCCCCAGCGGCACAGCTCCCTGCCAGCGGCGCTGCCGGCGCTGTGGCCACACGGGCTGGTGGCCGGGCAGGGCTCAGCCCGGGCCCTTGCCGCACGCTGCCGCCCCAGGGCACGGCTGCCAGAGGGCGGCAGCAACGCCCAGGCCAGGCGGGGCTCCACGGCGGCGGGCCGGGCTGGCGCTGCCGGGGCAGCAGGCGGGGCCGGGGCCGAGCTGCGGCGGGCCGGGGAGGGGAGGGAGCCCGGGCGGCTCACCCATGAACCTGACGGCCGCCTCTCGCAGGGACTCCTGTGGGCTCTTCAGGTAGGGCAGGGCCCTGCGCAGGTGCTCGGCCGCTCGGCTCCTGTCCTCTGCCAGCTGCAGAGAGCGGCAGGAGGGAAGGGTTGGCGCGGGCTCAGCCCCTGGGCCGGGCGCTGCCTGCGCCCATCGCCGGCCTCGCCTGCCCGCACAGCCCTGAGGCGAGGCCAGAAGCCGCTGGCCAAGGGCTCCTGAGGGGAGGGGCAGAGGGCCGGCTGCTGCCCGGGGAGCCGCGGAGCCACCCCGCAGCCCTGCCAGGCCGGGGCTCCATGGGCACCCGGCTCGGGCCCACGGGAGCCTGGAGAAGAGCCCGCGCGGCCTCTGTGTGCAGCACCGGGCAGGGGCACAGCTGGCAGCCCTGCACACTGAGCACCGCGCTCAGGGGGCTTCTCTGGCCTGAGGCTGGGGCTCGCAGGCTGTCCTTACCAGACACTCGCTGAACTTCCACACATTCTGCCTCTTCAGAAGTCTTTCAAGATCCCTTCTCTTCAGGAACTCGGCCACACCAAGGAGCGTTTCCTGAGAAGCCTGGAGAGCAGCAGAGACGTGGAGATGGCCCCACAGCACAGGGCGCAGGGCCCGCGTCCCTATGCCAGGGCCTGGAGGAGGCTGCAGTCCAGCAGACGCCAGGGCAGGAGACAGTCGAGCCCCCTGCCAGGGGGACAGCAGCAGCCCACAAGTCCTCACCTGTGCCACAAGCCGCTTCTCATCATGGCAGTGGAAGAAGAGGGGCAGCAGGCTCTGGTGCAGGGGTGTCTTCAGGGCCTTTTTTTCCTTTTCCTGTGGAAGAGTCAGCAATGTTCTGAAGAGCAGTATGGAGATCAGCTGAACCTGCCAATTGTTCTGTATGGAAGGAAGAACAAAAGACCTCAGCATTGGCTGCACGGGGCTCAGCTTGGCACAGGCGTGCAAATCCACAGAGCACAAAGTGTCCGGACAGCATCCAGTGGCCGTGGCTGGGAGCAGTGAGCCTTACGTGGTCAAAGAGTGGCAGGAGCGCCTCAAGCAGCTGCATTGTGATGGGGCCAGGCATCAGCATGTCATTGTCCAAAATGATAAAGCTGAGGAGCATGACTGTCATGAAAACTATCTCTCCATCTGCATCCCGCAGGAATTCCACAATGCTTTCAGTCAGGCTCCACATTTTTTTGGTCTGTGAGGAGCACAAGTTTGTGAAACGCCATCCTGCTGCCTCAAGGCCCAGAGGCCAAAGGCCTGTCCCAAAGCACTCGGGCAGCTGAACTGGGAGGCAGAAGAGCTGAGAGCAGCTGCCCCAGCATCCAAAGCCCTGCCAAGCCCAAGTGACTGCATTCCCCAGCTCAGCCTCAGCCGCTGCCCCCTTCTCACCATGGAGGGCTCCTCAATGAGCTCTAGAAGGGCCCTGAGTGCCAGGCGACGCCTCTCCCTGCTCTCGCTCTGCAGCTGCCTTGACAAGATTTTCAGGACTCTTTTAGCACCGCCTTCACTCAAGTCCAGGAACTGGAGGACCTGAAAGGCACAGGGCAGTGACAGGGGACCCAGCCGGCAGGAGCCCGGGGCCACACAGGGCTGGGCCCAGGCAGCAGCACAGGGTGCGGGCACCGTGCCAGGCAGCTGCGGCTCCAAGAGGGCAGAGAGCTGGGAGGCAGCTCAGCCAGGCAGCGCTGGCCATCAGGCTCACCTCCACAAGGAACGCCAGGCCGGGCAGCTCCCAGCGTGGCTCCTGTGTGCTGAGCAGCCGCAGCAGGTAGCGAGTGATCCGGGAACACAAGGGGATGGAGACACAGCACATCTCCCTGGCAGGAGAAAAAGGAGCCAAGACTGTGGGCAAGGGGGACAAACCGCTGCCAGGAGTGGCCTGGGCTATTTGGGAGGCAGCTCCTGGTGGGCACCCTCCTCTCCCAGCCTTTTCCAATCTGCTTGGCCGTCCCTCGGTGACAAGGCCCTACGGCCCACGACCTCGGGGACTGTGTGGGACACCTGGGCACGGAGCACACATGTCAAAAGGCAGTGGGGAGAAGTGGGTCTCACCTGGCCAGCAGACCCACGGCATCGTGGTGGGTGTCAGCACACAGCAGCATGTCCCAGCCACAATTGCGTTCCATTGCCACCACCACATCCTCGTGCTGCATTCTGCAGAGCAGGGACTTCAGGGTCCTCACTGCAAACCTGCGTGCACAGCAAAGCCCAGGTCATGCTGGGAGCACTGGCTCCTGCCCAGGGACATAGCAGGGACAGGAGGAGTGGGGTGGAGCACCTGTTGGGGCTGGTGGCAAGGCCGTATTCCTCCTGGCATCCCTTCCAGAAGGTATCGACTTCCTCTGGCATATCCAGAGTGCCCAAGAACACTTGGGAGAGAAGATGCACAAAGAGGTGGGGGAAATACACCATCACCTTATGTGGGACACAGGGCAGGACGATCTTCCACATCACCACAGTTGCCTGCAAAGGACAAAGCCCCCCGAGACAGCGCTCAGTGCCCAGGTGTCCGTGTGGCAGAGCCCGAGCAGGGCAGGGAGAGGCTCAGAGAGACGCAGGGGGAGCATGGGGCCTGGTGGGCCTGAAGCTGCCCCTGGGCCAGGTTTCAACCCAGCGCCTGAGGCAGGGAGATGCAGTGGGGGAAGGAGGATGGAGAGCTGCTGGAGAGGCAGCCTTGGGGCCAGCAAAGGCCAGTTGCAGAAACTCACAGCCAGGGCAAAGACACCCGTTTTGTCCCCATCGGAGGTGCATGTGGGGTGCTTGGGCCAGCTCCCCAGCACATTCCGGAGTATCAGCAGCGCCGGCTCCGCAGTCCTGGGCGAGCACATGATGCTCATCCACATGGTCAAAGCAGCTCTGTGGGGTTAGAGCTCTGTCTCAGGGGGGTCTCGGACACAGCACTGGCCTGGGCAGTAGTGGGGACCTGAGCTGGCTGTCAGCTCTACCTCTGCACATAGCCACTCACCAGCAGCACCCAGGCAGCCCAGCCCTGTGGGAACAGGCCCCTGAGGGGCAGGGAGGGAGCACGGCAGCAGGCTCAAGGGCTGACGTGCCAGGGCTGGGAAAGGCAGCAGCCAGAGGGCCCTGGAACTCTCTGTTGGTCAGACACCTGGGCCAGGCTGTACAGGCTGATGGGCTGGCAAGCCCTGAGACCTCTGGGCAGGTGGGCCTCATACCTGTCACAGGACGGGGCCACACGCAGGAGCGTCATGACTACGTCAGCGGGCTGTGCTTCGGTGAGATCCAGCAGGGTCCTGTTCAGCCTGTGCTCAGCAAACTGATTGGCCAGGAGCCACTGGTGGATGTACCTGACCAGGGCGGGCACCTGGAGCAGGCACGGGGAGACTTGGAAAGCTGCCAGAGGGAGGAATGTCCCCAGCTTCCCCACAGAAGTGCTTCCCTTCCCAGCACACTGCCATGTGGCCTCAAAGAGTTACAGTGACCAGCAAGAATGGCTTGGTAGACCAAGCAATTCCTGGGAGGATAAAACCCTGGCCACTGGCTGCTTACTTGCTTTGGATTGGAAAAGCCCTCCTCTACGAGCATATCCAGCAGGGCAGCACTGGTCTTGGTTTGGAAGATGTGCGAATATGCTCTGAGCCCCGTGCCCATGGTGCTGGTCTCTTCCTGCCGAATTTTCTTGATGAATTTGCAAACCAGCTGTAGGAGAAGGGCAAGAAGCCAGGGATGTTGCAGGGAATGCTCGAAGTGCGGTGCCAGCAGGCCCAGCCCAGGTGGGGGTGGCTGCAGGTACCTGCGCTGTTCTGCGGAAAAGGCCACGGGTCCGTTCCTGCTCTTGTGTGCGCTGCAGGGCTGCACCTGGCAAAGAGCGAGCGCAGCCAGAGATGAGGGGCTGCAGGAGAGGCTGGAGAACACAGCCCAGCCCTGCGATCCCCAGGCAGGGACAGCCCCAGGATGGCCCAGGGGATGGAGCATGGCCCCTGCAGGGTGTCTGCCCTGCCCCTCTTCTGTCCTGTCCATGGGAATGGGATGGGATTGGGTGGGATGGGATGGGATGGGATGGGATAAAGTGGGATGGGATAAAGTGGGATGGGATGGGATGGAATGGCGCCAAGCTGGCTGCAGACACCGACCCTGTGGCCCAGCTCTGCCACTCACCCTCCTGCGGCAGCTCAAACGGCACCACCTCTTTGGTTTGATGTGCTGGGGCAGCTCCAAGGCCTTCTTCCTCCTCTTCCCCCCAGACCACCTTGGGCGCTTTCAGGGGTCTCTGCTCCATGTTAATGGCGGGATTTGTGAGGGCACCTGCAGAAGAGAAGCCTCGGGAAGGCCACGGGTCAACAAGTCCTGTGGTCTGGCCTCGAGGTCAGCTGCAGGAAAAACGCCTCCAAAAGGCTCCGGGTCAGACGGGAAGGAGTGCGCTGTGCGGGGGCTCCTCACAGCACCGCTCTGTCCTGTTCTGCCCCATTGTGTGTTCCCAGCACCGGGCAAGCTTCTATTTCCCACGTGTCACAAAGGGCCCTTGGTCACTGGGTTCCGTTCCATGGCACAGAGACCGTGCTGCAGCGTGCCACCCAGGGCCCTTGCACACACTGCCTTCTGCCCGGGGGCTGCCCCCAGCCCAGCCAAAGTGGCCCAGGCTAGAAGGAATACCTGGCCCCAGGTGTCTAAGACAGCCCGACAGGATCTTTAGGAAGGGCTCAGACCATCAGCAAACGCTGCCCGGCTCTGCGGGCTCAGTCCTATCCCCATATCTTTCCCAGAGAGCATTTGAATTTCTAAATGAGAGTCATTTGAAGGGAGGGGATTTACATTTTCCATTTCAGAGAAGCCTTCTGCCTTCATTAGCCAACACCTCTCTCTTCAAACCAAGAGAATTGTTTATCATCTTGCAGATGCGCAGTTGCTGGGGAGCCCCGTTTTACACCAGGGACCTGGAGAACCATTCCCAGCAATTGGGAAAATCCTAGGTGGTCCATCCACCTCCAAATGAGGTCTCCAAATGTGCCCTGAAATTTGGTCCAGCTCTTAGAGGCCTAAAAGAGCAAGTCCAAGTGACTTGATGATATTTTTCGGCCCAGAAAGCCCTGCAGCTGATGGCACACTTCACAATGAGCAGGGGACACAGCTCGGCCAAAGCCCAGACCTCTGCTGGGAGCCTTTCTCCTCAAATACCCTTCAGACAAACCTCCATGCAAGTCAGTTGGGAAAGTTTCTTCAAATGATCCATTCTGGCACATGACTACACAGGGTTATGGGAAAGATTCTAAAGCAGCTGCTCTGGAGTCAAAGAGCCAGCACTAAGAGTCCTTGTCATCTCTTTGTAGCTAAATCCCACTTTGGGGGATTTGAAGGAGTTTGGAACAAGCTAGAGAGCAGACCTCTGAGTGTTTTAGATGATGCCATTGCTTTTTCTTCTCTGCTACATAGACAGGAAGGGTGAGTTTGGCTCACATCTCCACCGCATGGCTCACAAGGCCAAAACACTTGTAGTTACAAGAGCTTTGAAGGATTTCTTGGCCAAGAAGACACTGCCAACAAGGATATTTATGTTTTGCAGCCAATCCTTCAATATTTCGTCTTAGGGGCTCATGCTACAGTGTAAGCTTCCTTAGCCAATCATGTTATGACACACAAACCTACAGCACTGCATCCTAAGCTTCTTGTTTACCATTGTAACTACTTTTATATTTTCTAGATCTTCAGCCCTAAAACCCTAAACTTTCCTCCACTTCAACCTTCCTCCCCGTGTCTCTGCTATAATAAACTCGAAATGCACATTCTCGCTTCTACCACCTAAGTTTGGAAGCCCTTTCCAAGGTCTCCGATCAAATCCTGTGTTTAATTCTAAGTTTTGCTGACAAGACCAAAGGACTGAGATTTCCCTGCATTTGGGTTTCCAACAACACTGATGCTGTTAGTTCCAGAGTGCCCAGGATCCCTCTTGCAAGTCAACTCTGTCAGGATCAAGGCAGCTGCCAGGGGGCTGCTTGTGGCCTCTGAGAGCCCATTGCTCAGGGCTTGCCAGTGCCCCAGCCCCTCAGGGGCTGCCCCAGCCCGGCCAAGCTGCCCGGCAGCAGCGCCGCAGCCCCACAGCAGCTCCAGAGCAGACCCATCCAGAGGCACCTGGGAGCCCTCAGCAATCCAGCCAGCAGCACCCGGGCAGGAGGATACAGAGGGTGGTTCCTTCCTGGCACAGGGCTTGTGGCCATCTCCAGGCACCACTCTGGCAGGGATCCCTGCAGCCCCGGCCCCTGCCCAGCCGCTCTGTCACCAGCACAAAGGCTTCAGCAGAGCCACCACAGGACAAGGGGCTTCTGGCCATTTTCCCTGCAACACTGCACGCCTGGGCAGCTTCCTGAGCCAGGGTACCCTTCTCCCCCTCTTCCCCTATGCCCTGCAGACCCTGGGTAGCAAAAGAAAGCTCCTGGGAGTCTGTGTATTATAACACACTCTATATTCATATACTAAAGAAAAAAAAACAAAAAGAAGAAAAGAACAATCTTAAAGAAATGAAAAATTCCAGCTGGCTCAGGTGGCCCCAGCAGACAGAGCCTCTGGCCTCAGGTCTCTGCAGAGCTGCAGCAGTGCAGCCAGCCGAGCCCCGACAGACGAGGCCGTGTCCTCCATGCCCTGCGGAGCTGATCTTGCAGCCTCTGGAAGAGGGAATATCGCTCACTCTGCAGTGCCTGGAGGACATACAGTGTTTCTAGTGCCACGTCCGACACGGCACTGCTGATGTCCTCTGTCAGCGGTTCAAGGGCTGCAAGAGAGAGGGACAGAGCCATGGTCAGATCCTGGATCTGCGGGGAGCCGAGGAGAGCCCCCTGACATGGCCATCCCAGCCGGCTCTAGCCATGGCCAGGAGGGAGCAGGGACCAAGGGCACCGGCCTGAAGCTGCTGGCCACGAATCCCCAAGGTGGCCCTGAAATCTCTGTATGCTCTGCCCATGCCGCCCCATGTCCGCACAAGGAGCAGAGCCCTCTGCAGCCGGGGCAGAGCTTGCAGCTCCTCCAGCAGCCCCCGCTGTCAGCCCGCTGCCCTCACTCACCAGTGCAGATCATCTGCAGCTCTTCCTTCTTCCCCCTCAGGTGCCGCCCGGCCATGCCTGTGAACACAGAGCCTGTCACGGCCCCAGCGGCACAGCTCCCTGCCAGCGGCGCTGCCGGCGCTGTGGCCACACGGGCTGGTGGCCGGGCAGGGCTCAGCCCGGGCCCTTGCCGCACGCTGCCGCCCCAGGGCACGGCTGCCAGAGGGCGGCAGCAACGCCCAGGCCAGGCGGGGCTCCACGGCGGCGGGCCGGGCTGGCGCTGCCGGGGCAGCAGGCGGGGCCGGGGCCGAGCTGCGGCGGGCCGGGGAGGGGAGGGAGCCCGGGCGGCTCACCCATGAACCTGACGGCCGCCTCTCGCAGGGACTCCTGTGGGCTCTTCAGGTAGGGCAGGGCCCTGCGCAGGTGCTCGGCCGCTCGGCTCCTGTCCTCTGCCAGCTGCAGAGAGCGGCAGGAGGGAAGGGTTGGCGCGGGCTCAGCCCCTGGGCCGGGCGCTGCCTGCGCCCATCGCCGGCCTCGCCTGCCCGCACAGCCCTGAGGCGAGGCCAGAAGCCGCTGGCCAAGGGCTCCTGAGGGGAGGGACAGAGGGCCGGCTGCTGCCCGGGGAACCGCGTAGCCACCTCGCAGCCCTGCCAGGCCGGGGCTCCATGGGCACCCGGCTTGGGCCCACGGGAGCCTGGAGAAGAGCCCGCGCGGCCTCTGTGTGCAGCACCGGGCAGGGGCACAGCTGGCAGCCCTGCACACTGAGCACCGCGCTCAGGGGGCTTCTCTGGCCTGAGGCTGGGGCTCGCAGGCTGTCCTTACCAGACACTCGCTGAACTTCCACACATTCTGCCTCTTCAGCAGTCTTTCAAGATCCCTTCTCTTCAGGAACTCGGCCACACCAAGGAGCGTTTCCTGAGAAGCCTGGAGAGCAGCAGAGACGTGGAGATGGCCCCACAGCACAGGGCGCAGGGCCCGCGTCACTATGCCAAGGCCTGGAGGAGGCTGCAGTCCAGCAGGCGCCAGGGCAGGAGACAGTCGAGCCCCCTGCCAGGGGGACAGCAGCAGCCCACAAGTCCTCACCTGTGCCACAAGCCGCTTCTCATCATGGCAGTGGAAGAAGAGGGGCAGCAGGCTCTGGTGCAGGGGTGTCTTCAGGGCCTTTTTTTCCTTTTCCTGTGGAAGAGTCAGCAATGTTCTGAAGAGCAGTATGGAGATCAGCTGAACCTGCCAATTGTTCTGTATGGAAGGAAGAACAAAAGACCTCAGCATTGGCTGCACGGGGCTCAGCTTGGCACAGGCCTGCAAATCCACAGGGCACAAAGTGTCCGGACAGCATCCAGTGGCCGTGGCTGGGAGCAGTGAGCCTTACGTGGTCAAAGAGTGGCAGGAGCGCCTCAAGCAGCTGCATTGTGATGGGGCCAGGCATCAGCATGTCATTGTCCAAAATGATAAAGCTGAGGAGCATGACTGTCATGAAAACTATCTCTCCATCTGCATCCCGCAGGAATTCCACAATGCTTTCAGTCAGGCTCCACATTTTTTTGGTCTGTGAGGAGCACAAGTTTGTGAAACGCCATCCTGCTGCCTCAAGGCCCAGAGGCCAAAGGCCTGTCCCAAAGCACTCGGGCAGCTGAACTGGGAGGCAGAAGAGCTGAGAGCAGCTGCCCCAGCATCCAAAGCCCTGCCAAGCCCAAGTGACTGCATTCCCCAGCTCAGCCTCAGCCGCTGCCCCCTTCTCACCATGGAGGGCTCCTCAATGAGCTCTAGAAGGGCCCTGAGTGCCAGGCGACGCCTCTCCCTGCTCTCGCTCTGCAGCTGCCTTGACAAGATTTTCAGGACTCTTTTAGCACCGCCTTCACTCAAGTCCAGGAACTGGAGGACCTGAAAGGCACAGGGCAGTGACAGGGGACCCAGCCGGCAGGAGCCCGGGGCCACACAGGGCTGGGCCCAGGCAGCAGCACAGGGTGCGGGCACCGTGCCAGGCAGCTGCGGCTCCAAGAGGGCAGAGAGCTGGGAGGCAGCTCAGCCAGGCAGCGCTGGCCATCAGGCTCACCTCCACAAGGAACGCCAGGCCGGGCAGCTCCCAGCGTGGCTCCTGTGTGCTGAGCAGCCGCAGCAGGTAGCGAGTGATCCGGGAACACAAGGGGATGGAGACACAGCACATCTCCCTGGCAGGAGAAAAAGGAGCCAAGACTGTGGGCAAGGGGGACAAACCGCTGCCAGGAGTGACTCATGGAGTCTGGTCTTCCCCCAGCATCCTGCAAGGGGCCCTGGGCTATTTGGGAGGCAGCTCCTGGTGGGCACCCTCCTCTCCCAGCCTTTTCCAATCTGCTTGGCCGTCCCTCGGTGACAAGGCCCTACGGCCCACGACCTCGGGGACTGTGTGGGACACCTGGGCACGGAGCACACATGTCAAAAGGCAGTGGGGAGAAGTGGGTCTCACCTGGCCAGCAGACCCACGGCATCGTGGTGGGTGTCAGCACACAGCAGCATGTCCCAGCCACAATTGCGTTCCATTGCCACCACCACATCCTCGTGCTGCATTCTGCAGAGCAGGGACTTCAGGGTCCTCACTGCAAACCTGCGTGCACAGCAAAGCCCAGGTCATGCTGGGAGCACTGGCTCCTGCCCAGGGACATAGCAGGGACAGGAGGAGTGGGGTGGAGCACCTGTTGGGGCTGGTGGCAAGGCCGTATTCCTCCTGGCATCCCTTCCAGAAGGTATCGACTTCCTCTGGCATATCCAGAGTGCCCAAGAACACTTGGGAGAGAAGATGCACAAAGAGGTGGGGGAAATACACCATCACCTTATGTGGGACACAGGGCAGGACGATCTTCCACATCACCACAGTTGCCTGCAAAGGACAAAGCCCCCCGAGACAGCGCTCAGTGCCCAGGTGTCCGTGTGGCAGAGCCCGAGCAGGGCAGGGAGAGGCTCAGAGAGACGCAGGGGGAGCATGGGGCCTGGTGGGCCTGAAGCTGCCCCTGGGCCAGGTTTCAACCCAGCGCCTGAGGCAGGGAGATGCAGTGGGGGAAGGAGGATGGAGAGCTGCTGGAGAGGCAGCCTTGGGGCCAGCAAAGGCCAGTTGCAGAAACTCACAGCCAGGGCAAAGACACCCGTTTTGTCCCCATCGGAGGTGCATGTGGGGTGCTTGGGCCAGCTCCCCAGCACATTCCGGAGTATCAGCAGCGCCGGCTCCGCAGTCCTGGGCGAGCACATGATGCTCATCCACATGGTCAAAGCAGCTCTGTGGGGTTAGAGCTCTGTCTCAGGGGGGTCTCGGACACAGCACTGGCCTGGGCAGTAGTGGGGACCTGAGCTGGCTGTCAGCTCTACCTCTGCACATAGCCACTCACCAGCAGCACCCAGGCAGCCCAGCCCTGTGGGAACAGGCCCCTGAGGGGCAGGGAGGGAGCACGGCAGCAGGCTCAAGGGCTGACGTGCCAGGGCTGGGAAAGGCAGCAGCCAGAGGGCCCTGGAACTCTCTGTTGGTCAGACACCTGGGCCAGGCTGTACAGGCTGATGGGCTGGCAAGCCCTGAGACCTCTGGGCAGGTGGGCCTCATACCTGTCACAGGACGGGGCCACACGCAGGAGCGTCATGACTACGTCAGCGGGCTGTGCTTCGGTGAGATCCAGCAGGGTCCTGTTCAGCCTGTGCTCAGCAAACTGATTGGCCAGGAGCCACTGGTGGATGTACCTGACCAGGGCGGGCACCTGGAGCAGGCACGGGGAGACTTGGAAAGCTGCCAGAGGGAGGAATGTCCCCAGCTTCCCCACAGAAGTGCTTCCCTTCCCAGCACACTGCCATGTGGCCTCAAAGAGTTACAGTGACCAGCAAGAATGGCTTGGTAGACCAAGCAATTCCTGGGAGGATAAAACCCTGGCCACTGGCTGCTTACTTGCTTTGGATTGGAAAAGCCCTCCTCTACGAGCATATCCAGCAGGGCAGCACTGGTCTTGGTTTGGAAGATGTGCGAATATGCTCTGAGCCCCGTGCCCATGGTGCTGGTCTCTTCCTGCCGAATTTTCTTGATGAATTTGCAAACCAGCTGTAGGAGAAGGGCAAGAAGCCAGGGATGTTGCAGGGAATGCTCGAAGTGCGGTGCCAGCAGGCCCAGCCCAGGTGGGGGTGGCTGCAGGTACCTGCGCTGTTCTGCGGAAAAGGCCACGGGTCCGTTCCTGCTCTTGTGTGCGCTGCAGGGCTGCACCTGGCAAAGAGCGAGCGCAGCCAGAGATGAGGGGCTGCAGGAGAGGCTGGAGAACACAGCCCAGCCCTGCGATCCCCAGGCAGGGACAGCCCCAGGATGGCCCAGGGGATGGAGCACGGCCCCTGCAGGGTGTCTGCCCTGCCCCTCTTCTGTCCTGTCCATGGGAATGGGATGGGATTGGGTGGGATGGGATGGGATGGGATGGGATGGGATAAAGTGGGATGGGATAAAGTGGGATGGGATGGGATGGAATGGCGCCAAGCTGGCTGCAGACACCGACCCTGTGGCCCAGCTCTGCCACTCACCCTCCTGCGGCAGCTCAAACGGCACCACCTCTTTGGTTTGATGTGCTGGGGCAGCTCCAAGGCCTTCTTCCTCCTCTTCCCCCCAGGCCACCTTGGGCGCTTTCAGGGGTCTCTGCTCCATGTTAATGGCGGGATTTGTGAGGGCACCTGCAGAAGAGAAGCCTCGGGAAGGCCACGGGTCAACAAGTCCTGTGGTCTGGCCTCGAGGTCAGCTGCAGGAAAAACGCCTCCAAAAGGCTCCGGGTCAGACGGGAAGGAGTGCGCTGTGCGGGGGCTCCTCACAGCACCGCTCTGTCCTGTTCTGCCCCATTGTGTGTTCCCAGCACCGGGCAAGCTTCTATTTCCCACGTGTCACAAAGGGCCCTTGGTCACCGGGTTCCGTTCCATGGCACAGAGACCGTGCTGCAGCGTGCCACCCAGGGCCCTTGCACACACTGCCTTCTGCCCTGGGGCTGCCCCCAGCCCAGCCAAAGTGGCTCAGGCTAGAAGGAATACCTGGCCCCAGGTGTCTAAGACAGCCCGACAGGATCTTTAGGAAGGGCTCAGACCATCAGCAAACGCTGCCCGGCTCTGCGGGCTCAGTCCTATCCCCATATCTTTCCCAGAGAGCATTTGAATTTCTAAATGAGAGTCATTTGAAGGGAGGGGATTTACATTTTCCATTTCAGAGAAGCCTTCTGCCTTCATTAGCCAACACCTCTCTCTTCAAACCAAGAGAATTGTTTATCATCTTGCAGATGCGCAGTTGCTGGGGAGCCCCGTTTTACACCAGGGACCTGGAGAACCATTCCCAGCAATTGGGAAAATCCTAGGTGGTCCATCCACCTCCAAATGAGGTCTCCAAATGTGCCCTGAAATTTGGTCCAGCTCTTAGAGGCCTAAAAGAGCAAGTCCAAGTGACTTGATGATATTTTTCGGCCCAGAAAGCCCTGCAGCTGATGGCACACTTCACAATGAGCAGGGGACACAGCTCGGCCAAAGCCCAGACCTCTGCTGGGAGCCTTTCTCCTCAAATACCCTTCAGACAAACCTCCATGCAAGTCAGTTGGGAAAGTTTCTTCAAATGATCCATTCTGGCACATGACTACACAGGGTTATGGGAAAGATTCTAAAGCAGCTGCTCTGGAGTCAAAGAGCCAGCACTAAGAGTCCTTGTCATCTCTTTGTAGCTAAATCCCACTTTGGGGGATTTGAAGGAGTTTGGAACAAGCTAGAGAGCAGACCTCTGAGTGTTTTAGATGATGCCATTGCTTTTTCTTCTCTGCTACATAGACAGGAAGGGTGAGTTTGGCTCACATCTCCACCGCATGGCTCACAAGGCCAAAACACTTGTAGTTACAAGAGCTTTGAAGGATTTCTTGGCCAAGAAGACACTGCCAACAAGGATATTTATGTTTTGCAGCCAATCCTTCAATATTTCGTCTTAGGGGCTCATGCTACAGTGTAAGCTTCCTTAGCCAATCATGTTATGACACATAAACCTACAGCACTGCATCCTAAGCTTCTTGTTTACCATTGTAACTACTTTTATATTTTCTAGATCTTCAGCCCTAAAACCCTAAACTTTCCTCCACTTCAACCTTCCTCCCCGTGTCTCTGCTATAATAAACTCGAAATGCACATTGTCGCTTCTAGCACCTAAGTTTGGAAGCCCTTTCCAAGGTCTCCGATCAAATCCTGTGTTTAATTCTAAGTTTTGCTGACAAGACCAAAGGTCTGAGATTTCCCTGCATTTGGGTTTCCAACAACACTGATGCTGTTAGTTCCAGAGTGCCCAGGATCCCTCTTGCAAGTCAACTCTGTCAGGATCAAGGCAGCTGCCAGGGGGCTGCTTGTGGCCTCTGAGAGCCCATTGCTCAGGGCTTGCCAGTGCCCCAGCCCCTCAGGGGCTGCCCCAGCCCGGCCAAGCTGCCCGGCAGCAGCGCCGCAGCCCCACAGCAGCTCCAGAGCAGACCCATCCAGAGGCACCTGGGAGCCCTCAGCAATCCAGCCAGCAGCACCCGGGCAGGAGGATACAGAGGGTGGTTCCTTCCTGGCACAGGGCTTGTGGCCATCTCCAGGCACCACTCTGGCAGGGATCCCTGCAGCCCCGGCCCCTGCCCAGCCGCTCTGTCACCAGCACAAAGGCTTCAGCAGAGCCACCACAGGACAAGGGGCTTCTGGCCATTTTCCCTGCAACACTGCACGCCTGGGCAGCTTCCTGAGCCAGGGTACCCTCCTCCCCCTCTTCCCCTATGCCCTGTAGACCCTGGGTAGCAAAAGAAAGCTCCTGGGAGTCTGTGTATTATAACACACTCTATATTCATATACTAAAGAAAAAACAAACAAAAAGAAGAAAAGAACAATCTTAAAGAAATGAAAAATTCCAGCTGGCTCAGGTGGCCCCAGCAGACAGAGCCTCTGGCCTCAGGTCTCTGCAGAGCTGCAGCAGTGCAGCCAGCCGAGCCCCGACAGACGAGGCCGTGTCCTCCATGCCCTGCGGAGCTGATCTTGCAGCCTCTGGAAGAGGGAATATCGCTCACTCTGCAGTGCCTGGAGGACATACAGTGTTTCTAGTGCCACGTCCGACACGGCACTGCTGATGTCCTCTGTCAGCGGTTCAAGGGCTGCAAGAGAGAGGGACAGAGCCATGGTCAGATCCTGGATCTGCGGGGAGCCGAGGAGAGCCCCCTGACATGGCCATCCCAGCCGGCTCTAGCCATGGCCAGGAGGGAGCAGGGACCAAGGGCACCGGCCTGAAGCTGCTGGCCACGAATCCCCAAGGTGGCCCTGAAATCTCTGTATGCTCTGCCCATGCCGCCCCATGTCCGCACAAGGAGCAGAGCCCTCTGCAGCCGGGGCAGAGCTTGCAGCTCCTCCAGCAGCCCCCGCTGTCAGCCCGCTGCCCTCACTCACCAGTGCAGATCATCTGCAGCTCTTCCTTCTTCCCCCTCAGGTGCCGCCCGGCCATGCCTGTGAACACAGAGCCTGTCACGGCCCCAGCGGCACAGCTCCCTGCCAGCGGCGCTGCCGGCGCTGTGGCCACACGGGCTGGTGGCCGGGCAGGGCTCAGCCCGGGCCCTTGCCGCACGCTGCCGCCCCAGGGCACGGCTGCCAGAGGGCGGCAGCAACGCCCAGGCCAGGCGGGGCTCCACGGCGGCGGGCCGGGCTGGCGCTGCTGGGGCAGCAGGCGGGGCCGGGGCCGAGCTGCGGCGGGTCGGGGAGGGGAGGGAGCCCGGGCGGCTCACCCATGAACCTGACGGCCGCCTCTCGCAGGGACTCCTGTGGGCTCTTCAGGTAGGGCAGGGCCCTGCGCAGGTGCTCGGCCGCTCGGCTCCTGTCCTCTGCCAGCTGCAGAGAGCGGCAGTAGGGAAGGGTTGGCGTGGGCTCAGCCCCTGGGCCGGGCGCTGCCTGCGCCCATCGCCGGCCTCGCCTGCCCGCACAGCCCTGAGGCGAGGCCAGAAGCCGCTGGCCAAGGGCTCCTGAGGGGAGGGGCAGAGGGCCGGCTGCTGCCCGGGGAGCCGCGGAGCCACCTCGCAGCCCTGCCAGGCCGGGGCTCCATGGGCACCCGGCTCGGGCCCACGGGAGCCTGGAGAAGAGCCCGCGCGGCCTCTGTGTGCAGCACCGGGCAGGGGCACAGCTGGCAGCCCTGCACACTGAGCACCGCGCTCAGGGGGCTTCTCTGGCCTGAGGCTGGGGCTCGCAGGCTGTCCTTACCAGACACTCGCTGAACTTCCACACATTCTGCCTCTTCAGCAGTCTTTCAAGATCCCTTCTCTTCAGGAACTCGGCCACACCAAGGAGCGTTTCCTGAGAAGCCTGGAGAGCAGCAGAGACGTGGAGATGGCCCCACAGCACAGGGCGCAGGGCCCGCGTCACTATGCCAAGGCCTGGAGGAGGCTGCAGTCCAGCAGGTGCCAGGGCAGGAGACAGTCGAGCCCCCTGCCAGGGGGACAGCAGCAGCCCACAAGTCCTCACCTGTGCCACAAGCCGCTTCTCATCATGGCAGTGGAAGAAGAGGGGCAGCAGGCCCTGGTGCAGGGGTGTCTTCAGGGCCTTTTTTTCCTTTTCCTGTGGAAGAGTCAGCAATGTTCTGAAGAGCAGTATGGAGATCAGCTGAACCTGCCAATTGTTCTGTATGGAAGGAAGAACAAAAGACCTCAGCATTGGCTGCACGGGGCTCAGCTTGGCACAGGCCTGCAAATCCACAGGGCACAAAGTGTCCGGACAGCATCCAGTGGCCGTGGCTGGGAGCAGTGAGCCTTACGTGGTCAAAGAGTGGCAGGAGCGCCTCAAGCAGCTGCATTGTGATGGGGCCAGGCATCAGCATGTCATTGTCCAAAATGATAAAGCTGAGGAGCATGACTGTCATGAAAACTATCTCTCCATCTGCATCCCGCAGGAATTCCACAATGCTTTCAGTCAGGCTCCACATTTTTTTGGTCTGTGAGGAGCACAAGTTTGTGAAACGCCATCCTGCTGCCTCAAGGCCCAGAGGCCAAAGGCCTGTCCCAAAGCACTCGGGCAGCTGAACTGGGAGGCAGAAGAGCTGAGAGCAGCTGCCCCAGCATCCAAAGCCCTGCCAAGCCCAAGTGACTGCATTCCCCAGCTCAGCCTCAGCCGCTGCCCCCTTCTCACCATGGAGGGCTCCTCAATGAGCTCTAGAAGGGCCCTGAGTGCCAGGCGACGCCTCTCCCTGCTCTCGCTCTGCAGCTGCCTTGACAAGATTTTCAGGACTCTTTTAGCACCGCCTTCACTCAAGTCCAGGAACTGGAGGACCTGAAAGGCACAGGGCAGTGACAGGGGACCCAGCCGGCAGGAGCCCGGGGCCACACAGGGCTGGGCCCAGGCAGCAGCACAGGGTGCGGGCACCGTGCCAGGCAGCTGTGGCTCCAAGAGGGCAGAGAGCTGGGAGGCAGCTCAGCCAGGCAGCGCTGGCCATCAGGCTCACCTCCACAAGGAACGCCAGGCCGGGCAGCTCCCAGCGTGGCTCCTGTGTGCTGAGCAGCCGCAGCAGGTAGCGAGTGATCCGGGAACACAAGGGGATGGAGACACAGCACATCTCCCTGGCAGGAGAAAAAGGAGCCAAGACTGTGGGCAAGGGGGACAAACCGCTGCCAGGAGTGACTCATGGAGTCTGGTCTTCCCCCAGCATCCTGCAAGGGGCCCTGGGCTATTTGGGAGGCAGCTCCTGGTGGGCACCCTCCTCTCCCAGCCTTTTCCAATCTGCTTGGCCGTCCCTCGGTGACAAGGCCCTACGGCCCACGACCTCGGGGACTGTGTGGGACACCTGGGCACGGAGCACACATGTCAAAAGGCAGTGGGGAGAAGTGGGTCTCACCTGGCCAGCAGACCCACGGCATCGTGGTGGGTGTCAGCACACAGCAGCATGTCCCAGCCACAATTGCGTTCCATTGCCACCACCACATCCTCGTGCTGCATTCTGCAGAGCAGGGACTTCAGGGTCCTCACTGCAAACCTGCGTGCACAGCAAAGCCCAGGTCATGCTGGGAGCACTGGCTCCTGCCCAGGGACATAGCAGGGACAGGAGGAGTGGGGTGGAGCACCTGTTGGGGCTGGTGGCAAGGCCGTATTCCTCCTGGCATCCCTTCCAGAAGGTATCGACTTCCTCTGGCATATCCAGAGTGCCCAAGAACACTTGGGAGAGAAGATGCACAAAGAGGTGGGGGAAATACACCATCACCTTATGTGGGACACAGGGCAGGACGATCTTCCACATCACCACAGTTGCCTGCAAAGGACAAAGCCCCCCGAGACAGCGCTCAGTGCCCAGGTGTCCGTGTGGCAGAGCCCGAGCAGGGCAGGGAGAGGCTCAGAGAGACGCAGGGGGAGCATGGGGCCTGGTGGGCCTGAAGCTGCCCCTGGGCCAGGTTTCAACCCAGCGCCTGAGGCAGGGAGATGCAGTGGGGGAAGGAGGATGGAGAGCTGCTGGAGAGGCAGCCTTGGGGCCAGCAAAGGCCAGTTGCAGAAACTCACAGCCAGGGCAAAGACACCTGTTTTGTCCCCATCGGAGGTGCATGTGGGGTGCTTGGGCCAGCTCCCCAGCACATTCCGGAGTATCAGCAGCGCCGGCTCCGCAGTCCTGGGCGAGCACATGATGCTCATCCACATGGTCAAAGCAGCTCTGTGGGGTTAGAGCTCTGTCTCAGGGGGGTCTCGGACACAGCACTGGCCTGGGCAGTAGTGGGGACCTGAGCTGGCTGTCAGCTCTACCTCTGCACATAGCCACTCACCAGCAGCACCCAGGCAGCCCAGCCCTGTGGGAACAGGCCCCTGAGGGGCAGGGAGGGAGCACGGCAGCAGGCTCAAGGGCTGACGTGCCAGGGCTGGGAAAGGCAGCAGCCAGAGGGCCCTGGAACTCTCTGTTGGTCAGACACCTGGGCCAGGCTGTACAGGCTGATGGGCTGGCAAGCCCTGAGACCTCTGGGCAGGTGGGCCTCATACCTGTCACAGGACGGGGCCACACGCAGGAGCGTCATGACTACGTCAGCGGGCTGTGCTTCGGTGAGATCCAGCAGGGTCCTGTTCAGCCTGTGCTCAGCAAACTGATTGGCCAGGAGCCACTGGTGGATGTACCTGACCAGGGCGGGCACCTGGAGCAGGCACGGGGAGACTTGGAAAGCTGCCAGAGGGAGGAATGTCCCCAGCTTCCCCACAGAAGTGCTTCCCTTCCCAGCACACTGCCATGTGGCCTCAAAGAGTTACAGTGACCAGCAAGAATGGCTTGGTAGACCAAGCAATTCCTGGGAGGATAAAACCCTGGCCACTGGCTGCTTACTTGCTTTGGATTGGAAAAGCCCTCCTCTACGAGCATATCCAGCAGGGCAGCACTGGTCTTGGTTTGGAAGATGTGCGAATATGCTCTGAGCCCCGTGCCCATGGTGCTGGTCTCTTCCTGCCGAATTTTCTTGATGAATTTGCAAACCAGCTGTAGGAGAAGGGCAAGAAGCCAGGGATGTTGCAGGGAATGCTCGAAGTGCGGTGCCAGCAGGCCCAGCCCAGGTGGGGGTGGCTGCAGGTACCTGCGCTGTTCTGCGGAAAAGGCCACGGGTCCGTTCCTGCTCTTGTGTGCGCTGCAGGGCTGCACCTGGCAAAGAGCGAGCGCAGCCAGAGATGAGGGGCTGCAGGAGAGGCTGGAGAACACAGCCCAGCCCTGCGATCCCCAGGCAGGGACAGCCCCAGGATGGCCCAGGGGATGGAGCACGGCCCCTGCAGGGTGTCTGCCCTGCCCCTCTTCTGTCCTGTCCATGGGAATGGGATGGGATTGGGTGGGATGGGATGGGATGGGATGGGATGGGATAAAGTGGGATGGGATAAAGTGGGATGGGATGGGATGGAATGGCGCCAAGCTGGCTGCAGACACCGACCCTGTGGCCCAGCTCTGCCACTCACCCTCCTGCGGCAGCTCAAACGGCACCACCTCTTTGGTTTGATGTGCTGGGGCAGCTCCAAGGCCTTCTTCCTCCTCTTCCCCCCAGGCCACCTTGGGCGCTTTCAGGGGTCTCTGCTCCATGTTAATGGCGGGATTTGTGAGGGCACCTGCAGAAGAGAAGCCTCGGGAAGGCCACGGGTCAACAAGTCCTGTGGTCTGGCCTCGAGGTCAGCTGCAGGAAAAACGCCTCCAAAAGGCTCCGGGTCAGACGGGAAGGAGTGCGCTGTGCGGGGGCTCCTCACAGCACCGCTCTGTCCTGTTCTGCCCCATTGTGTGTTCCCAGCACCGGGCAAGCTTCTATTTCCCACGTGTCACAAAGGGCCCTTGGTCACCGGGTTCCGTTCCATGGCACAGAGACCGTGCTGCAGCGTGCCACCCAGGGCCCTTGCACACACTGCCTTCTGCCCTGGGGCTGCCCCCAGCCCAGCCAAAGTGGCTCAGGCTAGAAGGAATACCTGGCCCCAGGTGTCTAAGACAGCCCGACAGGATCTTTAGGAAGGGCTCAGACCATCAGCAAACGCTGCCCGGCTCTGCGGGCTCAGTCCTATCCCCATATCTTTCCCAGAGAGCATTTGAATTTCTAAATGAGAGTCATTTGAAGGGAGGGGATTTACATTTTCCATTTCAGAGAAGCCTTCTGCCTTCATTAGCCAACACCTCTCTCTTCAAACCAAGAGAATTGTTTATCATCTTGCAGATGCGCAGTTGCTGGGGAGCCCCGTTTTACACCAGGGACCTGGAGAACCATTCCCAGCAATTGGGAAAATCCTAGGTGGTCCATCCACCTCCAAATGAGGTCTCCAAATGTGCCCTGAAATTTGGTCCAGCTCTTAGAGGCCTAAAAGAGCAAGTCCAAGTGACTTGATGATATTTTTCGGCCCAGAAAGCCCTGCAGCTGATGGCACACTTCACAATGAGCAGGGGACACAGCTCGGCCAAAGCCCAGACCTCTGCTGGGAGCCTTTCTCCTCAAATACCCTTCAGACAAACCTCCATGCAAGTCAGTTGGGAAAGTTTCTTCAAATGATCCATTCTGGCACATGACTACACAGGGTTATGGGAAAGATTCTAAAGCAGCTGCTCTGGAGTCAAAGAGCCAGCACTAAGAGTCCTTGTCATCTCTTTGTAGCTAAATCCCACTTTGGGGGATTTGAAGGAGTTTGGAACAAGCTAGAGAGCAGACCTCTGAGTGTTTTAGATGATGCCATTGCTTTTTCTTCTCTGCTACATAGACAGGAAGGGTGAGTTTGGCTCACATCTCCACCGCATGGCTCACAAGGCCAAAACACTTGTAGTTACAAGAGCTTTGAAGGATTTCTTGGCCAAGAAGACACTGCCAACAAGGATATTTATGTTTTGCAGCCAATCCTTCAATATTTCGTCTTAGGGGCTCATGCTACAGTGTAAGCTTCCTTAGCCAATCATGTTATGACACATAAACCTACAGCACTGCATCCTAAGCTTCTTGTTTACCATTGTAACTACTTTTATATTTTCTAGATCTTCAGCCCTAAAACCCTAAACTTTCCTCCACTTCAACCTTCCTCCCCGTGTCTCTGCTATAATAAACTCGAAATGCACATTGTCGCTTCTAGCACCTAAGTTTGGAAGCCCTTTCCAAGGTCTCCGATCAAATCCTGTGTTTAATTCTAAGTTTTGCTGACAAGACCAAAGGTCTGAGATTTCCCTGCATTTGGGTTTCCAACAACACTGATGCTGTTAGTTCCAGAGTGCCCAGGATCCCTCTTGCAAGTCAACTCTGTCAGGATCAAGGCAGCTGCCAGGGGGCTGCTTGTGGCCTCTGAGAGCCCATTGCTCAGGGCTTGCCAGTGCCCCAGCCCCTCAGGGGCTGCCCCAGCCCGGCCAAGCTGCCCGGCAGCAGCGCCGCAGCCCCACAGCAGCTCCAGAGCAGACCCATCCAGAGGCACCTGGGAGCCCTCAGCAATCCAGCCAGCAGCACCCGGGCAGGAGGATACAGAGGGTGGTTCCTTCCTGGCACAGGGCTTGTGGCCATCTCCAGGCACCACTCTGGCAGGGATCCCTGCAGCCCCGGCCCCTGCCCAGCCGCTCTGTCACCAGCACAAAGGCTTCAGCAGAGCCACCACAGGACAAGGGGCTTCTGGCCATTTTCCCTGCAACACTGCACGCCTGGGCAGCTTCCTGAGCCAGGGTACCCTTCTCCCCCTCTTCCCCTATGCCCTGTAGACCCTGGGTAGCAAAAGAAAGCTCCTGGGAGTCTGTGTATTATAACACACTCTATATTCATATACTAAAGAAAAAACAAACAAAAAGAAGAAAAGAACAATCTTAAAGAAATGAAAAATTCCAGCTGGCTCAGGTGGCCCCAGCAGACAGAGCCTCTGGCCTCAGGTCTCTGCAGAGCTGCAGCAGTGCAGCCAGCCGAGCCCCGACAGACGAGGCCGTGTCCTCCATGCCCTGCGGAGCTGATCTTGCAGCCTCTGGAAGAGGGAATATCGCTCACTCTGCAGTGCCTGGAGGACATACAGTGTTTCTAGTGCCACGTCCGACACGGCACTGCTGATGTCCTCTGTCAGCGGTTCAAGGGCTGCAAGAGAGAGGGACAGAGCCATGGTCAGATCCTGGATCTGCGGGGAGCCGAGGAGAGCCCCCTGACATGGCCATCCCAGCCGGCTCTAGCCATGGCCAGGAGGGAGCAGGGACCAAGGGCACCGGCCTGAAGCTGCTGGCCACGAATCCCCAAGGTGGCCCTGAAATCTCTGTATGCTCTGCCCATGCCGCCCCATGTCCGCACAAGGAGCAGAGCCCTCTGCAGCCGGGGCAGAGCTTGCAGCTCCTCCAGCAGCCCCCGCTGTCAGCCCGCTGCCCTCACTCACCAGTGCAGATCATCTGCAGCTCTTCCTTCTTCCCCCTCAGGTGCCGCCCGGCCATGCCTGTGAACACAGAGCCTGTCACGGCCCCAGCGGCACAGCTCCCTGCCAGCGGCGCTGCCGGCGCTGTGGCCACACGGGCTGGTGGCCGGGCAGGGCTCAGCCCGGGCCCTTGCCGCACGCTGCCGCCCCAGGGCACGGCTGCCAGAGGGCGGCAGCAACGCCCAGGCCAGGCGGGGCTCCACGGCGGTGGGCCGGGCTGGCGCTGCCGGGGCAGCAGGCGGGGCCGGGGCCGAGCTGCGGCGGGTCGGGGAGGGGAGGGAGCCCGGGCGGCTCACCCATGAACCTGACGGCCGCCTCTCGCAGGGACTCCTGTGGGCTCTTCAGGTAGGGCAGGGCCCTGCGCAGGTGCTCGGCCGCTCGGCTCCTGTCCTCTGCCAGCTGCAGAGAGCGGCAGTAGGGAAGGGTTGGCGTGGGCTCAGCCCCTGGGCCGGGCGCTGCCTGCGCCCATCGCCGGCCTCGCCTGCCCGCACAGCCCTGAGGCGAGGCCAGAAGCCGCTGGCCAAGGGCTCCTGAGGGGAGGGGCAGAGGGCCGGCTGCTGCCCGGGGAGCCGCGGAGCCACCTCGCAGCCCTGCCAGGCCGGGGCTCCATGGGCACCCGGCTCGGGCCCACGGGAGCCTGGAGAAGAGCCCGCGCGGCCTCTGTGTGCAGCACCGGGCAGGGGCACAGCTGGCAGCCCTGCACACTGAGCACCGCGCTCAGGGGGCTTCTCTGGCCTGAGGCTGGGGCTCGCAGGCTGTCCTTACCAGACACTCGCTGAACTTCCACACATTCTGCCTCTTCAGCAGTCTTTCAAGATCCCTTCTCTTCAGGAACTCGGCCACACCAAGGAGCGTTTCCTGAGAAGCCTGGAGAGCAGCAGAGACGTGGAGATGGCCCCACAGCACAGGGCGCAGGGCCCGCGTCACTATGCCAAGGCCTGGAGGAGGCTGCAGTCCAGCAGGCGCCAGGGCAGGAGACAGTCGAGCCCCCTGCCAGGGGGACAGCAGCAGCCCACAAGTCCTCACCTGTGCCACAAGCCGCTTCTCATCATGGCAGTGGAAGAAGAGGGGCAGCAGGCCCTGGTGCAGGGGTGTCTTCAGGGCCTTTTTTTCCTTTTCCTGTGGAAGAGTCAGCAATGTTCTGAAGAGCAGTATGGAGATCAGCTGAACCTGCCAATTGTTCTGTATGGAAGGAAGAACAAAAGACCTCAGCATTGGCTGCACGGGGCTCAGCTTGGCACAGGCCTGCAAATCCACAGGGCACAAAGTGTCCGGACAGCATCCAGTGGCCGTGGCTGGGAGCAGTGAGCCTTACGTGGTCAAAGAGTGGCAGGAGCGCCTCAAGCAGCTGCATTGTGATGGGGCCAGGCATCAGCATGTCATTGTCCAAAATGATAAAGCTGAGGAGCATGACTGTCATGAAAACTATCTCTCCATCTGCATCCCGCAGGAATTCCACAATGCTTTCAGTCAGGCTCCACATTTTTTTGGTCTGTGAGGAGCACAAGTTTGTGAAACGCCATCCTGCTGCCTCAAGGCCCAGAGGCCAAAGGCCTGTCCCAAAGCACTCGGGCAGCTGAACTGGGAGGCAGAAGAGCTGAGAGCAGCTGCCCCAGCATCCAAAGCCCTGCCAAGCCCAAGTGACTGCATTCCCCAGCTCAGCCTCAGCCGCTGCCCCCTTCTCACCATGGAGGGCTCCTCAATGAGCTCTAGAAGGGCCCTGAGTGCCAGGCGACGCCTCTCCCTGCTCTCGCTCTGCAGCTGCCTTGACAAGATTTTCAGGACTCTTTTAGCACCGCCTTCACTCAAGTCCAGGAACTGGAGGACCTGAAAGGCACAGGGCAGTGACAGGGGACCCAGCCGGCAGGAGCCCGGGGCCACACAGGGCTGGGCCCAGGCAGCAGCACAGGGTGCGGGCACCGTGCCAGGCAGCTGCGGCTCCAAGAGGGCAGAGAGCTGGGAGGCAGCTCAGCCAGGCAGCGCTGGCCATCAGGCTCACCTCCACAAGGAACGCCAGGCCGGGCAGCTCCCAGCGTGGCTCCTGTGTGCTGAGCAGCCGCAGCAGGTAGCGAGTGATCCGGGAACACAAGGGGATGGAGACACAGCACATCTCCCTGGCAGGAGAAAAAGGAGCCAAGACTGTGGGCAAGGGGGACAAACCGCTGCCAGGAGTGACTCATGGAGTCTGGTCTTCCCCCAGCATCCTGCAAGGGGCCCTGGGCTATTTGGGAGGCAGCTCCTGGTGGGCACCCTCCTCTCCCAGCCTTTTCCAATCTGCTTGGCCGTCCCTCGGTGACAAGGCCCTACGGCCCACGACCTCGGGGACTGTGTGGGACACCTGGGCACGGAGCACACATGTCAAAAGGCAGTGGGGAGAAGTGGGTCTCACCTGGCCAGCAGACCCACGGCATCGTGGTGGGTGTCAGCACACAGCAGCATGTCCCAGCCACAATTGCGTTCCATTGCCACCACCACATCCTCGTGCTGCATTCTGCAGAGCAGGGACTTCAGGGTCCTCACTGCAAACCTGCGTGCACAGCAAAGCCCAGGTCATGCTGGGAGCACTGGCTCCTGCCCAGGGACATAGCAGGGACAGGAGGAGTGGGGTGGAGCACCTGTTGGGGCTGGTGGCAAGGCCGTATTCCTCCTGGCATCCCTTCCAGAAGGTATCGACTTCCTCTGGCATATCCAGAGTGCCCAAGAACACTTGGGAGAGAAGATGCACAAAGAGGTGGGGGAAATACACCATCACCTTATGTGGGACACAGGGCAGGACGATCTTCCACATCACCACAGTTGCCTGCAAAGGACAAAGCCCCCCGAGACAGCGCTCAGTGCCCAGGTGTCCGTGTGGCAGAGCCCGAGCAGGGCAGGGAGAGGCTCAGAGAGACGCAGGGGGAGCATGGGGCCTGGTGGGCCTGAAGCTGCCCCTGGGCCAGGTTTCAACCCAGCGCCTGAGGCAGGGAGATGCAGTGGGGGAAGGAGGATGGAGAGCTGCTGGAGAGGCAGCCTTGGGGCCAGCAAAGGCCAGTTGCAGAAACTCACAGCCAGGGCAAAGACACCCGTTTTGTCCCCATCGGAGGTGCATGTGGGGTGCTTGGGCCAGCTCCCCAGCACATTCCGGAGTATCAGCAGCGCCGGCTCCGCAGTCCTGGGCGAGCACATGATGCTCATCCACATGGTCAAAGCAGCTCTGTGGGGTTAGAGCTCTGTCTCAGGGGGGTCTCGGACACAGCACTGGCCTGGGCAGTAGTGGGGACCTGAGCTGGCTGTCAGCTCTACCTCTGCACATAGCCACTCACCAGCAGCACCCAGGCAGCCCAGCCCTGTGGGAACAGGCCCCTGAGGGGCAGGGAGGGAGCACGGCAGCAGGCTCAAGGGCTGACGTGCCAGGGCTGGGAAAGGCAGCAGCCAGAGGGCCCTGGAACTCTCTGTTGGTCAGACACCTGGGCCAGGCTGTACAGGCTGATGGGCTGGCAAGCCCTGAGACCTCTGGGCAGGTGGGCCTCATACCTGTCACAGGACGGGGCCACACGCAGGAGCGTCATGACTACGTCAGCGGGCTGTGCTTCGGTGAGATCCAGCAGGGTCCTGTTCAGCCTGTGCTCAGCAAACTGATTGGCCAGGAGCCACTGGTGGATGTACCTGACCAGGGCGGGCACCTGGAGCAGGCACGGGGAGACTTGGAAAGCTGCCAGAGGGAGGAATGTCCCCAGCTTCCCCACAGAAGTGCTTCCCTTCCCAGCACACTGCCATGTGGCCTCAAAGAGTTACAGTGACCAGCAAGAATGGCTTGGTAGACCAAGCAATTCCTGGGAGGATAAAACCCTGGCCACTGGCTGCTTACTTGCTTTGGATTGGAAAAGCCCTCCTCTACGAGCATATCCAGCAGGGCAGCACTGGTCTTGGTTTGGAAGATGTGCGAATATGCTCTGAGCCCCGTGCCCATGGTGCTGGTCTCTTCCTGCCGAATTTTCTTGATGAATTTGCAAACCAGCTGTAGGAGAAGGGCAAGAAGCCAGGGATGTTGCAGGGAATGCTCGAAGTGCGGTGCCAGCAGGCCCAGCCCAGGTGGGGGTGGCTGCAGGTACCTGCGCTGTTCTGCGGAAAAGGCCACGGGTCCGTTCCTGCTCTTGTGTGCGCTGCAGGGCTGCACCTGGCAAAGAGCGAGCGCAGCCAGAGATGAGGGGCTGCAGGAGAGGCTGGAGAACACAGCCCAGCCCTGCGATCCCCAGGCAGGGACAGCCCCAGGATGGCCCAGGGGATGGAGCACGGCCCCTGCAGGGTGTCTGCCCTGCCCCTCTTCTGTCCTGTCCATGGGAATGGGATGGGATTGGGTGGGATGGGATGGGATGGGATGGGATGGGATAAAGTGGGATGGGATAAAGTGGGATGGGATGGGATGGAATGGCGCCAAGCTGGCTGCAGACACCGACCCTGTGGCCCAGCTCTGCCACTCACCCTCCTGCGGCAGCTCAAACGGCACCACCTCTTTGGTTTGATGTGCTGGGGCAGCTCCAAGGCCTTCTTCCTCCTCTTCCCCCCAGGCCACCTTGGGCGCTTTCAGGGGTCTCTGCTCCATGTTAATGGCGGGATTTGTGAGGGCACCTGCAGAAGAGAAGCCTCGGGAAGGCCACGGGTCAACAAGTCCTGTGGTCTGGCCTCGAGGTCAGCTGCAGGAAAAACGCCTCCAAAAGGCTCCGGGTCAGACGGGAAGGAGTGCGCTGTGCGGGGGCTCCTCACAGCACCGCTCTGTCCTGTTCTGCCCCATTGTGTGTTCCCAGCACCGGGCAAGCTTCTATTTCCCACGTGTCACAAAGGGCCCTTGGTCACCGGGTTCCGTTCCATGGCACAGAGACCGTGCTGCAGCGTGCCACCCAGGGCCCTTGCACACACTGCCTTCTGCCCTGGGGCTGCCCCCAGCCCAGCCAAAGTGGCTCAGGCTAGAAGGAATACCTGGCCCCAGGTGTCTAAGACAGCCCGACAGGATCTTTAGGAAGGGCTCAGACCATCAGCAAACGCTGCCCGGCTCTGCGGGCTCAGTCCTATCCCCATATCTTTCCCAGAGAGCATTTGAATTTCTAAATGAGAGTCATTTGAAGGGAGGGGATTTACATTTTCCATTTCAGAGAAGCCTTCTGCCTTCATTAGCCAACACCTCTCTCTTCAAACCAAGAGAATTGTTTATCATCTTGCAGATGCGCAGTTGCTGGGGAGCCCCGTTTTACACCAGGGACCTGGAGAACCATTCCCAGCAATTGGGAAAATCCTAGGTGGTCCATCCACCTCCAAATGAGGTCTCCAAATGTGCCCTGAAATTTGGTCCAGCTCTTAGAGGCCTAAAAGAGCAAGTCCAAGTGACTTGATGATATTTTTCGGCCCAGAAAGCCCTGCAGCTGATGGCACACTTCACAATGAGCAGGGGACACAGCTCGGCCAAAGCCCAGACCTCTGCTGGGAGCCTTTCTCCTCAAATACCCTTCAGACAAACCTCCATGCAAGTCAGTTGGGAAAGTTTCTTCAAATGATCCATTCTGGCACATGACTACACAGGGTTATGGGAAAGATTCTAAAGCAGCTGCTCTGGAGTCAAAGAGCCAGCACTAAGAGTCCTTGTCATCTCTTTGTAGCTAAATCCCACTTTGGGGGATTTGAAGGAGTTTGGAACAAGCTAGAGAGCAGACCTCTGAGTGTTTTAGATGATGCCATTGCTTTTTCTTCTCTGCTACATAGACAGGAAGGGTGAGTTTGGCTCACATCTCCACCGCATGGCTCACAAGGCCAAAACACTTGTAGTTACAAGAGCTTTGAAGGATTTCTTGGCCAAGAAGACACTGCCAACAAGGATATTTATGTTTTGCAGCCAATCCTTCAATATTTCGTCTTAGGGGCTCATGCTACAGTGTAAGCTTCCTTAGCCAATCATGTTATGACACATAAACCTACAGCACTGCATCCTAAGCTTCTTGTTTACCATTGTAACTACTTTTATATTTTCTAGATCTTCAGCCCTAAAACCCTAAACTTTCCTCCACTTCAACCTTCCTCCCCGTGTCTCTGCTATAATAAACTCGAAATGCACATTGTCGCTTCTAGCACCTAAGTTTGGAAGCCCTTTCCAAGGTCTCCGATCAAATCCTGTGTTTAATTCTAAGTTTTGCTGACAAGACCAAAGGTCTGAGATTTCCCTGCATTTGGGTTTCCAACAACACTGATGCTGTTAGTTCCAGAGTGCCCAGGATCCCTCTTGCAAGTCAACTCTGTCAGGATCAAGGCAGCTGCCAGGGGGCTGCTTGTGGCCTCTGAGAGCCCATTGCTCAGGGCTTGCCAGTGCCCCAGCCCCTCAGGGGCTGCCCCAGCCCGGCCAAGCTGCCCGGCAGCAGCGCCGCAGCCCCACAGCAGCTCCAGAGCAGACCCATCCAGAGGCACCTGGGAGCCCTCAGCAATCCAGCCAGCAGCACCCGGGCAGGAGGATACAGAGGGTGGTTCCTTCCTGGCACAGGGCTTGTGGCCATCTCCAGGCACCACTCTGGCAGGGATCCCTGCAGCCCCGGCCCCTGCCCAGCCGCTCTGTCACCAGCACAAAGGCTTCAGCAGAGCCACCACAGGACAAGGGGCTTCTGGCCATTTTCCCTGCAACACTGCACGCCTGGGCAGCTTCCTGAGCCAGGGTACCCTTCTCCCCCTCTTCCCCTATGCCCTGTAGACCCTGGGTAGCAAAAGAAAGCTCCTGGGAGTCTGTGTATTATAACACACTCTATATTCATATACTAAAGAAAAAACAAACAAAAAGAAGAAAAGAACAATCTTAAAGAAATGAAAAATTCCAGCTGGCTCAGGTGGCCCCAGCAGACAGAGCCTCTGGCCTCAGGTCTCTGCAGAGCTGCAGCAGTGCAGCCAGCCGAGCCCCGACAGACGAGGCCGTGTCCTCCATGCCCTGCGGAGCTGATCTTGCAGCCTCTGGAAGAGGGAATATCGCTCACTCTGCAGTGCCTGGAGGACATACAGTGTTTCTAGTGCCACGTCCGACACGGCACTGCTGATGTCCTCTGTCAGCGGTTCAAGGGCTGCAAGAGAGAGGGACAGAGCCATGGTCAGATCCTGGATCTGCGGGGAGCCGAGGAGAGCCCCCTGACATGGCCATCCCAGCCGGCTCTAGCCATGGCCAGGAGGGAGCAGGGACCAAGGGCACCGGCCTGAAGCTGCTGGCCACGAATCCCCAAGGTGGCCCTGAAATCTCTGTATGCTCTGCCCATGCCGCCCCATGTCCGCACAAGGAGCAGAGCCCTCTGCAGCCGGGGCAGAGCTTGCAGCTCCTCCAGCAGCCCCCGCTGTCAGCCCGCTGCCCTCACTCACCAGTGCAGATCATCTGCAGCTCTTCCTTCTTCCCCCTCAGGTGCCGCCCGGCCATGCCTGTGAACACAGAGCCTGTCACGGCCCCAGCGGCACAGCTCCCTGCCAGCGGCGCTGCCGGCGCTGTGGCCACACGGGCTGGTGGCCGGGCAGGGCTCAGCCCGGGCCCTTGCCGCACGCTGCCGCCCCAGGGCACGGCTGCCAGAGGGCGGCAGCAACGCCCAGGCCAGGCGGGGCTCCACGGCGGCGGGCCGGGCTGGCGCTGCCGGGGCAGCAGGCGGGGCCGGGGCCGAGCTGCGGCGGGTCGGGGAGGGGAGGGAGCCCGGGCGGCTCACCCATGAACCTGACGGCCGCCTCTCGCAGGGACTCCTGTGGGCTCTTCAGGTAGGGCAGGGCCCTGCGCAGGTGCTCGGCCGCTCGGCTCCTGTCCTCTGCCAGCTGCAGAGAGCGGCAGTAGGGAAGGGTTGGCGTGGGCTCAGCCCCTGGGCCGGGCGCTGCCTGCGCCCATCGCCGGCCTCGCCTGCCCGCACAGCCCTGAGGCGAGGCCAGAAGCCGCTGGCCAAGGGCTCCTGAGGGGAGGGGCAGAGGGCCGGCTGCTGCCCGGGGAGCCGCGGAGCCACCTCGCAGCCCTGCCAGGCCGGGGCTCCATGGGCACCCGGCTCGGGCCCACGGGAGCCTGGAGAAGAGCCCGCGCGGCCTCTGTGTGCAGCACCGGGCAGGGGCACAGCTGGCAGCCCTGCACACTGAGCACCGCGCTCAGGGGGCTTCTCTGGCCTGAGGCTGGGGCTCGCAGGCTGTCCTTACCAGACACTCGCTGAACTTCCACACATTCTGCCTCTTCAGCAGTCTTTCAAGATCCCTTCTCTTCAGGAACTCGGCCACACCAAGGAGCGTTTCCTGAGAAGCCTGGAGAGCAGCAGAGACGTGGAGATGGCCCCACAGCACAGGGCGCAGGGCCCGCGTCACTATGCCAAGGCCTGGAGGAGGCTGCAGTCCAGCAGGCGCCAGGGCAGGAGACAGTCGAGCCCCCTGCCAGGGGGACAGCAGCAGCCCACAAGTCCTCACCTGTGCCACAAGCCGCTTCTCATCATGGCAGTGGAAGAAGAGGGGCAGCAGGCCCTGGTGCAGGGGTGTCTTCAGGGCCTTTTTTTCCTTTTCCTGTGGAAGAGTCAGCAATGTTCTGAAGAGCAGTATGGAGATCAGCTGAACCTGCCAATTGTTCTGTATGGAAGGAAGAACAAAAGACCTCAGCATTGGCTGCACGGGGCTCAGCTTGGCACAGGCCTGCAAATCCACAGGGCACAAAGTGTCCGGACAGCATCCAGTGGCCGTGGCTGGGAGCAGTGAGCCTTACGTGGTCAAAGAGTGGCAGGAGCGCCTCAAGCAGCTGCATTGTGATGGGGCCAGGCATCAGCATGTCATTGTCCAAAATGATAAAGCTGAGGAGCATGACTGTCATGAAAACTATCTCTCCATCTGCATCCCGCAGGAATTCCACAATGCTTTCAGTCAGGCTCCACATTTTTTTGGTCTGTGAGGAGCACAAGTTTGTGAAACGCCATCCTGCTGCCTCAAGGCCCAGAGGCCAAAGGCCTGTCCCAAAGCACTCGGGCAGCTGAACTGGGAGGCAGAAGAGCTGAGAGCAGCTGCCCCAGCATCCAAAGCCCTGCCAAGCCCAAGTGACTGCATTCCCCAGCTCAGCCTCAGCCGCTGCCCCCTTCTCACCATGGAGGGCTCCTCAATGAGCTCTAGAAGGGCCCTGAGTGCCAGGCGACGCCTCTCCCTGCTCTCGCTCTGCAGCTGCCTTGACAAGATTTTCAGGACTCTTTTAGCACCGCCTTCACTCAAGTCCAGGAACTGGAGGACCTGAAAGGCACAGGGCAGTGACAGGGGACCCAGCCGGCAGGAGCCCGGGGCCACACAGGGCTGGGCCCAGGCAGCAGCACAGGGTGCGGGCACCGTGCCAGGCAGCTGCAGCTCCAAGAGGGCAGAGAGCTGGGAGGCAGCTCAGCCAGGCAGCGCTGGCCATCAGGCTCACCTCCACAAGGAACGCCAGGCCGGGCAGCTCCCAGCGTGGCTCCTGTGTGCTGAGCAGCCGCAGCAGGTAGCGAGTGATCCGGGAACACAAGGGGATGGAGACACAGCACATCTCCCTGGCAGGAGAAAAAGGAGCCAAGACTGTGGGCAAGGGGGACAAACCGCTGCCAGGAGTGACTCATGGAGTCTGGTCTTCCCCCAGCATCCTGCAAGGGGCCCTGGGCTATTTGGGAGGCAGCTCCTGGTGGGCACCCTCCTCTCCCAGCCTTTTCCAATCTGCTTGGCCGTCCCTCGGTGACAAGGCCCTACGGCCCACGACCTCGGGGACTGTGTGGGACACCTGGGCACGGAGCACACATGTCAAAAGGCAGTGGGGAGAAGTGGGTCTCACCTGGCCAGCAGACCCACGGCATCGTGGTGGGTGTCAGCACACAGCAGCATGTCCCAGCCACAATTGCGTTCCATTGCCACCACCACATCCTCGTGCTGCATTCTGCAGAGCAGGGACTTCAGGGTCCTCACTGCAAACCTGCGTGCACAGCAAAGCCCAGGTCATGCTGGGAGCACTGGCTCCTGCCCAGGGACATAGCAGGGACAGGAGGAGTGGGGTGGAGCACCTGTTGGGGCTGGTGGCAAGGCCGTATTCCTCCTGGCATCCCTTCCAGAAGGTATCGACTTCCTCTGGCATATCCAGAGTGCCCAAGAACACTTGGGAGAGAAGATGCACAAAGAGGTGGGGGAAATACACCATCACCTTATGTGGGACACAGGGCAGGACGATCTTCCACATCACCACAGTTGCCTGCAAAGGACAAAGCCCCCCGAGACAGCGCTCAGTGCCCAGGTGTCCGTGTGGCAGAGCCCGAGCAGGGCAGGGAGAGGCTCAGAGAGACGCAGGGGGAGCATGGGGCCTGGTGGGCCTGAAGCTGCCCCTGGGCCAGGTTTCAACCCAGCGCCTGAGGCAGGGAGATGCAGTGGGGGAAGGAGGATGGAGAGCTGCTGGAGAGGCAGCCTTGGGGCCAGCAAAGGCCAGTTGCAGAAACTCACAGCCAGGGCAAAGACACCCGTTTTGTCCCCATCGGAGGTGCATGTGGGGTGCTTGGGCCAGCTCCCCAGCACATTCCGGAGTATCAGCAGCGCCGGCTCCGCAGTCCTGGGCGAGCACATGATGCTCATCCACATGGTCAAAGCAGCTCTGTGGGGTTAGAGCTCTGTCTCAGGGGGGTCTCGGACACAGCACTGGCCTGGGCAGTAGTGGGGACCTGAGCTGGCTGTCAGCTCTACCTCTGCACATAGCCACTCACCAGCAGCACCCAGGCAGCCCAGCCCTGTGGGAACAGGCCCCTGAGGGGCAGGGAGGGAGCACGGCAGCAGGCTCAAGGGCTGACGTGCCAGGGCTGGGAAAGGCAGCAGCCAGAGGGCCCTGGAACTCTCTGTTGGTCAGACACCTGGGCCAGGCTGTACAGGCTGATGGGCTGGCAAGCCCTGAGACCTCTGGGCAGGTGGGCCTCATACCTGTCACAGGACGGGGCCACACGCAGGAGCGTCATGACTACGTCAGCGGGCTGTGCTTCGGTGAGATCCAGCAGGGTCCTGTTCAGCCTGTGCTCAGCAAACTGATTGGCCAGGAGCCACTGGTGGATGTACCTGACCAGGGCGGGCACCTGGAGCAGGCACGGGGAGACTTGGAAAGCTGCCAGAGGGAGGAATGTCCCCAGCTTCCCCACAGAAGTGCTTCCCTTCCCAGCACACTGCCATGTGGCCTCAAAGAGTTACAGTGACCAGCAAGAATGGCTTGGTAGACCAAGCAATTCCTGGGAGGATAAAACCCTGGCCACTGGCTGCTTACTTGCTTTGGATTGGAAAAGCCCTCCTCTATGAGCATATCCAGCAGGGCAGCACTGGTCTTGGTTTGGAAGATGTGCGAATATGCTCTGAGCCCCGTGCCCATGGTGCTGGTCTCTTCCTGCCGAATTTTCTTGATGAATTTGCAAACCAGCTGTAGGAGAAGGGCAAGAAGCCAGGGATGTTGCAGGGAATGCTCGAAGTGCGGTGCCAGCAGGCCCAGCCCAGGTGGGGGTGGCTGCAGGTACCTGCGCTGTTCTGCGGAAAAGGCCACGGGTCCGTTCCTGCTCTTGTGTGCGCTGCAGGGCTGCACCTGGCAAAGAGCGAGCGCAGCCAGAGATGAGGGGCTGCAGGAGAGGCTGGAGAACACAGCCCAGCCCTGCGATCCCCAGGCAGGGACAGCCCCAGGATGGCCCAGGGGATGGAGCACGGCCCCTGCAGGGTGTCTGCCCTGCCCCTCTTCTGTCCTGTCCATGGGAATGGGATGGGATTGGGTGGGATGGGATGGGATGGGATGGGATGGGATAAAGTGGGATGGGATAAAGTGGGATGGGATGGGATGGAATGGCGCCAAGCTGGCTGCAGACACCGACCCTGTGGCCCAGCTCTGCCACTCACCCTCCTGCGGCAGCTCAAACGGCACCACCTCTTTGGTTTGATGTGCTGGGGCAGCTCCAAGGCCTTCTTCCTCCTCTTCCCCCCAGGCCACCTTGGGCGCTTTCAGGGGTCTCTGCTCCATGTTAATGGCGGGATTTGTGAGGGCACCTGCAGAAGAGAAGCCTCGGGAAGGCCACGGGTCAACAAGTCCTGTGGTCTGGCCTCGAGGTCAGCTGCAGGAAAAACGCCTCCAAAAGGCTCCGGGTCAGACGGGAAGGAGTGCGCTGTGCGGGGGCTCCTCACAGCACCGCTCTGTCCTGTTCTGCCCCATTGTGTGTTCCCAGCACCGGGCAAGCTTCTATTTCCCACGTGTCACAAAGGGCCCTTGGTCACCGGGTTCCGTTCCATGGCACAGAGACCGTGCTGCAGCGTGCCACCCAGGGCCCTTGCACACACTGCCTTCTGCCCTGGGGCTGCCCCCAGCCCAGCCAAAGTGGCTCAGGCTAGAAGGAATACCTGGCCCCAGGTGTCTAAGACAGCCCGACAGGATCTTTAGGAAGGGCTCAGACCATCAGCAAACGCTGCCCGGCTCTGCGGGCTCAGTCCTATCCCCATATCTTTCCCAGAGAGCATTTGAATTTCTAAATGAGAGTCATTTGAAGGGAGGGGATTTACATTTTCCATTTCAGAGAAGCCTTCTGCCTTCATTAGCCAACACCTCTCTCTTCAAACCAAGAGAATTGTTTATCATCTTGCAGATGCGCAGTTGCTGGGGAGCCCCGTTTTACACCAGGGACCTGGAGAACCATTCCCAGCAATTGGGAAAATCCTAGGTGGTCCATCCACCTCCAAATGAGGTCTCCAAATGTGCCCTGAAATTTGGTCCAGCTCTTAGAGGCCTAAAAGAGCAAGTCCAAGTGACTTGATGATATTTTTCGGCCCAGAAAGCCCTGCAGCTGATGGCACACTTCACAATGAGCAGGGGACACAGCTCGGCCAAAGCCCAGACCTCTGCTGGGAGCCTTTCTCCTCAAATACCCTTCAGACAAACCTCCATGCAAGTCAGTTGGGAAAGTTTCTTCAAATGATCCATTCTGGCACATGACTACACAGGGTTATGGGAAAGATTCTAAAGCAGCTGCTCTGGAGTCAAAGAGCCAGCACTAAGAGTCCTTGTCATCTCTTTGTAGCTAAATCCCACTTTGGGGGATTTGAAGGAGTTTGGAACAAGCTAGAGAGCAGACCTCTGAGTGTTTTAGATGATGCCATTGCTTTTTCTTCTCTGCTACATAGACAGGAAGGGTGAGTTTGGCTCACATCTCCACCGCATGGCTCACAAGGCCAAAACACTTGTAGTTACAAGAGCTTTGAAGGATTTCTTGGCCAAGAAGACACTGCCAACAAGGATATTTATGTTTTGCAGCCAATCCTTCAATATTTCGTCTTAGGGGCTCATGCTACAGTGTAAGCTTCCTTAGCCAATCATGTTATGACACATAAACCTACAGCACTGCATCCTAAGCTTCTTGTTTACCATTGTAACTACTTTTATATTTTCTAGATCTTCAGCCCTAAAACCCTAAACTTTCCTCCACTTCAACCTTCCTCCCCGTGTCTCTGCTATAATAAACTCGAAATGCACATTGTCGCTTCTAGCACCTAAGTTTGGAAGCCCTTTCCAAGGTCTCCGATCAAATCCTGTGTTTAATTCTAAGTTTTGCTGACAAGACCAAAGGTCTGAGATTTCCCTGCATTTGGGTTTCCAACAACACTGATGCTGTTAGTTCCAGAGTGCCCAGGATCCCTCTTGCAAGTCAACTCTGTCAGGATCAAGGCAGCTGCCAGGGGGCTGCTTGTGGCCTCTGAGAGCCCATTGCTCAGGGCTTGCCAGTGCCCCAGCCCCTCAGGGGCTGCCCCAGCCCGGCCAAGCTGCCCGGCAGCAGCGCCGCAGCCCCACAGCAGCTCCAGAGCAGACCCATCCAGAGGCACCTGGGAGCCCTCAGCAATCCAGCCAGCAGCACCCGGGCAGGAGGATACAGAGGGTGGTTCCTTCCTGGCACAGGGCTTGTGGCCATCTCCAGGCACCACTCTGGCAGGGATCCCTGCAGCCCCGGCCCCTGCCCAGCCGCTCTGTCACCAGCACAAAGGCTTCAGCAGAGCCACCACAGGACAAGGGGCTTCTGGCCATTTTCCCTGCAACACTGCACGCCTGGGCAGCTTCCTGAGCCAGGGTACCCTTCTCCCCCTCTTCCCCTATGCCCTGTAGACCCTGGGTAGCAAAAGAAAGCTCCTGGGAGTCTGTGTATTATAACACACTCTATATTCATATACTAAAGAAAAAACAAACAAAAAGAAGAAAAGAACAATCTTAAAGAAATGAAAAATTCCAGCTGGCTCAGGTGGCCCCAGCAGACAGAGCCTCTGGCCTCAGGTCTCTGCAGAGCTGCAGCAGTGCAGCCAGCCGAGCCCCGACAGACGAGGCCGTGTCCTCCATGCCCTGCGGAGCTGATCTTGCAGCCTCTGGAAGAGGGAATATCGCTCACTCTGCAGTGCCTGGAGGACATACAGTGTTTCTAGTGCCACGTCCGACACGGCACTGCTGATGTCCTCTGTCAGCGGTTCAAGGGCTGCAAGAGAGAGGGACAGAGCCATGGTCAGATCCTGGATCTGCGGGGAGCTGAGGAGAGCCCCCTGACATGGCCATCCCAGCCGGCTCTAGCCATGGCCAGGAGGGAGCAGGGACCAAGGGCACCGGCCTGAAGCTGCTGGCCACGAATCCCCAAGGTGGCCCTGAAATCTCTGTATGCTCTGCCCATGCCGCCCCATGTCCGCACAAGGAGCAGAGCCCTCTGCAGCCGGGGCAGAGCTTGCAGCTCCTCCAGCAGCCCCCGCTGTCAGCCCGCTGCCCTCACTCACCAGTGCAGATCATCTGCAGCTCTTCCTTCTTCCCCCTCAGGTGCCGCCCGGCCATGCCTGTGAACACAGAGCCTGTCACGGCCCCAGCGGCACAGCTCCCTGCCAGCGGCGCTGCCGGCGCTGTGGCCACACGGGCTGGTGGCCGGGCAGGGCTCAGCCCGGGCCCTTGCCGCACGCTGCCGCCCCAGGGCACGGCTGCCAGAGGGCGGCAGCAACGCCCAGGCCAGGCGGGGCTCCACGGCGGCGGGCCGGGCTGGCGCTGCCGGGGCAGCAGGCGGGGCCGGGGCCGAGCTGCGGCGGGTCGGGGAGGGGAGGGAGCCCGGGCGGCTCACCCATGAACCTGACGGCCGCCTCTCGCAGGGACTCCTGTGGGCTCTTCAGGTAGGGCAGGGCCCTGCGCAGGTGCTCGGCCGCTCGGCTCCTGTCCTCTGCCAGCTGCAGAGAGCGGCAGTAGGGAAGGGTTGGCGTGGGCTCAGCCCCTGGGCCGGGCGCTGCCTGCGCCCATCGCCGGCCTCGCCTGCCCGCACAGCCCTGAGGCGAGGCCAGAAGCCGCTGGCCAAGGGCTCCTGAGGGGAGGGGCAGAGGGCCGGCTGCTGCCCGGGGAGCCGCGGAGCCACCTCGCAGCCCTGCCAGGCCGGGGCTCCATGGGCACCCGGCTCGGGCCCACGGGAGCCTGGAGAAGAGCCCGCGCGGCCTCTGTGTGCAGCACCGGGCAGGGGCACAGCTGGCAGCCCTGCACACTGAGCACCGCGCTCAGGGGGCTTCTCTGGCCTGAGGCTGGGGCTCGCAGGCTGTCCTTACCAGACACTCGCTGAACTTCCACACATTCTGCCTCTTCAGCAGTCTTTCAAGATCCCTTCTCTTCAGGAACTCGGCCACACCAAGGAGCGTTTCCTGAGAAGCCTGGAGAGCAGCAGAGACGTGGAGATGGCCCCACAGCACAGGGCGCAGGGCCCGCGTCACTATGCCAAGGCCTGGAGGAGGCTGCAGTCCAGCAGGCGCCAGGGCAGGAGACAGTCGAGCCCCCTGCCAGGGGGACAGCAGCAGCCCACAAGTCCTCACCTGTGCCACAAGCCGCTTCTCATCATGGCAGTGGAAGAAGAGGGGCAGCAGGCCCTGGTGCAGGGGTGTCTTCAGGGCCTTTTTTTCCTTTTCCTGTGGAAGAGTCAGCAATGTTCTGAAGAGCAGTATGGAGATCAGCTGAACCTGCCAATTGTTCTGTATGGAAGGAAGAACAAAAGACCTCAGCATTGGCTGCACGGGGCTCAGCTTGGCACAGGCCTGCAAATCCACAGGGCACAAAGTGTCCGGACAGCATCCAGTGGCCGTGGCTGGGAGCAGTGAGCCTTACGTGGTCAAAGAGTGGCAGGAGCGCCTCAAGCAGCTGCATTGTGATGGGGCCAGGCATCAGCATGTCATTGTCCAAAATGATAAAGCTGAGGAGCATGACTGTCATGAAAACTATCTCTCCATCTGCATCCCGCAGGAATTCCACAATGCTTTCAGTCAGGCTCCACATTTTTTTGGTCTGTGAGGAGCACAAGTTTGTGAAACGCCATCCTGCTGCCTCAAGGCCCAGAGGCCAAAGGCCTGTCCCAAAGCACTCGGGCAGCTGAACTGGGAGGCAGAAGAGCTGAGAGCAGCTGCCCCAGCATCCAAAGCCCTGCCAAGCCCAAGTGACTGCATTCCCCAGCTCAGCCTCAGCCGCTGCCCCCTTCTCACCATGGAGGGCTCCTCAATGAGCTCTAGAAGGGCCCTGAGTGCCAGGCGACGCCTCTCCCTGCTCTCGCTCTGCAGCTGCCTTGACAAGATTTTCAGGACTCTTTTAGCACCGCCTTCACTCAAGTCCAGGAACTGGAGGACCTGAAAGGCACAGGGCAGTGACAGGGGACCCAGCCGGCAGGAGCCCGGGGCCACACAGGGCTGGGCCCAGGCAGCAGCACAGGGTGCGGGCACCGTGCCAGGCAGCTGCGGCTCCAAGAGGGCAGAGAGCTGGGAGGCAGCTCAGCCAGGCAGCGCTGGCCATCAGGCTCACCTCCACAAGGAACGCCAGGCCGGGCAGCTCCCAGCGTGGCTCCTGTGTGCTGAGCAGCCGCAGCAGGTAGCGAGTGATCCGGGAACACAAGGGGATGGAGACACAGCACATCTCCCTGGCAGGAGAAAAAGGAGCCAAGACTGTGGGCAAGGGGGACAAACCGCTGCCAGGAGTGACTCATGGAGTCTGGTCTTCCCCCAGCATCCTGCAAGGGGCCCTGGGCTATTTGGGAGGCAGCTCCTGGTGGGCACCCTCCTCTCCCAGCCTTTTCCAATCTGCTTGGCCGTCCCTCGGTGACAAGGCCCTACGGCCCACGACCTCGGGGACTGTGTGGGACACCTGGGCACGGAGCACACATGTCAAAAGGCAGTGGGGAGAAGTGGGTCTCACCTGGCCAGCAGACCCACGGCATCGTGGTGGGTGTCAGCACACAGCAGCATGTCCCAGCCACAATTGCGTTCCATTGCCACCACCACATCCTCGTGCTGCATTCTGCAGAGCAGGGACTTCAGGGTCCTCACTGCAAACCTGCGTGCACAGCAAAGCCCAGGTCATGCTGGGAGCACTGGCTCCTGCCCAGGGACATAGCAGGGACAGGAGGAGTGGGGTGGAGCACCTGTTGGGGCTGGTGGCAAGGCCGTATTCCTCCTGGCATCCCTTCCAGAAGGTATCGACTTCCTCTGGCATATCCAGAGTGCCCAAGAACACTTGGGAGAGAAGATGCACAAAGAGGTGGGGGAAATACACCATCACCTTATGTGGGACACAGGGCAGGACGATCTTCCACATCACCACAGTTGCCTGCAAAGGACAAAGCCCCCCGAGACAGCGCTCAGTGCCCAGGTGTCCGTGTGGCAGAGCCCGAGCAGGGCAGGGAGAGGCTCAGAGAGACGCAGGGGGAGCATGGGGCCTGGTGGGCCTGAAGCTGCCCCTGGGCCAGGTTTCAACCCAGCGCCTGAGGCAGGGAGATGCAGTGGGGGAAGGAGGATGGAGAGCTGCTGGAGAGGCAGCCTTGGGGCCAGCAAAGGCCAGTTGCAGAAACTCACAGCCAGGGCAAAGACACCCGTTTTGTCCCCATCGGAGGTGCATGTGGGGTGCTTGGGCCAGCTCCCCAGCACATTCCGGAGTATCAGCAGCGCCGGCTCCGCAGTCCTGGGCGAGCACATGATGCTCATCCACATGGTCAAAGCAGCTCTGTGGGGTTAGAGCTCTGTCTCAGGGGGGTCTCGGACACAGCACTGGCCTGGGCAGTAGTGGGGACCTGAGCTGGCTGTCAGCTCTACCTCTGCACATAGCCACTCACCAGCAGCACCCAGGCAGCCCAGCCCTGTGGGAACAGGCCCCTGAGGGGCAGGGAGGGAGCACGGCAGCAGGCTCAAGGGCTGACGTGCCAGGGCTGGGAAAGGCAGCAGCCAGAGGGCCCTGGAACTCTCTGTTGGTCAGACACCTGGGCCAGGCTGTACAGGCTGATGGGCTGGCAAGCCCTGAGACCTCTGGGCAGGTGGGCCTCATACCTGTCACAGGACGGGGCCACACGCAGGAGCGTCATGACTACGTCAGCGGGCTGTGCTTCGGTGAGATCCAGCAGGGTCCTGTTCAGCCTGTGCTCAGCAAACTGATTGGCCAGGAGCCACTGGTGGATGTACCTGACCAGGGCGGGCACCTGGAGCAGGCACGGGGAGACTTGGAAAGCTGCCAGAGGGAGGAATGTCCCCAGCTTCCCCACAGAAGTGCTTCCCTTCCCAGCACACTGCCATGTGGCCTCAAAGAGTTACAGTGACCAGCAAGAATGGCTTGGTAGACCAAGCAATTCCTGGGAGGATAAAACCCTGGCCACTGGCTGCTTACTTGCTTTGGATTGGAAAAGCCCTCCTCTACGAGCATATCCAGCAGGGCAGCACTGGTCTTGGTTTGGAAGATGTGCGAATATGCTCTGAGCCCCGTGCCCATGGTGCTGGTCTCTTCCTGCCGAATTTTCTTGATGAATTTGCAAACCAGCTGTAGGAGAAGGGCAAGAAGCCAGGGATGTTGCAGGGAATGCTCGAAGTGCGGTGCCAGCAGGCCCAGCCCAGGTGGGGGTGGCTGCAGGTACCTGCGCTGTTCTGCGGAAAAGGCCACGGGTCCGTTCCTGCTCTTGTGTGCGCTGCAGGGCTGCACCTGGCAAAGAGCGAGCGCAGCCAGAGATGAGGGGCTGCAGGAGAGGCTGGAGAACACAGCCCAGCCCTGCGATCCCCAGGCAGGGACAGCCCCAGGATGGCCCAGGGGATGGAGCACGGCCCCTGCAGGGTGTCTGCCCTGCCCCTCTTCTGTCCTGTCCATGGGAATGGGATGGGATTGGGTGGGATGGGATGGGATGGGATGGGATGGGATAAAGTGGGATGGGATAAAGTGGGATGGGATGGGATGGAATGGCGCCAAGCTGGCTGCAGACACCGACCCTGTGGCCCAGCTCTGCCACTCACCCTCCTGCGGCAGCTCAAACGGCACCACCTCTTTGGTTTGATGTGCTGGGGCAGCTCCAAGGCCTTCTTCCTCCTCTTCCCCCCAGGCCACCTTGGGCGCTTTCAGGGGTCTCTGCTCCATGTTAATGGCGGGATTTGTGAGGGCACCTGCAGAAGAGAAGCCTCGGGAAGGCCACGGGTCAACAAGTCCTGTGGTCTGGCCTCGAGGTCAGCTGCAGGAAAAACGCCTCCAAAAGGCTCCGGGTCAGACGGGAAGGAGTGCGCTGTGCGGGGGCTCCTCACAGCACCGCTCTGTCCTGTTCTGCCCCATTGTGTGTTCCCAGCACCGGGCAAGCTTCTATTTCCCACGTGTCACAAAGGGCCCTTGGTCACCGGGTTCCGTTCCATGGCACAGAGACCGTGCTGCAGCGTGCCACCCAGGGCCCTTGCACACACTGCCTTCTGCCCTGGGGCTGCCCCCAGCCCAGCCAAAGTGGCTCAGGCTAGAAGGAATACCTGGCCCCAGGTGTCTAAGACAGCCCGACAGGATCTTTAGGAAGGGCTCAGACCATCAGCAAACGCTGCCCGGCTCTGCGGGCTCAGTCCTATCCCCATATCTTTCCCAGAGAGCATTTGAATTTCTAAATGAGAGTCATTTGAAGGGAGGGGATTTACATTTTCCATTTCAGAGAAGCCTTCTGCCTTCATTAGCCAACACCTCTCTCTTCAAACCAAGAGAATTGTTTATCATCTTGCAGATGCGCAGTTGCTGGGGAGCCCCGTTTTACACCAGGGACCTGGAGAACCATTCCCAGCAATTGGGAAAATCCTAGGTGGTCCATCCACCTCCAAATGAGGTCTCCAAATGTGCCCTGAAATTTGGTCCAGCTCTTAGAGGCCTAAAAGAGCAAGTCCAAGTGACTTGATGATATTTTTCGGCCCAGAAAGCCCTGCAGCTGATGGCACACTTCACAATGAGCAGGGGACACAGCTCGGCCAAAGCCCAGACCTCTGCTGGGAGCCTTTCTCCTCAAATACCCTTCAGACAAACCTCCATGCAAGTCAGTTGGGAAAGTTTCTTCAAATGATCCATTCTGGCACATGACTACACAGGGTTATGGGAAAGATTCTAAAGCAGCTGCTCTGGAGTCAAAGAGCCAGCACTAAGAGTCCTTGTCATCTCTTTGTAGCTAAATCCCACTTTGGGGGATTTGAAGGAGTTTGGAACAAGCTAGAGAGCAGACCTCTGAGTGTTTTAGATGATGCCATTGCTTTTTCTTCTCTGCTACATAGACAGGAAGGGTGAGTTTGGCTCACATCTCCACCGCATGGCTCACAAGGCCAAAACACTTGTAGTTACAAGAGCTTTGAAGGATTTCTTGGCCAAGAAGACACTGCCAACAAGGATATTTATGTTTTGCAGCCAATCCTTCAATATTTCGTCTTAGGGGCTCATGCTACAGTGTAAGCTTCCTTAGCCAATCATGTTATGACACATAAACCTACAGCACTGCATCCTAAGCTTCTTGTTTACCATTGTAACTACTTTTATATTTTCTAGATCTTCAGCCCTAAAACCCTAAACTTTCCTCCACTTCAACCTTCCTCCCCGTGTCTCTGCTATAATAAACTCGAAATGCACATTGTCGCTTCTAGCACCTAAGTTTGGAAGCCCTTTCCAAGGTCTCCGATCAAATCCTGTGTTTAATTCTAAGTTTTGCTGACAAGACCAAAGGTCTGAGATTTCCCTGCATTTGGGTTTCCAACAACACTGATGCTGTTAGTTCCAGAGTGCCCAGGATCCCTCTTGCAAGTCAACTCTGTCAGGATCAAGGCAGCTGCCAGGGGGCTGCTTGTGGCCTCTGAGAGCCCATTGCTCAGGGCTTGCCAGTGCCCCAGCCCCTCAGGGGCTGCCCCAGCCCGGCCAAGCTGCCCGGCAGCAGCGCCGCAGCCCCACAGCAGCTCCAGAGCAGACCCATCCAGAGGCACCTGGGAGCCCTCAGCAATCCAGCCAGCAGCACCCGGGCAGGAGGATACAGAGGGTGGTTCCTTCCTGGCACAGGGCTTGTGGCCATCTCCAGGCACCACTCTGGCAGGGATCCCTGCAGCCCCGGCCCCTGCCCAGCCGCTCTGTCACCAGCACAAAGGCTTCAGCAGAGCCACCACAGGACAAGGGGCTTCTGGCCATTTTCCCTGCAACACTGCACGCCTGGGCAGCTTCCTGAGCCAGGGTACCCTTCTCCCCCTCTTCCCCTATGCCCTGTAGACCCTGGGTAGCAAAAGAAAGCTCCTGGGAGTCTGTGTATTATAACACACTCTATATTCATATACTAAAGAAAAAACAAACAAAAAGAAGAAAAGAACAATCTTAAAGAAATGAAAAATTCCAGCTGGCTCAGGTGGCCCCAGCAGACAGAGCCTCTGGCCTCAGGTCTCTGCAGAGCTGCAGCAGTGCAGCCAGCCGAGCCCCGACAGACGAGGCCGTGTCCTCCATGCCCTGCGGAGCTGATCTTGCAGCCTCTGGAAGAGGGAATATCGCTCACTCTGCAGTGCCTGGAGGACATACAGTGTTTCTAGTGCCACGTCCGACACGGCACTGCTGATGTCCTCTGTCAGCGGTTCAAGGGCTGCAAGAGAGAGGGACAGAGCCATGGTCAGATCCTGGATCTGCGGGGAGCCGAGGAGAGCCCCCTGACATGGCCATCCCAGCCGGCTCTAGCCATGGCCAGGAGGGAGCAGGGACCAAGGGCACCGGCCTGAAGCTGCTGGCCACGAATCCCCAAGGTGGCCCTGAAATCTCTGTATGCTCTGCCCATGCCGCCCCATGTCCGCACAAGGAGCAGAGCCCTCTGCAGCCGGGGCAGAGCTTGCAGCTCCTCCAGCAGCCCCCGCTGTCAGCCCGCTGCCCTCACTCACCAGTGCAGATCATCTGCAGCTCTTCCTTCTTCCCCCTCAGGTGCCGCCCGGCCATGCCTGTGAACACAGAGCCTGTCACGGCCCCAGCGGCACAGCTCCCTGCCAGCGGCGCTGCCGGCGCTGTGGCCACACGGGCTGGTGGCCGGGCAGGGCTCAGCCCGGGCCCTTGCCGCACGCTGCCGCCCCAGGGCACGGCTGCCAGAGGGCGGCAGCAACGCCCAGGCCAGGCGGGGCTCCACGGCGGCGGGCCGGGCTGGCGCTGCCGGGGCAGCAGGCGGGGCCGGGGCCGAGCTGCGGCGGGTCGGGGAGGGGAGGGAGCCCGGGCGGCTCACCCATGAACCTGACGGCCGCCTCTCGCAGGGACTCCTGTGGGCTCTTCAGGTAGGGCAGGGCCCTGCGCAGGTGCTCGGCCGCTCGGCTCCTGTCCTCTGCCAGCTGCAGAGAGCGGCAGTAGGGAAGGGTTGGCGTGGGCTCAGCCCCTGGGCCGGGCGCTGCCTGCGCCCATCGCCGGCCTCGCCTGCCCGCACAGCCCTGAGGCGAGGCCAGAAGCCGCTGGCCAAGGGCTCCTGAGGGGAGGGGCAGAGGGCCGGCTGCTGCCCGGGGAGCCGCGGAGCCACCTCGCAGCCCTGCCAGGCCGGGGCTCCATGGGCACCCGGCTCGGGCCCACGGGAGCCTGGAGAAGAGCCCGCGCGGCCTCTGTGTGCAGCACCGGGCAGGGGCACAGCTGGCAGCCCTGCACACTGAGCACCGCGCTCAGGGGGCTTCTCTGGCCTGAGGCTGGGGCTCGCAGGCTGTCCTTACCAGACACTCGCTGAACTTCCACACATTCTGCCTCTTCAGCAGTCTTTCAAGATCCCTTCTCTTCAGGAACTCGGCCACACCAAGGAGCGTTTCCTGAGAAGCCTGGAGAGCAGCAGAGACGTGGAGATGGCCCCACAGCACAGGGCGCAGGGCCCGCGTCACTATGCCAAGGCCTGGAGGAGGCTGCAGTCCAGCAGGCGCCAGGGCAGGAGACAGTCGAGCCCCCTGCCAGGGGGACAGCAGCAGCCCACAAGTCCTCACCTGTGCCACAAGCCGCTTCTCATCATGGCAGTGGAAGAAGAGGGGCAGCAGGCCCTGGTGCAGGGGTGTCTTCAGGGCCTTTTTTTCCTTTTCCTGTGGAAGAGTCAGCAATGTTCTGAAGAGCAGTATGGAGATCAGCTGAACCTGCCAATTGTTCTGTATGGAAGGAAGAACAAAAGACCTCAGCATTGGCTGCACGGGGCTCAGCTTGGCACAGGCCTGCAAATCCACAGGGCACAAAGTGTCCGGACAGCATCCAGTGGCCGTGGCTGGGAGCAGTGAGCCTTACGTGGTCAAAGAGTGGCAGGAGCGCCTCAAGCAGCTGCATTGTGATGGGGCCAGGCATCAGCATGTCATTGTCCAAAATGATAAAGCTGAGGAGCATGACTGTCATGAAAACTATCTCTCCATCTGCATCCCGCAGGAATTCCACAATGCTTTCAGTCAGGCTCCACATTTTTTTGGTCTGTGAGGAGCACAAGTTTGTGAAACGCCATCCTGCTGCCTCAAGGCCCAGAGGCCAAAGGCCTGTCCCAAAGCACTCGGGCAGCTGAACTGGGAGGCAGAAGAGCTGAGAGCAGCTGCCCCAGCATCCAAAGCCCTGCCAAGCCCAAGTGACTGCATTCCCCAGCTCAGCCTCAGCCGCTGCCCCCTTCTCACCATGGAGGGCTCCTCAATGAGCTCTAGAAGGGCCCTGAGTGCCAGGCGACGCCTCTCCCTGCTCTCGCTCTGCAGCTGCCTTGACAAGATTTTCAGGACTCTTTTAGCACCGCCTTCACTCAAGTCCAGGAACTGGAGGACCTGAAAGGCACAGGGCAGTGACAGGGGACCCAGCCGGCAGGAGCCCGGGGCCACACAGGGCTGGGCCCAGGCAGCAGCACAGGGTGCGGGCACCGTGCCAGGCAGCTGCGGCTCCAAGAGGGCAGAGAGCTGGGAGGCAGCTCAGCCAGGCAGCGCTGGCCATCAGGCTCACCTCCACAAGGAACGCCAGGCCGGGCAGCTCCCAGCGTGGCTCCTGTGTGCTGAGCAGCCGCAGCAGGTAGCGAGTGATCCGGGAACACAAGGGGATGGAGACACAGCACATCTCCCTGGCAGGAGAAAAAGGAGCCAAGACTGTGGGCAAGGGGGACAAACCGCTGCCAGGAGTGACTCATGGAGTCTGGTCTTCCCCCAGCATCCTGCAAGGGGCCCTGGGCTATTTGGGAGGCAGCTCCTGGTGGGCACCCTCCTCTCCCAGCCTTTTCCAATCTGCTTGGCCGTCCCTCGGTGACAAGGCCCTACGGCCCACGACCTCGGGGACTGTGTGGGACACCTGGGCACGGAGCACACATGTCAAAAGGCAGTGGGGAGAAGTGGGTCTCACCTGGCCAGCAGACCCACGGCATCGTGGTGGGTGTCAGCACACAGCAGCATGTCCCAGCCACAATTGCGTTCCATTGCCACCACCACATCCTCGTGCTGCATTCTGCAGAGCAGGGACTTCAGGGTCCTCACTGCAAACCTGCGTGCACAGCAAAGCCCAGGTCATGCTGGGAGCACTGGCTCCTGCCCAGGGACATAGCAGGGACAGGAGGAGTGGGGTGGAGCACCTGTTGGGGCTGGTGGCAAGGCCGTATTCCTCCTGGCATCCCTTCCAGAAGGTATCGACTTCCTCTGGCATATCCAGAGTGCCCAAGAACACTTGGGAGAGAAGATGCACAAAGAGGTGGGGGAAATACACCATCACCTTATGTGGGACACAGGGCAGGACGATCTTCCACATCACCACAGTTGCCTGCAAAGGACAAAGCCCCCCGAGACAGCGCTCAGTGCCCAGGTGTCCGTGTGGCAGAGCCCGAGCAGGGCAGGGAGAGGCTCAGAGAGACGCAGGGGGAGCATGGGGCCTGGTGGGCCTGAAGCTGCCCCTGGGCCAGGTTTCAACCCAGCGCCTGAGGCAGGGAGATGCAGTGGGGGAAGGAGGATGGAGAGCTGCTGGAGAGGCAGCCTTGGGGCCAGCAAAGGCCAGTTGCAGAAACTCACAGCCAGGGCAAAGACACCCGTTTTGTCCCCATCGGAGGTGCATGTGGGGTGCTTGGGCCAGCTCCCCAGCACATTCCGGAGTATCAGCAGCGCCGGCTCCGCAGTCCTGGGCGAGCACATGATGCTCATCCACATGGTCAAAGCAGCTCTGTGGGGTTAGAGCTCTGTCTCAGGGGGGTCTCGGACACAGCACTGGCCTGGGCAGTAGTGGGGACCTGAGCTGGCTGTCAGCTCTACCTCTGCACATAGCCACTCACCAGCAGCACCCAGGCAGCCCAGCCCTGTGGGAACAGGCCCCTGAGGGGCAGGGAGGGAGCACGGCAGCAGGCTCAAGGGCTGACGTGCCAGGGCTGGGAAAGGCAGCAGCCAGAGGGCCCTGGAACTCTCTGTTGGTCAGACACCTGGGCCAGGCTGTACAGGCTGATGGGCTGGCAAGCCCTGAGACCTCTGGGCAGGTGGGCCTCATACCTGTCACAGGACGGGGCCACACGCAGGAGCGTCATGACTACGTCAGCGGGCTGTGCTTCGGTGAGATCCAGCAGGGTCCTGTTCAGCCTGTGCTCAGCAAACTGATTGGCCAGGAGCCACTGGTGGATGTACCTGACCAGGGCGGGCACCTGGAGCAGGCACGGGGAGACTTGGAAAGCTGCCAGAGGGAGGAATGTCCCCAGCTTCCCCACAGAAGTGCTTCCCTTCCCAGCACACTGCCATGTGGCCTCAAAGAGTTACAGTGACCAGCAAGAATGGCTTGGTAGACCAAGCAATTCCTGGGAGGATAAAACCCTGGCCACTGGCTGCTTACTTGCTTTGGATTGGAAAAGCCCTCCTCTATGAGCATATCCAGCAGGGCAGCACTGGTCTTGGTTTGGAAGATGTGCGAATATGCTCTGAGCCCCGTGCCCATGGTGCTGGTCTCTTCCTGCCGAATTTTCTTGATGAATTTGCAAACCAGCTGTAGGAGAAGGGCAAGAAGCCAGGGATGTTGCAGGGAATGCTCGAAGTGCGGTGCCAGCAGGCCCAGCCCAGGTGGGGGTGGCTGCAGGTACCTGCGCTGTTCTGCGGAAAAGGCCACGGGTCCGTTCCTGCTCTTGTGTGCGCTGCAGGGCTGCACCTGGCAAAGAGCGAGCGCAGCCAGAGATGAGGGGCTGCAGGAGAGGCTGGAGAACACAGCCCAGCCCTGCGATCCCCAGGCAGGGACAGCCCCAGGATGGCCCAGGGGATGGAGCACGGCCCCTGCAGGGTGTCTGCCCTGCCCCTCTTCTGTCCTGTCCATGGGAATGGGATGGGATTGGGTGGGATGGGATGGGATGGGATGGGATGGGATAAAGTGGGATGGGATAAAGTGGGATGGGATGGGATGGAATGGCGCCAAGCTGGCTGCAGACACCGACCCTGTGGCCCAGCTCTGCCACTCACCCTCCTGCGGCAGCTCAAACGGCACCACCTCTTTGGTTTGATGTGCTGGGGCAGCTCCAAGGCCTTCTTCCTCCTCTTCCCCCCAGGCCACCTTGGGCGCTTTCAGGGGTCTCTGCTCCATGTTAATGGCGGGATTTGTGAGGGCACCTGCAGAAGAGAAGCCTCGGGAAGGCCACGGGTCAACAAGTCCTGTGGTCTGGCCTCGAGGTCAGCTGCAGGAAAAACGCCTCCAAAAGGCTCCGGGTCAGACGGGAAGGAGTGCGCTGTGCGGGGGCTCCTCACAGCACCGCTCTGTCCTGTTCTGCCCCATTGTGTGTTCCCAGCACCGGGCAAGCTTCTATTTCCCACGTGTCACAAAGGGCCCTTGGTCACCGGGTTCCGTTCCATGGCACAGAGACCGTGCTGCAGCGTGCCACCCAGGGCCCTTGCACACACTGCCTTCTGCCCTGGGGCTGCCCCCAGCCCAGCCAAAGTGGCTCAGGCTAGAAGGAATACCTGGCCCCAGGTGTCTAAGACAGCCCGACAGGATCTTTAGGAAGGGCTCAGACCATCAGCAAACGCTGCCCGGCTCTGCGGGCTCAGTCCTATCCCCATATCTTTCCCAGAGAGCATTTGAATTTCTAAATGAGAGTCATTTGAAGGGAGGGGATTTACATTTTCCATTTCAGAGAAGCCTTCTGCCTTCATTAGCCAACACCTCTCTCTTCAAACCAAGAGAATTGTTTATCATCTTGCAGATGCGCAGTTGCTGGGGAGCCCCGTTTTACACCAGGGACCTGGAGAACCATTCCCAGCAATTGGGAAAATCCTAGGTGGTCCATCCACCTCCAAATGAGGTCTCCAAATGTGCCCTGAAATTTGGTCCAGCTCTTAGAGGCCTAAAAGAGCAAGTCCAAGTGACTTGATGATATTTTTCGGCCCAGAAAGCCCTGCAGCTGATGGCACACTTCACAATGAGCAGGGGACACAGCTCGGCCAAAGCCCAGACCTCTGCTGGGAGCCTTTCTCCTCAAATACCCTTCAGACAAACCTCCATGCAAGTCAGTTGGGAAAGTTTCTTCAAATGATCCATTCTGGCACATGACTACACAGGGTTATGGGAAAGATTCTAAAGCAGCTGCTCTGGAGTCAAAGAGCCAGCACTAAGAGTCCTTGTCATCTCTTTGTAGCTAAATCCCACTTTGGGGGATTTGAAGGAGTTTGGAACAAGCTAGAGAGCAGACCTCTGAGTGTTTTAGATGATGCCATTGCTTTTTCTTCTCTGCTACATAGACAGGAAGGGTGAGTTTGGCTCACATCTCCACCGCATGGCTCACAAGGCCAAAACACTTGTAGTTACAAGAGCTTTGAAGGATTTCTTGGCCAAGAAGACACTGCCAACAAGGATATTTATGTTTTGCAGCCAATCCTTCAATATTTCGTCTTAGGGGCTCATGCTACAGTGTAAGCTTCCTTAGCCAATCATGTTATGACACATAAACCTACAGCACTGCATCCTAAGCTTCTTGTTTACCATTGTAACTACTTTTATATTTTCTAGATCTTCAGCCCTAAAACCCTAAACTTTCCTCCACTTCAACCTTCCTCCCCGTGTCTCTGCTATAATAAACTCGAAATGCACATTGTCGCTTCTAGCACCTAAGTTTGGAAGCCCTTTCCAAGGTCTCCGATCAAATCCTGTGTTTAATTCTAAGTTTTGCTGACAAGACCAAAGGTCTGAGATTTCCCTGCATTTGGGTTTCCAACAACACTGATGCTGTTAGTTCCAGAGTGCCCAGGATCCCTCTTGCAAGTCAACTCTGTCAGGATCAAGGCAGCTGCCAGGGGGCTGCTTGTGGCCTCTGAGAGCCCATTGCTCAGGGCTTGCCAGTGCCCCAGCCCCTCAGGGGCTGCCCCAGCCCGGCCAAGCTGCCCGGCAGCAGCGCCGCAGCCCCACAGCAGCTCCAGAGCAGACCCATCCAGAGGCACCTGGGAGCCCTCAGCAATCCAGCCAGCAGCACCCGGGCAGGAGGATACAGAGGGTGGTTCCTTCCTGGCACAGGGCTTGTGGCCATCTCCAGGCACCACTCTGGCAGGGATCCCTGCAGCCCCGGCCCCTGCCCAGCCGCTCTGTCACCAGCACAAAGGCTTCAGCAGAGCCACCACAGGACAAGGGGCTTCTGGCCATTTTCCCTGCAACACTGCACGCCTGGGCAGCTTCCTGAGCCAGGGTACCCTTCTCCCCCTCTTCCCCTATGCCCTGTAGACCCTGGGTAGCAAAAGAAAGCTCCTGGGAGTCTGTGTATTATAACACACTCTATATTCATATACTAAAGAAAAAACAAACAAAAAGAAGAAAAGAACAATCTTAAAGAAATGAAAAATTCCAGCTGGCTCAGGTGGCCCCAGCAGACAGAGCCTCTGGCCTCAGGTCTCTGCAGAGCTGCAGCAGTGCAGCCAGCCGAGCCCCGACAGACGAGGCCGTGTCCTCCATGCCCTGCGGAGCTGATCTTGCAGCCTCTGGAAGAGGGAATATCGCTCACTCTGCAGTGCCTGGAGGACATACAGTGTTTCTAGTGCCACGTCCGACACGGCACTGCTGATGTCCTCTGTCAGCGGTTCAAGGGCTGCAAGAGAGAGGGACAGAGCCATGGTCAGATCCTGGATCTGCGGGGAGCTGAGGAGAGCCCCCTGACATGGCCATCCCAGCCGGCTCTAGCCATGGCCAGGAGGGAGCAGGGACCAAGGGCACCGGCCTGAAGCTGCTGGCCACGAATCCCCAAGGTGGCCCTGAAATCTCTGTATGCTCTGCCCATGCCGCCCCATGTCCGCACAAGGAGCAGAGCCCTCTGCAGCCGGGGCAGAGCTTGCAGCTCCTCCAGCAGCCCCCGCTGTCAGCCCGCTGCCCTCACTCACCAGTGCAGATCATCTGCAGCTCTTCCTTCTTCCCCCTCAGGTGCCGCCCGGCCATGCCTGTGAACACAGAGCCTGTCACGGCCCCAGCGGCACAGCTCCCTGCCAGCGGCGCTGCCGGCGCTGTGGCCACACGGGCTGGTGGCCGGGCAGGGCTCAGCCCGGGCCCTTGCCGCACGCTGCCGCCCCAGGGCACGGCTGCCAGAGGGCGGCAGCAACGCCCAGGCCAGGCGGGGCTCCACGGCGGCGGGCCGGGCTGGCGCTGCCGGGGCAGCAGGCGGGGCCGGGGCCGAGCTGCGGCGGGTCGGGGAGGGGAGGGAGCCCGGGCGGCTCACCCATGAACCTGACGGCCGCCTCTCGCAGGGACTCCTGTGGGCTCTTCAGGTAGGGCAGGGCCCTGCGCAGGTGCTCGGCCGCTCGGCTCCTGTCCTCTGCCAGCTGCAGAGAGCGGCAGTAGGGAAGGGTTGGCGTGGGCTCAGCCCCTGGGCCGGGCGCTGCCTGCGCCCATCGCCGGCCTCGCCTGCCCGCACAGCCCTGAGGCGAGGCCAGAAGCCGCTGGCCAAGGGCTCCTGAGGGGAGGGGCAGAGGGCCGGCTGCTGCCCGGGGAGCCGCGGAGCCACCTCGCAGCCCTGCCAGGCCGGGGCTCCATGGGCACCCGGCTCGGGCCCACGGGAGCCTGGAGAAGAGCCCGCGCGGCCTCTGTGTGCAGCACCGGGCAGGGGCACAGCTGGCAGCCCTGCACACTGAGCACCGCGCTCAGGGGGCTTCTCTGGCCTGAGGCTGGGGCTCGCAGGCTGTCCTTACCAGACACTCGCTGAACTTCCACACATTCTGCCTCTTCAGCAGTCTTTCAAGATCCCTTCTCTTCAGGAACTCGGCCACACCAAGGAGCGTTTCCTGAGAAGCCTGGAGAGCAGCAGAGACGTGGAGATGGCCCCACAGCACAGGGCGCAGGGCCCGCGTCACTATGCCAAGGCCTGGAGGAGGCTGCAGTCCAGCAGGCGCCAGGGCAGGAGACAGTCGAGCCCCCTGCCAGGGGGACAGCAGCAGCCCACAAGTCCTCACCTGTGCCACAAGCCGCTTCTCATCATGGCAGTGGAAGAAGAGGGGCAGCAGGCCCTGGTGCAGGGGTGTCTTCAGGGCCTTTTTTTCCTTTTCCTGTGGAAGAGTCAGCAATGTTCTGAAGAGCAGTATGGAGATCAGCTGAACCTGCCAATTGTTCTGTATGGAAGGAAGAACAAAAGACCTCAGCATTGGCTGCACGGGGCTCAGCTTGGCACAGGCCTGCAAATCCACAGGGCACAAAGTGTCCGGACAGCATCCAGTGGCCGTGGCTGGGAGCAGTGAGCCTTACGTGGTCAAAGAGTGGCAGGAGCGCCTCAAGCAGCTGCATTGTGATGGGGCCAGGCATCAGCATGTCATTGTCCAAAATGATAAAGCTGAGGAGCATGACTGTCATGAAAACTATCTCTCCATCTGCATCCCGCAGGAATTCCACAATGCTTTCAGTCAGGCTCCACATTTTTTTGGTCTGTGAGGAGCACAAGTTTGTGAAACGCCATCCTGCTGCCTCAAGGCCCAGAGGCCAAAGGCCTGTCCCAAAGCACTCGGGCAGCTGAACTGGGAGGCAGAAGAGCTGAGAGCAGCTGCCCCAGCATCCAAAGCCCTGCCAAGCCCAAGTGACTGCATTCCCCAGCTCAGCCTCAGCCGCTGCCCCCTTCTCACCATGGAGGGCTCCTCAATGAGCTCTAGAAGGGCCCTGAGTGCCAGGCGACGCCTCTCCCTGCTCTCGCTCTGCAGCTGCCTTGACAAGATTTTCAGGACTCTTTTAGCACCGCCTTCACTCAAGTCCAGGAACTGGAGGACCTGAAAGGCACAGGGCAGTGACAGGGGACCCAGCCGGCAGGAGCCCGGGGCCACACAGGGCTGGGCCCAGGCAGCAGCACAGGGTGCGGGCACCGTGCCAGGCAGCTGCGGCTCCAAGAGGGCAGAGAGCTGGGAGGCAGCTCAGCCAGGCAGCGCTGGCCATCAGGCTCACCTCCACAAGGAACGCCAGGCCGGGCAGCTCCCAGCGTGGCTCCTGTGTGCTGAGCAGCCGCAGCAGGTAGCGAGTGATCCGGGAACACAAGGGGATGGAGACACAGCACATCTCCCTGGCAGGAGAAAAAGGAGCCAAGACTGTGGGCAAGGGGGACAAACCGCTGCCAGGAGTGACTCATGGAGTCTGGTCTTCCCCCAGCATCCTGCAAGGGGCCCTGGGCTATTTGGGAGGCAGCTCCTGGTGGGCACCCTCCTCTCCCAGCCTTTTCCAATCTGCTTGGCCGTCCCTCGGTGACAAGGCCCTACGGCCCACGACCTCGGGGACTGTGTGGGACACCTGGGCACGGAGCACACATGTCAAAAGGCAGTGGGGAGAAGTGGGTCTCACCTGGCCAGCAGACCCACGGCATCGTGGTGGGTGTCAGCACACAGCAGCATGTCCCAGCCACAATTGCGTTCCATTGCCACCACCACATCCTCGTGCTGCATTCTGCAGAGCAGGGACTTCAGGGTCCTCACTGCAAACCTGCGTGCACAGCAAAGCCCAGGTCATGCTGGGAGCACTGGCTCCTGCCCAGGGACATAGCAGGGACAGGAGGAGTGGGGTGGAGCACCTGTTGGGGCTGGTGGCAAGGCCGTATTCCTCCTGGCATCCCTTCCAGAAGGTATCGACTTCCTCTGGCATATCCAGAGTGCCCAAGAACACTTGGGAGAGAAGATGCACAAAGAGGTGGGGGAAATACACCATCACCTTATGTGGGACACAGGGCAGGACGATCTTCCACATCACCACAGTTGCCTGCAAAGGACAAAGCCCCCCGAGACAGCGCTCAGTGCCCAGGTGTCCGTGTGGCAGAGCCCGAGCAGGGCAGGGAGAGGCTCAGAGAGACGCAGGGGGAGCATGGGGCCTGGTGGGCCTGAAGCTGCCCCTGGGCCAGGTTTCAACCCAGCGCCTGAGGCAGGGAGATGCAGTGGGGGAAGGAGGATGGAGAGCTGCTGGAGAGGCAGCCTTGGGGCCAGCAAAGGCCAGTTGCAGAAACTCACAGCCAGGGCAAAGACACCCGTTTTGTCCCCATCGGAGGTGCATGTGGGGTGCTTGGGCCAGCTCCCCAGCACATTCCGGAGTATCAGCAGCGCCGGCTCCGCAGTCCTGGGCGAGCACATGATGCTCATCCACATGGTCAAAGCAGCTCTGTGGGGTTAGAGCTCTGTCTCAGGGGGGTCTCGGACACAGCACTGGCCTGGGCAGTAGTGGGGACCTGAGCTGGCTGTCAGCTCTACCTCTGCACATAGCCACTCACCAGCAGCACCCAGGCAGCCCAGCCCTGTGGGAACAGGCCCCTGAGGGGCAGGGAGGGAGCACGGCAGCAGGCTCAAGGGCTGACGTGCCAGGGCTGGGAAAGGCAGCAGCCAGAGGGCCCTGGAACTCTCTGTTGGTCAGACACCTGGGCCAGGCTGTACAGGCTGATGGGCTGGCAAGCCCTGAGACCTCTGGGCAGGTGGGCCTCATACCTGTCACAGGACGGGGCCACACGCAGGAGCGTCATGACTACGTCAGCGGGCTGTGCTTCGGTGAGATCCAGCAGGGTCCTGTTCAGCCTGTGCTCAGCAAACTGATTGGCCAGGAGCCACTGGTGGATGTACCTGACCAGGGCGGGCACCTGGAGCAGGCACGGGGAGACTTGGAAAGCTGCCAGAGGGAGGAATGTCCCCAGCTTCCCCACAGAAGTGCTTCCCTTCCCAGCACACTGCCATGTGGCCTCAAAGAGTTACAGTGACCAGCAAGAATGGCTTGGTAGACCAAGCAATTCCTGGGAGGATAAAACCCTGGCCACTGGCTGCTTACTTGCTTTGGATTGGAAAAGCCCTCCTCTACGAGCATATCCAGCAGGGCAGCACTGGTCTTGGTTTGGAAGATGTGCGAATATGCTCTGAGCCCCGTGCCCATGGTGCTGGTCTCTTCCTGCCGAATTTTCTTGATGAATTTGCAAACCAGCTGTAGGAGAAGGGCAAGAAGCCAGGGATGTTGCAGGGAATGCTCGAAGTGCGGTGCCAGCAGGCCCAGCCCAGGTGGGGGTGGCTGCAGGTACCTGCGCTGTTCTGCGGAAAAGGCCACGGGTCCGTTCCTGCTCTTGTGTGCGCTGCAGGGCTGCACCTGGCAAAGAGCGAGCGCAGCCAGAGATGAGGGGCTGCAGGAGAGGCTGGAGAACACAGCCCAGCCCTGCGATCCCCAGGCAGGGACAGCCCCAGGATGGCCCAGGGGATGGAGCACGGCCCCTGCAGGGTGTCTGCCCTGCCCCTCTTCTGTCCTGTCCATGGGAATGGGATGGGATTGGGTGGGATGGGATGGGATGGGATGGGATGGGATAAAGTGGGATGGGATAAAGTGGGATGGGATGGGATGGAATGGCGCCAAGCTGGCTGCAGACACCGACCCTGTGGCCCAGCTCTGCCACTCACCCTCCTGCGGCAGCTCAAACGGCACCACCTCTTTGGTTTGATGTGCTGGGGCAGCTCCAAGGCCTTCTTCCTCCTCTTCCCCCCAGGCCACCTTGGGCGCTTTCAGGGGTCTCTGCTCCATGTTAATGGCGGGATTTGTGAGGGCACCTGCAGAAGAGAAGCCTCGGGAAGGCCACGGGTCAACAAGTCCTGTGGTCTGGCCTCGAGGTCAGCTGCAGGAAAAACGCCTCCAAAAGGCTCCGGGTCAGACGGGAAGGAGTGCGCTGTGCGGGGGCTCCTCACAGCACCGCTCTGTCCTGTTCTGCCCCATTGTGTGTTCCCAGCACCGGGCAAGCTTCTATTTCCCACGTGTCACAAAGGGCCCTTGGTCACCGGGTTCCGTTCCATGGCACAGAGACCGTGCTGCAGCGTGCCACCCAGGGCCCTTGCACACACTGCCTTCTGCCCTGGGGCTGCCCCCAGCCCAGCCAAAGTGGCTCAGGCTAGAAGGAATACCTGGCCCCAGGTGTCTAAGACAGCCCGACAGGATCTTTAGGAAGGGCTCAGACCATCAGCAAACGCTGCCCGGCTCTGCGGGCTCAGTCCTATCCCCATATCTTTCCCAGAGAGCATTTGAATTTCTAAATGAGAGTCATTTGAAGGGAGGGGATTTACATTTTCCATTTCAGAGAAGCCTTCTGCCTTCATTAGCCAACACCTCTCTCTTCAAACCAAGAGAATTGTTTATCATCTTGCAGATGCGCAGTTGCTGGGGAGCCCCGTTTTACACCAGGGACCTGGAGAACCATTCCCAGCAATTGGGAAAATCCTAGGTGGTCCATCCACCTCCAAATGAGGTCTCCAAATGTGCCCTGAAATTTGGTCCAGCTCTTAGAGGCCTAAAAGAGCAAGTCCAAGTGACTTGATGATATTTTTCGGCCCAGAAAGCCCTGCAGCTGATGGCACACTTCACAATGAGCAGGGGACACAGCTCGGCCAAAGCCCAGACCTCTGCTGGGAGCCTTTCTCCTCAAATACCCTTCAGACAAACCTCCATGCAAGTCAGTTGGGAAAGTTTCTTCAAATGATCCATTCTGGCACATGACTACACAGGGTTATGGGAAAGATTCTAAAGCAGCTGCTCTGGAGTCAAAGAGCCAGCACTAAGAGTCCTTGTCATCTCTTTGTAGCTAAATCCCACTTTGGGGGATTTGAAGGAGTTTGGAACAAGCTAGAGAGCAGACCTCTGAGTGTTTTAGATGATGCCATTGCTTTTTCTTCTCTGCTACATAGACAGGAAGGGTGAGTTTGGCTCACATCTCCACCGCATGGCTCACAAGGCCAAAACACTTGTAGTTACAAGAGCTTTGAAGGATTTCTTGGCCAAGAAGACACTGCCAACAAGGATATTTATGTTTTGCAGCCAATCCTTCAATATTTCGTCTTAGGGGCTCATGCTACAGTGTAAGCTTCCTTAGCCAATCATGTTATGACACATAAACCTACAGCACTGCATCCTAAGCTTCTTGTTTACCATTGTAACTACTTTTATATTTTCTAGATCTTCAGCCCTAAAACCCTAAACTTTCCTCCACTTCAACCTTCCTCCCCGTGTCTCTGCTATAATAAACTCGAAATGCACATTGTCGCTTCTAGCACCTAAGTTTGGAAGCCCTTTCCAAGGTCTCCGATCAAATCCTGTGTTTAATTCTAAGTTTTGCTGACAAGACCAAAGGTCTGAGATTTCCCTGCATTTGGGTTTCCAACAACACTGATGCTGTTAGTTCCAGAGTGCCCAGGATCCCTCTTGCAAGTCAACTCTGTCAGGATCAAGGCAGCTGCCAGGGGGCTGCTTGTGGCCTCTGAGAGCCCATTGCTCAGGGCTTGCCAGTGCCCCAGCCCCTCAGGGGCTGCCCCAGCCCGGCCAAGCTGCCCGGCAGCAGCGCCGCAGCCCCACAGCAGCTCCAGAGCAGACCCATCCAGAGGCACCTGGGAGCCCTCAGCAATCCAGCCAGCAGCACCCGGGCAGGAGGATACAGAGGGTGGTTCCTTCCTGGCACAGGGCTTGTGGCCATCTCCAGGCACCACTCTGGCAGGGATCCCTGCAGCCCCGGCCCCTGCCCAGCCGCTCTGTCACCAGCACAAAGGCTTCAGCAGAGCCACCACAGGACAAGGGGCTTCTGGCCATTTTCCCTGCAACACTGCACGCCTGGGCAGCTTCCTGAGCCAGGGTACCCTTCTCCCCCTCTTCCCCTATGCCCTGTAGACCCTGGGTAGCAAAAGAAAGCTCCTGGGAGTCTGTGTATTATAACACACTCTATATTCATATACTAAAGAAAAAACAAACAAAAAGAAGAAAAGAACAATCTTAAAGAAATGAAAAATTCCAGCTGGCTCAGGTGGCCCCAGCAGACAGAGCCTCTGGCCTCAGGTCTCTGCAGAGCTGCAGCAGTGCAGCCAGCCGAGCCCCGACAGACGAGGCCGTGTCCTCCATGCCCTGCGGAGCTGATCTTGCAGCCTCTGGAAGAGGGAATATCGCTCACTCTGCAGTGCCTGGAGGACATACAGTGTTTCTAGTGCCACGTCCGACACGGCACTGCTGATGTCCTCTGTCAGCGGTTCAAGGGCTGCAAGAGAGAGGGACAGAGCCATGGTCAGATCCTGGATCTGCGGGGAGCCGAGGAGAGCCCCCTGACATGGCCATCCCAGCCGGCTCTAGCCATGGCCAGGAGGGAGCAGGGACCAAGGGCACCGGCCTGAAGCTGCTGGCCACGAATCCCCAAGGTGGCCCTGAAATCTCTGTATGCTCTGCCCATGCCGCCCCATGTCCGCACAAGGAGCAGAGCCCTCTGCAGCCGGGGCAGAGCTTGCAGCTCCTCCAGCAGCCCCCGCTGTCAGCCCGCTGCCCTCACTCACCAGTGCAGATCATCTGCAGCTCTTCCTTCTTCCCCCTCAGGTGCCGCCCGGCCATGCCTGTGAACACAGAGCCTGTCACGGCCCCAGCGGCACAGCTCCCTGCCAGCGGCGCTGCCGGCGCTGTGGCCACACGGGCTGGTGGCCGGGCAGGGCTCAGCCCGGGCCCTTGCCGCACGCTGCCGCCCCAGGGCACGGCTGCCAGAGGGCGGCAGCAACGCCCAGGCCAGGCGGGGCTCCACGGCGGCGGGCCGGGCTGGCGCTGCCGGGGCAGCAGGCGGGGCCGGGGCCGAGCTGCGGCGGGTCGGGGAGGGGAGGGAGCCCGGGCGGCTCACCCATGAACCTGACGGCCGCCTCTCGCAGGGACTCCTGTGGGCTCTTCAGGTAGGGCAGGGCCCTGCGCAGGTGCTCGGCCGCTCGGCTCCTGTCCTCTGCCAGCTGCAGAGAGCGGCAGTAGGGAAGGGTTGGCGTGGGCTCAGCCCCTGGGCCGGGCGCTGCCTGCGCCCATCGCCGGCCTCGCCTGCCCGCACAGCCCTGAGGCGAGGCCAGAAGCCGCTGGCCAAGGGCTCCTGAGGGGAGGGGCAGAGGGCCGGCTGCTGCCCGGGGAGCCGCGGAGCCACCTCGCAGCCCTGCCAGGCCGGGGCTCCATGGGCACCCGGCTCGGGCCCACGGGAGCCTGGAGAAGAGCCCGCGCGGCCTCTGTGTGCAGCACCGGGCAGGGGCACAGCTGGCAGCCCTGCACACTGAGCACCGCGCTCAGGGGGCTTCTCTGGCCTGAGGCTGGGGCTCGCAGGCTGTCCTTACCAGACACTCGCTGAACTTCCACACATTCTGCCTCTTCAGCAGTCTTTCAAGATCCCTTCTCTTCAGGAACTCGGCCACACCAAGGAGCGTTTCCTGAGAAGCCTGGAGAGCAGCAGAGACGTGGAGATGGCCCCACAGCACAGGGCGCAGGGCCCGCGTCACTATGCCAAGGCCTGGAGGAGGCTGCAGTCCAGCAGGCGCCAGGGCAGGAGACAGTCGAGCCCCCTGCCAGGGGGACAGCAGCAGCCCACAAGTCCTCACCTGTGCCACAAGCCGCTTCTCATCATGGCAGTGGAAGAAGAGGGGCAGCAGGCCCTGGTGCAGGGGTGTCTTCAGGGCCTTTTTTTCCTTTTCCTGTGGAAGAGTCAGCAATGTTCTGAAGAGCAGTATGGAGATCAGCTGAACCTGCCAATTGTTCTGTATGGAAGGAAGAACAAAAGACCTCAGCATTGGCTGCACGGGGCTCAGCTTGGCACAGGCCTGCAAATCCACAGGGCACAAAGTGTCCGGACAGCATCCAGTGGCCGTGGCTGGGAGCAGTGAGCCTTACGTGGTCAAAGAGTGGCAGGAGCGCCTCAAGCAGCTGCATTGTGATGGGGCCAGGCATCAGCATGTCATTGTCCAAAATGATAAAGCTGAGGAGCATGACTGTCATGAAAACTATCTCTCCATCTGCATCCCGCAGGAATTCCACAATGCTTTCAGTCAGGCTCCACATTTTTTTGGTCTGTGAGGAGCACAAGTTTGTGAAACGCCATCCTGCTGCCTCAAGGCCCAGAGGCCAAAGGCCTGTCCCAAAGCACTCGGGCAGCTGAACTGGGAGGCAGAAGAGCTGAGAGCAGCTGCCCCAGCATCCAAAGCCCTGCCAAGCCCAAGTGACTGCATTCCCCAGCTCAGCCTCAGCCGCTGCCCCCTTCTCACCATGGAGGGCTCCTCAATGAGCTCTAGAAGGGCCCTGAGTGCCAGGCGACGCCTCTCCCTGCTCTCGCTCTGCAGCTGCCTTGACAAGATTTTCAGGACTCTTTTAGCACCGCCTTCACTCAAGTCCAGGAACTGGAGGACCTGAAAGGCACAGGGCAGTGACAGGGGACCCAGCCGGCAGGAGCCCGGGGCCACACAGGGCTGGGCCCAGGCAGCAGCACAGGGTGCGGGCACCGTGCCAGGCAGCTGCGGCTCCAAGAGGGCAGAGAGCTGGGAGGCAGCTCAGCCAGGCAGCGCTGGCCATCAGGCTCACCTCCACAAGGAACGCCAGGCCGGGCAGCTCCCAGCGTGGCTCCTGTGTGCTGAGCAGCCGCAGCAGGTAGCGAGTGATCCGGGAACACAAGGGGATGGAGACACAGCACATCTCCCTGGCAGGAGAAAAAGGAGCCAAGACTGTGGGCAAGGGGGACAAACCGCTGCCAGGAGTGACTCATGGAGTCTGGTCTTCCCCCAGCATCCTGCAAGGGGCCCTGGGCTATTTGGGAGGCAGCTCCTGGTGGGCACCCTCCTCTCCCAGCCTTTTCCAATCTGCTTGGCCGTCCCTCGGTGACAAGGCCCTACGGCCCACGACCTCGGGGACTGTGTGGGACACCTGGGCACGGAGCACACATGTCAAAAGGCAGTGGGGAGAAGTGGGTCTCACCTGGCCAGCAGACCCACGGCATCGTGGTGGGTGTCAGCACACAGCAGCATGTCCCAGCCACAATTGCGTTCCATTGCCACCACCACATCCTCGTGCTGCATTCTGCAGAGCAGGGACTTCAGGGTCCTCACTGCAAACCTGCGTGCACAGCAAAGCCCAGGTCATGCTGGGAGCACTGGCTCCTGCCCAGGGACATAGCAGGGACAGGAGGAGTGGGGTGGAGCACCTGTTGGGGCTGGTGGCAAGGCCGTATTCCTCCTGGCATCCCTTCCAGAAGGTATCGACTTCCTCTGGCATATCCAGAGTGCCCAAGAACACTTGGGAGAGAAGATGCACAAAGAGGTGGGGGAAATACACCATCACCTTATGTGGGACACAGGGCAGGACGATCTTCCACATCACCACAGTTGCCTGCAAAGGACAAAGCCCCCCGAGACAGCGCTCAGTGCCCAGGTGTCCGTGTGGCAGAGCCCGAGCAGGGCAGGGAGAGGCTCAGAGAGACGCAGGGGGAGCATGGGGCCTGGTGGGCCTGAAGCTGCCCCTGGGCCAGGTTTCAACCCAGCGCCTGAGGCAGGGAGATGCAGTGGGGGAAGGAGGATGGAGAGCTGCTGGAGAGGCAGCCTTGGGGCCAGCAAAGGCCAGTTGCAGAAACTCACAGCCAGGGCAAAGACACCCGTTTTGTCCCCATCGGAGGTGCATGTGGGGTGCTTGGGCCAGCTCCCCAGCACATTCCGGAGTATCAGCAGCGCCGGCTCCGCAGTCCTGGGCGAGCACATGATGCTCATCCACATGGTCAAAGCAGCTCTGTGGGGTTAGAGCTCTGTCTCAGGGGGGTCTCGGACACAGCACTGGCCTGGGCAGTAGTGGGGACCTGAGCTGGCTGTCAGCTCTACCTCTGCACATAGCCACTCACCAGCAGCACCCAGGCAGCCCAGCCCTGTGGGAACAGGCCCCTGAGGGGCAGGGAGGGAGCACGGCAGCAGGCTCAAGGGCTGACGTGCCAGGGCTGGGAAAGGCAGCAGCCAGAGGGCCCTGGAACTCTCTGTTGGTCAGACACCTGGGCCAGGCTGTACAGGCTGATGGGCTGGCAAGCCCTGAGACCTCTGGGCAGGTGGGCCTCATACCTGTCACAGGACGGGGCCACACGCAGGAGCGTCATGACTACGTCAGCGGGCTGTGCTTCGGTGAGATCCAGCAGGGTCCTGTTCAGCCTGTGCTCAGCAAACTGATTGGCCAGGAGCCACTGGTGGATGTACCTGACCAGGGCGGGCACCTGGAGCAGGCACGGGGAGACTTGGAAAGCTGCCAGAGGGAGGAATGTCCCCAGCTTCCCCACAGAAGTGCTTCCCTTCCCAGCACACTGCCATGTGGCCTCAAAGAGTTACAGTGACCAGCAAGAATGGCTTGGTAGACCAAGCAATTCCTGGGAGGATAAAACCCTGGCCACTGGCTGCTTACTTGCTTTGGATTGGAAAAGCCCTCCTCTACGAGCATATCCAGCAGGGCAGCACTGGTCTTGGTTTGGAAGATGTGCGAATATGCTCTGAGCCCCGTGCCCATGGTGCTGGTCTCTTCCTGCCGAATTTTCTTGATGAATTTGCAAACCAGCTGTAGGAGAAGGGCAAGAAGCCAGGGATGTTGCAGGGAATGCTCGAAGTGCGGTGCCAGCAGGCCCAGCCCAGGTGGGGGTGGCTGCAGGTACCTGCGCTGTTCTGCGGAAAAGGCCACGGGTCCGTTCCTGCTCTTGTGTGCGCTGCAGGGCTGCACCTGGCAAAGAGCGAGCGCAGCCAGAGATGAGGGGCTGCAGGAGAGGCTGGAGAACACAGCCCAGCCCTGCGATCCCCAGGCAGGGACAGCCCCAGGATGGCCCAGGGGATGGAGCACGGCCCCTGCAGGGTGTCTGCCCTGCCCCTCTTCTGTCCTGTCCATGGGAATGGGATGGGATTGGGTGGGATGGGATGGGATGGGATGGGATGGGATAAAGTGGGATGGGATAAAGTGGGATGGGATGGGATGGAATGGCGCCAAGCTGGCTGCAGACACCGACCCTGTGGCCCAGCTCTGCCACTCACCCTCCTGCGGCAGCTCAAACGGCACCACCTCTTTGGTTTGATGTGCTGGGGCAGCTCCAAGGCCTTCTTCCTCCTCTTCCCCCCAGGCCACCTTGGGCGCTTTCAGGGGTCTCTGCTCCATGTTAATGGCGGGATTTGTGAGGGCACCTGCAGAAGAGAAGCCTCGGGAAGGCCACGGGTCAACAAGTCCTGTGGTCTGGCCTCGAGGTCAGCTGCAGGAAAAACGCCTCCAAAAGGCTCCGGGTCAGACGGGAAGGAGTGCGCTGTGCGGGGGCTCCTCACAGCACCGCTCTGTCCTGTTCTGCCCCATTGTGTGTTCCCAGCACCGGGCAAGCTTCTATTTCCCACGTGTCACAAAGGGCCCTTGGTCACCGGGTTCCGTTCCATGGCACAGAGACCGTGCTGCAGCGTGCCACCCAGGGCCCTTGCACACACTGCCTTCTGCCCTGGGGCTGCCCCCAGCCCAGCCAAAGTGGCTCAGGCTAGAAGGAATACCTGGCCCCAGGTGTCTAAGACAGCCCGACAGGATCTTTAGGAAGGGCTCAGACCATCAGCAAACGCTGCCCGGCTCTGCGGGCTCAGTCCTATCCCCATATCTTTCCCAGAGAGCATTTGAATTTCTAAATGAGAGTCATTTGAAGGGAGGGGATTTACATTTTCCATTTCAGAGAAGCCTTCTGCCTTCATTAGCCAACACCTCTCTCTTCAAACCAAGAGAATTGTTTATCATCTTGCAGATGCGCAGTTGCTGGGGAGCCCCGTTTTACACCAGGGACCTGGAGAACCATTCCCAGCAATTGGGAAAATCCTAGGTGGTCCATCCACCTCCAAATGAGGTCTCCAAATGTGCCCTGAAATTTGGTCCAGCTCTTAGAGGCCTAAAAGAGCAAGTCCAAGTGACTTGATGATATTTTTCGGCCCAGAAAGCCCTGCAGCTGATGGCACACTTCACAATGAGCAGGGGACACAGCTCGGCCAAAGCCCAGACCTCTGCTGGGAGCCTTTCTCCTCAAATACCCTTCAGACAAACCTCCATGCAAGTCAGTTGGGAAAGTTTCTTCAAATGATCCATTCTGGCACATGACTACACAGGGTTATGGGAAAGATTCTAAAGCAGCTGCTCTGGAGTCAAAGAGCCAGCACTAAGAGTCCTTGTCATCTCTTTGTAGCTAAATCCCACTTTGGGGGATTTGAAGGAGTTTGGAACAAGCTAGAGAGCAGACCTCTGAGTGTTTTAGATGATGCCATTGCTTTTTCTTCTCTGCTACATAGACAGGAAGGGTGAGTTTGGCTCACATCTCCACCGCATGGCTCACAAGGCCAAAACACTTGTAGTTACAAGAGCTTTGAAGGATTTCTTGGCCAAGAAGACACTGCCAACAAGGATATTTATGTTTTGCAGCCAATCCTTCAATATTTCGTCTTAGGGGCTCATGCTACAGTGTAAGCTTCCTTAGCCAATCATGTTATGACACACAAACCTACAGCACTGCATCCTAAGCTTCTTGTTTACCATTGTAACTACTTTTATATTTTCTAGATCTTCAGCCCTAAAACCCTAAACTTTCCTCCACTTCAACCTTCCTCCCCGTGTCTCTGCTATAATAAACTCGAAATGCACATTGTCGCTTCTAGCACCTAAGTTTGGAAGCCCTTTCCAAGGTCTCCGATCAAATCCTGTGTTTAATTCTAAGTTTTGCTGACAAGACCAAAGGTCTGAGATTTCCCTGCATTTGGGTTTCCAACAACACTGATGCTGTTAGTTCCAGAGTGCCCAGGATCCCTCTTGCAAGTCAACTCTGTCAGGATCAAGGCAGCTGCCAGGGGGCTGCTTGTGGCCTCTGAGAGCCCATTGCTCAGGGCTTGCCAGTGCCCCAGCCCCTCAGGGGCTGCCCCAGCCCGGCCAAGCTTCCCGGCAGCAGCGCCGCAGCCCCACAGCAGCTCCAGAGCAGACCCATCCAGAGGCACCTGGGGGCCCTCAGCAATCCAGCCAGCAGCACCCGGGCAGGAGGATACAGAGGGTGGTTCCTTCCTGGCACAGGGCTTGTGGCCATCTCCAGGCACCGCTCTGGCAGGGATCCCTGCAGCCCCGGCCCCTGCCCAGCTGCTCTGTCACCAGCACAAAGGCTTCAGCAGAGCCACCACAGGACAAGGGGCTTCTGGCCATTTTCCCTGCAACACTGCACGCCTGGGCAGCTTCCTGAGCCAGAGTACCCTTCTCCCCCTCTTCCCCTATGCCCTGCAGACCCTGGGTAGCAAAAGAAAGCTCCTGGGAGTCTGTATATTATAACACACTCTATATTCATATACTAAAGAAAAAAAACAAAAAGAAGAAAAGAACAATCTTAAAGAAATGGAAAATTCCAGCTGGCTCAGGTGGCCCCAGCAGACAGAGCCTCTGGCCTCAGGTCTCTGCAGAGCTGCAGCAGTGCAGCCAGCCGAGCCCCGACAGACGAGGCCGTGTCCTCCATGCCCTGCGGAGCTGATCTTGCAGCCTCTGGAAGAGGGAATATCGCTCACTCTGCAGTGCCTGGAGGACATACAGTGTTTCTAGTGCCATGTCCGACACGGCACTGCTGATGTCCTCTGTCAGTGGTTCAAGCGCTGCAAGAGAGAGGGACAGAGCCATGGTCAGATCCTGGATCTGCGGGGAGCCGAGGAGAGCCCCCTGACATGGCCATCCCAGCCGGCTCTAGCCATGGCCAGGAGGGAGCAGGGACCAAGGGCACCGGCCCGAAGCTGCTGGCCATGAATCCCCAAGGTGGCCCTGAAATCTCTGTATGCTCTGCCCATGCCGCCCCATGTCCGCACAATGACCAGAGCCCTCTTCTACCGGGGCAGAGCTTGCAGCTCCTCCGGCAGCCCCCGCTGTCAGCCCGCTGCCCTCACTCACCAGTGGAGATCCGCTGGAGCTCTTGCTGCTGCCCCCTCAGGTGCCGCACGACCATGCCTGTGAACACAGAGCCTGTCACGGCCCCAGCGGCACAGCTCCCTGCCAGCGGCGCTGCCGGCGCTGTGGCCACACGGGCTGCTGGACAGGCAGAGCTCAGCCCGGGCCCTTGCCGCACGCTGCCGCCCCAGGGCACGGCTGCCAGAGGGCGGCAGCAACGCCCAGGCCAGGCGGGGCTCCATGGCGGCGGGCCGGGCTGGCGCTGCCGGGGCCACAGGCGGCGCTGGGGCCGAGCTGCGGCGGGCCGGGGAGGAGCCCGGGCTCGGGACTCACCCATGAACCTGACGGCCGCCTCTCGCAGGGACTCCTGTGGGCTCTGCAGGTAGTGCAGTGCCCTGCGCAGGTGCTCGGCCGCTCGGCTCCTGTCCTCTGCCAGCTTCAGAGAGCGGCAGGAGGGAAGGGTTGGCGCAGGCTCAGCTGCTGGGCCGGGCGCTGCCTGCGCCCATCGCCGGCCTCGCCTGCCTGCACAGCCCTGAGGCGCGGTCAGCAGCCGCTGGCCAAGGGCTCCCGAGGGGAGGGGCAGAGGGCCGGCTGCTGCCCGGGGAGCCGTGGTGCCGCCCCGCAGCCCCGCCGGGCCGGGGCTCCATGGGCATTCGACTCAGGCCCACAGGAGCCTGGAGAAGAGCCCGCGCAGCCTCTGGCTGCAGCAGCGGCACAGCTGTTAGGCCCGCAGACTGAGCACCGCCCTCAGGGACCTTGGTTATGCTGAGGCTGAGGGGTCTCTGCTGTTCTTACCAGGCACTCCCCAAAGCTCTGATCCACGTGCAGCATTTGTTCTATATCCCTCCTCTTCAGGAATCTGGCTGAGGAATGCAGCGCTTCCCGGGAGGCCTGGAGAGGGACAGAGAGGCACAGATGGCCCTACAGTCCGGGGCACAGGAGCATCCCAGTGGCACAGGCTGGAGGAGGTTGCAGCTCACAAGGTGCCCGGGCAGGAGGCAGCCCAAGCCTCTGCCAGGGGGACAGCAGCTGGCCACAAGTGCTCACCTCAGCAACCATCTGATTCTCATCATGGCAGTGGAAGTAGAGAGGGAACAGGCTCTGGCGCATGTGGGACTTGAGGGCCTTTCTTCCCTCTTCTGTTAATAAGTCTAGCATCTCTTGAAAGAGAGCCATGGAGCTCAGCTGCACCTGGATGTCATCCTGGATGAAAGGAAAGGGCGAAAGACCTGAGCATCAGCTGCTTCAGGCCCCCTCAGGGCACAGGCGTGCATCTGCACAGGGCACCAAGGGTCCGGGCAGCAGCCAGTGGCTGTGGCTGTGGGCACAGAGCCTTACGCTGTCAAAGAGTGGCAGGAGCGCCTCAACCAGCTGCAGGGCGATGGGGGTGGCTATTGGAGCACCATTATCCAGGAGCAAATATCTGAGTAGGTGAATGCTCATCCTGATCATGTCGCTGTCATTTTCCTCCAGGAGCTCCACAAGACTTTCAGTCAGGCTCTGCATTTTTTCAGCCTGTGCGGAACACGACGTTGTGAAAGGCCGCCCTGCTGCCGCAGGGCCCAGAGGCCAAAGGCCTGTCCCGAAGCACTGGGGCAGCTGAAGCGGGAAGCAGGAGAGATGGGAACAGCCGTCCCAGCGGCCGAAGCCCAGGCAAGGCCAAGCGACTGCGTTGCCCAGCCCCACACTGCCTGCACAGCTTCAGCCACTGCCCCCTTCTCACCATCAAGTGATTCTTGCCCAGCACTACGAGGCCTCGGAGTGCCAAGTAGCGCCTGGCCATGTGCTCGCTCTGCAGGTTCTGTGCCAGGATCTCCAGAACACTGTCACTGCATTCCCTCAAGTCCAGGCACTCGAGGACCTGAAAGGCACAGGGCAGTGACAGGGGAGCCGGCCGGCAGGAGCCCAGAAGCGCACAGGGCCGGGCCCAGGCAGCAGCACAGGGCACGGGCAGCTGTGGCTGCGAGAGGCCAGAGGGCTGGGACGCCACTCAGCCAGGCAGCGCTGGCCTTGAGGCTCACCTCCACAAGGAATGCCAGGGCAGGGAAATCCCAGTATGGCATCTCTTTGCCGAGCAGGGCGAGCAGGTAGAATGCAACCGCGGAACAAAAGTGGATGGCTAAGCGGCGAATTTCTCTGAAGAGGGGAAAAAGGAAACAAGGCCCTGATGCAGTGGGGCAAACCTCTCCCAGGCGTGACTCACCCAGTTCTCATCTTTCCCCAGCACCCTTCCAGCAAGGGGACGTGGGCCATTTGGGAGTTGGTTGCTCATGGGCACCCTCCTCTGCCAGCCTTTTCCAGCCTGCTTGGCCGTCCCTCAGTGCCAAGGCCCTCTGACCCATGGCCACCACGGACACTTTGTGGGGCACCTGGGCACAGAGCAGCAATGTCAGAGGCAGTGGGGAGAAGGGGGTCTCACCTGGCAAGCAGAGCCACGGCAAAGTGGTGAGTGTCAAGAGAGAGCAGCGTGTCCCAGGCACACCTGCGCTCCATTGCCACCACCACATCCTCGCAGCGGAGAAGGCAGAGCAGGGACTTGAGGGTGCGCACAGCAAACCTGTGTGCACAGCAAAGCCCAGGTCACACTGGCAGCACTGGCTCCTTGGCAGGCCACGTGGCAGGGACAGGAGGAGTGGGATGGAGCACCTGTTGGGGCTGGTGGCAAGGCCGTGCTCTTCCTGGCATCCCTTCCAGAAGGTGTCGACCTCCTCTGGCATATCCAGAGTGCTGAAGAACACTTGGAATAGCAGATGCACAAATAGGCGGGGGAAATACACCTTCAAGATCCGTGGGAGACAGGGCACCTGGAGGATCTTCCACATCACCACAGTCGCCTGCAAAGGACAAAGCCCCCCAGACAGCGCTCAGTGCCCAGGTGTGTGTGGCAGGGCCCGAGCGTGGCAGGGAGAGGCCAGGAGAGACCATGGCAGGGGGAGCACGGGGCCTGGTGGGCATGAAGCTGCCCCTGGGCCAGGTTTCAGGCCAGCGCCTGAGGCAGGGAGATGCAGTGGGGGAAGGAGGATGGAGAGCTGCTGGAGAGGCAGCCTTGGGGCCTGCAAAGGCCAGTTGCAGAAACTCACAGCCAGGGCAAAGACAGCCGTTTCGTCCCCATTGGAGGTGCAGGTGCTGTACTCTGGCCAGCTCCCCAGCACATCCAGGAGGATCAGCTGTGCCAGCTCCGCAGTCCTGGCTGAGCCCATGATGGTCTTCCACATGGCCATGGCAGCTCTGTGGGGTTAGAGCTGTGTCTCAGGAGGGTCTCAGACACAGCACCGGGGGCAGCTGAGCCGGCTGCCATTTCTGCCTCTGCCCACTGCCTCCCTGCCAGCAGCAGCCAGACAGCCCAGGCCTGTGGGGACAGAGCCCTGAGAGGCGGCAAGGGAGCACGGCAGCAGGCTCAGGGGCTGGCCTGGCAGGGCTGGGAAAGGGAGCATCTAGAGGGCCCTGGAACTCTCTGTTGCTCCGACACCTGGGGCAGGCTGTGCAGGGTGATGGGCTGGGGAGGCCTGAGCCCTGTGGGCAGGTGGGCCCCATACCTGTCACAGGATGGGGCCACACGCAGGAGCGTCATGACTGCGTCATTTGGCTGTGCTTCGGTGAGATGCAGCAGGGTCTTGTCCAGCCTGTGCTCAGCAGAATCATTGGCCATGAGCCACTGGTGGATGTAGCTCACCATGGCAGGCACCTGGAGAAGGCACGGGGAGACTTGGAAAGCTGCCAGAGGGAGCAATGTTCCCAGCTTCCCCGGAGGAGTGCTTCCCTTCCCACCCCACTGCCATGTGGCCTGAAAGGCTCACAGCAAGCAGCATGCGTGGATTGGGAGGCCAAGCAATTCCTGGGAGGATCAAAGCCTGGCCCAGGCTGCTTACTTGCTTAGGAGTGTAAAAATCTTCCTCTACAAGCATACGCAGCAGGGCAGCACTGGTCTTGCTGAGGAAGATGGGCGAGTATGGTCTGAGGCCTACGCCCGTGGCCATGGTCTCTTCCTGCTCAATTCTCTTGAGGAAGTTGCAAACAAACTGTAGGAGAAGGGCAAGAAGCCGGGGATGTTGCATGGAGTGCTGCACACACGGTGCTGGGCTGAGCAGGGACAGCAGGCCCAGCCCAGGTGGGGGTGGCTGCAGGTACCTGCGCTGTCCTGCGGAAGCGGCCACGGCTGGACTCCTGCTCTTGTGTGCGCTCCGGGGCTGCATCTGGCAAAGAGCGAGCGCAGCCAGAGATGAGGGCCTGCGCGGGAGGCCGGACAAAACGGCCCAGTCCTGCACTCCCCAGGAAGGGAGAGCCCCAGGATGCCCCAGGGGATGGAGCACGGCCACTGCGGGGTGTCTGCCTGGCCCCTCTTCCGTCCTGTCTGTGGGCATGTCCCCAGGGGATAGCATGGCACGGCACGGCACGGCATGGGGTCCAAGCTGGCAGCAGGCACCAGTCCTGTGGCCCAGCTCTGCCACTCACCCTGCTGCGGTGGCTGGAACGGCACCACCTCTTCAGTCTGCTGTGCCGGGGCAGCTCCAGGGCCACCTTCCTCCTCCTCCACGCAGGCCAGCTCAGGCACTGCCGGGTGTCTCTGCTCCATGTCTCTGCCTGGATTTGTGGCTATTTGCAGGAGACTTGCCTTGGAAAAGCTCCAAGTCACCAAGTTCTGCAGTAGTGCCTGGAAGGCACCTTCAAGTAAGAAGCCTCAGGAAGGCTACAGGACAGCAAGTCCTGCACTCGGTCTCAAGGGCTCCTGCTACAAGGACAGGGGACTCCTGACAAGGACTATGATATGGCCTCAAGGGCACCTGCAGAAGAGAAGCCTCAGGGAGACCACGGGTCAGCAAGTCCTGTGGTCTGGCCTCGAGCTCAGCTGCAGGAACAAGGCTTCAGAAAAGCTCCGGGTGGGATGCGAACGAGCGTGCTGTGCGGGGGCTCCTCACGGCACTGCTCTGTCCCGTCCTGTCCCGTCACGTGCTCTGAGCACTGTGGCGTGCTCTTGTCACCTCCAGCTCCTATGTCACCCCGTGTCACAAAGGGCCCTTGGACACCCGTTCCATGTCACAGTGACTGTGCGGCACCTGTCACCAAGGGCCCTTGCACACACTGCCGCCTGCCCTGGGGCCACGCCCAGCCCACCCAAAGTGGCCCAGTTTGGAGGGAATGGCTGGCCCCAGGAGTCTAAGCCAGGCCGAGAGGATCTTTAGGAAGGGCTCAGAGCATCTGCAAACGCTGCCATGCTCTGTGGGCTCAGGGCAGCAGAAGGAGACCCGAGGGCTGCCGACGGAGCCATTCTGGGAAGGGCACGGGGCCTTGCAGGAAAGCTGGCACGGCCTCTTTGGGACACGTCCCGGCTGGTGGCCGTCCTAAAGCTGCCGGTGTGACACGCACAAGGAACGTGTGGGCCCGGGCATGAATGCTGCTCTGAGGCCTGGGGCCTGGGGAGTGCTGACATCAGCAGGTGTGGCAGAGTCCCCGGCCAAGCAGACCTGCCACCCCCCGAGCCCTGGCAGCGCTGGTGCCCGTCTCCTGCCCCAGAGACCTGTGGCCCTGGGGGGCTTCTGTGCCAGAAGGAGCCAAAGGCCACGTGCCTTGGGGGCTGTGCCTCTTTCCTGCAGGGGCTGATGGCAGGAGCACCTGGAGCAACTGCTGGCACACTTGGTCTCTGTCAGATGATGTTGCTCCTTCCTGAAATGCATTTTTCTCATGGAAGGCATTGGCAGTAGCACCAGAGCACCATCCATTGCTGAGTTTCCCAGGGCAATTAGATTGCAAAGTTAACAGTCTGAAATTTCCTTGTGCTTTTCTCACTCTCTTTCCCACATTCTGGCAAAAACGGCATCTGCCCAGCCTCTGCTATTCTCAGCTTCAGTTGCTGCATGTCTTGCTCTGGCAGCTCATGTCCAAACAAAACTGTGTCCCTGCTGAGCACAGCAATGAGCTGCCACAAAGTGGCAGGTTCCCCAGTGAACATCAAGGCAGAGACGTGGAAGTGCGGAGGATAAGGACAACTCTGGGAGGAGAAGCTCTTCTGTGTCTCTGATGATGGTGCCCACACCCTGAAGCAGCAGCCAAGAGCTGGAAGCAGATGGGCGCAGTTTTGGGCAGTACAATATCAAAAGATATGAAACCATTAGCCAGAATGCAAAGGCGGACTGCAAGGATGGAGTGTGGCCTGGAGGGGAAGCCCTAGATGCAGCTGAAGCCACTTTGTTCAGCCTGGAGGAGAGTAAAGGGCATCATTGTGGTCTTCAACATCCTCCTGAGAGGAATCAGAGGGGCTGCTGCAGCTCTCGTCACTGTTGGGACCACTGTTGGGACCTTTTCTCCCTGGAGAAAAGGGGAGGGAGCTGGGACAGGGCAAGTTTCATTTCTGTATCAGATCAAGGTTTTTCACCCAGAGCACAGTCAGGCACTGGGACGGGTTCCCCATTGACGCAGCCCAGCGGAGCCCGGGCTGGCTCTTGGGAAAACTGCAGCGCTGTGCCAGGAGTGGGGAACGGCCAAGGCGTGGGTCCTGCCCGCGGCTGACCCTGGTGAGCCACCGCTCAGTGGTTCAGGATCCACTAACTGCAGCACGGAGCAGGCCAAAGAGAAGGAGGAGGCTCCTCGATTGTGAGGTTCCACAGGCCAAGGTTTATTCCAAGGGAAGGATTCAGCAGCAAAGAGCCGCCAGCACTTCTGTGCACGGGATTTTATCGGGGTACAACTCTGGGGGTGGATACAAACGATTGAGCAATAAGGAATCTGCAGGGGAGGAGCGAGGGGATTCCATCAGTTGCTTGGGACTAATTAGGACAGATGGGAGGAGAGGGTAGGTCACATGGGCCAGTGGGGCTTCCAGCAATAGAGGAATTCCAAAGGGGTGGTGCAGTCAGGGATTGGTCCAAGGCAAAAGTGACAGGGAAGGTTCGGGAATAAAGAGCTGGATTATCTTGAGAGGCAGGGAAGAAGCTGGAACAAAGAGTGGGGAATGGCATGAGGGACAGCTTTGAGGGAGGGCAAAACCTAGGGGTAAACCAAATTGGGGAAAACACGGGGTACATGAAAACAAACCATTCTACGATAACTGATAAATAAACACGAACTGGAACACCCCAGAGAAATGGTCACAGCACCAAGACCCTCTGAGTTTGAGAAGTGTTCGAGGAACATTGAACAGTCACGCAAGCTTTTAGACACTACATCAAAAGTAGAAAGTGTATGATAACCAAGAGAGGGAAAAAGAAAAAGAGCTCCCTGCAGCCATGGTGGCAGCTCTGGATCAGCACCAGGGAGAGGACGGATATAGGCGTGATTGAAGCAGAGGCAGGGGAGGTTCAAAGCAGCCACAGACCAAGCTGGGCCCAAATCAATGTGCATCTTGTAAGAAATCAGGACACTGGAAATAGGGCCAGTGCCCAGAGTTAGCAGACAAAGTACACAAAACTCTTGCAGCCACTCTAGATGATAAGAAATGACCGAGACTGGCAATTCTTACCCTAGCAGGCCACTGTTTAAAATACAGCTAAAGAATGATGAAGAAGTTGAAATTTTAAGAAATAGTGGAGACACATTTTCACTCTTGAATCAAGCACTGCTACCCAAAAGTGAAAACTATCTTCAAGCAATAGGAGCAACTACAGGGCAGCCAGAAAATGCATTCTTCCTGAAAGCACTTTGATGTAAAATCAAGAAGAAAATGGGAATACATCAGTTTCTGTATTTCCCAAACTCCCCCAAATCTGTCCTATGCAGGGATTTGCTTGAAAATTTAGAAGCAACAGTTCCATTTAGAAAAAGAAAACTTCAATGGAAGGTACCTTTGTGGATAGTTTTTTTTACAGTTGGTTATCTGAGAAAGGCCATGTGGATATAATGCCGCTGGTTAAGCTTGAATGGCAAGTCAGCAGTCAATGACCAATGACAGACGAGGACATGATGCCCTTGCTGCAACATGAGGATAGGGAAGTGCGATTCTTGCTGAAAATATGCAGAAAGTATCAAAAGAATAACCACAATAATGCAGAAGTAGGCGTAGTTCTGATATGTAACTATCGACCCTGAGCTCAACTTTTGCAATATGTATGAAGCTTATTATGAACTGTATTTAACCCGCTGTATCAGTCAATAAATTGGATCTGTGATGAACCAATTGGTGTCCAGGTCTCCTTCCATCGACAAAATGGTGACCCCGAATGTTTGCCCTCACGGATTATAAAGAAAAAGGGGGGAACGCGCCACGGTCGAGGAAGTTGGGTTTGGATCCTTGCAGCCGGGACGGTGCCGGAGTTTGAAGCACCCTAGAGGTTCAAAATGGTGACTCAAGCCAATACGTGCCGCCGGAGCCTGGAGAGCTGCAACAGCGCGCGCTGACGAATAGGTATGGATAGGCAAGCGGCATACGATTTATTCGCCGCGTATTTAGAACGTCAAGGAGTAAAAGGGATAGATTTAAAAAAGGAATTACCAGGGTTACTAGCTTACGGCTATGCTAAAGGAATTTTTGCTAATCCACATACAGTTCATGAGCTAGCAGAGTGGCAGAAGTTTGGGGATATCCTGTGGGATGCAGTGTTAGACGATGATAAGTCAGCAAAGAAATTAGGCAAGCTATGGCAGGTAGTATATAACACGTTGCTTCAGCATGTCTCTGAGAGAAAGGCAGCAGAAAGGGCGACAGAAGCTCATAAGAGAAATATAGGGTATGGTCGTGAGGATGATCCCCTGGCACCTTCTGTAACTAAGATACTTATGCCTAAGAATCCCCAGCAGAGTGGTGTGGAGGATTTTCCTACAGACACAGTGGAACTGTCTGCATCCTTCCTCTTAGGGGGGGAGGGCGAGTTGGATGGTGGAGGTAAGAGCTCACCTCCGCCGCCAGCTTCAGGCAGATTGGATGGTGGGGGTGGGAGCAAGCCAGCTTCGCCTCTGCCACCAGCTTTGCCTCCGCCGCTTCCCCCGAGCGAGCCAGCTCCAGTTCCACGGCCCCCCCCCCCCCCCGCCGGAAAGCTCGGTGTCTGTACCGAAATGCCAGCAGCATAGCACCCTTAAAAAGTCAGACCCTATCCCGGGGGCACACAGTGACCTATGGGGGGAGTTGGCTAAACAGAGAAGGGAAGCTTGGGCTGCTGTGGCAAAAGAAGTAATGCAAATGGGGGATGGCGAGGCGATGGAAGTAGCTTCTAGCCTTCCATGTCTGGTTACATATACACCACAGTATGATGCACAGGGGAACCTTACGCATAATATAGCGGCATATGAGCCTTTAGACTGGAAGTTGTTAACTCAGTTACGTTCTACAGTTAGTCAGTTTGGAGTAAAAAGTGAACCTGTTAGGCAAATGCTAGATTACCTTTTTAATACTCAGATTTTAGGTCCAAATGATTTAAGAGGAATAGTGCGTTTAATATTCACTCAGCATCAGCAGTTATTGTTTAATGCACATTGGCAAATTTTAGTTAATGAATCAGTTGCTGTACAGTGGGCTCAAGGAGATCCATTACATGGAGTGACAGTAGATGAGCTTATGGGTATAGGAGCATATTTGCGTACAGAGGCACAGATGATAGCAGGAGCTGATAAGCTTAGAGAGGCTATGCGATTAGTGAGTGCTGCAATAGACATGGTTAAAGAGCCAGGAGGGTTACCGGCTTATATGGGTATTAAGCATGGTAGAGAAGAATCATTTGGGAATTTTATTGATAGAGCAGCTGCTGCTATAGATCGGGCTGGTGTTACAGACTTCATGAAGGGGGCGCTATTGAAGCAGTGTGTTTTGCAAAATAGCAATCCAGCAACACAAAGAATATTAGCTACTTTAGGGGAAAATTGGACCATTGAGGAAGCATTAGAGCGAATGGCATTAATGCCAACAGCTTCACAGGCATTTATAATAGATGCGCTAAAGGAGCTAGGGTTAGGATTACAAAAGCAAGCAGAGTCAACTCAAAGTCAAGTGTTAGCTGCTCTTGCTCCTCTCCGAAGTGGCTCACTGGCGGTTACACAAGGCTTGAGACCATTCATCAAGTGCTACAGATGCAGCAGTGAGGGACATACGCGTTGAACATGTCGAGCAACCGGGGTATGGTGTCACAACTGCCGATCCAGTTCCCACAACTCTGCAGCTTGTAAGCGCTGGTCGGAAAACTTTCCCAGGAGCGCGCAGGCGAGCCGCGCCCAGACACAAGTAGCCGCCGTGACATCGCAGACACCAGCTGCCGCCGCAACATTGCTGTCACCTCCTCTCTGCAACCAGCAACAGCAGGGAACCTTGGCTTGGATTTATCAGCAGCAGTAGACGTCACATTAATGACAAACAGGCCTGAGAGGATACCAACTGGAGAAAAGGGTCCTCTTATTTTACATGGACAAAGATGTGGAGCATTGTTATTAGGACGTTCTTCAATAACCATGCTTGGATTATTTGTATTACCTGGTGTTATCGATGCGGATTATACAGGGGAAATACAAATTATGGTTTACACTCTTTATCCTCCTATTAAAATAACAAAAGGACAACGCATTGCACAACTAATACCACTATCACAAATGACATCTGGTATACCATCATTTACTGGGCAAACACCGAATGAGAAGGGTTTTGGCTCTACTGGTGTTACACTTTTAACTGTGGATTTACAAAATAGACCAAAACAAAAAGTGGAAATTACCCATGGACATCAAAGCATAACCCTTTATGGATTATTGGATACAGGAGCAGATACCAGCATTATTTCTCCAGAAGCATGGCCACAACATTGGCCTCTATTCCCATCATCAGATATGCTCACTGGAGTAGGAGGATTTACATTAGCAAGTAGATCACCACTTTTGTTGGTGTGTATTGATGATCAACAAGTATCTGCCGTGTTTTCAATTGTTCAATTACCTCCTACAGTTTCTTGTTTAATTGGAAGGGACATTTTAACACAATTGGGAGTGGTGTTAACTAATCATCACCCTTTGGGGTGATTGCCATTGCTTGGACTTTCCCCATTCCACTCACCTGGAAAACGGACACACCGGTGGTGGTTAAGCAATGGCCATTAAAAGGGGAAAGCCTTATGCACGCTCATGAATTGGTAAAGGAACAATATACAAAGGGACATCTACGACTTTCTATGAGCTCTTGGAATACACCTATTTTTGTAATGAAGAAGAAATCAGGGAAATATCGTTTGATACATGATTTACGAGCTGTAAATGAACAAATGGAACCAATGGGGGCCTTACAGCCTGGTCTTCCAAATCCAGCTATGATCCCAGAACACTGGCCACTTTTAATTATTGATCTAAAGGATTGTTTTTTCACTATTGGGCTGCATCCTGATGATATGAAGAGATTTGCTTTTACTTTACCGGCAATAAATCGTGGACAGCCAGATAAAAGATTTGAATGGATGACTCTTCCGCAAGGGATGCGCAATTCTCCGACTTTATGTCAGCTTTATGTTGATGCCGCATTACAGCCACTACATCGCAGATGGCCAGCAACTATAATATATCATTACATGGACGATATTTTGTTTGCACAGCAACAACCATTCTCCTCTTTGCAGATTGACAGCATTAGAGATACTCTTTCAGCATACTCGCTTGTTATTGCTGCAGAGAAAATTCAGACCACCACACCATGGAAATATTTGGGATGGACTTTAACGGATCAAAAAGTAATACCTCAAAAATTGGAATTACAATTGGACATTAAAACTCTGCATGATGCAGAAAAATTGCTGGGAGACTTACAGTGGTTAAAGCCCATTGTGGGAATACCAAATCATTTGTTAGAAACCCTATGGCCTTTGTTAAAGGGTATTGATCCTACTACTCCTGTACACCTGACAAAGGAGCACCACCTTGCCTTGCAACAAATTAGTAATTGTGTACAACAAGGATATGTGTCTCGTCGACAACTCGACTGCCCTATTGACCTTACTATTTGGAATAGTCCTTGCCATTTGCTTGGTTCTCTCTCTCAACAAAAGGAGAAAACGGGGGAGATACGGGTTTTGGAATGGTTGTCACCACCATTGCAACATAAGAAAACAATATTTTCAAAAATCGAACAATTGGCTGCGTTAATCAAAAAAGGGCGTCTCAGAATCATTGAGGTGGGTGGTCGAGAACCTGATACCATTAGGTTGCCTATGGAAAAAGAAACCTTGGACTGGTACTTAATTAATTAAAAAAATTTACAAGAAGCATTATTAACATCATCTGCTAAAGTAGAAACCAGTAAATTAGTGCCTAAAGTTTTGCAATGGATGACAGAATGGAACTGGATTACTCGACCATTGAGAGAAGAACGCCCTATAAAAGGAGCTATTACATCTTTTACAGATGCTGGAAAGAAGTCAAGGCGTGCTGGTATCACCTGGCAAGAAAAAGGACAATGGAAGCATCAACTTCTCACAGCAGACCCTGCAGATAACTTACAAACTTTGGAATTGTTAGCAGTAGTATGGGCAGTGTCCAACTTACAGGAGCTTTTAAATGTGGTCACAGATTCTATGTATGTTGCAGGAGTAGTCAGACGAATAGAAGAAGCAGCAATTAAGGAAGTGAATAATAAACAATTGTACAAGTTACTGATATTATTGAAGAAAGCTTTACGGGAGAGAAATGCAGTGTATTCTGTGATTCATATTAGGAGTCATAAATGGTCTGAAGGTTTAGGAGATGGAAATGAATGTGTGGATAAATTGGTTACCTTACCCATTGATAACTCTTGTCCTATTGATAAGCATACATTGGCCAGAGAAGCACATAGTAGATATCATCAAAATGCAAAAGGATTAGCAAGGAACTTTGAACTGAGTTTGTCAGGAGCTAAGGCCATTGTTAGAGCTTGTCCAACATGTAGTTATCATAATGGGGGAATAGGTTTAGGTGCCAGAGTTAATCCTCGAGGTTTAGAAATAAATGAGAAATGGCAAATGGATGTTACACATATAGCTAGATTTGGTAAAGTCAAGTGTGTGCATGTTACTATAGATACATATAGTCATTGCATATGGGCTACAGCTCAGGCAGGAGAGAAAGCTACACATGTTATTAGGCACCTGTTAAGTTGCTTTGCTGTCATGGGAGTCCCAAAGAGTATGAAAACGGATAATGGTCGAGCTTATGTAAGTGCTAGGGTCCAGAAATTTTTGAATCGGTGGTCCATTAAGCATGTGACAGGTATTCCACACTCTCCTACTGGACAGGCAATAGTAGAAAGCGCAAACGGCACCCTTAAGCAGTATATTGAGAAACATCAAGACTTAACAGACCCACAATCATGCTTGGCTAAGGTTCTGTATGTGATCAATCATTTATGTATTTTTGGGGAAGACGATATCCCTCTTGCAATTAAACATCATCCAAAGTCAGGTCAGAAAATTACTAAGTAAAAAGAGGTCTGGGTTAAGTATAAGAATCCGAGTACAGTATTATTAAGTGATTGGATTAGTAAACATGGGCGATAGCCATCATTCTGACCTGCAGTATATCCTTGCTGCGCTGGCAATGTGATGTTTGACATCTTATGCATGCATAAAGTTCGATTACTTATTAAACTGCAAAATTCTCCTGGAGACCACACCGGAAGTCCTACCAGGCATGTTCGAAATGGATTAGTAACCCCTCCAAGACTAAGACAAAGTGATGATTGATTAATTTGATTAGCAAGTGTTACCCATAAATTTTCTCTTGGCTGATTGAAATGTGTTATTCCTACTGCTTTAATTGCTACAGCATTGAGCAGTATAATAAAAACAAACTTCATTTTTCTTTCTTCTTTGCCTGTTTTTTCTTCCTTTGCTGTCTTTTATCTGGTTTGTTAGGCCGATTAAAATGGACCTGAGTCAGTCTTTGAATACATTGATCTAACTCTAAATCAGCATCCTTGCTTACAGGTATAGCATGTGGCAGATTTAAAGGCAAATCAGCTTTACAGCGAGCTGCTATAATGCGTGAGGCACTAGTAATTTCAAACTCTCTAAGTACTTGCTGCAACTTCCATCTAATATATGCTATAACCACTTGTTCTGCACTCTCAAAAAGCTCTAATCCTGCCCTTCCTGGTAGGCCAGTACTTTGTTCAAGAGCTCTAACCCAGACGAAATTTTGAGTCCACTTCCCGGAACAAGGTCTACACCATAAATTTCCTATTGATCTTTGTGAGTACCAATAAACCTTATTACAACCTGCACAATGCAAAGCTATCCATGCATAGCACTTATCAACATCCCTTTTACAAACATAACAAGGAAGTGAATGTAAGTAAGGACCAGTAGAAAAGTCTGTTTCTTCGATCCAATGCAACCAGTTTAATGGTGGTGTTTGCAAAACCTCTTCACCTTTCTTACTATATAAGGCTAATAGTTCAAGCTCTTTCTTTAGCGCAAGGTGTATTTTATTTTGTAATCGTTGTTTCTATTGCTCGTTGTTTTCTTCATCAACTATACCCTCTTGAGGGTCCTGTAAATATAGAAGTGTTCTAATCATAGGAACTAATTAGCCTTATTTAGAAGAGGTTGTTCCCTTTCTAGCCTTCTTTTTCTTATCAGTTTTCAGTTTTGCTGCTCCTAATTTCACTGGTCCTGTCACTTGCAAACTCAATTTTTGTAATTTTTCAATGCAATGGTCTCATGCTCTTTCAGGATTCCCCCTGAAGGGCCCTACAATAGAATGTTGCGTTAAAGGTACTAATTTTCTACACCTTACAGAGACTATGCGTGATTTACTTTGAACCTTAATTCTATTCACAAAACATTGTACTTCCCAGCGATAATAAGCAAGAATTTTCTGTTCAGGAGACTCATAAAGATTTAAAGCTACATATGCATTTTGCCCTGTTTGTCTCCTTAATTCATCTTGCCAGTTTTTACCCCACGTGTGCTCGTGCTCACAAGTGTGACACCATAAATCCCATAATAATGATTGTTCTATCCAAAAAGTATTATCACAACTTCCACAGCGTAAAGCTATCCAGGCAGCACAATGTGGATCATAACAGTCAAGGCAATGTTCCTTTGCTGGATTTGTTAAACGAAAAGTTGATAATGAGTCAATAAAACCAATCAACTCCTGGGCCGTCCGATAGTGACGTGTCAATGCTCTGTCCAACACTTCTGAGTGCCCCCTCAATTGTAGCAGTAGCGGTTGTAGGACTAGGGGCAGTTTCTTCCTCAGTCTCTCCTTGTCCTCCTCCGTGAGGCGGTCCACCAGAGGCTGCATCAAAAACAGGTTTAGTCCACTTAGCAGGCACCCACAAAGGCCCTGTAGGTGAAGAAACACAAAGATACCCCCGACCCCAATATAATACTTTGGCAGGTTTTTCCCATAATCCTGTACTCGGGTTCTTATACCTAACCCAGACCTCTGTCTCCTCAGTATTTTTCTGACCTGACCTTGGATGATGTTTAATTGCAGGAGGGGTATCATCTTCCCCAAAAATACATAAATGATTGATCACATACAGAACCTTAGCCAAGCATGATTGTGGGTCTGTTAAATCTTGATGCTTCTCAATATACTGTTTAAGGGTGCCGTTTGCTCTTTCTACTATTGCCTGTCCAGTAGAAGAGTGTGGAATACCTGTCACATGCTTAATGGACCACCGATTTAAGAATTTCTGGACCCTAGCACACACATAAGCTCGACCATTATCCGTTTTGATACTCCTTGGAACTCCCATAACAGCAAAGCAACTTAACAGGTGCCTAATAACATGTGTAGCTTTCTCTCCTGCCTGAGCTGTAGCCCATATGTAGTGACTATATGTATCTATGGTGACATGCAAATACTTAACTTTACCAAATCTAGGTACATGCATAACAGCCATTTGCCATTTCTCATTTATTGCTAAACCTCGAGGATTAACACCAATGCCTAAACCTATTCCCCCATTATGATGACTGCATGTTGGACAAGCTCTAATAATGGCCTTAACTTCTGACAAACTTAACTCAAAGTTTCTTGCTAATCCTCTTGCATTTTGATGATATCTACTATGTGCTTCTCTGGCCAATGTATGCTTATCAATAGGACAAAAGTTATCAATGGGTAAAGTAACCAATTTGTCTGCACGTTCATTCCCTTCTCCTAAACCTTCAGACCATTTATGGCTCCTAATATGGATCACAGAATACGCTGCACTTCTTTCTCGTAAAGCTTTCCTTAATTGTATCAATAACTCATACAATCGTTTATTATTCACTTCCTTAATTGCTGCTTCCTCTATTCGTCTGGCTACTCCTGCAACATACATAGAGTCTGTGACCACATTTAAAGGCTCCTGTAAATTAGACACTGCCCATACTACTGCTAACAATTCCAAGGTTTGTAAGCTATCTGCAGGATCTCCTGTAAGGAGTTGATGCTTCCATTGTCCTTTTTCTTGCCAGGTGACAGCAGCCCGCCTTGATTTCTTTCCAGCAGCTGTGAAAGCTGTAGCAACTTGTTCTATAGGGCGTTCTTCTCTCAATGGTCGAGTAATCCAGTTCCATTCTGTCATCCATTGCAAAACTTTAGGCACTAATTTACTGGTTTCTACTTTAGCAGATGATGCTAATAATGCTTCCTGCAAGTTCTTTGAATTAATTAAGTACCAGTCCAAAGTTTCTTTCTCCATAGGCAACCTAATGGTAGCAGGTTCTCGACCATCCACTTCAATAATTCTGAGACGCCCTTTTTTGATTAACGCAGCCAATTGTTCAATTTTTGAAAATATTGTTTTCTTATGTTGCAATGGTGGTGACAACCATTCCAAAACCCGTATCTCCCCCGTTTTCTCCTTTTGTTGAGAGAGAGAACCAAGCAAATGGCAAGGACTATTCCAAATAGTAAGGTCAATAGGGCAGTCGAGTTGTCGACGAGAAACATATCCTTGTTGTACACAATTACTAATTTGTTGCAAGGCAAGGTGGTGCTCCTTTGTCAGGTGTACAGGAGTAGTAGGATCAATACCCTTTAACAAAGGCCGTAGGGTTTCTAACAAATGATTTGGTATTCCCACAATAGGTTTTAACCACTGTAAATCTCCCAGCAACTTCTGTGCATCATGCAAAGTTTTAATGTCCAATTGTAATTCCAATTTTTGAGGTATTACTTTTTGATCCGTTAAAGTCCATCCCAAATATTTCCATGGTGTGGTGGTCTGAATTTTCTCTGCAGCAATAACAAGCGAGTATGCTGAAAGAGTATCTCTAATACTGTCAATCTGCAGAGAGGAGAATGGTTGTTGCTGTGCAAACAAAATATCGTCCATGTAATGATATATTATAGTTGCTGGCCATCTGCGATGTAGTGGCTGTAATGCGGCATCAACATAAAGCTGACATAAAGTCGGAGAATTGCGCATCCCTTGCGGAAGAGTCATCCATTCAAATCTTTTATCTGGCTGTCCACGATTTATTGCCGGTAAAGTAAAAGCAAATCTCTTCATATCATCAGGATGCAGCCCAATAGTGAAAAAACAATCCTTTAGATCAATAATTAAAAGTGGCCAGTGTTCTGGGATCATAGCTGGATTTGGAAGACCAGGCTGTAAGGCCCCCATTGGTTCCATTTGTTCATTTACAGCTCGTAAATCATGTATTAAACGATATTTCCCTGATTTCTTCTTCATTACAAAAATAGGTGCATTCCAAGGGCTCGTAGAAAGTCGTAAGTGTCCCTGTGAATATTGTTCCTTTACCAATTCATGGGCATGCATAAGACTCTCCCCTTTTAATGGCCATTGCTTAACCATCACCGGTGTATCTGTTTTCCAGGTGAGTGGAATGGGGAAAGTCCAAGCAATGGCAATCACCCCAAAGGGTGATGATTAGTTAACACCACTCCCAATTGTGTTAAAATGTCCCTTCCAATTAAACAAGAAACTGTAGGTGGTAATTGAACAACTGAAAACACGGCAGATACTTGTTGATCATCAATACACACTAACAAAAGTGGTGATCTACTTGCTAATGTAAATCCTCCTACTCCGGTGAGCATATCTGATGATGGGAATAGAGGCCAATGTTGTGGCCATGCTTCTGGAGAAATAATGCTGGTGTCTGCTCCTGTATCCAATAATCCATAAAGGGTTATGCTTTGATGTCCATGGGTAATTTCCACTTTTTGTTTTGGTCTATTTTGTAAATCCACAGTTAAAAGTGTAACACCAGTAGAGCCAAAACCCTTCTCATTCGGTGTTTGCCCAGTAAATGATGGTATACCAGATGTCATTTGTGATAGTGGTATTAGTTGTGCAATGCGTTGTCCTTTTGTTATTTTAATAGGAGGATAAAGGGTGTAAACCATAATTTGTATTTCCCCTGTATAATCCGCATCGATAACACCAGGTAATACAAATAATCCAAGCATAGTTATTGAAGAACGTCCTAATAACAATGCTCCACATTTTTGTTCATTCAAAATGAGAGGACCCTTTTCTCCAGTTGGTATCCTCTCAGGCCGATTCGTCATTAATGTGACGTCTACTGCTGCTGATAAGTCCAAGCCGAGGCTCCCTGCTGTGGCTGGTTGCAGACAGGAGGTGACAGCGATGTGGCGTTGGCAGCTGGTGTCTCCGATGTCATGGCGGCTACTTGTGTCTGGGCGCGGCTTGCCTGCCACGCGCTCCTGGGATAGTTTCCCGACCGGCGCCTACAAGCTGTAGAGTTGTGGGAACTGGATCGGCAGTTGTGACACCATACCCCGGTTGCTCGGCATGTTCGTCGCGTCTTTCCCTCACTGCCGCATCTGTAGCACTTGAGGAATGGTCTTGAGCTCTGCGTGACCGCCAATGAGCCACTTCGGAGAGGAGCAAGAGCAGCTAACACTTGACTTTGAGTTGACTCTGCTTGCTTTTGTAATCCTAACCCTAGCTCCTTTAGCGCATCTATTATAAATGCCTGTGAAGCTGTTGGCATTAATGCCATTCGCTCTAATGCCTCCTCAATGGTCCAATTTGCCCCTAAAGTAGCTAATACTCTTTGTGTTGCTGGATTGCTATTTTGCAAAACACACTGCTTCAATAGCGCCCCCTTCATGAAGTCTGTAACACCAGCCCGAACTATAGCAGCAGCTGGCCTATCTATAAAATTCCCAAATGATTCTTCTCTACCTTGTTTAATGCCCATATAAGCCCGTAACCCTCCTGGTTCTTTAACCATATCTATTGCAGCACGCACTAATTGCATAGCCTCTCTAAGCTTATCTGCTCCCGATATCATCTGTGCCTCTGTACGCAAATATGCCCCTAAGCCCATAAGCTCATCTACTGTCACTCCATGTAATGGATCTCCTTGCGCTCGCTGTACAGCAACTGACTCATTTACCAAAGCGTGCCAATGTGCATTAAACAATAACTGCTGATGCTGAGTAAATATCAACCGAACTATTCCTTTTAAATCATTTGGACATAAAATCTGAGTATTAAAAAGGTAATCCAACATTTGCCTAACAGGTTCACTTTTTACTCCAAACTGACTAACTGTGGAACGTAACTCAGCTAACAACTTCCAGTCTAAAGGCTCATAGGCTGCTATATTATGCGTAAGGTTCCCCTGTGCATCATATTGTGGTGTATATGTAACCGGACATGCAAGACCAGAGGCTACTTCCATCGCCTCGCCATCCCCCATTTGCATTACTTCTTTTGCCACAGCAGCCCAAGCTTCCCTTCTCTGCTTAGCCATCTCCCCCCATAGGTCACTGTGTGCCCCCGGGATAGGGTCTGACTTTTTAAGGGTGCTATGCTGCTGGCATTTCGGTACAGACACCGAGGTTTCCGGCGGGGGAATCGGCCCCCCCTCCGGAGCTGACTCATTCTGAGGAAGCGGCGGAGGCAAAGCCGGTGAAACCGGAGCTGGCTCGCGCGGGGGAAGCGGCCCCCCCCCCCCCACTGAAGCCGAAGCTGAAACCGGAGCTGGCTCGCGCGGGGGAAGCGACCCCCCCACCGAAGCCGACTCACGTGGGGGAAGCGGCGGAGGCAAAGCTGGAGACGGAGGCGCAGCTGGCTTGCTCCCACCCCCACCATCCAACCCGCCTGAAGCTGGCAGCGGAGGCGAGCTCTTTCCTCCACCATCCAACTTGCCCTCCTCCCCCAACAGCAAGGGTGCAGACGGTTCCACACTATCTATAGGAAAATCCTGTACACCACTCTGCTGGGGACTCTTAGGCATAAGTATCTGAGTTACAGAAGGTGCCAGGGGATCATCCTCACGACCATACCCTATATTCTTATAAGCTTCTGTTGCTCTTTCTGCTGCCTTTCTCTCAGAAACCTGCTGCAGCAACGTGTTATATACCACCCGCCATAACTTGCCAAATTTCTTTGCTGACTTATCATCATCTAACACTGTATCCCACAGGATATCCCCAAACTTTTTCCACTCTGCTATCTCATGAACTGTATGTGGGTTAGCAAAAATTCCTTTAGCATAGCCGTAAGCTAGTAACCCTGGTAATTCCTTTTTTATATCTATCCCTTTTACTCCTCGCCTTTCTAAATATGAGGAGAATAGGTCATATGTCGCTTGCCTATCCATACCTATATATCAGCGCGCGCTGTTGCAGCTCTCCAGGCTCCCGGCGACACATAGAGACTTGAGTCACCGTTGTGATCCTCAAGGGTGCTTTTAAAATCCGGCACCGTCCCGGCTGCAAGGACTCTCACCCAACTTCCTCGACCGTGGCGAGTTTCTTTGTAATCCAAGAAAGCAAGCGTTCAGGGGGTTGCCCGCATTCTCCACCATTTGTCAGAGGAAGGAGACCCAGACACCAATTGGTTCATCCAAGTCCAATTTATTGATCGAATACGGCGGGTTAAATACAGTTCTTAATAAGCTTCATACATATTGCAAAAGTTGAGCTCAGGATTGGTTAGTTACATATCAGCAACTACACCTACTTCTACATTCTTGTGCTTATTCTTTTGTTACATTCTGCAGATATTCAGGACTAATCTCACCTCCCTTTCCTCATGTTGCAGCAAGGCCATCCGGCATTCTTGCCTGTCAGCAGTCACTGAATCAGAGACTGCTGACCTCCCTTTCAAGCTTAACCAGCGGCATTAAGTCAGTATGGCCTTTCTCAGCTAACCAACTCCTAATGAAATCCTCCACATCTTCCCAAAGAGTAGATGTAATTCCATTTTTTGGGTGAAAAAAAATAAGTAGTAGTTGACCAAAGGAGCTTCAAGCTGATCTCTATTTGCTGCCAATGACTGAATTAAATGCACAGGGTTCCTATCAGCTCTGCCAGACAAAACATTGTATTTGGGTTATTGGGGGTTTTGTCAGAAATCTTTGTAGCATGAATAGTTCATGGACTTATCTCTGCTGGCTTCAGCCATTCCTGCTGTCCATCATATCTTGCTATTATAAGGCAGCTTTTTTCATTATGTTGTCTTTTAATTCAGATATCTGAGCCTTTTTCTACTTCTAGTCCCACTTTTCAGTAGGACAAACATTTTTACATTATTAGTGAGTGTATTCAGTGGTGGCAACACAAGTGAAGGCAAGGAGCTGGCAGGTGATAATTAACTAAACTTTCTATAATGGGAAAAAAACTCAGCATTCAATTTCCATCTCCTTAGAAATCTCTATTTCTTTTCTTGTCTCTTGTGCTCTTTGTGGCTGGTCTGAGTTTAGTGCTTGGAAATGCAATTATATGGATTCCAATTCTTTTGAGAGAGAATAATCTTGTACACAAAGCCAAATAAATTTAACTTTTCAATATTAGAGCAGTTCGACATCCAGGTTGGGGACCTGGCAGTGGTTAGTGCCTGGCCAGCCTCAGAACACAGAGTTTGTCTGATTTAAGTGAAATTTCATTCATTGGAGACAAGGTAAAATTGCCTCTTATTTGCTCAGCACTAAAAATCCATCCGAAGCTGATTGCCAAGTGATGGGATTAACTCCTGCAATGGCACCATAAAATGTGAGACGGAGAGAGGAATATTAAAAAATGGCATTTCCAACCATGTGCAGGCCCTCATGTCCTGCTGTTGGCTTGGTGCTGTCAAAGGGGCTGATTTTGATGGTTTTAGAGGCACTAACCTGGGCAGTGAAATGCACCTCAGGCAGCAATTGCTTCTCTGGTGTCTGCAAGTGCCTTTATCTCCCTTCGTGCTCCTCAGAACTGAAATCCTGCACAGACTGAGTGAATCTGAGGCTTTGGGAAGGCCCAGTGCTGACAGATTTTGGTGAGATTTGAGTCAGGAGATGGAAGCAGCAGCTGAAGGGGCTGTAATCTTCATCCTTGGGCTCTCCTGCAGGCTGATGCGGTGTGAAGGAGGCAGGGATTCCATAAAGCAGCTTCTGTAGCCCCTGGGGGAAAAAAAAACAAGCGGTAAGTTCTTTAATTTGTTAGAGTTTCAGGCTGTGCTGCACCTCAGGGCCAGGCTCTGCCCCTCTCTGCTCCAGCTGGTGCTTCCCAGCTGTCCTCTGTGGTTTTTATTTGCAAACCACCTCCCTGCTTTCACTTTGCTTTAAAAAATTCAGCACCATGTTTGTGGCTGAACAGGTCCCAGAGCCGGGGAGAATGGTTTGAGATGCAATTTGCATCACAGAGTTATTACAGCAGGGAAATTGTCCCATCCCTCCTGTGCCTGGAGCTGCTAATCTTGTTCTGAACATTGAAAACCTCTTCAGCTTCTCTCATTATACTTAAATTTGATTACTGCTTTGATTTCACACCTCTTTCATGCAGGCTTTTCCTCTCTCCTTGGCTGGAATTCTCTGAAAAGATAAATTTTATCAAGCCTTGGGACAGTTCCCGTCATCTATCTCTGCTCCTAATGCTGCTTTGAATTATCTTGGGAACCTGAGCATGAGGGAAACTGGGAAGAGTTTAGTGAGAAGAAAAGGAAGGCACAGAGGCCAAAGTGTAAATGCAGAGTCTGGGTCACCAGAGTCTGCAGTGTTGTGGGGATCTGGGCCGTGCAAACTGATGTTTTTCTCTGTGAATGGCTGATTCCTTCTGTATCTCCTCCTGAAATTCCTGTGCACCAGGGCTGGTGCTGGAACTGCAACCACACAAACTCCCCATGGAGCTGTGTGGGACACAGTGGGAATCATTTATTTCCTGTTTTTGGTGAAAAGTTGTGACATGAACCTCAGTGTCAGGGAGGTGACATGTTAATGCTGCTGCTGTCAGACAGTGCCCACACACTGTGTCTGGAGATAAGCTCAGGAGAAGATGAAGAAAAACCAGGATTAAATCCCATGTGCCACTGAACTCTATCAGAGATAAACTGCTTGGAGTGAAGTCTGTGAAGTGACTGGGGAGAGCTGGATGAAAGGGACAGCTCTGAGAAGTGTGTGGTACGTCAGTGATGTCCTAACACTCATCTTTGCACAGAGATGAAAAAGTATCAGTTTGCATGGCCTGAATGTCTGGTGTGGAAACTGTGTGTTGCACAAGCTGTGCTGAGCTCATCTAGCTCTGAAATATCATCTCTGCACCTTAGCCAGGAACAGCAGCAGAGTTCTGAACAGATTAATAACAATCAGTCATAACCCAGAAGCAAACCTTGGCAATACACATCTGTGGCAGATGAGGAGACCAAAAGCTTTCATTATCGTTCAATAAAAAAATCTTCTCTCTTGGCATTAAAATGCTTTAGTTTCAGCTCTGCCCCAGACTATCAATGTCAAGTGTTTCTCTGGCTGTTGGGGGTAGATTCTCCCCCATAGCTCTCTGCAGGTTGGTGCTAATTAATGATGTTCTGTCAGGTTCAGATGTTTTGGTGCCTGACCAGGGAGTGCAGAACAGGGATTACAAGTGCTGACATTTACTGTACTAGAAAGTCCAAGGGATAAATTTGTGCCAATTAACACCTTTAACTAGGAGGATCAGTTCCTGTTGTGCATGTACCAGAGTCTGGGCACAGACAGGGTTTCCAAGGGACCAAGTAGGGCTGGGGCTCCCTCCAGGCTGGTCCAGCCCCTCAGGGTGCTCAGGAACAGGGGTTCCCCACAGCCCAGTGCACCCTCCTTAGCCCTGGGGCTCCCAAGGGCAGAGCCGTGGCTGAGGCTCTGCAGGAGCAGGCAGGCTCAGCCCTGCTCCAACATGGGATCCCATGGGACAGGGCACGCTGGGATTTGCCCCTGCAGCTACCAGGTGTGTCCAGAGAAACTGCAGGGAGGGGGTGACCTCTGTCAGTGGGACCCCTCTGTGCACAGGTGCCCCCACTCCTGGGGTGGCTGTGCCAGCTCCCCCAGGGACCTCCAGCCCTGAGAACCTGGAGCAAGTGGAAACCACAACTTTGCAAATGCTGCCTGAGCCCAATGCAAATGGTAAGAGAACGGGGGTGTGAAAAAAAAAAATGTTTATTACAGAATTGTTTATCAACAACAATACAGAACAATTTTAGAATGTAAGAACATTTGCAACAACAACAACAATCCATAGAACATATATACATAAGAACCTATCTAACTAAACTATATTAAATCTATTTGTAGAAGACAAAAAATTCTTAAAGTCTTAAGTCCTAAATCCTATTCTAAATAGAAAAAACTGTAGAACAATGTAGAACTGTAGAACTATGTACAAAAGGGTGCCATCGCTGTCTGGAATGTTCATCAGGGGTAGAAGAAAAGCAGGTGTCATGGTTACTGCAGTCAGGCACAGACGGCTCTTCCATGTGTCCCCAGGTTGTCACATGTGGGCAAAGCAGGACTCTGCTACCAGAGCTGAGCTTGGCTGGGTCTGGAACGGAGCTTGAGTGGCCCAAAGAGAGGACAGGGCAGGCAGCGTGTGGCCACCAGACTCCAGTTCGCGAGGTACCACGTCCCTGAGCAGGGACCAGCCTAGCTCCAGTCTGGCAGCAGGGGACCCACTCTGCCTGTGGGGATCACGTGCCTATCCTGCTGCTGGCATTGTTCTTCACCCCAAAATCATGTCCTCTTCCTCATCTTTTACATCAACGTCCATGTCCTCAATGTGTTCTTCCACTTCCACTTCCATGTCCTCCTCTTCCTCATAAACATCCACCTCCATCTCTTCATCCACATCCACCTCCATCTCTTCATCCATATCCGTATCCACCTCCATCTCTTCTCCAGTCTCTTCCTCCATTTCCACATCCTCTACTGTAGGACTCAGGACATCCACCTCCATCTCCTCCACTCTGTCCATGACAGCCTGCAGAGGTGGCAAAACCTCAGAGTGGGGTCCCTGTCCCACACCATCCCCACAGAGCTGCAGCCCACTCGGGCAGCTGGAGGTGTCCACCTCCATGGAATGGCACCATACCTCCCTCAGCTGACAAATTAGACAAAGGATAAACGTGAGCATCTTGAAGTGAGGGGTGACAAAATGCAGGCACCAGGGAGCTCTCAGGACTGATGGGAGTAGCAGAGGGCAGGTGGCAAGAAGGGCGGCAAGAACAATCACGAGGGTGAGCAGGCGCAGACTGAATGGTGGGCTGACACAAGGGCCAGTGGTTGAGTTGTGATCTTTGCTGGGGGGTGGCAGTTCCAGTTGGAACGTGGGATGTGACATCACACAGATTCCAAGATTCCAGGGTCAACAGAAGTGGTCACTGGGGATCCCTGAATGGTTGGGCTTGAAACGAACCCTGAAGATCATCTTGTTCCAAGCTGAGCAATCTTCCCCCAGACCTTGGGGGAGCCCTGTTCCCAAGGATGGGGCATGCACAGCCTCTGTGCCCAACCTGGGCAGTGCCTCACCACCCTCAGTGTAAAACAGCAGCTTCCTTAGATCCACCTTCAATCAGCCTCCTGCAGTTGAAAGCCATCCCCCTTGCCCTGTCACCACAGGCCCTGTTGAACACTCTGTCCCCTTCTTTCCTGTGGGACCCTCCCAGTCCTGCACAGCCACAGTGGAGCCTCCCAGTGTCTCCTCTTTTCAGGCTGAGCCTCCCCAGTCCCACTTGGACAGCAGTCAGTCAGATCAGGGGATGTCAAAGCTGAAGGGTAGCAATTGCATCAGGAAATGAGAGATGGAAGCATTAGACCCAGATTTGCCTCTAAATATACAAAATTAATAACAGTGGAGGGGAAGATGGTGGGACACTTGTTCTGTTCTAACTGGTCAATTTTTTTTTTTCTTCTTTTTTGTCATGCTGATGGTTTTTCTGTTTGAAATGAAGCTTGGCACAATGTCCACTGTCTTCTCCATTTGTGAAACACCAAGCAGAGTCTGGGCAGGCTGATGATGCAGAGCAAAACCTGCAAATATACTGGTGATCCAGAGCCTGGTTGTGCAGCTAAACCCAGCCAAAAGTAATTTCTGGAAAGTCAAGCCTGGTTTACATTTTCTTGAGTTTGGCTATGCCAACTTTACCGGTCATTTATAAAAAAGCAAATAAAAAGTTCAAACCGAAACAGACAAAAACCCAAATAAACAAACCCACGCAAACCAATCAAACAGATAAAAAACCCCAAATAAAACCAAAGGGAATAAGGAGTTAGTGTTAGTTGTGAGGATATCACAGCAGGCAAATTGCTGCTTCCCACAGGATCACCATAAAAAGCCACATAAAACAGCTGCTCCAAAATATACCCAACAGGAGAAAAATAAAAAGTGATAGATGGCAACTTTGGGGGCAGCTCCACATTAAGGTGAAGGATGAGCAGTGGTTCAGACCCAGAATTCCCCACCCTCCAGGCTGCTGTTTGCTCCTGATAAAAGACCCTTGCAGGACTGTGGCCCCTCTCAGTGCAGTGTAAATCATCCCCACAGCTCTCAGCTGAGCCACTGGCATTTCCAGAGCAAGATCCAGGCTCCATCCCGAGCATCTGTGGAAGGTCCTGAGCATCTTCATGCCTGGAACCACAAAACAGCTCAGGCTCTCCCTGGACTGGGTTTTCAGGGGAGGTTTCCATATCCCTGTGAGATCTGTTCATCCCTCAACACATCTGACTTTATGTACAATGATGCATTTTTGTTCCTTCCTTGTTCCTGTGAGTCAGTGAGGAAGCATCCATGTGAATGGAGGATGTTGTGCACAGGAACATTTATTCCTGGATTGCCATTTTGCTTCACTGTCACTCAGCTGAACATGGTCCCTTTCTAAGAGGGACTTACAAGAAATGTGTAGGAATTTTGGCTCTGAGAGGAGCAGAAAGCACATTTTCTACACCCCATTCCCAGCAGATGCAGTTTCCCTGGCAGAACAGTGATTGCCGTTCATCTTCCTGGGAAGAATGTGGAGACCCATTCAGACATCACAGATTCAGCTGATCTTTGGCTTTGTGTCCCTTATTTCACATGTCCAGTTTCAAGGGCCATTAAAAGAGGCTCATGTTTGCCTTGCTACCCAGAAGAGCTGTAGTTATTTCCAGGAGAAAACAAAAAATTGATTGTCCTCTGGTGTGGTAGAAATCCCACCACAATTGTGACTCTGAGAGCAAAGACAGCCTGTGCTTTTTGGGGCTGTAACAGCTGAGACTGTGGCAGAGCAGCTTTTATATTATTTTTAGAGTGCTGAAAACATAGTTCCCAAAACAATCTTTCTCTCCTGTCTTCTGTCATAAACTGTGGAACAGAGAAAATGGAAAGGAGCAGAGGTTTGTTTAAATTGGCTGGGGTTTTTAAAGTCTTAAAATAGTGTCAGCTTGATGCATGATACTTTAGAAATTGGATTAGTAGCACCTATTTCATCCCACCAGAGAGGTGGGATTTAAAACTTCCAACAACAGAAACACTGGATGTGAGAGAGCTCAGTTTTCCACCCCTCACACAAGTATCTTGCTGTACTATTTTAAGCAGCTCAGCCATATATATTAAAATATTGCTCCAAACAACAACAGAATGAAAATGTTCCACCAAATGGGAAAAATAAGAAAAGTGGGCGGCAGCCCTTTCTGAAGAGCTTGTGTTGATTTTGCAAAGTTGGATGCAAACAAGGTTTGCCATATTTCTTTCCTAGAAAATGTAGATATTTAATAGAAATCTGTGTCTGAGGCTGCTGAGTTGGGTATGATTTTAGATCTAGGAGGAGCAGAACAGGTTCCAGAGAAGCTGTGCTTGTGTCACCCTTGGCAGTGCTCAAGGCCAGGTTGGATGGGGCTTGGAACAACCTGGTCTAGGGGCAGTGTCCTGAACATGGTGAGTCCATGAAAAGAAACTTTTGGTTTTCCTGAGATGCTGCCCTTGCAAGGGGAGCTCACAAATACCCCACATAGTTTGAAATGCCCTGAGCAGAACCCAGCTGTGCTTTCTCACAGGTGATGAGGGATTTTCACTTGTATTTTATGGGGGATTTTCAGAGGGCAGTGCAAGAGCAGCTGAGTGTGTTTGACGGGCAGAGAGGGCCAGTGTGGCAGCAGCTTAATGCAATGGAGCTTTTCCTTCTGTGATCCTGTATAACCTGAGGCACTCTGGGGCTCTTGGACCTGGCAGCTGGGCAAGTTAATCATTGTAACAAGTGATAAATTAACCTGCTCCACTCTCCTTAGCATGGCTGTGATGAGCATTAAGTAAACCAGCGAGCCCTTGCCAAGGTGGGAGCTTGTTCTTAGCCAGGGAGGAGGGAGAAAATATTGCTTGGAGTAAATAAAGCAACTTTGCTTCCCCAGGAAGAGGAAAAGCAGCAATTAAATATGTGAGTGCTGCATGGAATAATTTGCACAAGGACATATCTTGTCTGCTATGCAGGAATGTTCCCAATCAACCATGCTTCTCCTGACCTTTATTTTTCTGTATTTTCTACCACATCATATAAGAGACTCTTGATTTAAAAAAACCAAAACAAACACCTTGTGGGGAAGCATTTCTTCCTTTCTTCAGAGTGCCTCTTTCTTTTGTTCCCTCCAGAGCTCTCACTTCATTTCTGCTGTTCCTCGGAGCACAGGCTTACCTCTTTCCTGATCCCCTGGGCTTGTTTTGCCTCTGGGTGTCATGAACACTATTAATTGTGGGGTTTTTCTTCCATCTTAAGTCTGTCTCTTCAAGTGGTTGACCTTCATTTACCTGTTCGAGTGATGGATTTTTCTCACCTTTTATTACTTAGTGCTTTTTCTTCATTCTCTAAACCCAACTTCTCCCTTGCCCTGTGGCTGTTAGATGCCATTACAGGAGCATTCATTCTTTCTCTACTGCTTCTCTCAGCTTTCACAGGGAGCTGAGAGCTCTTTGGGGTTAAACTTGACTCACTTCAGTGCCTTCCTTGATGCTGCCTGTGTACTTGGACACTTTAAGGGAATAAAGTCTCAGTGTGGAGATTACAGCTGTGAAATAATGGCTCTTTTGAAGAAGACAAGAATGCTGTTGTCAATCTTTTCAAGGATAAACTGAGCACCTTCTTTTGGGAAGAACCAGGCTCAGCTCAGCACAGAGGTGGCTGATGCAGGTACCCAGGTTTGGAGGGAAGGGTGCAGCTCCTGGGGGTGTGTTTGTGGGGGGCTGTAAGGTTTGTGTGGGGTCCCTGGAGCAGTGGGAACACCCCACTGGGAGATGCACATCAGGAAATGGGTGCACAAAGGGCCTGAAGTGTGACCAGCTTTGGTGAAGGGTTCCATAGGAAAAAATATTTTTACTGGGATTTTGACAATTTGAAGCTCCTTCTCATATCCTTTGCCTAATGAACATTCCCCCTTTGCCAGAGTATGGGAAATCCTGAGTTCACACTATGAAAACCCCTGAAAATTATAATTTTTTTCTATTTTTCAATGGTGTGATCCCAGCGGGAGTCAGAGAAAGAGAATGTGTGTGACCTGCCTGTCTTTGACTTTGTGACAGGAACAATGCCATGAGGAAGCTGGTCAGAGGAGCATCACTGCTCTGTCCTTAATTTTCCTGCAAAACTGAGGATGATTTAAGAACCAAGGCACAGCCAAGACCTTTCCTCCTCCTGTGCTCATCAAGCAATCAGTGCCTCATCACACCTCAGCTTCAAACACCTCGTTTGCATCTGGCTGACCTTGACTGCCCTCCCTGGATGGGAAGATGAAGAGGTGGAAGTGTGAAAGATTGGGATTTTATGGGTGAGTTGTGAAATAGTGGCTGGTGCAGGCTGGTTCTGTGGAAACATCGTGTGCTGTGCCATGGAGGATGAGAGTAAATGGATTAAACAGGAGATAAAAAGGGCAAGGCACCTGGTTAGCTGCTGTTGAAGAAAATGGTGGGAAAAAAAATACATGTAAGAAATATGTCAGAGATGGTCATTAACTGCACTGCAGGGTCAGAGCTCCTTTAGTAATTTGCCATGTAGTGAATACTAGAAATTATTTTAAAAGTTCCTAAGTGACTGAGGGCTTTTAGTGAATGGTTGGGGGAAACAAAGGAATACTGTTTCTGGCAGAACTTTTATTATCATTTAAGCATCATCCTCTTTCTGAGATAACAGCTGCTTTGAATAAACTGAAATATCTTCTCCATTAGCTCTGGCAGGAACTGGATAAAGCTCTCATTCAGGTAAACTTTAACATATGTCTGTAGAATAATAAATTTAATGAGAGTCATAAAACGTATCGTATGAGTAAGGATTGTGCTTAGGGCAAGAAGAAAGAGTAATTAGGAGTGGACAAAACATGTATTATAGTGGGGAAATTATAACTTATGGTGGTTTAGGGGGAATATTTAACTAAGCTGAGATAAAAGTCTACCTTTGTTGCAGGCTAAGCTTTATAACAGAATTCTACTAGAGCAAATTTTGTCTACAGACAGACCTTTGGATACAAGTTTACCTCTGGTTTGAGAAAGCTCAGGGCTTGAGCAGCATTTTATGGCTTTGCTCTTGACCCTTGGGCTATAAATGCTCCTGTAAAATTAATGCCAAAGTTATAGCTTCGACAAATTTCTAAGAGTTCCAATGGAGAAAGGTCCACCTGGACTTTGGGGACAGTTTCTCAGAGCAGAACATTTCAAGGTGCCATTAAACTGCATTCAAACGCCCTTTTATTGGGGCATAAATTTCACAGCCTGGTCTATCAGCCTGACACGTTCTTTGCGAAGAGACAAACTTTACAAGCTACTTTAAAAATAATTTCACTGCCAGGTTTGCAGCTCTGAGAACATTAATAAACTGAAATGGCTTTTCACCATGCAGTAGCCGCTAAGTAATTATGATTGTCTGTAGGCAGACTAATGAAACCAGCTGTTAACAACCTAACGAGAATTTTTACCAGCCCTCTGCTCCACAGCCACATCCCTTTTCTGTCCCTGATTTTCCTGCACCCAGTGCTTCCCAGAGAAGTTTAGTGTTGCTTGATAGTCAGGTAAAAACTGCTTTATTTTGTAGGAGTGGTGATGCTTCAACTGGGCTGCTGCCATGCTGGGGTCACATCACAAAGTCCAGTTTCTGCAGGAGCTGGGGAGCATGGAGAGCTCTGATAGCACAGCATGGCAAAGCTGGAGTGGAGGATTCTGGTTTAGTGTGCCCCTGGTTTAGTGGCAGACAACATTAGTGATTGATAAATCTTCAGTTCAAAGATAAGGTGTTGCTGTTTTGGCTCTAATCTTAGGTTGCTTTCAACACAGTTTTCCCTGGCACTTAAGATACTTTTCTCTTGCTTTCAGTACTCTGTCATTCCAGATGACCTTTAAAGGTCCCTTCCAACCCAAACCATTCCATAATCCTTTGGATACATGATGAATAGCAACATATATTTTACCCTTATTATGGATGACATTACATCATGTCTGGCCTTTTGGGGCTCTTTCTTCTCCAGGTCCTGGTGACTACACTCACTCCTATATGCTTTTAATTTTTTCTGTTGCTTACCTGTTGCAGAATGAGGCCTTTGTTGGGGATAAGCCATTTGTCGGTGAGGGGAGACTCGGGCACTCAATATGAGTGATAAGCAAGTTCCGTTTATTGAAGAGAGCATCAGACACTTATACAGCAAGTAATAAGCTTATGAATATTCTGTAAGCCAAGTGATCTATTGGTTAAACTATACCATCAACTCTTCCTCATTCCTTTGGGCCTACATTCTCTATTTCCCACGTCTCTCTGTCTACTTGTTATCATACCCAGCTAGGCCCAAGGACACGCTATCTTGCAGGTGCAAAACTCAAACTAGCTGTGTGTGGTACTTTCCCAGCTCCTGGTCGGCTAACAAGTGAATGTCTACATGACCTCTGTCATGTAGCCATTTCTCCACAGGAGCCTGCCTTTATGCAGGTACAGGGAGAGTGAGTGTTGAACCAAATCAACTTCCAACACAATGGGCCAACCTCCAAAGAGTCCAGTTTGTTCTGCTGCTTCCTTCACAAACACTCATTGCCTGCCAGTTTGCATTTTTCCCATTTCTGCTCAAGACTAAGGAATTTGGGATTTTAGATTGCTGTCAGTCTGGTAGCACCAATAACCTGCCTTGGGCTATTGAAAACAAAGAGTTGGCATCACTGAATCTCTGGTCTGTTTCCATCTGTAAGTTGGGAAATGTTTCCCTAAGCCTTGGTAGCAGTGATCCTGGTTCTAACTTGTGTTTTCAACAGGGAATTTCCTGTTTTATATTCCAAAGATTGATGAGGTTTCTCTATGTCTTTGTAGGGGATGGAAAACCAGAAGGCTGAAGGCCCATCTGTCAAGGAGCCAGTGAAGGAGAGGAACGATGGCCCAAAGAAGCCCCAGGCCACATTGTCTGCTAGCAAACGGTACTAAGCACTTTTGTCAGATGTGACAAAGCACATGACAAGCTTTACATGCCTCTTCCTCAAGAAAAAATTTCTGGCAGAGCTGACCAATGCCACAGATTGTTTCCTTTCCCTACAAATGCTCTAGGATAAAAAATGTCTACTTGTGCATTGTGCTGAACACAACTTCTCTGGAGGGGTTTCCACAAAAAAGGAGAGACAAACAGACACCCATTGGTTGCAGCTCAGATGATCCAGTGCAGCGGCAAGGGCAGTGTTGTGGAGGTACTGAGAGGGCCAAGTTTCTGCTGCCTGACTTGGGACAAGTAAATTCAAACAGGGCTTTTCTTTCATCTGAGTGGAGTCTTTTTCAGATGGGTGTTTTGATGAGAAATCTCAGTCTGGAAGCAAGATGCCTTTCCACAAAGATGCAGTTCTTATCCATGTGGTTTGGCCTGGCTGAATCGTGGTTTTCTTACCCTCAAACAGTATCAAGTTTGAGTAGTAAGTAGCAAGGCAATTCCTGAACAACTTCAGTCAACAGGTGTCTGAATGTGGACTTTTTGTCTTGATATTCCTGTCCTTCATGTAATTTGCTTGATGGACAGCATGTTTGGTTTATTTCCCCCTGTGCTGCAATCAGCATTTAAGACAGGAATTGCTCCTGGCTGTCTCTTCATGGCAGTTGCAGAGCCACTTGTTCCTGTTCTCCTCTGATAGCAGAGGGGATTTATTTAGCTCTGTCCTGCTCAGCAGTGGCAGGAAAGTGACCACATGCCTCAGTAGCACAGCTGGCATCTTCCCGTGCTCATGGAAGAGACAGGTTGATTAGGAGAACTGCTCCCAGTGGGGTTGTTAAGCTGTGGATCAAGTCTCTAGGGAAGCAAATGAAATGTAGCTCTGGGATGTCTGGATTCTGTTTTTATCTCTCTTACTGATTTTCTGAATCCTTCAAATATGGCCGTGTTTATCTGTTCAGATGCATCTGAGCTACTTTTCCAGATTGTCATGCCTGGTTGTAGAGACACTTCTCCAGAGTGATGAGTTCCCTTATTCTAAGACACACACGTCCCATATGAGGAGTCATTTCAACTTGGCAGTAGTGTCTCTCTTTCTCCACAAAGCAATGTGACCTGTGTGCCCTGGCAGCCATCTGAAGATAGATCAGATGCATCTCATCCTTGGTTTTCCTGAGTGAGCAGTGGGGAGAACGTCACTTGCAGATTGTCTCCTGTAATGACTGTCATGAGGTCCCCGTTGTTCTTCAAAGCCTGATTATATGATTTTCCTGCTTGAAATCATATAATTAGGAAAGCTGCTCAAGATATTTTGCTCACAATTAACTGAAGGTTTTGTCTGTGGCTGCAGCTCTCTCCATAGAGAGCAGCAGGCACAACTTTCCCAGGAATTGTCCTGGGGAAGGCTGTGAGAAGATCAGAGAAAAGAATGAGAAACAATTCTTATCTTCACTTCCTGCACCTGTTGTTGTGAACACGTGGAATGTGTTATGGACATTTGTTTACCAAAGGGTAATTTCTTAATTGGCCACTGGTGATGGTGTTTGGATTCAATTGACCAATCTGGTCTGTCTGTATCAGATTGTCTGTAAGGGCGATGAGTTTCTGTATAGTATAGTATAGTATAGTATAGTATAGTATAGTATAGTATAGTATAGTATGATAAAGTGATTGATCAGCCTTCTGGAATCATGGAGTCAATGCTAATTATTTCCACTATGGGGATGCCATGCTACGACAATTATCACCACCAGGTCCTCATTTGGTTTTATTTTCCAGGGTGAAATCTCCCTCTGATGGACACCTCCTACCCCGTGCAAAAGCCCAGGTGATGTCACCTCCAGCTGTGGAAGAAACAGAGCTGCTCCAGAAGCTTTACCATCTCCTGGAAGCCAAGGGGTTTCAGATAAGGATGGAAGGAGTGGAACTCCTCCTAGACCTGTGCAAAACCAGCCCCCAGCTCATCTCCACTAACATTGCCCAAGTATGTAGGATATCTTCGCTGCTCCTTTCCTTTAGCTCCTTTCCTAAGCCTGTAGCAGCAAAGTTAATTCAGTGTGTCTTGGCACTCTGTCCTGGCTGTTTGTGACACGCTGGTCCCTCTTACCCAGACAAATGTAATTCAGGTCCAGGCTTCAGGACAAGTTATTAAAGTCCAGCTGTATTTGTCTGGCAGGTGCCTATTGATGCTGTTCATCAGATGATGACAGAATTTTCTGCTGGTGTAACTGCTCCTCTCTCCTACTCCCAGTTGGGTGAAGTGAAGGGAATCCAGCCCCTGAAAGCATGGCAATTGTTCTCGAGACCAAAAATGGGTTTGCATAGGGAAGAGAAGTATCAGGCTGGGTTGGTTTAAATCCAGTTGTTTTATTTAAAGAATACTTCTATATACTCCATCTTGTCTTACACAGGCACAGCTCTGGCTACTCATTCCCATCCTTGTTCCTATTCCTCTTGGTAAAGACAGTGCTCACCCTTCTTGGGGGTATGTTTTTCTCTTTGGAAAAGGAGGAAAACAGCTAAGGACTCATCTCTGCCTTCTCCTCCCAGTAGCTGCTTTTTCCCTTTTTCCAGGAAAAGGTGCCTGATAATGAGGCTGTTAAGGGACTGCACCTGCTGTAATGAGAGCTGTACAGCACATTACATTTCAGAAGTCCACTTGTTACTTAGAGAAATGGTCTGAATCCTGGAAGAGTTGATCATAGCCCTGCACTTCTCCAGACACTCCCTCTGAGACAAACAAAAGAAAACTTAGATCTCTTCCAGCCATAGTTTTGGCAAAATCATAACTGCCCTCAGTACTTGAGGCAACTGTATAGAAAACCGGGCATTGTAAACATCTGCTTCCATTCAAAGCAAAGGTACTCTTTAGCATTAATAAATGGAATTGATTTAATGATTTATAGATGGAGAGAAACACCGTAGGAACTATTCTGTCCCCAGCCAAACCTCCTAAAAACAGAAGAAAATCTTTCAACCAGCATGAGGCTGTGCCACCATTCCAGTGAGTGGCCCACAGGAAAACAATGAAATTTTGCAAGCGAGTGCTGACCTGACAGAAAGGATCACTTTCATCTTTGACATTGGTGACTGCTACAGCCACTCTTCAAACAAGGACATTTGAATCCAGCTTTCACCTTGCTTGTTCTCTTCACAGATTTTTGATTATTTTGTCCTGAGAATATCTGACAGCCACAAGAAAGTGAAGCAGAGGGCGCTGGACGTGCTGGCTGAAATCACAGGAGCCCTGAAAGTTGCCTTGAACCCGGTGATCATTGGCTTGGTGGAAGGAATAACAAAGAACCTGAACTCAAAGGATCCCAGGGTTTGTGGGGCAGCTGTGAAAGCACTGGAAGAATCCATTGCTCATTTGGGTAAGGCTGAGCCCTGGCAGGGACTCTTCTCACCTTCGTCTCTGTCTCTCCTGCACAAGAGAGCGCTGAGTGCCTTGACAGCTGCTCTTGTCTGTGGAACACTCCAGCTGACACCCACCAGAGGCTGTGCAGGTGCAGTCCTTGTGCACCATCCCCAACAGGCTGGAATGGGATCAGCATTTCCCAACAGTCCCAGGAGCCCTTGGCTCTGTGCTGCTTGTCTGAAGGGCAAGTCCTGGGCTACAGCTCTGCTACAGTTCAGAGGCAAAGGGGGTTTGGAGTTTGCTTGGGCCCTGTCTGACTTCCCAAATGAACAGATTTGCTGTTGGCATGAAGGGACACTGACCCATCAGAGCTTCTGCAGGGCAGCCACCTGCAAGGCTCCACATGAGAGGCATTAGCTGCCTATTATCCACTTTTCTTCTTTGTCTTCTATGTTCAAAGGGGAACTGATGATTCACCAAGTTCATTTCTTTAGAACAAACAAGTATAAACCCAGCTGTCAATGATGCCTTGTTCCACATGTTGTTTTGCAGGGGGCAAGATGGCCACAGCAATTAACTACATAGGCAAGGGCTGCTCTAAATTCCTTTGCCACACAGATTTATGTCAGCTCTGAGAATGCTGCACTGGTGGAATATGCCTGAAAAAAGGAGTGTTGAAGAGGTAGGTCTTCAAGAGGAATTTCCACTTTCTCCTCCCCAGCTGCTCTGTGAACTCAGGAACTGCCTGACTCCGTGCCTTTCTGTGACCCAAGTATGGGGCTCTTCCTTTGTGCTCTGGGATGCAAAACTTTTTCACTGCTTCCATGTGACTGAACTCTCGAGATCCCTGATGTGAAATGTTTTACACAGCTCCTGCTGCAGCAGACAAGTTTGGATTTACAAATGTGAAAGCAGAGCTTTTCTTTTGGAATTTAAAACCCTGCCAAGCAAGCTGGAAGGAAAGAAGAAAAGGATTCAAAATCTGCAGAAATGTACTTCATTTTATAAAATGGGGTTGGCCCTGCCCTTTCCCTCCCCACTGTCCTTTCTCCTATGACCTGAGAAAAGTGAGCAGAAACGTGTGTTTCCCTTGTAGATAAAGTGTCACTGCTGAAAGAGTTCAGCTACCAATGGAATCACCTGAGTGGCCAAGCCCTGCTGGATGTCACCAAGTGTATCACAGGTATGGCCTCCCCTTCTGAGCCAAGAGCTCCTCCCAGGGAGCATTTACAGGGAATGCCTGTGAGCAGACAGCAGAGCAGCTCCTCCAAACCAGGAGGTGCTGAGCGTGTCCCTGCTGCCCCATAGCCAAGGCAGGTGGGTTTGGCAGGTTTTCCCTGGCTGCTGCAGAGCTGGGCAGCACCTGAGATGGGGGCAGCGCTCGGCCTGGGGCTGAGCTCTCACTGGGGCATCTCAGAACCACCTCCAGCAAAGGGAGGGCTAAGAATGCCCCAGCTGGCTCCTCTCTGGGGAGCCCAGGGACATCTGTGATCTTTGAGGGGAAATGGTGGCAAATGCTGTCTCAGGGCATCAATTTGTTTTGTCCTCACAGAATTCTTGTTTTTCTCTTGGGAAGTTTTGATGGTGAACCGTGCAGGGCCTGGAGGTCACAGCTTAGGCCAGAACTCAACAGAGGTATCAGAGGCACAGGTTTAGTGCAAGGCAGCCTCTGGGGCACAGGGACAGAAGCAGAGTGCTGAGGCTCCCTGCCTGTGCTGTCACAGTGGCCTTGGACTGAGCCTTTCAGGGTGTGCAAACAGTGTCTGCCTGTGTCAGCGCTGTGCAAAATGCTACAAATGCAGCTGAAAATTGATTCCTCAGAGGAGCTTGCTATGTCAGCAAGAGCCAAGGAATGGAAAAAGGATGATCTCAATATATAGTAGAGAAGATGATTGATAGCCATGCTTCAACTGGGGCTAAATCCACTGCTAATTATGCCAACATCTTTGAATGCAAGGTTTAATACACTTTGTGTCTTCATTAGGAATCTTAAAAGGGCATGTTCAGCAATTGGGAATGTCAAAGGCCCTTTAAAGAGTATTTGAATAAAGTAGATCTCCAGCAATAGGGCATTTAGTTTAGCAGTTCTTTTGTTCTATTTTTCAAATAAAGGAATTAACCATAAATTGTGAGTACTTTAGAAAGAGCAGATGTTCTCTCTGAGATTTAGTAGGAACACACAGCTGTTCCTCACATTCAGTAGTCACCGATGTCTTTAATTGCATTTAAATTAAAATGAATTCCTATTTTAAAATGGATATCATAACTCTTTTCCTGCTTAGCAGAATTGGTTTTGGGTACTTGCAGGAGCTCTTTCAATGTTGATGACTGCTGATGGATTAACAGCATAGAGAAAATGAAGTCTCTTCCACCACAGAATATTAAATGCCTACTAGATAACATTTTGTATGATCAGAAAATAAGAATGGTCTCCAAAGGACTTCAGGTTTTTTTCTCTCAGCAAAATCTGCCATGCAAGAAGCCTGTTGGTAGCAAATATTTCTCTGTGGTTGATACAGTTCAGTTCAGAAAATGGGCAGAGAAATTTCAGAGACATGTTTTGGTTACATTTCAGTCCCCTGTGTAGCATTTTTCTTTCTCTATGCCCCTATTTCAGTGGACATTATAAGAAAAAATGCCATTACCATTGGGAGGGGAAATGGCATTAGAATGTGGAGATGCTTAAATGCCACAGCAATGAGGTCTGGGTAATTCTCTAAGACACCCTGAGGTTTGAAACAGCTCTTTGTAGGAAGCCCCAAAAGCATTCTGCCAAAGACCCCAGCTGGTCACTGATGTTTCTCATCCAGCTGTCAGGCAGCAGCCATCTCTGGTGGGCTGGAGTTTTGAGGTGTGTTCTAACCCTGCCCTTTGCTGTGTGCCACTGAGCCAAGGGAAGAGCCAGATTAGACATTTGGCACTTGACATGCAAGTTACAAAAATGGAATCATCCCTTTTATTAGAAATCTCTCCATTTCCTCTCTATGGTGCATTTCCAAATCTTCAGTGTGGGTTTAGACAACATCTTAATGGAAATCAAAGGCAATTGGACATTTCATTCATTGTTCATGCAGAGATTGTGAAATAATTTAGTAAAGGTAGGAAGTCTGCCACAGGGCCAAGGCTCTGGTTGGAGCAATTAGTGCTGAGGGGTTGGTGGTTCTGTTTCCAGGATGATCAGCTGCTTTGCCCGTTTCTGGACCAAGGGGCTCTGGGTGCTGTTTTGCTGCTCTTGGCCAGAGAGGCTGGCAAGAAGCAGAAGCAGAGGTGGATCCTTGTTTGCGGTGAGGCTGGTGGGTAAGGAGCTGTGTCTCTGTCCCGGCAGTGCTTGTGCAGGGGGTTCATGCCAGGAGCCCTGAAGTCGTCCAGCACGACGCCCTGCCCGTGCTCTGGTCCTGCCTGGGGAACAAGGCGCTGCCCGTGCGGAGCGCCAACGTCCGCACCGTGGCCACCAAGCTCGCCTCTGCCCTCTGCAAGGTGATGGGCACCCAGCTGAAGAAATGTGCTGCCAGCAAGCCTCCACATGTGCAGGAAAACCTCTCCAGAATGCTGGGCTGGTGAAGGCGAGATGTTCTCCAGAAAGCTGAGGAAGTGCTGAGTTGGACACCTCTGGATTTGCCTTTTGAGCTGTGCCAAAAATGACAAAATCCTAAGGAAGGGTGTTCATCTGCCCCTGCTCTCTCCATCACATTTCCTAGTCATGGCATGGTGGCCTGAAGCAGCTCCAGATTGAGGACAAGGTGAAGGGCAATCATGGCTCAGCCTCACACAGAGGTGAGGGGGGAGCTGGGCCAGTCTCTGCTGGCAGGAAGGGTCTTGTGGCAGCCCAGAGAGGCTGTGCACATTGCCAGGGAACAGCTGTGCCCTGCATGTGCCCCTGCACTGAGCTGTGCTGCTGCCAGTGCCCCTGGAGCTGTAGGGCTGCTGAGCTGTGGGGCAGCAGAGGAGCAGGAGGGTGCGTGTGCAGCTGAGCCATTCCTGGGGAGCACAGGGCTCTGGGCTCCCTGCTGTCCCAGGGCAGCCCAGAGGCCAGGCTGTGCCTGTGCCAGCTCTGGGCAAGTGGCTCAGGGTTTGCCCTGGCCTGCCTCAGTGTCTGCCAGCAGGAGCATGTTTCCCTGAGCACCTGTTTAGACATTTCCAGGAAATGTGTCCCAGGAAATATGGAGCTTCAGCTGCTTTAGGTTTGCATGGTGGCCTCTGTTAAACTTTGTGTCTTCACTTTGCAGATCTGACTGGTGACCGTCTTACCGAGAAGTTTTCTCAGGACACTTCCGATGTTCCCTCACCCACAAAGTCCTCGCCTCCCGTCCAGAAGAGCTCTCTTTCCTCCAAGCTCAGGAAGAAGCTGCCGCCTGTATGAAGAGTGTTTGAAGAATAGGATTGATGCGTTAGGCTTGATAGTTAAAGATGTACATATGTTCTGATCTTTAGATGTAGTTTTGAATTATTGTATTTTGATTCTGTCTTTAAGTTTTGATGACATATTTTTAATCGTGTATATTTTATTTTGATGATGAAAAAAAAAAATAAATAAACCAAGAGGAGAATGTGAGACCAGGACCTGCTAGCCTAGAGATTATGGGAGTGCAGCTCACTCAATGTGCCAGTGTCTCACCACATCCTTTCCTCATTGGGCCTCGCCTCTTCCTCTTTGGCCATCTTTTCTTTGTGTCATTTGTGCTGCTGTTTTCAACTTGTCATTGTAACAGGGCCACACATTGACATGTTTGGGGGACAATGGATCCAAAAGATCCTGTCTAGTCAAAGGTTTTCTACCTAGGTGTGTTCTGTGCTCACCAAAGGCCTGAGCAAAGAAACCAAGAGAAGTGTGCCCAAATCCCAAAGCTTTGCTCCTTTGCAATCTCCCACACATCTGGCTCACAGGTGTCTTCAATCACAATTCCATAGGTAAGAAGAAGTCATGTATTTCACTGGGAAAAGATGCACTGCTTTGGAAAAGCTACCTGTATGTATATTTACCCGGGAGAGCAGTGCAGCTGTGTTGTTTGCCCCTTGTTTGCAGAAGGATGAGTGCACTGGGAGGCCAATAACAAGTGACAAGGGTTCCTCCAATCTGCACTGCAGCCTGGGTGCCATTCAGCCCAGAGCTGGGGGATCATTTGTTCCCATGGACCAGTGCTTGCCAGTGGAATGAATTCCTGCACAGCTGGAAGAAGCAATTCTGGATTCAGCTCCAGCTGTTAGTGGGTTGCATGATCATTGACAATGCTGCCCTTCCAGAAATTATTCTGCAGTTTCTTTTTAACGTAATTTGAATCTTTGAAACTTCACATTTCAATTTTCTTTGCCTTAGGGAAAAACACTTCTGGGCCCAGTGCAAACTGTAACCTTTTGACAGCAAAGTCCTCATGGTTGCCAGCTTCTGATGTTACACAATGTCACCTGGCTGCATGTGTTTGCTTAGCTCTGGGTCTAGTCCCAGCCTAGTAAAGCCCAGGCAGGGTGGCACGTTGCAGGGAAAATTGGTCCATGAGCTTATGGGGTTGCCATCAGCAGCAGAGTGAATGTGCCCTTTGGGGATTTCTCTGGAGACAAAATTAGGGACCTACTCCATGCCACAATATTCTCTTAGATCTTTCTAAAATATCCTAGAAAAGGCTGTGAAACTTCACATCTCCTTGCACACCCACTGTTTGAAGAGGGGCATTTTTGTCCCTCCTCAAAGTCATTGCTCTTGCACATGAGAAACATGAACAACCACCAACAGGAATGATGCATGGTCCTGCTGCTGCTGCTTCAGAGCTCTGGGAAGGTCAGACCTGGGTACTACCAATATGAGCACTTAGTTAGCATTTCATGCTCCTTCAAGCTGTCCAGATCCCAGGGGTTTTGGTTTCAAAGCAGCCACTGCACCATCTCTAGGGAAGAACAGGAAATGGGAAACAGCGACTGCCAGCCTTGCAGGGGTGTAGGGGAAAACCTGAGGTGTCTGCATCAAAAGATGAATGGGAAGAGTGTAATTGCCAAAGCAAACGCTTCGTTGGGATAGCAGGAGCAGTTCTTTACTGCATGCTTGCATGAAGATCATTTGGGATGTCCTTTCTGTATCTCATGCAGAAAAGGAGCTCTTAATAATACCACGCTACTTAAACCAGATTGGGATATAGCTCTGTAGTGGTTCACAATGAAGCAGACTGCCTGCTGTGTCACTGCCAGCCTGGTGAGACTGCAAGGGACTGTAGTGTATCCCATGCCTGTTTTGCCTCCAAGCAGAGCTTGGTTTTCCTCATTAGTGTGGAGTAAATACGAGAGTAATAAAATGGACAATTAGACTGGCCACTTTGGAGGATATGCTCATGCTTTCACATGTCAGTCCTGCACCTCATGCTCCCAAGGCTTGTTACTCATCAAGAAATATTTTAACAAAAAAACCTCAGCTCTCATGTTACATCTGAATAAAATTGCACAAGATCATCAAGAATTCTGCTGACAGGAACAAGACAAGAGCCTTCCGACACTCACTTGCAGCTGTCCTGGATTGCTGCAGCCCTTTGTGAAAAGCTGCTGCAGACAGAGTGTTTGGAGTTGGTTTGGGCCTTTATGAAAGATCTGTGGAGCAGTGTGCAGGGCTCTCCTGGCAGGAAACTGTTTGTCCAAGCCCAGGGACACGGTGCCGGCAGGAGCGGAGCGGCCCCGCTCCCAGCCCGAGAGTCTGTGAGCTGAGCCACGCCGGGGAGTAAAGGTAGCGAGGGGCTCCAGCCCAGCTGCTTCACTGCCCTGCCCGCTCCATGCAGCTCTGCCATGGGAGAAAGCCGACGCTGGACGAGCCCCCGAGCTTCCATCAGCTGCTGGAACTGCTCCGTGACAGCTCCTGTTCTTCCGAGAGAGACCCCGGCGCCTTCTTGTAACGTGCGTCATGGGGGGATTCTGTTTGTTAATAAACTGTTGGGGGTTTTCCACTTTCATCTATCAGTAATAATTTCCTATTGCTGGAAAGGGGTTGTTGGAACACTTTAGAGGAGACGACTTATTGCACAATATCCTGTTTGAAGTTGTCTGAAACTGTGTGAGACAGATGGCTTCACACAGGAGCATCCCCAAGGCTGCTGAGGAGAAGGCACAGTGGAGGACAAACCCAGTATTTCTGAGGGAAACTCCTTGACACCAAACCAACCTGAGCTGTCAAACAGCAGAGCTGATGTTTCGAGACATGGGCCACAGGGGAAACCTTTCAGTGTGTTTGGTCCAGGCTGGGTTATGCTCGAGGCAAAGGTGTGTCAGTGTGTTGGATAATACTCTTCTCTTGACCTAGAGATGGGGACACTGAGAGCTGTTTTAAAAACTTGTATTCCATTTTGAGTCTCATGAGAAGGGTGAGACAATACAGATGTTATCATTCACGCCATCACAAGCAGAAGCCGACTACTTCCTAATTATAATACATTGTAAGCATTTCTTGGTCTATCAGCCTTTTTGCCATGCCATGTTGTAGATGCCTTAAAGCCAATGATTTGAAACTACTCCTCGTGGGTCCCACTACAATGCATCTTTCATAGCTCTGTTTTTCCAAAGTCTTATTTTCAAGGCCATCTTTAGAAACTTTTATCTAGCTCCATTTCTCTCTCAACAATATCTGTCCTATTCCATGGAAATTTTTAAGTTACCATTTCTTGTCTCAAGATTTATATACATATTCATACTGTGTGGGCCTTCTATTAGGCTCTAAAAACTTTCTACAAAACCATTTCCCACATCAGTGCACTTGGCTCCTTCTCTCCTCATTGTGCCTGGCAAGCACAGGAGCCCAGAGCTCCTGCAGAACCCATCACAGCACTCAGTGGGAGCAAACCTGTGTCCAGTCCTCACCTGGAGCTGTGGTGCCCAGCATTCCACCACACTGGAATGAGGAACTGTTCCTGCTCTTTCAGAAGGAGCTAAGGAGCTTTGGCCTTCAGATCAATTGTCTGCAGGCTCCTGCAGTGCCTGGTGCTGCTCCCTTGCCAGAGGCACCCCAGGCCAGGGGGGCACATCTGGGCTGCTGTGTCTGGCTCTGGGGCTTCCTGTTCTGGGCAGCGAGGAGGAGCTGCAGAGGCTCTGCAGGACTGACAGGATGGGCTTTGGGGCTGGTAGGAGAAGCTGAGGGACCTGGGCTGCTGGAGCTTCTGAAGAGGAGGCCCAGGGCTCATCCTGCAACTGCTCCAAGGGTGGTTTCAGAGAATCCCAGAATCAGCAAGGGTGGAAGAGGCCATGGAGATCATCAAGTCCACCCTGTGCCCTGACAGCACCTTGTCTCCCCTGAGGCTCCTCTCCTCCAGGATAAACAACCCCAGCTCTCTCAGCCACTCCCCACAGCTCTTTTGCTCCAGACCCCTACCCAGCCTTGTTGCCCTTCTCTGGACACACTCCGGCCCCTCCATGTCCTTCCTAAATTGGGGGCACCAGAACTACAAACAGCACTTGAGGTGCTGCCCAAGCAGTGCCCAGCACAGAGGAAAAATCCCTGCCCTGCTCCTGCTGGCCACATCATTCCTGATCCAGGCCAGGAGCCATTGGCCTTCTTGGCCACCTGGGCACACTGCTGGCTCATGTCCAGCCTGCTGTCCATCAGTCCCTGCCAGTCCCTTTCTGCCTGGCTGCTCTCCAGCCCCTCTGGCACCTTGTTGAGGGGCACAGGCAGGGAGGGAACGGGTCCAGATCCAGTCCTTCCTGAAATGTGGTGTTTGCTGGCACTGCCAGGTCCCAGATTTTGGTATTTCCCTATTCTGGCACAGCCCAAGTGCAGCAACTTGATGGCAAAGAAAGTCAAAACCAAGCAAAGACCTGGTACCTACAGCAACCGTATCTCGAGTTTGCTGACACTGCCAGTACCCAGATCGGGAATGTTTCAGATGCCAGCACAGCCTAATTCCAGCAGTTTGCTGGCACAGAAAATTAGCATCTGGCAATTTATCAGTGCCAGCAAAACCTGGCTGCAAAAAATGCAGCAATTTTCTGGAAAGAAGGCCAGAACCCAGCAGCTTCCCGATGCTGCCACCAGCACCGCCCAGGTCTAATGTTTGCTGGGCAAATGCCCAGATCTGGGAATTTCCCAGTGCTGGCACAGCCCAAGTCCAGCAATTTGCTGGCACAGAAAGCCAAAATCTGGCAATTTCCTGATGCCAATACAGGTGTCCAGACCCGGTGTTTGCTGCCACTGCCAGTGCCCAGATCTGGAAATGTCCCTATTCTGACACAGCCCAAGTCCAGCAATTTGCTGGCACAGAAATCCCAAATCTCTAGCAGCTTCCTGCTACTGGGTCTGGCACCACCCCCACATCTTGCGTTTCATGTAACCAGAACCCAGATTTGGAAATTTCTCAGTGCCAGCAGAGCCCAAATCTGGCACATTTCTGTCACTGGCAATGACACCACCCAGATCTGGTGTTTGCTGGCAGCGCCAGCGCCCAGATCTGAAAACTTCCTGGTGCTGGCACAGCCCAAGTCCAGTGATTTGCTGGCACAGAAAGCCAAAATTTGGAAATCTGCAGGTTCTGGCACCAGCATCATCCTGCTCTGGTGTTTGCTGGGACCGCCAGTGCCCAGATTTGGAAATTTTCCAATGCCTTCACAGCCCAAGTCTAGCAATTTGGTTTTAGCTAGCTTAGGAAGCGAAGTTCCTCGGACTGTGGCTTTCCTTTTTCTTGGAACTGTTTAAACCTGCTCTGGACTGAAAACCCAGGAAAACAGTGGCAGCAGCTCACATCTGTGGCCCACCAAGCTCTGGGATGCTGCATTCCAGTGCCAGAGGGACTTAGAAGAGACCGAGTGAGCCAACTACAACCCACAAAAAGGACTTTCCGAATTTGCCATCTCTTCACCACTGTCAGAGGTTTGATTTAATATTATTCATTTTTCATGCTTGTGAATACTTTACTGGTTAAATAAACTGGGGTTTTTTTCACTTTTCTAGAGGGAAGTCTTTTCTTGAACTAGTAGGGGGAGGGGCCATTTGAACTTGCTTTCTAGACGGACCCCTTTTGGAGATTTCCTCCCCAAAATTAGCCCTAAGCCAGCACAAACAGTCATCATGAAAATTTCACCAGTGGCGTAATTTCCCAGTGGCAAATCTTGTGACAGAAGCTTGACCTTGTTCTCCATGAGAGATTCTTGGGAAGAGCAGACAGGAGAAGATTCCTGGAAAACTGAAACAGCTTTCCAGAAGTGAAATGAAAATGAAAGAAACAATCCAAGATCTTTTCCTCTATTTATTTCTATGCTCCCCTTTTCTATGTTGCATCCCAGTAATTCCAGATGCACCTCACCTCTAAGATTGGTGACTTAGTGATTTTTAGACACTAAAATACCATGAGCCACACACAGTTTTCCTTCCCCTGTTTTTACAGGAAAGCAACACTGGAGATGTAAGTGCAGTGCTTGGGTCAGGTAGGAATCCTACCCCAAGGGAAGGTGGCCCGACAGTGTTTGACCCTCAGCAAGGACAATGCACAGCAGCGAGCGAGGGGATCGCTGTGCCAGAGGGCAGGAGTCAGGGCTCTGCATCCGGGCTCAAGGCTGCAAAGTTCCCGTGTTTGGACAGACGGAGGGGCTGTCCCTGGGGCGCGCGGGGCTCGAACGTGGGGCTCGTGGGGTGAGCGGGGAACGGACACGGGGACGAACGGCCCCGGTGCCTCAGTTGCAGCGGCGGCAGCAGCAGCGGCGGCAGCAAAGAGATATTTTGAATACTCTCTTTCTTTCTCTTCTCTCTTTCTTCCTCTCTCTCTCCCTTTCCCGCTGTCGGGCACCCTTCTCTCGGGGTCCCTTGCCCGGCGTCCCTCTCCTCTCCCCGCCTCCCTCTCCCCTGCCGGGCCGGGCCATGCCCCCGGCCCGCCCCCGGCTCCGGGCGGGGCTGCCCCGTGCCCGGCCCCGGCCGTCCCGCCGCGGTCTCGCCTCCACCCGGCTCTGGCTGTACTGGCGGTGGCGCTGCTGGGCGGGCATCAGTTCCTGGGGCGGGGGCGGCATCGCCGCCCTTTGCCTCCGCCTGGCCCGAGCCCGGCCCCAGACCCGACGCAGGGTCCAGTCCCGACCGCGGCCCCGGCCCCGGCCCCGGCCCCGGCCCCGGCCCCGCCCCCGGCTCCTCCCGGGGCCCGGGGAGGACACAGGTGGCGCGGCCTCTCCCGCCGCCTCCGCTGCGGCTTCCCCGGCCCGAGCTCCGCCGCTCGGCAGCGCGGCCGCCGGCCCCGAGCCTCCCGTGCCGCGTTCCCGGGAGCGAACACCTGGGCATGGCCGGCCCGGGGCGGGTGAGGGGCGCTCGGGGGCCGTTGCTGGCCCCGGGCCGAGCGCTGACAGCCGCGTCCCGCCCGCAGGGACGGCGCAGGAGGCCCTGCAGGAGCGGTACCGGCTGGGATCGCTGCTGGGGCGCGGCGGCTTCGGCAGAGTCTTCGCGGCCACGAGACTCTCGGACGGCGCCCCGGTGAGCGGCGGGGCCGGCGGCGGGCGCAGGAGGAGGGGATGGAGGAGGAGGAGGGCGGAGGGCGGAGGATGGGGCTCGCAGTGCGGGCGGCGAGCTCACCCCGCTGCTGCTCTTGGCTTGCAGGTGGCCATCAAAAGGGTGCCACGGAACCGCGTCCGGCACTGGGGCGAGCTGGTGAGTGAGCGGGGCCAGCAGCCGGGGCTGCCGGCCAGGGATGAGCCGGGGCCCGGCACGGTAGAAGTCGCCAGGACGCCCCGAGGGAGAGCGGGCGTGGGGCCAGCGCAGGGCACAGAGCATCCCGGCCTGGCTGAGGGCTTCTCCATGCCTGGCACGGCATCGGCCCCACTGACGGCATCGTGCTCCTTCCGCAGCCCGACGGCACCAGCGCACCCCTGGAGATCGTGCTGCTGGCCAAGGTGTCCACTGGCTTCCCCGGTGTGGTCCAACTGCTGGAATGGCTCGAGCTCCCCAACTGCATCGTGATGGTGCTGGAGCGGCCAGAGCAGTGTCAGGACCTGCAGCGTTTCATTTGGGCACGGCGGTTCCTGCCCGAGGAGGAGGCGCGGGAGCTGTTCCGCCAGGTGCTGGATGCCGTGCGGCACTGCACCAGCTGCGGGGTCCTGCACAGGGACATCAAGCCAGAGAACATCCTGGTTGATCTGGACACCTGGCAGGCCAAACTCATTGACTTTGGCTGTGGCACCTACCTGCAGGACACAGTCTACACTCACTTTGCAGGTGAGCCTACCCAGGGCTGTGCTCCCGCTGCTGACATCTCATGGCCCAACATATCACAGCCCAAGCTGGCTGTGGCAGCGGGGATTCTCCCTTTTGCTGCCAGTCAGGGCACTGAATCTTCAGCTGAGTTGCTTTAGAGCGGGGCTGGGTGGGCAGTCATCTTCCAGCCCTGCTGGCAGCCTTTGCCAGCCACTCTGCCCAGGACTAGGGCTGGGCTGGGTCAGCCAGCCCGACCAAAATCCCCGTGGGTGGGGTAGCAGAGAGGGAGGGCGGAACCTGTGCCCCAGCCCCTTTGGTGTGCAGATGAGCGGAAGGGCTTGGACTGCTCCACTCGCCCTGTTTGCCTTGGCTTCATAATATTTTTGGGGCAATGCAGGCAGGGAGGATAAGGGCAGGATTTTTCCCCAGCATGGAGTGGGTTTTTCCTTTGCATGTCATGGTCGGGCCTAGCCAGGGCTTCCCTCTTCCAGCACCAGAGGCTTCTTTTCCAACCCTAACTTTGTGCACAAGTCCCAGGTGCTGGCTAGAGGGCAGTGGTCACCCTGTGTGCCCCTGATGCAGCCCCCGCACACCCAGGGATGCTGGGGCCAGGCTCTGGGACCAGCAGCATCCCCCTGATGAACTCCATCTGTATTCCATAGGAACACTGTCCTACAGCTCCCCAGAATGGAACGACTTTGGCTGGTACCATGGCGAGGCAGCAACGGTCTGGTCCCTGGGCATCCTGCTGCACCAGATGGTCTGCGGGGAGCACCCTTTCAGGAGGGGCCAGAACCTCAGCTGGGGCCAGCTCCCGCTGCCACAAAGGCTCTCTCAAGGTGGATCCTCTTCTCTGGGCATGGGGGGAATCCCAGTGCTGGGAGCCAGCAGCAGGGTCGTGGGCATCCCGCTCTGGCAGCTGCTGAGGAGGTGGCACATGTCCTGCTCTCCTCCAAAACAGGGAATTGATGGGAAAGTTTAGGCCCAGCTCTGAGCACATCCAGCATGGCCGGGGAATGGGAATAGTGGGACAGAGCAGACAGGAGCCTTCTCTGGCTGACAGGCAGTTTCTGCTTTCTCTCCCCAGAGTGCAAAGACCTGATCAGGTGGTGTTTATCTGTGAACTCCTTGGACAGACCCACACTGGAAGACCTGTACTGTCATCCTTGGATGTGGGATATTCCTCTGCCATAGAAGAAGGGAGAGAGCCACAGGCACACTTTGATCCAGAGCCCTGGTAAGTTCCTGCTCCACATATGCCTTGGCAATGAGAAGCAAAGGAACCCAGAGCTTGTTGTGCTGCCAGTGTCACTGCACCGGGGTCATGGGATGGGAACACACAGCCCTTGTGCTGGAGCTGAGCTGCTCTGCCCAGCACTGGTGGCTTCCATCCCAGCTGGTTTTGCTTGTCCTGGTTCCCTGACAGCTGGGGCCCTGGGCAGAGCCCCGAGAGCCTGGTCTGCCCCCAAGGAAGGAGAAGGAGCCCCTGGAGAAGCTGTACCGGGTGGGGATGCTGCTGCTGCTGCTGCTGCTGCTGCTGGAGACAGCGAGGGTGACATCAGGGATGACAAGCTCTTCCTCAGCCTGGCCACGGGAGGCTGAAGGTGATGCACTTTGATTCTGGCACCTTCTTAAAGCCAAACTCCACAGGGAATTTTGCAGATGATTCCCCATCTGGGGAAATTCTGCCAGATTTGGGCATGACCCAGCGTGGCGGGGAACCAAAGGCTCCCCCTTTGCTGAGGCAGATGCAGCTCATTCTTCAGTCGCTGCCCAGCTGCTTTTGGCAGGGCTGGGAGGATGGGCTGGGGTGGGTACGAAATGGGAGTGGGCTCCTGGCCCGGCCAACAGCCCCCAGCACCCACGGTGCCCCGGGCTGGGGCTGGGGCAGCCAGCCTGACACAAAAAAGCCCCCATGGTGGGAGCAGAGGTGGGACTCCAGAACCTGTGCAGGGGCTACTTTGCTGTGCAGGCAAGGAAGGGCTTGGGCTGTTCCACTGCCCTTGTTTGCTTTGGGGTCACCGTGATTTTGGGGGGCAGTGCAGGGGGGAAGAAAGAAAGTGTGGGCTTCCCTCACCAGTGGGTGGGTTTTCCCTTGGCATGCAGGGGTTGGGCCTTCCTCAAGGCCCTGACAGAGATAAGAGTTTTTAGCGTTTTTTTTGGTTTCCCTTTTTGCATCTAATCTCTTTTCAAGAATGTGTTGTTTGTTTTTCCAGAGGAAGCATTCCAGGTGGTCCAGTGTGGATGGGGAAGTGCTTGGGAGCAGCTGTGGTGTGGATGGGCCGTGCCCTTGGAGAAGGCTGAGGCCGTGGTTTGGGAGCAGCTTTTCTTCCAGCTGTGGCTGGTGTGAGGTGGGTCCCTGCGTGCTTGGCAGGGTGGGATCAGAGCTTTTGGGAGCTGGCAGCGAGCACAGGAGCATCCTGCTCTGGGCAGCTGCTGAGTGCTGGATGTGCCGTGGCTGGCTGCAGGCTGGGCACATGTGCTGCCCTCCTGCTCTGCTGCCAAAGGCAGCAGGGATGGGCAGCTCTGGGCACAGCTCTGGGCTCAGCCAGCATGGCCTGGGCACCGCAGGCCTTGGCACAAGGGGACAGGAGCCCTCAGCTGACGGGTGATTTCTGCTTTCTCTCCTTGCAGCCGGGCTCTGCGGGTGCTGAGGCTGCTCTGGGCTCTGCCAGGGCTCTGCTGGGCTCAGCCCTGGGCCCAGCTGGGCTGGCTCTGCCCTCACATTGCTCTGACAGCTCTGCATCAGACGAGCCCGTTGCGAGCACAGCGCCTGAGCTTTCTGCTTTGGCAGGTGAGTGAGACTCTGCTGCAGGCCCAGAGATTGCAGCTGGGGACACACATCCAACTGGCAAGGACCCAAACTCTCCACGGTCCCGGCTGAACACCTGGATCTGCACAGGGTGTTTTGTCTGTCCCATTCTTCCTTCTTGGTTGGCTGGAATTGTGCAATTGCACTTTGTTCCTCCTCTGGCAGTGCCACAAGTGCACCAAAGCTGGCGAGTGGGCCGTGTTCCTGGTGCAGTGCAGTCTGGAGCTGGTGGATGGAGAATTGCCCTTCTGCACTGCCAAACCAGAGCAAAAAGCTGTCAGTGGGACTTTGTATCTCTAAGAAATCCCTGACAGTTTCAAAGGGAATGTGCAGCTCATTCCCAGGGTGAGAAGGAAGGTCATCTTCTAAAGGATTTGGGCTTTGACAGAGTTTCCATTCCCAGTCCTGCTTGGAGCTGGAAGGGCACAAAGCAATTTCCTCTTGCTTCGACCACAATTTCAAATACCAATGTTGGAAACAAAGCCCAAAATCTTTTAAAAGGCTGCTGAGGTCAGTAAGATGGATCCATGCCATCAGCACATTTACAATGTAAATGACTGAGTTCTCTTTTTAAAAAGATCATTTACCTGTTAATGCAAAGAATGTACCTTTGCATTTATGTTTTGGTTTTTTCACTGACATGTTATGTTTTTTCACTAACACTTGGATTTTATTCTTATCTTTTACAATTTACCTAGGGTTTTTTTTTTTTTTTTCATTTTCTTTTTTTTCCCTTTCAGTAGAAAACATGTCCTACAAAAGGAATGTCCTTTGCTCCTGGTTCCTGTGTGGAGCAGCTCCCTTCCTGCTGGCAGAGCTGCTCAGGCAGAGCCTGGCAGCTCCTGGCCCAGCAGGGCTGAGGCTTTTCCCCGTTGCTGGGCACAGACTGATGGAGCAGCACTGCTGAACACGGGCACACAGAGGGACCAGCAGCAGCTGCCTTTGACCATCTGAGGCTTCAAGGCCCAAACTCTGAGCAGCCAGGGCTGGAAGAGACTGGCAGGATCTGATCCCTGACTCTGGGCAGACAGGGCTGCACAAACGACGCCACAGCAGCAGCAGCAGCAGATGGAGCTGACTTTGAGCACAGCCCCTGCCCCTCTTCCCTCCCATGTGCAGCGGTGTCACAGCAGCCTGAGGTACCTGGGAGCCCCCAGTGCCAGCAGGGACTGGAGATGGCAGCCCTGGGCTCCTGGAGGCTGTGCAGGGAATGGAGCTGGGCACTCCCTGTCCATGGGGAGCTTCCAGATGGAAAAGGCTGCTGTGCCCAGGCAGCTCCAAGGGCACAGAAAGGAAGGTCTGGAGCACTGGATCTGTGCCAGTGCCACAGTCCTGGGCAGCAGCCAGCGAGCCCTGGAGAACAGAGGGAACAGCAAGAGGGACAGAAGCAGGCAAGGGCAGAGACTGGAGAGAGCCAGGCCCAGGAGCAGGGACAGCTGCTCCATTGCACTCTTGGAGAAAGCTCTTGGCTGGTTCAAAGTGCTGAAAGGCATGAAGGGCAGAGAGGAGGCCACAGCAAACAATGCTCCTGTTTGCACAGCCTCCCCTCTCCATGTCCCAGAAGGAATTGCATGGACTGTGTTCTTCTCTCTGAGTCGTCTCGTTCAGTAAGAGCAGCTCAGCACCAGGAGCTGAAGCCTCAGGCCACAGGAGCTGGGCAAGAGGGAACTTTGTAAGCAAAGTAATGCTGCTAAAATAGCCCCAGATGAATGCAGTGGATATAATCATGGAATCACAGAATCCTTTCTGTTGGAAAAGCCCTCCGAGCTCATCCAGTGCAGCCGGGCACCCAGCAGTGCCAAGCCCAGCAGTAAACCACGTCCCTGAAGTGCCAAGGCCTGGACACCAGCCCTGAGTGAGGCCTGGACAGCAGGCCCTGGGCCAAAGGCGGCCTCTGGATGAGCCTTCCAAGCAAAGGTTATCTGTGTATCTGCTCCATAATGAAATGTGCATGGTCATTAGCAGTGTGATAGATGTAGCCACTCATTAGTGAAACATGTATTGACCTTTGTGTATTTAGAAGCCAGACAAGGCCATGAAATCTGACATCTGGCCTTGTTTGGGGCTGTATGGTCAAAGTCAGCTCCCTTGGTTCCTCCTTGAGCCCTGGCCAGGCTTTGGGAGGGACCCAGGAGGAGGATGAAAGCAGATGTTGCCACACTAGCGGTGCTGTCAGTTTGTTCATTCAGCACTGTCAGAGCTGGGCCCTCTCCCAGTGGGGTTGGAGCCTCACCTGGGGCTGGAGGCACCTGCAGGAATTCCCAGTGCCCAGGAGTGGCTCTGCAGCCCTTGGCTGTGACAGCTTCCCCAGCTGCTGTGTGGGTCTGGGGGATGGTAAAGGCTGAGGGTAAATGCTGCTGGATCTTTCTTAATCACTGCTGCAATCTTTGGTGGGGATGGTTGGGTGCATTGCTGAGCTGCTCCTTTTGTGATTCTTTGCTGCTCTGAACTGCAGGAAATGACACTGATTCCTTCAGTTGGAGTCTGTGTCTTTGCTGCTGACTTTGGCCACTGGTAAAACAAAACTGGCACAGTCTGGCCAGATCCCAACAAAATGTCACTTGTTCAGTGTCAGTGTGAGGAATCAGTCCCATCAGAAATTCCCAGATGGGAAGCCCTTCCCTGGAGTTCCTTGGCTCTGGAGTGGACTGAGGTTGGATCCCTGTGTGTGCAGTGGGGCAGTTGGGTAAAAGAAGCTGCACCCCTGGATGGCTTCAAATGCATCCAAAAATTGCACATGGAAAAGGAAAAGACCTTGTGGGTTTGGGCAGACAAAGATGAATTTGTTGTGAGTACATAGGAAACAGCACCTTCAGAAGAAACAATTATGGTTGGAATGCTCCCACATGGAGCAAGAGAAGAAGGTTTTAATCTTGAGCTCAGATGCATTTGTGCAAGTGAAATATCTATATACATAATAATTATATATGTATTTATAGTATATAAGACCTCAATATATCTATTTATATATATTTATTTATGTCTGTATCTATCTATATTTCTATATCACTATCTATGTTAAAAATTATATAATGATGTGAAATAGTGCTGACAATACTAATTTGGTAGCTTTGGCTGCTCAGGGATGTAACACTAAATACCCTACAGAACAGGATTAGCCAGGACCCTCATGTCAGTGGTCAACTTTGTGAGATTGTATACAATGAAAAAGGGAGAAAGGGAGGAAATTGGCTATTTTTGCAGGGTTTACTGATACTGTGATGCAGAGTGCTTTGTCTGTTCCTGTGAAAAATACAGTGATTTTGCCTGCAGGGTTTTTCATGTACCAGATTATGCACAAGCTGCAGGATTGGTTGAAAGGGTGAAGGGGTTGTTAAAAGAGCAGTTGGAAAAATGAGGAGATGGGAACCTTTGTCCATGGAGAACCCATCTCCCAGATGTGCTCCATGCCCTTTAACAATGGCCCACTGGGGAAATGGAACCCCCTGGCTGTGCACGGCTGCCCCCAGTTTGCAAATCCAGCCATGGGCAGTGAGACTTGGGCTGTCTGGGAAATTGTTCTGGCTGTGATGGCCCCTGGCAGGGCCAGCCCAGAGGCTGCAGGGCTGGGCCTTCATGCATTGGAATTCATTAGGAAAAATTCAAAGCAAATGAGAGCTGTCAATTCTGAAACAGTAATTCAGATTCCTCCAGGACGCTTTGCTTTGGTAACTGCTCCCTTGGAGCTTGGCCTTGCCAAGTGTTCCTGTCATGGCAGGAGGAAATGATGCAGAGTATCAAGGAGAAATTACAGTAATTCTGTAAACAATAACAAACAAGATTGGATTTTTCAACCCCATGACAGGGTAGCACAATTATTGATCTTGCAATTTTAAGAACGATTGTGAAAAAAGGAGATCCAGCTCCAGTCACCACCTTTTGTGGAGATAAAGGGTTTGGATCCCGCAGCCCTAATAATGGAGCCAGAGTGTGGGTCCGGAGGCCAAATGGCCCTCCTGAGGCAGCTGAAGGAGCAGCTCCTAGGAAAGACAACTCTGAGTCCTGAACCCTGGGCAGGAACAATGGGAATGTGTCCCTGCAGCCAAGGATTCTGTGTGAGAACAAGTAGATCTGCCAGGATATTGTTTTACACATCCTGCCAGACCAGATCTCCCAGGAGCCTGGGTGCCCCTCAGGGACTGGGACCTGACCCCTTCCAGCCAGAGGGGAAAGGGCCCCCCAGGCCTTGTTAGCCACTTTTACAGCATGGTAAAGCTGAACAGCAAAGGGCCTGGGGGCATTATTCTGGAATTAAAAAGGTGCCAGCTCCATGCAAAACAGAATTCTTGTTCCTAACTCGAATGAGATTGAAAAACAAGAATGAAGAACAGTGTCACTAAAGTACTGCTGATGTCTGTAAGGTGTACCTTGATAGTCAGCCAGAATCTTTGTCTGCCACAAACACCTCTAGTCTTTCACCAAGGGATTGGTCATCAAAATGTAATGATGGGTTATGATGGATTGCTGAGCTTCTTTTGCAATTCTTTGCTAATGATGATGTGCTTTGCTGAGCTTATCCTTTTGTAATTCTCTGCAGCTGTGCATGATATAAATGAGACAATTCCTTCAGTTGGTGTCTGTGTCTTTGGTAGTGACACTGCCCACTGGTGAAACAGGGCCCCCTCTTGCCTAAGTGTTCCCTGGGAAGGCAAAAGCCCTCCCTCCAAAATTCCCCCCTTCCTCCCTGTTCCCCCCTTCATACCCTGAGCATGATGTGCTCTGGTCTGGAGTATGCCCGGGGGCAGTTGGGGTCCCCTGTCCTGGCTGTGTCCCCTGCCCAGCTCCCCCGCAGCCCCAGCCCCTCCCCAGCGTGGCTGGACGAGGGGCAGGACAGGCCTTGGCTGTGCTGCAGCTCAGCAAGAACAAAACCATCTCTGCGTGCTCAGCCCTCTGCTCAGCACCCGGCCCAGCAGTGTCTCAGTGCCAGGGGCTGTGCCCTCAGTGCCTGCCAGGGGGTTCCATGACAACTGCCAGGCCAGGTGACCCAGGTGTCCCCCCAGTGCCGGTTGCCATGGAAACAGTGCCCAGCCCTGCCCCTTTCTGTCTGGCTGACCTGGCCTTTGGCCCTGGCAGTGCCGTTGGCTGCTGGTTCCTGGTGCCTGAGCGGCCAGCGCGGCACAGGGCAGGTGGCCATGGCACAGCCCCCAGCAAGGGATCCCCTCTGGCTCTGGGCACTGACACCAGCCCTGAGCAAGGGGCCAGGGCAGCTTCCCATGGCCACCAACCATCGCAATGGGGCCGGTCGTTGGTTGCCGTTGCACCAAACCAAGGAACGGGTCCCCGTGGCCTTTGCCATGGCACCTGGTGGCACCAACGAGTGTCGCTGCAATTGTACCTGGAACAGCCCTGGCACCGCTTTGTCCCAGGATTGCCATGGCAGCCGAGGACAGCAACAGCTCTGCAGGCAAGTGGCCATGGAACCTGGCTGCAGAAATGGCTCCTTGGGCTGGTTTCCAAGGAAACCTGAACTGATGGGGGTTGCCATGGGACCCAAACCCAGCAGTGGGGTCAGTGCAGTGTCCGTGGCAACAGTCCCTTGCAATGGCACCACTGCATGTTAGGATGATGATCCACCCTCACAGGTGGACCAGGGCAGGTCTGGAGTGCTCCTTGGTGGCAGCTTGGGCTTGGCACACACTTGAGGAGGATGTCTGTTTGCAGTGGGGAAACTGAGGAGTTTTAGATTGCTTCAAAAAGAAATGAAGAAAAATCCCTCTTTGGCTGTGTGCAGCAAGTTTGTCTACACTGGCTCAGAGCTCAAGACACAGCTTCTGTGAGCAGGCCAGGGCTCCTTAGGAGAGTCCCTGGATCAATATCAGTCACTGAATGCTGCAATCACCTCTTGTGTAATAGGAACAGCAATAAAAGACACCCTTTAAAATAGGACTACATTTTCCTGGAAGCTCTTTGAACTATTTCTCCATAACTGTCAAAGGAAAACCTCCTAATGAACTACACTGGAGCAGAGGGAAATCAAGGCAGAGCCAAGGCAGAGCCAGAGTCAGGACGTGCTTGATCCTCATGAGCCTCACTGTGCATTTGGAGTGAGCCCTTGAACCTCAGGGCCTGGGAGGAGATTGCAAAAACCTTGCCAGGAGTCAAAGGCAGAGGAAACACCCAAAGTGTCTCCAGGCATTCATGGCTCCCACTGAGGTTCCTCTCCAACACAGGCTCCTCATGGACTCCTTGCAGGAGAGAATTGGTGGCCAGGATGGCACAAAAACCTCTCAGACAGTGTGGAAAGGAAAATCCAAAGCACCTTCAACACCTTGAGTCTCAAAGCATTAATGAGCCCCATTTCGTGTCAGTACTAAGCTCTCCAGGGACTAATTAACGCAGATAATTGGGGCCATGATTGCACAAACCTCTCCCAGAGTCTGTATCCAAAGGGAAACACCAAGTACCTTAAAAGAACTGAAGTACCTTGAAGCATTAATGAGCCCCACTGAGTGGTGTTACTGAGAAAGCCTCTGCAGGGACTAATTACAACACATAATTGGAGGCCATTGGAGCACAAAGCTCTCAGAGTTTCCAAGGCCAAAGCAAAACCCAAAGCCCTTTCAAAAACCGGCAGGCCCTGCAGGGAGCATTAAGGAGCACCCAGGGCCATTGCTGAGCAAGGCTCTCCAGGGACTCCTTCCAGCAGATCCTTGAGGCCACTGGGATGTGGGCTAGAGGGGGATGCTGAGGGCAGGACAAGGGGCTGACAGTGCCCAGCCTGGCTGGGGCTGTGCCAGGAGGCCCCAGGGCCTCAGGAAAAGGCGTCTCCTCACAGCCCTTGGTGGCACAGACCCTGCTGCTGTGCTCCAGGGCACCAAGAACTGGCTTCTCTTTGTCCCCACCTATCAGCACTGCCTGCAGTTCTCTGCTCTGCCTGGGGCCTGGGGACACTTTCTCTGTTGTGTCCCTGACAGGGATCTCTTCAAAGTACAAGAAACTTCAGTGTTTCTATAGAACTGAGTTCTTGAGGGTTCTTGAGGGTTCTGTGACATCACAGAGCTGGCTGTGACATCACAGAGCAGGGTGTGAGGCCATAGAGCAGTGTCTGCCATCGTAGAGGGTGGCTCTGAGGCATCAGAGAGTGGGTTGTGACATCACCTGGTGGCTGTGTAACACCATAGAGGAGGCTGTGACATCACAGACCAGATTCTGACATCACAGGGTGACTTTGTGACATCAGTCTTCTGCGATGTCACAGCACTGCTGTATGAATTCACAGGGTGACATAGGGTTGGCTCTGTGACGTCACAGGGTCAGTGTGATATCACAGGGTCAGTGTGACATCACAGGGGCTGTGTGACATCATGGGGGCAATGTGACATCACATGGGGCTGTGTGACATCACAGGGGCTGTGTGAGGTCACTGGGGAGGTCACTCTGCCGTGGCCCCCCTCATAGTTCCCCCCAGAGCAGTCCAACCCTGCTCTTGCACAGCGGGGTCCCCTGTCCCCCCGGGTCCCCCCGCCCCCGGCCCCGCAGCCTCCCCCAGAGGATGTTCCATGAGATCGACCCCAGAGCCTGACACGGGGATGGGGGGCTGGGCCCTGGGGGTGGCACAGGGGGACAGGGACCCCCCGGCAGCGTCCCCGTGTCCCCCAGGGCCAGAGCCTGGGCCAGGGCTCCTTCACCCGGGTACCAACGAGGCCTTGAGAGCACTGAAAAAATCCCCAGCAAGGGATCAGCAAAAACCAGATTTAATATTAAGTGACAGCAGCACAAAATTCCTTGTCAAGAGTCACTCTTCTCCTGACTGGGCACTTCAGGCACACGAAGGAAACAAAGCAACAACAAAACCAAACAGAACCTAGAACTGTCCCTGCGTGTGTGTGTGTGTGTGTGTGTGTGTGTGACACAAGGACAGCAAGGGCAAGGACAAAAGGAACATGGCCTGAAAGCTTAACAGAGCTCAAACTTAACAGGACTTTACTAATCCATTAACCTAATACATTAACCTTAACTGATACTTTCAACCTCACAGTTTAGCAAAAGAGCAGAGTATAACAGCATGTAACCTAACTTAAACCTATGACTTCACAATTTAACAGAGGAATAACACTTAACAATATTCAACTTAACATATAACTTATACTAAAGGTAACCGCTTAGCAAAAGAAAACCTCTCAGCAGCATTTAACTTCATTTAGGCCTTGTGATTTAACCTTCCCTACAGGCCTGACTGACTCAGCTATCCAAGGCACTCAAGCCCCTCAGAGAGCAGCATTTCTGCCACATTTCCCCAGCACAGGCACTCCTGTGTGCACACAGACACCAAGAGTCAGTGCAAGGCACCTGTGAGAAATTCCCCTGAGGGCAGGGAATGCTCACTGTGGATCTTTGGTATCTCCCCAGCAGGCAAAGGGCTGAGCCTGGAGGAGTGGGGGGATCGGCCCAGGCTCCGTCGTTGTTCGGGATCCCCGAGTGCAGCAAACGGGAGAGTTCCCGGCTGGGAGAGGCCCCACTCAGAGGGAGTCACTGGCCAGGAGAGCTCCAAGGGCTCCTTTTGGAGCGCTGTTTGTAGGGCCCCAAGAGAGGGGCTTCAGTCCCAGCAATGGTTCATCCTGGCCGCACTTGGCACCAACAGCTTTCTTTGGTAGTGTGAGAACAGGGATGTTGTGCCGCGGAGGGAACAAAAAAAGTTCCCAGGGCTGCTCCTACAGAAAGCAGGAGCTGTTTGGGCAGCAGCAGTGCCTGGAGCAGACAGTGTTTGTGATGTGCTGCAGAGGAGCTGAGCCCAGGGGCTGTTGGCCAAGGCCGAGGCCCAAGGAGCATTTCTCGGCTGGCAGGGCGGCCTGAGAAGGGGAGGGGGGAATGCAGGAGCGCAGGAGCCATGGAACCAAGGGACCATTGTGACACGGTGGGGCCCTGTGAGACCAAGGGACCACTGTGACACTGTGGGGCCCTGTGAGACCAAGGGACCATTGTGACACTGTGGGGCCCTGTGAGACCAAGGGACCATTTTGACACTGTGGGGCCCTGTGAGACAAAGGGACCATTGTGACACTGTGGGGCCTCATGGAATCATGGAGACCACTGTGACATTGCTGGGCCTCATGGAACCAAGGGAATTGTAGTGATACTGTGTGGCTCCATGAATCTAGGGATCATTGTGACACTGGCAGGCCCCATCAAACCAAGGGTCCACCGTGACTCTGTCGAGCCTCATGGAACCAGTGAGACAATTGTGACCCTGGGGTTCCTTACAGAACCAAGAGGACCATTGTGATACTGTGGGGCCTTGTGAAACCAAGAGGCCTTTATGACACTGCAGGGCTGCATGGAACCAACCATTGTGACATTGTGGGGCCTTGTGTCATAATTGGTCCATTGTGACACTGTTGACCCAAAGGAGAACATTGTTACACTAGAAACTCCCAGGGTCCAAAGGGCCATTGTGACATTTCAGGGCTCATGGAACAGAGGAGTCACGTGATATTGTGGGGCCTGGAGAGCTACAGAGACCATTGTGACACTGCAAAGCCTCATGGATTCGTTGGGACCATGGTGACACCACTGGGCCTTATGAAACCTAGGGACCACTGTGACAATGCTGGACTTCATTGAACCAAGGGTCCATTGTGGCACTGCAGGTCTTCTTGTAATCAACAAGCAATTGTGCCTGACTGGTCCAGCTGACCTTGGCACATTGAGAGTCTCCTCATCTGCTATTGAAACACTGGGGCTCTGTGCTTTCCTTCTCATGGAAAAGAACTGGCCTTCTCCTCCAGAGCACCCATGGCTAGAATTGGGATTTCACCTCCAAAATTCCATATATCCAGAGATTGTTCCAATAGGAAGATTGTCAGGACAAATCTGGCTGGTAATGGTTTCACAAGGGTCACCTTTCATCTGTCCCCAAAACTCTGGGGAAGTCTCTGTGCTTTCCTTCCTTTGGGAAAGAACTGTCCTTCTAGTCCAGGTGCCCATGTCCAAGATTGGGATTTCACCTCCAACATTGCCTGTTGTGAGAGACTGGAGATTGTTGGCTGAAAACATTTTGTCAGGGGCCAGGGGGGAGGAAGGGGCAGGTCCAGCCCTGCCCGGCCCCGGAACCCCAGCCCAGCCCTGTCCTGGAACCCCAATTCCCCCAGAGCCTCTATCCCAGCCCAGCAGTGTCTGCCAGTCCCTGGCACAGCACAGGCAATGCTCCACAGCCACCTCTGCAGCCTCCAGCCCAGCTCCTGAGGGACCAAATGAGCCCAAGTCCCACCAGGGGGAAGGGCCCAGGAAGACCAAAGGGTATTTAAGGCTGATCACAAGGCAAGCACACATCTTGAAACTACCTCCTCTTGGAATTTCCATCTGAAATGTGCTGGAATCCAGGAGTTGGTACCTCTGTTTGTGCTCCTCTGTATTTTTTTGCCTTTCCCTCTTTCTGTCATTTCCTTCTATTTCTGTCCTTTTGTAAATTTGAGTAATGTAAAATTCAAATAGCTTAGGGTTTGTGAAGTTGAATGGACCAAGTCAGTGCTTTAAGAAGTGTTCTGTGTTGATTGAATGTCGTTTTAAACCAGTTGCTAAAATTTCTCTCATTTTGTAAAGTTGCCAGCAAAGTCTGTTTTGTTCTTTTGGGGTCCTGAAAATCTCTTGCTGGTATTTCTCCAGTACCTCCTACTCAGAGGACACAAACAATTGTAATTCCTTTTAAATGTCTCCTTGAGAGAGTTTTTTGGGAAATGGGAGTCAGGGCTTCTGTGTTCTGCTTGGCACAGCCCAGGCAGGCCTTTCCCAGCCACATTCCACACTCCATTTCCCAGCTGGATCCACCAGTGCCTCTGAGTTGTGCTGCCCCAGACCCAGGGATGCGCTCCTTTTCTGCCCATTCCCCCACGGTCTCTGGGCAGGGATGGCCTCAGTGGGGGCTGCTGACATCCTCAGTACCTTGGAGGCTGCTGCTGAATTTTCCTGCTCCAGAGGCTTGTTCAGAGTTCAGCTCTTGAGTGCAGGAATTCAGTGTCCCAGGGCTCATTAACATTGAGAACACCTTAACAAGCCAAGCCTCAGGGAATAATTTAATTTAATTTTCAAATCTTTTGTGGTTAATCAGATGAATTCCAGGAGTCTATTCAAGGTGAATAGATTCTATTTTAAAAGACAGTGAGAAACGATTACTTAGGCCAAATTTAAGGGGTTTTTCCCTGTCAATTTATTGATAGGTGCAATCTCCAGCTGACACTGAATCCAAGTACCTCCTCATGCAGTTTGAATGGATATGAAAATCAAGACCCTTCATGGCTGACAATCAATCAGATCTGTCCCTACCCCCACCCCACCATTTCCCCCATTTAAGCCCTGGCACTCAGAGCAGTCTTGTGCAAATCTGAGCTCCCTCTAGCCCAGGCTGCACCTGCAGCTTTCAGCTCCTTGGCTCCAAATCCCACCTGCTTTCCTTGGAGAAGGAGCTGCCTGAGACACAGAGGGATGTTCATTTATTGTCAGCCAACAAAGCCAAGGGAAGGCACAGCTCCATCAAATGCAAAAGTCATTCCTCTGCCGGATATTAAATCCACTTTCCACAGCAGACAGTCTCAGAGCAATAGAAAACACCTTCTGTGCCCAGCACAGATCTCAAGGTCCCCCCATACCCTCCCTGCCCTGATTCTGCCCAGATTTGCTCTTTGCACACACAAGTCACAGGCTGAAGTCAGGAGCTCCCTCCATGCCCAGAGGGAGGAAAAAAATGAAAGGGGATGAAGAGCTCTCCTGTGCAGAGCCAAGGTCCAAGTGCAGCCCCTGCAGTGGGAACCACAACTTATCAGGTTTGTGTCCTTTGGGCTCAGGAACTGGTGACATTCAGAGGCACAGAAGGGTTTCTTGCCAAAAAACACAATTTGAACAGGATACAGTTTAACATTGCAGCAAACAGAGTTCTCCATGATGTCCCAGCAGCATCTGACATGTCCACCATCCCCAAGGGATTTCTGTACAGGAACAGTTTTAGACAAAGACATAAGAAAAGGCAGTTCTGTGATAGACATAAACACAATAAAGATATTGATTATTGATATATTTATTTGCACTTCGGAATGATTGGGCAACTTCCTGCAGCTCAAAGCATGAAGCCAGTCAGTTGAGAGGCACTTGAATGACCAGAGAGCATCTGGAGGAGGAAATCTGGGAGCAATGGGAAGCATAAATATCCAGCTCGTCTAGTGAAGAGATGTCCTTAGACATGGCCATTTCAATAGGAGAGCTTGAAACCCCAAATGGAAACGAGAGATTTATATAATAGAATGAATAATGGTGACACCAGTAGAAGACAAGAGCAGTATTTCTTCTCCTGCCATCTGTACACCTCCAGGAAAACCCTGTTCCTGGTGGGAAAACTTTGCCATTTCTTAACAGTACTCAAATGACCCAGGTGATAAAGTTTTGCCTGTATATGATGAAACTAACAGGTATTAAAACCTGTGCCCCTTTCCAGGCAGACATCAGCTGTGTGCCCATGAAAAGGCAGGGCCACTTGTGCCCTGAGGTGCCCAGCTGGGATTGGATCCCTCAGAGAGCACCTGAGGGAGAGCAGAGCACCTTGCAAGCTGCAGGTCTCTGACAGCCCCGCAGGGCTCCTGTCCCATCAACATCTGCTCTGTTCCAGTCTGAAACAGGGCCCAGCACGGTGCCGGGATCGTCAGAGAGCTGAGATGTGTGCTGGCATTCAATGCCCTCCCCATCTCACAGCTGCCCTGCATTTCCCTGCTGCAGCCTTGGTCTCCAGCAAAGCCATGGAGACTCTTTGGGCTCTGGAATGTTGCTGCAGCCCCCAAGGGCAGCTGAGCTCTGCCTTTGGCACAGTCAGGCCTGGCCAGTGCAGGCCATGCTCAGCAATTGCTTGTATGTGCCTGTCATTGCTGTCAGCCCTGGCAGAAGCTGCGTGGCCCCTTTGTGGCCCTGTGCTGGCCCAGCCATGGTGGCCCAGCCCCTGTGCAGGCCCAGCCCAGGCCAGGAGCATTGTGGCTGGGAACAGGCCCTGTGCCGTGGTGCCCACAGCAGCCTTGGGGCTCTGTGTCCCATGGCCTCCCTGCTGGGCAACCTCTGCCAGCTCCTGCAGAGCCGGTGGCACCTGTGGGGCTGCACAGACAGCCCTGCCCCAGGTTCTGCCAGCCTCTGGGCCAGCAGAGAGGCAGCCAGGGCTGGCCATGGCTGGGAACAGGCCCTGAGCCACGCAGGAGGATGGAGCTGGGCCACAGCCAAACTCAGCCCAGGCCAAAGCTGGGCTCAGCAACCAGGGCTGCCAAGGGCTGGGCACAGAGGCTGGCACTGACAAATGTCCTGGGCCCCCTCCCTGCTCTGTCCATGCCACCAAGGGCACAGAGCAGCCTCCTCTCTGGGCCACTTGCCTGTTTGCAATGCCTTGCACAGGCGCTGGCCCTGCCCCACAAGGCCTGGCCTGAGTCCTGCCCCTGCACGCTCAGCCAGGCTGAGATGGACACTGATGGTTTCTGGGCCAGGCTCTCTGAGCCCAGCCCAGCTCCCTGCAAGCTCTGCCAGCTGCCCTGAGCTCTGGGCAGCACCAAGGGCCTCTCCCCAGCCCAGCCCAGCCGGCTCTGCCCCCACAGCTCTGCTCAGGCCAGGCTGCTCTGGGCACTGCCCCACGGCCTCAGCCCCTGGCAAGGGCACAGCAGCAGCTGCAGCTGCCACAGGACTCAGCCCCACCATGGGGGAATGTGCTGGGCCAAGGCCAAAGGAGGCTCCCTGGCTGCCCTGCTCCCTTCTGCCTGCGGTGCTGAGAGCTCAAGGGCCCAAATCCCTGGCCCTGCCCTGCCCCTGATCCCCACAGCCTGTCCTGTTTCCTTCATCCCTGCATTGCCAGGGACTTTTTGGGACAAGGGAGCTCTGCTCTGTGCATGAGGGATGAGGAAGTGCCACCACTGGAGTGGGAACCACAATTCATCAGATTTGGGTCCTTTGAGGACTAGGAACTGGTAAGACTCAGAGGCAAAGAAAATTTCTCTTCATGGCCAACAGACCACACTTGAAGAAGACATAATTTAATAACAGTCTTGCTCTTCCCTGAGCTATGTGCAATGTCCCAGCAGTGTCTGATGAGTCCTCCAAACACAAGTGATTTCCATACTAAAAGTAATTTTAGACAAACGTGGTTCTGTGATAGATATACACACAAATGAGTTCTTGTATCAGGATGCTTGTCCTGGAGTGGGAGCAAAACAGCTCAAACAATTCCTGATTTGGAAAGCTGTCAGTGGTGGATGGAGAAGGGAAGTCAAGCTGCTCTTGGTGTTGAGGAAATGCTGAAAGCAGCCTGACTCATTTCATCTCCTCATGCCCTGGCTGATCTCCCCTCTTTCCCCTTCCACCCATTGGCTTTTGTCTGCCCCCAGGCCCCCTGTGAAGAGCCTGGCTCTGTGTTCTCCATCCCCTCCTGGCTGGCACTGCCAGGCTGGGATGAGGAGCCCCTCAGCCTTCCCTGCTCCAGGCTGGACAAGCCCAGCTCCCTCAGCCTCTGCTCACAGCCCAAGGGCTCCAGCCCCACCTTGGAGGCGCTTCCCAGACCCTGCTACAGCTGCCAGACATCTTTCCTGCCCTGGGGAACCCCACCCAGGCCACAGTGACCTGGATAATCCAGGTTCTTGTGTGGGGGCTTGAATATATGTATTGCTATAACAGCAATAAGAATACAACAACTGAAATGTAGTGAGAGTCCTATGTATTAGACAAGTGGGTCCTAGCTATTCTAAATGAGTCACTGCTGCAAAGTCCATAGTTGGGCAGCAGCTGTGGTTCGTAAAGATAGCTGGGATACAAGGGGTTGGTCAAGAGCCCAGGAGGAGCCCCTGTGAAACCATGAGGAACTGTGCTACAGAGAAGAACTGCATGGTAGAAAACCAGCAAGAAGGTATGGACTTTATATATGATTGCAACAGTATGGGACTCTAGAAATACGGAATACAATAAGATAACAACATCCTTGATGTCCTGGTCATACAGCCCTGGCCCCTTGTCCCCTGTCAGGCTTTGGGGTGGATCCTGTGGAACATCCTTTGGTGGAGGCTGTGGCTCCAGGTGGGCCGGGGGTATCCCGGGGGACAGGGACCCTGCTGGGCATGAACAGCCTTGGACTTGTTGGGAGAAACTGTGAGGGGGAGCTGGGGCGGAGTGACCAACCCAGTGACCTCACACAGCCCTGCTGGGATGTCAAACAGCCCCTCTGGGATGTCACAGCCTGCTCTGTGATGTCACAGCCCATCCTCTAATGTCACACAGCTGGTCTCTGATGTTACTGTGAACTCTGTGATGTAATAGTCTGCTCTGTGATATCATAGTCTTCTCTGTGATGTCAAACCTCTGCCCTGTGATGTCACAGCTGGCTCTGTTATGTCTAAGAGGCAGTTTATTATGTCATAGCTTTCAATGACCTCACATACCCCACTCTGTGATATCATAGCCTACTCTGTGATCTCATGGATCACAGATGATAAATTGTCTACACCAGGTGAGCTCACACCTGGAGTTGTTCTCCACAACCCCAGGCCTATGGAAGCCGCACAATGCCCATTGTGTGAGAAAGGAACTGGAAATTCAGCAGCCTCAGTGTCCTGCCAGCTCAGCCAGGGCCACTGGAACATTGGGCTCCACAACCACCAGACCACCAGAGAGACCCCCGGGAAAGAAGAATGCATGCAAAACTGGAGGGGAAATGTGTTAATGATTTTGGGGAAATGACTATCATATGTGTGTTTAGTCCAGGAAAATCAAAGAATATGTGAGCAAAATACAGAAAATAAACAGAAACTTTCCTGTGCTCAGCATGCAGGGCTTTGGGAGGAGCTATCACCAGTGCCTCCAGCTGAATAAAGAATGTTACTTCTTAATGCTGCATTGGTGTTAAGGAGTTTTCTGTTTTACTGAATTTTTGGTAACATTCCCACTGCCAAGGAAAGCTCTATCTCCTGCTGTTCAAAAACAGAGAAGGGCTGGTGGCAGATGTGGGGCTCAGAGGCTGCCTGTGACCATGAATAATCAAGTTTTCAATGTTCGGTGAAAGAAGGAGGGGCAGCTACCAAACTTCCACACTGGAATTAGGAAGGGCAGACTTTGGCCTATTTAGGATGCAGATTTGGGGAGTACCAAATAAGTACTGATTTTCTGAAAGAGAAACAGCCCTTAAAAACAAAGGGGACTGGGAACATGGACTCGTGTCAAGAAAGTAATCTTAAGGGGGAAGGAGAAGCCTGTCCCAGTGTGGCAGAAGATGAGCTGGTGAGGAAAATGACTGGCCTGGCTGCCCATGGAGCTTTTATGGGAACTCAGGGGAAAAAAGAGGACGCAACTTTCGACAGAAGGTCATGAAACTTAGAAAGTGTTTAAGAATGTTATTTGGTGATGCAGAAAGAAAAGTTGAGAAGCGAAAGCTCAATTAGAGCATTACCTGGCCACTTCTGTAAAAAATACTAAAAAACGGTATTACAAATAAATTAATAGCAAAACATGGGATGAGGAGAACATCTTCTTTTTTTTTTGGATGCAGTGGAAATAGAGTAACTAAAGATAAAGAAAAGGCTAAGCTACTTAACACCTTGTTTCTCTCAATTTTTGATATTAGCACAGGTTTTCCTCAGGACAAGTGTTCTCCTGAGCTGGCAGATGGGCACAGGGAGCAGAACAGCCCCTGTAATCCAGAAGGAAGCAGCTGGGGACCTGCTGAGCCACTCAGATGCTCACAGGTGTCTCTGGGACTAGATGGGATCCATCCTAGGGGGATAAGGGAGCCGGTGGATGAGCTCCCCAAGCTGCTCTCCATCATTTACCATCAGTGCTGGCTCAGCAGGGAGGTCCCAGGGGACTGGACGTGCCAGTGTGAGCCCATCCCCAAGAAGGGCTGGAAGGAGGAGCTGGGGAACTCCAGGCCTTTCAGCCTGACCTGGGTGCCCGGCAAGGTTATGGAACAGATCACCTTGAGTGCCATCACAGGACACCCACAGGATGGCCGAGGGATCAGAGCCAGCCAGTGTGGATTCCAATGTCTGCATGGAATGGTCTGGATGAGGGGATTGAGTCCAGCATCAGCAAACTTGCAGATGGCACTAAGCTGGGTGTGAATGTTGATCTGCTGGAGGGTAGGAGGGCTCTGCACAGTGCCTGGGACAGGCTGCATCCAGGGCCCAAATCCCACAAGGTGAGGTTTTACAAGTCCAAGTGCCGGGTCCTGCACTTCGGCCACAACAACCCCTGCAGTGCTACAGGCTGGGGACAGAGTGGCTGGACAGCAGCCAGACAGAAGGAGACCTGGGGCACTGTTGGACAGCAGGCTGGACATGAGGCAGCAGTGTGCCCAGGTGGGCAAGAAGGTCAGTGGCTCCTGGCCTGGATCAGGAATGGTGTGGCCAGCAGGATCAGAGCTGATGGACTCAGCACTGATCTGGCCCATGCTCTGCACTCAGACAGTGCTGCTGCAGCTCCAGAATAGGGAACACAAGGGGATCACTGCAGAAAACTTTGCTGGGAGATCATTTAGCTCCTTTAAAGACACCAAGAACACAGCCCCTCATTGACACAGTCTGTGGACACAGGGACGGTGCAGAGAAACAAAATGAGAAATGGCACAAACCACAAATGGTTTTACTTTGTGGACAATAATAAAAAACTAAAACACAGGGAAAAAAAGGACAAATCCAAAAGAACTATCCAAGATGATTTATATTACAAATTATTTATATTACTTGGCCTGTCCCTGCTGCAGCCCTGGCACTGCCACCTCCAGGGCTGTGCCCGGCCCCGAGAGCACTCAGGCCCTACAGCAACACCAGGGCTACCAGGGCAGCGGGGCAGGGCCACGGCAGCAGCACTGGCAACAGCAAGTGCTGCTGCTGCGGGGCACAGCTGCTGGGCCAGCACTGATCTGTCCTCAGCTCTGCACACAGACATTGCTGCTGCAGCTCCAGAGAAGGCAACACAAGGGTATCTCTGCAGAAAACTTGGCTGGGACATCCTTTATTTCCTTTAAAGTCACCCAGAGCGCAACCCCTCATTGATAAAGTCTTTGGCCTTAGGGAAGTTGGAGAGAAAAAAAATGAGAAATGGCACAAACAAAAACATTTATTTGTGGACAATATGAGAAAACAAATATAAAGGAAAAAAAAACCCTACAATCAAACCAACAATAAGATGACTTCTGTTACAAGTGGTTTGCAGCAATTGGCCATCAATTTAATGTTCCTGAAAGCATCCAGTCATCAGTCTCCACACTTCAGCCTTGAGCTCCTGGTTCCTCAGGCTGTAGATGAGCGGGTTCAGGGCTGGAGGCATCACTGAGTATAGAACTGACAGGGCCAGATTGAGGGGTGGGGAGGAGATGGAGGGGGGCTTCAGGTAAGCAAATGTGGAAGTGCTGAAAAACAGGGAAACAACAGCCAAGTGAGGGAGGCAGGTGGAAAAAGCTTTGTACCGTCCCTCCGCAGAGGGGATCCTCAGCACAGCCCTGAAGATCTGCACATAAGAGAACACAATGAACACAAAACAACCAAATACCAAACAGACACTAACTGCAATGAGCCCAACTTCCCTGAGGTAGGATTTGGAGCAGGACAGCTTGAGGATCTGGGGGATTTCACAGAAGAACTGGCCGAGGGCATTGCCATGGCACAGGGGCAGGGAAAATGTATTGACGGTGTGCATGAGGGCATTGGGAAAGCCACTGGCCCAGGCAGCTGCTGCCATGTGGGCACAAGTTCTGCTGCCCAGGAGGGTCCCGCAGTGCAGGGGTTTACAGATGGACACGTAGCAGTCATAGCACATGATGGTCAGAAGGGAAAGCTCTGCTGAGATGAAGAACACAAAGAAAAAGAGCTGTGCAGCACATCCTTTGTAGGAGATGTCCCTGGTGTCCCAGAGGCAATTGTGCATGGCTTTGGGGACAGTGGTGCAGATGGAGCCCAGGTCAGTGAGGGCCAGGTTGAGCAGGAAGAAGAACATGGGCGTGTGCAGGTGGTGGCTGCAGGCTACGGCGCTGATGATGAGGCCGTTGGCCAGGAGGGCAGCCAGGGAGATGCCCAGCAAGAGGCAGAAGTGCAGGAGCTGCAACTGCCGCGTGTCTGCCAATGCCAGCAGGAGGAATTGCCTGATGGAGCTGCTGTTGGACATTTCCTATGGTATCTTGGCATGGGGATCTGTAAGAAAAGTACTCATGGAATACTTGGGTTTGGAGAGGACTTTAAATATCCCAGCACAGCCTGGGGGCACTTTCCCCCCACTGCCTGCCCAGGGCTCTGCTGCCTGGAGCTGTCCCTGCCAGCAGCTGCTTCCCTGTGCCCAGGGCTGGGCCCTGCCAGTGCTGCCAGAGCCCAGCCCAGCCCTGGGGGCTCAGCTCTGCCCTGCAGAACCCTCCCAGCTCAGGCACTGCCCAGGGGCAGCTCTGGCTCTCCAGGCTCTGATGGCTCTGTCAGAGCAACACTGAGGAGGCTGAAAAAGCAAAACTGATGCATCTTCTAGGGGGCCCTGTGCAGGTTTCTGTCACTGCCTGGCTTAGTAAGATCTGAGAAAAAGCTATTTTCTTTTTCTGAACCTTAACTGAGAGATTAATATCAATGTGCAATTTTTCATCCTGGCAACAGAAAGCAGTAGATTTAAAAAGCAGGATTTTCCAAATTATGCAGCCCCAGCCTTTCTCTGCTTCCTGTATAATCTACTTGGAAATATTCTACAGTTAAATGTCATGCTGGGAGCAGTCCTGAACAATGCAGCATCATCACCACACAAGGAGAACACTTTCAAGCCTTACCAGCTGTCTCCTCCCACCCAGACCTTGTCCCCCAGTGCTGGGAGCAGCTGCCAGGGCTGGCTGAGAGCTGTCCCTGGCAGGCAGCAGAGTCCCTGCCCCAACACAGCACCCTGGGCTGCAGGACCCTGCTCTGCAGGACAGCCCTGGGCACCCCTGGCTGCTCTGCACAAGAGACAATCAGAGAATGTACTCACAGGGTCTGTAGGCATTGGGATGTTCCAGCTTTGGGAGATGGCTCCAGGAGCTGCAGCTGCATTGTCTTGCAGCCAGAGGTTCCTGTGCCAAGGGCTGGCAGTAATTCTGCCCCAGGCACTTCTCAGCACCTTCCCAGCCCTGACTGATTGAAGCTCTCTGTGCCTCTGTGCTGTGCCCGGGGTGGCTGCAGGCAGTGCCCCAGCCCTGCTGGGCTGGGAGAGGAGCTGCTCATCAAGAGAAATGTGCTTTTGAAGCTCTTCTTGGTTACCAGGAGCTGCCTCTGTGCCAGGAGCCCAGCCCAGCTCAGCAGCACAGACACAGCACAAGGACTTTAATGAGCCTCTGGGGCTTTGTGCTCAGGCCCTGAACATCAGTCCCTGAGAGGGAGCTGAAGAAACCTCTCCAGAACTCCAAGTCAGAATCCAACTCCAAACTTTCTTGGACATTTAATGGGTCCCACTGAGGGACACGACTGAGAAAGTGTCCCCAGGTCCCAGGCAGAGCAGAGAACTGGCGGAAGTGATAACAGGTGGGGACAAAGAGAAGGCAAGTCTTTGTGCCCTGGAGCACAGCAGTGTCTGTGCCACCAAGGGCTGTGAGGAGACACCTTGTCCTGAGGCACTGAGGCCTCCTGGCACAGCCCCAGCCAGGCTGGGCACTGTCAGCCCCTTGTCCTGCCCTCAGCATCCCCCCCTAGCCCACATCCCAGGGGCCTCAAGGATCTGCTGGAAGGAGTCCCTGGGGAGCCTTGCTCAGCGATGGCCCTGGGGAATCCTTAATGCTCCTTGTAGGGACTGCAGGTTTTTGAAAGGACTTTGGGTTTGGCTTTTGCCTTGGAGTCTCTGAGAGGTTTGTGCAATCATGGCCTCCAATTATCTGCTATAATTAATCCCTGGAGAGGCTTTTCAGTAACAACACTCATTGGGGCTCATTAGTACTTCAGGCTACTTCAGTTATTTTAAGGTACTTGGTGTTTCCCTTTTGATACTGACTCTGTGAGAGGTTTGTGCAATCATGGCCCCAATTCTCTGTTTTAACGAGTCCCTGGAGAGCTTTGTACTGACACTCAGTGGGGCTCATTAATGGCTTTAGATACTTAAGGTTTTTAATGTACTTTATGGATTTAAGAATACTTTTAGGTACTTTTAAGGATTTCCTTGCCCGCACTGAGTCTCTGAGAGGTTTTTGTGCCATCCTGACCTCCAGTTCTCTCCTCCAAGGAGTCCATGAGGAGCCTGTGTTGGGTATCTTCCCTCTTTCTGTTTTACAACGAAGATGGAACTGAAAGAATTTTGTAAGACCTTCTAAAAGCTTTCAAACAAACATCAGACAATTAACAATACAACAACAGCTAAGAAAATTAAATGTCCTGTTTTAGCTAGACATCATTCAACCCTTTAGTCCCTTGAATTGGAAGAGTTCATTGACCCAGTCTTTGTTTTCCACTTGAAGCTTCTTGAACTCTTCATTCAGTACTTGAATGCTCTTGTGGATTGACTTGCTCTGGCTGGAGAGGTTCATGCAACACATGCCCTCAGAGTCTACACAGCCATGCCCATGTGCCCAGAATAAAAATTCTATCGCTGTTCTGCAAGGTGTCATGTCTGATGGTCTCTATGTCTGAGAGCAGGCCACTCAGTGTGAGGGAGTAGCATTGGTTTGCTTACTTAACAGGCACCCAAGATGGTCTGATTGTCCTAAAGATTTAGCTGCAGCCACCCAAGGTAGTCCAAAATGGGGGTACTATGATGCGATACCTGGATTAAAGCTTACAAAGTCATCTCTTTGATATCATCCAATACTTCTCTGGGGATACCTGCTGCTTGATCATCTAGTCGGCTTTGCTGTCCTTCTCCAGCTAGATGGTTGATTGTCAATTCTGCCCTTGCCTCATTATTAGCATAGTCTGCTATTAATTGATTTAGTAAACACTTCCATCCCCCTTCCCACAGGTTGTATTCTGTAGGCGACAACATGGTCCTAATACATTTTAAATCATAGGGAGTTATGATGTGCTGTAAACATGGCCCTCATTAGGCCATTAAAACAAGGTAAGTCCATCCTATGGTCTTTAGCTGCCCTACACAGATCCTTGATTTCCCTGTAAACCAATGGCTGATAGCTAGGATTCTGCCCCCTTCTTTCATAACATACAGGGGCAATGAGGGGTTTTGAGACTCTTTGCCAGTGTCCTTCCTTAACTGCTTCTTTCTGGATCCTTTCCTGGGGATCTTCTGGGGTTGAGGGGAAAAGTGGCTCTGGGGAATCCAAACTGTCTTCCAGGGAGGAAGAATAACTTGGAGGAGAAACATTTGGATTAGAAATAGTGTGACAGTTGGGCTTAGTATCTGTGACCATGGGGTTATATTATTGCTGGAGGATGAGGCAAAGGGCACTGCCATTTTGTCAGGTGTTGGGGAGGAAGGGCCTTGATTTACAATGGCGGACTTCCTGGGTAGAGTTCTGGAGGCATTGCCCAGGGTGAAAGTGGAATGATTGACAGTGGGGACATGACCTACAGTTGTGGGGGTGGAGTCTGGAGGTTTGTTCAGGGCGGAAGAGAAGTTGTGGTAGCAGGAAGTGGAGGAGCCAAGATGGAGGGAGGATGATCTGGCTCCCAAGCCACATTCAGGCTCCTTCCATCTTGAATCTCCAGGGCATGATGCTCCAAGACCATGTGGCCATTGCCATCTTGGACCATTGTGGAAGGTGTGAGAAAGGCATGTTTGACGGGAGGTCCTGAGTTAGGAGTGACCAACGGATTGAGTTTTTGAGACATTGCTTGCTGGTGAAGGGTCTCAAGGATGGTAGGGAAGATGGGGAGCATGTGGGCTGCAATGGGCTCCCTTTTGATTGAAAGGTTGTACAGTTTAAGTCCCACTGAGTCCTAAAATTCAATGGTATGGATTTCATCAGCAGAGGCATCTGGAAAAGTTTTAATGATCCACCTCATGATTGATTTTAATTTGTTCTTTGAAAATATTTTGTCACGATCTGTTAGAATTAACTTAAAGCATCCATATATGCTCCTTTCTACTTTGGACATCTAGCTGTCCATTTTTCTCCTTCTCCACCTTAGGGGCAACAGCCACCAGAGCACACCAAATAAATAATGGGACTTGGGTGCATATTGTAAAAACACAGTGGCAAAATGGGCAATAAATGTCTAGCATTTCCCCAAACCCACCTGCAATCCTATGCAGGTGAAACCGTTTTTGCCCCTGCCGATCCTGGGCCGAGGTCCCTCGAAGCAGCAATGAATCCGCCAGGCCTGCAAAATCCAAAATCCCAGGGAGCACTGACCTATCCATCAGCTAACCCCAGCTGACGTGACTGACACAAGGAGCCCTGAATGTCATGGTCCCTGTTCGGGTGCCAGATGTCACAATGAGGGTGGCTGTGACAAACCTCTCTGAGTCCCTGACTTCAGCAGGGCGAGGGTGGAAAAAATGAAAAGGAGTGGGTTCGATGGAGTTTCCCACAAAGAACTTTAATTACAGGGTGAAAAACAATAAACATGGAGAAGTCGAGCACGGTACGAGGGGCAGTATCCTAAAACCTGAGACAAAGAGGAAGTCACAACATAGATACTTGGGTCTAGAAAACTAGAACAATATCCATAAAGAAGAAACAAGTAACCAATAAACCAATACAGGAGTAGAACTTGGACAACTTAGCATAACAACACTAAAGGCTTATAGGAAAAGTCTCAAGCTTACCCTAAGTAAATCGAGTGATTCCTAGAACTTGAAACTCACGTGCAGTTCTTCCAGGGTCTGTCTGACTCTGAGTTATAGCTGGGCTAACTCTCACATTGCTGCTTTGCACTGGCCCCTTGGGACCATGCGGCCAAACAGAGCCACAATGCTGTCCTTGGTTCCACAAGGCTCTGCAGTGTCACAATGGCCCTTTCATTTCACAAGGCTCTCAAATGTCTCATTGGTCTCCATAGGAAGGAAACCACAGAGCCCCAATGTTTCAGGAGCTGATGAACGGCAGCCATCAGCGGCCAAGGCAAGCCTGACCTGTCTGTCCTGGCAGGTTTGCTTGGAGCAACCCTTGGATATTTGAAATTACAAATGCGGAGTCCTAATTTAGAACATTTGTGCCTGGAAAAGAGGGATTTTTTTTTTCATACAAAGAAAAGCACAGAACCCTTTCCAGTGTTTGGAAAATAGATGAGTGCTGCCACTCAGGAGTCAATGACCAGCCAGACTTGTCTGTCCTGGCAAGTTTAGTCTGGCAGCAATCCTTGAATACACAGATATTTGGAGGTGGAATCATAATTTTGGCCATGCATGCCTGGAAAAATGGACAGTTCTTTTCCATAAAAAGAAAAGCCCAGAGCCCCAGTGTTTCAGGGGCAGATGGGAATGGCCTTCAGCATTCCAAGGTCAGGCAGACCTGTCAGGTGACCCCTGGGAAGCCAAGGCAGCCACACCTATTTCATGTTCCCTTGGTTCCACAGGGCCCTGCAGTGTCACAATGGCTCCTTGCTTCCATGGTGCCCTCAGGCGTCATAACGGTCACATGATTACACAAGTCCTTAAGGATCTTAATGGTCTCCATGGTTCCACAAGGCCCCACAGTGCCATAATGGTCTATTGGTTCCATGAAGTCCCGCTGTGTCCAATGGCCCCTTGGTTCCATTGGGGCCCAGTAGTGCAACAATGATTCCCTTGGTTCCACAACTTCCCATAGTGTCACAATGGCCCCTTCCTTCCATGAGACCCTGCAGGGTGACAATCGTCTCCCTGATTCCATGGGGCCTTGCAATGCCACAATGCTCTCCATGGATCCAAAGTGCCCTGCAGGATCACAATGGCCCTTTGGCTCCACAAGGCCCTGAAATGCAGCAATAGCCTCTTGGTTCCACAAAGCCCTGCTGCTCTTCACACTGGCCCCTTGGGACGGTGAGGCCCAACTGGGCCACATGTTCTTGGTTCAAAGAGAACAGAAAGATGTTCTTGGTTCCACGAGGCCCCAGAGTGTCACAGTGGCCCCTGGGATCCATGGTACCCTGCGGGGTCACAATGTTCCTCTTGGTTCCACAAGTCCCTAAGTGTCACCATGGCCCATTGGTTCCAGAATGCTCCGCAGTGTCACAATGGTCTCCATAGGAAGGAAACAAGTGAGCCCCACTGGTGCAGGGGCAGTCACCAGAGAAGCAGTCACCAGAAGCCAAGTTTAGCCCAACTTGCGTCATCCTGGTTTTTTAACATTTTCTAAGCCTTCTGATGTTGACATTCTTGTAGTGAACTTTCTCACACACTTTCTGTAAATAACTCATTGTTTCGCATTCCTTTTATGGAGGAGGAGAGAGTTGAAGAGCTGGTGGTTTGATCAGTGTCATTGGAGAGGTGGCACTGTCACCCTCCAATCTGCTGTCACTTTTGGAAAACTATAAATGTTGGAGTCAGAATATAAACTTCACATTTTTTCTTCGCCTTGAGAACAGGGATGTGTGCTTCTGTTCTTTCCTGTCCTCTAGTGACATCAGGTGACTGCCAACGTGTACTGCAGCCTAGGCTGAGACAGAGTCTGGATTGCCGGTGAGGTTTTATTGTCCCCCGTCTTTGGTGCTTTGCCTGCTGTTCTTGGGGTAATGGCAACCGCTGTGGGTTTCAAGGAGGATTCCCTCATTTTGGATCTCCGGAGGAGGGGTCCTGGAGTGGAAACAGGTTTCTATTTCCTGGTATGATTTTGAGCGATTGTTTCTGTGGGTCCGAGAGCGAGTGCTCTTTTCGGACTCTGCAAAGCCGTTCTCCAAGGAGGAGTGTTCTCTTGTGGGGGTCTGCCTCACGGAGGCCCTCTTTGATGATTGCACTGTAGACATGGGATCACTGCTGGTGCAGTGGAAAAAGTGTGAGGATCTTTGGCGGGGGTCTGGTTCTTGTACCCCTCGGAGTTCCCAGTGGACCCCTTCTGTCTCTGACGTGGACGAAGGGGAGTTTGAGTTTCTGTGTGATGTGGAGCTCTCTCCCCCGCCCTGGGACGATGTGGTGGGGGACGGGTCCAACTCGGGGGATGGCGATGGTTCCCCCAGGGTGGATTTGGCTGGGCCAGGCTCCCTTGTGCCGCTCTGCAGTGATGCGGCTCCACGGGCTGCACCTCTCTTGGCACCCCTCCCCTCCTCCATGTCAGGGACAGAGCTCCGCGCCGGTCTCGTCCTGTTGCAGACATCTTTTCATTAAAATCCTTTCATTAGGATTTTTCCTGCTGAAGCTGAGACCTTTCAGCAACGAAGTGTAAACAATGGTTATCTGCTGCTGTGGAACGCAACAGGTGGATCCGTGATTGGTCTCCTGTGGATGTTTGGATTTACTCACCATTCACGGCAGAGCTGCTCTTGCTCTCTGCCGAGACACAGATCTTTGTTATTCATTCTTTTCAATTTTATTCTTAGCTTAGCCTCCTGAGAAACCTTTTCCTTTCTATTTCTTTTTAGTATAGTTACAATGTAGTGTATATATAATAAAATAATAAATCAAGCCTTCTAATCATGGAGTCAACATTCTTGTCTCTCTCTCATCCTGAAAACCCCTGTGACCATGGTCACATGTGCCAGCCCACATCGGGTTTGCAGGCAGTGCTGGCACCTGTGCCCGCCAAGGCGCCCCCTGCCAGGGCTGCAGCACGACAGGGCGCTGAGGTATTTACCTTTAGTGCGAATGCCAACACGGCCGGTGGGAGGCGAGTGGGTTCCCGGGGCCATGGCGTCTCCTCGTCGAATTTGTGGACGCTTCCCTCATGCCAGGTGACTGTATGTCCAAGGGACCCCAAGCGTTTCTGGCGAGAAGCCAAAACTAACACTAATGAGATGTCTGAGCCTGCCTCATCGCGACATCTGCTGGGTTGCGGAGCAGGCTCCTCTGGCTCTGCCGGTGCTGCAGGGGGCGCGGGGGTGAGTGGTGTTGACCTGGCTCCCAGTCAGTCATCCCCTCTTGTCCCTGTGGGGCCCAAGTACCGGGACACAGCAGGTGCTGTGGCTTTGCCAGGGGGTTCCCAGGCTTTCCCTATGCTCAGGGGTGTTACTCACAACACTCATGAACCACTTTTGTATAAGCTGGAGAGGGAAGTGTTGGAATCCATAAGGTTAGAGGGCTTTTAGGAAATGGTTAAAAAAGTATAGGCCTCAGACTGAAGTTTTGTTAGCATTGCAAATGTAAGCAGAAAAGTTTCCCATGCAAGCAGAAAAGTTTCCCAAGCAGTAGACGTGACAAATAACAATAGATCTCTGTAGAATTGGTTTTAGGATGGCAACAAGGTTATTTAATGTATATCTTTAGAAGGTTAGCATGAATAGAGCTCTGTTCATTGTCTCCTATGAACCAGTCTTTGTTTTAGCTACGATTACGTATACTTTGTGGGATTGGATAGAATGCTAGTCAATATGTGTTTTCTGTGTGTGATTGGCTGAACTCTAGATTGAGATGATTTTATGTATTGCTGTATGAGCCCTCCTGGGGGAGACATTTTTGGGGTGGATCAGTGAGCTGTCATGTCTCCTTTTGTATTCTGAGACTGATGTGCTGGAAATAAAATCAAAAAATCTCTTCACTGGTCTGTTTACAATGTTATCCATATTTGGATATTTTGCCGTGGCCTAGTGGGTTCCTTTTTTAAGACGTGGGTTCCTGACACAATTGGACTTATATCTACCCATCCCCCGACTAATGGTGCCCCGTGTGAGGACCCCGTCCGAGGACGCAGAATAGAAGAAAAAAGAAAAATCGTGGATGTACCAGCCGCGGAGACCCAAGTGTTAACAAGGAGGACACTGTAACATCTCTCCCGATGAAGCCAAGAAAATTGTAAGTAACTTATCTCAGGAGAGTGCTTGGGTGACGTTGTGAGTAAATATAGAGAAAAGGAAAATTATTAAAAGAACACAAAAATGGGAACGAATTTATCAAAAGTTGAATGGGATGTTTTTCATCAGTTAGAGACAATGTTACAAGAAAAAGGTCACTCTGAAATTTCAAAAACTGAGCTTAAAAACTTACTTATCTGGGTTAAGGCAAATACGCAAGATTTAAATTTGCAGTCTGCTTTTACTTTCCATTTTTGGGATCAGATAAACTGGAGAATCTATAATCTAGTCTCTCTGAAAAAAGATGAAAGCTTAAGAGAACTTATGCTGATTTGTAGAGCTCTGTTGGAGTGTTTTAAACAAACTGATAATAATAAGATCAACTTGAACTCGGAAAACAAAGCTTCTGGCTCTGTCTCTGTAAATTCCAGTAAACCGGAGACTGTGTGTGTATCGGAGAATGTAACAAGTGTTGTTTCAAATGGTGACACTATTGCTTTGAACTCTGTTGAAAAAAATCCTCCTTCTCTCTCTCTGGGAAAAAAATGAGACTCTTTCGGACTTTTCTTCGCGTTGTTCTGTTAATGTAAAAATATGTGACTCTTGTAAGGGGGATGGGAAAATATGTGTAGAAAATGCAAATGAAAAAGTGTCTGTACCTTCTAAAATTGTTTGTGCAGGGACATTGAATTCTTCTATGCCTGAGATGGAAGCTGAGAGTGTCACTTCCACTCGGGAAATTGTGGTTCCGGGGAACTCTTTTTCAGTTAAGCAAAAACATGGTTTTTCTGGTGTTTGTCAATCTATAGATACAGAGAAAGAAAAATTGGCTTTAAGGGTGGAGTCCTTTGAAAGGATGGATGACTCTCAAAAACCTGAAAAAACACGGGTTGAGTTTTTAAAATGTCATGATCCTAATTCTTGTATTTTAAAACAAAATCATGTAAGTTTAAAACCTAGATTTGGGGACTCCCCAGCTGAGTTTTTCTTGGCAGGGAGACAATGTGAAACTTGTAGTAAAGTATCGAACTCAAGGTTAAATGGCACTGTTCCCAGAAGAAAGGAACACGCCTCTGTCCCGGCCCCTTTGGGTCGGGCTTCAGAGGAGGCGTGTGGTTTGTGGCAGTCCACCCCTGCCTTTTATGGCCGAGTTCCCGGAGTTGGCAAAACTCCTGGACAAGAGTACAGTGTCCCTGTCAGAGATTTGGATATGGGCAGAGGGCCTGGAAGGTTTGGATTTAGTGATTTTTCAGAATCAGAAAATATATTGGTTAAAAGTAAAGGTCAGCCTGTCATTGATCGAAGTGACAATTTTAATTTTCCATTAAATTTACCTGATTGGTCATACATTAATCAGAAACTAGAAAAAGATTCAGATTTAAAGGAACAATATCTTGCTTTACCAGTAAAATATGGAAGAAATGATAGAAATCCAAAATATGAAAGACTTGATCATCATGATATAAAGGAGTTGCGACAGGCTTTGAAAGAGAGTGGATTTTCTTCTCCCTATTTTAATAGTGTGTTGAAAAATATTTTTAACTCTTATGATTTAGTTCCTGCTGATTGCAGGAATGTGGCTTCTCTGATTTTAACCAATTCACAGTACCTACTATGGGAATTACAATGGAAAAAACTACTTAACAAGTTGGTTGAAGGATATGCAAATACTGATTATGCTAATCTAGATGTTGCTCAATTAGCTGGTGATTCACCTTACAATAGGCCTGAAAATCAAGCAGCTGAACTGCCTCGGCCTGTGTTAACAGACATTAAGGACGCTGCTAGAAAGGTCTTGCTTTCACTTGAGCCTGCTGGTTCTCATTTGAATTCTTATCCACTGATCAGACAAGGTGAAACTGAATCTTATGGTTCTTTTTTGGATAGATTAACTCAAGCAGTTGAAAGGCAATGTCCAGATGAACAAGCCCACTCTTATATCATTCAAAATCTTGCTTCTGTAAATGCTAATAATGAATGTAGAAAAATTATTTTAGCTTTGCCTGATCAGCCTCCAACAATCACACAGATGCTAACAGCTTGCAGTAGACTTATGGGTTCACAAAATGCTGCAAATTCACAGGTCAATGCTTTGGAAAAAACACTGGAACACAATTTGACACAACAAATAGATAAAATTGAAAAGTTTTTAGAAAAACATTGGGAAAATTCTGTTAATGCTGTAAAAGTAGATCCTAATAAAAAGCCTGTCTGCTTTGGTTGTGGTAAATTAGGACACCTTAAAAAGGATTGTCGTGGGACATCAAATCAAATTTCTATTTGCCCTCGATGCCGAAAAGGAAGGCATCTTGCTAAATTCTGTCACTCACTATTTGACATCAATGGCAACCCACTGTCGTTAAACTTCAGAAACAGCGCGTTCCACCGCGCTCAGACACAAATTGTGGTACCCACTGGCAATGGGTGAATATTCTCACTGGGCTGGTCATGTCACAAAAGGATTGTCATATGTAAAGATTCCAATCAAAGTGACTTTCTACCTATCATAGGATGTGATTGTCATGATGTATATGATCTGCTAATGTCTTGTTGTACAAGTTTTGTCCTCAGTTCACAGAAATTTCCAGGATTCAAGACTCTACTACTACATGGATAATCTGCTCATCACAGCTTCGACGAAGACAGAGATGCAGAAAACCTGTGCTGATGTTGGGACTGGAATCCAAAAGGCTGGACTTGACATTTCTACAACTAAACTTCAAGGATGCAACAAAGATCCAAGGCTGAGACATCATCTCTTCAAAGAAGACTATCAACTCTTCAAGGAAGACAATCTCATCACTGGACTTTGACTGTGGTTTGAGTTTTCAGCTTTTCCATCAACCTCTTAATTTGGTCACAGATTTTGCTTATGTTGCTAATGTTAATGTTTAATTTTAAAAGATGTTAGTAATGAAACTTTACATCGTTGGCTTTCATGTCTTTTTACAACTTTTCAATAATCCCTGAACTAATCCATATTTTGTTTCTCACATTAGGGTATTCATGTTTCCATAGACACGTTCTCTGGTGCAGTTTTTGCTTCCCTTCACACAGGTGAAACTGGCAGCCATGCCTGTCATCATTTCCTGCAAGCTTTTGCTTCATTGGGCGTACCCCAAGAAGTAAAAACTGACAATGGCCCCGCATATATATCTCAAAAATTGGCCACATTTTTAAATGAATGGGGTGTTCGACACATTTCTGGTATTCCCCACTCTCCCACAAGCCAAGCAATCATTGAAAGAACACATCAAACCCTAAAACACATATTAGATCAACAGAGAGGGGGAACGGAGAGCACCCCACAGATGAGACTGAGTAAGGCTCTGTACGTTTTTCAAGTGAAGGTCCATTTTGATTAATAATTTGGGGAAAGGGTATGCTTCTATCTCCACAGGTGCTGGAATTAAGTGGGTTCCTGCCAAAAACGTCAAACCATATCGCACTTCAGAACCTGTTGTCGAATCCAGAACCGAGGAAGCAAGTACGCAGACGTGAACCGAATCGAAGGATCCCGGGTCTCGCCTGACGCCTCTTGTGCCTGACGTTCTTTGTGCATCGGTGGAACCCATGAACTCTGATTTTGTGCCAATGTTATTCATGAGTATACTAATTGAATGCTGAATGTTTGCTTTACAAAATCAATATTTGGCTAAAAACTTAGATTGTCGTTTTTGTGTAGAAAGAATTTTGCCAAAACTTAGTTCTTGAAAGAGATGGGGAAAAATCAAATGGTATACTTGTTTTGCTTGATTTTAATTGTTTTTTGTCATGCAGATTTGCCTGTGGATCAACCGAAAACAAACGTTTGGGTGACCTTAGCCAAGGCTGCCGGGTCGGATACTATATGTCTGTCTAATTCGGAACCAGAAAAGCCTTTTTCAACCTGTCTGGTTGGTGTGCCAGTGAAAGAGTTGCCTTTGATCAAAAAACAATCTAATGGTAAACCAGGTGGAATTGACAATGGAAACAGTCCTTCCTTCAATTGGAACATTTGGTCCAAAAAACTCCTTAGGGCAGCATCTGAATCTCAAGAATTGGAAATCCTTGGTTCTTTGACCATGGATTTTGGTTTTACTTTCATGACTCGTGCCTGGCGAAAAGGTGATCCCCCAAAGTTCAGTGTTACTCCTTATTATTTTGCATATAAAAATTTGAGGTTTTGGTGTAATGTTTCAAACAGTTGGGATGTGGTTCCAGAAACGGATCAATACCCATGGCAATTGCCGAAAGGGTATTGGTTCACTTGCGGAGACAGAGCTTGGCAAGGCATTCCAGCTCACCTTGAAGGTGGTCTTTGTAGCATTGGTATGCTCACCATAATTGCTCCCACGGCCAAAGCAGTGATGAAAAAGAAACAATGGAGAATGAGAGCTGTTCTTCATTATGATGAGAACTGTCAGAGTGATTTTATGCCTTGGAATGCCGCCAGAAGGGTTTCAGCAGGTATATTTTTACCCCAATTGGCTTCACCAGTGGCATTGAGACAATTACATCGAGTTGGATGCTGGCTGAACAAACAAGCTAATGCCACATTCTCTGCAATCAGTGATATGTTGACCGATGTTGATAGTATTAGACATGCTACTCTTCAAAACAGAGCAGCCATTGATTTTCTTTTACTGGCACAAGGACATGGTTGTGAGGAATTTGAAGGATTGTGTTGTATGAATTTGTCTGATCATTCCTGAATCCATTCATAAAAGCATTCAAAAATTAAAGGATCTGACAGCCCAAATTAAAGAAGATGGAGGTTCCTGGTTGGATGATTTGTTTCAAAATTGGAGTTTTGCACCTTGGCTAAGGCAACTTTGCAAGATAGGTCTTTACGTATTAGGTGTTCTAATACTGATATTGATAGTGGTACCTTGTATACTCTGTTGTGTTCGGCGAATGATGAACAAAACAGTCCGAGAAGTTTTTGTCATTCAAGCAGGAGAATTAGGAAGTAGAAGCACGGAGAGTGTATACGAAATCTCACGAAAGCAGTAGATGAGGGTATTGACATGAACGAAGGTTTTGAATTAAGGCCTTGGAATCGACCAGAGTTTTTTGAACGATAACTTGTGACTGTTGCCGAACGTGAATCATACCTCTTTCAAGAATTAGGTTTTCACAGCATTAAGTTGCTGTGCTGTAATATAGCAATACTTCAGTTTAGTGAAAATAGGTCTTCAACAGATAATAAGCAGAAATTTTGCAATAGAACTATGAAACGCAAGTAGTAAGCGACAAGAAAATGAAAGCTTCTGAGTCAAACAGAGAGGGGGAAATGTTGGAATCCATAAGGTTAGAGGGCTTTTAGGAAATGGTTAAAAAAGTATAGGCCTCAGACTGAAGTTTTGTTAGCATTGCAAATGTAAGCAGAAAAGTTTCCCATGCAAGCAGAAAAGTTTCCCAAGCAGTAGACGTGACAAATAACAATAGATCTCTGTAGAATTGGTTTTGGGATGGCAACAAGGTTATTTAATGTATATCTTTAGAAGGTTAACATGAATAGAGCTCTGTTCATTGTCTCCTATGAACCAGTCTTTGTTTTAGCTACGATTACGTATACTTTGTGGGATTGGATAGAATGCTTGTCAATATGTGTTTTCTGTGTGTGATTGGCTGAACTCTAGATTGAGATGATTTTATGTATTGCTGTATGAGCCCTCCTGGGGGAGACATTTTTGGGGTGGATCAGTGAGCTGTCATGTCTCCTTTTTGTATTCTGAGACTGATGTGCTGGAAATAAAATCAAAAAATCTCTTCACTGGTCTGTTTACAATGTTATCCATATTTGGATATTTTGCCGTGGCCTAGTGGGTTCCTTTTTTAAGACGTGGGTTCCTGACACAATTGGACTTATATCTACCCATCCCCCGACAGGAAGTCCATGATGCGGTTGCTCAGCATGGTTTGGGGTCTGCTGAGGTTATGCAGACTCTCGGGAGGGTTGCTACGGACGTGCTGACGCCTCATGACTTCGATCGTGTGGCACATTCTCTTTTTGACCCTGTGCAGTTTGATGGTTTTGAGACCAAGCAGGCTCTTTTGGCAGCCCACGCGGTGGTGCAGAATGCTGCATTGGCGCCACAGGACCCCCGGCATGGGGTTGTCACTGACGTGCTGTTGGGCACGGCGCTTTAAGCCAATGTTCAGGCGCAGGCTGGATTCGATCCCCTTGTGCTTCACCAGTGCCACACGCTGGGCATGGCAGCGATTGTTCAGACCCTGGAAATGGCTGCTCCGAGGCAGCCGTTTGCGACCATTGTCCAGGGGGTTGATTTGATGAGTCTTTCGTGGAATTTGCAGCAAGGCTGACTGCATCTGTGGAGAGGCAGGTGCCCTGATCCTGTGGCAAAGAGGATTGTGATTGCAAACCTTGCGAGGTGTAATTGAAATGATGCTTGTAGGAAGGTTATAGTGGCTCTGCCTGGTTTTCCTACTGTCTCCCATATGGTGGAGGCCTGTGCAGACATTATCCCCTCGGGTCAGAAGTTGGCTGCTGTGGCTGCTGCTGTGCAGCCAGTCTGGGCAGCACCGCAGGGCAGGTGGCCACAGCAGGGGACTGTGCATGCTGGCAAGAAGCAGGGGAAGAAAGCACAGAAGGTCAAATTCCCGATGTTCTTATGTGGTTGGTTTGGTAGGCCGAATCACATGTCCAATATCTGCAAGGCGACTGTTCATGTTAATGGCCAGGCTTTACCAGGCTCGGGAAACGTGAAGCGAAGCGCTCAGAAGGGACGCACCTAGACACAAGCTTCTCTCCATACCCAGGAACCAATGGAGGCCTCCTTTGCCGGCTTGCAGCCAGCACCCGCGGATCAGCAGGTGTGGATGTCTGCACCACAGCAACAGTTATCTTAGAATCTTGTAAAATACACAAGGTTCCCTGGGATGCCTTCGGTCCCTTGGGTGGGGGCATGAGTGCTCTCCTGATGGGGAGATCTAGTGCCACCATTCAGGGCATCATTTTGCACCTGGGGCTCATTGATGCAGATTTCACAGGGCAGATTTGTGCCATGGTCTCTACACCCACCCCCTCCCGTCACGATCCTGAAAGGGACGCAACTTGCTCAACTTGTGCCTTTTAAGTCCTCTGTTTGCAGGACAGCTGACCGGTCACGTGGAGCTGGTGGCTTTGGATCCACTGGGCCGCCTCAAGTTCACTGGACTGCTGTCCTGACCAAGGACCATCCCGAGATGCTGTGTACCCTGTCTGTTCCTGGTGCGACGCCATCAGAAATTTGCCTCCATGGGCTTCTCAACAGTGGTGCTGATGCCACGGCTCTCTCCCTTGCTGCCTGGCCCCCAGAGTGGCCCCTGGATCCGGTGGGGACATCTGTCACGGGCCCGAGAGGGATGGCACAATGCTACGTGAGCCAGTGGCCCGTGCTGGTTGCGAACACAGAGGGACAGACAGCCTGGGTTAGGCCTCATGTTACTTCTACTCCGCCCAACCTCTGGGGGAGGGGTGTTCTGTCTGTCTGGGGGGTGTGCATCGGGACGGATTTTTGATGGGGGCCACTGCGATGAAGGGCGCAGAGTGTCTTATGCCTCCTATTTGGTGTCTGGCGGACAAATCTGTCTGGGAGAAGCAGTGGCCCCTCCCTCAAGATAAATTGGTCACCCTTCAGAATCTGGTGCAGGAGCAGTTGGACCAGGGTGAAGCTGGCAGGGGGGCTTTGTACAAACCACAAAGTAGACAGGGCTGCTGTAGAATGTGCCTCGAGCTGCTTTAATTTTCAGCATCAGTCTCATTACATGGTTATGACAATGGGAAGATGCCAGCAGCTCACATCCCAGGCAGCAGACCAGAAACTTAATATTACAACTTACTTCATAAGTTTCTTGACCAATTACACAAAGCAAAAGCACATTGACAGTAGTTTTATCCAATCATCATAAGCACACGTAACTTTGGTTAAAACAATGCTTGCTTATTTCGAATACAATACCTGCTTGTAAGCCTTAAAACACAATGCACAGAGCTCCATTATTAAGCTTCAAACTTCCTAATATCTTGCTAGATAAACTTTCTGTAGCTTAGAGAGCTATTCTAGACAAGTGTTAATACACAGACCATTGTTCTATTTGTCCTTGCTTTTCTACAGTTTAAATAATTTTTCTGCTGACCTATCTCATGGCTGCTGCATAGCTCTGCTCACAGTTCTGCTGTCTCTGAGGCCTGCATCTTGAAGCTTTCCCAAAATCCTCTAATTTTGTGGATTCCCACACAGGGTCATCTGGAGCCTTCTACCAGTCTCTGGAACACTCCTGTCTTCTGCATCAAAAAGAAATCTGGGAAGTAGAGGTTGTTGCAAGACCTTTGAAAGGTTAATGCCGTGATCGAAAGCATGGGGACATTGCAGGCGGGCATGCCATCGCCTACCATGCTTCCCCCAGACTGGCCCGTCCTCATTGTGGATCTGAAGGATTGTTTCTTTACAATTCCTTTGCATCCTGATGACAGACCGATGTTTGCCTTCTCAGTGCCAGCGATTAACAAGGCTGAGCCTGCACAGAGGTATCAATGGAGGACATTGCTCCAGGGCATGCAGAATTCTCCTGCCTTGTCTGGAGTTCACAAGCAGTTTTCTGATGCATGTTTGTATCATTATATGGACAACATTCTGGTGGGTATGCCCCCCCAGGATGAGCTGCTGAGGATTCAGCCTCGGTTGCTCGATGCTTTGCATGCTCATGGACTGCAGGTGGCTCAAGAAAAGGTTCAACAACCACCTTGGAATTACTTGGGGGTCAAAATTCTAGAATGGACGATCAGTCACCAGGAGGTGCAATTTGTGCATTCTGTGAAGACACTGAACGACACCTACAGAAATTGGTAGGTGTCATCACTCGGTTACATCCGTACTTGGGACTAACCGATGCACAGCTGTCTCCTCTGTATGATTTGTTGAAAGGAGACTCTGATCTAAAGTCACCTCACACACTGACCCCTGAGGCATGTAAGGTGTTGTAGGTGGTTCAGCGAGCTGTTTCGGCTTGCCAAGTTCATTGCATTGATCTCTCTGTTGATGTCACTGTGTTCATCAGCACTCCGGATTTGTATCCCACGGGCATCATTGGCCAATGGAGTGACAAATGGTCCGATTCCTTGCATGTGTTGGAATGGGTTTTTCTGCCCCATCAGCCACTGAAGACGGCAACTGCATTGTTTGAGCTGATTGCTCGCTTGATAATCAAATGCCGGCAACGGTGTTTGCAATTGATGGGTGTGGATCCTGCAAAGATCATACTCCCGGTAAAACGGGAGGATTTTGACTGGAGCTTTGCAAACAGTGTGTCCCTGCAGAGTGCTCTGGAATACTTTTCAGGACAGGTCATTTATCACCATCATAGCCATAGGCTACTGCATATGGCAAAATTCACACAAATCTCTTTGCGGCCCAAAACCAGCCAGGAACCCGTTCAAGGACCCACCGTCTTCACTGACGGTTCAGGGAAAACATGAAAGGCCATTGTTACCTGGAGGGATGGATCTGAGTGGCAGGTTCTGGAAGCTCATGACAATGGGTCAGCCCAATTGGTTGTAACTGAGGACTGCTGTCATGGCATTTGAGAAATCTTCCCAGGAAACTTTCAACTTGGTCATGGATTCCACCTATGTGGCCAATACCACACAGAGGTTGGGTCATTCCATTTTGAAGGAGGTCAGTAATCCTGCCTTGTTTCATTTACTGAAGACCTTGTGGTGTGCCATTCAGCCCTGGGTTCATCCATTCTATGTTCTGCATGTGAGGAGTCACACCAATTTGCCAGGCTTTATAGTGGAAGGTAACGCGAGGGCTGACAAGTTGGCTAACCCAGCGTGGGTAGCGCCTCAGCCTGATGCACTCGCGCAGGCCAAGGTATCACATGGGTTTTTCCATCAAAACGCACATACCTTGCAGAAGCAGTTTCAGCCGACTAAGGCTCGTGACATTGTTGAGTCATGCGATGACTGCCATGCACTTGTTCCGCCTTTGCCGGCAGGGGTAAACCCTAGAGGCCTTGGGGCCTTGGAGCTTTGGCAGACCGATGTCACCCAGATTGCCAAGTTTGGCCGGCTCAAATATGTGCCTGTCACGGTGGACACTTTCTCCTCTGCGATGTGGGCTTTGGCTCACACATTCGGGAGAAGGCCCGTGATGTCCTTGCCCACTGGAGGCAGGCCTTTACCGTTCTGGGCATACCTTCTGCTTTGAAAACCAACAATGGTCCTGCTTATGCATTGCAAAAGGTGTGGCAGTTCCTGCAGTTGTGGGGTGTCTCGCACAAGTTTGGTATCCCTCATTCTCCGACTGGTCAAGATATTGTAGAATGCGCTCACGGTACTCTGGAGCGGGTTCTTCAAAAACAAAAACAGGGAATGAAGGGTGAAACCCCGCACAGTCGGCTGGCAAAAGCCTTGTGCACAATCAGTCATCTCACTGTGCCACAGAGCTCAAATCATTCTGTCATTTTGAATCACCATCTCTCGTTGCAGGCAGCGGACGAGGCACATCAGCCTCGAGCGAATGTTTGGGTACAGAATTTAGTCACCAAACAGTGGGAAGGTCCCTATGACCTTATCGCTTTGGGGCGCGGGTATGCTTGTGTATCCACAGACACTGGGGTACGCTGGGTACCTTCGAAGTGTGTTTGCCCTGACCTGCGACAGAATCCGGCCGACGGGCAAGATGGAAATCGTGAACAACCTGAAAGACATCAAGCGGATGAATCGTTGAGTGATGACTCAGATGCAGATGATGAGAGTGATCACTCTGATGATACCTCCGCAAGTGGACGCTGAAGAGTGTTCATGTTTTCTTTTTTCATATTGTTCATTTATATTTTTTCTTTTTTAAACAGAAAAGAGTGAGATGTCACCCTGGTTTGTTAAGATTTTCTAAGCCTTCTGATGTTGACATTCTTGTAATGAACTTTCTCACACACTTTCTGTAAATAACTCATTGCTTTGCATTCCTTTCTGGAGGAGGAGACAGTTGATGGACTGTTGGTTTGTCCAGTGTCATTGGAGAGGTGGCACTGTCACCCTCCAATCCACTGTCACTTTTGGAAAACTGTAAATGTTGGAGTTAGAAAATAAACATCCCCTTTTTTCTTCACCATGAGAACAACGATGTGAGCTTGTGTTCTTTCGTGTCCTAGAGTGACACTCCTGGGCCAGCAACTGCCTCTGAGTGGGGCCTCTCCCAGCCGGGAACTCTCCCATTTGCTGCACTTGGGGATCCCGAACAACGATGGAGCCTGGGCCGATCCCCCCACTCCTCCAGGCTCAGCCCTTCACCCAGTGGGGAGATGCCAAAGGATCCAGAGTGAGCATTTCCTGCCCTCAGGGGAATTTCTCACCAGTGCCTTGCACTGACTCTTTGTGTCTGTGTGCGCACAGGAGTGCCTGTGCTGGGGAAATGTGGCAGAAATGCTGCTCTCTGAGGTGCTTGAGTGCCTTGGATAGCTGAGTCAGTCAGGCGTGTAGGTAAGGTTAAGTCAGGAGGTCTAAGCAAAGTTAAATGCTGCTTAGAGTTGTTATTTTGCTAAGTTGTTAAGTTTAGGTTATTAGCTAAGTTAAATACTGTTAAATGTAATTCCTCTGTTAAATTGCTAAGTCATAGGTTATAAGTTAGGTTAAATAGTGTTAAGTGCTGTTCTTTTGTTAAATTGTCAAGTTTAAAGTATCAGTCAAGGTTATGTTAAGTCCTATTAAGTTTGAGCTCTGTTAAGCTTTTAGGCCATATTGCTTTTATCCTTGCCCTCACTGTCTTTGTGTTACACACACACAAAGGGACAGTTCTTGGTTCATTTCTGGTTTGATTGCCTGGATTTTGTTTGGTTTTGTTAATGCTTTGTTTCCTTGCTGTGCCTGAAGTGCCCAGTCAGGAGCAGAGTGACTCTTGCCAAGGAACTTTGTATTGCTGTCCCTTAATATAAACTCTGGTTTTTTGCTGATCCCTTGCTGAGGATTTTTCACAGCGCTCTCAAGGCCTCGTTCATAACAGGGTGAAGGAGCCCTGGCCCAGGCTCTGGCCCTGGGGGACATGGGAACGCTGCCGGGGGGTCCCTGTCCCCCTGAGCCACCCCCAGGGCTCCGGCCCCCCATCCCCGTGTCAGGCTCTGGGGTCGATCTCGTGGAACATCCTCTGGGGGAGGCTGCGGGGCCGGGGGCAGGGGGACCCGGGGGGACAGGGGACCCTGCTGTGCACGAGCAGGGTTGGACTGCTCTGGGGGGAGCTGTGAGGGGGCCGGGGCAGAGTGACCTCCCCAGTGACCTCACACAGCCCCTGTGATGTCACACAGCCCCTGTGATGTCACACAGCATCCTGTGATGACACAGAAGACGCTGATGTCAAAAAATCACAATGTGATGTCACTGTCTGTTCTGTGATGTCACAGCCTGTTCTATGATTTTACACAGCTACCCAGTGATGTCACAACCCACTCTCTGATGTCACAGAGACACCCTCCATAATGGTAGGATCTGCTCTATGGCCTCACACCCTACTCTATGATGTCACAGCCAACTTTGTCATGTCACAACCCTCTCAGTGATGCCACAAAAGCCTCTCTGTGATGTCATACTGCCACTCTGTAATGTCACAGCACACACTTTGACCTCAAAGCCCACCCTTTAATGTCACACAGTCATACCATGATCTCACAGCCTACTCTGTGCTGTCACACAACCCCTTGCTGACATCACAGCTGCTCTGTGCCTCTGTGACACAGCCACAGAGGTGCTGCTGTGACACAGCCCCCTCTGGGACATGCCACAGCCCCGGCCAGTGCTGAGCCCCTGTGAGCTCTGTCTGTGCCCTGCTGGTGTCCCTGAGGAGCCCTGGCAGTGCCCCAGCCCTGCTGGGCTGTGCACAGGAGCTGCTCCTGGCCAGAGCTGTCTCTCTGCAGCGCTGCCCTTGCCAGGAGCTGCCTCTGGGCCAGGAGCCCAGCCCAGCTTAGCAGTACAGACACAGCACAGGGACTTTAATGAGCCTCTGGGGCTTTGGTGCTCTTTGCATCAGACCCAGTCCCTCAGAGAGGGCTCAAAAATTTTTTCAAGAACTCTAAGTGAGATTGAAACACTGAAGATTCTTGTGCTTTAAATAGATCCCTGTGAGGCACAAGACTGACAAAGTGTCCTCAGGTTCCAGTTAGAGCAGAACACTGGAAGCAGTGATGACAGCTGGGGACAAGCAAGGCAAAGGTGTCTCTGGTGCTGAGCACACCTGGATGTGTTTCAGGAATGCAAAGGGCCAAGGCCTGAGCCCCAGCCCCTGGCCAGGCAGATCCTGTCCCTCCCTCCTTGCTCAGGGCCCTTCCTGGGATGGGCACTGGCATGTGGGGATGTGGAATGCCAAGGGCAGGAGCATGGGGTGGCCCCTGCCAGGCTGCTGAGCAGGGACAAGGAGGCAATGAGGCCCCAGCCCTGCAAGGGTCACTTGTCCCTTCGTGGCCTCAGGCCCAAGCCCAGCAGCCATGGCCAAAGTGCTGCCCAAGTTGGCTCTGGCAGGGCTGTCTTGCAGCTGCTGCCCATCCCTGTGTCCTGTGCAGCCCAGGCTGTCCCACGGTGTCCTTGCTCTGCGCCTCTGTCCCTGCAGGCTGTCAGCATCCCCCGGCTGCCCCACCTGGCTGGGCCCTTCCTTTGCTGACAGCTCTGCCTCCTGCCTGCCTCTGCCTCGCCACACAAAGCCTTGGCCTTGATATCAAAAGGATTAATTCAATTTTTACTGTGCCTGTGAACTTTCAGCACAGGAACAAGGCATGCAGGGGCTGCTTTCCCAGCAAGGATGGCTGGAAGAGAACACATCTGGCTCAAAAATGTAGTGACAGAAAATCGAAGGACTGAATCTGGGAACTTTGGGTGAGTTTTATGGAAGTGAGTAAATTGTAATACACACTTACTGATGCTGGTAGAATAACATGTCCACATAAGGTTAAAAGTTATCCCTCACTAGACCTCAGGCCTGAATAAATGATCCCCTCTTAAAAAGCAAATTAGTGTTAACGGGTCTTATTCTGATATTTTGGAGATTTGGTGATGGCGAGGCCTCACAGAACAAGGAGTCAACTGTGACACTGAGCAAACTCATGGAACAAAGGGTCCATTGTGACACTGCAGAACCCCATGGAACCAAAATCCATTTTGGCACATTGGGGCCACATTGAACCAATGGCCTGTTGTGATACTGCAGATCCAAGGAGACCATTGTGACCCTGAGAAACCTCTTGGAACCAAGGGGCCATTGTGACACAGCACGGCCTGGTGGAACCATGGGTCCATTGTGACACCGCAGAACCTCACAGAACCAAGGTGACCGTGTTCTACTGCGGAACCTCATGGAACAAAGGGTCCATGGTGACACTGCAGAACCAAGGAGACTGCTGCTGGCAGTGTGAGAGCTCATGGAACCACAAGTCCATTATGACACAGCAAGGCCTCATGGAGCCAAGGGTCCCTTGTTAAACTGTGTGGCCTTATGGAACCATGAGCCATTGTGAAATAGCGTGGCCACACGGAGCCAAGGGGCCACTGTGACTCTGAGGATCCAAGGAGACCATTGGGACTGAGGAACCTCATGGAACCAAGAATCCTTTGTTCCACTGTAGGGCCCTGTGGAACCAAGGGCAGCAAAGGGACATTGTGGGGCCTTTTGGAATAATGGAGACTGTTCTGACACTTTGGGACCCACTGGAACCAAGGGGCCTGTAGAGCATGGCAGGGCCTGGTGGAATCAAGGGGACTGCAGGGAACACTGTGGGTGTCCATGGGATGAAGGGTCCATTCTGACACCGTGGGACCAAGGATACCATTGTGACACTCTGGGGCATCATGGAACCAAAGGTCCATTGTGACACAGCAGGGCCTCATGGAACCATGGAGGCCATTTTTACACTCGGAGGCCTTGTGGAACCAAAGGACCATTGTGGCACTTCAGAGCCTTGTGAAGCCAAGAGGACTATAGTGACACTGTGGGGCTCCATGAAACCAATGGTCTGTGGTGACACTGCAAGGCCTTATGAGATCATGGAGACCATTGTGACACTGCAAGGCCTCATGGAAGCAAGGAACCATTGTGACACTGTGGGGTCATGGCAGGTCAAGGGGCAGTTGTCACACTGAGCGGCACCATGGAACCAAGGAGTCCATTGTGACACTCCAGGGCCCCATGGAAAGAAGGATTCATAAAACAGTGCAGGACCCCATGGAACTAAAGTCCATTGGGACTTTGCGGAGCCTCATGGAATCCTGGAGGCCATGATGACATTTGGAGGCCTTGTTGAATCAAGGGGCTCTGCAGGGCCTCATGGAACCAAGGAGACCCTTCTGACATTGTGAGTCCCCATGGAACCAAGGGTCCATTGTGACACTGCAGCACCAAGGAGACCCCTGTGACACTGCCAGGCCTCATGGAAGCCAGGGACCATTGTGACACAGGGGACCTCATGGAACCAAAGGAGCATTGTGACACAGCAAAGCCTCATGGAACCAAGGGGACAATAGTGACACTGTGGGGCTCCAAGGGACCAAGGGGGGATTCTTAAAGTGCAGAACCAATGAGACCATTGTGACACTATGAGGCATCATGGAACCAAAGGCCGTTTTTACACAGGAGGACTTCATGGAACCATGGAGGACATTTTCACACTTTGAGGCCTTGAGAAACCAAAGGGCCATTGTGGCACCTTGTGTCTGCATGGAACCGAGGAGTCCATTGTGACACTATGAGGCCCTGTTGGGCCAAAGGGCAATTGTCACACTGTGTGGAACCATGGAACCAAGGGACCATTGTGACACTACAGGGCCCCATGGACCTAAGGATTCTTGGAACAATGTTGGACTCATGGAATCAAAGGTCCATTGTGACTTTGCAGGGCCTCATGGAATTAAGGGAGGACAATTGTGATACTGTGGGGCTCCATGGGACAGAGGGGCCATTGTGATACAGCTGGGCCCCATGGAACCATGGGAGACCATTATGACACATGGGGCCTCATGGAAACAAAGGAGCATTGTGACACAGCAAGGCCTCAATGAACCAAGGCGAGACAATAGTGACACTGTGGGGCTCTATGGGACAAAGGGGCCATTCTGACACCGGCTCATGGAGTCATGGGTCCATAGTGGCACAGCAAGGCCTTGTGGAACCAAGGAGACCATTGTGACATCATGGAAACTCATGGAACCAAGGGTCCATTGTTAGAGTCCAGAACCAAGGTGACCATTGTGACAGTACAGAACCTTAAGGGACCAAGATTCCATTGTTATGCAGTGGAACCAAGGAACCACTGTGACACAGCAGGGCCACATGGAACCAATGGTCCATGGAGATACTGCGGATCCAAGGACACCATGGTGATGCAGGGGAACCTCGTGGAACCATGGGGCCTTGTGACACTGTGGGGGGCCCATGGAACCAAATATTCATGGTGACACAGGGGGGCTGCTTGTTACCAATTGTCCATTGTGACACTGCAGATCCAAGAGACCAGGGTGAAACTGTGGCAGCTGATGGAACCAAGGGGCTGTTGTGACACACCAAGGCCTGGTGGAACCAAGGAGAGCACTGTGGCAGTGCAGAACCAAGGAGGCCATTTTGACAGTACAGAACCCAATGGAACCAATGGTCCATTGTTATACAGAGGGGCCTCATGGAACCAAGGGGCCATTGTGACACTACAGTGCCCCATGGAACTGAGGATTCCTGGAACAATGTGGGGCTCATGGAACCAAAGGTCCATTTTGAAATTGAGGGGCCTCATGGAACTAAGAGGGCACAATTGTGGTGCTGTGGGGCCCCATGGAAGCAAGGGGCCAGTGTGACACAGCTGGGCCTCATGCAACCAAGGACCACTGGGATCCTGAGGAGCCCAAAAGAACCAAGGGGCCATTTTGACACTCTGCAGCTGTGGAGACCCTGAGAGGCATTCCCTGGGTTAGGGAGACACAAGAAGCTTCCCTGAAAAGCTGTTCGATCCCATCGGCTCCTTCCCCTTGTTCTGTGTCCCTCAGCCACTCCCTCCCCATTCCCCCATTGGCCCCATCTTTGCACTGCCCCCATGCCACTGATCAGTCCCTTCCTTTGGAGATACAGAAACCTGGACTCCCCCCAGAAGTCCTGCCTTGTGACCCTGAACATCTCACTGCACAGCTGAATGAAACATCTGTGGATACCATGCAAAGGCCCTTTTTGCTTCCCTGCCCTGGGTTTTATTAGCAGCTATTCTGGCTGCAACAATGGCCCATTATGGCAGCGTGAATCCAAGGACACCATGGTGACACTGTGGGACCTCATGGATCCAAGGGGCCATTGTGACACTGAAGAACTTCATGGAACCCATGGTCCATTGTGACACAGCAGGGCCTCATTGGAACAAAGGAACCATTGCTGACAGTACAGAAACTCATGGAACCAAGGGGCTGTGGTGACGCAGCAGGGCCACATGGAACCCAGGAGACCAGTGACATTTAGGGACCTCATGGAACCAGAGTCCATTGTGAAACTGCAGAAACAAGGAGACCACCGTTGATGCTATGGAAGCTCATGGAATCAAGCAACAATTGTGACACTCCAGGGCCTCATTGAACCAGGCAGACCATTGTGACACCACAGAACCTCATGGCACTGAGGGTTTATTGTGACACAGCAGGGGCCATGGAGCCAATTGCCCATTGTGACAATGTGGATCTGAGGAGACCATGGTGACACCATGGAAGCTTATGGAACAATGGGTCAACTGTGACACAGCAAAGCCTCGTGGAACCAAGGAGACCCTTGTGACATCATGGAACGTCATGGAACCAAGGGTCCATTGTTACAGTCCAGAACCAAGGAGACCATTGTGACAGTACAGAACCACACGGGACCAAGATTCCATTGTTATGCAGTGGAACCAAGGAACCACTGTGACACAGCAGGGCCACATGGAACCAATGGTCCATGGAGATACTGCAGATCCAAGGACACCATGGTGATGCAGGGGAACCTTGTGGCACCATGGGGCCATTGTGACACTCTGGGGCCCCATGGAACCAAATTATCATGGTGTCACAGCCAGGCTGCTTGCGACCAATTGTCCATTGTGACACTGCAGATCCAAGAGACCAGGGTGACACTATGGCAGTTGACTGAACCAAGGGGCTGTTGTGACACTCCAAGGCCTGGTGGAACCAAGGAGAGCACTGTGGCAGTGTAGAACCAAAGAGGCCATTTTGACAGTACAGAACCCAATGGAACCAAGGGTCCATTGTTCTACAGCAGGGCCTCATGGAACCAAGGCGCCATTGTGAAACTGTGGGGCATAATGGAGTCAAGGACACCACTGATACTGAAATCCACTGGATAGAAACTTCTGAACAGTTTGGAGTATTTGAAAGCAGGTATTCTTTTTTACAGTATGGTGGTCACTTAGGCCATTCTTCCTCCATTGGAGTGCACTGAGGATCAAATGAACAGAGTTTTTATCACACACACTGATGATGTATCCATTAGCTATCCCCAGTTCCTTTGAGTTTATTTGACATAGTTGTACCCCTTATCACAAATCCTTCCATGGTTCTTTGGATTTTGTCTTCAACATCCAGTGTCCTTTTTAGGTGGCTGTTCCTTGACCCCTCCTTTTGAGTAAGGGCAATATTATTGTTCTGCATAACTTCTGTTTTGTCAGAGCAGAGCTGGCATCCTGCTTGCATTTCTTGGGACTTCTGTTTGCCATAGATACATCCTCAATTAGTTTCTCCAAGGCTGAGCTGTTCTGTTCTACTGTCCTTGACAAGAGTAAATGTTGTTCTGTTCTCCTGTCCTTGTGTCAGTGCTCGCCCTGCATGAGGCGTCTGCAACCCCCCCAACCTATGGGCCTGGTGTGGGTAAGTGTTCCTGGGGAACAGGGATGGGACAGCTGGGCTGGACTGACCCAAGGGATGTTCCATTCCATGTCACACCATGATCAGAAATCATCTGAGAGAAGCGGGGGGGAGGCAAGGAGGGTAGGGGATTAATTTATTTTTTCAGATATTTTTCTTTCAAAACAGCACCAACACATACAGAATTTTCTCCTGCCACAAGGTGGTTAAGTATTTCCCACTGATGGGAGATTTCCTGCTTATTTGGTTTTTCTTCTGTTTGTGGTCTTTTCTTTTCGTGGTTGGTTTGTTTGTGGGGGTTTTGTGTTGTTGTGGGTGGATCTTGCTTTGGGTTTATTGGTTGGCTTTGGGCTTTCTTTTTGGTTGAATTTCAATTTTTCCCTATTGAACTGTCTTTCTTCTGGTGCATAAGTTTTTCTGCCCTTTCTTGTGGCTTGCTTGGCACCTGATGGCCAGACAAATTTCCCCAACTCAGTCATCTTGCATTTTGCAGTCACCATTAACTAGATGAGTTCAGTCACAGACTCCCTGAAATTTTGCAGCATCCATCAAGGAATTGAAAGTACATCTCATGCCATTTTAGAGACAATAGAAATATTCCACTGTGGCGGCCAAGGGCTGGTCACTGAGGGATGTCACTAGGGCATGGCTGCCAAGAGGACTCTGTACATGGATGACGTTTGACCCTCATTGTTCAGCTAAACTCCCACCCAGCCCATGTTCCACTCCTTCAGCCTGGCTCTCTCCAGTCTGGCTCTGAGGAGACCACAGCAGACCCTGTCCCAGGCCTGGCTGAAGTCTGGGCACACAACATCCCCTTCTTTTCCCTCCCACATGGGTTCTGCAGTCCCTGCCCTGTCCTGCCAGTGCCTGGAATGGCTGCAGGAGGATTTGCCACATCCCCTTCCCTGCTGAGCCTGACCAGGCTGTGACTGTCCCAGTCCCCCTCTCTGCCCTGTGTGCAGACTGGTTCCATGTCTGCCCTTCCCAAGTGCCCAGGACCCTCTGGGATGGCTCTGGCCTTTCCAATGGGGTTTGAGAGAGGTCCCACAGTGATGCTGCCCAGCCTTCTCAACAGCCCTGACACCAAAGGCCTTTTCCACATCCCTCAGTTCCAGGTCAGTGCCCAGAACACAGCACAGCCCTGTCCAGGTCCTCGGACTGGTTCAGAAGGGAGGCAGCTCTGATTTCTCCCCACAGACCCTCACTCTATCCAATGTCTCTCTGTGCAGTCCATGGCTGCCCTGAGCATTTTTTCCTGGAGCCGCCCTGCCAATGATATTTGTCTCCATGCAGTCCTAACCACAACCCCACAAAGAATTCAGGTGTTTTCCCAGAGGACGTTACTCTCAGGGTGAAGTGGCCTCAAGGCCCTGTTTGTGCCACTGGAATTGTGCCAGCCCCGGGTGTGCTGATGGTGTTTGTGCTCACTGGGGTTCATCTCCCCACACACACACGATGCACTGCTGAGATCTCCTCAGTGCAGAGAAAACATGGCCTGCTGGCCTGGTCACTTGGTGTCCCTCTGTGCAGGGACAAACAACCTCCTGCAGGTGGGGAGAGGCCAGTGCTGGCAGTGGTGGTTGCAGGGGCTGGTGTGGGACAATTGCCCTGGGCCACCTTCCCAGGCTGTCCCAAAACAGAGACACAGCCCAGACCCTGCTCTGCTGCTGCCTCAGGTCCATGCCAGGAGCTCTGGCTGTGCCAGGACACTGCTGTGAGCCCCCCCTGCACACTCCCCCCTGCCCCAGGCACTGGGCTTTGCTGTGCCAGGCCATTCCTGGAGCACATTGCTGAAAGCAGCTCTGGAGGGGAGCAAAGCCTCCCTGCCCTGCCCTCAGGAGATGCCCTTTGCTGCTGGAGCTGCTGTGCTGGAGCCCAGCTGTGTCCCAGCAGTGCCCATGGCCTGGCCCTGCCTGTGGCCACAGCAGGGACACACAGCAGGACAGTCGCCAAGCTGCCAGAGCACTCCGGCCTTACAGCCACAGCAGGGCTGGCAAGGACAGGGTGCAGTTGGACAGAGCAGATGTGGGAAGAGCCAAGGCCATTGTCCCTGGCTGTGCTGCTGTGGTGGGAGCCTCTTCCCTCCACCTCTGCTCACAGGCACTGCCCCTGCAGGGACAGAGAAGGGGTGAGGAAATGCCTTGGACAGACAAGTCAGGGCAGGCACTTGTTTTTATTTAAATGCCAAGGGAAGAAGCCTCTTGCAAGTCTTTCTGTTTCAAAAGAAAGGTAGATATTCATGTAGAAATGCTAAGAGTAATACTACAATATTTTGTAGGAAACACTACAACAATAGGAAAAGTTACCATAGTAAAAAATAGACAAATAAGAGAAAAAAGGGTGAGATTGTAAAGAGTTATATACTGAAGGCTCTGTAGCAGAAAAAAGAATTTATTCCTTCTGAAGATGCAGGCACCAGTTTTCCCAAAGCATCCTTGAGCTCCTGGTTCCTCAGGCTGTAGATGAGGGGGTTCAGGGCTGGAGGCACCACTGAGTACAGAACTGAAAGGGACAGATCCAGGGATGGGGAGGAGATGGAGAGAGGCTTCAGGTAGGAAAATGTGCCAGTGCTGATAAACAGGGAGACTACAGCCAGGTGAGGGAGGCAGGTGGAAAAGGCTTTCTGCCATCCTTGCTCAGAGGGGACCCTCAGCACAGCCCTGAAGATCTGCACATAGGAGAAAACCATGAACACAAAACAACCAAAATATAGAAGAGCACTTAGCAAAATGAGCCAAATATCTCTGAGTTTGGAGGGGGAGCAGGAGAGCTTGAGGATGTGTGGGATTTCACAGAAGAACTGGCCCAGGGCATTGCCATGGCACAGGGGCAGGGAAAATGTATTGGCTGTGTGCAGCAGAGCACTGAGAAAGCCACTGGCCCAGGCAGCTGCTGCCATGTGGGCACAAGCTCTGCTGCCCAGGAGGGTCCCATAGTGCAGGGGTTTGCAGATGGACACGTAGCGGTCGTAGCACATGACTGTGAGAAGGGAAAACTCTGTTGTGATAAAGAAAAGAAAGAAGAAAACCTGAGCAGCACATCCTGAGAAGGGGATGTCCCTGGTGTCCCAGAGGGAATAGTGCATGGCTTTGGGGACAGTGGTGCAGATGGAGCCCAGGTCAGTGAGGGCCAGGTTGAGCAGGAAGAAGAACATGGGCGTGTGCAGGTGGTGGCTGCAGGCTACTGTGCTGATGATGAGGCCGTTGCCCAGGAGGGCAGCCAGGGAGATGCCCAGCAATAGGCAGAAGTGCAGGAGCTGCAGCTGCCGTGTGTCTGCCAATGCCAGCAGGAGGAAGTGGCTGATGGAGCTGCTGTTGGACATTTCTTCACTCTGGGCATCGTGGACTACTGAAAGAAGACATTGACAAGCTGGGTCCAATTTCTTGCATCAGTCCTATGGATTTTGCATGGGATCTCCTAAAAATTACTTGCCCTCCTGAGGGGGGACTTTGCTAGAGTTTTTTGAATGGGTGTTTTTGCGGCTGAGTTACTGATTCCTCTTCAGCTATGCTCCCTGGGTAAACACTGGGGACAAAACAAGGAGAACAGGGCTCCCTGTGCCCCAGTGTGGTCAGACATGCAGGTCCCCACAGAGGGGCCTTTGATCATTACACCTCCGGCTAGCTGAGGGTAATCACGCTTTAAATGTGCTTGAAAACAAAGTGGACTTTTGGAATGCTCCTGTTTTAAAAATATTTTCTTGAAACCCTTAGCTCTTTCCCTGTGCACCTTAATGTGGAGGGATGCAAAGGGTTGGTCTGGCTCTCTGCTGCCCGGAGTTGTGCCTACTGGGAGCTGTTTCAATCTATCCAAGCCTTTTCCCTGCCTTTGCTGCCAGAGCCCAGCCCAGCCTTGGGGGCTCAGCTCTGCCCTGCAGACCCCTCCCAGCACAGGGCACTGCCCAGGGGCATCTCCCTGGCAGCAAGGCCTTAAGGGCAGGCCAGAACAGAGATGTTGCAAACCAAGATGCTGCTACTGCTGTCTGTAGGGAGTGGAGGCTGAGGAGGCACTTTCTGAGGGAGATCTGAGGCCCATCTGCTGATGCCCAGGGCGACAGTGCAGGAGTCTCAGTGACACAGCCAAAGCTGACAGCCCCTTTCCCTTCCCTTTAGGAGAAAGTTGAGAGCAGCCCTGGCCATGCAGCACCATCTTCACAGCAGGAGGAATCTGCCCTGATGGGAGTGGCTCCTTCCACCTCCAACTTCGCCCCTGCAGCATCCATGGGGAGCTGCCAGGCAGGCTGAGAGCTGCCGCTGGCAGGTGGCACATGCCCTGGGCTGGCCAAGAGCCCTGAGGGCTGCAGGAGCTGCTCTGCAGGACAGCCCTGGGCAGCCCTGGCTGCAGCCCCAGCTTCACTCCCTGAAGCCGTCCCTGGCAGCAGGAGCCGTCCTGCCGTGTCCCTCTGATGGTGCCCAGGGCAGCCCCGCTCTGCAGCACATCCTCCTTCTGCTCCTCCTGTGCCACAGAGAACCTGGGAGAGTCCTCCTGACACATCCCCCAGGCTGTGGGGTGTGCTGGCTTCAGGAGATCCCTCCAGCAGCACAGGGGACATTGCCCTGCACCCACAGACTCACCATGCACAGGGCAGTGAAGATGTTTCCCCAAGTGAAGTCTCAGCTCAATGTCTTCCCAATCCTGATTGCCTTCAGCCTGTCTCTGCCTGGCTCCTGTCCCCTCAGTGCCTGCAGGCAGAGCCCTCAGCCCTACTGGGCTGGGAGAGGAGCTGGTCCTGGGAAGAGCTGTTCCTTTAAAGCTCAGCAGCACAGACACAGCACAAGGACCTTAATGAGCCTCTAGGGGATTTGGTGTTGTTTGCATCAGACTCAGTCCCTGAGAGTGTCTTGAAAAAACTTCTCAAGAACTCAAAATTAAATTTAAATTCTAAACTTTCTTAAAGTTTTAATGGGTTCCACTGAGGAACACAACTGGGAAAGTGTCCCCAGTTTCCAGTTAGAGCAGAACACTGGAGGCAGTGATGACAGCTGGGGACAAGCAAGGCAAAGGTGTCTCTGGTGCTGAGCAAAGCTGGATGTGTTTCAGGAATGCTAAGGGCCAAGGGCTGAGCCCCAGCCCCTGGCCAGGCAGATGCTGCCCCTCCCTCCTTGCTCAGGGCTCTTCCCGGGATGGGCACTGGCATGTGGGGATGTGCAATGGCAAGGGCAGGAGCATGGGGCGGCCCCTGCCAGGCTGCTGAGCAGGGACAAGGAGGCAATGAGGCCCCAGGCCTGCAAGGGTCACTTGTCTCCTGCTCCTGGCTCAATGCTTTCCTTTTATGGAAAAGAACCATCCCTCTTTCCCAGGCACCCATTGTGGGAAACAGGACTCCCATACAACTAACTAGTATGATCAAGCAGAAGCCATTTATTGCTTACATTATGCACTTATTTATACATTTTTATATATATACGTCTGCATAAATATACTTATTTATACATTCTAACTCTACTGCATACACTGATCACACATCTCTTCATTGATGCCTCTCTCTTGTCCTTGTTTTCTGCATGCACTTCTCAGAGTATGTGACTGGTTACAGTTCAGGTGGTTCTCAGCCCTCTGTTAACAAGTTCTTGTGGTCTTGGTATTCTGTTTCTCAGCGTTTTCTTTCTTCATGTAGCACAGTTTATGTGTTAGTAACCTTGATGAATTCTAGAGGGATCTGATAGGAACAAATACAAGCAATATGGCTGGTGCACAGTGTGGCCTAAGTTGTTCATATACATTGCTACAATTCCCCCTTCTTCTTGCACCAGCCAAAACCTTTTCACTGTATTTTCTACCAAGCGGGTCACCAATTTCACTATGCATGGAATAGCACAAAGCAATACAATAATAACTACTAGTAATAACAAAGCTCCCTTTAAGATATCTTTCAATCATCCAAGTATTCCCCATCCCTCAAACCATTCATCCAAGCCCAAATCGTTCACAGTCAATTTCTTCATGTTGTCTTGTAGTTGTTTCAGTTTACTGTGAATGAAAGAGAGGTTCATAAAACACATTCCTTCAGAACTCTCACACTTGTGCCCATGTGCTAACAGCAAAAAATCTATAGCAGCTCCATTTTGCAGTGTGCCATGTCTAATACTATCTACATCAGTGAGAATTTGATTTAAAATAGCTGAACTTGTGTTCAGTGAGGGAATCCACAAAATCAGAGGGTTTTGGGGAAGCTGCAAAAGGCAGGCCTCAGAGACAGCAGAACTGTGATTAGAGCTAAGCAGTAGCCATGAGATAGGTCAGCAGAAAAATTATTTAAAAAGTAGAAAAGCAAGGACAAATACAAAAATGGTTGGTGTATTAACGCTTGTCTAGAATAACCCCCTAAGATACAGAAAAGTTTTTCTAGCAAGATATTAGGAAGTTTGAAGCTTAATAATGGAGCTCTGTGCATTGTGTTTTAAGGCTTACAAGCAGGTATTGCATAAGAAATAAGCAAGCATTGTTTTTACCAAAGGTACTTCTGCTTATAGTGGTTGGATAGAACTGCTGTCAATGTGCTTTTGTGTGATTGGTCAAAAAACTTATAAAGTAAGTTGTAACATTAAGTTCTTGGTCTGCCGCTCAGGATATGAGCTGCTGGCATCTTCCCATTGTCATAACCATGTAATGAGACTGATGCTGAAAAATAAAACAGCTCGAGGCGCATTCCACAGCAGTTCCTTCCTGTTTGTGATTTGTACATAGCCCCCGGCTTTCTCTATACAAGAGAGACTGTGCAAAGTACTTTTCATTATTCGAATTTCATGAATTCTAATATCATATATATTTCAATAATTGCTCTCAAAAATGAATCAAACCCCCCTGTCTTAAGGCACTTTCAGAACATGTACATACACCTCAAAGAAAGACCTCCAGTACTTGATCAGAATCATGAATCTAAAATTGTTGAAGGGCCATAGCCTCTCATTATGTGGGGGACAGAATATGCTTGTGTTTCTACAGATACAGGACCCCGGTGGATTCCCAGAAGATTTATCAGTCCCTACGTAGCCACAGATCTGAAGACAACCCCTCAAATGAACAGGAAGTCAGCTCCCTCTCCCACCATGCCACAGAAGCAGCTTTCTCTTGGAGATGAAGAAAAAAGAAATTCACATATCCAAACATTGTGGCAAGGACACTCATCACATGTAGATATATCCCACTGATAATGTCCATGTCAATCTGAAATGCAGACATACTCCTGCCTTTTCCACCATCTCTCTACCAGTGACCCTTTATCCCTACTCCCTCCCTCTTTCCCCTCTTGAAACTACTCCTTTTTCCCTGCCTCAAACTTCCCTCAAAAAAAGAGAAGGGAATAATTGGGAGGAGTTGGTAAGAACTATAGGGAAAACTTAAGAATATTTAAGAAGGACTTAAAATAAGTCAACTAATGTGTGTTTTTACCATCCACAAGTGAAAACTACCCAGTGGGAAAGAAGAAGTATGATTCTTTCTGTGATACCTTCCAGGGCACCCCGCAGCAGTGCCACCGTTGCCATTGTCTTTATCAGCGCCCTCATCCGTATCCAAATGACCACCAGCTGGATCGTCCCTCAGCCAAAACAAAACATCTGGGTCACTTTGGTGAAGTCATTAAAGCCAATCTTTGTATGGTCATGGGAAGCGTAGATGCTCTGCTCTCAACATGCCTGGTGGGAGTCCCCCTGTCACCAAATGACTGCTCGTACCTAGGTAAGAAACCCAACCCTGTGGACACCTGGGACAAATAGACGATGATCCTCCCACACCAGGTCTCCACAGGATTTGCTTTTCCAGGCCCAGGATGGTGTTAAGGGCAGTGGTGTGAGGCACAGGGTAGGTCTCCAGCCATCCAGTGGTGGCTTCCACCATGGTCAGCACATAGCGCTTGCCTTGGCGTGTCTGGGGCATTGTGATGGAGTCAATCTGCCAGGCCTCCCCATACTTGTACTTGGACCACTGCCCACCGTACCATAGGGGCTTCACTCACTTGGCCTGCTTGATGGCAGCACACGTCTCACAGTCATGGATAACCTGAGAAATACTGTGCATGGTTAAAACCACCCCTCGTCTCGTGCCCACTTATAGGTGGCATCCCTGCCTTGATGACCTGAGGCATGATGGGCCCATTGAGCTAGGAACAACTCCCCCTTATGCTCCCAGTCTAGGTCTATATTTGGCACCTCTATCTTTGCAGCCTGACCTACCTGCTCATTGTTTTGGTGCTCCTCATTGGCTCTACTCTTGGGGACATGGGCATCTACATGGTGGACATTCACAGCTAGATTTTCTACCCAAGAGGCAATGTCTTTGCACTCATCAGCAGCCCAGATTGGTTTTCCTCTACTCTGCCAGCTGGCCTTTTTCCACCTTTCCAGCCAACCTGACAGAGCATTGGCTACCATCCACAAATCAGTATAAAGGTAGAGCTTTGGCCACTTCTCTCTCTCAGCAATGTCCAGGGACAGCTGAACGGCCTTGAGTTCAGTAAGTTGACTTGATCCACCTTCTCCTTCAGTAGCTTGTGCAAATGTTGTGTGGGGCTCCATACGGCTGCTTTTCATTCCTGGCTCATCCCTACAATACGACAGGAACCGTCAGTGAAAAGAGCATGGTGCACTTCCTCTGCTGGTAGCTAATTGTATGGTGGAGCTTCTTTAGCCTTGTCACTTGTTTCTCTTCATCAGTGAGACCAAAGTTCTCACCTTTGGGCCAGTTTGTAATTATCTCTAAAACCCCAGGGTGGTTCAGGTTCCCAATGCAGGCGTGCTGTGTGATGAGGGCAATCCATTTGCTCCATGTGGGGTCAGTGGCGTGGTCGGTAGTGGGAACCTTTCCTTTAAACATTCACCCCAGCACTGGTATTCAGGGTGCCAGGGAGGAGTTGTGCTTCTGTACCAGTCAACTCTAAGCCCCCTTGAACTACTTCATAGGTGGCCAAGATTTCCTTCTCTGTGGGAGTGTAGTTGGCTTCAGAACCTCTGTAGCTTTGGCTACAGAATCCCAGTGGTCGACCCCGAGTCTCCCCAGGCACCTTCTGCCAAAGGCTCCAGGACAAGCCGTGGTTCCCGGCTGCAGAGTAGAGCACGTTCTTCACCTCTGGTCCTGTCCTGACTGGGCCAAGGGCTACTGCATGAGTGATCTCCTGCTTGATCTGGGCAAAGGCTTCTTGCTGTTCATGGCCCCAGTGGAAATCGTTCTTCTTGCAGGTGACCAGGTATAGAGGGTTCACAATCTGGCTGTACTCGGGAATGTGCATTCCCCAAAAGCCTATGGCACCTAAGAAAGCTTGTGTTTCCTTTTTGCTGGTTGATGGAGACATCGTGGGGATCTTATTGATGACCTCAGTGGGAATCTGACACCATCCATCTTGCCACTTCACTCCCAGGAACTGGATCTCTCGGGCAGGTCCTTTCATTTTGCTCTTCTTGATGGTGAGGTGGGTTTCCAGCAGAATCTGGATGATCCTCTCTCCTTTCTCAAACACTTCGATTGCCGTGTTCCCCCACACAATTATGTCCTCGATGTACTGCAGATGTTCTGGAGCTTCACCCTTTTCCAGTGCAGCTTGGATCAGTCCATGGCAGATGGTGGGGCTGTGCTTCCACCCCTGGGGCAGTCGGTTCCAGGTGTACTGCACGTCTCTCCATGTGAAAGCAAACTGAGGCCTGCATTCTGCAGCCAGAGGAATGGAGAAAAATGCATTGGCAATGTCTATAGTGGTGTACCTCTTTGCTGCCTTGGACTCCAGCTCGTACTGGAGTTCCAGCATGTCCGGCACGGGAGCACTCAGTGGTGGAGTCACTTCATTCAAGCCACAATAGTCCACAGTCAATCTCCATTCTCTGTCAGACTTGTGCACAGGCCAGATGGGGATGTTGAAGGGTGAGTGGGTTTTGCTGACCACCCCTTGGCTCTCCAGCTCACGGATCATTTTGTGAATGGGGATCATGGCACTTCAATTTGTTCAGTATCGCCAGCGGCGCACAGTCAAGGTGACAATTGGCACTTCCTGCTCTTCCACCCTTTAGGAGTCGTACTGCAGATGGGCTTTCTGATAGTCCAGGCAAGGTGTTCAACTGCCTAATGTTCTCTGCCTCTACAGCAGCTATTCCAAAAGCTCACCTGAGTCCCTCTGGGTCTTTGTAAAGCTGTTCCAGAGGAAGTCTATGCCCAGAATCCATGGGGCCTCTGGGCCAGTCACAATAGGATGTTTCTGCCACTCCTTCCCAGTCAGGCTCACCTGGGCTCCCAACAGGGTCAATTGCTGTGATCCCCCCATCACCCCAGCAATGGAAACAGGTTCTGCCCCCACATTTCCTGATGGTTACAGGGTACACTGCGCACCAGTATCAACTAAGGCTTCATATTTTTGTGGTTCTGATGTGCCAGGCCATCGGATCAACACTGTCCCATGCCTCTTCCTGACTAGAGGCAGGTCTCCTCTAGCCCTGGCTATTATTTCTTTCCTGGGCATACATGGTCGAGTTTCCTTCAAGGTAATCCAACAGATCGTCCTCCCAGCTTGTAGTGTCCACAAGCTCAATCGTGGGAGGCTGAGGCTACTTTCATTTGGGTGGAACTCCCTCAGTTAGTGTTTCCCTCCTTGAGTTGATGCACCCGTGCTGCTAGGACAGAAGTGGGTTTCTCAACCCACCTTCCCATGTCTTCCCCATGGTCATGCAGGAAGAACCACAGGTCAGCCCATGGGGTGTACCCTCTCTCTCTGGCTGGGGGATGTTGGGCTCTGACTTTGGGGCCTGTGACTCGCCCGGGTGCCACATGTATCTTCCTCACCTCCTCCTTCATCTCCCTTATCTCCTCTTTGAGGTCCTTGATCACAGTAGAGACATGAACCTGCATGGGGCCATTGATCATACTCTCACAATATCTAAGCTTGTTGGTGACAGAACCCACTGTCTCGCGTTTGTTATCAGCATTAATTGTTGCAATGAAGGGAGTATATTGGGATGGCCCCAGATTTGCCAGACTCCACAACATTTGCCCTGTGCACCTGACCTTGTCAGGGTCAGTATCATGCTGTCCATCCCTCCCAAAGAGTATCTCCAATACTGCCACTTCTCTCAGCTGCTGGATCCCTTCCTCGAGGGCCTTCCAGCACATTCTATGGTGGTGCTCCTGCATTCTCTCCCTGTGGACAAACCTCTCTCTGACATTCATTAAAAGCTGCTCCCAGAGGGAAAGGGACCCTTACTCCCTTACAAAAATCTGATTCTCACCTGAATCCTGGGTCAAGGGCCCCAAATTCCTTGCCTCACCACCATCCAGTCGCAGGCCTGTACCCACGAGGTCCCAGACCCAGAGTAACCAGGTTGTATAAGCCTCACGTCCCCATCGTACAGTGTCTTTGTGCAGATTACAGGGACTTTTGTACATCAGGGACTTGGTGATGATCTCAACCATTGGCTCCCCTGTGGGTTGTGAAGGCCCTCCTTTCTTATCCTTGCCTGGGTGCTCCGATTTCATTTTAGATCTCCTTGTTTCCACAGGAGCGACTGCTGCTGGCTGTGTCTGCCTTTGCAGTTCAGCTGGAACCTGGACAGTTGTAACATCTGTGGGTTCCACTGCTGTACCCTCAGACTCTCTCTCTTTGAGGCAGGGGGAGGGTTTCTCACCAGCTGGGGAAATGTGCTCCTTCAGCATCTGGCCCATCTCCTTCACCAGAACCACCATCCAGTCTGGGTGGTTCATTTCTGAGGTGGGCTGTGGGACAGGGTCAGGCTCTGGGGCAGCAGCATCCCTTGTCTCTGGGGTTGGTGTCAGCGTGGTTTTATCCAGGTTAATTTTCCCTCATCTCTGAATGCTAAATAGAACAGGCCTATCAGCAACACCAATCACTGTACGATATCATTAGCATTTAGAGTGGATCTGAACCCTTTGAAAACTGGTGGGGCAGGCCCAAAGAGCTGGGTGAAGGGTTGGGAGAAAATGTCCACCGGTGTCATTTCCTCAAAGTAAGTACCATTATTAAAGTAAGCCCAAAACCACACAGTTAGTGTGTGATAGCTCTGAATCCATGTGCCTGCCTTCCAGGGGAAGTTAAAAATCCATGAATCCCTCACCTCATTAAGCCATAAAGCAAACTGGATAATAGCCACAGCAGCCTTAGTTATGGTTAGCCTGTGTTCCCAGGGATGGCTGGGGTGCTCCTGATGGGGCAGAAGGAAGAGATCCAGGCCCTCTGTGAGGGTGATGAGGGCAGCGGGCTGTCAGTGGGGGCTGGCTGGGTGAGCTGCAATGCCTGAGCAGGGAGTTGCAATCCCTGCCCCGGCTGCGGTGGGCTTTGATCCTTGTGTGGACGAGGCGTGGCGTGGGCAGAGCACACAGAGGTTTCAGGGACATGGGTGAAGGGATTCATGGCCAGCACCTTGCAGCTGATCCCCTTGGCCCCTCCTCTCTTGTGGCCACGGAAAGAACTGGGTGGGATGGCCCTGGCAGAAAGGTCTCCTTGGATTCCTGCAGATCCAGGTTCTGACCATGGCTCTGTTCCTCTCTCTTCGAGCCCTTCAAGCCCTGAGTGAAGACAACAGCCCTTTCCACATAAGTACATTTGTTCAGGTGATGCTTGAGGGAAGACCTGCAGAATTACTTTCATCTGCTGACTCACAAGAACCAGTGTCTCTTTAAGACCTCCAGATCCCTTGGAAGGTGAGACCTCCTGGAGATCAGAGGAGACCAGCTGGAGCTCCAGGCACAGCTGATGATTGGCACAGCTGAGCCTGTGGGAAGCTCCCATAGCTCCTGCCTTCTCCCTCCCTGTTGACAGCTCCCTCCCTCCAGCCCTCAGACCCTACCTGTGGTAGTTGGTGTTTTACAGGTGTTTTAACATAAAAGTTAGATTTCCTATGTTAGTCAGTTATAATGGTTTCTCCCATGTACCCTAATGGTTTCTCCCATGTACCCCATTCTGTTCTCCCTGATGGCTCTTCCTATGTTGTTTACCACAAAGTTTTCCCACCACTTGTCTGCCCATCAGTGTGTCAGTCTCCCTGCTCCTCCCCTCATTCCCTTGTAAACCCTTGTCAATCTCACTTGTACTACCCTTATTCTTGTCAGTCTCTGTAGTCACTCCCCTTGTATTCTCGAATGTTCTGTGTCAGTCAGCTATGTCTTGATGGTTGATTGGTTTGTGAGGCTTCTTCCCTCCCCTGAATGATCCTTATTGGAGTTGCTAAGTGATGTGTTCCTCCCCTAAGATCCCCTCCTTGGGTGAGAGTTGTATCCACCCATTGGACCATCCCCTCTTGAAAAATGCTTGTCGGACCCACTTTTTTTGTGACTTGCAGCTGACCCCTTTCAGGAATAAAGCCTCCTTGGAAATTCAGACAAAGCCTCCTTGGAAACTCAGACAAGTGATCCTTCCTTGTTTCCTTTGCCTCTGATTTCTCGTGCCGTGCTCCTGCTGTGTGTTATGAATAAGAAGCTTGACTAGCCAATATTCAAGCAGCAATCAATTTAATATTTAATATGGTAAAGTATGAGCAATACAGCGCTGGGTACAGTGGGGAAAGTTTCCCCTCCAACTGCACACCGATAATTGATGGTTACAGGTATTTATAGGGGTACTCATCAGCTTTTTTTCAGCTGTTTCTATTTCCAATTTTTTACTCATCAGCAATTTTTATTCCAAAATATTACATCACAATTCTCTACACTGTTGTGATTTTAATTTCTCAGGATGTATCACAAAGGAGTATCCCCAGATGGTGACGGTTCGGTTTCCGAAAGAATAAAGACAAATCCCATCTGGCGGAGTCCAGCTCCCCAGATGTGTCCACCTTTTAATTGCAGAGACTATAAATCTCATAACAGTGATGTCCAGCTTCCCTTTGGTCAAAACCACAAACCTTTGAGGTGATGTTCATCTTCCTTTCTCAAGCTGTTTTTCTCTGCTTCAATAAGGCATGAGATAAGTATATTTCTTTTATATATATTCCAAAGCTATAGTTTCAAGGATACAAGTAATAGTCTAAAATTATACTTCAAAAGGTTATTATTGCAGAGCTTTTTTATGGATTAAATGCAAACAAAAAGCAACATCTTTAACACCTTAATTCCAATGATCCTCAATGAATCAGGGTTAATTGCAAACAAAAGATAGGTCCAAAGGCCTTTCTCTATGCTTTTTTTTTCCTCAGTTATTATTAGAATTCACAACTATCCCATTGTTGGTCTCTACACATATCGCAATGACAAATACACACATCGCCTGTTTGTACCTGATACGAAACACAGCTTTGCATCTCACAGTCCCTATTCTGCTTGTATAAATTTTCATTTATCTTACTCATTCTTGTCTGGGCTTCAAATCTGGCCAAAACTTTGGAAGCTTTCTCTTTTTGGTCTCTTTTCTTTAATTTCATTATTTTGGTTATCTTAGGTGTTTTCTCAAATTGACTATCTTCTCCGGTAGCCAATTCCGAGTCGGTTACTGCAATCTGCACGCTTTGAATGACTGAGTGGATTAGTCGGATAAAACATGGAATAAGGCAAGGTAGAAACAATAATCCAGCTAATGAGCACAATATCAGGAACCCTATTTTCTTCCACCAAGTTCCCCCTTCAAGCATCTGGTCCCACCATGAGGCTTGAAGAATGGAATTTCATTTTTGGACAGGGACATGAGCTACCCTTTTGATCTCTGCTGCCAAACCCCAGATGGTTTCTCTGTAATCATGAATCTCAACACAGCATTCTGACTCATCGAATTTCCCGCACACTCTCCCTTCTTCGGCCAGCAATTAGTCCAAGGCTATTAAATTCTGATACAGAAAAGCCCGCACCTGAATGTGCCGCCGGCTTAACAAGTCCAGGGCCTCTGAGGAGTGGTTCGAGACTACCTCTACCACTGCTTGCAGTCTAATCAACCTATTCAACAGGTAAATTGGGGTCCTATATCCCCAGCTTCCATCTTGAGCCCAAGTGGCTGGCCCATAATTATTCTTTCTGCTGGCCACTCTTCTTCTCCCCATTTTTGGTCCCCTCCTGCCCTTGGAAACTCAAGTTTCAATTCTCTTTTTTCCCTGTTCAGGTTTTCATATAAGGGTGCTCCTAACAGGTTACTCTTGGACTTTGGCAGTACAAAGGAGGAGGGTTGTATAATCCCCAAAGTACAGGATCCTTTCCATCTACAGGGCAGTTCACTGTAAGCTTTTTGCCCACAAATCGAATATATACCATTTGGGGCTTTCCATGGGTCATTTACAGCCTCAGGTTTTTCTCAGTATATTCTTAGGGTCTCCAGGGATTGGTAAGGGTTAGCTCCAGGACTTTTATGCCAGCACAACAACGTTTTGTTGTTCCATTCGCAAATTTTCTCTTTATTTAAGCTCCAGTATCTAGCAGGAGGTGTCGGCTGCCGAGTTCTAGCATTATTGTTTGAATTTACGGCTAAAGTAGATGTGCAGGGAGTATACCCCACCACTTCAGTATATTTTCTCCCCTCCCTGCTGATGCAAACTGTCCCAATTATTCGATGATTTAAAATCCATTTCTAAGGCCGTTTCAATGTTTTGGAAATTTGAGTATGGTTGTATTTTAGAAATTGCTCTGGAGCTAGACTCTCACCTCTCCATGGCCATTTTTCAGCTGATTTTAATCTCCCACAAATCCAACAGTTGGATAACTCTAATTCTGTGTCAATTTCTTGCATTAGATCTACAAAAAGGTTCTTATTTGAAGTCAGAAAACCCCAATCACCATATTGCTGTTCTAACTGTTTGTATTTTTCACTCAATTTCTTTAGCCTTTCTTGTTCTGCCCATTTCTTTTTTGCTACTAATTCTTGCTTTTGTAATTTTTGAGTCATTTGTTTTTTTTTACTCTCTGGGTCTCTTCCTTCTCTGTCCCTTGCTAAACAAAAGAATTTGGCATATCGCAGACAAATTCGTTCATCATCATCTTTGAGAAGATTGGTCAACACAGGTCCATCCTTGATAGAAATCTTGGCATGTTTTAAATTTTCTCCAACCCAGTATAATTTTCCACCCATAGTGCACATCTTTAATTGGTTGTGGTCATAGCGCACTTCACTAACATGGGAATGTGCCATGAACATTGATTCCATTTTTCCCCCGAACCAGACAGTGTGATTGCATTTGTCACAGACAGCTGGAGCCATAGGCTCTGATCCTGCAGCTTGCTCATGGATTTTGTGGAGTTCAGGAGTGAGGCTATTAATGCCCATTGCCTGGGATGCAATGATCAATACAGTGAGAATAATCCTCAAGGAGTTTAACTCACTACCTCTCTCAAGGCCCCTTGGGTTGCATCCAAGGGCCGAGATGTAGATCTTCTGGGTAGCAGAGTTTATACCTTGGGATTTAGTCACTGATATCTTTTGTTTCATTTTTGCCTTTCGCCTCATGAGCCTTCAGATCTCTATTTATCATGGTTGTGGTCTGATTCTTTTTAATTCAGGCCAATTGGCCCCTGAGTTCGGGGGATGTGCGACTACAATAGGGTTGGTGTATGTGCCTCCCCCTCTTCCAGCGATACTTGTCTTCTTGCCACTCTTTTGCTTTAATTTGATGTTCATCCGGTATCCAATTGCCCTTGTCACACTCTACTTTTTCTAATTTGGCCTTTGGTACTTCCTGCAAATCAATTCCTGCTCTTGTTCTGTGTACCCAAGTTCTCTACCAATCTTTATCTCCTGTTTCAATATATCCTTTCCTTACTGCACCCCACAAAGTTTTATCAGTTTCTTTCTCTATTTCTTTCATACAATTACAGCAGAGAGCATTAGGGATCTGTCCCCTTGGTAGGTTTGTATACCAAAATTCTTCACACTCTATGCACTTAAAACAACCCCATGGATAACACTTAAAGTTTGGAGTAGTACATTCTACCTCTCGTGAGTACAATTGGTTTTGCAGCTTAAGATAGGAGCGTTTTCGTGACATACATCAGTCTTTTTTTAACTTGATTTTCAGTTCTCCAGGGGTAGATGCAATTCTCCACTGGGACTCAGCAGGCATCTCTGTCGTTGGTTCCGTCTCTGTCGGTGGTTCCCCTGGTCCTTTGACCTGCGACGCCTGGGTCCAGCCTTTTTCCACAGTTCAGACAACTGTATCAGTGGTCAGCAGAGTTAAATATGGACCTTCCCACCTAGGGGACAAACTTTCTTCTTTCCAGCTTTTAATCAGCACCCAGTCACCTGGTTTTATTTGATGTATGCTAAATCCGAGAGGGGCTGATTGAGCAATTACCCCTTTCTCCCTTAGTTCAAGGACATGTTGTCCCATCTTCTGGATGTATTTTTGAATAGTCATATCGGCTATGATTACTGATGTTTGGGGTACTTCCAGGGAATAAGGCATCCCATAAAGCATCTCACATGCAGAAAGTCCCGTATCTGCATTTGGAAGTGCCCTTATATTAAGCAATTCTAAATATAAACATTTTGCCCATGACATTTGGGTCTCAATCATTAATTTTGTTAACTGCTGTTTTATAGTTAGGTTCATTCTTTTCACCCTCCCAGAGCTCTGGGGGTGCCAAGGGGTGTGATATTCCCAGGAAATACCCATGGCCTGTTATACTCCTTTTATGATGCTGGAAGTAAAGTGGGAGTCCTGATCAGAATCATTGGCCCTGATAACATTAAATTGAGGAATGATTTGATCCAACAATATTTTAACTACAAACTTCGCTGTGGCTCAGACAGCCGGGTAGGCCTCCACTCAATGAGTTAGTGGATCTACTAATACTAACAAGTATTTCCATCTGCCCACCCTTGGTAATTCAGTATCTTTTACCTGAACCATTTAAATGGTCCGTAGGCTATTTTTCTACCGCCAGTTGAAGCTTGTCTCATTACCTTTTTGCTAACTCTTTGACAAGTCAAATACCCCTGTGTTATTTGTTTTGCTAGCTCAAAAATTCCAATACATCCATAATATTTTAAAAAATGATCACATAAGGGTCTTTTCCCCCAATGAGTATGTTGGTGTAACTGGCTTAGAATCCTTCTAGCGTAAGCCTTAGGTAAAATTTCTCTCCCATCTGGCAGTACCCATTTTCCCAGCTCTTTCTTAGCTTCTAATCTCTTTATAGCTTTTTCTTCCTCTTGAGTACTATAGCTTTTTGGCAGCTCCTCTTGAATTTCCGCTATAGTGTTCAGCTGGATAGTTTCTTTTAATTTACATACTGCCTCCTTTGCAGCTTGGTCAGCTGTGTTGTTTCCTCTTGCTAAGTAGCTTGACCCTCGTTGATGACCTCTTACATGTACTACAGCTATTCTCTTAGGTTCTTTCAGGGCTTCAAGCACTCTGATTACTAACTCCTAATGGATTGGTTTCTTCCTTTGAGTGTTTATCAAACCTATTTCCATCCAGATTTTTCCAAATGTGTGTGCAATTCCAAAGGCATATTTTGAGTCTGTGTAAATAGTGCCCACCTTATCTTTTAAAAGCTCAGTATAAGGCAAATAATTCACAAGCCTGAGCTGACCAGCTTGCACTTATTTTTCCTCGTTCTATTACAGACATATTTTCTCCTTCTACAATAGCTTATTGTTGGGAAATTTAGGTGGTTAGAGACTGGAAAAGTACAAAGCCATGGCTAATTCCAAATCCTACACCTGCTAGATAGTGTGCCTTTGGGCCTAGCTGTAGTATGATAACAAGTGGTGAAAGAGACATGAGAAAAGAGAGATGTAACCCCTAAGGAATGAGGAAGAGTTCATGGTATAGTTTAACCAATAGATTGCTTGGCTTACAGAATATTCATAAGCTTATTATTTGCTGTATAAGTGTTTGATGCTTTCTTCATTAAACTGGACCTGTGATGAACCAGCTGGTGTCCTGGTCCCCTTCCTACGACACATGGTGACTTCGAACGTTGACCGCTTGTCTCATCTAAAAGAAAAAAAGGGGAGAACACACCACGGTTGAGGAAGTTGGAGCTGGGTCCTCTTTGCAGCCGGGATGGTGCCGGAATTTTGAAGCACCCTTGGGGTTCACATCAGTGACTCAAGCCATTTACGTGCTGCCGGAGCCTGGAAAGCTGCAAGAGTGCTCACGAAAGAGGTATGAAAAGGCAAGCAGCATATAATTTATTCACTGCGTGTTTAGAAAGGTGAGGAGTAAAGGGGACTTTCCTTAACCCACATGAACTTTCGGAATGGAGAAAAGTTGGGGATATACTGTGGGAAGCAGTGTTAGAAGATTATAAGTCAGCAAAGAAACCGAGCAAGCCATGGCAGGTGATGTACAATACACTGCTTCAGTATGTCTCTGAATGCAAAGCAGCAGCCGCGGCTCACAGCGGCTGTGGGGCTTTGCCGCTCCGAACTCGGCATGGGCGCAGCGGCGGTAGCGACGGCAGCCGTGGGGGGAGCCACAGGTGCAGCGCACGCAGTGATTCAGCCTGCGGGGGGGGTTTCGCGAAACAAAGAGCCCAGCGTGGGGGGGTTCGCCTGCTCCGAAGCTTCAGTTTTAGACAGTTGTAATAAATGTGATTTTGTCAACAAAAGAAAAGACCCCTACTGCAATTTAGAAACCAGTGATAATAAACAAGCGACACCAAGGACCATTACTATCAAGAGACGTTTCTCACCTAAGTTAAAAAGACCTTTTGTTTTTCCTGGCAGAGACTGTGAAAGAACATGGACTTTAAACATCAGAAGCATAAATAACTCAGTCGGTGAAACATCAGACTCTAAAATTATATTTTGAAAAATTTAAAAATGTTAAAGATGTGTTAAAAAGATTGTATAAGTAAGATGTAATGAGTATGCTTTTTGTATTCTTTTAGATTTGTTTGGATGTGATATATGTAAAAGCAAGCACTGAATTCAAAAGAATTTTTCCACAGGTATACCATGAATAAACTTCTTATGTTTAAGTGCATTCAAGGATAAAAATGCTGCAGCAAATACGTGAAGAAACTTGTTTTCGTTTAGTATTTTAGAATCAGGCCTGTAAGTAAGTTATAGTAAATGCTATATTCTATCTCTATAGTAAGTTTTATTTGTTATTAAGTAGTTTAAGTTAAATTATCTATTAAGTGCCGTTAAATGTTAGATACTGTTAAGTTTTGTTAAGTTTAAATATTTTAAGTTAAAGTATTTTAAGTATAAGTGTTATTAAGTTAAGTGATGTTAGATAGATTTATACTTTTATGATAGGTGTTTATTTTATGACGTGTGTGCAAAGTGTTGTTGTGAACATCAGAGAAACTTTAGTTACGCAGATGAAACCTGCGCATATGTTACTCCTTTAACTTATTTTTGTAGGTTGTATTAGCACACCTGAGTTTCGTTTGAGCCTTGTAGCACATAGAATCCTTTTTGTATCTGTCATATAGCATATCCTATAAATAGTGATAGCCTTTTCGGTTTGTTTCCCTGGCTTAGATCCCTTATAAGAGAGAAACCTTGCTAGCTGAGAATACTGTTTATAATATAATAGTTGTTAGAATTGCCTATTTTTGTGTTGCAAAGAGTGTGACACAGTTAGCCCATAGAATTTTGCTTTTTTCAAAAAAAAAAAAAAAAACAAAACAGGGGAAATGTTGGGAATTTAGCTGACTAGAGACTGGAAAAGTACAAAGCCGTGGCTAATTCTAAGTCCTGCACCTGCAAGATAGTGTGTCCTTGGGCCTAGCTGTAGTATGATAACAAGTGGTGAAAGAGACATGAGAAAAGAGAGGTGTAACCCCTAAGGAATGAGGAAGAGTTCATGGTATAGTTTAACCAATAGATTGCTTGGCTTACAGAATATTCATAAGCTTATTATTTGCTGTATAAGTGTTTGATGCTTTCTTCAATAAACTGGACCTGTGATGAACCAGCTGGTGTCCTGGTCCCCTTCCTACGACAGCTTATCCTGAATTTCTTTTCCCTCCTATCACCCTTGATGAGCCATCAATAAAATATTTTTCCCCACTAGATATCTCCATCTCACTTAAATCTGGTCTCACTTTTGTTTGTAATTCAATTAATTCCACACAGTTATGAACAAGCTCTTCAGCTGGCTCCCCATAGAGAAATTGAGCAGGGTTCTGAGCTGGAGTGACTCTAAGTTCCAGTTCAGAGGAATGTATCAAGATAGCTTCATACTTTAAAATCCGGCTATCAGTGAGCCACTTCTCTGCTTTTTGATGCAGTATGCTTCTAACGTTGTGGGGGGTATATATTATTAAAGGAGCTCCAAATGTAACTTTCTTTGCTTCTTCTACCAGAAGAGCTGTTGCTACTAAAGCTTGTAGACATATTGGCGATCCGCAACTAACAGGGCCCTGTAACTTTGAATAATACCCCACCGGCTTTTTGTCTCCTCCCCAGTGCTGGGTAAGAACTCTATAAGCAGTTTGCTCAGCAGTATTTAGAAATGATTGAAAAGGTTTACCTAAGTTAGGTAGGCTGAGTACTGGGGCTTGAATTAGAGCATCTTTCAAACTCTTAAATTGTTTTTCATCCTCCTGGTTCCATTTCACTGTATTGACTGTTAGTTTTTCATACAAAAATTTCACATTTTAACTATATCTATCTATGTATTGTCTACAATATCGCAATAACCCTAAGAGTGGTGGTGCTTCCCTTTTGGTATTAGGGGAAGGCAGACTCAGTATTCCCGATATTCTCTCAGGATCCAGTTTCTTTGTTCCTTTATTTAGCCAGTGACCTAGATATTTCACTTCCTCTTCAGCAAATTGTAACTTAGCCCTTTGTGGAGAGTTAGGGATATGCGTGCGGAAGAAATCGTGCTGTACGGTCAGTCAGGACATCCCTTCCCCTGCAGTCAGACCTTTGCCCCGTACCTGGTCGCACCCAGCTGGACGTGAGCAGAAGGAAATGACACTGACTGCCCAAGCTATAAAAACCCTTGTGACCCCTCAATAAACACCATTTGCTGTCCACCACGTTGGTGTCAGGAGCATATGGACCGAGTGACCCTGGGGTTTGGGCCACCGTGCCGGACTAAGAACCAGGTCGCCACGCCTTGAGAAGGCAACATCTGGTGCTGAAACCTCGGGAAATGATCACCGCCTGGGGTTCAGGGATCACCTGACTCTATATTTGTGGCCAAGCTCTGCCTAGCCATGTCCGGACCAGGTGTGTCAGTGTCCACAGTGGCAACGATGTTGGAGGAAGCGCTCTATTCACGGAAAGACACCATATCAATCATCCATGTCAACAGCCATGACCCGATCAAAGGATTCTACCAAATTGGCAATGACAAGGCTGACGCTGCCACAAAAGGCATATGGACACTGAAAGAAGCTCGTCAGTTGCACGAATCCCTTCACATCGGAGCTAAAGCACTTGCGAAAAAGTGCAGGATTTCTACCACGGACGCAAAGCATGTTGTCGCCACGTGCCCCACTGCCAGAAGTCACCGCTGTGGTCAAGTGGCGTCAACCCCAGAGGCCTCAAAGCCTCAGAAATATGGCAAACAGACTTTACACAATGCCAGCTGTTGAAACCCCGAGCGTGGCTTGCAGTTACCGTAGATACGTACAGCAGTATGATTGTGGCCACACAGCATCTCAAGACCGATTCCAAAGCGACCATCCAACATTGGCTAACAGCCATGGCATGGCTTGGAGTTCCAAAACAAATCAAAACAGACAACGGCTCAAACTTCATCTCAAAGACGGTCCAAGCATTCATCTCAAAATGGAACATCGCCTTGGTACATGGCATCCCATACAACAGCACCGGACAAGCCATCGTCGAAAGAGCAAACCAGACTCTGAAAACTAAACTGGAAGTACTCGCAAAGACAGAAGGCTTCACCAATGCCATTCCCCCGAGTGACCAGGCGCGCATACTAGCAACTGCACTGCTAGCGTTAAATCAATTCCCTAGGGGGGATGAAACAAACAGTCCAGCCCAGAGACACTGGGCCACTCGAGCACTAGAGGAAGGCCCACGGGTTGTGATCAAAAATGAGCTAGGGGAGTGGGAACAAGGTTGGAGACTAGTGCTCACGGGGCATGGGTATGCGGCCGTTAAAAAAGATGGGGACATTAAATGGTGTCCACTCAAATCTATTAAACCAGCCCTTCAGAGTGGAACTCATGAGAATTGTGCGACTTTGTTTGCAGGACTGGATCATCGGACGCCCCCGCAACCCATACGCCCCACTACCAGGAAAGAGAGAGAGACCACCGAGCAACCCGACATCACCTGAGAAGCTCAACAGGGCTGGTTCGAGTTGTGGTTCAACTGGTCCCCATGGCTCACCACCCTGATTTCTACCCTAATAGGCCCACTCACTATAATCTTACTAACCCTAATCTTCGGGCCTTGCATATTAAACAAACTGGTGCTATTAGTTAAAAAGCGTTTAGAAACAGTTAACATTATGTTTGTTGAGCGCCGACAATTACTTTAAGGCGTGCCAGTTACTAACACACTTACAATTTTATACTAATTTTACTAACCCATGAAATTTTGTAACCTCTAGATTTCATATTTTTATATGATTTTTACTAATCATGAGGGAGGGGGCAAATGTGTAGAGTCAGGGATCTGTGTGCGGAAGAAATCTGGCTGTACGGTCAGTCAGGACATCCCCCCCTCCCTGCAGTCAGACCTTTGCCCCGTACCTGGTCGCACCCAACTGGACGTGAGCAGAAGGAAATGATACTGACTGCCCAAGCTATAAAAACCCTTGTGACCCCTCAATAAACACCATTTGCTGTCCACCACGTTGGTGTCAGGAGCATATGGACCGAGTGACCCTGGGGTTTGGGCCACTGTGCCGGACTAAGAACCAGGTCGCCACGCCTTGAGAAGGTAACAGCCATGGTGACACTGCAGGGCCCCATGGAACAAAGGGGCCAGTGCTGTTCCTCAGGGGTTCCTGGAATGAAGGAAACATGTTTGACACCATAATGGCCCTTGGGTCCAAGAGGCCATTGTGACACTGTGGAACCAAGGAGAGTATTGCTGCACTGTCACAACTCATGGAACCAAGGATCCATTGTGACACTGCAGGGCCTTGGGGGACCAGGGTGCCATTGTGACACTGCAGGGCCCAAGGATCCAAGGGACTTTGTGACACCAAGGGGTCCCATGGAACCAAAGGGACATTGTGACACTGGTAGGCCTCGTGGAATCATGGAGACCATTGTGACACTCTGGGGCCTTATGGAAGCATGGTGACACCAAGCTGGGTGTGAGTGTTGATCTGCAGGAGGTAGAAGGGCTCTGCATGGGGCCCTGGACAGGCTGGATCCAGGGCCCAAATCCCACAAGGTGAGGTTTAACAAGTCCAAGTGCCAGGTCCTACACTTTGGCCACAACAACCCCTGCAACACTACAGGCTGGGGACAGAGTGGCTGGAGAGCAGCCAGGCAGAAAGGGACCTGGGGGCACTGATGGACAGCAGACTGGACATGAGCCAGCAGTGTGCCCAAGTGGCAAACAAGGCCAATGTCTCCTGGCTTGGATCAGGAATGGTGTGGCCAGTAGGACCAGGGCAGTGATTCTTCCCCTGTGCTCAGCACTGGTTGTGCAACACCTCAAGTAATGTGTGCAGTTCTGGGCCCCCTGGGGTGTGAAAGAGGAAGAAATTTGTAGCAGGAAAGAGTAAAAAAGCAAAGATGAAGCAAAGAAAATGGTCAGGGCAGATTAGGGGTGGCTGCCAGGGAGCCCTGGCTCTGAGCAACAGTTTCTGCAGTGGGGCAGGAAACTCCCAGCTGATGGGAACAAACTTTCTGAATGACTGCAGAGGCCAGGACAAAGCTGAGTGGTTTCCCTCGTGTCCCCAGCCCTTGCTGGCCCCAGGGGCCGATGGCATTTGTGCTCCCTCAGGTTCATGTCCCCACAGCAACAGCATTGGGGTGCTCCCCCTGCTCTGTGCAATGCAAACAGGGGCTGCTGAGCCAGTGCTACTGTGTGTGTGCCTGCAAGGATGGGGCACCTGTGTGAGCGGGGGGAGAGGCCAGGGCTGCAGAGGGGGGATGTTGTTGGCAGCTCCATGAGGACGCTCTGGGACGCTGCCCTAGGCTGTCCAGCGCACTGGGGATGGATCAACCCCTGCTGTGCTGCTCCTTCCCTTCTGTCCCAGGGCCCTTGCAGAGCCCCAGCCATGCTGTTTGCCCCCAGCCTGCCCACGGCCAGCCTGGGGCTGCTCACGGGGCTTTTCTGTGCTGAGCATTGGCCTGGCCATGTTCTTGAGAGAGCCTGGGCAGGGAGCTTGGAGCCCCCAGGCCCTGGGCTGAGGCGTCAGGGCTGCCCCAGCAGTGCCCATGGCCTGTCCCTGCTGCAGCCCTGGCACTGCCACCCCCAGGGCTGTGTCCAGCCCTGAGAGCACTCAGGCCCTAGAGGAACACCAGGGCCACCAGGGCAGCAGGACAGGGCCATGGCAGCAGTACTGGCAACACCAAGTGCTGCTGCTGCTGCTGGGCACAGCTGCTGGACCAGCACTGATCTGCCCCCAGCTCTGCACACAGACATTGCTGCTGCAGCTCCAGAGAAGGAACAAAAGGGCATCTCTGCAGAAAACTCTGCTGGGAGATCCTTTAGTTAATTTAAAGTCACCAAGATCTCATTGACACAGTCTGTGGCCACAGGGAAGGTGGAGAGAAACAAAATGAGAAATGGCAAAAGCAATTATATTTATTAGTGGAGAAGATTTAAAAAGTAAAATAAAAAGCGAAAGAACCTCCAAAATGAAAACAACAAGAAGGATCAAAGATGACTTTAATTTCAAGTGATTTGCAGAAATTGGCCAGCAGTTTATTGTTTCTGAAACCATCCAGTCATGAGTTTCCACACTGCAGCCTGGAGCTCCTGGTTTCTCAGGCTGTAGATGAGGGGATTCAGGGCTGGAGGCACCACTGAGTAGAGAACTGACAGGGTCACATCCAGGGATGGGGAGGAGATCGAAGGGGGTTTCGAGTGAGAAAACACTGCAGTGGTGATGAACAAAGAGACCACTGCCAGGTGAGGGAGGCAGGTGGAAAAGGCTTTGTGCAGTCCCTGCTCAGATGGGATCCTCAGCACAGCCCTGAAGATCTGTACATAGGATAAAACAATGAACATAAAACATCCAGAAAATAAACAGGCACTAACAGCAAGAAGCTGAAGTACCCTAAGATATGGTTTGGCAAAGGAGAGCTTGAGGATCCGAGGGATTTCACAGAACAAATGGCCCAGGGCATTGCCCTTGCAAAGAGGGAGGGAAAATGTATTGGCCGTGTACATGAGAGCATGAGAGCATTGAGGAAGGCACTGGCCCAGGCAGCTGCTACCATGTGGACACAAGCTCTGCTGCCCAGGAGGGTCCCGTAGTGCAGGGGTTTGCAGATGGACACGTAGCGGTCATAGCACATGATGGTCAGGAGGAAATACTCTGATCCAAAGAAAGAAGATGAGCAGAAATAGCTGAGCAGCACATCCTTTGTAGGAGATGGTCCTGAGATCCCAGATGCAATTGTGCATGGCTTTGGGGACAGTGGTGCAGATGGAGCCCAGGTCAGTGAGGGCCAGGTTGAGCAGGAAGAAGAACATGGGTGTGTGCAGGTGGTGGCCGCAGGCTACGGCGCTGATGATGAGGCCGTTGGCCAGGAGGGCAGCCAGGGAGATGCCCAGCAAGAGGCAGAAGTGCAGGAGCTGATAGAACAGAGTGATTTCCCTGAGGCAAGATAATGAGTGGAAACTGGGGGCAGATGATCTGTCACTTCATACTCTTTGCAGTTTCTCTGGGCTCTCACTTTTCTCGGGTGGAGGATGTTCACACTCCCATGTTTCTCTTAAAAACCCCCAGGCACTTCTGAGAGCAGATAGATCCACCATAGCCCAGCTCCATTTTTGTAGCAAAGGACTCACGTTGCTCATTCCACCAACCCAGCAGCATTTTCAGTGTCACAACACCTCTGTCTTTCCCCATCAATCTTAAAACTCTGAGATGTTCTAGGACAGGTTTGCATTCTGGGTTGAAGCTCCCAGCCTGGACTGAAATCTCAGAGGGACTTGCAAGTGTCCTTATGATGACATTGGATGAAGGGAGATGCAGCTCCTTCCCTGGCTGCACTGACAGCATTGCCCAGAACCGGGCACTGGGGACAGCATCACCCTGAGCCAGCTGGGCCCCCTGCCAGAGCCCCCAGTGCCGGGCAGCTGCTCCCAGCCCTGTGCTCTGCAGAGGGAACTGGGGCCCAGGGCTGCAGATCTGCCCCACGGCTCTGCTGCAGCTCTGCCTTCAGAGGAGGGGCTGCACGCCTTGGAGCCCCGGCTCTGAGGGCAGAGGCTTGGCTGGGGCACAGGAGAGAGGAGGCTTGTTCAGAGGGAGGGGCTGCACTGGAGGGGATCCTGTGGACATCTCTAAACTCTCCCTGCCACAGCATTGCTGGGTTTTGTTTTCTCTCATTGCCTGATCTTCTCTCTGCTTCCTGCAGATTTTCCCTCCCGCAGGTGTTTGCCTGTGCCTGATCTCTCCCTGCTAGCACTCACAGACCCCAATTCTCTGTGCACTCTCCTTAGACTGACAGAACCCTGTCTGTTTGCAGGGCGCTTGCTGGGGGCAGGTTCTGTTTGCAGCTTGGAGAAAGGACAGCTCAGACTGAGCCTGATGGTTAAGAGCAAAGGTGATGCGGGTGCTTTCCATGGGCAGAGTGGCTGAAAGCAAATTAGGGATCTCCTGTGAACCTATTGATCACTAAGAGGAACAGTTCAGATGTCTTAGGCACTTGTCCAAATTCATAACTTATAACACATACTATCTTTAATATTTAATCCTCCCGTCCTGTTAGTCTCCAATAGTGGGAAACTGAATACAAAGTCTTAGGACATTTCCGCATTTTTGTCAAAAAATCCCTCTTGGAAATATTCTATGACTTAGCAGAACACCTCTGCATGTCAGAGCTTCATGAGCATTTTACCTCCCCTGCACCAGAAATACCCAGAATTGTACTCAGAGAGTCTGTACGCATTGGGATGTTCCAGTTTTCAGAGATCATTCCAGGAGCTGCAGCTGCATTGTCCTGCAGCCAGAGGTTCCTGTGCCAAGGGCTGGCAGTGATTCTGCCCCAGGCACTTCTCTGCACCTTCCCAGCCCTGACTGATTGAAGCTCTCTGTGCCTCTGTGCTGTGCCCGGGATGGCTGCAGGCAGTGCCCCAGCCCTGCTGGGCTGGAGAAAAGCTGCTCATTGAGAGAAATGTGCTTTTGAAGCTCTTCTTGGTTACCAGGAGCTGCCTCTGTGCCAGGAGCCCAGCCCAGCTCAGCAGCACAGACACAGCACAAAGACTTTAATGAGCCTCTGGGGCTTTGTGCTCAGGCCCTGAGCATCAGTCCCTGAGAGGGAGCTGAAGAAACCTCTCCAGAAATATAAGTCAGAATCACACTCCAAAATTTCTTGGACATTTAATGAGTCCCACTGAGGTTAATGACTGAGAAAGTGTCCCCAGGCCCCTGGCACAGCAGAGAACTGCAGGCAGTGATGGCAGGAGGGGACAAAGAGAAGCAAAGTCTTGGTGCCCTGGGGCACAGCAGCAGGGTCTGTGCCTCCAAGGGCTGTGATGAGCCACCTTGTTCTGAGGCCCTGGGGCCTCCTGTGGGGCAGGCTTGTCAGCCCCTTGTCCTGCCCTCAGCATCCCCCCCTAGCCCACATCCCAGGGGCCTCAGGGATCTGCTAGAAGGAGTCCCTGGGGAGCCTTGCTCAGCAATGGCCCTGGGAGCTCCTGAATGCTCCCAGGGACTGCAGGTTTTTGAAAGGACTTTGGGTTTGGCTTTTGCCTTGGAGTCTCTGAGAGGTTTGTGCAATCACGGTCTTCTATTATCTGCTGCGATTAGTCCCTGGAGAGGCTTTGTCAGTAATAACACTCAGTGGGGCTCATTAATACTACAGGGTACTTAAGTTATTTTAAGGTACTTGGTGTTTCACTTTTGATACACACTGTCTGAGAGGTTTGTGCAATCATGGCCCCAGTTATCTGCTTTATAGAGTCCCTGGAGAGCTTTGTACTGACACTCAGTGGGGCTCATTAATGCCTTGAGATACTCAAGGTTTTTAAGGTACTTTATGGATTTAAGTATACTTTTAGGTACTTTTAAGGAATTTCCTTCCAAAATTGAGTGTCTGAGAGGTTTTTGTGCAATCCTGGCCTCCAATTCTCTTGTCCAAGGTGTCCATGAGGATCCTGTGTTGGGTATCTTCCCCCTTTCTGTTTTACAACAAAGATGGAACTGAAAGAATTTTGTAAGACTTTGTAAAAGCATCCAAACAAATATGGGACAATTAACAATACAGCAACAACCACTAACAGAATGAATAGTCCTGTTTTAGCTAGACATCATTCAACCCTTTAGTCCCTTGTATTGGAAGAGTTTATTGAACCAGTCATTGTTTTCCACTTGTGTGGAGAGTTTTGTCAAAGAGTGGCTTGAGGAGAGAGGACACAGCCAAATTGATTTGGTAAAGATGTCCTAACTTGGGCAGAGGCCTTTTTGCAGGCAGGGTGTCTTTGGAGAAAGTAGCAGGCTAAAGAATGGAAAAGTACAAGACAGTGGTTAATTCCAAATCTTGCACCTGCAAAGATAACGTGTCCTTGGGCCTAGCGGAGGATGATAAAGAAATGGACAGCGAGGTGTGAGAAGTAGAGAATGTAGGCCCAAAGGAATGTGGATGAGTTAATGGTATAGTTTAACCAATAGATTGCTTGGCTTACAGAATATTCATGAGCTTATTATTTGCTGTACAAGTGTTTGATGCTTTCTTTAATAAACTGGACCTGTGATGAACCATCTGGTGTCCTGGTCTCCTTCCTACGACACATGGTCACCCATAATGCTGACCCCTCGTCTCGACTTAAAGAGAAAGGGGGAGAGAACGTCCCACGGTTGAGGAAGTTGGAGCTGGATCCTGTTCGCAGCCGGGACGGTGCCGGAGTTTTGAAGCACCCTTGGGGTTCACATCGGTGACTCAAGCCATTCACGTGCTGCCGGAGCCTGGAAAGCTGCAAGAGCGCTCACGAAAAAAGCGGTATGGATAAGCAAGCAGCATACAAACTCTTCACTGCGTATTTAGAAAGGCAAGGGGTAAAGGGGATAGATTTAAAAAAGGAACTCCCAGGGTTGCTAGCATACGGTTTAGCTAAAGGCGTTTTCCTTAACCCACATAAAGTTCATGAACTTACTGAACGGAGAAAGTTTGGGGATATATTGTGGGAGGCGGTGTTAGAAGATGATAAAACAGCAAAGAAATTGGGCAAGCTATGGCGCGTGGTTCACAACGCACTACTTCAACATGTCTCTGAGCGTAAGGTGGGAGAAAGGGCGACAGAAGCTCATAAGAAAAATATAGGGTACGGTCGCGAGGACGATCCTCTCGTGCCTTTGGTAAGCAAGGTGTTAATACCGATGGGTTCACAACAGTCTGGGATGGAGGATCCTGTTACAGGCGCGGGTGGGCCGTCTGCACCTCCTCTGTCGGAGGAGGAGGACGAGCTGGAGGATAGAAGAGAGCGCAGACAAAGCCCACTGCCCCCCCACAGAGAGAGCAAGCCGAGCCCACTGTCCCCCCGCAGGGAACGCGGGCTAAGCCAGCCGCCCCCCCGCAGGAAACGTGAGCCGAGCTTGCCGCCTCCCCGCAGAGAGCGTGAGCCGAGCTTGCCACCTCCCCCACCCGAACGGCCCGCGCAGAGACGGCAACAGCGCAAAACTCTCCGAGAGTCAGATCCTATCCCAGGGGCACTCAGTGACCCATGGTGGGAGATGGCTAAACAAAGGAGAGAGGCTTGGGCTGCTCTGGCAAAAGAGGCAATGCAAATGGGGGATCATGAGGCAATGGAGGCCGCTTCTGCTGTGGCCTGTCCGATTACATACACGCCCCAGTATGATGCTCAGGGTAACCACACACAGAATCTGGCGGAGTACACTCCTTTAGACTGGAAGTTGTTATCCCAGTTGCGGTCCACGGTTAGTCAGTTCAGGGTGAAAAGTGAACCTGTTAGGCAGATGCTAGATTACCTCTTTAATACGCAAATTTTGTGCCCGAATGATTTGAGGGGAATAGTGCGGCTAATATTTACTCAGCATCAACAGTTGTTGTTTAATACACATTGGCAAGCTTTGGTTAATGAGTCGGTCGCGACACAGCGAGCTCAGGGGGACCCACTGCATGGAGTGACAATGGATGAGCTCATGGGCTTGGGGGCATACTTGCGCACGGAGGCACAGTTGATATCAGGAGCAGATAAGCTTAGAGAAGCCATGCGGTTGGTGCGTACAGCCATAGAAAGAGTTAAAGAGCCAGGAGGGCTGCCGGCGTACATGGGCATAAAACAAGGCAGAGAGGAATCGTTCGGGAGTTTTATTGACAAAGCAGCTGCGGCTATAGACCGGGCTGGCATTGCAGAATATATGAAGGGGGCGCTATTGAAGCAGTGTCCCTTACAGAATAGCAATCCGGCCACGCAAAGGGTGCTAGCCACTCTGGGAGCAAATTGGACCATTGAGGAAGTGCTAGAGCGAATGGCATTACAGCCAACAGCCTCACAAGTATTCTTGGTAGATGCAATAAAGGAATTAGGAGTAGGGCTGCAAAAACAAGCAGAATCCACTCAAAATCAGGTGTTGGCCGCTCTTGCTCCTCTCCAAAATGGCTCAATGGCAGTCACGCAGGGAGGCTTGAGAACATACCCCAAATGTTACCGATGTGGCAGTGGGGGACACATGCGCCGAGAATGCAGAGCGACTGGCTTGTGGTGCCAAAACTGCCAATCCAGCTACCACAACACCTCGGCTTGCCGGCGCCGATCGGGAAACGAACGGCGGAGCGTGATTGCCGGCCTCGCCCAGACACAAGTTGCCGCCATGACATCAGCGCCACCTCCTGTCTGCAGCCAGCAACAGCAGGGAGCCTCGGCTTGGACATATCAGCAGCAGTAGATGTCATGTTAATGACGAACCGGCCTGAAAGGATACCAACTGGACTAAACGGTCCTCTCTCGCTACAAGGGCAAAAATTTGGAGCCTTATTGCTGGGACGCTCCTCAACATCCATGCTGGGACTATTTGTATTACCTGGGGTCATAGATGCGGACTATACTGGAGAAATACAAATCATGGCTTACACCCCTTATCCCCCGATAAAGATAACCAAAGGACAACGCATCGCACAATTGGTACCACTACCACAGATGACATCGGGTATACCATCGTTTACTGGACAGAAGCGGGATGGAAAGGGTTTTGGCTCTACTGGTGTTACACTCCTGACTGTAGATCTTCAAGAGAGGCCAAAACAAAAAGTTGAAATTACCCATGGACATCAGACCATAACCCTTTATGGATTATTGGATACGGGAGCAGACACCAGCATCATATCGCCAGAAGCATGGCCACAGCATTGGCCCCTGCTCCCATCAACAAACATGCTCACGGGAGTAGGAGGACACACTTTGGCAAGCAAAACACCACTCCTGTCGGTGCACATTGATGGGCAACAAGTGTCTGTTGTGTGTTCAGTTGTTCAGTTGCCCCCTACAGTCTCTTGCCTGATTGGCAGGGATGTTTTAACACAGCTGGGGGTGGTGTTGACCAATCACCACCCTTTGGGGTAATTGCCATTGCTTGGACTTTCCCCATTCCACTCACCTGGAAAACAGATACACCGGTGATAGTTAAGCAATGGCCCTTGAAAGGGGAGAGTCTTATGCATGCCCATGAATTGGTGAAGGAACAATACGAGCAAGGACATTTACAACTCTCAACGAGTCCGTGGAACACGCCCATTTTTGTGATCAAGAAGAAGTCAAGGAAATACCGCCTGGTACACGATCTACAAGCTGTGAATGACCAGAATGGAACCGATGGGGGCCTTGCAACCTGGTCTTCCGAATCCAGCCCTGATCCCTCAAGATTGGCCGCTTTTAATCATCGATTTAGAGGATTGTTTTTTTACTATTTGACTGCATCCCGATGACATGAAGAGGTTTGCCTTTACCCTACCAGCAATAAATCGTGGGGAACCAGACAAAAGATTTGAATGGACGACACTTCCACAGGGCACGCGGAACTCCCCCACGTTGTGCCAGCTTTACGTTGACGCTGCATTACAGCCATTACGTCAGCAGTGGCCAGCTACCATAATATATCATTACATGGATGATATTTTTTTTGCGTAGCAACAGCCATTTTCCCCTTTACAGGTTGACAACATCAGCGACACTCTTGCAGCATCTTCACTTGTTATTGCCACAGAGAAAATTCAGACCACGAAGCCATGGAAGTATTTGGGATGGACTCTAATGGACCAAACAGTGGTACTCCAAAAATTAGAACTGCACTTGGACATTAAGACTTTACATGATGCTCAAAAGTTGCTAGGAGACTTACAGTGGCTAAAACCCATTGTGGGAGTACCAAATCACTTGTTGGAGACCCTACGACCCTTGTTAAAGGGTACTGATCCCACTACCCCTATATGCCTCACGAAGGAACAGCATACTGCCCTACAGCAAATCAGTAATTGTGTACAACAAGGATATGTGTCCCGTCGACAGCTAGATTGCCCTATTCATCTCACCGTTTGGAATAGTCCTTGTCATCTGCTTGGTGCTCTCTCCCAATATGAGAACAAAACGGGGGAGATACGGGTGTTGGAATGGCTGTCACCACCATTACAACATAAAAGAACAATATTTTCAAAAATTGAACAATTGGCTGCGTTGATTAAAAAAGGCCGTCTCAGAATTACTGAAGTGGACGGTCGAGAACCTGCCACCATTAGGCTACCCATGGAAAAAGAGACGCTGGACTGGTACCTGGTTAATTCAGTGGACTTACAGGAAGCATTATTGACATCATCTGCAAAGGTGGAGACAAGCAAGTTAGTGCCCAGGGTCCTGCAATGGATGACAGAATGGGACTGGATCACTCGGCCACTGAGAAGAGACCGACCCATAGAAGGAGCGACCACAGCCTTTACAGATGCAGGGAAGAAATCGAGATGTGCTGCTATTACTTGGCAAGAAAAAGGACAATGGAAGCATCAACTTCTTACAGCAGACCCTGCAGACAGCCTACAAACCTTAGAATTGTTAGCAGTAGTATGGGCAATGTCCAACCTGCATGAGCCCTTGAATGTGGTCACAGACTCTATGTATGTCGCGGGAGTAGCCAGACGTATAGAAGGAGCAGCAATTAAGGAAGTGAATAACAAATGGCTGTATGAGTTACTGGTTCAATTAAGGAAAGCTCTCCGGGATACAAGTGCGGTGTACTCTGTAATCCATATCAGGAGCCATAAGTGGTCTGAGGGCCTAGGAGAAGGGAATGAGCGTGCAGATAAATTGGTTACCTTACCCATTGATAACTCTTGTCCTGTTGATAAGCATACCTTAGCAAGAGAAGCCCATAGTAGATATCATCAAAATGCAAAAGGGTTGGCGAGGATCTTTGATTTGGGCTTATCAGAAGCCAAGGCCATTGTCAGGGCTTATCCAATATGCAGCTATCATAATGGGGGAATAGGTCTGGGCTGCGGAGTTGATCCTCGAGGTTTAGAAATGAATGAGAAATGGCAAATGGATGTCACACATGTAGCTAGGTTTGGTAGGCTCAAATATGTGCATATTACTATAGATACATATAGCCACTACATATGGGCTACAGCTCAGGGAGGAGAGAAAGCGATACATGTGATCAGGCACTTATTGAGCTGCTTTGCTGTCATGGGAGTCCCAAAAGGTATCAAAACGGATAATGGTCCGGCTTACACAAGTGCTAGAGTCCGAAAGTTTTTGGACCAATGGTCTGTGAAGCATGTGACAGGTATTCCACATTCCCCCACAGGACAGGCGATAGTAGAAAGAGCAAATGGTACCCTCAAACAATATATTGACAAACACCAGGATTTAAAGGACCCACAAGCATGCCTGACTAAGGTTTTGTATGTGATCAGTCATTTATGTGTCTTTGGGGAGGACGATGCCCCCCCTGCAGTTAAACATCACCCGAGATCAAGTCAGGAAACTATTAAGGAAACAGAGGCCTGGGTGAAGTATAAGAACCCAAGCACAGGGATATGGGAAAAACCCGCAAAAATGTTATATTGGGGTTGGGGATATCTTTGTGTTTCCTCACCAACAGGGCCTCTGTGGGTGCCTGCCAAGTGGACTAAACCTGTCTTTAATGCAGCATCTGGTGAACAACCTTACGGAGGGGGACAAGAAGCGCCTGAAGAAGAAGCTGCCGCTGATCTTACAACCCTTGTTGCTGCAACTGAGAGGACACTCGAAAGCAGTGGACAGAGCAATGACACGCCACTATCAGACAGCCAGGGAGCTGATTGACATGGTTGAAGCACTATCAGCCTTCCACATAAAAGGACCAGTGAGGGAACGCTGCCTTGAGTGTCGCAGCCCCTGTTGTGCTGCGTGGGTAGCTTTATATTGTGGGGGTTGTGGTAAAACCTTTTGGTTAGAACAGTCCGGGATCTGGGGTTTATGGTGTAACACCTGCAAGTATGACTACACATGGGGGGAAGACTGGCAAAGGGAACTAAGGAGACAGACGGGGCTAGGTACGGCTCTAGCTTTAAATCTTTATGAGTCTCCTGAGCAGAAAATCTTGGCCTACTACTGGTGGGAGGTACAGTGTATTGTGAAAAGAGTTAAGGCTCAAAGTAAGTCATACATAGCTTCTGTCAGGTGTAGAAAATTGGTGCCTTTAACACAGCATTCTGTAATAGGACCCATTAAAGGAGATCCCGATGAGGCACTGGACTCCTGCATTGAGAGTCTTCATGAATTTGGATTGCAAGAGTTAGGATCGGTGAGGTTAAAAACAGATAAGAAAAAGAGAGCGAGAAAGAAACCAGAAAAATGAGGCTTACTTTTGTTATACTGCTCAGTGCTGTGGCGGATGGGGCAGTAGAAGTAACGCGCTTTAATCAGCCAAGAGATAACATATGGATAACACTTGCTAATCAAACTAACCAATCTTGGCTTTGTCTTAGCCTTGGGGGGGTTACTTATCCATTTCGAACATGCTTGGTGGGTCTTCCAATATGGTCTCCTCAGGAATTTTGCAGTCTGATCAATAATCAAATTCTATGCATGCGTAATATGACAAACATTAAACCACCCACGCCAGGTTACACCGCAGGTCAAAGTGACAGTTACCGCCAATGCTTAATAATCTTATCGCTTAATACTACCCTGCATTCTCCTCCAGAGGAACTAGATCTCTTTGGAAGTGCAAATGCCAGTATAACTAACATGTCAAATGGCGGATGGTTCCGTTTTTAGCCCTTAGATCCACAGAATTTACATCGGCCTAGAGACATATGGGCTACCCTGGATTCATCCCTCAGTTTGGATACAGTATCCAAACATGTTTATAGCCAATGTAAAGGCACTAACATTAGGGCACCGAGGAAATTACCTGCAGGGATATTTCTAATCTGTGGAGACAGAGCTTGGAATGGTATACCAGTCAGACCAGAGGGTGGACCTTGCTATTTGGGGAAATTGTCATTGTTTCACCCCAGTGTGTCTTCATTAATGCAACTCAGTCAAAATTCAAGCAGGAGGAGACGTAGCCTGCATAACTTAGACTGCAGCCGGATAGGAGGCCCACGGTTTTGGAGTGAGTTTAAACAAGTGGTAGTCTCAACTATTTTGCCAGGAGGAGCTGCAAATAAAGCTATGAACTTTGCAAAGCAGTTGGGATGCTGGGCCAGGGATGAGCTAGACAAGATGTCACAAATTTTAGATATGCTAACTGCAGATGTGCAAAGTGTTAATCATGCTGTTTTGCAAAATAGAGCTGCTATAGATTTTTTGCTTTTAGCACAAGGTCATGGATGTGAAGAGTTTGAGGGAATGTGTTGCATGAATTTGTCTGATCACTCTGTGTCTATTCATGCGAAGATAAAAGAATTACAGCAGGGACTTTACAATCTCAAAGAAGAAGACGGTTTAGGAATTGACGAATGGCCTAAAAGCTTAGGACTTGGACCGTGGCTGAGAAACCTTGTGATATATGCTATAGGGTTACTGGGTGTGATATTGCTGCTTTTGCTTATTTTGCCTTGTATTTTTAATTGTATTCAAAATATGGTTAGCCAAATGATAGAAAGAACCTGGCAGACTAGCCTTCTTGCCCAAGAACAAAACGGGGGAAGTGTGGAGAGTTTTGTCAAAGAGTGGCTTGAAGAGAGAGGACACAGCCGAATTGATTTGGTAAAGATGTGCTAACTTGGGCAGAGGCCTTTTTGCAGGCAGGGTGTCTGTGGAGAAAGTAGCAGGCTAAAGAATGGAAAAGTACAAGACAGTGGTTAATTCCAAATCTTGCACCTGCAAAGATAACGTGTCCTTGGGCCTAGCAGAGGATGATAAAGAAATGGAGAGCGAGGTGTGAGAAGTAGAGAATGTAGGCCCAAAGGAATGTGGATGAGTTAATGGTATAGTTTAACCAATAGATTGCTTGGCTTACAGAATATTCATGAGCTTATTATTTGCTGTACAAGTGTTTGATGCTTTCTTTAATAAACTGGACCTGTGATGAACCATCTGGTGTCCTGGTCTCCTTCCTATGACACACTTGAAGCTTCTTGAACCCTTCCTTCAGTACCTGAATGCTCTTGTGGATTAACTCGCTGTGGATGGAGAGGTTCATGCAACACATGCCCTCAGAGTCTACACAGCCATGCCCATGTGCCCAGAGTAAAAACTCTATCGCTGTTCTACAAGGTGGCATGTCTGATGGTCTCTATGTCTGAGAGCAGGCCACTCAATGTGAGGGAGGTAGCATTGGTTTGCTTACTTAACAGGCACCCAACATGGTCTAATGGTCCTAAAGCTTTAGCTGCAGCCACCCAAAGTATTTCAAATTGAGGGTGCAACCATCTGATACCTGGATTAAAGCTTTCAAAGCCATCTCTTTGATATCATTCAATACTTCTCTGGCGATACCTACTGCTTGATCATCTGGTAGGCTGTGTTGTCCTTCTCCAGCTAGATGGTTGATTGTCAATTCCGCCCTTGCCTCATTATTAGCATAGTCATTGCTATTAGCATAATAAACACTTCCATCCCTCTTCCCACCGGGTGTATTCTGTAGGTGACAACAACATAATATATTTTAAATCATATGTGGTTGAGACATGTGCTGTAAACATGGCCCTCATTAGGTCATTAAAGCAAGGTAAGTCCTTCCTATGGTCTTTAGATACAAAGATCCTTGATTTCCCTGCAAACCAGTGGCTGATACCTTGGATTCTGCCCCCTTTTTTCATAACATAACAGGGCAATGAGGAATTTTGAGGCTATTTGCCAGTCTTCTTCCTTAACTGGAGGCATGGTCCAGGGTGGAGAGGGAATGATTTACAGTGAGAGCAGGACCCGCAGTTGTGGGAGTGGAGTCTGGAGCTTTTTTCAGGGCAGAGGCGAAAGTTGTGGTAGCAGGAAGTGGAGGAGCCAAGATGGAGGGAGGGTGGTCAGGCTCCTGAGCCATATTTTGACTCGTTCTGTCTTGAGTCTCCAGGGCATGATGCTCCAAGACAGCATGGCCATTGCCATCTTGGACCATCATTAAAGGTTTGAGAAAGGCAGGTTTGAGGAGAGTTCCCGAGTTAGGAGTTATCAACGGATTGAGTTTTCAACACACTGCTTGCTGGTCAAGTGTGGTGTGGAAGATGGGGAGCACGCAGGGTGCGATGGGGTCCCTTTTGATCAAAAATTGTACAGTTTAACTCCCACTGAGACCTAAAATTCAGTGGTATGGCTTCCATCAGCAGAGGCATCTGGAAAATTGTTAATGATCCACCTCATGATTGATTTTAATTTGTTCTTTGAAAATATTTGTCATGATCAGTGAGAATGACAGCATCCATATATGCTCCTTTCTACTTTGAACATCTGGCTGCCCATTTTTCTCTTTCTCTGCCTTATGGGGAAGTGTCGAAGGAAGGGGACCAGGACACCAGCTGGTTCATCACAGGTCCAGTTTATTGAAGAAAGCATCAAACACTTATACAGCAAATAATAAGCTCATGAATATTCTGTAATTTACACCGTCCATTGGCCACACCACAACATCAGCTCTTCCCCATTCCTTAGGGGTTACATCTCTCTTTTCTCATGTCTTTTTCACTATTTGTTATCATACTACAGCTAGGCCCAAGGACACACTATCTTGCAGGTGCAGGACTTAGAATTAGCCACGGCTTTGTACTTTTCCAGTCTCTAGTCAGCTAAATTCCCAACATTTCCCCTGTTTTGTTTTTTTTTTTTAAAAAAAAGCAAAGTTCTATGGGCTAACTGTGTCACACTCTTTGCAACACAAAAATAGGCAATTCTAACAACTATTATATTATAAACAGTATTCTCAGCTAGCAAGGTTTCTCTCTTATAAGGGATCATAAGCCAGGGAAACAAACCGAAAAGGCTATCACTATTTATAGGATATGCTATACGACAGATACAAAAAGGATTCTATGTGCTACAAGGCTCAAACAAAACTCAGGTGTGCTAATGCAACTTACAAAAATAAGCTAAAGTAGTAACATGTGCACAGGTTTCATCTGCAACGATTGTCTGGTAAGTGTGCTTTCTATTTTCAAACAGCAGATATACTTCAAACAGAAACGGCTCTACTTATAAATGCTTCTAATTGTCCCTTTTAACTAGAGTTTCTCTGATGCTCACGACAACACTTTGCACACAAAATAAAATAAAATAAAATAAACGCCTAACATAAAAGCATAAATCTATCTAACATCACTTAAACTTAATAGCACTTAGACTTAAAATACTTAAACTTAAAATATTTAAACTTAACAGAACTTAACATCACTTAAACTTATCTTTACTTAAACTTAACAGAAATTAAACTCAACAAAACTTTAACTCAGCAGAACTTAAGTTTAACAAACCTTAACTTTAACAAAACTTAACCTTAACTGAACTTAAATTTAACAGATTTTTAAATCAACAGAACTTACATGTAAAATCACTTAAATCTAACAAAACTTTACTTTAACAAAACTTAACTGACTTTAAATTTTACATAACTTAAACCTAATATAATTTAAACTTAACAGAATCTAACTTTACTTGAACTTAATAACACTTAAACTTAACAAAAATTAAACTGAACAGCACTTAAACTTAACAGGAGATAAACTAAACAAAACTTAACTTTAACAGTATTTAACATTTAATGGCACTTAATAGATAATTTAACTTAAACTACTTAGTAACAAATAAAACTTACTATAGAAATAGAATATAGCATTTACTATAACTTACTTATTACATCTTACTTATACAATCACTTTAACACATCTTTAACATTTTTAAAATACAATTTCAGAGTTTAATGTTCCACCGACTGAGTTATTTAGGCTTCTGGTGTTTAAAGTCTGTGTTAATACAGGTGATTTTGACAGCATAACGGATGCTAAGCCAAATTGGCCGAAATTTGGCCCACGCATTCACTATGCTGATTTCTCTTTCACAATCTCTGCCAGGAAGAACAAAAAGTCTTTTTAATTTAGGTGAGGAACGTCTTGATAGTAATGGTCTTTGGTGTCGCTTGTTTATTATCACTGGTTTCTTAATTGCAGTAGGGATCTTTTCTTTTGTTGACAAGAGTCACATTTATTATGGCTGTTAGGTCTAAAACTGAAGCTTTTTGCCGGCCGCGGGGCAGAGGGAAAAACGCTGGCGCTAGAAAAGCGCTCTGGTCCTGCGCCGCTTGTGTCGGAGTGGGTGACCCCCCCGCGCTGGGCTCCTTGTTTCGCGAGACTTGCCGGCAGCGTGAGCCGCACCCAGCACTGCAGCTGTGGCGGTGCAGGTCGCTCCCCCCATGGCAGCTCTGTTCCCCCCGCAGATGCTCTCCATGGTGCAGCGCCCATGCCAAGTTTGGAGTGGCACAGCCCTGCAGGCGCCCTGAGCCGCAGCTGCTGCCTTGCGCTCAGAGACGAGCTGAAGCAGTCTATTGTGCATCACCCGCCATGGCTTGCTCGATTTCTTTGCTGTCTTATCATCTTCTAACACCACTTCCCATAGTATATCCCCAAATTTTCTCCATTCTGAGAGTTCATGGACTGTATGTGGGTTAAGGAAAACCCCCTTAGTGTATCTGTAGGCTAATAACCCTGGTAGCTCCTTTTTTAAATCTATCCCCTTTACCCCTCGCCTTTCTAAATACGTGGCGAATAAATTATGTGCTGCTTGCCTATTCATACCTATTCGTGAGCGTGCTCTTTGCAGCTTTCCAGGCTTCGGCAGACACGTATGGCTCGAGTCACTGATGTGAACCCCGAGGGTGCTTCAAAATTCCGGCACCGTCCTGGCTGCAAATAGGACCCAACTCCAACTTCCTGGAATGTGGCGTGTTCTCCCCCTTTTTCTTTTAGTGCGAGAAGAGGGGGTTAACGTTCGAGGTCACCATTTGTCGAAGGAAGGGGACCAGGACACCAGCTGGTTCATCACAGGTCCAGTTTATTGAAGAAAGCATCAAACACTTATACAGCAAATAATAAGCTCATGAATATTCTGTAATTTACACCGTCCATTGGCCACACCACAACATCAGCTCTTCCCCATTCCTTAGGGGTTACATCTCTCTTTTCTCATGTCTCTTTCACTATTTGTTATCATATTACAGCTAGGCCCAAAGACACTCTATCTTGCAGGTGTACTTAGAATTAGCCACGGCTTTGTACTTTTCCAGTCTCTAGTCAGCTAAATCCCCAACAGGGAAGAGCCACTGGAACACTCCAAATTAATTATGGGACATGGGTGAATACTGTAAAAACACAGTGACTAAATGGGCAATAAATGTCTTGCATTTCCCCAAACCCACCTGCTATCCTATGCAGGTGAAACCGTCATTGTCCCTGCTGATCCTGGGCAAGGTCCCTTGAAGCAGTGATGAATCTGCCGAGCCTGGCACAATCCAAAATCCCAGGGAGCACTGACCTATCCATCAGCTAACCCCAGCTGACATGACTGACACAGGGAGTCCTGAATGTCATGGTCCCTGTTCGGGCACCAAATGTTCCAATGAGAGTGGCTGCAATAAACCTCTCTGGTTCCCTGACTTCAGGGCAAGGGTGGTGAAAATGAAAAGGAGCAGGATCAATGGAGTTGTTTAAAAGGAACTTTAATAACAGGGTGAAAAACAATAAACATGGAGACATCAAGAACAGTATGAAGGGTAGGATCCTAAAACCTGAGTCAAGGGGGGAGCAACAACATAGATACTTGGGGCTAGAAAACTAGAACAATAACATATAGAAGAAATAAGTAACCAATAAACCAATAGGGGAGGAGAACTTGGACAACTTAGCATAACAACACTGAAGGCTTATGGGGGACTTCTCAAGCTCAGCCTAAGTTAAAAGAATGACTCCTAGGACTTGAAACTCACGCCCAGTTCTTCTGGGGTAAAATCTGGTTGACTCTGAGTTACAGCTGGGCTAACTCTCACATTGCTGATTTGCAATGGTCCCTTGGGACCATGCAGCCCAACAGAGCCACAATGATGTCCTTGGTTCCACGAGGCTCCACAGTGTCACAATGTCCCTTTGATCCATGGTGCTCTGCAGTGTCACAATGGCCCCTTCATTTCACAAGGCTCCGACATGTCACATTGGTCTCCATAGGAAGGAAACCACGGAGCCCCCATGTTTCAGAAGCTGATGAGTGGCAACCACCAGAGGCCAAGGCAAGCCTGACCTGTCTGTCCTGGCGGGTTTGCTTGGACCAACCCTTGGATATTTGAAATTATGAATGTGGAATCTTAATTTCAGACTGGAGAAGTCTTTTCAGACTTAATTTCAGACTTAATTTGTGCCTGGAGAAGACGGATGTTTTTCTTCCATAAAAAGAAAAGCACAGAGCCCTTTCCAGTGTTTGCAAAACAGGTAAGTGCTGGCACTCAGGAATCAAAGACCAGCCAGACCTGTCTGTCCTGGCAACTTTTCTCAGGTAGTATTCCTTGGATACACAGAAATTTGGAGGTGGAATCCAAATTTTAGGCATAGATACCTGGAAAAGATGGACAGTTCTTGTCTATACAAAGGAAAGTCCAGAGCCCCAGTGTTTCAGGGGAGTGGCCTTCCACATTCCAAGGTCGGCCAGACCTGTCAGGTGAACCCTGGGAGTCCAAGGCAGCCACACCTATTTCATGTTGCCTTGGTTCTACAGGGCCCTGCAGTGTCACAATGGTTCTCTTGCTTCCATGATGCCCTCGGCTGTCATAATGGCACCTTGGTTACACAAGTCTTAAGGGATCTAAATGGTCTCCATGGTTCCAAAAGCCCAGGCTATCATAATGATCTATTGGTTCCATGAAGCTCCTCTGTGTCACCATGGTCCCTTGGTTCCATGGGCTCTAGTGGTACCACAATGATCCCCTTGGCTCCACAAGTTCCCATAGTGTCACAATGGCCCCTTCCCTCCATGAGGCCCTACAGGGTCACAATGGCCCTTTGGTTCTGTGAGGCCCTGCAGTGTCACAATGGTCTCCATGATTCCATGGGGCCTTGCAATGCCACAATTTTCTCCACGGATCCACGGTGCCCTGCAGGATCACAATGGCCCTTTGGCTCCATGAGGCCCTGAAATGCTACAATTGTCTCTTGGTTCCACAAAGCCCCATGGCTTCACATTGGCCCCTTGAGACCATGCGGCCCAACAGAACCACAGTGATGTCCTTGGTTCCATGAGGCTCCACAGTGTCACAATGGTCCCTTGGATCCGTGGTACTCTGCAGTGTCACAATGTTCCCTGCATTTCAGAAGACTCCAAAGTGTCACAATGGCCCTCATAGTTCCTCAAGACTCCACAGAGTCATAATGGCCCCTTGGATCCATGGTACTCACAGTGTCACAAAGATTCCATTGGTTCCACAAGTTCCTACAGTGTAACAATGACCTTTGGCTTCACAACCCCCCACATTGTCACAATAGTCTCCATAGGAAGGAAACAACCGAGCACCAGGGCAGATGAGAGGCAAACACCAGAGGCCGAGTCTTGCCACACTTGACTGTATTGGCAGATTTTGTTTGGGAGAAACCCTTGCATATAGGGAATTTTAGAGGTGGAATCCTAATTTCAGGCATAGAAGCCTAGACAAGAAAGAGAGCTCTTTTCCATAGGAAGAAAAGCCCAGAGCCCCAGTGCTTCATGGTCAGATGAGAAATGGCCCTTGACATGTCAAATTCAGTGGGACCTGCCAGACAGTCCCCAGGAGGTCAAAACAGGCAGACCTGTTCCATGGTTCCTTGATTTCATGGGTCCCCACACTGTCCTTGATTCCATGAAGTCTTGCAGTGTCACAATGGCTTCTTGGTTTCATGAGCCCCAACAGAGTCACAGGGTTCCCTTGGCTCCATGTGGCCCCATTGTGTCACAATGGTTCCTTGTTTCTATGGGCCCCAGTGTGATTTTTGACCCTTGCATCCATACTGCCCCTGAGTTGCACAATGGTCTCCTTGATTCCATGAGGCACCATGAGGTCACAACTGACCCTTGATTCCATGAGGTTCTGTACTGTCATTGTGGTTGCTGTCAGAGGCTGTATGAGATCGATGTCCCGAGACACCTTGGGATGCTCGGAATGCCCATGTGGGGCCAGGGCGGGGTCAGGCCTTGGTTTGTGGTGGGACAGAGCCCTGCCCCCAACCCTGGCCTGGCAGAGCTTTCAATCACACAGTACGGGCAGTGCTAACTGATAGTTCTGATTGGTTGAGCTGTCAATCAATCACACACCAGCTGCTGGTGCCTACCATGGCTCTGATTGGACATGCAAGTGGCAGTCCCACCCCAGGGGCGGGCCCATGAAGGCCCAGGAGGTTAAAAGCCGGGGCACGAGGGCAGTCTAGGGTCTGGATCCTGCCTTTTCCTGTGGTTCCTCTCTTCGCGATGCTGGAACCCTTGCAGTTGGTACCTATGTGCATGTTGTTCTATGGATCTTCTGTCTTTCTGTTGTTCTCTCTTTCTCCTCCTAATCCTACTTACCTGGAACATTTTTGGGCAACTTCACATACTAAGGGTTAAAGGATTTTTGGTTAAATGTGTGGGAATCCAAGGCACAGGGAATATTTCTCTGTCTGCTCTGAGGGGTCCTGACCCCCCAGAGAAACACTGCCTTTCAACTTCACCCATGGAGAGGACTTCCAAGACTTTGAGATAAATTAAAATTCACCAAACTGTTAAACAGATAATAGAGAGTACTATACTATGTTCCTTGGGTGAAAAATTTAGGTTTTGGGGTTATTAGTGTGGTGTAGATAGGAAGCAAGATGGAGGAATTGGGGTGTAGTCCCTGTCTTCTTCATCTGCTCTATTTTCTGCACTGTTGGTAGCACAGGGTGATTGGTCAAGGAAAGCACAGTGTAGAGGTTATGTGGACAGTCAAGGGATGAGTTATTGGTAGATAAGTAGAAATAATGCACCTTTCAAGTGTTTATTGGATGAGACAATGTTAAAAGAGCTTGAAACTGTACGTTTTGGGGCCATTTTGCAGTGCTTTTCCAGTGCACTGAGCCTGGTGTGGACAGCAATGCAAAACTTTAGATAAGATAACAATAAACAAGAAGCTGAAGATAGAAAAAGTCCCGTGCATCTCCTTTTTACCTGGTATAGAACTGCTACAGGAGGGATTCCCCCATCCAGGGACCCCCAAGAAAGGCCCAACATAAAACAAGCATCTATAAATGGTGTTATCTGAGTGGATTTTTAAGGAAACACTTGGCTGACAATGTTTGGAATAAGTTTGCTTTTTTTCCATAAAATTGTTTACTGAAGGGTGTTGTCTTAATTGGCCAATCATGTGAAATGTGTTGATTAAAGGACCAGTAAGGTCCACCTGTAGCAAACCAAGATGTAAAAGTAGATGATTGAATAAATGGGTAGGTTTTAGCCCTTAGCCTTCTGATGTGAGTCTGTGTCATCTCTGATTCAATGGTGACATTTGGGCATCTATGGGGGCTTTGGGAATCCTTTCTGCACATTGTGACCCAACAGGATTTTCCCTAATAAATTTTGCCTGAAGGTCTCACTGTGCCCATGACAGGAACCCCTGTGAGTGTCTGGGACATCCTGGCTCTTTGGCAGCCTGGGGACTCCTGGGATGTCACCAAAAAGCCCCCGTGAGTGCCTGTGACAGATTGGTGCCTTTGCAGCCCAAGGTGTCCTGGGATGTCACCATGGAATGGCTGTGACTGCCTCTGACCACACGGCACTTTACAGTCCCCAGAAATGCCTGGGAGGTCTCCATGGAGCCCCTCTCTCTGCCTGTGACATTCCAGCTCTGGAACAGCCTGGAGACTCTTGGAAAGTCCCGATGGAACCCTTCTGAGGGCCTCTGACAAATCTGACCCTTAGCAGGCAACCATCACCAGGACCCTGTTGCTATGGTAAGTTCCCATGGCAATCATCACCAGGATCCTGTTGCTATGGTGAATTTCCATGGCAACCATCACCTGCCCCCTGTTGCCATGGTCAGTCCTTTGGCAGCTCCATGGAGACCCCATACCAGGGGTGGTTGCCATGGACACCAGCTCAGGCCTGCAGCCAGGGCCCGTTGCTATGGCAACCATTGGCAGCCCCATCCCCAGGCTCATGGGATCCCAGAACCACAGAATTGGCTGAGCTGGGAGGGACCCATCAGGATCCTCCAGTCCAACTGCTGGCCCTGCACAGGACACCCCAACAATGCCAGCCTGGGCCTGGCAGTGCTGTCCAAATGCTGCTGGAGCTCCGAAAGCCGTGGAGCTGGGACCCTTCCCTGGGGAGCCTGGGCAGGGCCCCAGCAGCCTCTGGGCAAAAACCTTTTCCTGACATCCAACCTAAGCCTGCCCCGACTCAGCTGCAGCCGTTCCCTCCACTCCTGTTCCTGGATATCCATGCCGAAGGAGAGGAGGATGCACCAGAAGAAAAGGGCAGCTGGGCTTCATCCTTCCACAGGGAAGACGGGGGGGCAGAAATCTCTCGCCCTGCCTCGAGATGCTCCCACAGGGATGTGAGGGCTGATCCCAGAGCCCCAAGGGTCACAGTCAGGGCTGCCCTCAGGGAATGCTCACCTGGTATTGAGGGGCAGCATGGGAGCACCTGGATATTGGAGCACCCAACTGCCCCCCATGTTTGGAGGTGCCTGAGGAGGGCTGGGATGATGCCAGGGACATCCTGCAGTGACATCCCCCCTGTCCAGCTCTGGGTGAGCTCAGTCCCAAACCTGACCTTGATCCTGGTCTCAATCTCACTCCATGTTTAGGCACACTCCCAGTTCTGTATTTAACCTCATCCCAGTCCCAGACTTGTCTAGCCCCAGACCAAATCCCAACCCCAGCCATAAAGCCAATCCCATGTCTAGCCTTAACCCCAATCCCAGCTCTAATCTAAATCTCTGCCCCAAGTCCAAGCCCAGCCCCAATTCCAGTCCCTTCCTAAGTCCTCAGCCCCAAACCAAATCCCAGGTTCAGCCCTTCTGGGGCTTTGGGGGTGTCTCTGTCCCTCTGACCCCAAAAATGTTTGGGTGGGGTCACAGCAGGGCTGAGAGGGACAGAGAACCCCCCCCCCCCCCGGCTTCCCCAGGTGTGAGAAGGTCGGAGAGCCCCCCCAGCCCCAAGCACCCTCAGCGGCGAGAGGGACACAGAGCCCCTGGTCCCCAGCCCTGCACAGGCATTCCCTGAGGCCAGAGGGATGGAGACCCCCCAAGCATCCCTCAGGACGAGGGGACAGAGACTGCCCTGAGCACCCCCTGGCACAGGGAGGAGTGGGAGGGAGACCCCCCAGGCATTCCCTGGGGTGGGAATGATGGAGACTCCCTGGGGAATGGCCTTGGGTGACAGAGACAGGGACACCCCTGGGGAATGGCCTGGGGTGACAGGGACACCCCCTGGGGAATGGCCTGGGGTGACAGGGACTGGGACAACCCTCCCAAGCCCCTCTCAAGCATCCCCCAGGGCAAGAGGGACAGAGACCCGTTGAGCATCCTCTGGGAACTGGACAAAATAAACTTGGCAGAAATCAAACTTAACTCTGCATAAAATACTTCGATGAACATTTGCTTTTCCCACAAGTCATGTGATGAAAACACAAACAAATCCCAAATATTAATACACCAACAATAGAAGCAATTCTGTGGCAATTCCAAGATTCATCGGTTCCTGCACAGCTCCAGCTCAGCTGCTGGCAGGTTCCAATAAAAGAAAAGTGTAAATTTGGCACAATACATATTATTAAAAGGAAGGAGAAGCCCTTAGTAGCTGTCACAAAGGTGACAGTGACAAAGAGAATAATGATTCTCACATTTGACAAAGAACCCAAACCTGGGAATTCAGTTGTTATTCAGGAATCTACATACTTGAGCTGGGCTTCCTGTAGGACTTTTAGCAGCCTTGGGTTCCTCACCATGGGTTGAATGAACCGTATCAGTCTCGCTGGTAACGTTTGCTCCCTTTCCTCCAGTGATTTAAACAAACTTTTCAAGCAAAGACAACAAAATATTTTGTGTACATTCTGGGCCCACAACAGCCATTTTCCTCATCAGTTCTCCCATAAGTTGCTCAGAGGAAGCTGTGTCCAATTTTCCAAGAGTTCCTCCAGAGAGAACCACAACCTCCTCAGAGGAGGGAACCATGCTGTTGTCAAAGGCACTTGGGGTCAGAGAACAGTGCCTAAATTTACTGTGCCAAAATAATGTCACAATCTGGTTAAGAAAATTGTTAGAGAGATACCTCTGCCCCAGTTACAGTGCTAACGAGACCAAATCTAAAATGGAATTTATTGAACAGTAAATGTGAGGTAGAGAGAGAGATGGAAAGAAAGAGTAAAGGGGGAAGAGCAAAGTGACAGGGACAGAGACCTCCTCTAGAGGGGGCCAAGTGTGACATTGTCCCTTGTGTGTGTGGCCTTCCTGGAGTGGGAGTTTTACATCTGAGCCAGTTTGGGTAAGGGGGGTGGTGTTCACCCCCTTGAGCAGGGATTACCCCACTGTTTCAGGTTGCAATGTAAGATGTAACCAAATGCAGGTTTTCAATCCCCATCTTCATCAACTGGTATAAACAGGTGGGGCAATGTTCTTTGTCTCTTCCATGACTCACCCCTGATAATGCCCTCCAGGGGAGATATCTTCTGTGAATGGGCCATTGAGTGTCACTGCAGGACTGATAAAATTCCATCATCCCATTGTGGGATGCTCCGCCCAGGGGGAGGAACCAAGCATTCCTACCTGGATATAAGCTGAGGTATGAAAGACCAGGAGCAGCTTGCCTACTGGATTGCCAGAGGACAAGAGCTCTATAACTTCAGAGGAAGACCAGACCCTTCTGTAGGATCACTGCCTCGACATAATCATGGTAATCACTCCAACAGGACTGCAGTCACCATTTAATGGGACTGCTGCCACCACCCTGACCAACAGGGTGTCAGGTTATTTTCTGACTCTGACAGTTTAAGGCAGTGTTTCTGTATCATTGCCTTGATCTTCATTTTCTTTTAAATTTTAATTCTGCTTTAGAGGCTTCCAGGTTTACCTTAAAACCACTGCAAAATTTAATGTACTCATTCCTTGTTTTCCTCCAAAACCAGAATTTCCAATGCCCAGAACTGTGCCAGATGGAGGAGGAGGCTGTGACGAAAAGGAAGGAGCCCCGGAACACCCAGTCAGGTGAGGAGGAAGTCAGTGCCCCTTTCCCCCTCTCTCCTGCTCTATCTCCCAGCCCAGCACTGCCCCTGGTTGCAGGATAAACCTGGGGTCAATGCCATCCTGCTGGGAAATCCCTGGAGGGATCTCTTTCCCCTTCTCTCTGGCATGGAAGAAAATCCCTTTCTGTCCTTGTCCTTCCTCCCCTAGACAAGGAGCTGAGGATGGAGACCAGGGAGGAAAAATCTCCATGGCAGAACCTCGTGGAAGAGGCCGTTTTGAGCAACTCCATGGCACAGGAATACAACATGGAGGAAATACCATGGAGATCCCACAGGAGGAGGGGCTGCAAACACAGCTCAGGGTCCTCTGAGGAAGAAAGACCCATCCTGAGCCAGGACGGTGGGAAGAGTTTCAGCCAGAGCTCAGGGCTGGTGGCCCATAAGCAGCTTAATGATGGGGAGAAGTGCTACAAGTGCTTGGAGTGTGGGAAGAGCTCTAGCAGGAGCAACCACCTGATCAGCCACCAGATGATCCACACTGGGGAAAGGCCCTATGAGTGTGGGGAGTGTGGGAAGGGCTTCAACTGCAGCTCAGAATTCATCAGGCATCAAAAGATCCACACTGGGAAGAGGCCCTATGAGTGTCCCAAGTGTGGGAAGTGGTTTCACACTAGCTCCAATCTCCTCCTGCACCAGCGGATTCACACGAAGGTGAGGCCATTCTACTGCCCTGAGTGCGGGAAGGGCTTCAACTGCAACTCCAACCTCATGACCCAGCAGCACATCCACACTAGGGAGAGGCCCTACAAGCTTCCCCAGTGTGGGAAGAGCTTCAACCACAACTATGCCTTGACCATACACCAGTGGAGGCACAGGTAAGGGAAGCCCTGCGAGTGCAGGAAGAGCTTCGTGCACTGCTCTGGCTTCATCCACCATTGGAAGACCCACATTGGGAAGAGCCCTGGTGATGCATATTCCCTGTGATCCATGCTGGGAAGACACGTGTCCATTTTCCTGTCCCTATCAATGACATGAGGTGGGACTGAAGCATGTGAGGGCCTGGCCATGGCCCTGTCATTACATTCACTCCCACCTCAGATCATTGCCAGGGGCAGGAAAGGGACTCTCTCTCTCCCTGAAGAGAAGGGTGTCTTTTCCAGGCAGGAAGAAATACATTGCTGGGAAGAGCCAGGCAGTTGTGTAGTAGTTTTCCCTGTAAGTCCTTTTTCTTATCCCTCCTGTTATCAATATTGTTTCTGTTTGTGTTTGTTCCTTATCTCGTTGCTGTTCCCAATAAATTGTTCTTATTCCAGCCCAGGATCTTTGCCTTTCGTGCTTTCCATGGGAGGCGGAAGGGCAGCGAGGGCAGCGCGGTTTTAGCAGGAGCAGGAATTTGGGGAATCCCATTCCTGAAACCCTGCCTGTGGAAACCGAGCATCCCAGCTGGTTCCAGCCCTGGTGGCCATGGCAACAGCCTTGGGAGCGGGTCCCTGGCTGGGGCTGTGGGAACCTCTTCCCTCTGGTGCCCAGGAACAGGAGTGGAGGGAACGGCTGCAGATGAGTCGGGGCAGGCTTAGGCTGGATGTCAGGAAAAGGTTTTGCCCAGAGGCTGCTGGGGCCCTGCCCAGGCTCCCCAGGGAAGGGTCCCAGCTCCAGGGCTCTCTGAGCTGCAGCAGCGTTTGGACAGCGCTGCCAGGCCCAGGCTGGCATTGTTGGGGTGTCCTGTGCAGGGCCAGCAGTTGGACTGGAGGATCCTGATGGGTCCCTCCCAGCTCAGCCAATTCTGTGGTTCTGGGATCCCATGAGCCTGGGGATGGGGCTGCCAATGGTTGCCATGGCAACGGGCCCTGGCTGCAGGCCTGAGCTGGTGTCCATGGCAACCACCCCTGGTATGGGGTCTCCATGGAGCTGCCATGGAAACTGACCATAGCAACACAGGGCTGGGGATGGTTGCCATGGAAACTCACCATAGCAACAGGGGGCTGGGGACGGTTGCCATGGAAACTGACCATAGCAATAGGGGGCTGGTGATGGTTGCCATGGAAACTGACCATAACAACAGCGTCATGGTGATGGTTGCCTTCCAAGGGTTGGATTTGTCAGAGGCCCTCAGAAGGGTTCCATTGGGACTTTCCAAGAGTCTCCAGGCTGTTCCAGAGCTGGAATGTCACAGGTAGAGAGAGGGGCTCCATGGAGACCTCCCAGGCATTTCTGGGGACTGTAAAGTGCCGTGTGGTCAGAGGCAGTCACAGCCATTCCATGGTGACATCCCAGGACACCTTGGGCTGCAAAGGCACCAATCTGTCACAGGCACTCACGGGGGCTTTTTGGTGACATCCCAGGAGTCCCCAGGCAGCCAGAGAGCCGGGATGGCTCAGACACTCACAGGGGTTCCTGTCATGGGCACAATGGGAGCTTCAGGCAAAAGCTTTATTTCTTTATTGGAGAAACTCCGGCTAAATCATGATGTGGAGAAATGACACTCAACAGCCACCATGGATCCTCAAACCCTGTAGGGCCCCTAGACTTCTACAATTCCTTCTAAGAGAAGAGACTGTAAGTGGCTGGATCCAATCCCAGCCCCAGGCTTTGTCAAAGGTTTATATGTAAAATATTGGACAGGTGGAATTGAACTTTAACCCAATTTGTCCCACAGGATTATTAATGGAATCCCAGTTAAATTTATATAAATATGGCTCTAGCTGATTCTGATCATGACTGGACAGAAAGATCTTTACTAGAGTTACTTACTCCGCAGTTCAGGAGCTATAACTAATATTAGAATAAAGTGCTCTAGGAAGCAGTTTTGAAGTCAACAGGGCCCTGCTGGAGTTGTTGGAGCCCATTGCAAGCAGAGCCTCCTGCTCCAGCAGGAACTGCCTTTCCTGTGCCATGAGCAGGGCAGGTCCCACTGCAGGAAAAGCACCAGACCAGCCCCAGCACAAGGGGGCAGAGTGCCTTGCTGGGAGCTTTGCCAGGTAGAGCCTGAGGCACCAAAGGCACCTTGGCAGCAGCAGCTGCTTGCAGGCTATGGCCAGAAGCCTCCCTTGGCAGCCTGGCCTGGTGGCCACCACTGCAGAGCTGCTGCCTCAGGGCTCATTCCTGGCTGGGCTCTGAAAAGCCACTTCTGCTCCAGGAGCCTGACTGGGAAGCCATTGGCCCCAGCACCTTGGGGAAGAGATATTAATGACAAAACTTAATGGCAGCAGAGCCAAGGCAGGGGCAGAGGAAAGGGGAGAGCCAGGCCCAGGGGACAGGGCTGCCATGGTGATGGCTGTGAGGTCACTGCCCCTGCAGCAGCCTGGTTGCCCTCAGCAGACATTCTGGCCAGAAGCGCTGTGAGGGCACCCAGCACATCAGAGAACACAGAGAACGGGAATTCTGTCCTTAGGGATAAGAGGGTTTCAGTGGGTCAGGTTGCACAAAAGTCCTGCTCTTGGACAATTCCTGGGATTGGACATCCACTTCTCTGGAAATACACTTTCTCATACTTGTAAAATATTTCCTCCTTCTAACAAATGTAAATCAAGATGGGGTTTGGAGGCCTCATCACATAAGCATCAGGGAGAGGCTGAGGGCTCTGGGCTCAGCGGTGTGGAGAATGAGGACAGAACAGGAGTAGCCTGGGAGGAATGGAAGGGTGGTTCCACAGATTCTGGAGATTTTATTCATGGAGGATATAAGCATGAAAAGGAAACAGTGGCACCAAAGGAACATAGGGAGGCCCAGACTGGACACCAGGAGAAAGGAATTTCCCTGCCAGGGCAGGACTGTGGTGCCCCACATCCCCAGCAGGAACCTGGAGCAGCTCAAGGCTCTGTGTGGGCAGGCAGAGGCAGGCAGGAGGCAGAGCTGTCAGCAAAGGAAGGGCCCAGCCAGGTGGGGCAGCCGGGGGATGCCGACAGCCTGCAGGGACAGAGGCGCAGAGCAAGGACACCGTGGGACAGCCTGGGCTGCACAGGACACAGGGATGGGTAGCAGCTGCAAGACAGCCCTGCCAGAGCCAACTTGGGCAGCACTTTGGCCATGGCTGCTGGCCCTGGGCTTGAGGCCACGAGGGGACAAGTGACCCTTGCAGGCCTGGGGTCTCATTGCCTCCTTGTCCCTGCTCAGCAGCCTGGCAGGGGCCGCCCCATGCTCCTGCCCTTGGCGTTGCACATCCCCACATGCTAGTGCCCATCCTGGCAAGAGCCCTGAGCAAGGAGGGAGGGACAGGATCTGCCTGGCCAGGGGCTGGGGCTCAGGCCTTGGCCCTTTGCATTCCTGAAACACAGCCAGGTTTTGCTCAGCATCAGAGACCCCTTTGCCTTGCTTGTCCCCAGCTGTCATCACTGCCTCCAGTGTTCTGCTCTACCTGGAACCTGGGGACACTTTCTCAGTTGTGTCCCTGAAAGCGATCTCTTCAAAGTACAAGAAACTTCAGTGTTTCAATGTCACTGAGTTCTTGAGTCTTCTATGAGATCACAGAACTGGCTGTGATGTCACAGAGTAGGGTGAAATGCCATAGAGCAGACTCTGCCATCATAGAGTGTGGCTCTGTGGCATCAGATAGTGGGCTGTAACATCACCAGGTGGCTGCGTAATATCATAGAGGAGGCTGTGACATCACAGATCAGACTGTGATATCACAGTGTAACTTTGTGACATAGAAGTCTTCTGTGACATTGCAGCACTGCTGTATGACATCACAGGGTGACATCATAGAGTTGGCTCTGTGACATCACATGGTCTTTGTGTCACCTCTGGAGGCTTTGCGACATCAAAGGGGCAGTATGACATCACAGAGATGTCCATGTGACATCAAGGTGGGCGTTCTGATGTCACAGGGGTAGTATGATATCACAGAGATAGCTATGTGACATCCCAGGAGGCTGTGTGACATGACAGGTGGTTCTATGACATCACAGGGGCTGTGTGACATCACAGGGGCAGTGTGACATCACAGGGGCCGTGTGAGGTCACAGGGGAGGTAACTCTGCCCCGGCCCCCCTCACAGTTCTCCACAGAGCAGTCCAACCCTGCTCGTGCACAGCAGAGTCCCCTGTCCCCCCGGGTCCCCCCGCCCCCAGCCCCGCAGCCTCCCCCAGAGGATGTTCCCCGAGATCGACCCCAGAGCCTGACACGGGGATGGGGGGCCAGGGCCCTGGGGGTGGCAAAGGGGGACAGGGACCCCCCAGACGTGTCCCCATGTCCCCCGGGGCCAGAGCCTGGGCCAGGGCTCCTTTACCCTATTACGAACGAGGCCTTGAAAGCACTGAAAAAATCCCCAGCAAGCGATCAGCAATAACCAGATTTAATATTAAGGGACAGCAGCACAAAGTTCCTTGGCAAGAGTCACTCTACTCCTGACTGGACACTTCAGGCACATCAAAGAAACAAAGCAACAAAAAAACCAAACATAATCCAGGCAATCAAACCAGAAATGAACTGAGAACTGTCCCTGTCTGTGTGTGTGACACAAGGACAGCAAGGGCAAGGATAAAAGGAATATGGCTTAAAAGCTTAACAGACCTCAAACTTAACAGGACTTATCTTATACCTTATATTTAACTGATACAGTCAAGTTCACAATTTAGCAAAAGAAAAGCACTTAACAGTATTTAACCTAACTGAAAACCTATGTCAGAAATTTAACAGAGGAATAACACTTAACAATATTCAACTTAGCTTATAAGTTATATTAAACATAACAACTTAGCAAAAGAACAACTCTTAGCAGCATTTGACTTAGCTGAGACTTCATGACTTTACCTTACCTACAGGCCAGACTGACTCAGCTATTCAAGGCGCTCCAACCCCTCAGAAAGGAGCATTTCTGCCACATTTCCCCAGCACAGGCACTCCTGTATACACACAGACACCAATAGTCAGTGCAAGGCACTTGGGAGAAATTCACCTGAGGACAGGCAATGCTCCCTGTGGATCCTTTGGCATCTTCCCAGCAGGCCAAGGGCTGAGCCTGGAGGAGTGGGGGGATTGGCCCAGGCTCTGTCATTGTTCAGGATCCCCGAGTGCAGCAAACGGGAGAGTTCCCGGCTGGGAGAGGCCCCACTCAGAGGGAGTCGCTGGCCCAGGAGAGCTCCAAGGGCTCCTTTTGGAGCGCTGTGTGCAGGGCCCCAAGAGAGGGGCTTCAGTCCCAGCAATGGTTCATCCTGACCGCACTTGGCACCAACAGCTTTCTTTGGCAGTGTGAGAACAGCGATGTTGTGCCACTGAGGGAACAAAAACAGTTCCCAAGGCTGCTCCTCCAGAAACCAGGAGCTGGTTGGGCAGCAGCAGTGCCTGGAGCAGACAGTGTTTGTGATGAGCTGCAGAGGAGCTGAGCCCAGGAGCTGTTGGCCAAGGCCGAGGCCCAAGGAGCATTTCTCAGCTGCCAGGGCGGCCTGAGAAGGGGAGGGGGGAATGCAGCAGCGCAGGGACCATGGAACCAAGGGACCATTGTGACACTGTGGCGCCCTGTGAGACCAAGGGACCATTGTGACACTGTGGGGCCCTGTGACACCAAGGGACCAATCTGACAATGTGGTATCTCATGGAATCCATGGAGACCACTGTGACATTTCTGGGCTTCATGGAACTGAGCGGGCTGTACTGACACTGTGTGGCTCCATGGAGTGTAGGAATCATTGTGACACTGAGAGCCCCCATCAAACCAGGGGTCCATTGTGACACCACGGGGCCTCATGGAGACATGGAGACCATTGTGATGCTTTGGGGCGTCATGGAACCAAGGGGCCATTGTGACACTGCAAGACTCAATGGAGTCAAAGGTCCATTGTGATGTTTCAAGGCCTCATGGAACCATGGAGAGACCATTAAGACACTTCACAGCCTCATGGAACCAAGGGGCCATTGTGACATCATTGGGCACCATGGAACCAAGGAGATCATTGTAACACTGAGGAGACTCATGGAATCATGGAGACCATTGTGAAACTGAGAGGACTCATGGAACCAGTGAGACCATTGTGGCCCTGGGGGTCCCCACAGAACCAAGAGGACCATGGTGATACTGTGGGGCCTCATGAAACCAAGAGGCTTTTGTGACACTGCAGGGCTGCATGGAATCAAAGCTCCAGGATGACACAGAGGGGCCTCCTTTCATCAATTGTCCATTGAGACATTGTGGAGCCAAAGGAGACCATTGTGACTCCGCAAACCCCCAAGGTCCATTGTGACATTCAGGGCTCATGGAACAGAAGAGTCACATGTTATTGTGGGGCCTGGGGAACCACAGAGACCATTGTGACACTGCAAGGCCTCATGGAATAATTTGGACCATTCTGACACTTGGGGTCTTCTGGAACCTGGGGGCCACTTTGACATTGTGCGACTCCACTGAACCAAGGGTCCATTATGACACTGCTGGACCCCATGGAATCAAGGCACCATTGTGACATTATGGGGCCACTTAAAAACAAGGAGACACAGAGCATGTCTGACTGGTTTGGCCTCCCATGGACTGCCTGACTGGTCCAACTGATCTTGGCATGTTGAAGGTCGCTTCTCATCTGCAAATGAAACACTGGGGCTCTGTGCTTTCCTTCCTATGGAAAAGAACTGTCCTTCTGCTCCAGGCACCCATGGCCAGAACTGTGATTTCACCACCAAATTCCCTTATATCCAGGGATTGTTCCCATAGGAATATTGCCAGAACAAGTCTGGCTGGCAGTGGTTTCACAGAGGTCATCTCTCATCTGTCCACAAAACTCTGGCAAAGGCTTTGTGGTTTCCTTCCTATGGAGAGGAATTGTCCTGCTTCTCCAGGTGCCCATGGGCAAATTTGTGTTCCACCTCCAACATTGCCTATTGTGACAAACTGGAGGAGATTGCTGGCTAAAAATATTTTGTGTGGGGGAAGAAAGGCAGTCTCCAGCCTTGCCCTGCCCTGTAAGCCCAGCCCTGCCCTGCCCTGGAACCCCAATCCCCCCAGAGCCTCTATCCCAGCCCAGCAGTGACTGCCAGTCCCTGGCACAGCACAGGCAATGCTCCACAGCCACCTCTGCAGCCCCCAGCCCAGCTCCTGAGGGACCAAATGAGCCCAAGGCCCACCTGGGGGAAGGGCCCAGGAAGATCAAGGGGTATTGGTGGCTGACCACAAGGCAAGCACACATCTTGGCCCTACCTCCTCTTGGAATTTCCATCTGAACACTGCTGGAATCCAGGAGTTGGTAGCTGTGTGTGCTTCTCTGTATCTTTTTTGCCTTGCTCTCTTTCTGTGTCTTCTTCTATTTCTGTGCTCCTGGAAATTTTGATTAACATTAAATTGAACAGGCTGAGAGTTTGTGAAGTTGAGTGGGCCAAGTCAATGCTTTGAGAAGTGTTTTTTGTTGATTGGATGTCTGTTGTAATTTGAGATGAGAAGAATTTTAAAAAGTAATACAAAACTCTTTGTGTAAGTGACAATCTGTAAAACCACTGAGATACTGAACACGTCTCTGTGAATCACAAATGTTAAAGATGAAAAAGTCCAGGAACCTCCTCTTTCTTTTCCAGTCAACAAAGAAGCAGTGGGCCCTGGCCCTGGCCCCCATCTCAACCAAACCAAACCAAACCAAACCAAACCAAGGAACCCTGCCGTGGGCTGAGCCCCTTCTCCCCTCCCCAGGCTGCCTCTCTCCACATTGGCCCCATTCTAACCAAACCAAACCCCAACAACTACCAAATAGGAAAACAAAAGAGGCTACAAAACCCCAACCAGAACAAAGCAAGGCACAGCTATTGAAATCTTACCAAGTCCCCTCCCCCCAACACAACTAAAACAAAAAACCCCTACAACCTACAACCCATACAAAATAACCTTACAACTAAAAACTTAAACATAAAAAAAGCCAAAAACCAACCATAAAACCAATTGTAGCACAACACAACCACGACTTCCACCACAAGTTACTGGCAGGTCAGATATTAACCCTTTCAATACTTCAATCCTCCCTCGAGTTAAAGAAAAAACAAAATGCAAGCATATAAAAAAAACATAAAACCATCAAAGTCAGTAAAGAAGAAATGAAATCCTAATTTAAAAGAAAGAAAAAAATACCTTAATCTTAAAACTAAAATCCTCCTATAAACTATAAAGAAACAACTCTTCTTCTTCACAAAACTATTTTAAAAATTCAAATTTGTATCAAACAAAAACCTCCATGCTAAAATAAACAAATGTTAAAAACCTGCAATTTCATGAGAAGTTTAAACAGGAAAAAAAAAAGTAATCCAGTATCCCCAAGAGAAGATCTCTATTCCCAGAAATAAAAATAATTTTAAAAGTAAATAATAAAAACTTTATTATAACTCATCTTTAAAACAATACCCCACAAGTCAACATGGCCCATCAACAAGCTGTAAAAAAGCTTGTAGTTATAAAGACAACTTCACAATAGCGAAGTTCCCCAGACAACTGTTATCCATGACAAAATTAAGTACCACAAAAAAAAAAATTTCCTCCTGTAAAAAACCTCCATAATCTTAGCAAGAAAAAGTTATCACCCTAAAACTGAAAAAAAGACAATTCTAGAAATAGTAAACCACTAGAAATTTTAAGTTTAGTTTCTTTATATTGTCAGGTTAAAAAAAATTTGTAAAGAAAAAGAATTTATTTTAATTCATACTACGTTTTTTCTTTTATTTGCTTTTAATAAAATTTTCTTTATACCTTTTTAAAATTTTAAGTCTACTTTACCTTTCTCGTAATCCTATCTCACAACAAAATGAACACATAAATAATTAACCGACACTAAAACCGATCACACTCATCAATCCATTAATTAAGAAATCTCAAGATGGGAAAAATCTTAAATTACCAAAACAAAACCACTACAATGTTACCATGTTATCATTAACACTTTGCCAAAGTTTCTCTGATTTTCTAAAGCTGCCAGTAAAGGCTGTTTGGTTGGTTTGGGCTCCTGAGAATCTCTTGTTGGTATTTCTTCAGGGAGTCCAAATCAGAGCACACAAACAATGGTAATTCCTTTTAAATGTCTCCTTGAGAGAATTGTTTGGGGGATGGGAGTCAGGGCTTGTGTGTCCTGCTTGGCACAGCCCAGGCAGGCCTTTCCCAGCCACATTGCACACTCCATTTCCCAGCTGGAGCCGCTGGTGCCTCTGAGTTGTGCTGCCCCAGCCCCAGGGACGCTCTCCTTGTTTGCCCATTCCCCCACGGTCTCTGGGCAGGGATGGCCTCAGTGGGGGCTGCTGACATCCTCAGCACCTTGGAGGCTGCTGCTGAATTTTCGTGCTCCAGAGGCTTCTTCAGCCTTCAGCTCTTGAGTGCAGGAATTCAGTGTCCCAGGGCTCATTAACATTCAGAACACCTTAACAAGCCAAGCCTCTGGGGGTAATTTGATTTAATTTTCAAATCTTTTGTGGTTAATTAGACGAATTCCAGTAGTGTATTCAAGTTGAATAGATTCTATTTAAAGAGACAGTGAGAAAAGATTTCTTAGGTCCAATTTAGGTTTCTTCTCCCTGTTAATTTATTGATAGGTGCAATCTCCAGCTGACACTGAATCCAGGTACCTCCTCATGCAGTTTGAATAGATATGAAAATCAAGACCCTTCATGGCTGACAATCAATCAGATCTGTCCCTACCCCCACCCCACCATTTCCCCCATCCAAGCCCTGGCACTCAGAGCAGCCTTGTGCAAATCTGAGCTCGCTCCAGCCCAGGCTGCACCTGCAGCTTTCAGCTCCTTGGCTCCAACTCCCACCTGCTTTCCTTGGAGAAGGAGCTGCCCGAGACACAGAGGGATGTTCGTATCTCGTCTGCCAACAAAGCCAAGGGAAGGCACGGCTCTATCAAATGCTAAAGCCATTCCTCTGCAGGATATTAAATCCATTTTCCACAGCAGACAGTCTCAAAGCAATGGAAAACACCTTCTGTGCCCAGCACAGATCCCAAGGTCCCCCCAAACCCTTCCTGCCCGAGTTCTGCCCAGATTTGCTCTTTGCACACACGAGTCACACGCTGAAGTCAGGAGCTCCCTCCATGCCCAGAGGGGGGAAAAGAGAGAAAGGGGATGAAGAGCTCTCCTGTGCAGAGCCAAGGTCCAAGTGCAGCCCCTGCAGTGGGAACCACAACTCATCAGGTTTGTGTCCTTTGGGCTCAGGGCTTGGTGACACTCAGAGGCACAGAAAGGTTTCTTGCCAACAAACACAAGTTGTATATTTGATCAGTTTAATAACCATCACAGCTCTTCCCTGAGCTCTCTGGGATGTCCCAGCAGCATCTGACATGCCCACCATCCCAGAGAGATTTCCAGACAGGAACAGTTATAGACAAAGACATATGATCATCAATTCTGTGATAAACACAATTAAGATGTTGACTAATGTGGTATTTATTTGAACATCAGAAAGATCTGGCAACTCCCTGCTGCTCAAAGCATGAAACCAGTCAGTTGAGAGGCACTTGAATGACCAGAGAGCATCTGGAAGAAGAATTCTGAGAGCAATGGGAAAGGCATAGATCCATCTGGTCTAGTGAAGAGATGTCCTTAGCCATGGCCATTTAAACAGGAGAGCTGCAAACTCCTGAAGGAAGAGGGAGAGGAAATAATTGATTAAATTATGGTGACAGAAATAGACAGGAAGATCAGTATTTCTCCTTCTGCCATCAGTACACTTAGGGAAATTCCTATTCCTGGTGAGAAAACTTCGCCATTCCTTAAAAGCACTCAAGTGGATCAGATAATAAAAATGTGCTTCCATATTATGAAATGCACAAGTATTGTAAATATATATACCTATGCCCCTTTTCCAGGCAGACATCAGCTGTGTGCCCATGAAAAGGCAGTGACACTTGTACCCTGAGGTTCCCAGCTGGAATTGGATCTCTCTGAGAGCACCTGAGGGAGAGCAGAGCACCTTGCAAGCTGCAGGTCCCTGACAGCCCCACAGGGCTCCTGTCCCATCAACATCTGCTCTGCTCCAGTCTGAAACAGGGCCCAGCATGGTGCCGGGATCATCAGAGAGCTGAGGTGTGTGCTGGAATTCAATGTCCTCCCTGTCCCGCAGCAGCCCTGCATTTCCCTCCTGCAGCCTTGGTCTCCAGCACAGCCATGGAGGCTCTTTGGGCTCTGGACTGTTCCTGCAGCCCCCAAGGGCAGCTGAGCTCTGCCTTTGGCACAGTCAGGCCTGGCCAGCGCAGGCCATGCTCAGCAATTGCTTGTGTGTGCCTGGCCTTGCTGTCAGCCCCAGCAGCGGCTGCGTGGCCCCTGTGTGGCCCTGTGATGGCCCAGCCATGGTGGCCCAGCCCCTGTGCAGGCCCAGCCCAGGCCAGGAGCATTGCAGCTGGGAACGGCCCTTGTGCCGTGGTGCCCACAGCAGCCTTGGGGCTCTGTGCCCCATGGCCTCCCTGCTGGACAGCCTCTGCCAGCTCCTGCAGAGCCGGTGGCACCTGTGGGGCTGCACAGACAGCCCTGCCCTGGGCTCTGCCAGCCTCTGGGCCAGCAGAGTGGCCGGCCAGGGCTGGCCATGGCTAGGAACAGGCCCTGAGCCCCGGAGGAGGATGGAGCTGGGCCACAGACAAACTCAGTCCAGACCAAAGCTGGGCTCAGCAGCCAGGGCTGCCAACACATGGGGACAGAGGCTGGTGCTGACAAATGTCCTGGCCCCCCTCCCTGCTCTGTCCATGCCACCAAGGGCACAGAGCAGCCTCCTCTCTGGGCCACTTGCCTGTTTGCAATGCCTTGCACAGGCGCTGGCCCTGCCCCACAAGGCCTGGCCTGAGTCCTGCCCCTGCACGCTCAGCCAGGCTGAGATGGACACTGATGGTTTCTGGGCCAGGCTCTCTGAGCCCAGCCCAGCTCCCTGCAAGCTCTGCCAGCTGCCCTGAGCTCTGGGCAGCACCAAGGGTCTCTCCCCAGCCCAGCCCAGCCTCACAGCTCTGCTCAGGCCAGGCTGCTCTGGGCACTGCCCCACGGCCTCAGCCCCTGGCAAGGGCACAGCAGCAGCTGCAGCTGCCACAGGACTCAGCCCCAGCCATGGGGGAAGGTGCTTGGCCAAGGCCAAAGGAGGCTCCCTGGCTGCCCTGCACCCCTCTGCCTGAGGTGCTGAGAGCTCTGCAGCCCCTGCTGCCCTCCCATCTGCCCAGGGCAGCACAAGAGCCGTGGCCTTGGGGCCCTCAAGAGCTGCTCCTGGCCCAGGCCCAGGGCCCATCCCAAAGCTGGGGCAGCCACAAAGCTGTGCCCATTTCTGTTCATCCCTGCTCTGATCAGGATGGATCTTCAGCCACTTGCAGGTTGGTGATGAATTTTACTTTTCCAGAGGCCTCTTCTTTCTTGAACTTCTCATTTCAGAAATTCAGTGAAAAAGGCTCATAAACATTTGTTCAAAACACCCAAAAAAAATAAGCCCATGGGAATAAATCAAATCTTGAATTCTTCTGTGGTTAATTAGACAGATTTCAGAAGTGTATTCAAAGTGAATCTACGATACTGAAAACAATGAAGAGATAATTATTTTGTCCTGTTAAGTGTTCTTTCCCTGTTTATAGATTGCTATTAGCAATCCCCAGTGTATATTGATCCCCAGCACCTCCTCATGCAGACTGAACAGATATGAAAATCAAGACCCTTCGTGGCTGACAATCAGTCACACTTTGTCCCTACCCCCTCCCCACCATTTCCCTCATCCAACCCTGGCACTCAGAGCAGCTGAGGAATGGGGTCACATCCAGGGGTGTCCCCAGGGCTCAGGACTGGGGCCAGGTCAGTGAAATATCTTTATTGCTGATCTGGACGAGGCCATCGAGGGCACCCTCAGTCAGTTCCCAGGTGAGCCCAAGCTGGGTGGGAGTGTGGCTGTGCTGGAGGGCAGGAAGCTCTGCAGAGGGATCTGGCCAGGCTGGAGCCATGGGCCCAGGACAATGGGATGAGGTTCACCAAGGCCAAGGGCCCGGTCCTACCCTGGGCTTACAACCACCCCAAATCCCTGGCTGTGCCCTGCCCCTGACCCCCACAGCCTGTCCCGATTCCTTCATCCCTGCATTGCCAGGGACTTTCTGGGACAAGGGAGCTCTGCTCTGGCTATGGAGGGAGATGCAAGTGCCACCACTAGAGTGGGAACCAGAACTCACCAGGTTAGTGTCCTTTGGGGGTCAGGAACTGGTGACACTCAGAGGCACAGAAAGTTTCTCTTCATGGCCAGCAGACCACAGTTGAACAGGACGCAATTTAATAACAATTACGTTCTTCACTGAGCTATGTGTGATGTCCCAGCAGTGTATGATGAGTGCACCCTCCACAAGACATTTCCATACTAAAATTCATTTCAGACAAATGTGGTAGTAGATATAAACACAATTAAGGCCTTGTATCAGCATGCTCCTCCTGGAGTGGGGGCAAAACAGCACAAACAATTCCTGACTTGCAAAGCTGCCAGTGGTGGATGGAGAAGGGAGGTCAGGCTGCTCTTGGTGATGAGGAAATGTTGCAACCAGCCTGACTCATTTCATCTCCTCATGCTCTGGCTGATCTCCCCTCTTTCCCCTTCCACCCATTGGCTTTTGTCTGCCCCCAGGCCCCCTGTGAAGAGCCTGGCTCTGTGTTCTCCATCCCCTCCTGGCTGGCACTGCCAGGCTGGGATGAGGAGCCCCTCAGCCTTCCCTGCTCCAGGCTGGACCAGCCCAGCTCCCTCAGCCTCTGATCACAGCCCAAGGGCTCCAGCCCCACCTTGGAGGCCCTTCCCAGACCCTGCTACAGCTGCCAGGCATCTTTCCGGCCCTGGGGAACCCAACCCAGGCCACAGTGACCTGGATAATCCACATCCTTGATGTCCTGGTCACACAGCCCTGGTCCCTTGTCCCCATGTCAGTCTCTGGGGTGGATTCTGTGGAACATCCTTTGGTGGAGGCTGTGGCTCCAGGTGGGCTTGGGGGATCCTGGGGGACAGGGACCCTGCTGGGCATGAACAGCATTGGACTTGTTGGGAGAAACTGTGAGGGGGAGCTGGGGCGGAGTGACCAACCCAGTGACCTCACACAGCCCTGCTGGGATGTCACACAGCCCCTCTGGGATGTCACAGCCTGCTCTGTGATGTCACATCCTATTCTCTAATGTCACACAGCTGGTCTCTGACGTCACAGCCAACTCTGTGCTGTCATAGTCTGCACTGTGATGTCAGACCTCTGCTCTGTGTTTTCACAGCTGGATCGCTGATGTCACAGAGGCAGTCTATGATGCCACGGCTGCTCGATGACCTCATATCATGCACTCTGTGATGTCACAGCCCTCTCTGTAACCTCATGTTACCAGATGATGAATTGTCCCCACCAGCTGAGCTGACACCTGGATCTTGTTCTCCACACCCCCAGGCCCATGGAAACCCCACAATGCCCATTGTTTGAGAAGGGGAACTGGAAGTTCAGCAGCCTCAGTGTCCTCCCAGCTCAGCTAGGCCCACGGGAACATTGGGGTCCACGAGCACCATGGACCACCAGAGAGACCCCCGGGACAGAAGAACACATGGGTAAAGGGGAGGGGAAATGTGTTAATGATTTTTGAGGAAATGATTATCAAATGTGTGAAAAAGAATAGAAAATCACCAAATTTGCAGATGACACCAAGCTGGGTGTGAGTGTGGATCTCCTGGAGGGTAGGAGGGCTCTGCACAGGTCCCTGGACAGGCTGGATCCAGGGCCCAAATCCAACAAGGTGAGGTTTAACAAGTCCAAGTGCTGGGTCCTGCACTTTGGCCACAACAAACCCTGCAGCAATACAGGCTGGGGACAGAGGGGCTGGACAGCAGCCAGGCAGAAAGGGACCTGCAGGGGCTGATGGACAGCCGGCTGGACATGAGCCAGCAGTGTGTCCAGGTGGTGAAGAAGGCCAATGGCTCCTGGCCTGGCTCAGGAATGATGTGGCCCGCAGGAGCAGAGCAGGGATTCTTCCCCTGTGCTCAGCACTGCTTGGGCAGCACCTCGAATGCTGTTTGCAGTTCTGGGGCCCCCAATTTAGGAAGGACGCTGGGGGGCTGGAGCGTGTCCAGAGATGGGCAACAAGACTGGGGTAGGAGCACAAGAGCTTTGAGGAGCAGCTGAGGGAGCTGGGGTTGCTTATCCTGGAGGAGGCTCAGAGGAGACAAGGTGGTGTCAGGGCACAGGTTGGACTTGATCTCCATGGCCTGTTCCACCCTTGCTGATTCTGGGATTCTCTGGAACCACCCTTGGAGCAGTTGCAGGATGAGCCCTGGGCCTCCTCTTCAGGAGCTCCAGCAGCCCAGGTCCCTCAGCTTCTCCTGCCAGCCCCAAAGCCCATCCTGTCAGTCCTGCAGAGCCTCTGCAGCTCCTCCTCACTGCCCAGAACAGGGAGCCCCAGAGCCAGACACAGCAGCCCAGATGTGCCCCCCTGGCCTGGGGTACCTCTGTCAAGGGAGCAGCAGGAGGCACTGCAGGAGCCTGCAGACAATTCCTGCAGCACTTGTAGGATGATCCTGCTGCCCAAGGGACGTTCCCATTGGGCCAAGTCAGGAACTGCAATGGGGAGTGGAGCCAGAGAGGAAAGGGCAAACAGGAATGGGCTGTTTGCAGGGGAGGGAACAGGGGTCGGCAATGGGAAGAAATTTGTATCAGGAAGAGTAAAGAAAGCAAAGGTGAAGCCAAGGAAATGCTCCGGGCAGTTTGGGGGTGGCTGCCAGGCAGCCCTGGCTCTGAGCAACAGCGTCTGCAGTGGCACAGGAAACACCCAGCTCAGGGGAACAAACTTTCTGGCTGACTGCAGAGGCCAAGACAAAGATGAGTGGTTTCCCTGGTGTGCCCCAGCCCTTGCTGGCCCCAGAAGCTGATGGCATTTGTGCTCCCTCAGGTTCATGTCCCCACACCAACAGCATGGGGGTGCTCCCCCTGCTGTGTGCAATGCAAACAGGGGCTGCTGAGCCAGTGCTGCCGTGTCTGTGCCTGCAAGGATGGGGCACCTGTGTGAGCTGGGGAGAGGCCAGGGCTGCAGAGGGGAGATGTTGTTGGCAGCTGCATGAGGATGCTCTGGGACGCTGCCCTGGGCTGTCCAGCGCACTGGGGATGGACCAGTCTCTGCTGTGCTGCTCCTTCCCGTCTGCCCCAGGGCCCTTGCAGAGCACCAGCTGTGTCTGTCCTCAACTGCCATGGCAACCCTTAGGACAAAGTGGTGCCAGGGCTGTTCCAGGTACAATTGCAGTGACACTCATTGGTGCCACCAGGTGCCATGGCAATGGCCACGGGGACCAGTCCTTGGTTTGGTGCCATGGCAACCAATGCCCGGAGCCGTTGTTGTGGTTGGTGGCCATGGGAAGGTGCTCTGGCCCCTTGCTCAGGGCTGGTGTCAATGCCCAGAGCCAGAGGGGATCCCTTGCTGGGGGCTGTGCCATGGCCACCTGCCTTGTGCCGCGCTGGCCGCTCAGGCATCAGGAACCAGCAGCCAACGGCACTGCCAGGGCCAAAGGCCAGGTCAGCCAGACAGAAAGGGGCAGGGCTGGGCACTGTTGCCATGGCAACCAGCACTGGGGGAGACACCTGGGTCACCTGGCCTGGCAGTTGCCATGGAAACCCCTGGCAGGCACTGAGGGCACAGCCCCTGGCACTGAGACACTGCTGGGCTGGGTGCTGAGCACAGGGCTGAGCACGCAGAGATGGTTTTGTTCTTGCTGAGCTGCAGAACAGCCAAGGCCTGTCCTGCCCCTCGTCCAGCCACGCTGGGGAGGGGCTGGGGCTGCGGGGGAGCTGGGCAGGGGACACTGCCAGGACAGGGGACCCCAACTGACCCCGGGCATACCCCAGACCAGAGGACATCATGCTCAGGGTATGAAGGGGTGAACAGGAAGGGGGGAATTTTAGAGGGAGGGCTTTTGCCTTCCCAGGGAACACTTTGGCAAGAGGGGGCCCCGTTTCACCAGTGGGCAGAAGACACAGACACCAACTTAAGGAATTGTGTCATTTATATCATGCACAGCTCAAAGATTTACAAAAGGATAAGCTCAGCAAAGCACATCATCATTAGCAAAGAATTACAAAAAAAGCTCAGCAATCAAACATAACCCATCATTACATTTTGATGACCAATCCCTTGGTGAAACACCAGAGGTGTTTGTGGCAGACAAAAATTCTGGTTCACTATCAAGGTACACCTTACAGACATCAGAAATACTTTAGTGACACCATTCTTCATTCTTTTTTCTCAATCTCATTCCAATTAGGAACAAGAATTCTGTTGTGCCTGGAGCTGGCACCTTTTTAATTCCAGAAAAATGCCCCCAGGCCCTTTGCTGTTCAGCTTTACCATGCTGTGTATGGCTAACAGGGCCTGGGGGGCCCTTTCCCCTCTGGCTGGAAGGGGCCGGGTCCCAGTCCCTGAGGGGCACCCAGGCTCCTGGATGGAATTCCTGTGCAAGTCCCTCAGTGTCACAGCAGCCTTCATATTGAGCCCTGTGGATCAGAGCATTTTCCAAAGGGGCCCTTGGGGCAAACAGGGAGATCTGGTCTGGCAGGATGTGTAAAACAATATCCTGGCAGATCTACTTGTTCTCACACAGAATCCTTGGCTGCAGGGACACATTCCCATTGTTCCGGCCCAGGGTTTCAGGATTCCGAGTTGTCTTTCCTAGGATCTGCCCCTTCAGCTGCCTCGGGAGGGCCTTTTCGCCTCTGGACCCACACTCTGGTTCCATTATTAGGGCTGCTGCATCCAAACCCTTTATCTCCACAAACGGTGTTGACTGGAGGTGGATCTCCTTTTTTCACAACTGTTCTTAAAATTGCAAGATCAATAATTGTGCTACCCTGTCATGGGGTTGAATAATGCAATCTTGTTCATTATTGTTTAACAGAATTACTGTAATTTCTCCTGGATATTCTGCATCAATTCCTCCAGCCATGACAGGAACACTTTGCAAGGCCAAGCTCCAAGGGAGCAGTTACCAAAGCAAAGTGTCCTGGAGGAATCTGAATTCCTGTTTCAGAATTGATAGCTGTCATTTGCTCTGAATTTCTCCTAATCAATTCCAATGCATGAAGGCCCAGCCCTGCAGCCTGTGGGCTGGCCTTGCCAGGGGCCATCACAGCCAGAACAATTTCCCACGCAGCCCAAGTCTCACTGCCAATGGTTGGATGTGCAAATTGGGGGCAGCCGTGCACAGCCAGGGGGTTTCATTTTCCCTGTGGGCCATTGTGAAGGGCATGGAGCACATCTGGGAGATGGGTTCTCCATGGGCAAAGGTTCCCATCTCCTCATTTTTCAAACTGCTCTTTTAACAACCCCTTCACCCACACAGCCAATCCTGCAGCTTGTGGATAGTCTGGTACATGAAAAACCCTGCAGGCAAGACCACTGTATTTTTCACAGGAAGAGACAAAGCACTCTGCATCACAGTATCAGCACACCCTGTAAAAATAGCCAATTTCCTCCCTTCCTCCATTTTCATTGTATACAACCTCACAAAGTTGACCACTGACATGAGGGTCCTGGCCAATCCTGTTCTGTAGGGTATTTAGTGTTACATCCCTGAGCAGCCAAAGCTACCAAATTAGTATTGTCAGCACTATTTCACATTATTATTATAATTTTTTATGTAGATAGTGATATAGAAATACAGATACAGGGAGATACAGACATATATAAATATATATATTGAGGTCTTATTATACTATAAATACATATATATTATTATGTATATAGATATTTCACTTGCACAAATGCATCTGAGCTCAAGATTAAAACCTTCTTCTCTTGCTCCAGTGGGAGAATTCCAACAATAATTGTTCCTTCTGAAGGTGCTGTTTCCTATGTACTCTCAATAAATTCATCTTTGTCTGCCCAAACCCACAAGGTCTTTTCCTTTTCCATGTGCAATTTTTGGATGCATTTGAAGCCATCCAGGGGTGCAGCTTCTTTTACCCAACTGCCCCACTGCTGCCACAGGGGTCCCACCTCAGCCCACTCCAGAGCCAAGAAACTCCAGGGAAGGGCTTCTCAGCTGGGAATTTCTGATGAGACTGATTCCTCACACTGACACTGAACAAGTGACATTTTGTTGGGATCTGGCCAGACTGTGCCAGTTTTGTTTTACCAGTGGGCAGGGTCAACACCAAAGACACAGACTCCAACTGGAGGAAACAGTGTCATTTCCTGCAGTTCAGAGCAGCAAAGAATCACAACAGGAGCAGCTCAGCAATGCACCCAACCATCCCCACCAAAGATTGCCTGCAGTGATTAAGAAAGATCCAGCAGCATTTACCCTCAGCCTTTACCATCCCCCAGACCCACACAGCAGCTGGGGAAGCTGTCACAGCCAAGGGCTGCAGAGCCACTCCTGGGCACTGGGAATTCCTGCAGGTGCCTCCAGCCCCAGGTGAGGCTCCAACCCCGCTGGGAGAGGGCCCAGCTCTGACAGTGCTGAATGAACAAACTGACAGCACTGCTAGTGTGGCAACATCTGCTTTCATCCTCCTCTTGGGTCCCTCCCAAAGCCTGGCCAGGGCTCAAGGAGGAACCAAGGGAGCTGACTTTGACCATACAGCCCCAAACAAGGCCAGATGTCAGATTTCATGGCCTTGTCTGGCTTCTAAATACACAAAGGTCAATACATGTTTCACTAATGAGTGGCTACATCTATCACACTGCTAATGACCATGCATATTTCATCAGGGAGCAGATACAAAGATAACCTTTGGTTGGAAGGTTCATCCAGAGGCCACCTTTGGCTCAGGGCCTGCTGTCCAGGCCTCACTCAGGGCTGGTGTCCAGGCCTTGGCACTTCAGGGACGTGGTTTACTGCTGGGCTTGGCACTGCTGGGTGAGCGGCTGCACTGGGTGAGCTCAGAGGGCTTTTCCAACAGAAAGGATTCTGTGATTCCATGATTCTATCCACTGCATTCAACTGGGGCTATTTTAGCAGCATTCCTTTGCTCCAAAAGTTCTCTCTTTCCCAGCTCCTGCGGCCTGAGTTTAGTGCTGGCCCCTCTGCCCCTCTTTTCACAGCCTTGCTGTCAGTGCTGTTCTTCGTCCTTCCCCTGGTGCTGCCCCTTGGCTGCAGGGCCGGAGCAGGGGAGAGGAACCACAGGCATGGGGACCCTGGGGCTGCCCTGGGTCTGTCTTGCCCCCTGTCTCTCTCTCTCTTCTTCTCTCTCTTCCTCTTTCCTTCTCTCTCCTCTCTCTCTCCCTCTCTCTCTCTCTCTCTCTCCCTCTCTCCCTCTCTCCCTCTCTCTCTTTCTCTTCTTCTCTCTCTCTCCCTCACTCCCCTTCTCTCTCTTGGCCCCTTCCCGGGCCGATGCTGCCATCCTGGACTCGGGACCCCGACAGTCTGGGACCCCCCCCGGCAGTTCTGCCATGGAGCCAGCCCGCTCCTGGCCGCAAACCAGTGTCTTCTGCTGCCAGCACCACCGCTGGTCACCTCCATGGATCGGTCCCTGCCGCAGCCCCCGAGACCCCGCCGCTCGTAGGGAGCGCTCAGACACCTCCCAACTTTGATAACCCCAAACTTGGCGTCCCCGGGTGCTCCTGACATTCTTTTTCTTTCTCTAGTCAACTTATCGTCTTTTCTCTTCAAGCAGGGCCTGTTCTGCTAAACCCTTTCTGGACCCCAGTGTGGCATTGAATAACCTCCTAACAACCATGTGTTAAGACACTTCCCTGCCTTTCATGCAAAAAACTCCATTCACACTTCTGCTCTCTTCTAGCACCAAGATGTCATCACTTCACATTCCAACATCTTAGAGTTTCCTAACTACCTCTCTACTTCAACTTCTCTCTTTCTTCTCTCTCAATTGTAACCCTTATGGGGTCGCTATTTAATCCTCCCCTATTTCCTTCTCTGACCCAAACTTCTTTGTTGATTTTTTTTTTCTTCATCTTCTTGGCCTAATTTCAACACTCTAGCTGTCATTTTCCCATTTTCTGATATAACTCTTATTCTTAATTGCACTTTTAAGACTCTTCCTAATAAATTGCTACCTGCCCTGGGACCAATAACACATCTCCCATCTAAATATTAGTTTCTTCCCTCAATTACCACATGTTTAATGACTAGAAATGTAAAACTTTCTCTTTTTCCCCTGTTACTTTCACTATATGTTTGCTCACACAATAACCTTTTGGAACATTTAACAGGCAGGTTCTCTCTCCCCCTGTGTCTATTACAAATTCCAATTCTTCTTCTCGGGGACCCATTTTTAAAGTTATCACAGGCTCTAAATGGTGTTTGTCCCCCCCAAAAAATTAGAACCTATGACTTTTTTATTTTTTTATGTGCTCATTTCTTTAAAGATTTTCAGATCTTCTGCTTACTTAGGACCATTTTCCTTTTTAGTCTCAAGTTTTTTCATCTATTTAGTTGGAGTTTCTTCTTTCCCCTCTAAACGCTGTCCCTTAAGAACCTTTTGTTTTCACATTTCGCCTTTGATATGCTGTCTCATTTATTCTCTTGGTTATGCAATTACGATCATTATTTATGTGTTTACTCCCCTCCTCATTATTTTAACCCCACTCAGGAGGTGCAGTTGGCGTTTTGTCTTCTCTGGGGGTCCCTGCGGATTATCTTTTTCTTAAGCTTTTATTTCAATTGCTCTGATTAATTGCTTTTCTTCCTAAGAAAAATATTATTTTCATTACCGACCACATCTCTTCTCAAGTATAAATGTTTGGACTTAAAAGTTGGTCTAATTGTTCAGCTATGCCTATGGGATTCTCCAAATATCCCTTGTATTTATTTCTTAAAATTTCAGACCTCAGACAAAGTCAAAGGAGCATTTACAAACTCTGATCCATCCCCTCCTATGAGAACCTTTCGTAATGGAAATAGACCAATCTCTTTATCCCATTCTTTTTGGATTTTTATCTTCTATAGCCTTTCTCCCGTATTTTTAGGAAGAATCAGGAGAGGGCTTTCTTCTAACTGAACTTTTAGTGTTTCGATAAAGTGATTCCTTTAGAGAGTTTCCCTGAGCAGCCGGAGCTGTGGTTACCGAGGGAACGGAGCTCAGGGCAGGACGGGAGAACTCGGAACAGCTCAGGGTCTGGGTGCTCCAAAGGCGGGGTCTGCAGCCGGGATGGCCCGAGGGGATCGGCCCAGCTCAGGGTCTGGGTGCTCCAAAGGCGGGGTCTGCAGCCGGGATGGCCCGAGGGGATCGGCCCAGCTCAGGGTCTGGGGGCTCCAAAGGCGGGGTCTGCAGCCGGGATAGCCCGCGGGGCCGTTCCGGTGCAGGCCGAGCTGGAGCGGGGATCGCCCCCACGCGGCTCACGGTGGCTGATCCGGCACAGACAAAGCCGGGACTGACCCCGGCTGCAGCGGCGGGAGCCGACAGAGCCAGGGCAGCCGGGGATGGGACAGACGGGACAGACGGGACCCCCCTCGGTGCGGTCAGCGCGGTAACCACGGTGCACACGGCAGGACAGACCCCCAGCCCCGGCACGGCCAGCGGAGAGACCACGGGCCAGGAGGCCGGACTGGGACAGACGGACCCGGGCAGACGGACCGGGACAGACGGACCGGGACAGACGGACTCTGCCGGAGCTGGCACAGGGGCTGGGAGGGGTGGTGCAGCTGCCAACGAGTGGGGGAACGAACGGGAATGGATGAGGTAATTTGTTTTCAGCTTTATACTTTCCCCGTTTTGCTTTTTTTGCCTTTCAAAAATGTTATTTTCTTACAGCCTCCCCCCTCCCCAGCATGTGGTTTTCTCTTTTTCTTCTGGATTAATCGGTTTTTACAAATAAATCCAGAGCTTAACTTAACTTAAATCTAAACTTCTGCTTGGATGCTTTGAAATGGTTGACGAGCTAACTCACGACCTTCTCATATTGGTTTTCTCATCACCCTTTAATTTATCTTTTGACAAATTATACATGTTTCAGGTACTTGTTTTTCTACTCTTAAAGTCTCAGTGCACCCATAATTCTTTTAAAAAAATGATCACCCAAAGCCTGAGTATCCCACCGGGCTTTTTGAAACATGTCCTCTGCTATTCCCTAGTAAGGGTTTTATTATCTAATTGTCTTCCATCAAGATGTTTCTATTTCCCCGATTTCTCTTGTTCGCCACCTATCTTGTTTTAATTCCTCCTTTTTTTTTTCTTCTCTAAACTTGGGAATTTCCAATTTTTCTTCATTTGGAGTTAATATTAACTCTTTCAGCTCTATTTTCTGCCGCATCTTTAGCTTCTTGATCTGCCAATTATTTTTTCTTATTTCTGGGTTTTTACCTTTTGGTGTCCTTTAATGTGTATTATTACGATCTCTCTGAGATAATTTTAATGCCTCTAAAACCTCGAAAATAAGTTTCTCATGTACTAATCTTTTTCTTCTTTAATTAAGTAATCTCCCTTTTTAAATTTTTCTTAAGGTATGTCCTACTCCAAAGGCATACCTTCAATCAATATATAACTCCTTCCTTCTGTGTTAAATTTTCTAATGCTCTTTTTAAGTATATAATTCACAAGTTTGCATGTTTTTTCTCATCAACTTCTGCATACCCTGTATTTTGCAAGGAGTTGTATTTCTGTTTGTTAACATAACTCCCAAAGTGCTATCTTGGAGTATTTCTGTTGGTAATTTTTTTTTCTCCTGCTTTTCTTTCCTGTATCCACCTTACTGGATTTTTGTCTCATTTTTCAATATTCTATCTATTCCTCCCCTGCTTCCATTTTTCACTTTTTACTAACAACTTAAATACCAGTTTTCTTTCAACTACTTACACCCAAAAATCTTTTTTTCTCACACTGCTTTTCAATACAATCCACCTCCCTCCAAGGAGATATGGTAAGGCTTAAAATGCACAATCGACATGACCTATACTTTCATTCATCTACATTCACTCACTTTTATTTCTCATTCACTTTCACATATTCCTTCACACTCCCAAGACACAAAGTGGATCCTTATTGCTAGAAAATCACGGCTCCTTGTGGTTCCCTCTTTCGCTTTGGGGTTTACCTCCAGGTCTCAGTGTCACCAGGCCCCCTAGAAGGGCCCTGACTCTGGCTGCCTCTGGTGTCCGTTCCCCTGTGAGGCTGTCTGCGTGTCTTTCACACTCTTCAGCTACAGCCCCTCACACACCCAGGGAACACTGGCTTGATTCGCAGGTCACTCACTCCTCTTCGGCCCAGAAGTCCCCACCTACCCGGGAGCTACAGCCTGGTGTGCAGGTCACTCACTCCTCTTTCCACTGCCTCCCCCTTCCCACCTGCCCAGGAAACTGAGGCTGACTTTGTGTGTGTCTCACTCTCACACACCACAAAACAACAATAAGGTACCTTTCACTTTCACATCACCTATTACAAGTTTAGGTGTTACTGGCCAGTCCCGGTGCTATTGGATATCCCTCAACCCAGCTGTGTTATCCAACCCCAAATGCTCTTGGGCAATTTTTCCCTCAATCCTGCCGTGTTGTCCAACCCCAGATGCTCTTGGGTAATTTTCCTTCAGTCCTGCAGTGTTGTCCAACCCCAGATGCTTTTGAGTATTTTTCCCTCAATCCAGCTGTGCTGTTCAACCCCAGATGCTCTTGGGCATTTTCTGTCCCTCAACCCAGCGGTGTGGTACAACTACAGATGCTCTTGGGCATTTAATTTGTTTTGCTGTGTTGTCCAACCCTGGATGTTCTTGGGCATTTTTTTATCCCTCAATCCGGCTGTGTTGTTCAACCCTGGATCTTGTTAGGCAAAAATTTTTCCCTCAATGTAGCTGTGTTGTCCAACCCTGGATACTGTTAGGCAAAATTTTCATCCCTCAATCTAGCTGTGTTGTCCAACCCCGGATGCTGTTGGGCAAAATTTTCATCCCCCAATCTAGCTGTGTTGTCCCACCCTGAGTGTTCTTGGGCATATCCTCACTCCGACAGAATTCTGCTCAACCCTGCTCTTGGATGCTCTTGGAATAGAAATCCCTCAACCCAGCAGGTTTTAGGGGCCCCTCCTGTCCCGTTTTCTAGTGGATTGGGCTAGGAAACCTTGCTCCCTACCTCCGAGGGGTCCAACCCCTCCCTGAGACCCAGTCCCAGTTACCCTGGGGGATTCTTTCACTCTCTTATGAATCACTTCGTCTCTTTACTGGCTGCTTTTCTTGCGAAAAGACGAAAACACGGCATGGGAGACTCCAGCACTCACTTGGCAGGTCTGGGACAACCAGCCCACCTCTCATTCACACAGATTCATCCCCCCACACCTGCCCTCCGAGAAGTACTTACCAATCCTTTTTCCTTCCTGGGTTCTTCGTGCACACTACTAGTCTTAGAGGGCCAATTGCCGCGGTTGTAGGGAGCCTTTTTCCCTTCTCTTTGTTTTATTGCCTCCTTTTGTCCACAGATCGTAACCTGCGTCTGCCGGTCACCCCAAGGGAAATAGAGCGAGGCTGCCAAATGGGGCAGGGCGCGCTTTCTCCACCCTGACTCTCCCAAAGCACCGGCACCGATGTGTTAGTAACCATCCTCTGCTACCAAATTGTGAAAAACGCCAATAACTTGTTTTTAAATTTTTTAAAGTTTAATAGTAATAAGATGGTTATATAGTAACACAATTAGAGTAATAACAATTTGGACAAATTGAATTAAGACAATATGAGACAATAAAAACAAAGAGTTACGGACGTGCAGGTACCTTTTTCTGGGCATCATGGGCCCGAAAAAGGACCCCCAGTAACAAAGGATTAACCCTTAAGAACAATAGCCCGTTGCATATTCATACACTTCTTACATGATGCATAAATTCCATTCAAACACAGGATTCTGTCTGATCAGTGTCAACTTCTTCCCTCTAATCCTAATAGTGCCTCCAAGGTGGGAAGAAGTTTGTTTCTTCCAATAAGAAGGCCATAAATTCTTTTTCTCTGAAAGATCTAGGTGTCCTGTGGCTGCTATCTTGCTGCAAGTCCTTTCTTTTAAACAAAGCATCTTACATAGCATCGTTTCTATTTTAACATTTTTTATAACCTAAAACTATATTTAACACAGTACTGAAGAAAATTAATACAGCATTATTTTCTAACACAACACATATAATATTCATTGTAATATTTGCAAAAAGCCAATCATAAAATACATGCATTTTTCACACCCCATTTCTGGACATGAGGACCCCCTGCTCCCCTTTTCCTGACCGTCCCACGGCTCCCAGCCTCCAGACTGGCCATTGGCTTGACCCTGGGACGCCCTGGAATGCCTTGGACCCCCCTTCCTGCCTTTCCCAGCCCCCAGCCCCAGCTTTGTGCAAAACCAGAGACCCGCTGAACTGCCCCTTCCTGAACATTCTGAGTTTCCCCACCCTGGTCCCCCCTTTTTGGGAAACCCTGGACTCCCATTTCCTGGGCTCAAGGACCCCCTGGAACTCCCTTCTACCTCTCCACGTCCCTGCCCCTGTCTCCTGTCCCTCAGCTGTCCCCTGTCCCTCGGCTCTGTGGGGCCAGGGACAGCAGCAGGACCCGGGGCAGCCCTGGGGGAGAACAACCCTGAGCCCCAGCTGCGCCAGTTCCCCCAGTTCCCCCCAGGTCACTCCTAGCATGGGCCCTGTGGCTCCCAGTCACCCCCAGGATGCTCCCAGTCACTTCCAGTTACACTCAGTGTGTTCCCAGTATCATCCCAGTCACTCCCACCATGATCCCAGTATGATCCCAGTATGATCCGAGGTGTTCCCATTCACCCCTACTATAGTTCCAGGCACTCCCAGTATGGTTCAAGTCCTTCCCAGTATGATTCCAAGATGAACCCAGTCACTCTCAGTACGGTGCCATTTGCCCCCAGGATGGTCCCAGTCACTCCAAGTCACCCAGTATGATTCCAGTCACTCCCAGTAGGATTCCAGTCACTCCCAGATACTCCCAGTGTTATTCCAGTAACTTCCTTTATGGTTCTTTTGTGATTCCAGTCATTCCTGGTCTCTTCCAGTACATCCCAGTTGTCCCTAATGTGTTTCCACTCACTCCCAGTTGCTCCCAGTAGCTTCCAGTATGATTCCATTTGCTCACAGCCACTCCCAGTCACCTCCAGCATGATTCCAGTCACTTCCTGTATATCCCAGTTGCTCCACCATGGTCCCAGTTGCCCTCAGCCTACCCCTAGTCACTTCCAGTATGATTCCAGAAGGATCCCAGTCACCCTCAGTGTGGTGCCAGTTGCTCCCAGTATGATCCTATTTATCCCAGCATAGTTCCATTTCCTCCCAGTATGATCCCAGTTGGCTCTAGCACAGACCCAGTCCCTCCCAGTATGATCCTACTCTGATGCCATGATGATCACAGTTGCTCCCAGCTTGGTCCTAGCTGCTCCCAGTTGCTCCCAGCTTCGTCCTAGTTGTTCCCATTTCCTCCCAGTCTGCTCCCAGTTGCTCCCAGTGGCCCCTGTGTTATGTTTTGGAATGGGAGGAAATTTAGGGAAGTGATGCAAAGTTTTTTGTGTATCTGACAGTCTGTTGAGCTGCTGAAAAGCTAAGACATGCTTTTGCGAAACACATATGGTAAAGACCAAAAAATTCAGAAACTTTTTTTTCTTTGTTGGTCAGCAGGGAGCTGCTGGGTTTTGGCTTCTGCTCTGTGGCTCGGCTGGGCTGAGCTGGGCTGGGCTGGGCTAGGCTGGGCAGTCTTGCTGCAGGCTGGACTTCTTTTCTATTTTCTGGGCTGCTTGCTGGCTTCTCTCTCCATGGGCTCTGGTTTGGCTGGGCTGGGCTTCAGCAGCTGCTGGGCAAGGAGACAGGGGAGGCTGCGGAGCTTTAGGCAGAGCAGGGCTGGCTGTGGCTGTGAAGATCTCGCTGTCAGGCTGCTTCTTCTTCTTCTTAGCGTGGCTGAGACCAGAGACTTCTGTGGCTGGTGTAGAAAACTAAACACTAATTATAAAGTTGATCTGAACACAACTGAGCCACAGCTTTCTGTTACAAGTTATTGGTGGGTAGGCTTCAGGTGTGATGTTAACTTTTTCAGTGCTTCAATCTTCTTTTGAGTGAGAGAAAAGAACAACATGCAAGTATATTAAAAACAAGATGAAGACATTAAAGGTAATAAAGAAGAAGGTAAGTAAGTCCCAGATGGGAGGGGTGAGAAGATGCTTTGTTTTTAGAGCTGAAATCCTCTTGTAAGCTATAAAGAAACTACTCTTTTACCTTATAACACATAAAACTATAAGGAAATGAAAGTATTTGAATTGATATTAGGTAAAGGCTTCTATGTTAAAGTAAGCAGATGTTGAAATAGCTGTAATCTCATGAGAAGTTTGCACAAAGAAAGAGCGCAGTCTTGTGCTTCTAAAAATGAAGATCTCTGCTCCCAGAGATGAAGATGATTTTAGAGATACATAATGAGAACTTTTGCCTTTGAACAGCTCATCTTTAAAACAATACCCCATCAATCAACATAGCCCATCTCCAAGCTGTGGGAAGGTAGAAATAAGGTAGAAATAAGAAAGATTTTACGATAGCAAGGTTCCCCTGGCAGTTGTTATTCATGACAAAATTGAGAATTATGAGAAAACTGTTTTTTCCTTTTGTAGAAAAGTCTCCATAACTTTAACAAGAGGGACTTCTCTCCCTAACTGAACTAAAAAAAGACTCTTTGAGAGGTAATAAACTGACTAGAAATCTTAAGCTTAGTTTCTTTACATTGTCAGTGAGAAAGAAAAAGTTGTGGGGAGAAGTATTCTAAAAAGTCTGCTTTGATTCTTACTACCTTTTTTTTTCTTTTTACTTACTATTATTAAAATTTTTCTTTCTACCCTTTTAAAGTTTTGAGCCTGCTTTACCTTTCTCCTAATCCTATCTCACAACCAAAAATAAGTGTATTAGTAATTAACCAACACCAAACCCACCACATTCTTTAGTGCATTAGCCAAAAAAATCTCAAAATTAAAGAGATCTTAAATTAGCAAACCAAAACCACGACACCCTAGCACAGACCCAGTCACTCCCAGTATGACCCCAGTCGGAAGCCACTGTGATCCCAGTCTTCCCCAGCATAGTCCCAGTCAATCCCAGTTGCCCCCAGTGTAGACTCAGTTACTCCAGTCGCTCTCAGTGTGTTCCCAGTCACCCCCAGTATGGTTACAGTCACTCCCAGTATATCCCAGTTGGTCCCACTATGATCCCTGTTGCCCCAGTTCTGGCCCTGCTGAGTCCCAGTGTGCTCTGATCCTGCTCCCAGTGGGTCCCAGTGCTGGGCACGGTGAATCCCAGAGTGTCCTGGTGTATCCTGGAGTATCCTGGTGTGTCTTGGTATGTCCCGGTGTATCCGAGTATATCCCGGTGTGTCCCGGTGTATCCCAGTGTATCCCAGTTTATCCTGGTGTATCCCAGTGTCCCAGTCCATCCCAGCCTGTCCCAGTCTGTCACGGTCCCCTCCCTTCACTGGGAGTGACTGGGATCATACTGGTGGAAAGTGGAACCTTACTGGGCCAAGTGGATGTGACTGGGAATGACTGTGAGTGTGCTGAGGGCAACTGGGATATACTGGGAGTGTCTGTAACCATACTGGGGGTGACTGGGAACATACTGAGAGTCTCAGAGGGTCCAAGGACACCGTGGTGACACTAGGGAACCTCATGGAACCAAGGGGATCATTGTGGCACCACTGGAGCCCATGGAGCCAAGGGGCCTTGGTGACACATCGGAGCTTCATGGAATCCAGAGACCATTATGGCTCTGTGGGGCCTGATGGAACCATGGAGACCATTGGGACCCTTCAGGGCCTCGTTGCAAGGGAGCATTATGGCACCTCAGGGACACATGGAAGCAAGGGACCATTGGCTCCCATGGAACTGAGGGAACATGGAACAGGCCTGGCTTGCTTGGCCTCCCAGGGGCCACCGGACAGCTCTGGCTGATGTTGGGATGCAGTCTTTGGAAAAGAACTGTCAATCTCTTCTAAGTACACATGGTCAGAACTGGGATTTCAACTCCAAATTTTTCCCATAGGAATATTGCCAGGACAAGTGTGGCAGGCAGTGGTTTCAGGAGAGTCACCTCCCATCTGTCCCCAAAACACTGGGGAAGGCTCTGTGCTTTCCTCCCTATGAGAAAGAACTGTCCTACTTCTCCAGGCATGCATGGCTGAGATTGGGTTCCACCTCCAGAATTCCCTATATCCAAAGACTGCTCCCAGACAAAAATCTGCCATTTCTGAAAAGTCTGGCTGGCCTTGCCTAGTGAGACTCTCACCTGCCTTGCAAACACTAAGGCTCTGTGCTTTCCTTCCTATGGAAAAGAACTGTCCTTCTCAGCCAGGTGCCCATGGCCACAATTGGGATTTCACTTCCAGCATTCCCTGTTGTGACAGACTGGAGGAGATTGTTGGCTAGAAACATTTCGTATGTGAGGGAGGAGGGGGCAGATCCAGCCTGGCCCTGCCCTGGAACCCCAGCCCTGCCCTGGAACCCCAATCCCCCCAGAGCCTCTATCCCAGCCCAGCAGTGGCTGCCAGTCCCTGGCACAGCACAGGCAATGCTCCACAGCCACCTCTGCAGCCCCCAGCCCAGCTCCTGAGGGACCAAATGAGCCCAAGCCCCACCTGGCAGAAGGACCCAGCAAGACCAAGGGGTATTGAAGGCTGACCACAAGGCAAGCACACATCTTGACCCTACCTCCTGTTGGAATTTCTATCTGAACACTGCTGGAATCCAGGAGCTGGTAGCTGTGTGTGTGCTTCTCTGTATCTTTTCAGCCAGCAAAGCCAAGGGAAGGCACAGCTCCATCAAATGCAAAAGTCATTCCTCTGCTAGATATTAAATCCACTTTGCAAAGCAGAAAGCCTCAGAGCAATGGAAAACACCTTCTGTGCCCAGTACATATCCCAAGGTCCCCCCAAACCCTCCCTGCCCTGATTCTGCCCAGATTTGCTCTTTGCACACACAAGTCACATGCTGAAGTCAGGAGCTCCCTCCATGCCCAGAGGGAGGAAAAGAGAGAAAGGGGATGAAGAGCTCTCCTGTGCAGAGCCAAGGTCCAAGTGCTCTGGGATGTCCCAGCACCATCTGACATGTCTACCATGCCCCAGATATTTCTGTACAGGAGCAGTTTTAGACAAAGGCAAAAGAAAAGGCAATTCTGTGAGATATAAACACAATTAAGATGTTGACTAATATGATATTTATTTGAACTTCAGAAAGATTGGGCAATTCCCTGAAGCTCAAAGCATGAAACCACTCAGCTAAAGGGCACTTGAATGACCAAAAAGCATTGGGAGGAGTGTTGAGGGTTTTTTGCAGGACAATGGACATATGCAACATGTTCACAATCCAGCCTTCATAGAAACTGAGTAAGGTCAACATGCCCTTGAAGGACACAAAAGAAGAACATGCTCAGCAGCAGATGGTTCAGGATGCAAAGGAACATAAGAAAACCACAGCAAGATGCATGAAGAAGAAAGACTGACTAAATTTAACTGAAATATCAAAATGCGTGCGTAAAAAGGATTTAACCAATCATGTATTAGCTTGAGGTGTGAACAATAGAGAACAGTATAAAGATGGCTTGCTTTTTGTAATAAATTGGCTTCACTTGATCATATTGATCATGGTGTGATGTCCTGTTAATGATCCTCTGCACCTAGGGACCAGAAATGCATGCAAGCCTCCACCCCAAGAGACATTATGAATTCAGAAAACATGGCCATTAACTGCTTGATACCAACACAGAGTAATGGCAACCAAAATGCAGTCAGAACAGGGTTTTTTCCACTCTCTCTCAAGCCCCACACATTGGGCACCGAATTTTGTCCTGGTTTAGGGCAAATTTGGGAGAAAACCTCCAAAGGGGCTCCTCCAGAAAGCAAACGCACATTTCCCCTCCCCACAACTGGGTCAGGAAGGATTCCCTGGAGAGAAGTGGAAAGAACCTGTTCATTTAACAGGCACAGCCCCCCCAGCACACAAAATGAACAATACCAGGTGACAACACTCTTTCACCACTCTGAAAAAGATGACAAATTCAGAAAGTCTCTCTTGGGGTGGTCGCTCTGTTATCAGTCCCTCCGGTGCTGGGGCAGCTGCTACAGCCACAAGGTGCAAACTCTCGGTGTTTCCCAGGTCCCAGTCTGGAGCAGGTTTGAGTGGTTCCAAAAAAGGGAAAGGAAAAACAGTCCAGGGAAAAATTCAGAGTGCTTAGCTAAACTAACTAATAAGCAGAAACAAAAGCAAGAGCAAAGCAAAAAGCCAAGCAAAAAGCAAAAGCAGCACCATGTACTGCCCTGTCTGTTTGTCCCACCAGCCGTGGGGGAGCGGCTGATAACAAAACCAAAACAAAACATTCACTCTTTAGAGCCAGTCTTGAAGGCACAGAACATAATATCCAGCATAAACAGAACACATAGATGGGGATACAAGCATCATAATGTCACCGTAGGACAGTCCTGCACCCAAAATTCTGTCCTGCACCGACTGCTGCATCCTGAGTCCTGTCCTGCACCCCGAGCCCCGTCCTGTACCCAAATTCTGTACTGTCCCATACCCCAAACTCAAAGCTGCCCCCAAACCCCAACCCCACCCCTCATTCATCACCACATTCCTGTTCCACACCCTCTCTTCAACTCCTCCCCCTCTCCCACCCCGTCCCACCCCCAAATTTATCCCCTGTCCCTGATCCCCTCCCTGTTCCCTCCCCAACCCAGTCCTTGCCCACAAGTGGGCAGCAGCAGCAGTGGCAGCTGGTGGAGGGCCAGTGGAGTTGGAGGAGCTGCAGCCCCTGAGCCTCCTCACCCTGGACACACTCCAGAAGTGCATCTTCAGCCACGAGAGCCACTGCCAGGAGTGATTGTCACCTGTCCCCACTGATCATCTGTAAGAGACATTCTGAGGTTTCCCTCAGCTGCCTCACGACCACTGTGATGGACGGAGACTGAAGCCCCCTCCCAAGGGCTGAGACTGACACCCCTATAACTCTAACACAGGGGCTGGCCGGACGGAAGCGAGATGTTTGCCAAGTGTTGCCTGCAGGTGTGTTCCCTGGACCAAGAAAACAATTGGTCTCGCTCACTGCTGAGAACATGGACTGTCTGTAAACTTACCTGTTCCCTCTTGGTGGTTTCAATAGACTTACTTGTTCCCCCCTTGGTGGAGGACTACAATAGAACCAAGACTTTGAGATTCTCCCTGACGTGACAAGACGGATCTATTGGCTGGACCACGAGGGTTTCATCTCTCCATTGGCAGCTATTCCTCCCCTCTCTCTCTCTCTATCCTTTATTCTCCTTTCTAATCCTTCCATCACATCTGCTGTGGGCACTCAATTAAAGGTGCATTTGTTTTGATTAATACCAAAATCCCCTTCCGTGTTGCTTTTGCACTCTGAGATCAGTTAACAAACCATCATGATCCCCGCTTGTACGAGCGGATCATGACACCATCCTGGTGGCCCTGGTGACCCTACCATTATCCCTGCTGGTCATCCTGGTGGCTGTGCTGGCTCTGCCATGGTCCCCACTGGCCATCCTGTCCAATCACTGTCCCTGTTGGCCATTCTGGTGGCCCCAATGGTCCTGCTATCATCCATGCTGGTGGCCACAGTGTCCCCCCATTGTCCCTGGTGCAGACGGCCCAGCGAGTACATCCTGCTGCTCACCAAGGTGGGGCTGGTGGCCATGGGGCATGAAAGTGGTCAAGAGAGTGGTGGTGGCCATGGAAGGATTGGCCACAGAGGCCAGTAGGATGCTGGTGGCCATGGGAGGCTTGGACATAGACTGGTGGCCACAGGAGAACAGTGGTGGCCGTGGGCAGCATTGACCATACAGCTGGTGGCCAGTGGGATGGTGGTGCCATAGGGTGGTGGCCATGGATGGGATTTGGCCCCAGGTGGCCCACAGACTGGTGGCCCCAGTGGCCTGTGGCTCATCTTGCCCCTGCAGGACGAGAATGGCCACACCCTATCGGACGAGGACATCGCGGCTGAGGCTGACACCTTCATGTTTGAGGGTGAGCATGAGCTCACAGGTGCCATTGGGGAAGAGCCACTCCAGCGTCCCCTCACTCACCCAGTGACATGACACCATGGCCAGTGGCCTGGCATGGCTCTTCTACAACCTGGCCGGCCATCCTGAGCACCAGGAGCGATGCCACCAGCAGGTCCAGGAGCTCCTGGCTGGCCAGGACACTGCAGACATTGAATGGTGAGATGTCCCCAGGGCCACCCCAGTCATGTGGCTCGGGGACACGGTGCCACCCCCGCTTGTCCCCAGGGACGACCTGTCCCAGCTGCCCTTCACCACCATGTGCATCAAAGAGAGCCTGCGGCTGCACCCTCCTGTCACTGCTGTGTCCCGGCGCTGCACCAAGGACATCCCCCTGTGTGATGGCTGTGTCATCCCCAAGGGTATGGCATGGCCAGGGTGTCCCCAGTGTCACCACCCACCCTCATCTGCTGTCCCTAAAGTGGCCATTCCCATCCCACCAGGGGTCATCTGCCTGATGAGCATCTACAGGACCCACCACAACCCAGACCTCTGGCCCAAGCCTGAGGTAAGGCCACCCTATGAGGTGTCCCTGTCACCATGGTGGTGACAGCTGTGTCCCCTCAGTGTGACTGTGTCGGTGTCACCCCAGGTGTTCAGTCCTCTAAGGTTCAGTCTGGAGAACAGCAAGGAACGGTCCCCGTCGTCCTTCATCCCCTTCTCTGCTGGCCCCAGGCATGTGCTGAAGTGGGGACAGGAGTGTCCCCAAATGTCACCTCTGTCCCTGGCTGGGTTCACAGTGGGGTGACAATGGGGAGGAGCAGGGAATAAATGGTAGCATGAAAGGGACAGTATCATGGTGGTGGTGGGGATGTGTTGTCCTTGGCCATGGGACACCCCATGGCATGGACACGTCAACCCATGGACTTGTCTCTAGGCCACTTGTGTCACCATCCATGGCCATGTCCCCCATTTCCTCATCCATGGCCATAGAGCCCCATGTCACCATCTCTATCTGTGACACCCCCCATGCCCAATATCACCATCCACAGCCATGTCCTTGTCCCCATCCCCACCACATCCCCACCCAGGTCCTTGTCCCCATCCCCACCATGTCCCCACCCACGTTCTTGTCCCCATCCCTACCATGTCCCCACCCATGTCCCACAATGTCATCATGTGTGTGTGAGTTAAATGTCTTTATATTTAACCCAATGTTGGGTGAAGGATAATGAAAAATTAAAGAAAATAAAGGCCAAAATAAAAGCATTTACATGTCCATGCTGGCTGAGTATCCGTGTGCCTGGGCGGGTAGAAAGGACCTTTTCTAGAAAGATTTCCACTCCATTGTCTCCAAAATCCTGGGTTTTGCCCCAGTCAATCACCATTTGGCTGTGGAAGATGCTGGTGGGCCAGAGAGAATTAGAATCATGGAATGATTCAGGTTGGAAAAGACCTCCAACACCATTTGGAATTCTGGATGCCACTTGAAGCAATGATTGGATGTAAAAGGTGAGACTTTTTTGGGGTCGAAAGTAAAAAACTGTGCTGTCCACTATGAAATTCTGATGTCTGTTTGCATCCCAATGGATTTTTCTCTGGCCGTGTCCAAGTGCCCAAGGGGAGCCAGAAAGACGTGGAGACCACCAGCCAGGTGTCTTCCCAACATGGATCACCAGGATCATGGATGACCAAGTCTCTGCCCAGCGAGGATCACTGTGGACCATCCAGTGGGGGTCCCCAATGGGGGATGGAGTTGAAGCAGCGCTCAAAGCTCTTCCTGTCACTGTAGGACACATAACAACACGAGCGCACACACTGCTGCTCTCAAGGGGAAGAAAAGGGAAGTTTATTTCCTGACTCCAACATTTATAGTTTTCTAAAAGCGACCGTGGATTGGAGGGTGAGAGTGCCACCTCTCCAATGACACTGGACAAACCAACAGTCCATCAAATTTTTCTTCTTCCATAAAAGAATGCCAAATGAGAAGTTATTTACAGAAAGTGTTTGAGAAAGTTTGCTACAAGAATGTAAACATTAGAAGGCTCAGAAAATCTTTAAAAATCAAGGTAACACTCTTCCTGCACACAGGGCACTTGTTGGGCATCCCTTACTGCTGCCTCCCTTGGTGTTGGGTCACAGCAGAGTTCTGGGAGAAGCTCTTCCCACACTTGGGACACTGTCAGGGCCTCTCCCCAGTGTGGATCCACTGGTGGGTGACGAGGGTGGAGTTTTTCTAAAAGCCCTTCCTGCAGTCAGGGCACCAGAAGGGCCTCTATTCTGTGTGAATCCACTGATGCTTGAGGAGATGGTATCGGCTCTGAAACCTCTCCCCACACTCAGAACACTCATAGGGTCTCTCCCCAGTGTGGATTCTCGGGTGGGCAATCAGCTTAGAGTTCTGCCTGAAGCATTTCCCACATTCGCCATACCTGTAAGGCCTCTCCCCAGTGTGGATCATCTGGTGCAGAATCAGCCTAGTGCTCTGACTGAAGCTTTTCCCACATTCCCTGCACTTGTAGGGCCTCTCCCCAGTGTGGATCCTCTGGTGGACACTCAGGCCGGAGGGGTCGATGAAGCTTTTCCCACATTCCCAGCATAGGGCCTCTCCCCAGTGTGGATCCTCTGGTGGGCATTCAGATGGCAGCTCTGCCTAAAGCTTTTCCCACATTCCCTGCACTTGTAGGGCCTCTCTCCAGTGTGGATCCTCTGGTGCAGAATCAGGCCGGAGTTCTCAATGAAGCTCTTCCCACACTCTGAGCACGTGTAGGGGCACTCCCCAGTGTGCACTGTCTGGTGGATGATCAGGCAGGAGCTGTCACGGAAGCCCTTCCCACACTCCCCACACACAAAGGGTCGTATCCCAGTGTGGATCATCTGGTGGAGTTTCAGGCTGGAGCTCCTCCTGAACCCTTTCCCACATTCTCCACATTTATAAGGCCATTCATTGGTGTGGATCCTCTGGTGGGTGAAGAGGTTGGAGCTGATCCTGAAGCTCTTCCCACATTCCCCACACTCGTGGGGCCGTTCATTGGTGTGGATCCTCTGGTGGACAATGAGGTGGGAGCTGAACTTGAAGCTCTTCCCACATTCCCCACACTCATAGGGCTGTTCCCCAGTGTGGGTCCTCTGGTGGATGAGCAGATGGTCGCTCCTGCCGAAACTCTTCCCACATTCCAAGCACTGGTGGGGCTTCTTGCCATCATCAAGCTGCTCATGGACCACCACCTCAGCGCTCTGGCCACATCTCTGGCTGCCTTCCTGGCACAGGCTGAGTCTTTCCTCCTCGGAGCACCCTGGGCTGGGTTTGCAGCCCCTCCTCCTGAGGAATCTCTGGGGCTTTTCCTCCCCGGTGGATTCCTGTGCCCTGGAGCCACTCAAAACGGCCTCTTCCACTAGGTTCTGCTGTGGGGATTTGTCCTCCCTGGTCTCCATCCTCAGCTCCTTCCCTGGGGGAGGAAGGACAAGGACAGGATGGGATTTGCCTCCATGCCAGAGGGAAGGGGAAGGAGATCCCCCCAGTGCGTCCCTGGCTGGACAGCATCAGCAGTGGGGCTGTGCTGCAGCTGGGGCCGTGCTGGGCTGGGAGATGGAGCAGGACAGAGGGGAAAGGGACACTGACTTCCTCCTCACCTGCCTCAGTGCCCTGGAGCATCTTCCTCTTCTTCACAGCCTTCTCCATCCAGATGAGGTTTGGGAATGGGAAATCCTGGTTTGGGGAAAAAACAAGATGTGAGTGCACTGCCTTTGATGGTCCCACTGGCCAAGTCCATCTCCAGAAGTCACCGCGTGTCTGGTGGCCAGAAATAACTCCAAAAATCAAGGAGTCCAAAAACCTCTTCCAGGAGTTCCCTGTTTCCAGTGTCCTCACTTTGGGGTTATGGGGGTCCCTCTTCTCAGAGCTGCTGGAGGGCCCGTGGGTCCTGGGCATCCCCCCGTCTCCCAGGTCCTGCTCAGACATGATGAGGGGGTTTTGGGGGGGTCCCAGGGCTCACCCTCCCCTGATTCTGTGGAAATTGTTTTTGTGATTTGTGCCAATTGGCAATGGAATCAGCAAATGCTTCTATCTGCTGTGTCCAAAATAGACACAAAGAAAGGTTTTGAAACTTTCTGACCAAACAGCCAAAAAAAGCATCAAAATCAAAGAAGTATAGTAGAGCAAAAGAGATGAGGTAGCAAGATGGCTGATGCTTAGAATAAATTAGAGGAAGTTGGGGTAAAGCTAAGAGATACTGCAACAAAGCAATTAAAAGCTTATGTATAATAAAAAGCTTGATGCACTTGACAAAATCATGTAGCAGACACCAGTGTAAGGCCTCCCTCCAGACAACCACAAGGATAGGAATCAAGGACAACCTAGAAATATTATGAAATTACTGCTCCCAGCTTATTGATATTTGCTAATTTGGACTAACCAAGCACATTAGAAACTGCTTTGTAGGCTTAAAAACAGTATATATACTTTACTGAACTATGTGTGCTGTGAGTGGAGCAGTGACTCCCTGGCCACCCAGCGCCGCTTGCTTGCTTTAAAATAAAAGGTATAGAAGTAAAATTTGGATTGAACATTGAAATTTTATATCAGGTGTTCCAGGGTCCCCTTTCCCCAGCATCCCTCCACTCCAGGCACTCAATGCTTCCCCTGCTGCCCTTTGCATTTCTGAGAGATCCAAAAATATCCCCTCATCAAATGAATTAAAAATACCTCTCTCAGCGACACCAAAATATATTTGGGACTCAACTCCTGTGCAGCAAGATAGCAGCCACAGGACACCTAAATCTTTCAGAGAAAAGAATTTATTGCTCTCTTATCAGAAGAAATGAACTTCTTCCCACCTCAAAGGGGCTGTTAGGATTAGAGGGAAGAGGTTGATGATGGCCAGACAGAATCCTGTGTTTGAATGGAATTTATGCATCATCTATGAGGTGCATGAATATGCAACGGGTTATTGTTTTTAAGGGTTAATCCTTTGCTAACGGGTGTCCTTTTTCACGCTCGTGCTGCCCAGAAAAAGGTACCCAGATGTCCGTAACTCTTTATATTTGTTGTCTCATATTGTCCTAATTCAAATTGTCCAAATTATTATTACTCTAATTGTATTACTATTTGCAGAACTATTTTATTACTATTAAACTTTTAAAATTTTAAAAACAAGTGATTGCCGTTTTTCACACACCATGTTTGCTTAAAACAATGCTTGCTTATTTCGAATACAATACCTGCTTGTAAGCCTTAAAACACAACGCACAGAGCTCCATTCTTAAGCTTCAACTTTTCTAATATCTTGCTAAATAAACTTTCTGCAGCTTAGAGAGCTATTCACACAAGCGTTAATACACCGGCCATTGTTCTATTTGCCCTTGCTTTTTCTACAGTTTAAATAATTTTTCTGCTGACCTATCTCATGGCTGTGCTCTACTCACAGTTCTGCTGTCTCTGAGGCCTGCCTTTTGCAGCTTTCCCAAAAGACTCTGATTCTATGGATTCCCACAGTAAATATCTGCATAGACCCATACAATACGCACTTTTCACAACTCCGGAATCGGCAAGGTCCAAACCGCAGCAGAATCCCCCTCTTCCCCCAAAAAACCCTCCCGGAGCTGCCGCTTCCCCTCGGCGCTCACCTGCGGGACGCGGGGCAATGCGATGCTGCCGGGCCCAGCCGAGCTGCGGGCTCGCCGTGGAACCCCGCAATGCTCCTTGCCCGGCTGCTGCTCCTCCTCGGGCTGCTCCCTCCGTGCTGCTCCTGTTCCTGCTCCTCCCCTTCTCCTCTCCCTCCCCTTCCTCCCGCTCCAAGCCCGGATCCCCCTTTCGCACCCTCTCTGCCCCACGGCCGGAGCAGCGCCGGCTCTGGGATGTTGGGGAAGATGAAACAGGAAAGCCTTACAAATATGATTGTCTGGCAAAAGATTTTGAGAATATGGAAACTATAAGCGAGATTGAAATGAAAGCAAGCTATGAGATCCCTTAGTTACTGAACAACAGGAAAACAACGGTGTGGCCGCTGAAAGTAACTCCCTTTTGATGGAACAATTCCTTCTGCTTGCAGGCAGGTCCCAGGGTCAGAGCAGCCCCTACTGAAGGGGTCCAAAGAGGAGTTTTTAGGGTTTAAAATGTAGCACAGTATGGTAATGTAATGATTCTTATAGGTGGTATGGAAATGCTGTAGGATTTCTATATTGTACTAGATTGGTTAGTGAGAATCAGAATATTCAACACAGAAGAAGATTTATTGTATTGTAACGGGAACTTCGCTGTCTTAGCTCTTACCTCTCTAACTCTTGCTCTTACCTCTTGTCTCTTAGCTCTTGCCTTTGATGCTCTTACCCCTTTTACTCTCTTATGCTTTTACTCTCTTACCTTCTCATCTTCTCTCCCCCTCTCTTCTCTTAGGCCTGCTCCGAGCTGTGGCTGCAGCTCCCAGTAGGGCCCTGCACCCAGGCCCTTTGCAATAAACCCCAAATCCCAGCAGGGCCCTGCACCCAGGCCCTTCGCAATAAACCCCAAATCCCAGCAGGGCCCTGCACCCAGGCCCTTCGCAATAAACCCCAAATCCCAGCGGGCCCCTGCACACAGGCCCTTTGCAATAAACCCCAAATCCCAGCAGGGCCCTGCACCCACGCCTTTTGCAATAAACCCCAAATCCCAGCAGGGCCCTGCACACAGGCCCTTTGCAATAAACCCCAAGTTCCACGACCTGGCTGCAGAGATCTCTCATCTCCATGCGTCCTGATCGTGCTACCCCCATCAATCCTACACTGGGGCAGGGGGAGAAACCCCCAGAGCCCCCAGCGATGGGCAGGGGGCTCGGGGATTAAGATGTACTTGTAGTTTTCTTATGTCTGGGCTCTGAATGAGGGTTTGTCATTGTTGTGGAACCAAGATTTGTCAGGACCCAGGACATCTCTCTGGCTGTCCTGAGCAGCCCAGACCCCTGCCAGGGGGCTCAGAGACCCTGGCACAGAGCCCAGAATGCCCCTGTGGTTTTGATTATGACCCATGGAGCAAGTTACCAACCTTCTATGAAGATCAGCAAGCCACAACAGTTTAGGTAGCATATTAGTGAAGCTATTATGGGGTGAAAAAGTAGATTTTGGGGTTTCTGGTATGGGGGTTCAGGGGGCAAGATGGAGGGAACTGTGTGTGTCCAGCTTTCTCCTTCTTCTTCTGCTGTGATGGTGGCACTTACAGATTGGTTTAGAGTAGAAGCTCACTGTCTAACATAGATGATAGGTATTGGAAAGTAATTGTAAACATTGTACATGTAGTTTGTAGTAATAAGACATAACACTGCCCCGGGGGAGGCAGAATGCCTCAGACTGTCCTGCTAAGCTGATCTTGGCAGGGCAGGAGAAAATTTTTTACAGATAAGATAAATGAGAAAATTTTTTACAGATAAGATAAATGAAACAACCTTGAGACTGAGAAATGAAGAGCCCTGACTCCTTCTTCAAGCGCTGGGCTGGGAAAAGAGACTTTGGAACTGTTCTCGGGGTCACTCTGACCAGCTAGAGACCCTGACAAAGATTAATCAGGGATTAATACAGAAATAGATGTTCTAATCTATCCTTGCACTTCTGCTGGTCCTAGGAAGGCTGGTGGGTGATTTCTGTCTGTGTTCAAATATTTAAAGCAACAACAAATAGTCCCACACTTTATATTTCAGATAAAGAATTTAATGGCATCTTAACATTGTTTTCACAATCTTATAATGTGCATATTTTACTCCTTGTGAAGCTGAAATCTTTTTAAATACAAGTAATTCTACTGAAATTTTAAAAGTTTCAAAACCATTTTAACATACTGAAAACAAAACAGTCTAAAAAGACAGGTCTAACAGCCATTAAAATGCAGGAAAAAGCAAGAGGACTTTAGGTAAAAGAACATTCATTTAACAGCTACATTTCTTCCACTAAGTATTTATGTGTTAAGAAAAACAGAGCAAATGTAAAAGAACAGAAGTTTTTAAACCAGAGTTTATAATGCCAGAAACAGCTTTGAAACAACTTTCCATGTAGTTCTATTTATTTCAAAATTTAAAATTGGCTCATTTTTGTCCCAACATTTTGAAGTATTGAACACACTGAGTATGACAGAAAAAAGCAACAAATTCCTAACTCTGAGAGAAGAACAACCGTGCAAGCAATGCCACAGCACTGGGCATTTCTGAATTTTAAGCAAAGAGCTTTACAGCATCTTTAATTTTCCTTTTCCTGTCCATTGTGGAGAGCGCAGTCCAGCCCGCCTCGCGCATCCTCCTCATGGTTTTGAGTTTCAGAGCAGAGCCTGGAGATTTCACACTGCATGGAGCTGGGCTCTGGGAAGGAAAATAAAGCCATCCTTTCGTTTCTGTAAACAATCTGATTAACTGCTTGCTTTAATCTTAGGAAAGGCTAACATACCTTTTTTGGTGCTGTGGAATGTAACTGTGAAGCTTGTGGATAATCTTTGTACAAATTTTTAAATGTTTCTTCTTCCGAGACTATGCTCTATATGATTAAAAGTTGAAAGTTAAATTAAAAGTTACTTAGTCACACTATATTAAAATTACTTTTTCTTTCTGCCTAAGGATATTAAATTATGAAAAAGAAAAGTTGTCATTATGAGGCATAACAGTTCAATAAAAAGAATGTTAATTATGTACATACAACTACAATTCCAGAAAGAACCAATAAATTAAAAATATACATAAATATTGGCTTGAATGTGGAAGCCCAAACTCTTTATTTCCAATCTCAGCCCCAGCAGTGAGCACAAAGAGCTGCTCAGCCCACGATTTGTTCTCTGGCTCTTACCAGGAGGTCAGTGTGCTCAGAGCTGTCTGACTGAGTGTCCAGCTGCACAAGCACTTTCTGCTTTTTCCTGCTGCTCTGCTCTGCAGGCAGGTTAGTGCTTCTTCCACTCTGCATTTTATCCTTTGGAGGAGTCTTTATAACATATGTCTGGGAAAGAAAATGTTTCTATTTTTAGATTATATTTTATGGGGTAAGTATGGAATCTAAAGCCAAACTCAGGACTCAGTTTACAGTCTGAGTGTCCAAGAATTCACCTGAGAGAAATGGTGGAACTCTGATCTTTCCATCCAAAGATGGAGCAAAGACCCAAACAAAGTGGGGTGGGGTGGAAATATCATTTTTTATATTATTTTTGTTGCCAAATGAGGAGAATGAAGGGGAAGCTATGGAAGAGCTGAGTTTCATGGCACATTGTATTTAAGTTCTCCGTGCTTATCTGCAGAAATTCAGGTTATTCTGAACTTTAGCCACTACATTGGACTCTATCAAACATCAAAGAAAATGGGAACAAACAAAACTGCAGGAGAAGGCTTTCAAAGAAAGATTGGTAGCTACATCAAGATTGGTGTTTCTTAAAATAGTCTTTTCACTAGAAGTGAAACTGAGAAGCATTGAATGGTCCAGTGCAGTCCTTTTTTAGACAGATAACATCAAAATGGTGCTGGATTCCATTGTTCCAATGTGAAAACCACAAGTGAACTCCTGACACAGAAGAAGGGTCAGTTCTGCAGTCAGGACTACTTTGATCATTTTTACAGCTATATCAGCTTTTTTCTCTTCCATAGAGGAAAAGTGCCTTTACAAATGGACACTTTTAAGACTATGTAAAATAATTCTAGAGACATAAAAAAATCAACAACTGAGCAAGAAAAATTACACACTGGGAGCCCTTCCAGAAACTGCTGTCTAATATCTCCATGGAATGGTGTGACCCTTTAAAATCCCTTCTTATCCCAGGAGGAAAAAAAAAAATCATCTACAGAGAAGTAAGAAATACAGGCAGAAAAATGCAACAAGAAAAATTCACTGTTAGGAGTTACAAAACTTCAATGTTGGACTGCCCAAGGGGCTTCCTGTACTGAAGAAGACTTTTTTTTTTTTTTTCCCCTGGGAATATAATTTGGAGAGTTTCTATTTTTTACATGAATAGATTCACTGCATAGATCTAAACAAGGTTTAGGAGTCCCAGGAACATCAATTTGTATTTTCTATAATTTAAAATTTTAAGTCTAAAGCATTCTAATGTCTTTTGTTGAATGGAAATAAATTATCATGGCACTTCAATTGATTCTACACATATAAATACTACCAAATTCTAAAAGCAATTAAAAAGTTAAAGTTACCTTGTGTTTCTTTTCACTTTCAGGAATCACACTGCCAGAGTGCTCTTTTACAAGATTCTCCTACAAAAGAGTTATGTGACAGGAAGGAAATATTGATTTAGATTCAGTTGTTAAAAATCTTCTTGGTCTAATTACAGAGCACAGTCTATAATCACAGACTGCTACAAAGTTCACACAAAAATATGACCAGGTTTGGTACAACCCCAGCCTTCAAAAGTCACTGAAAAACCCCTTCAGTTTAGGGAACTTTTTTGCTTTAGCTAGTTAAAATTAACTAAAATAAAGGAGAGTTTTGTTTTGTTGTTTGTTTATTTATATGTAATCTATAATCACAGACTGTTACAACGTTCACACAAATACATGACCAGATTTAGCACAACCCCAGCATTCCAAAGTCACTGTTTTTCTGTTCAGTTTCATTTCTTACCCAACTCCTCCCACAGCACAAGCCCAGGCCACACCTCTCACCCCCACTGCTCAGGGAATAAAAAACTCCACCTTTTCTCCCATTTCTGCTCTCAGCTGTTCCTTAAGGGAGGACAGTTCCCTTTTCAAACATGACAGCTCATTTTCCTACAAACCATTAAATAAAGGGCAGGGTTAACTCTGCACAGCCCAGAAAAAGGAAAACAGTCCCAAGTGAGGCAGTAATTAACAGGGACACTCATTAGATACACAAGATAATTCTATTTGCTTTTCAGCCCTATACTTGAAGCTTTGCTTTAGCTTGTTTAACAAAGACTGAAGCATTGTAAGAAACAGGTACTTGATCAGAAGTGTTCAAGGTAATACCTTAAAACCCTTGGGAGAACAGGGGTGAGAGGGCACAATCTAAATATTTAAAACAAAAGTTATCTATTCAAAGTGGGAAGTCAGAACACGACCCACTACCTGGAGGAGCAGACACAAACACACCGCCACTCCAATTTATTTTTAGAAACATTTGGAGTTTTTAGCGCCCAGAATAAGATCTGTTGCAGCAGGTTGGGTGGGACTGCTGCGGGTAAAAATTAAAAGCACATTGGAAGAGTTCCCAGAGAATGTTTCTGGTGGGAAAGACCCCAGAGCACAGCAGAAAAAAGAAACTCTCTAAGCAAACTGAAAAAAGATTTTTAGAAGTCACAAACTGACTGAAGATCACATCTCTTGTCTCTCTGTGCTGTCGGTGGGCAAGAGGGAGGGATTGGGAAAAAAGGTGTTTTAAGGATTTCGTTTAATTATCATTACTCACTTTTAATTCTATTAATAATAATTTTTTTACACTATTTAAGTTTGAATCTGCTTTACCCTCAAAGTGTTTTTCTCCTAATCTTTATCTCAACTCAGTCCTTGAATTTTTCTTTCCCCTCCTGTGCTCAACAATAGCAGAGAAAAATGAGTGAATGTTTTTTTGTGTGTGCCTGGCACTTAGCCAGTATAAAACCACTACACAAGGACATCAGCCCCTTCACTGAATTATTGACCATTGCAAAGTGCTCCTTACCAGTGCCCTTTCTGATGAGAACTGCTTTTGCTGTTTCATTTTATATACTTTTAACTCTGCATCTTTTTCTTCAACCATTTTATCATATTCATTCTGTGGTAAAAAAATCAAACCAACAACAAACTCAAAACATGTGACTAAATGTTGCAATATAGAGTTATCCAGTCTTAAAACATCATTTTTTCAAACCAGGCTCTTAAGATTCATAAAGAAAAGATTCATTGATGCTTCTGCAGAAACTGTAAAACAGGAAATGCTCAATTCAAGTATTATTTTGTGGACTGGCAGAGAGTGCTTTATTTCTGTGCAGCAATATGTGCTCAGCACTAAGAGCCAGCTGTGCCATCTTTATTAATGTAGCTGCTAAAGATATTGCAAAATGAGGAATAGAAAGGTAAACTAAAATGTGTCAGGCTAAACTGCTGACAGTCACTAGGTAACCTCTGAGAAAGAGGCCAAACTGATACTGAAAAATATTGCATTCAGATGGTATCAAAGGAAGCCTGAATTGAAAAAAAAATCTAAAAATCCCAAAAGTTTAGATGAAGGGAATGTATCTGCCCATAGGAATGTGTTCATATTCTTCAAATGAATTTGATTTTAGATGATGCAAAGTCCAGCATGTGTTCATCTTCCTTTTCCCAGACTCAGGCCTGTTTCTGCTTTTGAAAGGTCATTAACGTGGTGTCACAAGTTATAAACATGGTATTGACATGGTATCACCCATTGCAAACCACAGCAAGCAGGAAAATCTCTGACCTTGTGTTTTTCCATCAGTGCCATCATCTCAGTTATCTTGTGCTGACATCTGGCATCAGTTTCTCTCTGTATCATTGCAGTTTCATCACAAAGCAACCTCATCTTTTCTACCTGTCAGTAATAAATTGCATTTCATTCATCAGCATAAAAATATATTTCTTTTAAATCTCAGTTTCTTCTTCCCCCTGTGGGTGCAAAGTTTGCAGTCCCACTTGGGCTTTATTTGCTTTTAAGATCCCTTTCAAATCCCTCATCTTTTCTGCAGATTGTTAAAATGGGCAAGATCAAAGGTACAGCCATGGCAGGCAAGCTCACTGCAAACCAAAAGGCCATTTCAAGCCCTCTGCCCTAACATTTCTTAGCATTGCCATCAAAGACGTGTGGGTGGAAAAATCCTAATATGGGAGAAGTTATAATCTAATTTAATTGGGCTGACTTTATACCAAGGGTGGAATTTCTTTAAACTATATCTTGAAAGAAGGAATTTTTAATGGAGTTCTCATTGTCAAAGACATATTCAAATATTTCAACCTAAGCACCTAATGTACTAAAGCTTTGCTCACAGGCATACAAAACAAGTTCCATTTATGTTGATAAGACTGAAATATGAGCAAGGACTCTGGATATTAAAGCTTCAGAACAACATTTTAAACTAAAAAAAAATAAATTGTAGTAAAAATTAACACCTCTCACCTCTTCACGAAGTTTATTTTCATTTACTTTTCTTGCTTCTATGTCTTTTTGATAGATGTCAACTTCTTCCTTATGTTGCTTGTTCATATTTTCCATCTCTAACTGCAATTTATTCACCTTTGGAGAAAGCAGAATTGCTGCTGTTATTTGTTTAGGAATTACTATGTTGATTATTTTTTCTTACCTCTTATTTTTGAGCACAAACACTCTGTTACTTTTCAGGTATATGATTCAAGTTGTTCCTATTTAAAAGTTCAGGGTTTTTTTTAATAAAGAGTTGAACTTTGGCCTGAAGTGAGTTAGAAAATATTCAAAGGAACAATGGCAACAGCACAATGGGGAAGACTGCCCTAAGCAGTCACCCTAAATGCTGTGAATGCCTTGGAAAAAAAACAAATACAGATGGAGATTTTATTCCCTCTCTTGTAAATCTGTATCAGATTTTCACAGGTTTTATGGTACATTTTCTCCCAGCTGTGCATTTTGACTACAGTTTTTCCTTTTAAGTTTTTCATATGAATATCCTCAAAAAAGTCCACTTTTCTTCAAGTGCAGTACCCAAAGCTGGACACAATATTCCCATCAGAGGGATTGCCACTGAAGAACACATTTAAAGAACAGCCTAAAAAGAGTAATATATTTATATATATATATATTTCTTTTAAATGCTTTTCTGTTACAATGAGGTTGCTGAACCCTGTTCAGTCCACTATCAACAAAAGAAAAAAAAAAAGGAACACATTGGAAACATCATTAATTACAATGTGAATCCATCTCTTAAATGTCCAGTAGTCAGTGCCCAATGATTAAAAATGTAATCATCTTCTAGGAACTATGAGCTCATTCCTGCAAAGTCTGGATCCTAGATCCATAAGCCAGCTCAGAATGTATAACAAGTATTATCATTACCTACACAGGAAGTTAAAAACACTCACCTCATCTTCTACACGATGTTATTTAAACCTACCTTCCCTTCATAAGTATTGCTTTTCTTGCTTTCTGCAGTAATTTTCTTTTTCAGCACCTTATTCTGTTGAAATAAAACAAAACAAGCACTGTACCTTAATAAGTTAATAGAATTATGTCATGGTTTAACTGCATCAAGATATTCCAGCTTTCATCAGGCAAATAACTCTTTGTTGTGCAGCTCAGGTTCCAGAACAATTCTTCAAACAAATGAATGTTCAGCTAATTTCTGTGATAATTACTGTTTCTTCATGACCTTCAGAAAGGCTCCTCCTGAGCAGCAGCAGGGAATAACAAATGAGGTGCAGAATGGGAATTAAAACTAAGATGCTGCTGACAGAAGGTGTGAAGATGTCATGACCAAAAATACAAGTTATTTATTTTTACAGTGAAGTTACTACAGTTTGTGCCAGTGCCGAATTCTTTTCTACTAGTGGTAACTGAGATATTCATACACGTACATAAATAACACTATGCACTAAATGAAAAAGAGTAGAAGTTTATTAAAGATATTATTTTTGTAATTGCTCTTTTCAAATTAAGGCTCATTTAACAAATCAAGTGATCCCTAAGATGACTCTCTAATTTGCTCAGGGTTAGGATAAGAAAGGAAAATGTTTAAGTTACATAGGTGTATCTAAAGACATCACAGCAGACAAAAACCTGCTGAAAAGGCAACCCAGAGTATAATGTGTTTATGTATTTGTGACATTTAAAATCTCTACACACCTCCTGCTGCAACTCTTCAATGCATTTGGTTTTATTTTCCATCTGTTTCTTTAAATTATTCATCTGAAAGAGATATTTCAGACATGAATTAGTAAGTTCTACAAATGACTCCCTATGCGAGCAATTCCTGTAGATGTTCTCAAACCTGCCCTTGCACCAGTCTGGTTTGTTCCAATGGGACTGAAACACCAGCTGCCATGTCAGAATAATCAGAGTTTTAGCCATAAAGTACCACAAGATGTTAATTAATAGCAGTGAACTAGTTCCTTAGTGGTTATGGAGTTAAGAAAGAAGAAGAAAAAAACCCCAAGATCTTCACAATTTAAAAAATGCACTTGTATGAAGTTCCCTACATCCATGAAAAAATGAATTTTCCCAATTATTTTCTAGAATCTTCAATGGCTTTTCCTTTCTTGAAATTTCATTTTCAGTTCTCTTAACCTGAAATTAAATTGTAAATCTTTGACTTTTACAATGAAATTTTGAAATTTGCTAAAAACCCCAGGTTGCTTTGAACCAATAGAAAGAAAAGTAAAAATGTTTGAATCTATTTCAGCTCAAACTCACACTACATATAAAAAGCTAATCCAGAGCCCATCCATCACTGAGTGGGTATATGAAAAACAGAAAAGCAGGTTCTCTGTTTGCCTGAAAACAAACAAATCTTTAATATTAAACTTCCAGCAAAGAGTGAACATCCCAGTGACTGTGCTTGTCTTTTGAAATACCGGGGCTCACATGGGGACACACAATGGCACAGCTGGCAGCAGCTGGGAAAGAAGAAACCTCTGGCAGAGATCACATCCCCCAGGCAGAGCTCTGCAGAAAAAAAACCTAACAAAGATTTTACATTGAACGCTGCCCTGCAGGTTCTGTAAGATATCTTCCTGACACAGGACATACATTTTCTTCTCTTTCATCCAGTGTACTTTTCATCTCTTCACCTGTCTTTGCCATTTTCTCCTTCAAAGACTCCAGTTCATTTCTAAGTGCCAAATTAACAAGCATTAGTAAATATTTCCTTATTGCCTTTAACTTATTTTCAGTACTTCTAATAAACCCATATTTTATTTTCTGAAAAGAGCTGCTAATGTTGATGGGAACTTCACATAAGCTGCTCAATGAAAATGTTCTTAAAATGCAGCAACAGGCCCAGTAAGTCAATATGTGAACTGTCCATACTTCTTGTAAGTAGGAAAAGATGTTCCAGGAACCCAAGGAAAATACATCCTGACCTGGACTATTGCAGTGCAGCTGTGAAACATGGGAGCTGCCTGTCTGTTGAACTGGGGATACAGAGAGTAACTCTGATCCAGTTTTGCCTTGTCACATTTCATCCATAACCTTCAGCTTCCATTTGAATTTCCTTCACACCTGAGATGTCTAATGCAAAACAAGACAGCTCCTACTATGGAATACAAAATGATGGCAAACATTGTTCCTGCAGCAATTGGTATTTCTATCTGAGAAAATTTCTACTTGGCCAACAGCAGTTCTGAATAGTTTCTGTTTGGCTATGTAATCTAAAAAAACATTAATCAAAAAATCCCAGAAAGCAACATTTGAACACAACTAACTATTTGAGTCTACTTCCTTTAACAATATCAGTTATTAATATTTGGTTTTACTTGCCTTAGCTGGCTATTTGCCTCTTCTAGATTCTCAACTAACTGCTTTGTATTGTCTTCTTTTTTCTTACTATCCTAAATAAAGACCCATGTGTCAGCAAAGAAATAAAATTCAAAGTGACTTCTTAAAAAATTCAAAGCCATCCAAAGCACACAGATCTGCCTATTTCACAAGTGTAAATACACTTCCTTTCCAATTCAAACACAAAAAAAAATTGCTCAGATCCAAGTCATGTTGCAGCTCATCATCTAATTTGTGAAACTGAGTCATTTGCCAAATTGAGTATTGTCCTTTCAAGAAAGCTGGAAGTTTGCAACTTGCCTCTTGTTGTTCTTGCAGCTTCTGGAGTTCTGGAGCCACAGCATTTTTCTCTTGTGCTGTTTGTTCTTTCTCTAGTGAAAGCTTACTGAGATACACTGTTAGCTGTTCATTCTTTAACCTAATTTAAAACAAATGGCCAAGAGGAATAAGAAGATGCATTTTGAAATCTCCTTTTAAATTAAAAATACCCATTATCAAGTGTTATTCCATGCTGAAAGAAGTCCAGGCCTTTATCTACAAATATAAGCTTTGCAGCAGAGTCAGAGAGATGCAAGAAGGTGACAGAAGAAGGAAAGAAAATCAGAGCCAACTTTTATATATATATAATGGTTAGTGAAGATTATGTATTTTACAGCAAGATTAACAATGAATTCAGAAACTTTCTCTTCTTGTTAAATAAGTGAAAGAACAACTACATATGCCATAGAATACACATAAATAGAGAAAGTGGAATTTAGAAATGTAAGTATATAATTAATGGCATATATGTGGTTCAAAATTTCCATTAGAAAACAATCATAGTTCATTTCACTGTGGATTAAAGCAACTTCTATATTACATCAAAACTAATGAAATATCCCATTTTCAAAATGGTCATACGCCTCTTGTTCAAGATCTGTTTTCAGAGTCACAAGCTGCTTTAAATAATCTTGTTCCTTCTTAGCTGTTCTTGTCAGCTGTGCTTTCAAACCATGGAATTCTTTCTGCAAAATGAAAAGGAAGAGTTTTGAGTTCCCATGCGCAAACTCCAACTGCTGGAGGTTATCAGACATGAACTAAGAGCACAAGGCTTTCAGAAGAACCAAACAACATCCATGCCATGGAATATCAAGATTGGATCTTTCCAGTCTCTGCTGGGATCTGGAAGTGGTGTGAGATAGTGAACTGTGACACCAGTGCTGTTCATGTCTGTCCTCTGCTGTGAGTTTCATTACCTGGGCTGCAAAATTCGGGTGGGACCCTGCTCTGGGTGCTGTTTCTTATGTATAAACTTGAATCCAAGTCATAATGTGCAACTTCACTATTTCTAAAAACATGTAACTGTTGCCTTTCTTCAGACCTCTCTCATTTGGAGAGCATTTTCATTTCTCTCTCCAAATGTTTCTCTCTCTGCAAATTTTCTGAACTAGCCTCAAGATCCTTCTTCAGTAAAAGTGCTCCAATTTACCCATTTTAGAAAATGAGTGAAACTCAGTTCAGAACACTCAATGCACAGATTATAACAACAAGCAGACACAGTAAAATGCACACCTGATTTCACACTATCTTAACTTTAGTTTATATGGATTCTTGTTAGACTTGTAAATATAAAATCATAATGAAAATAAACCTCTGTTAAGAGTGTATTTCATATAGCTTAGACTTCTGTGACAGAAAATGGGCCTGTGTCACAGCACAGCAGGGTTCACAGAGGCCAGAGCTAATTACCTTCCTGGAAGGAAGAAAAAATGGGAAAACTTTATATCCAGAGGGAGTGGCATTTGAATGGGCATGAACAAAGAAGGAAATAACCAAAAACCTTGAGAAGGAAAACCAAAACCATGGGAGACAAGAAAAACCAAAAGCACAGGAGAGAAGAAAAACAGAGGCAATAAAGAATTCTTCAAAGAAAACACTGAAATTGTGTGTGAGAAAGTTTAGTAGAAATGTTAAGGTAGACCAGATGGAGTTTACTTATGACATTTAAGATACTTACAAAGCAAGAGGAATTTCATATGAAGAGCAAATGCCATGAGATTAATAAAATGAACATTTACCAGAGTTTCTGACAGCTCTTGAAGTTGCACTTCTTTATCACATTTTACTTTTGTCATCTCTTCTACAGCACATGGAATGTAAAATTAATGGAACAGAAATGATTTTTCATATTTAGCAGGCAGTATAAAACATTTCCCCTTTTGCAATACCCAGTTCTCAAAACTTGTTGGATTAAGTTAAAAAACTGAAAAGCTCATTTATGACTTAATCTAAATGTAGACTTGAAAAAATGATTCAGACATTAGCAAATCTATATCTGAAGAGAAACTAAATATTATGTTCAAAAAAATTTAGAGCCTATTATGTTTTCCACAATTACAACTTCAAATAAACCATGGACTGTAAGACTAGAGTATTGTCCAAGTATTGATGCACCTGCATTGTTCCAGAAAAAAAATCTGAACTGCCGGATATGGTATCACATGGATATGCTGAGAAAGGAAACCAGTTGTTACTAACTTCCAAATGGTTTCTATGTGCACTTTCACAATTCTGGTATTTTTTGCAAGTACTCAACAGCAAGGCAGAGCTCTTATTCCGGGGACTAAGGAGCACATCCCTAGAAACCACAGGATATCAAATTGATGATATTTAAAGACAACCCCTGCCAGCATCATTCCACTTCCAGCATGGGGAGGGTCACAGAAACCTCCATGGGAGGTTTTGTCTCTGCTGCACAAGTCACTACTGGCACCTGCAGTGCTGCTGCTCTGAGCTGCAAACCAAAATTACCTCCAGAAGAATTCATGCATGAATGGTCTGACTATTGGAGCTGTGCACAGCACTGCCCTTTGGCTGCTGCCAGCACCAATGACCCCCAAAGAAAAGGGATCAACTGAGTAAAAATAAATCCAGGCATTCCTGACAGGTACAGGCACTGTAAAATCATTTCTCCAGCTACTAGAGACAGTCCATTTCCAGAAAAGAGCAGAAAACATTTTTATTACTGCCCAGCTCATTTTCTGCCTTTCTACAAGCCTTACCCAGTTCAGCAGATTTATTCTGGAGCTCCAAGATAAGCAGCTTTGAATCATCTTCAGATTTCTTTAATCTAAGGAAATGGTAAATGAAAAATCCCAAATGTAGGGTACAAAGCACTGCATTTGAAACTTACAGGACAATAAGACAAAGTCTTAGCACAAGCACTTTAAGAACATTTATCTTTCAACAGGCAGGTGATAGATCTGCCTGCAACACACATCAAATTTCACTTTTAAAACCTCAGAAGAGTAGACATAAAAGTAAACAAATATATACCTACAGAAATCTGTATTTCTTAAAGACAGAATTATGAAAGTTGGAGGGGGCAAAAGATTACTTTTTTTACAGTATCAACTATCACAAACAAAAAAAATACATTAAATTCTCTGCATTTAGACCACTGTGTGAAAAAAATTCCAGCTTCATTTCCAATTGTTATTGATTTCGTCATGTATTGATTTCAGACTGCAACCTGTAAGATCACTCTTGGAATTTAAACTCATTAATTTACCTATTTTGTTCTTCTTGCAGCAAGCTTTTCAAATTGGCAACAGAAGTCTCAAACTCCTCTGTCAGGGCTGCAAGCAAAGTCTTCATTCTTCCTCCTGCTCTTCCTTTTCTCCAGTGACCTGAATTAATGTTTTCACTGTAGTCTGGAATTCAGTTTCCAAGTTCTTTTGAGTAGCCTTCAAGACATGATATAATTTCTAAACATGTTTTGCAACAAAGAGCTACAGCTGTTTCATGTTCAAAGTATCCATAATTACTTATGCAAATACTCATCTAGTCTATTTGTACTGTAAAACTATAAGCAAGGGGTACCTCTGCCTTTTGCAATGAAATTTTAGCCTCTTCCAGCTCTGCCCTAAAATGTTCTTTACTGACTTGGGACTCCTTTAACATTTCTTCATTATGTACTAAACAAAAAAAGATGTTTATATTTTTAAAATAGGATATTTACTAAAAAATGCTGCTAAAAATGGAAAATTACATACATTTAAAGAATTTAACAGAGACCAATGGTACTGACATCATATACTATAAAGTAATATATCAAATTTGAATATAGATGGCTTAAAAATATTGAAAATCAAGTTCTGAAAAGTGTCCTCAGTGACATCTGCCTGACTGTACATTTGCAAAACTGAAGCAACATATTTTCCCCTTGCAATTTTCAAGAGCTCTCAATGCTTGACTCCCCCTAAAAACTGCCCTGCCAGTCCTGCTCCCACATGAGCAGCTCCTGCTCCAAACAAAAATAAGGCCTTCAAGGCCCCAAAATTCTGCCAACCAGCAACAGAATAAGACTATCATGGCCCTGTTTCCTATGCTTCTATAAACAATTACATATAATAAATAAACAATCATAAACAATTACATTTCAATTCTAGAAACAATTACATTTAAACACAGCAGGCAGAACTCTTACATTTTGCTTCCATTAAGTCAGCAATCTTATTTTGTGACATCTGCAGCTGAGCCTTGATGTCTTTTATGACATCATCTTTTTCATCTCTCTGTATGGTAAGAGCTAAAATCTAGAAAAATGCAAGAAATATCATCATGAAGTCTGGAAAAGGGACAGATATTAATTTTCATTTGTACTCTAGGTATGTTAAGCAGCCATTTTGCTGTCATTCAAGTTAGATTAGATAGATAGATTAGATTAGATAGATAGATAAGATTAGATAGATAGATAGATAGATAGATAATATTTGTCTAGATATAATCTTAGCCAAATATTGATCAAGTCACATAAATCTAAACAAAAAAGTTCTCCAATTCAAAATCAAACCATAAATTCCAGTAGACTAAAGGTACTGAAACATCACTGAACTTAGCAGAATTTGACTTAAATGCAGCTTCAGATGTTATTTTGTCATTTTTACTAATACCCAGAAACACTTCTTGGCTCTTGCATTGCCCCATTAGTTCCAAATAAAGCTCTACATCTTAGATGGTAAAATGAGCAAACCTGCTTTTCCTTTTGACTGACTTCCAGTCTGCATTCTTTTTCAAACTTGTCCACTTTTTCTGCTTCTTCTTTTACTTTGGAGATACAGTAACATCCATAGTTAACATTCTAGCTGAAATAAACTCCAAGCTCAATACAACTTCCAGTTTAAGGTTGCCTGGAATTGTACAGCTGTACCATTTGTTTCCCAAGAGTAATTGCTGAGGCAATGTTTGATTTATAATGAAAATACAAACAGAAAAGAGCATGTGAGAATGAAACAGGAACATAGCAGGCTATACATACAGAGAGAGAGCATTTAGCTAAAGTTTCTGTAGCTATACACTCGTGCATTATCATTTAAATAAACAAACTATGGGAAGTAAGTACTGATCTCTAGACTGTACTTCACAGACAAAACTTCAATTTTGAGTGACTGTTTGAGAAATAAAGTTCCAGCTTTGGCCCAGTGGAACAGCAACAGAAGGGGCCAGGCAGTGACCAAAGGCAGCATGAATAAAAGAAGGGTCCCAGTGTCTCAGTGTGAGCTGCTCACCATTCCAGCACTTCACATCTGGCTGCCCTGACACTGCATGTGTAACACAAGCTATGAAGTACAAAAATGAGCCAGCTGCATAAACTCAATAAACAGAATTCTCACATTTGAAACTCATTTCCAATCTGTCGTTCTCTGCTTGCACACGAAGCTCTTCAAATGCCACCGTCATTCTCTAAAAACAAAATTTAATATTTGAAGTTCAATACTGGAAACCCTGGAACTTCTCCAGGGGCTGCTGCCCACCTCAGCCATTCTGAGGAACCAGCAGAGAGGTGAAACAGAGCCCAGAAAGAAGCCAGAAGCTGTGGCAGTGACCCAGCACTAAGCACACATCACCCAGATCACAGGGATCTACATCCCACACACTGCTGCACCTTCTCCATTGAATGTGCTTTATAGAACACAAAAATCACTCTTGAAAAGGGATTGAAAACCCAACTTCATGCATCACACATGACATGATACCCACACATGATGGACACAAACAGTATCCCAACATAAACATGGAACTCAGCTCAGCTCACATAACTCACATTCCTTTCATCAAGCTTGCTCGCTTACTTCTACGTTGCTGTGAAGTTCCTCATACAATTGTATTGTTGCTTCCTTTTCCTGTTCATCTATCAAAGCAAGCACATATAAGAAAGTTTTTCTTTTGAACAAGAATGCCAGCTGCCCAAGTCATAATTTTTAATCAGCATAATGAATTAACAAAGGAATCATCAGCTCCATTCTTACTAAATAAGTCATTGTGAAACATGGTGCCAAAAGTTACAGAATCTAGGGAAAATGTGTATTTCATTGAAACATTAAGCAAGCTCAACTTTTAAATTTCCTTCCCAAGATATTTTTTTCTGTGAAAAGTGTAATTCTGGATCAGTTTATGCGACCATATTAATTATTATAGTATTAATGCTGTTGAATAATAACGTATCAAAACTGTTAGTATTTATAAACTGTAATCTAGGATTTAGCACTTAATTTCTTCCTATCAGCAGATGCTGATAGAGCATCTGAACTGTCATTATAAAATTGCAACACTCCATGTCCATATTTTCCTTCTTTCCTTTCACTTTTGTAATTGATACTATTTTTTCCTAAGAAAACAATTAAAAAGAGAACAGTAAAAGAAACAGCTATCAAAAAAGAACAGTACAACTATATACAAGTGTTTCTAGAATTAAGGCTAAAAAGAGATAGACACTTCTTAAGTATCCAGGATCAAGTTAGTAAAATTATAATGATTATAATAACAATTCTAAATTGCATATAAAGTAAAATTCCCAATCAATAACATATTTTAAAACCTCAAGAATTTAAACTTCATTAAGTTATCCAACTGTCTTGGCTTGTTCAGTTTCATGAGAAGAATTCCAGTTGCTCATTATACCTTGGGGTTCAGACCTTTTTTCCCCACAAATGTGTGATGGCTGAAAACAGGAAAGGTCAGCTCTGGAAATTTGTTACAGAGTGCTGGGAATTCAGAGTAGATTCTACTGCCTAAAACCAGGCATGAAGTGTCACTTCTCATGTCTGAATACATTCCCAGAGTGTGGCTGGGACTGCAAAGCTTCAATGGGCTGAGCAGCCTTGGGGAGCCCTGCCCTGCTCTGCAGTGGCTCCAGTGCCAGTCAGGGCTGTGGGCACTGCCTCAAACCTGGAGCACTGTTTGGGCACCCAAGGAGCTGCCAGGCTGGCAACCTTGCAGCAAACAATCTCACTGCCTTCAAAAGCCCTCTGCATTCAGCATTACAAACCACAAATCTGTTAGACCTGGGGCTTCACTTCCAATTTTGTGAGCCACTTAAAATTCACTTCTCATTCTGAGAGCCACATCCATTGGATCTCAACTGTAGAACTTTTCTGAACAGCACGAGAAATTTCTTCTTCTTGCTTCTGTTTGTGAATTCAGAGCAAGCTAGAAGTACATTTATCTGATAAATAAAAACTAAAAAAGCATTTACATTTGCTGGTCTTCTCTGTGAAGCGAGTGCAGGTTTCCTTGAGCAGATTACACAGATGCCTCGAAGCAGCAGCTCTAAAGGAGGGAAAAATATCATGTTTGCACAGGAGTGCACAGTGCTTTGTGCACCTAAGGAGTAACAATGGAAATGACCTTCAAAATTTAACAGCTACATAAAACTGCCCACATGGAAACTGATTATTTCCACCACAAAAATATATCCTTGGTTCTATTACTTACTCTTTCAAGAGATCTTTATTTTCACATATCTCATCTTCCAGTTTCAAATGGAGTTTCTCATTTTCAAACTGATTTCATGGGGAACAGATGCAAAAAGACACTGTTATTGAAAAATATATTAGAAATGCACTTGAACTTCTCAAATCCCTCATGAAAAAGTCACTTGGGGCATCAGTAGACAGAAGTCTGTTTTATCTGGTATTACATGCTGAGTCATCTTTTGCATGAAATATACAATAATTAATGAACAATAATTTACCAGCAAATGAGACACTTACAGGTATATTCTTCATACCCACCCTCACACAGGACAGGTGCCTGCAACTTCTCAAAATAATCATTTTCTCAAGGCACAAACCAAACTGCAACAGTCTTTAATATTTATTGTATCAATAATAGTGTCATACTGAATCAGGAAGCACTGAACTTCATCTATTCAATGTACACTATACAATACTGGCCTGCAGTTCTTGAATGGCTTTATTCTGTGCTTCAATAATCTTTCTATTCTCTTGGAGTTTTCTTTCTTTCTGGTTTAGTTCAGTTTCCACAGTCAGTTTCCACTGCTTGATCTTCTCAGCCTCTTTGTAGAGTTTTGAGAACAATTCATTCGTTGTTTCTGGATTCTATTAGAATAGGTTCCACAAGTTAATCTCAAATGCTATCTAATTAATAGTATATAATATCTAATTAATACTGTTGTAGATAATGTATTTATCTCTTAGAAACATCACAAGAGTAATATTTTTCTACAGATGGTGATATAAGCTTATATATGATCAGGAGCCCAAGTTTAAATCTTTGTGCATCCTCTGTGTATGTATCAAAAGGCATTAGAGGGACATAGGAGATACAAATACAATGAAATATCCCAAACCCCCTTCAGACATCACCAAATAGATGGGCTTAAAGACACGGATAACTGCAATCCACCAAAATCAATAAAAATTTTGACAGAATTATCAGTGAAGCCAAATTTCCTTCTAGCAGGTTCTTCACCTCATTTCTGTCCTCTCCTTCTGACAGACACTGCTGAGTTAAGTAAAAGCAGCTTCAGAGACTTTGCCCAGGAGTACCTGTGATATTGCCATGGAGACAGAATCACAGAATCACAGAATAATGAGGCTGGAAGAGACCTCTCAGATCATCGAGTCCAACCTATCCCCTGACACCTCAACTGCAGCACCAAGTGCCATGTCCAGTCTTTTCTTAAACACATACAGAGATGGTGATTCTACCACCTCCCTGGGAAGAGCATTCCAGTGCTTCATTATTCCTTTGGTGAAATTTTTTTCCCTAATATCCAACCTATCCCTTCCCTGCTGTAGCTGGAGGCTGTGTCCTCTGGTTCTGTCAGTGCTGCCCGGTGGAAGAGACCAACCCCACCTGGCTCCAACCTCCCTGCAGGAAGCTGTAGAGAGCAATAAGGTCACTCCTGAGCCTCCTCTTCTCCCGGCTAAACAGCCCCAGCTCCTTCAAACGTTCCTCACAGGGCTTGTGTTCCAAACCCCTCACCAGCCTTGCTGCCCTCCTCTGGATGTGCTCCAGCATCTCAACGTCCTTCCTAAACTGAGGGCCCAGAACTGGACACAGCACTCAAGGTGCAGCCTCAGTAGTGCCCAGAACAGGGGCAGAATGAGCTCCCTGCTCCTGCTGGCCACACCATTCCTGACCCAGGCCAGGAGCCATTGGCCTTCTTGGCCACCAGGGCACACTGCTGGCTCATGTTCAACCGGCTGTCACCAGCACCCCCAGGGCCCTTTCTGCCTGAGCACTGTCCAGCCACACTGTCCCCAGCTTGGAATGCTGTAGGAGATTTTTGTGGCCAAAATGTGGAACTCAGCACTTGGACTGATTAAACTTCATGCTGCTGGACTCTGCCCATCCATCCAATTGATCTAAGTCTCTCTGCAGAGCCCTCCTTCCTCCCAACAGATCAACACAAGCTCCCAGCTTAGTGTCCTTTGCAAATTTACTGATGAAGGACTCGATGCCCTCACCCATGTCGTCTATAAAAACATTAAACAGGACTGGTCCCAGTACAGAGCCCTGAGGGACAGCACTGGTGCCTGGCTGCCAGCTGGATGCAGCACCATTCACCACCACTCTCTGGCCCGGCCATGCAGCCAGTTCTGAGCCCAGCACAGAGAGCTCCTGTCCCAGCCATGGCTGCAGCTTCTCCAGGAGTGTGCTGTGGGAGACAGTGCCAAAGGCCTTGCTGGAGCCCAGACACACAACACCCACAGCCTTTTCTGCATGCACCAGGCAGTCACCTGCTCACAGAAGGAGCCCAGATTGGTCAGACATGACCCACCCTTGGTAAAGCCCTGCTGGCTGGGTCTGATAGCCTGGCCATGCTGTGAGTGCTGTGTGATAGCACTCAGTGTGAACTGCTCCATAATCTCACCTGACACTGGGGCCAGGCTGACTGGCCTGGAATTACCAGGATCCTCCTTCCTACTTTTTTTGTACATGGGTGTCACACTGGCCAGTGTCCAATCTCTGGAACCTCACAGTGAGCCACAACTCCTGATAAATGATGGAGAGAGGCTTGGCAAGCTCATCTGCCAGCTCCCTCATCACCCTGGCATGGATCCCATCTGGAACCAGGGATTTATAAATATCCAAGTGTCCCAGCAGTTCTCTGCTCACACACAGAGCAGGAAGGAAAACCACCACCCCTGTGCCCTTACAGCACCTTGAAAGTGCCCTACAAGCAGTGCTGGGCCAGTGGTTGAGGCAGGGAGAGCAACACACGAGTCCCAAGGGCACTTTGGTTCACTTACAACAGCCCCAAACACCACCCTTGTTTTGGCTGCATCACAGTTTTGTTACAGTCCTGATGGTACTTTAATAGTTTAGGATTAAAAAAGTCTAAAAAGTTGTCAGGGATATGAAAAACAGCAGAGAGAGCACAAGAAATGTGTTTTATTTTTGTGGTAGCAAACAGTGTTTTGTAGCTGCAAAGTAGAGAAGCTATTGCAAAAAAGCTGAGCTGTACTGAGTTGTGCTAAAGCAGAGATCTGCTGGTAAAGACACTGTGAAAGGAATCCAGTGCTTGAGGAAACCACTGAATTCATTGTTTTACAGATAAATTAAAGCCAGACAACACAATTGGGATCATCTACTTCAGTTTTCCAAAGAATACTCTGACTTCAACCCTTCTGCCCCTCAACAGAAGATTCAGCAGCAGTTCGACAAGGATACTTAAGTGTTTAAATCTTACTCTAATTAAAGCTCATGGACTTTGCAGACACTTCAAACAAAGAAAAAAACAACAACAATATTGCAATCACCTTAATTTTTAAAGATTAATTTCCAGGTGTGTTCACTAAATCACAAGTATCTCCTCTAAGTGATTCAGCTTTAAACACGAGACAGAAAACATTATTCCCTTTTGACTACTTCCTTTAGGCCTGAAATATTTACTGAATAATGCTTTAGGCACTGTTTGGGAACAAATTCAAAAGACCCCAAGGAATGAGATGTGCAGAGTTGATACTTAGCTGACCTCTTCACCTACTTCAGAGCAAAGTTTCACTTGCTGTGAAATTGTATCTGAAACATGAAGAGATTTTGATCAATGTATTTCTAAAAAAAGTAACAGTGAAACTGTATTTAACAGTTACAGACATGAAACTGTGAGACTACTCATGAAAATTAAAACTTGACAATATATAAAAATCTAAAGAAGGTGCATGGCAAATATTCCAATCGTACCTGAATCAGTGATTTCTCCATGGCTCAACACATCGAATGGCAGCTTAAAGTCATCATCTGAGCGTCTGTTAATACCCTGCACAAATTTAAAAATTAGTTCCTTAAGAGTAGATTTGCAAAGAAGAATTATAAAAGCCAGAAAAAATCCCTACAGATGATGTGAAAATAGAATGTGTCATTAATTAAACAGCTGCCTACAATTTTCAAAGCCCAAGGTATTGGTAATGGCTTTGGAACTCACTTCTTACTTCCCAGTGGTTGATCAAACTGTTGGTGTTCTGCAGTTTGATTTACAGACTGTGGCCAAAGGGGAGCTTTCAATGCAGGGAACTCAGCAGCTCCTGCCTGTCTGGGCACTGGTGCATGGCAAAGGACTCAAGGAGACAAATTACTTTTCTGAAGACTTTTCAGTAGTTGATATTTCTTTTTTGCTTTACTTCCAAGGGCACTTCTAAACGATATCTGATTATGTTTCAGTATGAAAATACCCTTTTACAAGTTTTTTAAGTCACAGAAGTTCATCCTGTAAACAGCTAACTCATCTGCTGTCAGAATATCCTGTTTGAATCTCAACATATTTCATAAGGAGCTTTGACATGAAAAAATAACTTGTTGAATTCCCATAACTCAGTGTGGGGACAGAACATTTTCACTGCACACCTGATCTGGTGAGACCAAGACGCCAATGCCAGTGCGAGCATCTGAGTGGGGCCTGTGGGAATCCATAAAATCAGAGGGGTTTCAGAAAGCTGCAAAAGGCAGGCCTCAGAGACAGCAGAACTGTGATTAGTGCCAAGCAGTAGCCATGACATAGGTCAGCAGAAAAATTATGCAAAAAGTAGAAAAGTAATGACAAATACAACAATGGTCTGTGTATTAATGCTTGGCTAGAATAACTCCCTAAGCTACAGAAAAGTTTATCTAGCAAGATATTAGAAAGTTCTAAGCTTAATAATGGAGCTCTGTGCATTGTGTTTCAAGGCTTACAAGCAGGTATTGTATTCAAAAAAGGCAAGCATTGTTTTAACCAAAGGTACCTGTGCTTATAGTGGTTGGATAGAACTGCTGTCAATATGCTTTTGCTTGGTGTGATTGGTCAAAAAACTTTTAAAGTAAGTTGTCACATTAAGTTCTTTGTCTGCTGCCTGGGATGTGAGCTGCTGGCATCTTCCCATTGTCATAACCACGTAATGAGACTGATGCTGGAAAATAAAACAGCTCAAGGCAGTTCCTCAGCAGCCCCATCCTGTTGGTGATTTGTACACAGAGCCCGGCCGGCGATGGAGCCCTGCTAGCTCTCTGGGCTGAATTACCCACAGCAAATGCGGACTTACAACACAGAGCGGATGCTCCAGAAGATGACTCCCTTCAGTTTTGAGAGAACACAACAACAAAAGTCTTTGAAATTCAAACTGAAGATGTCTGTGCATGTGCCACTCTAGGCATACGCACAGAAATGAGTCGAGTGCAGGAGCCGTCCCGGCCTATGCAGGGGCAGGTGGGTGTGTGCTCCAGCCCGGGGCAAGGGGCAGGTGTGTGTGTGCTCCAGCTCGGGGCTCTGCCGGAGCACTCCCCGGGCCCAGCACTGTCCCCGTGTCCCCGGGAAGGGCCCCTGCGCTTTCCCCCTGTCCCCTCCTCAGCCGCGGCCTCCAGAGCAGCACAGCCCGAGGAGGCGGCCGGGGTCGGGGGCGGGTGTGGTATGGGCCGCCCTCAGCGGCCCCGCGGCCGAGCGCTCACCTGGGATCTGCCCGCAGACACCTGCCCAGCGCTCAGGCGCGGCGGCATAAACAATTTAAAGCGGTTTTCCTTCTCCATGGCTCCGATAAAAGGGCGGGCGGGGCGGCCCCAGTTCCCAGCGGCCGCTGAGGGCGGGCGCGAAGGGCGGGAAGCGGCAGCGGCCCCTCAGCGCGGGAGAGCTCGGAGGGGAAGGGGGGGGGTGGTACCGCCGGTACAGGGAATAACTGGGGGGGGGCAGTCCTCCCGTGGGAAAAATGCGTATTTTATGATTGCCTTTTTGCAAATATTAAAATGAATATTATATATGTTGTGTCAGAAAGTTATGCTGTATTAATTTTCTTAAGTAGTATGTTAAATCTAGTTTTAGGGTATAACATAATGTTAAAATAAAAACTATGCTATGTAAAATACTTTTTTTAAAGAAAGGACTCGCAACGAGATAGCGGCCACAGGACACCTAAATCTTTCAGAGAAAGAGAATTTATTGCTCTCTTATCAGAAGAAACTAACTTCTTCCTGCCTGCTCAGCTATGAAGACGCCGTCAGGATTCAGAGGAAGAAGACAGAATCCTGTGTTTGAATAGAATTTATGCATCGTGTATGAGGGGTATGAATATGCAACAGGCTATTGTTTTTAAGGGTTAATTCTCTGTTAAAGTGTGTCCTTTTTCAGGCTTATGCTGCCCAGAAGAAGTTACCCAGACGTCTGTAATTCTTTGTTTCTATTATCTCATATTGTCCTAGTTCAAATTGTCCAAATTATTAATACTCTAATTATAAAAGTATCTTACATAGCATAGTTTCTATTTCAACATTATGGTATAACCTAAAACTAGATTTAACACACTACTTAAAGAAATTAGTCCTGGAGGCATCTCCTGAAGCTGGCACAGCCCCAGCAGATGGCATCGGTGAGGAGGGGGCTGCTGGGGGGCAGTTTGGAATAACTGTGCTGTCCTAGGGTGACATTAGGACGCTTGTATCCCCAGCTGTCTGTTCTGTTTATGCTGGATATTATGTTCTGTGCCTTCAAGACTCGCTCTGAAGAGTGAAGTTTTGTTTTGGTTTTGTTATCAGCCGCTCCCCCATGGCTGGCAGGACACAGAGACGGGGCAGTACATGGTGCTGCTTTTGCTTTTTGCTTGGCTTTATGCTTTGCTCTTGCTTTTGTTTCTGCTCATTAGTTAGTTTAGCTAAGCAGTCTGAATTTTTGCCTGGACTGTTTTCCTTTCTCTTTTTTGGAACCACTCAAACCTGCTCTGGACTGGGACCTGGGAAACACCGAGAGTTTGCACCTTGTGGCTGTAGCAGCTGCCCCAGCACCAGAGGGACTGATAACAGAGCGACCACCCCCAGGAGAGACTTTCTGAATTTGTCATCTTTTTCAGAGTGGTGAAAGAGTGTTGTCACCTGGTATTGTTCATTTTGTGTGCTGGGGGTGCTTTGCCTGTTAAATGAACAGGTTCTTTCCACTTCTCTCCAGGGAATCCTTCCCGACCCGGTTGGGGAGAGGGGCTGTGTGGGTTTCCTTTCTGGAGGGGCCCCTTTGGAGGTTTTCTCCCAAATTTGCCCTAAACCAGGACAAAATTTGGCGCCCAATGCATGGGGCTTGAGAGAGAGTGGAAAAAACCCTTGGCTGACTGCATTTTGGTTGCCATTACTCTGTGTTGGTATCAAGCAGTTAATGGTCATGTTTTTTGGATTCATAATGTCTCTTGGGGTGGAGGCTTGCATGCATTTCTGGTCCCCAGGTGCAGAGGATCATTAACGGGACATCACACCATGATCAATATGATCAAGTGAAGCCAATTTATTACAAAAAGCAAGCCATCTTTATACTGTTCTCTATTGTTCACACCTCAAGCTAATACGTGATTGGTTAAATCCTTTTTACGCACGCATTTTGACATTTCAGTTAATTTTAGTTAATCTTTCTTCTTCAGGCATCTTGCTGCAGGTTTTCTTGTGTGCCTTTGCATCCTGAACCATCTGCTGCTGAGCATGTTCTTCTCCTTTTGTGTCCTTCAAGGGCATAGAGACCTTACTCAGTTTCTATGAAGGCTGGATTGTGCATATGTTGCATATGTCCATTGTCCTGCAAAAAACCCTCAACACTCCTCCCAATGCTTTCTGGTCATTCAAGTGCCCTTCAGCTGACTTGTTTCATGCTTTGAGCTTCAGGGAATTGCCTAATATTTCTGAAGCTCAAAAAAATAGCATATTAGTCAACATCTTAATTGTGTTTATATCTCACAGAATTACCTTTTCTTTTGTCTTTGTCTGAAACTGTTACTGTACGGAAATCTCTGGGGGATGGTGGACATGTCAGATGGTGCTGGGACATCCCAGAGCACGTGGACCTTGGCTCTGCACAGGAGAGCTCTTCATCCCCTTTCTCTCTTTTCCTCCCTCTGGGCATGGAGGGAGCTCCTGACTTCAGTGTGTGACTTGTGTGTGCAAAGAGCAAATCTGGGCAGAATCGGGGCAGGGAGGGTTTGGGGAGACCTTGGGATCTGTGCTGGGCACAGAAAGTGTTTTCCATTGCTCTGAGGCTGCCTGCTGTGGAAAGTGGACTTAATATCCAGCAGAAGGATGACTTTTGCATTTGATGGAGCTGTGCCTTCCCTTGGCTTTGTTGGCTGACAAGAAATGAACATCCCTCTGTGTCTTGGGCAGCTCCTTCTCCAAGGAAAGCAGGTGGGAGTTGGAGCCAAGGAGCTGAAAGCTGCAGGTGCAGCCTGGGCTGGAGGGAGATCAGATTTGCACAAGGCTGCTCTGAGTGCCAGGGCTGGGATGGGGGAAATGGTGGGGTGGGGGTAGGGACAGAGTCTGATTGATTGTCAGCCATGAAGGATCTTGATTTTCATATCTATTCAAATAGCATGAGGATGTACTTGGATTCAGTGTCAATTGAAGATTGCACATATCAATTTCTTAACAGGGAAAAAAACCTAAACGGGACCTAAGAAATCTTTTCTCACTGTTTTTTAAAATAGAATATATTCAGTTTGAATGCACTTCTGAAATCTGCCTAATTAACCACACAAGATTTGAAAACTGAAATCAAATTATCCCCAGAGGCTTGGCTTGTTAAAGTGTTCTGAATGTTAATGAGCCCTGGGACACTGAATTCCTGCACTGAAGAGCTGAAGGCTGAACAAGCCTCTGGAGCAGGAAAATTCAGCAGCAGCCTCCAAGTTCCTGAGGATGTCAGCAGCCCCCACTGAGGCCATCCCTGCCCAGAGACCGTGGGGGAATGGGCAGACAAGGAGAGCGTCCCTGGGGCTAGGGCAGCACAACTCAGAGGCAGCAGGGGCTGCAGCTGGGAAATGGAGTGTGGAATGTGGCTGGGAGCTCAAAAGAACAAAACAGCCTTTACTGGGAACTTTAGAAAAATCAGAGAAACTTTGGCAAAAGGTTTAGTATGACGTTCAATCAACAGAAACCAATTCTCAAAGCACTGACTTGGCCCATTCACCTTCACAAACTCTTAGCTTCATCAATTTTAAGTTACTCAAATTCTACAAGAAGCGTGAATTAAAAAGAGAGAAAGACAAAGAAGATACAGAGAAGCACACACACAGCTACCAACTCCTGGATTCCTGCAGTGTTCAGATAGAAGTTCCAAGAGGAGGTAGGGTCAAGATGTGTGCTTGCCTTGTGGTCAGCCTTCAATACCCCTTGGTCTCCCTGGGCCCTTCCCCCAGGTGGGCCTTGGGGTCATTTGGTCCCTCAGGAGCTGGGCTGGGGGCTGCAGAGGTGGCTGTGGAGCATTGCCTGTGCTGTGCCAGGGACTGGCAGACACTGCTGGGCTGGGATAGAGGCTCTGGGGGTACTGGGGTCACAGGGCAGGGCAGGGCAGGGGTTCCAGGGCAGGGCAAGGCTGGACCTGCCTCTTCCTCCCCCCCACACAAAATGTTTCGAGCCAACAATCTCCTCCAGTCTGTCACTACAGGGAATGTTGGAGGTGAAATCCCATTTGTGGCCATGGGCACCTGGATTAGAAGGACAGTTATTTTCCACAGGAAGGAAAGCACAGAGCTCCAAGGTTTGGAAGGCAGGTGAGAGCCTCAGTAGGCCAAGGCCAGCCAGACGTGTCAGGAATGGCAGATTTTTTTGGAAGCAGTCTTTGAATTTAGGGAATTTTGGAGGTGGAAAACCAATCTCAGCCATGGGCACCTGGAGAGGCAGGACAGTTCTTTCCCATGGGAAGGAGAGCATGGACCCTTCCTCAGTGTTTTGGGGACAGATGAGAAGTGACTATTGTGAAACCACTGCCAGCCAGACTTGTTCTGGCAATATTCCTATGGGAACAATCTCAGGATATAAGGAAATCTGGAGGTGAAATCCCAATTCTGGCCATGGGTGCCTGGAGCAGAAGGACAGTTCTTTTCCATTGGGAAGGAAAGCACAGAGCCCCAGTGTTTCAGCAGCAGATGAGAAGTGACCCTCAACATGCACAGGTCAGCTGGACCAGTCAGGCAGTCCATGGGAGGCCAAACCAGCCAGAGCTGTTCTGTGTTCCCTTGGTTTTGTGCGGCTCCATAGTGTCACAATGGTGCCTTGGATCCATGCAGCCCCGCCGTGTCATCATGGTGACTTGATTCCATGGGTTCCAGCAGTGTCACAATGGCCCCTTGATTACAAGAAGACCTGCAGTGTCACACTGGCCCCTAGGTTCCTTTGGGTCCCACAATGTCACAGTGGCCCCCAGGTGTCATAAGGCCCCACAGTGTCACAATGGTCCCAAGGATTCCATGAGCCCTTGCAGTGTCACAATGGTCTCCATAGCTCCCCAGGCCCCACAATGTCATGGGACTCCTCTGTTCCATGAGGTCTGCAATATCACAATGGACCTTTGGACCCTGGGGCTTTGCTGTGTCACAATGGTCTCCTCTGGCTTCACAGTGTCACAATGGACCACTGATGACATGAGACCACTCTGTGTTGCCCTGGAGCTTTGGTTCCATGCAGCCCTGCAGTGTCACAAAGGCCTCTTGGTTTCATGAGGCCCCACAGTATCACAATGGTCCTCCCAGGGCCACCATGAGGAGGTCCATAGTATCACAATGGACTTCCTCATGGTCTCACTGGTTCCATGAGGCCTCACAGTGTCCCAATGGTTTGCTTATTCCACGGGGCCTCTTAGTGTCACAATGGTCTCCATGTTTCCATGAGGCCCAGCAATGTCACAGAGCTCTCCATGATTCCATGGTGCCCCACAGTGTGACAAAGGCCCCTTGGTTCCATGAGGCTGTGATGTATCTTAATAGTCTGTCCATGGTTCCATGAGGCCTTGCAATGTCACAATGGACCTTTGGCTCCATGGGATCTCACAGTGTCACAATGGTCCCTTGGTTCCATGACACCCCAAAGTGTCACAATGGTCTCCACAGTCCCCTGCAGCTCATCACAAACATTGTCTGCTCCAGCCACTGCTGCTGCCCAACCAGCTCCTGGTTCCTTTAGCAGCAGCCCTGGGAACTGTTTTTGTTCCCTCAGTGGCACAACATCCCTGTTCTCACACTGACAAAGAAAGCTGTTGATGCCAAGTGCGGCCAGGATGAACCATTGCTGGGACTGAAGCCCCTCTCTTGGGGCCCTGCACTCAGCGCTCCAAAAGGAGCCCTTGGAGCTCTCCTGGTCCAGCGACTCCCTCTGAGTGGGGCCTCTCCCAGCCGGGAACTCTCCCGTTTGCTGCACTCGGGGATCCTGAACAACGAAAGAGCCTGTGCCGATCCCCCCACTCCTCCAGGCTCAACCCTTCACCCACTGGGGAGATGCCAAAGGATCCACAGGGAGCATTTTCTGCCCTCAGGGGAATTTCTCCCAGGTGCCTTGCACTGACTCTTTGTGTGCACACAGGAGTGCCTGTGCTGGGGAAATGTGGCAGAAATGCTGCTCTCTGAGGGGTTTGAGTGCCTTGGATAGCTGAGTCAGTCAGATATCCAGATAGCTGTAAGTAATGTAAAGTCATGAGGTCTAAGCTAACTTCAATTCTATTAAGAGTTGTTCTTTTGCAAAATTTTTATGTTTAATTTAAGTTGTTAGCTAAATTAAATATTGTTAGGTGTTATTCCTCTGTTAAATTGCTAAGTCATAGGCTATAAGTAAATTTAAATACTGTTTAGTGCTGTTGTTTTGCTAAACTTTGATGTTTAAGGTATCGGTACATTTAAGGTGTAAGTTAAGTCCTGTTAAGCGTAAGGCCTGTTAAGCTTTAGGCTATATTCCTTTTATCCTTGCCCTCACTGTGCATGTGTCATACACACACACAGGGACAGTTCTCAGTTCATTTCTGGTTTGATTGCCTGGATTTTGTTTGGTGTTGTTGCTTTGTTTCCTTGGTGTGCCTCAAGTTTCCAGTCAGGAGCAGAGTGACTCTTGCCAAGGAACTTTGTGCTGCTGTCCCTTAATATTAAATCTGGTTTTTGCTGATCCCTTGCCATAGATTTTTTCAGCGCTCTCAAGGCCTCATTGGTAATAGGGTGAAGGAGCCCTGGCCCAGGCTCTGGCCCTGGGGGACATGGGGACACTGCTGGGGGGTCCCTGTCCCCCTGTGCCACCCCCAGGGCCCTGTCCCCCCATCCCCGTGTCAGGTTCTGGGGTCGATCTCGTGGAACATCCTCTGGGGGAGGCTGCGGGGCCGGGGGCGGGGGGACCTGGGGGGACAGGGGACCCCACTGTGCATGAGCAGGGTTGGAATGCTCTGAGGAGAACTGTGAGGGGGGCCGGGGTAGAGTGACCTCCCCTGTGACCTCACACAGCCCCTGTGATGTCACACAGCTTCCTCTGTGATGTCACACTGCCCCTGGGATGTCACACTGCCCTTTGATGTCACAATGCCCCTGTGATGTCACACTGCCCCTTTGATATCACACAGCCATCTCTGTGATGTCACACTGCCCCTGTGATGTCACACTGACCCTGTGATGTCACAGGGCCAACTCTATGTCACCCTGTGATTTCATACAGCAATGCTGTGACATCACAGAAGACTGATGTCACAAAGTCATCCTGTGATGTCACAATCTGTTCTGTGATGTCATAGCCTCCTCTATGATGTTACACAGTCACCAGGTGATGTCACAACCCATTCTCTGATGCCTCAGAGCCACCCTCTATGATGGCACACTCTGCTCTATGGCCTCACACTCTGGTCTGTGATGTCACAGCCAGCTCTGTGATGTCACCACCAGCTCTGTGATGTCACAGAACCCTCAAGAACCCTCAAGAACTCAATTCCATTGAAACACTGAAGTTTCTTGTACTTTGAAGACATCCCTGTCAGGGACACGACTGAGAAAGTGTCCCCAGGCCCCAGGCAGAGCAGAGAACTGGAGGAAGTGACAACAGGTGGGGACAAAGAGAAGCCAAGTCTTGGTGCCCTGGGGCACAGCAGGGTCTGTGCCACCAAGGGCTGTGAGGAGACACCTTGTCCTGAGGCCCTGGGGCCTCCTGGCACAGCCCCAGCCAGGCTGGGCACTGGCAGCCCCTTGTCCTGCCCTCAGCATCCCCCCCTAGCCCACATCCCAGTGGCCTCAATTAATGCTTTGAGACACTTCAATGTGTTGAAGGTACTTTGGATTTTCCTTCCCACACTGAGTGTCTGAGAGGTTTCTGTGCCATCCTGGCCACCAATTCTTTCCTCCAAGGAGTCCATGAGGAGCCTGTGTTGGAGAGGGACCTCAGTGGGAGCCATGAATGCCTGGAGACACTCTGGGTGTTTCCTCTGCCTTTGACTCCTGGCAAGGTTTGTGCAATCTCCTCCCAGGCCCTGATGTTCAAGGGCTCAGCTCCAAATGCACAGTGAGGCTCATGAGGATCAAGCAAGTCCTGACAAACCCTGGCTCTGCCTTGATTTCCCTCTGCTCCAGTGTAGTTCATTAGGAGGTTTTCCTTTGACAGTTATGGAGAAATAGTTCCAAGAGCTTCCAGGAAATATGTAGTCCTATTTTAAAGGGTGTCTTTTATTGCTGTTCCTATTACACAAGAGATGATTGCAGCATTCAGTGACTGATATTGATGCAGGGACTCTCCTAAGGAGGTCTGGCCTGCTCACAGAAGCTGTGTCTTGAGCTCTGAGCCAGTGTAGACAAACTTGCTCCACATTCCTCAAGCCCATCGTGTCCCTCCTCACTCACCTGGGACCTGCTTTGCTTGAAGAACTGGCTGCACACAGCCAAAGAGGGATTTTTCTTCATTTCTTTTTGAAGCAATCTAAAACTCCTGAGTTTCCCCACTGCAAACAGACATCCTCCTCAAGTGTGTGCCAAGCCCAAGGTGCCACCCAGAGCACTCCAGACCTGTCCCGGGCCAGCTGTGAGGGTGCATCATCATCCCAACATGCAATGGTGCCATTGCAAGGGACTGTTCCACGGACACTTCAGGGACCCCAATGCCGTGTCTGGGTGCCATGGCAACCCCCATCAGTTCAGGTTTCCTTGGAAACCAGCTCAAGGAGCCATTTCTGCAGCCAGGTTCCATGGCCACTTGCCTGCAGAGCTGTTGCTGCCCTCGGTTGCCATGGCAACCCTGGGACAAAGCGGTGCCAGGGCTGTTCCAGGTACAATTGCAGTCACACTCCTTGGTGCCACCAGGTGCCATGGCAATGGCCATGAGGAACCATTCCTTGGTTTGGTGCCATGGCAACCAATGCCCGGCCCCCTTGTGATGGTTGGTGGCCATGGAAAGCTGCCCTGGGCCCTTGCTCAGGGCTGGTGTCAGTGCCCAGAGCCAGAGGGGATCCCTTGCTGGGGGCTGTGCCATGGCCACCTGCCCTGTGCCGCGCTGGCCGCTCAGGCATCAGGAACCAGCAGCCAACGGCACTGCCAGGGCCAAAGGCCAGGCCAGCCAGACAGAAAGGGGCAGGGCTGGGAACTGTTGCCATGGCAACCGGCACTGGGGGGGACACCTGGGTCACCTGGCCTGGCAGTTGCCATGGAAACCCCTGGCAGGCACTGAGGGCACAGCCCCTGGCACTGAGACACTGCTGGGCCGGGTGCTGAGCACAGGGCTGGGCACACAGAGATGGTTTTGTTCTTGCTGAGCCGCAGCACAGCCAAGGCCTGTCCTGCCCCTCGTCCAGCCACGCTGGGGAGGGGCTGGGGCTGCGGAGGAGCTGGGCAGGGGACACAGCAAGGACAGAGGAGCCCAACTGACCCCAGGCATAGCCCAGACCAGAGCACATCATGCTCAGGGTGTGAAGCGGGGGAACAGGGAGGAAGGGGGGAATTTGGGAGAGAGGGCTTTTGCCTTCCCAGGGAACACCTAGGCAAGAGGGGGCCCTGTTTCACCAGTGGGCAGGGTCACTACCAAAAACACAGACACCAACTGAAGGAATTGTGTCATTTATATAGAGCACAGCTGCCAAGATTTACAAAAGGATAAGCTCAGCAAAGCACATCATCATTAGCAAAGAATTACAAAAGAAGCTCAGCAATCCATCATAACCCATCATTACATTTTGATGACCAATCCCTTGGTGAAACACCAGAGGTGTTTGTGGCAGACAAAGATTCTGGCTGACTATCAAGGTACACCTTACAGACATCAGCTGTACTTTAGTGACACTGTTCTTCATTCTTTTTTCTCAATCTCATTCCAATTAGGAACAAGAATTCTGTTGTCCATGAAGCTGCCACCATGTTAATTCCAGAATAATGCCCCGAGGCTCTTTGCTGTTCAGCTTTACCATGCTGTCTGTGGCTAACAAGGCTTGGGCGGCCCTTTCCCCTCTGGCTGGAAGGGGCCGGGCCCCAGTCCCTGAGGGGCACCCAGGCTCCTGGATGGAATTCCTGTGCAAGTCCCTCAGTGTCACAGCAGCCTTCCCATGGAGCCCCGTGGATCAGAGCATTTTCCAAAGGGGCCCTTGGGGCAAACAGGGAGATCTGGTCTGGCAGGATGTGTAAAACAATATCCTGGCAGATCTACTTGTTCTCACACAGAATCCTTGGCTGCAGGGACACATTCCCATTGTTCCTGCCCAGGTTTCAGGACTCAGAGTTGTCTTTCCCAGGAGCTGCTCCTTCAGCTGCCTTAGGAGGGCCATTTGGCCTCTGGACCAACACTGGCTCCATTATTAGGGCTGCTGGATCCAAACCCTTTATCTCCACAAACGGTGGTGATTGGAGCTGGATCTCTTTTTTTCAAAATCATTCTTAAAATTGCAAGATCAATAATTGTGCTACCCTGTCATGGGGTTGAATAATCCAATCTTGTTCATTATTGTTTAACAGAATTACTGTAATTTTTCCTGGATATTCTGCATCAATTCCTCCAGCCATGACAGGAACACTTTGCAAGGCCAAGCTCCAAGGCAGCAGTTACCAAAGCAAAGTGTCCTGAAGGAATCTGAATTCCTGTTTCAGTATTGATAGCTCTCATTTGCTTTGAATTTATCCTAATTAATTCCAATGCATGAAGGCCCAGCCCTGCAGCCTCTGGGCTGGCCCTGCCAGGGGCCATCACAGCCAGAACAATTTCCCAGGCAGCCCAAGTCTCACTGCCCATGGCTGGATTTGCAAATTGAGGGCAGCCGTGCACAGCCAGGGGGTTTCATTTCCCCTGTGGGCCATTGTGAAGGGCATGGAGCACATCTGGGAGATGGGTTCTCCATGGGCAACGGTTCCCATCTCCTCATCTTTCCAACTGCTCTTTTAAGAACCCCTTCACCCTTTCAACCAATCCTGCAGCTTGTGCATAGTCTGGTACATGAAAAACCCTGCAGGAAAAATCACTGTATTTTTCACAGGAACAGGCAAAGCACTCTGCATCACAGTATCAGCACACCCTGTAAAAATCACCAATTTCCTCCCTTCCTCCTTTTTCCATTGTATACAATCTCACAAAGTTGACCACTGACATGAGGGTCCTGGCTAATCCTGTTCTGTAGGGTATTTAGTGTTACATCCCTGAGCAGCCAAAGATACCAAATTAGTATTGTCAGCACTATTTCACATTATTATTATATGTACATATTTATATATAAATACAGATATAGACATGTAGATATAGACATATATACATAAAAATCTATAAATATAAACAGGAAGGTCTTATTATACTATAAATATGTATATAGTTATTTGTTATATTGATATTTCACTTGCACAAGGGCATCTGAGCTCAAGATGAAAACCTTCTTTTGTTGCTCCATGTGGGAGCATTCCAACAATGATTGTTCCTTCTGAAGGTGCTGTTTCCTATGTACTCTCAACAAATTCATCTTTGTCTGCCCAAATCCACAAGGTCTTTTCCTTTTCCATGTACAATTTTTGGATGCATTTGAAGCCATCCAGGGGTGCAGCTTCTTTTACCCAACAGTCTCACTGCTCACACGGGGCTCCAACCTCAGCCCACTCCAGAGCAAGGGAACTCCAGGGAAGGGCTTCCCAGCTGGGAATTTCTGATGGGACTGATTCCTCACACTGACACTGAACAAGTGACATTTTGTTGGGATCTGAGCAGACTGTGCCAGTTTTGTTTTAGCAGTGGCCAAAGTCAGCACCAGAGACACAGACTCCAACTGAAGGAATCAGTATCATTCACTGCAGTTCATAGCAGCAAAGAATCACAACAGGAGCAGCTCAGCAATGCACCCAACCATCCCAACCAAAGACTACCTGCAGTGATTAAGAAAGATCCAGCAGCATTTACCCTCAGCCTTTACCATCCCCCAGACCCACACAGCAGCTGGGGAAGCTGTCACAGCCAAGGGCTGCAGAGCCACTCCTGGGCACTGGGAATTCCTGCAGGTGCCTCCAGCCCCAGGTGAGGCTCCAACCCCGCTGGGAGAGGGCCCAGCTCTGACAGTGCTGAATGAACAAACTGACAGCACTGCTAGTGTGGCAACATCTGCTTTCATCCTCCTCTTGGGTCCCTCCCAAAGCCTGGCCAGGGCTCAAGGAGGAACCAAGGGAGGTGACTTTGACCATACAGCCCCAAACAAGGCCAGATGTCAGATTTCATGGCCTTGTCTGGCTTCTAAATACACAAAGGTCAATCCATGTTTCACTAATGAGTGGCTACATCTATCTCAGTGCTAATGACCATGCACATTTCATCAGGGAGCAGATACAAAGACAACCTTTGCTTGGAAGGTTCATCCAGAGGCCACCTTTGGCTCAGGGCCTGCTGTCCAGGCCTCACTCAGGGCTGGTGTCCAGGCCTTGGCACTTCAGGGACGTGGTTTACTGCTGGGCTTGGCACGGCTGGGTGAGCGGCTGCACTGGATGAGCTCGGAGGGCTTTTCCAACAGAAAGGATTCTGTGATTCCATGATTCTATCCACTGCATTCAGCTGGGTCTATTTTAGCAGCATTACTTTGCTCCAAAAGTTCCCTCTTGCCCAGCTCCTGTGGCCTGAGGCTTCAGCTCCTTCAGCTCCTGGTGCTGAGCTGCTCCTGCTGAACGAGACGAATCAGAGAGAAGAACACAGTCCATGCAATTCCTTCTGGGAGACGGAGAGGGGAGGCTGTGCAAACAGGAGCATTGTTTGCTGTGGCCTCCTCTCTGCCCTTCACGCCTTACAGCGCTTTGAACCAGCCAAGAGCTTTCTCCAAGAGTGCAATGGAGCAGCTGCTCCTGCTCCCGGGCCGGGCTCTCTCCAGTCTCTGCCCTTGCCTGGTTCTGTCCCTCTTGCTGTGCCCTCTGTTCCCCCAGGGCTCGCTGGCTGCTGCCCAGGACTGTGGCACTGGCACAGATCCAGTGCTCCAGAGCCTCCTTTCTGTGCCCTTGGAGCTGCCTGGGCACAGCCGCCTTTTCCATCTGGAAGCTCCCCATGGACAGGGAGTGCCCAGCTCTGTTCCCTGCACAGCCTCCAGGAGCCCAGGGCTGCCATCTCCAGTCCCTGCTGGCACTGGGGGCTCCCAGGTGCCTCAGGCTGCTGTGACACCGCTGCACACGGGAGGGAAGAGGGGCAGGGGCTGTCCTCAAATCAGCTCCATCCGCTGCTGCTGCTGCTGCTGCTGCTGCTGCTGTGGCGTCGTTTGTGCAGCCCTGTCTGCCCAGAGTCAGGGATCAGATCCTGCCAGTCTCTTCCAGCCCTGGCTGCTCAGAGTTTGGGCCTTGGAGCCTCAGGTGGCCAAAGGCAGCTGCTGCTGGTCCCTCTGTGTGCCCGTGTTCAGCAGTGCTGCTCCATCAGTCTGTGCCCAGCAACGGGGAAAAGCCTCAGCCCTGCTGGGCCAGGAGCTGCCAGGCTCTGCCTGAGCAGCTAAGCCAGCAGGAAGGGAGCTGCTCCACATGGAAACCAGGAGCAAAGGACATCCTTTGATAGGACATGTTTTCTATTTAAAGGAAAAAAAAAGGAAAAAAGAAAAAAAAATTGTAAAAGATAAGAATAAAATCCAAGTGTTAGTGAAAAAAAACCCATACAGTTAATGAAAAAAACAAAACATAAATGCCAAATTACATTCTTTGCATTAAGAGGTAAATGATCTTTTTAAAAAGACAACTCAGTTATTTACATTGTAAATGTGCTGATGGCGGGGATCCATCTTTGTGACCTCAAAAGCCTCTTAAAAGATTTTGGGCTTTGTTTCCAATATTGGTATTTGAAATTGTGGTCGAAGCAAGAGGAAATTGCTTTGTGCCATTCCAGCTCCAAGCAGGACTGGGAATGGAAACTCTGTCAAAGCCCAAATCCTTTAGAAGATCACCTTCCTTCTCAGCCTGGGAATGAGCTGCCCATTCCTTTTGAAACTGTCAGGGATTTCTTAGAGACATAAAGTCTCACTTACGGCTTTTTGCTCAGGTTTGGAAGTGCAGAAGGGCAATTCTCCATCCACCAGCTCCACACTGCACTGCCTCAGGAGCACGGCCCACTCGCCAGCTTTGGCCCACTCGTGGCACTTCTGGAGGAGGAAGAAAGTGCAATTGCACAATTCCAGCCAATCAAGAAGGAAGAATGGGACAGACAAAACACCCTGTACAGATCCAGGCATTCAGCTGGGACTGTGGAGAGTTTGGGTCCTTGCCAGTTGGATGTGTGTCCCCAGCTGCAATCTCTGGGCCTGCAGCAGAGTCTCACTCACCTGCCAAAGCAGAAAGCTCAGGCGCTGTGCTCGCAACGGGCTGGTCTGATGCAGAGCTGTCAGAGCAATGTGAGGGCAGAGCCAGCCCAGCTGGGCCCAGGGCTGAGCCCAGCAGAGCCCTGGCAGAGCCCAGAGCAGCCTCAGCACCCGCAGAGCCCGGCTGCAAGGAGAGAAAGCAGAAACCGCCCATCAGCTGAGGGCTCCTGTGCCCTTGTGCCAAGTCCTGCGGTGCCCAGGCCATGCTGGCTGTGCCCAGAGCTGTGCCCAGAGCTGCCCATCCCTGCTGCCTTTGGCAGCAGAGCAGGAGGGCAGCACATGTGCCCAGCCTGCAGCCAGCCACGGCACATCCAGCCCTCAGCAGCTGCCCAGAGCAGGAGGCTCCTGTGCTCGCTGCCAGCTCCCAAAAGCTCTGATCCCACCCTGCCAAGCACACAGGGACCCACCTCACACCAGCCACAGCTGGAAGAAAAGCTGCTCCCAAACCACGGCCTCAGCCTTCTCCAAGGGCATGGCCCATCCACACCACAGCTGCTCCCAAGCACTTCCCCATCCACACTGGACCACCTTGAATGCTTCCTCTGGAAAAATAAACAACACATTATTGAAAAGAGATTAGATGCAAAAAGGGAAAACAAGAAAAACGGTAAAAACTCTTATGTGTGTCAGGGCCTTGAGGAAGGCCCAACCCCCACATGCCAGGGAAAAACCCAGCCATGGGTGAGGGAAGCCCACACTTTCTCTCTTCCCCTCTGCACTGCCCCCCAAAATCACAGTGACCCCAAAGCAAACAAGGGCAGTGGAGCAGCCCAAGCCTTTCCTTGCCTGCACAGCAAAGCAGCTGTGCACAGGTTCTGGAGTCCCACCTCTGCTCCCACCATGGGGCTTTGTTTGTGTCGGGCTGGCTGCCCCAGCCCCAGCCCCAGCCCCAGCCCCGGGCACGGTGGGTGCTGGGGGCTGTTGGCAGGGCCAGGAGCCCGCTCCCATTTCGTACCCACCCCAGCCCATCCCCCAGCCCTGCCAAAAGCAGCTGGGCAGTGACTGAAGAATGAGTTGCATCTCCCCCCAGCAAGGGGGGAGCCTTTGGTTCCCCACCAGGCTGGGCCATGCCCAAATCTGGCAGAATTTGCCTGGGTGGGACTCACCCGCAAATTCCCTGTGGAGTTTGGCTTTGAAGAAGGTGCCAGAATAAAAGTCCATCACCTTCAGCCTCCCGTGGCCAGGCTGAGGAAGAGCTTGTCATCCTTGATGTCATCCTCGCTGTCTCCAGCAGCAGCAGCAGCAGCAGCAGCAGCAGCAGCATCCCCACCCGGTACAGCTTCTCCAGGGGCTCCTTCTCCTTCACTGGGGGCAGACCAGGCTCTCAGGGCTCTGCCCAGGGCCCCAGCTGTCAGGGAACCAGGACAAGCAAAACCAGCTGGGATGGCGGCCACCAGTGCTGGGCAGAGCAGCTCAGCTCCAGCCCAAGGGCTGCATGTTCCTATCCCATGAGCCCGGTGCAGTGACACTGGCAGCACAAAAAGGGCTGGGTTCCTTTGCTTCTGATTGCCAAGGCATGTGTGCAGCTGGAACTTACCAGGGCCATGGATATTCCAGGGACCTGGAGAACCATTCCCAGCAACTGGGAAAATCCTAGGTGCTCCATCCACCCATAGATGAGGTCTCCAAATTTGCCCCGAAATTGGATCCAGATTTTAGAGGCCAAAAAGAGCAAGTCCAAGTGACTTGATGATATTTTTAGCCCAGAAAGCCCTGCAGCTGATGGCACACTTCACAATCAGCAGGGCACACAGCTAGGCCAAAGCCCAGACCCTAGCTGGGAAATGAAGAAAAGGAAAATTACCCCTCGCACAGGTTGCCCCAGCAAAGACAGCCTCCGGGATCAGCTCTCTTCCTAAGTCATGCGGCAGAGCAGGCAGTCGAGCCCCGACAGGCGAGGCCGAGTCCTCCATGCCCTGCGCAGCTGATCTTGCAGCCTCTGGATGGTGGAATATCGCCCATGCTGTATTGCCAGGACGACATGCAGTGTTTCAAGTGCCAGCTGTGACACGGCACTGCTCCTGTCCTCCATCAGGCATTCCAGGGCTGCAAGAGAGAGGAACAGAGGAGAGGTCAGAGCTGGATCTGCGGGGAGCCAAGAAGAGCCCCTGCAAGGGCCATCCCAGCCGGCTCTTGCCATGGCCAGGAGGGAGCAGGGAGCAAGGGAATCAGCCCGAAGCTGCTGGCCACGAATGGCCCACGTCACCCTGAAAGCTCCATGTGCTCTGCCCACGGGAGCTGAGCCCTCCGCAGCTGGAGCAGGGCTTGCAGCTCCCCCCAGCAGCCCCCGCTGTCAGCACGCTGCCCTCACTCACCAGTGCAGATCAGCTGCAGCTCTTGCTGCTGCCCCCTAAGGTGCCGCCCGGCCATGCCTGTGAACACAGAGCCTGTCACGGCCCCAGCGGCACAGCTCCCTGCCAGCGGCGCTGCTGGCGCTGTGGCCACACGGGCTGCTGGCCCGGCAGGGCTCAGCCCGGCCCTTGCCGCACGCTGCCGCCCCAGGGCATGGCTGCCAGAGGGCGGCAGCAGCAATGCCTGGGCCAGGCGGGGCTCCACGGCGCCGGGCCCGGCTGGCACTGCCGGGGCAGCAGGCGGGGCCGGGGCCGAGATGCGGCGGGCCGGGGAGGGGAAGGGCAGCCCGGGCTCGGGACTCACCCATGAACCTGACGGCCGCCTCTCGCAGGGACTTCTGTGGGCTCTCCATGTAGCACAGGGCCCGGCGCAGGTGCTCGGCCACTCGGCTCCTGTCCTCTGCCAGCTGCAGAGAGCGGCAGGAGGGAAGGGTTGGTGTGGGCTCAGCCCCTGGGCTGGGCGCTGCCTGTGCCCAGCCCCGGCCTCCCCTGGCCGCAGAGCCCTGAGGCACGGCCAGCAGCCGCTGGCCAAGGGCTCCCGAGGGGAGGGGGCAGCGGGCCGGGTGCTGCCCGGGGAGCCGCAGTGCCGGCCCGCAGCCCCCCCGGGCCGGGGCTCCATGGGCACCTGGCTCTGGCCCACGGGTGTGGGATTTCTCAGCTGTTCAGATGGTCTGGGGAAAAGCCCAAAGATGGCCTTGGGCCCCCGGGTTCGAAAGGACGAGAGGAAGCTTCAGATTTGTTCTTGGTCTTGGTGTTTATTAATTGCTTATCTAAAAGATTTTCTCTTGGCCTGACAGAGTTCTGCTCAGCAGTCAGCCATGGGCACACACTGAAAGCCCCTGGGGCGGTCACCTATCTTTATACCCGGAGTTACGTATACAATATTTATCATTTTTCTCCAATACCCTCTACCCTTATTAACCAGTGTTCCCCTAGTAAGGTCCAATCCCGGAGTGCCAACATCACCACAGAAGATGGAGGCCTAGAGGAAGAAGAAGAAGGAGAAGGGCACGCCCCAATCCCTCCATCTTGCCTCTCTAGACCCCCCTGTACAGGGATCTTAAACCCTGTATCTCACACTCCAATTAACTTGTCCCTTCACCATTCACCCCAGTGAAATCCTCCCGTCCTCATACTGATGTCATCTCCCATGTGGGATCAAAGTCCAGCCACCAGACATCTCTGGCAGCATTCCAGGACTCCCGAGCCCCCCAGGGGGGGTCTTGCTCACCCTGCACCCCAGTTCTGAGAGACTGAGATCCCACATCTCCCCCTTCTGTTTGCACCAAAAGACCTTTTTTTGCTTTTATGTGAAAACCCCCCAAAGTCCTCAGTTTCTTTTCATTTCTCTTCTGGGTCGTTTTTCGCAGCCCGAGTCTCGACTTCTGTCTGAGTACTCGTCTCTTTGTTTCTTGGATCAGCATTCTCGTGTTCTCGCGTTCGGAATGGCTTCACGTGCCGTGCCGACACCCACTTCAGACCTCGATCTGTGGAGATACAAGCGAAACCCTTTCCCCAAGTGATTAGTCTGAAAGGACCCTCTATTTGTCCGTTCTCTGGGTTTCTGATCAAAACCAAAGGATCTCCCTTTAGCTTTGCCTGTGTGTTGTTTAGAAAATATCTCACGATCGGTGGATCAGATGGATAATCCCTTTGTCGTGTTAACATTGTTTTCTTCGAGGTGCTTTTCTTTTTATATATTGTTGGAAAAAATTGCTGCATTGTTGCAGTCTCGCCACGAGATGGCGCTGTGGCTCCGCCGAGCCGACCCGGCATGTCGTGCACTTCTGCCCTCCTGCCACTAGGTGGCGCTGTCACCGGCCTCCCTGGCTCGGATGACGAAGCAAGCTCGACTACCCTACTTCCTCTTCCTGCTCGGCGTCTCCCATGAGGGGAAGGAACTGAAACTCCGAGGCTCGGGACCAAAGGCGCCAGATCTGGAGACGGAGTGGAGCCCTGGGACGTAGAATCCCTAGCACGGCCCCTCCTCACCCGCGACGTCACAGGGGACCGGGCTCGGGCCCGCCCGCGTCTTACTCTCTGCGCGTGCGTGCTCTCTGAGCTACTTCCGGTGTCCCCCAAGGTAACGTCATCATCGTCTCCCCCCTGTTTCACCTCCGAGGTTCCCGCCCCTCGGTCTGTCCCGGAATCCGACCCCTCCTCCTCTGATGTTGTGTTCGCCTCCCCCGCCGGCCCCCCGGCTCTACCCGCGATTCGAGCTGACCGTTGCACCGGCTCTGACGTCACACCCGCGCGCCTCCTTCGTCCCGCCGCGGCGGCCCTCCGAGGCTGCGCGTTTTCCCTCAGCCCGCCTTGCGCGCTCGCCGCCCCCGCGCTGGTATGTGAGTCTATCCCCCGGTTTTTGCGAGTTTCGCCCTCCGCGCGCGTGTCCTCATCCTCACCCGCGCTGCTCGCGCCCGCCGCCGCCGCCGCGTCGCCGCTTTCGCCGCGAGCAGGCCCCCCCCCCGATCCCTTATCTTCCTGCTCCCCCCCTTCTGCTCCTGACTCCTCCACACTCTCTGGAGTTTCAGGACGCCCTTGGGGTTTGTTGCATTTTTTGATCGGGGGTTTTAATATTTTTTCCTGCTCTCTTTTTTCGAGAGCCCTTTCCCCCTGGCCTTTCAAAGCCAGAGCAATTTTTTTCCCGGAGCTCTGTCGCTCCGCCCCCTCCTCTGAGGGTGCCGCAGCTTCTCGCTGCTTTTCCAGTTTTTTAGACTGGACTGCAATACCTTGTAACATGATTCTTGCCGGTGAGAGTAGCTTTAACGCTGTCTCATCTTTTTTTGTTGCTAAAATATATAAATGCCTATTAATCTCTTGCCAAAACCCGACTTCGAACAAAAGATATGTTTCTGCAAGTGGGTAATTGAGCCTTGCCCATAATAACAGCTGTTTTAATTCTTTCTTTGGGATCCCTTCTGTATATAATTCTGCTACACTTTGTAAGGTGGATAAGATTTCCCGTTGTTCTTGGGAGAGTGTTGCCCCCATAGTATTATTTTGGCCTTCTTACCGAATCTGTCGTCAGAGTGGTCTGGAGGCCCTTGTTCTCCGTCCAGCAGATTACGAGGGATGGATCAGAGGCGCCTTTCTGGTCCCAGTCCAGGCCGCTCTGCTACGAGCTGTCTTCAGCAGAAGCTGAGAGATGGGATTTCTCAGTGACTGCTGATTTTTGCAGCTTCTCCCGGCCGGTTTTTTCTTTTTCTTCTTTCTTTCTTCAGGCTTCCCTCCTCTGGAGTTATCAGTGCTGTTCTCTTGGCTCTTCAGCTCTTCAGGGCTTTCCCCCCCCCGAAAGGTTTGGTGGGAGATAGCCCGCACAGCGGACGCCAATTGTGGGATTTCTCAGCTGTTCAGATGGTCTGGGGAAAAGCCCAAAGATGGCCTTGGGCCCCCGGGTTCGAAAGGACGAGAGGAAGCTTCAGATTTGTTCTTGGTCTTGGTGTTTATTAATTGCTTATCTAAAAGATTTTCTCTTGGCCTGACAGAGTTCTGCTCAGCAGTCAGCCATGGGCACACACTGAAAGCCCCTGGGGCGGTCACCTATCTTTATACCCGGAGTTACGTATACAATATTTATCATTTTTCTCCAATACCCTCTACCCTTATTAACCAGTGTTCCCCTAGTAAGGTCCAATCCCGGAGTGCCAACATCACCACAGAAGATGGAGGCCTAGAGGAAGAAGAAGAAGGAGAAGGGCACGCCCCAATCCCTCCATCTTGCCTCTCTAGACCCCCCTGTACAGGGATCTTAAACCCTGTATCTCACACTCCAATTAACTTGTCCCTTCACCATTCACCCCAGTGAAATCCTCCCGTCCTCATACTGATGTCATCTCCCATGTGGGATCAAAGTCCAGCCACCAGACATCTCTGGCAGCATTCCAGGACTCCCGAGCCCCCCAGGGGGGGTCTTGCTCACCCTGCACCCCAGTTCTGAGAGACTGAGATCCCACACACGGGAGCCGGGAGCAGAGCCCGCGTGGCTCAGGGAAGGCAGCGGCATGTGGGGCGCAGGCTGGCGGCCCTGGCTGCAGCACTGGGCAGGGGCTCAGCTGCCGGCCGCACTCACTGAGCAGTGCGGTCAGGGGGCTTCTCCAGCCTGAGGCTGGGGCTTGCAGGCCGTCCTTACCAGGGCCTCGCCGAACCTCCAGGTCTGACCCAGCTGCAGCATGTGTTGGAGATCCTTTCTGTGCAGGAATGTGGCTGAACAATGCAGCGTTTCCCGGGAGTCCTGGAGAGCAGCAGAGACCTGGAGATGGCACCAGAGCCCAGGGCCCAGGACCCGCACAGGTCCCTGTACCAATGCCAGGAGGAGGCTGCAGCCCACGAGGCCACAGAGCAGGAGGTAGCCAAGCCCCCCTGCCAGGGGGCCGGCAGCAGCCGCTGAGTCCTCACCTCTGCCACAAGCTGGTTCTTGTCATGGCAGTGGAAGAACAGTGGGAGCAGGCTCTGGCGCACATGTGACTTCAGGGCCTTTTTTTCCTCTTCTGGCCAAAAATACAGCATCTCTCTGAAAATGAACATGGAGCACACCTGCACCTGGCTATCATTCTGTATGAAAGAAAGAAGAGACCTCAGCATCGGCTGCTTCACACCCATCTGGGCACAGGCCTGAAAATGCACAGGGCACAAAGTTTGCAGGCAGCAGCCAGTGGCCATGGCTGGAGGCGCAGAGCCTTACGTTGTCAAAGAGCGGCAGGAGCGCCCCAGCCAGCTGCAGGGCGAGGGGGCTGGCTAGCGGGGCACCATTGCACAGGAATAAATGGCTGAGGAGAACCACGGTCATCCTAAGCATGTTGCTGTCATTTTCCTGCACCAGCTCCACGAGCCTTTCACGCAAACTCCACATTCTTATTGCGGCCTGCGTGGAACATGAGTGTGTGAAAGGCCATCCTGCTGCCACAGGGCCCAGAGGCCAAAGGCCTGTGCCAAAGCACTGGAGCAGCTGAAGCGGGAGGCAGGAGAGCTGGGAGCAGCTGCCTCAGCACCCCAAGGCCAGGCAAGGGCAAGCGACTGCCTTGCTCAGCCCCACGCTGGCAGCATGGCTTCAGCCGCTGCCCTCTTCTCACCGAGACACTGGTGCCGAGCACCAGGAGGCCTCTGAGTGCCAAGCGACGCATCTCCCTGCATTCGCTCTGCAGCTTCTTGGACATGACCTCCAGGATGCTGTCACGGCATTCACTCAAGTCCAGGCAGTCCAGGGTCTGAAAGGCACAAGGCTGGTGATGGGGGAGCCGCACAGGGCCAGGCCCAGGCAGCAGCACAGGGCGCGGGCACCGTCCCGGGCAGCTGCGGCCACGAGAGGGCACAGAGCCGGGAGGCAGCTCAGCCAGGCAGTGCTGGCCTTCAGCCTCACCTCCACAAGGAACGCCATGGCAGCCAAATCCCGGCATGACGTGTCTTTGCAGAGCAGCCCAAGCAGGTGGAATGCAATTGTGGAACACAAGGCTTCAGATGCATGGTGCATTTCTCTGGTAGGAGGAAACAGGAAGCAAAACCCTGAGGTAGCAGGGCTAAAGCTCTCCCAGGACTGACTCACAGAGGTCTGGCCTTTCTCCAGCACCCAGCAAGGGGGAGCCGAGCCCCTCTCCCGGCCTTCTGCAGTCTCCTTGGCTGTCCCTTGGTGACAAGGCCTTGTGGCCCACGACCAAGGGGCCCCACTGTGTGGGGCACCCCGGGAACAGGGCACAAATGCCAGGGGCAGTTGGGGAGCAGGGCGTCTCACCTGGCCAGCATGCCCACAGCACAGTGGTGGGTGTCAGCACAGAGCAGTGTGTCCCAGCCATGCTTGTCTTCCATTGCCACCACCACATCCTCATAGTGCAGTCGGCAGAGCAGGGCCTTCAGGGTCTGCTCTGCAAAGCTGGGTGCAGAGAAAAGCCCAGGTCACGCTGGGAGCACTGGCTCCTGGGCACGTGACAGGGACAGGAGGACTGGGATGGAGCACCTGTTGGGGCTGGTGGCAAGGCCGTGTTGCTGCTGGCATCCCTTCCAGAAGGTATCGGCTGCCTCTGGCATATCCAAGGTGCTGAAGAGCACTTGGAAGAGCAGATACACAAAGAGGCGAGGGAAATGAATGGTCACCACATGTGGGACACAGGGCATCTGGAGGATCTTCCACATCACCACAGTTGCCTGCAAAGGACAGAGCAGCCCGAGCTCAGTGCCGAGGTGTCCATGTGGCAGGGAGAGGCCAGTGGAGACACAGGGGAAGCACGGGGCCTGGTGGCTCTGAAGCTGCCCCTGGGCCAGGTTTCAGCCCAGCAGGGAGAGGCAGCAAGACACCGTGGTGGAGGGAGGATGGAGACCTGATGGAGAGGTGAGCTTGGGCTGAGCAAAGGCCAGTTGCAGAAACTCACAGCCAGGGCAAGGACAGCCGTGTGGTCCCCATCGGAGGTGCACGTGCTGTGCTCTGGCCAGTAGGCCAGAACGTCAAGGAGTACGAGCATGGCCGTCTCTGCAGTCCTGCACGAGCACATGATGGTCTTCCACATGGTCAAAGCAGCTCTGTGGGGTTAGAGCTCTGTCTCAGGGGGTTTGGGACACAGCACTGTGGCCTGGGCCGTAGTGGGGAGCTGAGCTGGCTGCCAGCTCTGCCTCTGCCCACTGGCCCTCAGCACGCAGGCAGCCCAGCCCCATGGGGACTGGCCCCTGAGGAGCAGGGAAGAAGCATGGCAGAACACTGGGGACTGGCAAAGGGAGGAGCCAGAGGGCCCTGGAATTCTCTGTGTGTCAGACCACTGGGACAGGCTCTACAGGGTGATGAGCTGCTGAGCCCTGAGCCTTGTGGGCCCGTGGGCCCTGTACCTGTCACATGATGGGGCCACATGCAGGAGAGCCATCACCACATCAGCGGGCTGTGCCTCTGTCAGATCCAGAAGGGGCCTGTACAGGTTGTACTCAGGAAACTCATTTGCCACGAACCACTGGTGGATGTACCTGATCATGGCAGGCACCTGGAGAGGCAGGGGAGACTTGGAAAGCTTCCAGAGGGAGTCATGTGCCCAGCTGCCCCAGAGAAGTGCTTCCCTTGCCAGCACACCGCCATGGCCTCAAGGCTTACAGTGAGCAGCAGGCGTGGCTTGGGAGGCCAAGCAATTGCTGTGAGGATGGATGCCAGGCCACAGGCTGCTTACTTGCTTTGGACTGGAAGGACCCTCCTCCACAAGCATATCCAGCAGGGCAGCACTGGTGTTGGTTTTGAAGATGGGAGGGTACACTTTGACCACAGTGCCCATGACGCTGGTCTCTTCCTCCCGAATCCTCTTCATGAATTTGCACACCATCTGTAGCAGATGGGCAAGAAGCCGGGGATGTTGCATGGAGTGCTCCACACATGGTGCTGGGCTGAGCAGGGACAGCAGGCCCAGCCCAGGTGGGGTGGCTGCAGGTACCTGCGCTGTTCTTCGGAAGCAGCCACGTCTGCGCTCCTGCTGCTGTGTGCGCTCCAGGGCTGCATCTGGCAAAGAGTGAGCGCAGCCAGAGCTGAGGGGCTGCGGGAGAGGCCGGAGAACACAGCCCAGCCCTGCGCTCCCCAGGCAGGGAGAGCCCCGGGATGCTCCAGGGGGATGGAGCACGGCTCCTACGGGGTGTCTGCCTGGCCCCTCTTCCGTCCTGTCCATGGGCATGTCCCCAGGGGATGGGATGAGATGGGATGGCATGGCATGGCATAGGGCCAAGTTAGCTGCAGGCTCCAGCCCTGCAGCCCAGCTCTGCTACTCACCCTCCTGCGGTGGTTGGAACGGCACCACCTCTTCGGTCTCCTGTACTGGGGCAGCACCAGGGCCTTCTTCCTCGTCCTCCACGCCGACCAGCTTGGGCACTCTCGGGGCTCTCTGCTCCATGGCTGTTGTTGGAGCACGCCCCAGCAGCGAGCCCAGCCGGTGCCGCTCCTGCAGGGCCTCCTGCGCCTCACCTGCGGGCGGGACGCGGCGGTCAGCGCTCGGCCCGGGGCCAGCAACGGCCCCCGAGCGCCCCTCACCCGCCCCGGGCCGGCCATGCCCAGGCGTTCCATCTTCGGAACGCGGCACGGGAGGCTCGGGGCCGGCGGCCGCGCTGCCGAGCGGCGGAGCTCGGGCCGGGGAAGCCGCAGCGGAGGCGGCGGGAGCGGCTGCGCCGGGTGTGTCCTCCGCGGGCCCCGGGAGGAGCCGGGGCCGGGACTGGAGCCTTCCTCGGGGCCGGGGCCGGGCTCGGGCCAGGCGGAGCCGAAGGGCGGCGATGCCGCCCCGGCCCCCGGCACCGATGCCCGCCCGGCAGCGCAACCGCCACCACAGCCAGAGCCGGGCGGAGGCGAGACCGCGGCGGGACGGCCGGGGCCGGGCTCGGGGCAGCCCCGCCCGGGGCCGGGGGCGGGCCGGGGGCATGGCCCGGCCCATCACGGGGAGGGGGGAGGCGGGGAGGGGAGAGGGACGCCGGGCAAGGGACCCCGAGAGAAGGGTGCCCGATAGCGGGAAAGGGAAAGAGAGAGAAAGAAAGAGAATAAGAGAAAGAAAGAGAGAAAACGAATCTGTTTTTTGCTGCTTCTTCCGCTGCTGCTGCCGCCGCTGCCGCCGCTGCTGCCGCTGCCGCCGCTGCAACTGAAGCACCGGGGCCGTTCGTCCCCGTGTCCGTTCCCCGCTCGCCCCACGAGCCCCACGTTCGAGCCCCGCGCGCCCCGGGGACAGCCCCTCCGTCTGCCCAAACACGGGAACTTTGCAGCCTTGAGCCCGGATGCAGAGCCCTGACTCCTGCACTCTGGCACAGCGATCCCCTCGCCTGCTGCTGTGCATTGTCCTTGCTGAGGGTCGAACACTGTCGGGGCACCTTCCCTTGGGGTAGGATTCCTACCTGACCCAAGCACTGCACTTACATCTCCAGTGTTGCTTTCCAGTAAAAACAGGGGAAGGAAAACTGTGTGTGGCTCATGGTATTTTCGACCACCTAAAAATCAATAAGTCACTGATCTGAGAGGTGAGGTGCAGCTGGAATTACTGGGATGGAGAAGTAGTGCAACATGGAAAAGGAGAGCATAGAAATTAACAGAGGAAAACATCTTGGATTGTTTCCTTCATTTTCATTTCCCTTCTGGAAAGCTGTTTCAGTTTTCCAGGAATCTTCTCCTGTCTGCTCTTCCCAAGAATCTCTCATGGAGAGCAAGGTCGAGCTTCGGTCACAAGACTTTCCACCAGGAAATTACACCACTGGTGAAATTTTCATTGTGACTGTTTGTGCTGGTTTAGGGCAAATTTTGGGAGGAAACCTCCAAAAGGGGTCCGTCTAGAAAGCAAGTTCAAGCGGCCTCTCCCCCTACTAGTTCAGGAAAAGATTTGCCTTGAGAAAAGTGAAAAAACCCCAGTTTATTTCACAAGTAAAGTATTCACAAGCATGAAAAATGAACAATATTAACTCAAACCTCTGACAGTGGTGAAGAGATGGCAAATTCAGAAAGTCCTTTTTGTGGGTTGTAGTTGGCTCACTCGGTCTCTCCTGAGTCCTTCTGGTGCTGGAATGCAGCGTCCCAGAGCTTGGTGGGCCACAGGTGTGAGCTGCTGCCGGTGTTTTTCTGGGTTTTCAGTCCAGAGCAGGTTTAAACAGTTCCAAGAAAAAGGAAAGTCACAGTCCAAAGGAACTTCTCTGCCTAAGCTAGCTAAAACCAAATTGCTAGACCTGGGCTGTGAAGGCATTGGGAAATTTCCAAATCTGGGCACTGGCGGTCCCAGCAAACACCAGAGCTGGATGATGCTGGAGCCAGAACCTGCAAAGTTCAAAATTATGGCTTTCTGTGCCAGCAAATTACTGGACTTGGGCTGTGCTGGCACCAGGTATTTTCCAAATCTGGGTACTGGGGCAGCAAACACAAGATGTGGTCGGTGCCAGACCCAGTAGCAGAAAGTTGCCGGGTTTTGGCTTTCTGTGCCAGCAAATTGCTGCACTTGGGCAATTTCCCAGCACTGGGAAATTTCCAGATCTGGGCACTTGCGCAGCAAACACCAGACCTGGGTGGTGCTGGTGGCAGCACTGGGAAGCTGCTGGGTTCTGCCTTTCTTTGCCAGAAAATTGCTGCATTTGGGTTGTGCTGGCACTGAGAAATTGCCAAATATTAACTTTCTGTGCCCGGAAATTGCTAGAATTATGCTGTACAGGCATCTGAAAAATTCCGGATCTGGGCACTGACGGTGTCAGCAAACACGAGATCAGAGTAGTGTGGGCACCAGGTATTTGCCTGGTTTTGCTTTCTTTGCCAGCAAATTGCTGCACTTGGGCTGTGGCGGCACAGGGAAATGTCCAGATCTGGGCATGGGCGGTGCCATCAAACACCAGGTCTGGGTGGTGACAGTCTTGGCACCAGGAAATTGCTGCCTTTTGTCTTCTTTTTCCAAAGAATTGCTGCACTTGGGCTGTGTTGGAATAAGAAATGTCCAGACTGGGGTACGGGCAGTGGCAGCAAACACCAGATCTTGGCATTGCTGGTGCCGGCAGCAGAAATTGCCAGATTTTGGCTTTCTTTACCAGAAAATTGCTGGATTTGGCTCTGCCAGAACAAGGGAATTTCCAGATCTGGGCACTGGTGGTGGCAGCAAACACCAGACTGGGCGGTGCCAGACCCAGCAAAGTTGGAAATGAATTTGTAAAGAATTTTTAAGGTTTGATAGAAGGTTTCTATAGTATGTATACAAGTGTCACGATCCATCCTTACGAACGGATTTTGTGGTAGTTTGTGGGTTGATCTCAGAGTGCAAAAAACACCGACACGGTACAGAGAGTTGCTGCTATAACCAAAACAAATGTACCTTTATTGAATAACCACAGCAAAATGCATTGAGGAGGAACTGGGGGAAAAGGGAAAAATAAGGAAAAAGAGGGAGGAAGAGAAAGGAAGGTATAGAGCTACCAACTGTTTTACTAGGCCGGGACTAGACTCAGAGCTAAGCAAACTCATGCAGCCAGGTGACATTCTGTAACATCAGAAGCTGGCAATCATGAGCACTTTGCTGACAAAAGGTTACAGTTTGCACTGGGCCCAGAAGTGTTTTTCCCTAAGGCAAAGCAAATTGAAATGTGAAGTTTCAAAGCTTCAAATGACTATGAAAGGAAACTGCAGAATAATTTCTGGAAGGGCAGCATTGTCAATGATCATGCAGCCCACCAAGAGCTGGAGCTGAATCCAGAATTGCTTCTTCCAGCTGTGCAGGAATTAATTCCACTGGCAAGCACTGGTCCATGGGAACAAATGATCCCCTAGCTCTGGGCTGAATGGCACCCAGGCTGCAGTGCAGATTTGAGGAACCCTTGTCACTTGTTATTGGCCTCCCAGTGCACTCATCCTTCTGCAAACAAGGTGCAAACAACACAGCTGCACTGCTGTCCCGGGCAAATATACATACAGGTGATGTTGCCAAAGCAGTGCATCGTTTCCCAGTGAAATACATTACCTCTTCTTACGTATGGAATTGTGACTGAAGACACCTGTGAGCCAGAGCCGTGGGAGATTGCAAAGGAGCAAAGCTTTGGGATTTGGGCACACTTCTCTTGGTTTCTTTGCTCAGGCCTTTGGTGAGCACAGAACACACCTAGGTAGAAAACCTTTGACTAGATAGGATCTTTTGGATCCATTGTCCCCCAAACAGGTCAACAGGTGACTCTGTTGTAATGCCAAGTAACAAAGAGCAGCACAAATGACACAAAGAAACCATGGCCAAAGAGGAAGAGGAGAGGCCCAATGAGGAAAGGATGTGGTGAGACGCTGGCACATTGAGTGAGCTGCACTCCCATAATCTCTAGGCTAGCAGGTCCTGGTCTCACATTCTCCTCTTGGTTTATTTAAATTTTATTTTTTTAATTTTTTTTTTCATCATCAAAATAAAATATATCCAATTAAAAATATGTCACCAAATTTTAAAGATACAATCAAAACACAATAATTCAAAACTACATCTAAAGATCAGAACATATGTACAGCTGTAACTATCAAGCCTAACGCATCAGTCCTATTCTTCAAACACTCTTCACACAGGCGGCAGCTTCTTCCTGAGCTTGGAGGAAAGAGAGCTCTTCTGGACGGGAGGCGAGGACTTTGTGGGTGAGGGAACTTGGGAAGTGTCCGGAGAAAACTTCTCGGTAGGACTGTAACCAGCCAGATCTGCAAAACTGAGACACAAAGTTTAACAGAGAGGCAAAGTTTAACAGAGGCCACCATGTAAACCTAAAGCAATCTGAAGCTCCATAATTCCTGGGACACATTTCCTGGAAATGTCTAAACAGCTGCACAGGGAAACATGCTCCTGCTGGCAGACACTGATGCAGGCCGGGGCAAACCCTGAGCCACTTGCCCAGAGCTGGCACAGGCACAGCCTGGCCTCTGGGCTGCCCTGGGACAGCAGGGAGCCCAGAGCCCTGTGCTCTCCAGGAATGGCTCAGCTGCACACGCACCCTCCTGCTCCTCTGCCTGCCCCACAGCTCAGCAGCCCTACAGCTCCAGGGGCACTGGCAGCAGCACAGCTCATTGCAGGGGCACATGCAGGGCACAGCTGTTCCCTGGCAATGTGCACAGCCTCTCTGGGCTGCCACAAGACCCTTCCTGCCAGCAGGGATTGGCCCAACTCCCCCCTCACCTCTGTGTGAGGCTGAGCCATGACTGCCCTTCATCTTGTCCTCCATCTGGAGCTGCTTCAGGCCCCCCATGCCATGACTAGGAAATGTGATGGAGAGAGCAGGGGCAGATGCACACCCTTCCTTAGGATTTTGTCATTTTTGGCACAGCACAAAAGGCAAATCCAGAGGTGTCCAACTCAGCGCTTCCTCAGCCTTCTGGAGAACATCTCGCCTTCACCACCCCAACATTTTGGAGAGGTTTTCCCGCACATGTGGAAGCTTGCTGGCAGCACATTTCTTCAGCTGGGTGCCCATCACCTTGCAGAGGGCAGAGGCGAGCTTGGTGGCCACAGTGCGGACGTTGGCGCTCCGCACAGGCAGCGCCTTGTTCCCCAGGCAGGACCAGAGCACGGGCAGGGCGTCGCGCTGGACGACTTCAGGGCTCCTGGCATGAACCCCCTGCACAAGCACTGCCGGGACAGAGACACAGCTCCTTACCCACCAGCCTCACTGCAAACAAGGATCCGCCTCTGCTTCTGCTTCTTGACAGCCTCTCTGGCCAAGAGCAGTAAAATAGCGCCCAGAGCCCCTTGATCCAGAAACGGGCAAAGCAGCTGATCATCCTGGAAACAGAACCACCAACCCCTCAGCACTAATTGCTCCAACCAGAGCCTTGGCCCTGTGGCAGACTTCCTACCTTTCCTAAATTATTTCACAATCTCCGCATGAACAATGAATGAAATGTCCAATTGCCTTTGATTTCCATTAAGAAGTTGTCTAAACCCACACTGAAGATTTGGAAATGTACCATAGAGAGGAAATGGAGAGATTTCTAATAAAAGGGATGATTCCATTTTTGTAACTTTGATGTCAAGTGCCAGATGCCTAATCTGGCTCTTCCCTGTGCTCAGTGGCACACAGCAAAGGGCAGGATTAGAACTCACCTCAAAACTCCAGCCCACCAGAGATGGCTGCTGCCTGACAGCTGGATGAGAAACATCAGTGACGAGCTGGTGTCTTTGGCAGAATGCTTTTGGGGCTTCCTACAAAGAGCTGTTTCAAACCTCAGGGCATCTCTAGAGAATTACCCATACCCCATTGCCTTGGCATTTGGGCATCTCTACATTTTATTGCCATTTCCCCTCCCAATGTTAATGGCATTTTTTCTTATATGTCCACTGAAATAGGGGCATAGAGAAAGAAAAATGCTACACAGGGGACTGAAATGTAACCAAAACACAAGTGTTTTCTCATATTGTCTCTGAAATCTCTCTGCCCATTTTCTGAACTGAACTGTATCAAACACGGACAAAGGTTTAGTAGCAACAGGCTCCTTGCAACAGGCACATTTGGCTAAGAGATGAAAACCTGAAATGCTCTGGAGACCATTCTTATTTTCTGATCGGACAAAATGTTATCTCGCAGCCATTTAATATTCTGTGGCGGAAGAGACTTCATTTTCTCTATGCTGTTAATCCACCAGCAGACATCAACATTGAAAGAGCTCCTGCAAGTACCCAAAACCAATTCTGCTAAGCAGGAAAGGGTTATGGTACCCATTTTAAAATGGGAATTCATTTGAATTTAAATGCAATTAAAGACATCAGTGACTACTGAATGTGAGGAACAGCTGTCTGGTCCTGCTAAATCTCAGAGAGAACATCTGCTTTTCCTAAAGTAGTCCTAATTTATGGTTAATTCCTTTATTTGAAAAAGAGATCAAAAGAACTGCTAAACTAAATGCCCTATTGCTGGAGATCTATATTTTTCAAATGCTCTTTAAAGGGCCTTTGACATTCCCAATCGCTGAACATGCCCTTTTCAGATTCCTAATGAAGACACAAAGTGTATTAAACCTTTAAATTTAAAGATGTTGGCATAATTAGCAGTGGATTTAGCCCCAGTTAAAACAAGGCTATCAATCATCTTCTCTACTATATATTGAGATTATCCTTTTTCCATTCCTTGGCTCTTGCTGACATAGCAAGCTCCTCTAAGGAATCAATTATCAGCTGCATTTGTAGCAGTTTGGGCAGTGCTGACACAGGCAGACACTGTTTGCACACCCGGAAAGGCTCAGTCCAAGGCCACTCTGACAGCACAGGCAGGGAGCCTCAGCACTCTGCTTCTGTCCCTGTGCCCCAGAGGCTGCCTTGCACTAAACCTGTGCCTCTGATACCTCTGTTGAGTTCTGGCCTAAGCTGTGACCCCCAGGCTCTGCACGGTTCAGCCTCAAAACTTTCCAAGAGAAAAACAGAAATTCTGTGAGGACAAAACAAACTGATGCCCTGAAACAGCATTTGCCACCATTTCCCCTCAAAGATCACAGACGTCCCTGGGCTCCCCAGAGAGGAGCCAGCTGGGGCATTTTTAGCCCTCCCTTTGCTGGAGGTGGTTCTGAGATGCCCCAGTGAGAGCTCAGCCCCAGGCCGAGCGCTGCCCCCATCTCAGGTGCTGCCCAGATCTGCAGCAGCCAGGGAAAACCTGCCAAACCCACCTGCCTTGGCTATGGGGCAGCAGGGACACGCTCAGCACCTCCTGGTTTGGAGGAGCTGCTCTGCTGTCTGCTCACAGGCATTCCCTGTAAATGCTCCCTGGGAAGAGCTCTTGGCTCAGAAGGGGAGGCCATACCTGTGATGCGCTCGGTGACATCCAGCAGGGCTTGGCCACTCAGGTGATTCCATTGGTGGCTGGACTCTTTCAACAGTGACACTTTTATCTACAAGGGAAACACACGTTTCTGCTCACTTTCCTCAGGTCATAGGAGAAAGGGCAGGGCCAACCCCATTTAATAAAATCAAGCACATTTCTGCAGATGTTTGAATCCTATTCTTCTTTCCTTCCAGCATACTTGGCAGGGTTTTAAATTCCAAAAGAAAAGCTCTCCTTTCACTTTTGTAAATCCAAACTTGTCTGCTGTAGCAGGAGCTGTGTTAAAACATTTCACATCAGGGACCTCAAGAGTTCAGTCACATGGAAGCAGTGGAAAGGTTTTGCATCCCAGAGCAAAAAGGAAGAGCCCCATACTTGGGTCACAGAAAGGCACTGAGTCAGGCAGTTCCTGAGATCACAAAGCAGCTGGGGAGGAGAAAGTGGAAACTCCTCTTGAAGACCTGCCTCTTCAACACTCCTTTGTTCAGGCATATTCCACCAGTACGGAATTTTCAGAGCTGACATAAATGTGTGTGGCAAAGGAATTTGGACCAGCCCTTGCCTATGCAGTTAATTGCTGTGGCCACCTTGCCCCATGCAAAACAACATGTGGAACAAGGCATCATTGACAGCTGGGTTTATACCTCTTTGTTCTAAAGAAATGAACTTGGTGAATCACAAGTTCCCCTTTGAAAATAGAAGAAAAGAAGAAAAGTGGAAAATAGGCAGCTAATGCCTCTAATGTAGAGCCTTGCAGGTGGCTGCTCTGCAGAAGCTCTGGTGGGTCAGTGTCCCTTCATGCCAACAGCAAAGCTGTTCATTTGGGAAGTCAGACAGGGCCCAAGCAAACTCCAAACCCCCTTTGCCTCTGAACTGTAGCAGAGCTGCAGTCCAGGACTTGCCCTTCAGACAAGCAGCACAGAGCCAAGGGCTCCTGGGACTGTTGGGAAATGCTGATCCCATTCCAGCCTGTTGGGGATGGTGCATAAGGACTGCACCCGCACAGCCTCTGGTGGGTGTCAGCTGGAGTGTTCCACAGACAAGAGCAGCTGTCAAGGCACTCAGTGCTCTCTTGTGCAGGAGAGACAGAGATGAAGCTGAGGAGAGTCCCTGCCAGGGCTCAGCCTTACCCAAATGAGCAATGGATTCTTCCAGTGCTTTCACAGCTGCCCCACGAACCCTGGGATCCTTTGAGTTCAGGTTCTTTGTTATTCCTTCCACCAAACCAATGATCACCGGGTTCAAGGCATCTTTCAGGGCTCCTGTGATTTCAGCCAGCACGTCCAGTGCCTTCTGCTTCACTTTCTTGTGGCTGTCAGATATTCTCAGGACAAAATATTCAAAAATCTGTGAAGAGAACAAGCAACGTGAAAGCTGGATTCAAATGTCCTTGTTTGAAGAGTGGCTGTAGCAGTCAGCAATGTCAAAGATAAAAGTGATTCTTTCTGTCAGGTCAGCACTCGCTTGCACAATTTCACTGTTTTCCTGTGGGCCACTCACTGGAATGGTGGCACAACCTCATGCTGGTTGAAAGATTTTCTTCTGTCTTTAAGAGGTTTGGCTGGGGACAGAATAGTTCCTATGGTATTTCTCTCCATCTATAAATCATTAAATTAATTCAATTTATTAATGCTAAAGAGTACCTTTGCTTTGAATGGAAGCAGATATTTACAATGCCCGGTTTTCTATACAGTTGCCTCAAGTACTGAGGGCAATTATGATTTTGCCAAAACTATGGCTGGAGGAGATCTAAGTGTTCTTTTGTTTGTCTCAGAGCCAGTGTCTGGAGCAGTGCAGGGCTATGATCAACTCTTCCAGGATCCGGACCATTTCTCTAAGTAACAAGTAGACTTCTGAAATGTCATGTGCTGCACAGCTCTCATTGGAGCAGGTTCAGTCCCTTGACAGCCTCATTATCAGGCACCTTTTCCTGGAAAAAGGGAAAAAGCAGCTACTGGGAGGAGAAGGCAGAGATGAGTCTTTGGCTGTTTTCCTCCTTTTCCAAAGAGAAAAACAGACCCCCAAGAAGGGTGAGCACTGTCTTTACCAAGAGGAATAGGAACAAGGAGGGAAATGAGTAGCCAGAGCTGTGCCTGTGTAAGGCAAAATGGAGTATATAGAAGTGTTCTTAAAAAAAGCAACTGGGTTTAAACCAACCCAGCCTGATACTTCTCTTCCCTATGCAAACCCATTTTTGGTCTAGAGAACAATTGCCATGCTTTCAGGGGCTGGATTCCCTTCACTTCACCCAGCTGGGAGTAGGAGAGAGCAGCAGTTACACCAGCAGAAAATTCTGCCATCATCTGATGAGCAGCATCAATAGGCACCCGCCAGACAAATACAGCTGGACTGAAACAACTTGTCCGGAAGCCTGGACCTGAATTAAATTTTTTCTGGGTAAGAGGGACCAGAGTGTCACAAACAGCCAGGATGGAGTGCCAAGACACACTGAATTGACTTTGCTGCTACAGGCTCAGGAAAGGAGCTAAAGGAAAGGAGCAGTGAAGATACCCTACATACTTGGGCAATGTTAGTGGAGATGAGCTGGGGGCTGGTTTTGCACAGGTCTAGGAGGAGTTCCACTCCTTCCATCCTTGTCTGAAACCCCTTGGCTTCCAGGAGATGGTAAAGCTTCTGGAGCAGCTCCGTTTCTTCCACAGCTGGAGGTGACGTGACCTGGGCTTTTGCACAGTGTAGGAGGTGTCCATCAGAGGGAGATTTCACCCTGGAAAATAAAAACAAATGAGGACCTGGTGGTGTTAATTATCGCAGCATGGCATCCCTGTCGAGGAAATAATTAGCATTGACTCCGTGATTCCAGAAGGCTGATCAATCACTTTATTATACTATACTATACTATACTATACTATACTATACTATACTATACTATACTATACTATACTATACTATACAGAAACTCATCGCCCTTACAGACAGTCTGATACAGACAGACCAGATTGGTCAATTGAATCCAAACACCATCACCAGTGGCCAATTAAGAAATTACCCTTTTGTAAACAAATCTCCATACCACATTCCACATGTTCACAACAACAGGTGCAGCAAGTGAAGATAAGAATTGTTTCTCATTATTTTCTCTGATCTTCTAACATCCTTCCCCAGGACAATGCCTGGCAAAGTTGTGCCTGCTGCTCTCTATGGAGAGAGCTGCAGCCACAGACAATACCTTCAGTTAATTGTGAGCAAAACATCTTGAGCAGCTTCCCTAATCCTGTGATTTCAAGCTGGAAAATCATGAGGCTCTGAAGAACAACGTGGACTTCATGTTAATCGTTATGGCAGACAATCTGCAAGTGACATTCTCACCAGTGCTCACTCAGGAAAACCAAGGATGAGATGCATCTGATCTATCTTCAGATGGCTGCCAGGGCACACAGGTCACAATGGGTGTCTTTTTGTCTCTCCATTTTTGTGGAAACCCCTCCAGAGAAGTTGTGTTCAGCACAATGCAGAAGTAGACATTTTTTATCCTAGAGCATATCTAGAGTGGGGAAAGGAAACAATCTGTGGCACTGGTCATCTCTGCCAGAAAGTTTTTCCTGAGGAAGAGACATGTAAAGCTTGCCATGTGCTTTGTCACATCTAAGAAAAGTGCTCAGTACCGTTTGCTAGCAGAGAATGTGGCCTGGGGCTTCTTTGAGCCATCGTTCCTCTCCTTCACCGGCTCCTTGACAGATGGGCCTTCACCCTTCTGGTTTTCCATCCCCTACAAAGACATAGAGAAACCTCATCAATCTTTAGAATATAAAACAGGAAATTCCCTGTTTAAAGCACAAGTTAGAACCAGGATCACTGCTACCAAGGCTTAGGGAAACATTTCCTAACTTACAGATGGAAACAGACCAGAGATTCAGTGATGCCAACTCTTTGTTTTCAATAGCCCAAGGCAGGTTATGGGTGCTACCACACTGAGCAGCAGTCTAAAATCCCAAATTCCTTAGTCTTGAGCATAAATGGGAATAATGCAAACTGGTAGGCAACAAGTGTTTGTAAAGGAATCAACAGAAAAAATTGGACTCTTTTGGGGGTTGGCCCATTGTGTTGGAAGTCGATTTGGTTCAACACTCACTCTCCCTGTGCCTGCACAAAGGCAGGCTCCCTTCTTTAATGTCGATTTAAAAAAATATAAAATCCTCCCCCAAACAAACAAAGGATTTTTCACTCGATGCTGCTGAATTCACCAAGCTTCTTCCAACTCCACGGGGCTGGACAGCAGGGCAGTATTCCCAAAAGACAGACAGTCATTGTAGTAACTAGGATTGACCTGGACATCTTTTGTAAATTTGGGAATTTTCTTGGCACTACTACTTCCAGTGTCCTTTGCAAAGACTCTGTTATCTTCAGAAGCACAATTCTCACTTAATTGCTTTACAGGGGGCAGAGTAGGGAGAGCATGGTGGGGGCTTACACTTAAATGTAAACCCATTTTCTCCTCTTTCCCTTTCCTCTTTGTGACCGATATTGAAAATATTCAAAACCCCACTTTTCCCTAATAATATCAGTTCCTTTGTGGTCTGCAGATGAACAGGCTGAGGATTAACAGCTCATTCCCAGGAGCAAAATGATTCAGCAGAACAGGAATGAGCTAAAGACAGATTGGGTATCTTTGATTTCATATTAGCAGAGGCAATACTTGCACAAAGGAGACATTTCTCCTGCCAAGCACTTACTTTCTTCTGAGTTCTTGTCAGAATATCTTCCAGGTCATGGGGGAAAAGAGATTGTTCCAAAAGCATTTTAAATTGTTGATGATTGAGCAACATCTTCACCATCTCCTGTCCATAATGCCTAAGGAAGGAAGGCAGGAAGGAAGGAAAGAAGCAAAACAAAAGTGAACAAACAAAGGAAGAGTGTTAACAGAAGAGGCTGATGCCTTAAACTCATCAGGTGCAATCCTTGCACGAGAAGGCATTACCTACTCACAAAGAGGGAGATTTACCTCACTTGACACTGCACAGTGCTGTCAGCTGAACACAAGAGGCAAGAGGAGAATATGGGGCAACAGAAAAATAGCATTTCACTCTGAAACTGGGAGTGTGCTTCTGTGGCATCAAAGGATCCCAGGGAACAAGCAAAACACATCTGCTTTGTTGTCAGAGCCTATTAGCAGTGTCTTGCTGCCATTGCACAGTAATTTGCCTTTCTTTAACTGGCAGGGAAGCCAGGACAAAACACCTCATGCATCCTCTTGATAATTCTATACTATGGGTATGCACAGGGACAGCTAGTTGCTCTGCTAGTTGCTCTTGGCAGCGATTCATGGGAATTGAATCACCAAAGGAAGGGGATTTTGGTGGTTGGGGTTGATTTTGCTACAAGGAAACCACAGTTTTCTTCAAGAAGAAACGTGGAGCTCACTGAGCCACAGATAACAGCATTCTAGAAATCTGCAGAACAGATTTAGAAAGACTGAATATGTTGGCTAAAGATGCCTGAAATATTTCTAGGATAGTCTGAAGCTAATGAGAAATGGATGTTTGGGATGCTTCAGTGATGAACATTAGCCAACATTTTGGCTTTGTGTTGTGCACCTGAGGCCAAACAAAAGTGTTGGACTGGCTGATCTGAGCTCTTTTGATCTCAGTAAAGAATCCTTCAAGCCACAGCAAAAAGGTGGCAATGCTCCTTTTTGCTGGCCAACCTCAGGTTTCCCAGTACAGCCATTTGCCCAGGCAACCCAGAGCAGTGGTCACAGTGCCAAGGCTGACAGAGCTCAAGAAGAGTTTGGACAATGCTCTCAAGCACATGGAGTGACTCTTGGAGTCACTGCACATGGCCAGGAGATGGACTCGATGACCCTGATGGGCCCCTTCCAACTCAGCATATTCCATGATTCTATGACCCTTATTCACACCGTGAGGTAACTTCATATTCTCTTTAGTTTCCACTCTTGTATGGTTTCACCTTTAGAGCCAGATACAAAGCGGTTTTCCTGTTTTGGGAGGTGAAATGAAGATCATTACCTTGTGTCCTTGTGACAGTCCCGAGCAAGCTTCCCTGCCACGTGTGGCCGCCTCTCAGCCCTGGGGGTGCCTGCGAGCTGGGTGACTCCAATTCTCTCCATCAGGGACAGGAGGAGTTGGGCCGCACACTCGCGCACCGGGGCGGGGCGGCTGCTGGGGAGGAGAGAGCAAACCCTGGGCACAGGGACAAGGAGCAGCAGCAGCGCCGGCCTTGGTCAGAGCTGCTCCCTGCCCTTGCTGGGGGAAGGAGCCTGGGCTCTCCCTGCACCTTCAGACACCTGCAGAAGGTTCTGGCCTCAGGGAAACACAAAGGTAGCATTGTACACAAGGCCTTCCTGCACGGAAGAGGGAGAATTCAGTCTCCCTGCACTGTCGGATACTCAATTTCTTTCACAGTATTTACTCTGAGAGAGATTAAGGAAATAGATGACATATGAATAATTTAGAAATTAAGAACAATTGATGCTGACCCATCAGAGGGCACTCACTTTACAGAGCTGCAGCAGGATTGAGGCTCTTTCCAGCCATTTATCCCCAAATCTGCAGAACTTTGGAAAACAACAAATGCAGGGAAAACACGTTGTGGGCCATGAAGTTGCAGAATATCCAGCAATGCAGCCTGTTTCTTCTGTGAGGCTTGGCAATGGATCCATCTGAATGTTTTACCCTATTGCAAAGCTGAGGAAAGGGTGGCAGGCAGTTTAGCCGGGCTGTCCTGTTCTAGAGAGTGTCTCTTGGGAACTATCAGGCCCAGCACCAACATTTAAGGCAGCATTTGCTCCAACCGTCCCATGGCAGTCAGCCTGTGAAGGTGCCTGTAAAGTGATTCATCATCTCAAGGCTAACATGAAACATCAGTTGGAACAGAAAGTAGAGCTCTGAGGCCAGGACAGTCATACAAGACTCCTTTGGCAGGAGCTGCACCTGCAGTGCAGGCTGTGCCACACCCAGCAGATTGTCCCCCATGTGCTCCACGCCCCAGCAAGGACCCTCCTCATTTCTCAAGTTAATGGCATCATGAGGAGACATGGTTTTCTCAGGGCCTCTCTGGTTAGCACTGTGAAATACCAAACACTACTCACAGCTGCAATTGCAATTGTCCCTCTGCCCACAAAAGCACAAGGCTCTATCCTTGGCCTTTGCAGGCACTTTCCCTTCCCCATCAGTCACCACATCTAGGAAAATCTGACAGACTGGGAGAACTCCAGGAAGCAGCAGGAAGCTGAGTCAGAGGAGCTTTAGTTTGGATATCAGGAAAAAGGGTTTTTCACCCAGAGGGTGGCTGGGCACTGGAACAGGCTCCCCAGGGCAGTGGTCACAGCACCAAGCCTGACAGGGTTGAAGGAGCATTTGGACAACAATCTCAGGCACTTGGTGTGACCCTTGGGCTGTTCTGGGCAAGGCCAGGAGCTGGACTCGATGGTCCTGATGGGCCCATCCAACTCCCCATATTCTACACTTCTGTGATTCTGAGAAGTAATGGGCTGCAGGAGGGCAGAAATAGGTGACAAGAGGAAAGAAGTGAGGTTGGTTGGAGAATCAAGTCACTGAGTTCACAGGAGATGCAGGATACAGGATCCTTCCCTCCCACCATTCCCATTCTCTGTCTCATCCCTTCTCCCTCCCACACACACAAAGGTGAAGAACATCACTAAAAGAAGAAGAACCTACTTGACTCCCATGTCCATGGGAGCAGTCACTGCTCGTGCAGGAGTCGCATTCTCCACCATGATCCCCAGGCTCTGACTGGCTGCTTTCTGAACAAATTCTGGGGAGCTGGACACCATCTGGAGAAGGAGCCGAGCAACCTCATCCACCTCAGAGTCCATGTCCTTCTTCAAGGTCACAAAGAGCTCTCCCAGAGTGACAATGGCAGAGCAGGACACCTTGGAACCGAGGTTGGTCACCTGGGGAAGCCATGAGGGGAAACATAGGAATCACCTTGAAAAGAAAACCAGTTGCCTTCAACAGAAGTCCCAGAAAATGACAACACGTCCTACTGTGTCCAGAGGGACATAAAATTACAGGAAGAGCAGGAGAGCACAAGCACAGAAAGGCACTTACTCTGGCACCAATTTCTGGCCTCAGACCTGCTCACTGCAGGCCTAAAATAAAAATTTTCATTCAGTGTTCTACTTAACGCTTCTAAAATATCCACAGCTTTGATTTTAGGCCCTTTTACTAAAAATTAAATCAAGGGCTGCTTTCAAATCATAAATGCACAGGTGATAAAGATAAAAGAGTCAGGTGCTCCTGTTCAAAAAACCCACACCAGCAGCTGAAGCACTCAGCCAGGAAACAGAAAACACAGGCTCAGGTCTACAGAATAATTTGCAGTGTTGAATTACAGCTTGGGCAGAGACTGGGACTCTGGCAACTAATGTCATTAGTGTCTCATTTTCTGCATTTGCACATTGCATTATAAAGGCTCCACACTCAAAGATGAGTGTCAGATACCCAACCTGCCAGTAGTTACAGCTGCATGTGCCCACAGATCCTACAGATAGCTGACAGACATAAGAAATCTCAGGTCTAAAACCAGAAATGAAGGCAGACCCTGAGCACACATGGAGATGAACAAGCACATACCTACTCTACACACTGTGTATGAAGTATGGGGGACAATTCAGAACAATGTTCTCACCTCGCTGGTAACTGCCAAGCAAACCTCACCAAGTCTACAAAGCAGGAGCTCTGAATGGGACCCAGCCAGGTGTCTGATGGGGAAGAGTCCCTTCTCCTTCAGCTCCCTGAAAGGCAGAAGATTGATTTTTCTCTCCACCAAGGAAGCACCCTCTGAAATGACCAGGCTGGCAGCTCAGTTGAACAATGGGAGGTGCTTTACAAGGAGTGCTTAATGAAATCGTGGAATGCATTGCCCCAGGATGCTGTGGCTGTCAAAAGCATTCACAAACCCAAGAGGCAAAGAGAGGGGTTTCAGAGTGGCCATTTGAGAAGACAGCCTTTCTGAAATCTCTGGCACATGAGGCCCCTCTGTCACTGCTTCCTAGGAGCTGTGCGACCGGGCCATGCTGCTGTTTGTTGTCACCTCCCTGTACCTGTCCCTGAGACACAGTGCCACCGGGCTGTTATTGGGGCATTTTCCTTCTTTGCCAGCCCCAGCAGGCATTCAGCAGGGAGAGTCTGCACTGCCACTCTGGAGCTGAGTTTCCACTCTATGATCTCGGCCTCTCTGTCTCCCCCTGCACTCCCCCTCACACATTCCCCAAAAAAGCAGCAGGATGTCTGCTGGGACCCCCTCAGCCTGCAGGAAGGCCAGGTGGGTCCTGGCCTCTCCTGACCCACAGCACAGCTTTCTTTCATCCCAGCATGGAAATATAAAAACTGTATTATCACATCACACAGAGGGCCAGGAGCTTTTTATTTTGGCTGCAAGTGTCCACAGGGCATTGGGGAAGAGGAGAAAAGGAGTGTTTTGCAGCAAGCAACCTGGCTGCTCAGGCAGGATGGTAGGAAAAGTGTCTGGAAGCTGCTTTTTAGGACTTTGGTTGTTCTGCTGAAGCTTCTGACAGAGCTGATGGGCAGATCCCAGAGCTGTGGAGAGTTCCAGGGAAATTTGTCCTTGGATCTGTCTACGAATGCTCTCCCAGCCATGAACTGCCATCTGTGTCCTGTTCATATGTTACTGCCTTGACTGTTGAGTGTCTGAGGTGCCTCTTGAGGCTGCTATGGACCTCCTTCCCCAAGGAATGGATTGTGATACAACATCCCTTTCTGCTTCTATTTGGGCACTGACAGAGCCTGGACCACTCTGGCTCGAGCTTGGGCTCTGGCCAAGCAAGATAGCAAATGAGAGCAGCTCATGGTCCTCAGCTCTTCCCTGCTGCTGGGACAAACAGACATGCCCATGGGGACAGAACGGAGCTGCCCCATCTGCCAGGGCACTAAGAAGGATGTGAATTTTTCTCTGCCCTGTCACCACCAGTTCTGCCTGGGCTGCACCCTGCAGTGGGCAAAGAGAAATCCAGCATGCCAATTCTGCAGAAGAATGATAGAAGCTGTCAGGTTTTCTGAGTAGGATGAACAGGACTACATACAATGTGCCATCAGCTCCCCTAAACAATTGCTAGAGTCCAGCAGGGAGAGAGCCTGGCCACCTTGCTGAAAACAGCCCCCCAGACCCTGTGATAGCTGCTCCATCTTCCCCACAGGGAACACTGTCCCCAGCTGAGCAGGGGCTGCAGGACCAGAGCCTGTGGATAGCCTCCTGCCCAAGGTGTGGGCCGAATTTTTCAAATAACAATGTCATCTGCTGGACCAAAGGTGGCCCTGGCTGCACCAGAAGCTGGAGGGAATATGCCAGCACCAGAGATGGCTGGTTAAGGAATTCATAGAGCAGCATCCTGCACGCCCTCTGTGCCTATGGTCAAGTTGCCAAAATCTTGGTGCCAGTACTGCAGCTTCTCCTCTGGAGCAGTCTGAATTGCTGCTAGCATAGCCCAGGGTAAAGCAAAAAGGACCTTTGCATAATCTCCACAGATGTTTTATTCAGCCGTGCAGGGAGATGTTCAGGTCCCAGCACCCACACACAGAGGGTCTCACTTTGTCTCCACAGGGGCCCGGGGGCTGACCCTGATCTCGGGGCAGTACAAAGATAAGGGAGGCAATCAGGGAATAGGGAAGGTGTGGCTCAGGAGCATAGGAACAGACACAGGAACAGGGGAAGGAGCCAATGGGGTCTAACAGCTTTTTGAGGGAAGCTTCTTGTGTCTCCTTAGACCAGGGAATTCCCCCCAGGGTCTCCACAATTCCCCATGTTTTATATTATTAGGAAAGCTTCTCTGAAGGATCAACTGAATCAACAAAAAATGACAAAAACAATCAAAAGCACTCATAAGACAATTGTTCAAAATGCAAACAATTCTGAGTTCCCAATGTGCCAACAGATTTCTTGGAGTGTCTTAGATCTGTCAGGAGGGATGCAGGGTTTTCTCAGCACAGTTTATGAGGAAACTGAGTCACACATACTGAACCTCTGGTCCATGGCCTCCTCACTGCCATCGTGCAGCAAGGAGGCCCAGAGGCTGCTGTGCTCTGGTCCTGTCAGGGATGAACACAGCGGCTCTGTGGCCAGTGCCAGCTCCAGCTCCAGCAGCTCACAAGAGGAGACTCCTTCCAGAAGCTCTGCTGGCTCCAGTGTGGCAGACCAACAGAGCCCACTGGAAGCCCCCCTCCATTGCAGCCACCCCCAGCTGCGCCCATCATCACTGCAGAGCAGGAGCTGCCCCAGAGGAGCCGCGGCAGGAGCTCATGGCAGTGGCAGGTCCCTGTGCCCGGGGCAGAGCCACAGAACCTCTGCTCCTGGCTGGGACAGGGGCTGCTCATCCTGGTGTCCCACCGAGAGGAGGGATCCTGGGCCCCAAACTCTGCCCAGCCCTGCAAAAGGCCACCCCGCCAGCAGTGCCAGCAAGGTTCCTGCAGCCATTCAGCCAAATCAGAGGAAACAAATGTCTCTTCAGCTGACACAGTCTCTGCACACAGCTTTCTCCCCCTTCTCCTGGTGCCTTTCCCTGACTCCAGGAAGAGCTGCAGGAAATGCTGTGTGAGCCATGATGATGGAAGAGCTACTGATAAAAACACTGGGGTGATGCTTTCAGAGGAGTCATGAATGGAAGACTGACCAACCTTCCAGCCAATGGTGTGCCAAAAGTTTCCATTCTTTAAATAATAGACTGCAATAAATTAGTAAAAAGAAAGATATGGAAACAAATTAAATCTCCCACAGCTGCTGGCTTTCCTCAGGCTCCATGGTCTATGTATTGCTAGACTTACTTCATTTAGGCAGAATATTAACTGCCCTGACTTGCTGGAGACTGACCACAAGGTCTCATCTGTGGTGAGCAGTCACTAAAATGAGCTCAGCAGAGGCATCTTCAGCTGTCCAAGTGTAGCAGAAATACATATTCTCTGCTTCATGGCTGTGTGGCAGCAGCTGCTGGTGTGGGTTTGTCAGCGTTACTTCATGGATTACTCCTGGGAAGGAATTGTGTGCACAGGCACAGTGTGATGGCTTCGATCTCCTCTAATTACTCCAATCGGATGATGGCCAGAACTTTTAGGCAAAAAGCATCATGACAGAATAATTTACAATATTCTCCAAACTACTCCTGTGGTTTTGATTTTCTTACTGATTAGGTTCAGTGTCTGGCCTCAAGAAATCAGTCCAGAAAGAACAGGCAAACCTCAGCTTGCAAGTAAGAGTGCAAGTCTTTAATCTGCCATTTTTGCAGCATTTATAAACTGCTTTTCAACATATTTGCAAAAAAATCTCTTAGTTCTTGCTATACCTGTCCAGAACCTGACTCTCTCCTTGTTTTATTTTGATTTGAGATCTCAGCATGATTTTTGTCTGGACAGGGAAGTAAGAACCAGCTGCAAATACAGACTACAAGTGTGAATCTGTACTGCAGGAACTGAGCTGTAGCTTGGAATTAAAGACAAGAAGTGATGCCATGGTAAATGTGAATGTTTAGTGCTGGCATAGGAGCCTTCTGCAGTGCTCCACCAACCCATGGTTCACATTGCTACAAACTCTCTTTCTGATGTTACAAAGAGTGTTGAAGAGCTGACTGTAAGTAAACAAAATAGCCAGAGTGTCAATTTTTGTTAATATGGCAAACAATGACTATCTAATAATTCAGAGCTCATAGAAGTGAGTATTCAGATTTCCACTTAGTACGTGCTGGCAGTTTTAATTTGAAATCAACAGGTTTATCCAAATCAAGTTATCCATAGGAATTAATTTGCTCTATGATCTGACTAAAAATGCCTCATTGTCTGATAAGTTTAGTATAAATTTGCAAAGTCAACAGTCCACAGATTTTCATTTCTTGTTTAGTGGCTATTCTGCAGGAAAGCTTTTACAGACAGATCAGTTTGGATGCAATTAAAATGCCAGTACATTTCATCTAGCCATTTTGGTATTAGAACAAAACCATATGACTGCACGGCCTTTAAAAAAATATTTTAAAATCAATTTTCAAATCAAGAGTCTGAGTAGGACTCAGAATAAAAACTCTACCAAGCTTCAACTCCATTGGAAGATTCCCTTGTCACCCTGTGAATCAACTCTACATTCAGAAGATTAAAAGTCCCCATTATGGTGGTTTTAGTATGGTTAGGAATTGGGGAAGGGTCTTCTTCCTTCTCAACTCCATGCTGCAGTGCCTTTGGGATGTGGCCTGCTGGCCGTTGTTTGTGCAGCCCTGGCATTTCTCCATGAGGCAGAAAGTGCAATTGCATTTCCAGCCCAGAGCCCATGAGGAGTGGGGCGTGCAGAGCTGTGCCAGACCCAGGCCAGCAGCTGTGCCGCCAGAGGGTTTTGGTTCCTGCCCAGTGCAGCTGGTGCATCTCTGCCGTGCCTCCCCTTCCAGGTGCCCATGGACAGCAGGTGCAGGGTTCTGCAAGGGGTATGGAACAGGGTGGGGATGTCTGCTGGCAACAGAGTGCAGCGGAGAGCAAACAGTCCAGGATGGTCCTGGAGTGTGTGACAGAGAACTCCTGACACAGCTGGTGACTGAGCCAGTGAGGGAAGGCACTGCTGGCCCTGCTGTTTGTGAGGAGAGAAGGGCTGCTGGGTGACAGGAGGGTTGGAGGCGGCCTTGGGCTCAGGGATCACAAAATGCTGGTGTTTGATTCCCAGAGAAGGAATGAGAGACGTTGGGGAAGTGTTGACCTGCAACAAATTGTGAATTTGTTAAGCTTTATCAGGAAGTGCTTAGTTGTACCTTCCCTCACAGCAGTGGTTAATGTGTGCAAGTGAATGTCTTAGCCTTGAGAATAAAGACAGTGGGCCTACTGAGGAGGTAGCTGCAATGCATTCAAGGAGAAGAAGGCTCTTAACCATGGAAGGAGAATTTGAGGAACGGGATGTTCACCACATGGCCACCAGAGACCCTCAGGAGACCCCTACTCTAAATGTCAGTAATTTTGGGGAAGTGATTTAAACATGTCAAATACTTTGTGAGAATGTTTAGCCTGTGAGTTTGAGCAAAGTAATGAATAAAAGTAATGAAAGTAATGTCTTAGTTCCATGGATACTAACACGTGGGTGTGCATGTTTCAGGGAAGTGATTCCTCATGCACCCAGCACTGAAATAAAGTAAAGCCTCTTTTCTCACACTGAGCTGGCAGTGTGGATCGGGCCCTGCTCGATAACGTACATTTTGGTCATTTCTATTGAAGCATAAAGAATGGTTGAAATGAAATCTTTTCCAGCTGTTTCCCTTTGGTTCACCTGTTTGAGGGTTAAAATTCTGTGCTGCAGGTGTCCTGGATGTGTGCAGAGCAGTGCAGCCCCAGAAACCCTTTGGCTTGCCCACAAGTTGCCATGCCTTGTTGCCAGGTGTGCCCAGCTGTGGCAGGAGAAGGAGCCCGCAGCACAGTGGGCACCGTGCCCTGCCCAGCCGGGGCTCTCTGGCACAGAGCAGCAGCAGCGCCAGCACCGTTCAACCCGCTCCTGCCTTGGCTTCCCCTGGCACACAGAACCCTCTAGAAATCAGCACCGCCAGTGGCATTCCCAGCTTGGAGCAGCTGCTGCTGGCGGGCAGATGCTGCCAGTTCAACTGCTGCCAAAGGGGAAGAGAGGCAGAGATGTACACGCACCAGAGCCCTGGGCATGTCCAATAAAGGTGCAAATATTTGGGGAGATTTGTTAGGAAACATTTGAGCTGTGATACCAACAGTGGTTTCTCTCCTGGTTCTGTGTGTTCTGGACGAGTAATGCAATGGTTGGCTCTGACAATTAAGAAGCAGATGTTATGTGGATGTTCAAATGTGTAGTGATGGTATTGTTATATATCCTCCCATAGTCCTCTTTCCCGTCCCCCTTGTAATAGCCTTGGTAGTCAGGGCATTTGGGGAGGGCTGGCTTGTGACCAGCAGGCAGGGTGTAACAACACCTGACCTCCAGTCAGGATGCAAGAAAGTAATCTCCACCAATGGACAGAAGAGAAAGAGTTGACTGACAAAACTTTTAGAGGGGCTAAGGATATAAAAGGCAGAGCATCCTTTTTGTAGATGAGCACATGGCTGCTAGTCACAGATGCTGCTAATGCTGCAATTTTTCCTTATTAATTCCTTTGTCAAGGGTTACTAAACCTTTAAAATGTTAAAAGTGAGAGTCATTTCTCACATGTGCAATGCTGTGGGCCATTGTCTTGGTCTGGTTTCCTTTGCTTGTGTCCCATCTGAGTGCTCAGCTGGGGTACAGGCTGTAGGTGCTTGGGGCACCCTTGGAGTTCCTCTTGGATCCCTGAACAACAGGGTTTGGCCCATGAGGGGAATTTTTGCTGCTTTGTGACAGAGAAGAACTTCCCGGGCTCTTTTGTGTTTACTTTAGGGAAGGTTGGTTATTGCTTTCCATAACTTCACAGACCAACATGGAGCGTTTGCTTTGTGATGTCAGGGCACGGTTGCCACATTGTCATATTGACATCAGAAGGTTGCCTTGGTGCACGGAAGGTCTGAGTGTCACAGCAGCCCTAGTGCTTGCTCAGATCAGGAGAACTTTCCTGGCTGGGGAATTTGTCAGTGGGTAGCTGCCCACTGACAAGAGCCTTGTTTCTTCTATTATTTACCTAACTTTCAAAAATGATAATGTTTCACCATCTGGCCACAGCAGCTTTTGCTGCTTATGGCATTTCTTTTTCCGTGTATTACGTGACACACTTCACCCGTAAGTAGAGGTTTCCCTTATGCTTAAGTTAGGGTGTAACCTAACCTGGCTTTTGTATGTCTTCCTGCTCTTTCTTGGTGGCTGAGTTTCTGATTTTGAAAGAGAAAGAGCATTAGGATGCCACTGGTTTGATAAAGCTCCTGTCAAGAGGTTCAGCTAAAAAGGGGGTGTCTGTAGCCACAGGGGCAGCATTTGCAGGGGAACCTGCAGGGCTTCCGTTCCCTCCACAGGAGAGTCTGTGGCAGCAGAGTCTGTCATTTCCTCAGTTTGCTGGGTCAAGCAGGAGAACTTCCAAAATGCAGACTGGGAGGCTTTCTCAGAAGGCCTTCTAAAGAGTTTGTAGTTCTCCCCAGAACTCAGGGAAAGCTTCTTTTATTCCAAATTTTGTAATGAAAGAATTTGACTGTCTATTTTGACCCTTGACTGAGTGCTAACAGAGTGATTCCCTTTGCAGTGAAGTGCAAACTCCAAAGCAGTGAGTGTCTGCTCCTGAGCCCTGGAGCTGCTGCTGTGCTGTTGCACAATAGAACTGCCACCGCTCAGGGGGATTTGGGGCAAGCTTTTCTGGATGACTGTTTTCAGCAACTTAATGGAAATTAGTGCATGCAACTTCTTTTTTTAAAAAAAGTACCTGAAAGACAAGAGAACAAAAGCTGCTTTGTGTGCTAGACAGAACAGAACAGAAGCATTGAGTGTTAAAGAACAATTTGAATTTTCTTGATCATGTTTGTATTCATTTACTCCCTGAACATGCCGAAGTGTAGGCACAACCAAGATTATTGTCCTGATCTCTTGCTGGCTGTGTGAAAGAACTATGTCATGTGGAGGGATTTTGATAAAGAAAAATACTCTCTGTTTGAGTTGACTTCTTCTCTTCTGTGGGATTCAGCAGCCCAGGCAGTTTTCTCACACCACTTGTTCATTTTCCCTTGCCCACTACAGGTCACCTGAAGCGTGTATTCAGAGGTGCTGATCCTGAGGTGAGTGAGAAAGGAACATTTCATGTTCCTGGTGCTTAGGAATTGTAGAGCAAGCTGAGAGCTTGGCCTGTGGCAGTAGAGTGTAGAGGGCCAGCTGGGTAGGCTGAAAGAAAATCCATTTCCATATCTGCAGCAGCAACAACAAAGGCATCTCTGGCTATTTCCTAATTTTGCATTTCAGAACTTTCAAGGAATGAAAAGCTCATGTTGCAGAGAGAATGTTGCTTCTTGATAGTAGCCAGGGTGTAATGTCTAATTCAGAACTATTAGCAATTCTGTTGAATTAGTCCATTTAAATTTAGTCACAGTGACTTAGAATCTCATTGTTATCCAAGTTTCTGATTTGTCCTTAGTAGAGCTGGTTGTAGATATAGAGCTGAATAGAATAAAGTGCTGAATAGAAATAAGGTTATAAATCATAGGTAACTTTCTGTCCCTCACACTGCTGTCTGTCCACAGATCACAGAACCAACAGCAGTCTCTCCTCTGGCTCCCTCTGCTCATGGAGAGGAGGCCGAAGAGGAGGCAAATGAGGTGGATGAGTGCCAGCCTCCATTAGTGCTCACACCACGGCCTGAACATTCTGAGCCAGTAAGTGCCAGCTATGTGTGCTGCTGTCTTTAGTGCAGGGCAGAGCTGCAAGTTTCTGACCAGCCAGCACTTTACTGTTGCTGGCTGAGGATGCTGAGTGCTGGAGTCCTGCCAGGACCTAGTGATTGCCCCCAGCCTGTGACAGCTGGTCAATGGGCTTTGGTCTGTCATGTTTAGGCACCAGCTTCTTGGCATTTTGATATGGGCCAGCCTGAAGCACAAAGGCTCCCTGATGCCAGAGCAGGGAGCTTGTCAAAGACACTGTGCTCAGCCTTGTTGGATACACAGGGGACACTGTGGCATTGAAATAAACAGGGCAGGAGACTTTTTCTCCTTTTAATGCTTTTATTAAAAGTGATCAGCTCAGGATTGGGTAGCTCGTACGGGTCTGCAGCTTCCTGTCGTTTCTCTCCAGGCGAGGAGGAGGAGGAGGAGGAGGAGGAGGAGGAGGAGGATATGCGCAGCTTTGTTCACTAGGGGCAGAGCTGGGGGTCTGGTCCTCGTGGGAGCCTTTAGGGCGCGGTGACCCCTTCCGATGTTACTCCTGCCGCCTCTCTTGGCCCACTTCCAGTCGTTGGGACGACTCCCGTGCTCAGGGTGAGAGGGACTACAAAGGTGTTCTGCATCTCTGTAGGCTCAGCACTCCGTTCCTCACTTCCAGGCATCACTCCAATCTCTCAACTCTTAGTTGGCTCGTTGTTTTGGGGTCTTCTTTAGCAAGCTAGAAGCAGTAGCTTCTCATGGCATGCTGGTCCTGGAGTTATTTTGCATATCCCCCCCTCCCCAAGTCTCTTCCCCTCACTGTTTGGGGAGGTCCCCACCCTTCACTGTCTCAGAGAAGGGCCATTAACTCGGCCCAGCCAGGGCTTTTACTGATACAAAAACTATTAACAACGACCCGTAATTACTATAACTCAAGCCGCACCCCAGCAGCAATCATGGTAACCTTTTTCTCACAAAAAAATTGGCAGAATTTTTGTTCATAACAGTCCCCCCTCTTTTGCTTTGATCAAGCTTAAATTTTAAGCTCACATCAACTTACAATTTTTAACTCATGAGCTTTATATTTAATTTTTTTGTATTGCCTATAAATTTCTTGAGCACTTTGGTAATCATGGTTACTTAACCTTGTTACTTTCTTTGGTTTCTTTAGGTTGGTCTGCACGGCAAACACTATTTTAATGAAACAGATAAATAAGCATAGTAAAAAGAGCAATCCTCCAAGTATATGCACAGTGAGAAAAATTACTTTTTCCCATACATGCTTTTTGAAAATCTCCAGGTTCTCCCACCAACAAGTGTAGGAGTCTGTTCTTGATTATTCACACATGCTTATTTTTTTTATTTCATTTGAAATGTTTGTAATAATTGCATTCTTTATTTTTAATACTGCCTGGAGCTTGATGACTTTGTTTAACATAGATATTGGGGTCTGAACTTGGCTTTTACAATTTTGGATTTTCTCCATTTCTATTTCACTTCGCCTGTTTTGTTTAATTTCTCCACAAACATTATATATAGGAACTCCTTAACTTGATCCAGTTTCTTTGGGCAACAAGAAGAAAATTGGTTTTGTCATTCTAGCGGTGCAGCTGCCAGACCAGTCTCCTGACAATTTGGTGTGTGCTGTGGTATCAGAGATCAAACCTAGGGTTTTAGAGCTCCCCTGAAATGTGTTCTAAGAGGGGTTTATCTCTTTTTCAGTACACTCATAACATTCATAAACTTCATGGTGATCACACTTGTCTCTTTTTTCTTTTTATTTCAACAGACTCTAATTTGTTTGGATCTCTTGGGATCCACTGGGTGGCTGAATGCTCCACTGCTAAATACTTGTTACAAACAATTTTTCTTACCATTTTCACCATTTCTTTTCTTTTTACCCCATCTATTGAGCTTGTTTCAGCAGCATCACAACCTGGCTTCCCCTATAGGGCACTCTCCTAGGAGTGGCTGCCTAAAATGGCAATATTGTATGCTATCCAATACACTCTCTTATTTTTCTGATAAAGGACCAACTGGGAGAGGTTAACACAGTTAGGGTTAGAATTGATGTGGACTCTAGACCAGGAGCTCACTTCTTCCTCCTCATAGAGGGGTTAGTAGCACTCACTGCACGGCTCTCCTGGGCTCCCCAGAGCACCACCAGCAATCAGAGCCATCATTACTACCCTTCCCAAGAGTCTGGTATGGGTCCTCTTGCACAGCCTGCCCACCCGGCCTTGCCTCTTGGCGAATTTTACTGAGAAGAAGCTTCCAAGCTCTTTAGAGCCCCTTCCACCCGCTTCTCTGGTTAAACCTCTCTTGGTCCGTCCTTACTAATTTTGGTTTCTCCTAGGGGAGTGCTCTGTAGAGGATTAGCCTGGAGTCTTTAGAACTAAATTGGGGAACTTAACCAGAATTACTTATTTACAGTCTTAAACTTTTTGCCAACATAGTTTACGCAGAACAGTCTTGAAACATTTTAAGCAATGTTACAACTCTGATACCAATTTTCCCACACAGTTCAGTCTTTTTGACTCTTCCTTCTAAGAGTCAACTTTAAATCACAATATACTTAGGTGAATTTGAATCCTTATCCAGTGCCCGGAGGTGAGAATGGTGTGGACTCTGGCCCAATGCCAGAAGGAGAATGGGGTGGAGTCCGGTCCAATGCCGGAGGGAGAATGGGGTGGAGTCCGGTCCAGTGCCAGAATGCCAGAGGGAAAAAAACCTGATGTTGAATCCTGGTCCAATGCCAGGGGGTGAGAGTGATGTGGGTCCAACCTTTTTCTTTTGGTCTGCACAGTCGAATTAGTAATGAAGAGTACCTGAAATGGGCTTTCAAACACAGGCATTAATGGTCTGCAATGTTATGATTCTATCAAAACTCAGTTTCTCTGTTTAATGTTATTGGTTAATTTCTCTTTTTCCATAGCTTGTATGTTTCTCTCATCAATTTCTACATACTCTGTATTTTGCAAGGAGTTGTATTTCTGTTCTATTTTTCTGTGTATTTAATTCACTGGTTTTCTGTTCTATTTTCAAGATCTTATCTATTTATCTCTTGTTTCTCTTTCTTACTTTCACTTACAGCTTAAATCCTACTTTCAACTCCTTACACTTAAATTTTATTTTTTTTCTCTTACACCATTCTTCTACACATTACACTTCTCCCTAAGGAGATGTGGTAAAACTTGTAATGCACAATCTACATTACCTCTATTCTAATTCGTCTATATTCACTCTCTTATTTCTCATTCACTTTCACACATTCCTTCACACCCTCAAGACACAAACTGGATCATTATTGCTAAAAAATCACTGTGGCTCCCCTCACCTTGGGGTTGGCCCACAGGTCTCAGTTACTCTGGGCCTCTTCGAAGGGCCCTGACTCAGGTTGCCTCTGGTGCACATTCACCTGTGAGGCTGTCTGCGTGTCACTCACACTCTTACAGCTACGGCTCCCTCACACATCTGGGGAGCACTAGTCTGGTTTGCAGGTCACTCACACACTTCGGCCACAGCCCTCACCCGCCCAGGGGACACAAGCCTGGCTTGCAGGTCACACACACACTTCCACTGCCCCCTTCCCACCTGCCTGGGAAGTTGAGGCTGACTTTGCTTGTGGCTCACTCTCACACACAGAACAAGACAACAATAAGGTACCTTTTACTTTCACATCACTTATTACAAGTTTAGTATTACTGGCCAGTTTTGGTGCTATTGGATATCCTTTCTACTGAGCTGGTTTTGTCTAACTTCAGATGTTACCTTGTTGAGACAGGACTTATCTGCTCCTGTATCTAGTCAAAAAATTCTAATTCTTCATTTAGGGGTCCCACCGCAAAGTTTACCAAGGGTTGTTCTAGATGTTGCATTGGGTCCCCTAAAGTGTAAAGCCCCTGACCCTCTAATTGTCACCTCTAAGGATCTTCCCTAAATCATCTTGTTCCCTGGCTGTTGCTGCATCGAGACTGAGCTTTCTACAAAACCTCCTGACGTGTCCTGCCTCTCCACAGTAATAGCAATGTCGTTCTCTCAAAGGGACTTGATGTCTCTCCATCCCTCTTGCACCTGACAATATTGGCCTGTCCTTGCCTCCTCCTGGTGGTGGACCCGCCCACCCTGCACTTTCTCTAGCTACAGCAACCATGATCTTAGCCTTGGCCCTTGTTTTTTCTTCCTCCCTCCTTAAATACACCTTCAATGCCTCTCTTAATAACTCATTTATGTCCTTCTCTTGCCAATCTTCCATCTTTTCCAATTTTCTCCTTATTTCAGGCCAAGATTTGGTAACAAATTGAACTTTTAGTAGCATTTGACCTTCTAGGGTGTCTGGGTCTATTCTAGAGTACAACTGGAAGTTCCGCTTTAGGCGGTTAAGCCAGGCAGCAGGAGCTTCATCCCTCTCTTGTGTACCCTCAAATGCCAATTGGGTGTTAGTTCCTTTGGGGACTGACTCTTTAATCCCCCGTGTTATCAAAGATCTATATTCCTTTATGGCCTTCCTCCCCTCCCCCTGGTTAGGGTTCCAGCTGGGATCCGTTAGTGGCAATTTCTGTTCACCTGTTGGCACCTGGGGTCCTGGACTGTTATCTTTCTCCCATATTCTTATGCCAGCCGCCCTAATCATCTTGACCTCTTCTGGGGAAAATAATATACTCAGGATGGAATTCATCTCCCCCCAAGTGTAGATATTTGGACCTAGAAATTGATCCACTTGGTTGGCTATGCCCACTGGGTCCTCAACTAAATGCCCCAACTCTTTCTTGAATCCTCTCACCTCAGAAGCAGTTAGGGGAGCATTCACAAAGCCAACACCTCCCGCTATTCCTCCCATAGGAACCTCTCTGAGGGGAAAGAGTCTCCCTGCCTTGGAGGTCTTGGATCTGGTACTACAGTACAGCCCATCTTCAGATGCCAAACTACAAGTTTGAGGGATATCTGGGTTACCCTGAATGTTCTGCCCATCAGCAGGTGTATTTGCTGATAGCTGTTTACTGGGCAAGGAGATATTTGTGTCCCAACTAGGAGGAGGTAAAGGGGCAGCAATAGGAGGGGGAGAAGAGCCCGAGTGAATATTAAGTGGAGCTGGAGAAGGGGTGGAGAATGCAGCAGGTGGAGTAGGCACTTGTGGTGATGCAGAAGGAACTGGAGGAGGTGAAGGTGGTGAGGGAGTCGTTACTGGAGGAGATACTGGGTTTATCATAGGGGAAGCTGAAGAGGTAGAAGGAGGAATTTGAGCAGGTGGTAATGAAATGGCAGCCGGGGGAAGAACCGGACCTGCCGTTTGAGGTGCTTGAAGAAGAGGATTATAAGGTGGAGGGACAGAAGGAGGCAAATAATCCAGGGGGTCCCATCTTTTACTAGTCCTAATCATCCCCTCCTTCATTCCCCTCTTTCTTCCTCTGTACCTTACAAATTCGCACCCCTTCATCCTCAACAACGCTCTTTACCCAGCAAGATACATACAGTAATACTCAGGATCAGTATCGCCTCGAGCTGTCAGATAATTATTTAGTTGTTGGCACATCCACTTATCCTTTGTCCCACACCAAGGCCATCCTCCTTGCACCTCTAATTCTGGCCAGACTTCTACACAGTAGTGGATCATTTTCACTTTATCTAATCCCTCCGTGGCCTCTATAGAATCCCATTTTACTAACAGTTCTCCTAAGGGACTATTGGGATGTATATACCTCAGTCTCTTGCAGGTCTTTTTACTACTACACCCTCCCATTTTTCAGGTCTCAATAGTAACAAAAAATCCCAAAGGTGCCTCTACTGACAGGTAATTTCAAAACAAAACTCCTTTGAGGAGCTACAGCCTCCTACACTGAACTTCAAATTTCTGCCTGATGCTCAGGACTTTATACTGGAACAACTGCCCGATCTCTTGATTGCCCAACTTTCCCAACGTCAGGTCTTCCATCTATCAGGACTTGAACACACGAAACGTCGGCCTAAGAATCCGCATCATGCCTGACTCCCTCAGTCAGGAAAAACAACTGTCTGATTTTTAGTTTGCCTAACCTGCCAATTCTTAGGCCTCACCATATCAGGACTTAAAAGCAAACCGCAGCCTCCTTCGCTGGGGTTTGTGCCTGACCCCTTTCTCAGGACTTACTTTGCCTGCAAGGCTTGTGAGCTTACTCGAATCCTTCTCGGGACTTACAAATGCTACCCGAATCCTTCTCGGGACTTACAAATCTTACTCGAATCCTCCTCGAGACTTAAAAATCCTACCCGAATCCTTCTCGGGACTTACAAATCTGCTTGGCTTCCCTTTGGCGTGCCACTCATACAACTATTCCCTCTGCACGCCCGGAGTGGGGGGCGCCTTTTTTCCCCTTAGGAGATGACTCACTCACACTAATTCCACTCGCTTTCCCCTGTTCCCAGCCGGCTTTCTCTTGAAAGCTCAGAAACACGGTACTAAGGGGTCCACTCTTAGGTCGAGGGTCCGGCTGCCGGCCCTCATCTCACTCACACGAACATGTGCACGTCTCCCACTCCCGCCCCTGGATTTCTCACCAGTCCGGTGCTCCGGTGCTCCTCTGCATCGCTGCTTCTGAGCGGATCCCTCTGGTCCTGGTAGCCAGCTGTCCTGGAGGTCCAAGATGGCCAGTCCTGGTGTCCTCTTTTGGCGTGGCTATCCTGGATGAACGCCCCAGCTGAAATAAACAGGGCCAGGAGACTTCTTCTCCTTTTTAATGCCTTTATTAAAAGTGATCAACTCAGGATTGGGCAGCTCGGTGGGGCTGCAGTCTCCCGTCGTCTCTCCTAGGGCGACTCAGAGGAGGAGGATATGCGCTACTTTGTCCACTAGGGGCAGAGCTGGGGATCAGGTCCTCATGGGAGCCTTTTAGGGCGTGATGATCCCTTTGTTGTTACTTTTCCTGGCCCCTTCCCACCGGCTCTCGGTGTCGGGACGACTCCCATGGTCAGGGCGAGAGGGACTCCGAAGGTGTTCTGCATCTCTGCAGGCTCAGCACTCGGCTCCTCACGTCCAGACATCACTCCAGTCTCTCAGCTCTTAGGTGGCTCGTTGTTTTTGGGGTTTTCTCTGTGCATTTGGAATAGGGGTCCCACACAGCCTGCTGGTCCTTGAAGTCACTTTCCATAGCCCCCCCCCCCCCCCACCACCCTCTTAGGTCTCTTCACCATTCTGGGAAAAGTACAACTTAACCTCGGGCAAGGCTCTGCTAATACAAAAGGAGCAATTAGCCACAACGACCCGTGATTGCAATAACAAAACACACAGAACTTCAGCAGAGACAGTGATCTGGCTGCCTTTTTGTAAACTTTTCTCACAAAAAAAATTAACAGAATTTTTGTTCATAACACCTCCCATCTGAGACTCAGCTTCCACTTCACTGACCTCGGTGTCTTCATGTTGCTCCTCTATGTGCCTGCACTTCGTCCTTTTCTCTCACTCGAGGGAGGATGGAAGCACTGAAAGAGTTCATATCTCACCCGGGGCCTGCAGATGGTTCTGTGACCCCGACCGGGCTCAGTGCTTGCGGCCAGAGCTGTTTTACGATGGAGATTTCTGCAGCGGCTGCGCTGGGGCTGTGTCAGGATGGGCCGCACTGGGGCAGGGCCAGGATCTCAGCAGCCAGGCCAGAACACAGCAGCAGCACGGCTGGGGGCCGATGGCTTCTCCTCCCCCTTCCCGGGGCTTGTGGCGGAACCCCAACGGTGGCAGAATTTTGGCCGAGCCGGCCTGGCCCGGGGCTGCTCCTGGAGCCCGGCGGATCCTTGCTGGGCCCGGGCTGGTGGCGGAGCAGGACTCAGCAGTGCCCGGATGGTCACAACTGCAGCCATGGCCCCGCCCGGCCTTGGCCCCGCAGCCTCCCCTGCCCTGCCCGGCAGCCGGTGGGGCCTGGCGGGGTCCCTGGGAAGGGGCCCAGCCCCACGGCAGGAGCCGCCCAGACCAGCCTGGCTGAGATGGGGGCTGGGTCAGCCTTGTTACCTCTTTGCCAGCCAGAAGGGAAAGAGACCCTCCCAGGCTTTCTTGTCTTTAACATGTGTCTTCACAGAGGCGTGTACAGTTTCCTTAGTGGTTTAACAGATTGTCAATTATCAAAGCTAATTACTGATTGCATTTTTTGTCAGAAATGGAGGAAACTGCTAGCAGCTTCTCTTAGAACATCACTTCCATGGTGCATAACAACCACAACAGCACAGAGCACAAAGCTCCTTTGTCCAAATGTAGTGGTCATGTGCCTGAGGCCTCAAAACCCCACCTTTGGAGATCTCTGGGCCCTCTCCAAGGTATTTTCAATTGAAAACATTCAGCTTATATTCTAAGAAAATCACCAGAGGACGGTGCCAGCCTCACCTCTCTGTCCTGGTTACTTTTTTCTGGGAGCAATCCTTGAAAATATGGAATTTGGGAGGCCAAATTCTAATTTTGGCCATGGTCCATGGACATGAATGCTGGTTCTTTTCCTTAGGAATGAAGGAACAGAGTCACAGTGTTTCAGGACAGATGACAGGTAACTAGCAGAGGCCAAGGCCAGCCAGAGTCTGCAGGTTTTGTTCTGAAAGACACCCTGGCATATAGGAAACTTTTACGGATTCTACCAATTTTGGCAATGTGCATCTGAAAAGACAGACGGTTCTTTTCCATAGCAAGGAAAGTACAGAGCCCCAGTGCTCCAGGAGCTGATGAGAGGCAGCCCTTGAAATCCCAAGGTCAGCCAGATCTCTCAGGTGGCCCCTGGGAGTCCAAGACATTCAGATCTGTTCCATGTTCCCTCGGCTCCATGGGTCCCCATAGTGTCCCAATGATACCTTGCTTCCATGAGGCCCTGAGGTGTCATAATACCCCCTTGGTGACACAAGGCCCTGAAGGGTCACAATGGTCTCCATGGTTCCATCAGGCCTCACAGAGTCATCATGGCCTCTGGGTTCCATGAAGCCCTGCTGTGTCACCATGGCCCCTTGGTTCCATGGGCTCCAGTGGTGCCACAATGATCCTCTTGGTTCCATGAGGTCCCCACAGTGCCCCAGTGATCTCCATGGGAAGGAAAGAACCCAGCCCCAGTGTTGCAGGGGCAGCCACCAGAGGCCAAGGCCAGGCAGACTTGACGGTACTGGCAGATTTTGCCTGGAAGCAACCCTTGGACATAGAGAATTTTAGAGATGGAATCCCAATTCAGACATGGACACCCACAGGGGAAGGACACGGTTCCTCTCCATAGGAAGGAAAGCATGGAACACTGGTGTTTGAAAGGCCGATAAAAGGCAGCCATCAGAGGCCTAGGCCAGCCAGACTTTCTGTCCCGGTAAAATTGTCTGAAAGCAACCCTTGGATATAGGGAATTTTGGGAGGTGGAGCCCAAATTTTGGCCATTTCTGTGTAGATAAGAAGGATGGTTCTTCTCCAAAGGAAGGAAAGCAGCAAGCCCAAGTGTTTCAAAGGCAGATGAGGAGAGAGGTGGCTCCTGGGAGGCCAAGCCAGCCAGATCCAATTGTCCTGGCAACTTTTGTCTTGGAGGAATTCTTGGATATATAGAATTTGGAAGGAAAAATCTCAATTTTGACCATGGACCCCTTGAGAAGAAGGACAGTTCTTTTCCATTGGAAGGAAAGCACCGAGCCCTAGTGTTTGGAAAGCAGATGAGATGCAGCCCCTAAGAGGCCAAGACCTCTCCAAGAGGACAGACCTGTCTGTCCTGGCAGCTTTCACTTGGGAGCAATCCTTGGATGTATGGACTTTTGGAGGTGGAATACCAATTGTGGCCATGGGCACATGGTCAAGATGGATGGTTTTTTCCTTCAGGAAAGAAAAGTGTGAAGTCCAAGTCTTCTGGAAGAAGATGAGAGGTGGCTACCCTTAGGCCAAGCCAGCCAGACCTGTCTCTCCTGGCACCTTTCGTCTAGGGGCTACCCTTGCACATAGGGCGTTTTTGGAAGTGGAATCTCCATTTTGGCCATGGGTGCCTAGACAGGAAGAAGAGTTCTTTTCATTAGGAAGGAAAGCCCAGAGCCCCAGTGTTTCAGAGGCAGATGAGAAGCAGCCGTCGACATGCCAAGGTCAGCTGGACCTGACAGGTGGTCCCCAGAAGGCCCAGCCAGCCAGACCTGTTCCATGTTCCCTTGGTTTCATGGGACCCCACAGTGTCACAATGGTCTCCTTGGTTCCATGAGGCCCTGAAGTGTCACAATGTTCCCCTTGCTTCTGTAGTGTCACAATGGTCCCGTGCTTCCATGAGACCTTGCAATGTCACAATGGCTTCCTGGTTCCACAAAGCCCTGATGTGTCACCATGGCCCCTCAGCTCCATGCGCCCTCGCTGTGTCACAGTGGCTCCTCTATGACACTACAGGCTCCACAAGGTCACCATGGACCCTTGGTTCCTTGGGCCCCCAAGTTTCACAATGGTCTCCTTGATTCCATGAGGCACCACAGTGTCACCATGGCCCCTTGGTTCCATGAGGTTCTGTAGTGTCACCGTGGTGTCCTTCGACCCTCATTGTCACAACTGACCCATGGTTCCATGAGTTTCCATAGAGTAAGAGCCAGAATGAGAGATGCGGGACTCCAGGTGGCTCTTCAAAATGCAATTTATTGTATCCAAGACATTACAGCAGTCCAGGGTCACGGGTGATAGAGCCTCTGCCAACAGCTGGCAGCTCCATCTTCAGACAAGCCTGAAGACCCTTTAGCTTTGGTTACAATGTATTATATACTTTCCTTACTGAGCATCCTAATACAGAAGAACAAATCTATACCATAACTTTTACCTATAGCCTATCACAGCTTATGTAATTACCATATTCATGTTACTATTCTCCAATCCCTAAACGTTAGTACATTACAGTTTAAGCTAGAAGTTGTTTTCCAGTTTTCTTGCAGTGGAAAATTCTGAGATCTTTTTTCTACTTGCAACATTTGCTGACTTGTTTGCCTGTGCTATCTTTCTGCTTGGTAAAAACATCTTCTTGTTTGAGGTGGGCTTATCCTTTGCATTAAGTCATAAAAACCCCTTCTAACTAACACACACTTTGCCTTCTTAGCTATCCAAAAAGATTGGCTCATCAATTCTTTTCTTTTATATCAAAACTTGCTTTAATTTCTATTCCTTCTTCAGATTCTACATTCAAAGTTCTTTCTGCCAAGCGCACATATCTGTGAGACTTTCTTGTCAAACTTTCATCCTTCCCAACATCCCTATAGAGTGGTCAAGTGCTTGAGGCCAAGAGCGCCTGGACAGGAGGGACAGTTCTTTTCTATAGGAGGGAAACCACAGAGCCGCAGGGTTTGAAGGCAGATTAGAAGCAGCCACCAGAAGCCAAGGCAAGCCAGACCTGTCTGTCCTTGCAGCTTTTGTCTGAAAGCAACCCTTGGATATATGGGGAGTTTTGGGGGTGGAATTCCATTTCAGCCATGGGTTCCTGGACTTGAATGACAGTTCTCCATTAGTAGGAAAGTGTGCAGCCCCAGTGTTTCAAAGGCTGATTAGAGGCAGCCCCAAGGAGGCCAAGGCAGCCAGACCTGTTGTCAGGGAAGAATCCTTGGACAGACAGAATTTGGGAGGCCAAACCCCACTTTTGTCTATGGGCATCAGGACAAGAAGGACAGTTCTTTTCTATAGGAAGGAAAGTACAGAGCCCCAGCATTTCAAAGGCAGATGAGAGCTGGCCCTCAGGAAATCAAGGGAACATAAACAGTCCTAGCAGCTTTTGTCTGGGAGCTGTCTTTGGATATAAGGAATTTTGGAGGTGCATTCCCAATTTTGGCCATGGAGGCCTGGACTTGAAAGATGTTTTTTTTTCCATGGGAAGAAAAGCACAGCCCCCGGTGTTTTGAAGGCAGATGAGAGGTGGCCCCCAAGAGGCCAAGGCCAGCCAGAGCTGTCTGTACTGGCAGGTAACATGCGGGAATAATCCTTGGATATAATCAGATTTGGAGGAGGAATCCCAATTTTGGCCATGAACTCCTGGAGGAGAAGGACAGTTCTTTCCCACAGGAAGGAAAGCACAGAACTCCAGGGTTTCAGGGGCTGATTAGAAGCAACCCTTAACATGCCAAGGTCAGCAGGACCAGTCAGGCAGCCCCCAGGAGGCCCAGCTAGCCAGACCTGTTCAATGTTCTTGGATCCTTGGGGCCCTGCAGCATCACAATGGCACGTTGGTTCCATGAGGCCCTGTAGGATCACAACAGATCGTTGTTTCCATGAGGCCCAGTGATGTCACAATGGTCTCCTTGGTTCCACAGTGGCACAATGGCTCCTTGCTTCCATGAGGCCTTGCAGTGTCAAAATGGTTCCCTTGTTTCCATGGGGCTGCGCAATGCCACAATGGCCCATTGGTTCCATGAGGTCACAGAGTCTCAAAATGGCCCCTTGGTTCTACTGGGTTCCTCAGGGTCACAATGGCTCCTTGGTTCCACCACGTCTGGATGTGTTACACTGGTCCCTTGGTTCCATGTGTCAACTGCAGTGTCACAGTTTTTGCCTTGGTTCTATGAGGCCCTGTGATGTCACAATGGCCCCTTGGTTCCATGGGGACTCAGAGTGCCAGAATGGTCTCATTGGTTCCATGAAGCCTCCCAGTGTCACAACTGCCACTTGCTCCCATGAGACCTTGCAGTGTCAGAGTGGTTGCCTTGGTTATACAAGGCCCTGCAGTGTCACAATGACCCCTTGGTTCCAGTGGGTCCCCAAGTGTCATAATGGTCTCCATGGTTCTATGCGGCCCCACAATGTCACAATGGACTTTTGGTTCCATGAGCTTTTGTACTGCCAACAGCAGTCTCCTTGGTTCGATGGTGCCACAAAATGTGACAACTGCCCCTTGGCCTTCCAAGACTCCATAGTGTCACAATGGTTCCTCGCTTCCATGAGGCCTTGTAGGGTCACAATGGCCCCTTGGTTCAGTGAGGTCGTTGGTGTCACATTGGGCTCCATGATTCCATAAGGCCTTGCAGTGTCACAACAGACCATTGGTTTCACTGAGCCCCACAGTGTCACTCTGGTCCCCTTGGCTCCACAAGGCTCTCAAGTGCCACAGTGGCCCTTTGGTTTCACAAGGCCTCAAAGTGTAAAAATGGCCTCCATGGTTCCATGAGGCCCTGCTGCGTCACAATGGACCTTTGCTTCCATGATGCCCCAGAGTGTCACAATGGTATCCTTGGTTCCATGGACTCTTCATCTCATGGAGGCCCACAGTTTTCACTGCAGTCCCCTTGATTCCATGTGGCCACACTGTGTCACAATGGCTCATGGTTCCATGAGGCCACACAGTTTAACAACAGACCCTTGGTTCCACGAGGCCTTGCTGTGTCACAATGGATTTCTGGTTCCATGAATGTTCATACTGCCCACAGCAGTCTCCTTGGTTCTGCAGTGTAACCATGGTCTCTTTGTTCCATGAGGTTCCGCCATTGAACACGGTCACCTTGGTTCCGTGAGGTTCCATAGTGTCAATCTGGACTCATGGTTCCACCAGGCCTTGCTGTGTCAGAACGGGCCCTTGGTTCCAAGAGGTTTCCCAGGGTCACAATGGTCTCCTTGGATCCACAGTATCACAATGGGCCATTGATTCAATGTGGTCCCAATGTGCCAAAATGGATTTTGGTTCCATGGGGTTCTGCTGTGTCACCATGGACCCTTTGTTCCATAAGTTTGCTCAGTGTCACAGCTGACTCCTTGGTTCTGTGAGTCCCCGCCATCACCAAATCTCCAAAATATCAGAATAAGACTCCTTAACACAAATTTACTATTTCAGTGGGTATCATTTATTCAGGCCTGAGGTCTAGAGAGGGATAACTCCTAACCTTATGTGGACATGTAATTCTATCAGTGTCATTAAATGTGTATTACAATTTATCCATTACCATAAAATCCACCCCAAGTTCCCAGTTTCAGTCCTTCTTTTTTCTATCACTGCATTCTTAAGCCAAAAGCCTTCTTCTTGCCTCCCAACAATCTGTGCTGGGAAGACAGCCCCTGCATGCCTTATTCCTGTGCCTAAAGTTCATAGGCACAGTAAAAATTGAATTGCTTTTCTGAATTAAGCTTTTGGTATTGAATTGAATTAAGTGTTTGGTATCAAGGCTAAGGGTTTGTGTGGGCAGGCAGAGGCAGACAGGAGGCAGAGCTGTCAGCAAAGAAGGGGACAGCCAGGTGGAGCAGCCGGGGGATGCCTGCAGGGACAGAGGCAAGGGGCAGGGACACCATAGGAGAGCCTGGGCTGCACAGGGCACAGGCATGTGCAGCAGCTGCAAGACAGCCCTGCCAGAGCCAACTTGGGCAGCACTTTGGCCATGGCTGCTGGCCCTGGGCCTGAGGCAGGAGCAGGAGACAAGTGACCCTTGCAGGGCTGGGGCCTCATTGCCTCCTTGTCCCTGCTCAGCAGCCTGGCAGGGGCCGCCCCATGCTCCTGCCCTTGCCATTGCACATCCCCACATGCCAGTGCCCATCCCGGCAAGAGCCCTGAGCAAGGAGGGAGGGACAGGATCTGCCTGGCCACGGGCTTGTTGAGGGATGGGTAGATATAAGTCCAATTGTGTCAGGAACCCATGTCTTAAAAAGGAACCCACTAGGCCGTGGCAAAATATCCAAATATGGATAACATTGTAAACAGACCAGTGAAGAGATTTTTGCTTTTATTTTCAGCACATCAGCCTCCGAATACAAAAAGGAGACATGACAGCTCACTGATCCACCCCAAAAATGTCTCCTCCAAAATGTCTCTCCCAGGAGGGCTCATACAGCAATACATAAAATCATCTCAGTCTACATTTTTCAGCCAATCACACACAGAAAACACATATTGACAAGCATTCTATCCAATCTTATAAAACATACGTAATGGTAGCTAAAACAAAGACTAGTTCATAAGACACAAAGAACAGAGTTCTATTCATACTAATCTTCTGAAGATATACATTAAATAACCTTGTTGCCATCCTAAAGCCAATTCTACAGAGGCTTATTGTTATTTGTCACGTCTACTGCTTGGGAAACTTTTCTGCTTGCATGGGAAACTTTTCTGCAATGCTAACAAAACTCCAATCTAAGGCTTACATACCTTTTTTTTAACATTTCTTAAAAATCCTCTGACCTTATGGATTCCAACATTTCCTCCTCTCTGTTTGACTCAGAAGCTCTCATTTTCTTGTCGCTTGCTACTTGCGTTTCATAGCTCTATTGCAAAATTTCTGCTTATTATCTGTTGAAGACCTATTTTCGCTAAACTGAAGTATTGATATATTACGGCACAGCAACTTAATACTATGAAAACCTAATTCTTGAAAGAGATATGATTCACGTTCAGCAACAGTCACAAGTTATCGTTCAAAAAACTCTGGTCGATTCCAAGGCCTTAATTCAAAACCTTCATTCATGTCAATACCTTCATCTACTGCTTTCGTGAGATTTCGTACACTCTCCGTGCTTCTACTTCCTAATTCTCCTGCTTGAATGACAAAAACTTCTCAGACTGTTTTGTTCATCATTCGCCGAACACAACAGAGTATACAAGGCACCACTATCAATATCAGTATTAGAACACCTAATACGTAAAGACCTATCTTGCAAAGTTGCCTTAGCCAAGGTGCAAAACTCCAATTTTGAAACAAATCATCCAACCAGGAACCTCATTCTTCTTTAATTTGGGCTGTCAGATCCTTTAATTTTTGAATGCTTTTATGAATGGATTCAGAATGATCAGACAAATTCATACAACACAATCCTTCAAATTCCTCACAACCATGTCCTTGTGCCAGTAAAAGAAAATCAATGGCTGCTCTGTTTTGAAGAGTAGCATGTCTAATACTATCAACATCGGTCAACATATCACTGATTGCGGAGGATGTGGCATTAGCTTGTTTGCTCAGCCAACATCCAACCCAATCTAATTGTCTCAATGCCACTGCTGAAGCCAATTGGGGTAAGAATACACCTGCTGAAACCCTTCTGGCGGCATTCCAAGGCATAAAATCACTCTGACAGTTCTCATCATAATGAGGAACAGCTCTCGTTCTCCTTTGTTTCTTTTTCATCACTGCTTTGGCAGTGGGAGCAATTATGGTGAGCATACCAATGCTACAAGGGCCACCTTCAAGGTGAGCTGGAATGCCTTGCCAAGCTCTGTCTCCGCAAATGAACCAATACCATTTCGGCAATTGCCGTGGATATTGATCCGTTTCTGGAACCACACCCCAACTGTTTGAAACATTACACCAAAAACTCAAATTTTTATATGCAAAATAATGAGGAGTAACACTGAACTTTGGGGGATCACCTTTTCGCCAGGCACGAGTCATGAAAGTAAAACAAAAATCCATGGTCAAAAACCAAGTATTTCCAATTCTTGAGATTCAGATGCTGCCCTAAGAAGTTTTTTGGACCAAATGTTCCAACTGAAGGAAGGACGGTTTCCATTGTCAATTCCACCTGGTTTACCATTAGATTGTTTTTTGACCAAAGGCAACTCTTTCACTGGCACACCAACCAGACAGGTTGAAAAAGGCTTTTCTGGTTTCGAATGAGACAAACATATAGTATCCGATCCGGCAGCCTTGGCTAAGGTCACCCAAACATTCGTTTTCGGTTGATCCACAGGTAAATCTGCACGACAAAAACCAATTAAAATCAAACAAAACAAGTATACCATTTGATTTTGCCCCATCTCTTTCAAGATTTAAGTTTTGGCGGAATTCTTTCTAAACAAAAACAATAATCTAAGTTTTCAGTCAAAAATTAGTTTTGTTAAACAAACATTCAGCATTCAGTTAGCATACTCATAAATAACATTGGCACAAAATCAGAGTTCATGGGTTCCACCGATGCACAAAGAACGTCAGGCACAAGAGGCGTCAGGCGAGACCCGGGATCCTTCGATTCGGTTCACGTCTGCGTACTTGCTTCCTCGGTTCTGGGCTCGACAACAGGTTCTGAAGTGCGATATGGTTTGACGTTTTTGGCAGGAACCCACTTGATTCCAGCACCTGTGGAGACAAAAGCATACCCTTTCCCCAAATTATTAATCAAAATGGACCTTCACTTGAAAAACGTACAGAGCCTTATTCAGTCTCATCTGTGGGGTGATCTCCGTTCCCCCTCTCTGTTGATCTAATATGCATTTTAGGGTTTGATGTGTTCTTTCAATGATTGCTTGGCTTGTGGGAGAGTGGGGAATACCAAAAATATGTTGAACACCCCATTCATTTAAAAATGTGGCCAATTTTTGAGATATGTATGCGGGACCGTTGTCAGTTTTTACTTCTTGGGGTACACCCAAGGAAGCAAAAGCTTGCAGGAAATGATGACAGGCATGGCTGCCAGTTTCACCTGTGTGAAGGGAAGCAAAAATTGCACCAGAGAATGTGTCTATGGAAACATGAATATTTTTAAATTTACCAAAAGAAGGATATTTAGTAACATCTGATTGCCACAACTGTAGGCTTTGTAAGCCTCGGGGGTTGATTGCTCCTGTAGAAACAGGAGGTTGTACCAATTGACAGTCAGGGCAAGTATGAATGATAGCTTTAGTTTGACTTTTAGTGATTTGGAACATTTGCATGAGTGCTTGTGCATTTTGGTGGAAAAAGGCATGACTCAATTTTGCTTGTTCAAAAATGTTTGGTAATGTGTTAGAAATGACCATTGTCAACTTGTCTGCTCTTGCATTTCCTTCCACTAAAAATCCAGGAAGTGAAGAATGCGCCCTAATGTGAGAAACAAAATATGGATTACTTCTACATTGCAAAGTTATAAAAAGACAGGAAAGCCAACGATGTAAAGTCTCATTACTAACATGCTTTAAAATTGAACATTAACATTAGCAACATAAGCAAAATCTGTGACCAAATTAAGAGGTTGATGGAAAAGCTGAAAACTCAAACCACAGTCAAAGTCCAGTGATGAGGTTGTCTTCTTTGAAGAGTTGATAGTCTTCTTTGAAGAGATGATGTCTCAGCCTTGGATCTTTGTTGCATCCTTGAGGTTTAGTTGTAGAAATGTCAAGTCCAGCCTTTTGGATTTCAGTCCCAACATCAGCACAGGTTTGCTGCATCTCTTTCTGTGTCGAAGCTCTGATGAGCAGATCATCCATGTAGTAGTATAATCTTGAATCCTGGAAATTTCTGTGAACTGAGGACAAAACTTGTACAACAAGACATTAGCAGATCATATACATCATGACAATCACATCCTATGATAGGTAGAAAGTCACTTTGATTGGAATCTTTACATATGACAATCTTTTCGTGACATGACCAGCCCAGTGAGAGTATTCACCCATTGCCAGTGGGTACCACAATTTGTGTCTGAGCGCGGTGGAACGCGCTGTTTCTGAAGTTTAACGACAGTGGGTTGCCATTGATGTCAAATAGTGAATGACAGAATTTAGCAAGATGCCTTCCTTTTCGGCATCGAGGGCAAATAGAAATTTGATTTGATGTCCCACGACAATCCTTTTTAAGGTGCCCTGGTTTACCACAACCAAAGCAGACAGGCTTTTTATTAGGATCTACTTGTACAGCATTAACAGAATTTTCCCAACGTTTTTCTTGTTTTTCTAAAAGCTTTTCAATTTTATCCATTCGTTGTGTCAAATTATGTTCCAGTGTTTTTTCCAAAGCATTGACCTGTGAATTTGCAGCATTTTGTGAACCCATAAGTCTACTGCAAGCTGTTAGCATCTGTGTAATTGTTGGAGGCTGATCAGGCAAAGTTAAAATAATTTTTCTACATTCATTATTAGCATTTACAGAAGCAAGATTTTGAATGATATAAGAGCGGGCTTGTTCATCTGGACATTGTCTTTCAACTGCTTGAGTTAATCTATCCAAAAAAGAACCATAAGATTCAGTTTCACCTTGTCTGATAAGTGGATAAGAATTCAAATGTGAGCCAGGGGGCTCAAGTGAAAGCAAGGCCTTTCTAGCAGCATCCTTAATGTCTGTTAATACAGGCCAAGGCAGTTCAGCTGCTTGATTTCCAGGCCTATTGTAAGGTGAATCACCAGCTAATTGAGCAACATCTAGATTAGCATAATCAGTATTTGCATATCCTTCAACCAACTTGTTGAGTAGTTTTTTCCATTGTAATTCCCATAGTAGGTACTGTGAATTGGTAAAGATCAGAGAGGCCACATTCCTGCAATCAGCAGGAACTAAATCATAAGAGTTAAAAGTATTTTTCAACACACTGTTAAAATGGGGAGAAGAAAATCCACTCTCTTTCAAAGCCTGTCGCAACTCCTTTATATCATGATGATCAAGTCTTTCATATTTTGGATTTCTATCATTTCTTCCATATTTTACTGGTAAAGCAAGATATTGTTCCTTTAAATCCGAATCTTTTTCTAGTTTCCGATTAATGTATGACCAATCAGGTAAATTTAATGGAAAATCAAAATTGTCACTTCGATCAATGACAGGTTGACCTTTACTTCTAACCAATATATTTTCTGATTCTGAAAAATCACTAAATCCAAACCTTCCAGGCCCTCTGCCCAAATCCAAATTCCTGACAGGGACACTGTACTCTTGTCCAGGAGTTCTGCCAACTCCGGGAACTCGGCCAGTTCTGGGAACTCGGCCATAACAACACGCCTCCTCTGAAGCCCGACCCAAAGGGGCCGGGACAGAGGCGTGTTCCTTTCTTCTAGGAACAGTGCCATTTAACCTTGAGTTCGATACTTTACTACAAGTTTCACATTGTCTCCCTGCCAAGAAAAATTCAGCTGGGGAGTCCCCAAATCCAGGTTTTAAACTTACATGATTTTGTTTTAAAATACAAGAATTAGGATCCTGACATTTTAAAAACTCAACCCGTGTTTTTTCAGGGTTTTGAGAGTTTTCCATCCTTTCAAAGGATTCCACCCTTAAAGTCAATTTTTCTTTCTCTGTATCTATGGATTGACAAACACCAGAAAAACCATGTTTTTGCTTAACTGAAAAAGAGTTCCCCAGAACCACAATTTCCTGAGTGGAAGTGACAATCTCAGCTTCCATCTCAGGCATAGAAGACTTCAATGTCCCTGCACAAACAATTTTAGAAGGTACAAACACTTTTTCATTTGCATTTTCTACACATATTTTCCCATCCCCCTTACAAGAGTCACATATTTTTACATTAACAGAACAACACGAAGAAAAGTCCGAAAGAGTCTCATTTTTTCCCAGAGAGAGAGAAGGAGGATTTTTTTCAACAGAGTTCAAAGCAATAGTGTCACCATTTGAAACAACACTTGTTACATTCTCAGATACACACACAGTCTCCGGTTTACTGGAATTTACAGAGACAGAGCCAGAAGCTTTGTTTTCTGAGGCAAAGTTGATCTTAATATTATCAGTTTGTTTAAAACACTCCAACAGAGCTTTACAAATCGGCATAAGTTCTCTTAAGCTTTCATCTTTTTTGAGAGAGACTAGATTATAGATGTTCCAGTTTATCTGATCCCAGAAATGAAAAGTAAAAGCAGACTGAAAGTTTAAATCTCGCGTATTCGCCTTAACCCAGACAAGTAAATTTTTAAGCTCCGTTTTTGAAATTTCAGAGTGACCTTTCTCTTGTAACATTGTCTCTAATTGATGAAAAACATCCCATTCAACTTTTGATAAATTCGTTCCCATTTTTGTGTTCTTTTAATAATTTTCTTTTTCTCTATATTTACACCCAACGTCACCCAAGCGCCCTCCCGAGATAGTTACTTACAATTTCCTTGGCTTCAGCGGGAGAGATGATACAGTGTCCTCCTTGTTAACACTTGGGTCCCTGCGGCTGGTACATCCACGATTTTTGTTTTTTCTTCTATTCTACGTCCTCGGACGGGGCATTCCTCATACGGCAGGCACCATTTGTCGAGGGATGGGTAGATATCAGTCCAATTGTGTCAGGAACCCATATCGTTAAAAAGGAACACACTAGGCCGCGGCAAAATATCCAAATATGGATAACATTGTAAACAGACCAGTGAAGAGATTTTTGCTTTTATTTCCAGCACATCAGTCTCAGAATACAAAATGGAGACATGACAGCTCACTGATCCACCCCAAAATGTCTCCTCCAGGAGGGCTCATACAGCAATACATAAAATCATCTCAGTCTACATTTTCAGCCAATCACACACAGAAAACACATATTGACAAGCATTCTATCCAATCTTATAAAGCATACGTAATGGTAGCAAAAACAAAGACTAGTTCATAAGAGACAAAGAACAGAGTTCTATTCATGCTAATCTTCTGAAGATATACATTAAATAACCTTGTTGCCATCCTAAAGCCAATTCTACAGAGGCCTATTGTTATTTGTCACGTCTACTGCTTGGGAAACTTTTCTGCTTGCATGGGAAACTTTTCTGCAATGCTAAAAAAACTCCAATCTAAGGCCTCCATGCCTTTTTTTAACCATTTCTTAAAAATCATCTAACCATATGCATTCCAACACCAACGACTGGGAGTGGGCCAAGAGAGGCAGCAGGAGTAACATCGGAAGGGGTCAAAGCGCCCCAAAGGCTCCCACGACGACCAGACCGCCAGATCTCCCCGTAGTGAACAAAGATGCGCATATCATCATCCTCGTCGTCCTCATCCTCCTCATCCTCGTCCACGTCCTCGTCCTCCTGGTCGTCCTCCTCCTCCTCCTCCTCGTCCTCCTCCTCCTACTCATCCTCCTCCTCCTCCTCCTCGTCCTCGTCCTCGTCCTCCTTCTCCTCCTCCTCCTCCTACTCCTCCGCCTTGTCCTCCTCGTCCCCCTCCTCGTCCTCCTCCTCCTCGTCCTCCTCCTCCTCGTCCTCCTCCTCGTCCTTGTCCTCCTCATCCTCCTCGTACTCCTCGTCCTACTCCTCGTCATCCTCGTGCTCCTCCTCCTCCTCCTCCTCCTTGTCCTTCTCCTCCTTCTCCTCGTACTCGTCTTCCTCGTCCTCGTCTTCCTCGTCCTCCTACTACTCCTCATCCTCCTCCTATTCCTCCTCCTCCTCCTTGTCTTCCTTGTCCTCGTCCTCCTCCTCATCCTGGTCCTCCTCGTCATCCTCCTCCTCGGCCTCTTCCTCCTCCTCCTCCTCATCCTCCTCCACCTCCTCCTCCTCCTCCTTGTCCTCCTCCCCCTCCTCGTCCTCCTCGTCCTTCTCCGCCTCGTCCTCCTCGTCCTCTTCCTCATCCTCCTCCTCCTCCTCCTCGTAATCCTCGTCCGCCTCATCCTCCTCGTCCTCCTACTCCTCCTCCTCTTCCTCCTCGTCCTCGTCCGCATCGTACTCATCCTCCTCGTCCTCCTCGTCTTCCTCGTCCTCCTCGTACTTCTGCTCCTCGTCCTCCTCGTCCACCTCGTCCTCCTCCTCGTCCTTCTCGTCCTCCTCGTCCTCCTCATCCTCGTCCTCCTCCTCCTCGTCCTCCTCGTCCTCGTCCGCCTCGTCCTCGTCGTGCTCCTGCTCCACTTCGTCCGCCTCCACCTCGTCCTCCACCTCCTTCTCCTCCTCCTCGCCCTCCTCCTCCTCCTCCTCCTCCTCGTGCTCCTCGTCCTCCTTTTCCTCCTCCTCATCTTCCTCATCTTCCTCCTCGTCCTCGTCCTCCTCGTCCTCCTCCTCATCCTTCTCGTCCTCCTCGTCCTCCTCCTCCTCTTCCTCCTCCTCCTCCTCCTCCTCCTCCTCCTCCTCCTCCTCCTCCTCGTCCTCCTCGTCCTCCTCCTCACCCCTCTCCTCCTCCTGACCATCCTCGTCCTCCTCCTCCTCCTCGTCTTCCCCCTCCTCGTCCTCCTCCTCCTCCTCCTCCTCCTCGTCCTCCTCGTCCTCCTCCTCCTCCTCGGCCTCCTCGTCCTCCTCGTCCTCAAACTCCTCGTACTCCTCCTCCTAGGCCTCCACATCCTCGTACTCCTCCTCGTACTCCTCCTCCTCGTCCTCGTCCTCCACCTCCTCCTCCTCCTCGTCCTCATCCTCCTTCTCCTCCTCCTCCTTTTACTCCTCCTCGTCCCCCTCCTCTTCGTCCTCCTCGTCCTCCTTGTCCTCCTCCTCATCCCTCTCCTCCTCCTGGTCATCCTCGTCCTCCTCCTCCTCCTCGTCCTCTTCGTCCTCCTCCTCCTCCTCCTCCTGCTCCTCGTCCTCCTCCTCCTCCTCCTCCTCCTCCTTCTTATATTCCTCCTCGACCTCGTCGTCCTCCTCCTCCTCGTCCTCCTCCTCGTCCTCCTCCTCGTCCTCCTATCCCTCATCCTCCTCGTCTTCCTCCTCCTCTTCCTCCTTGTCCTCCTCCCACTCCTCCTCGTGCTCCTCCTCCTCGTTCCCCTACTCCTCCTCCTCCTCCTGCTCCTCCTCCCCATCCTCATTCTCCTCATCCTCCTCTTCGTCCTCCTCCTCCCACTCCTCCTCGTCCTCCTTGTCCTCCTCCCCCTCCTCCTCGTGCTCCTCCTCCTCGTTCTCCTCCTCCTCCTCCTCCTCCTCCCCCTCCTCATTCTCCTCCTCCTCCTCTTCGTCCTCCTCCTCCTCGTGCTCCTTGTCCTCCTTTTCCTCCTCCTCGTCCTCCTCGTCTTCGTCCTCCTCCTCGTCCTAATAATCCTCCTCCTCCTCCTACTCGTCCTCCTCGTCCTCGTCCTCCTTGTCTACCTCCTCCTCGTTCTCCTCCCCCGTCGTCCTCCTTCTCCTTCTCCTCCTCCTCGTCCTCCTCGTCCTCCTCGTCCTCCTCCTCCTCCTCATCCTCCTTGTCCTCCTCCTCATCCCTCTACTCCTCCTGGTCATCATCGTCCTCCTCCTCCTCCTCGTCCTTCTCGTCCTCTTCGTCCTCGTCCTTGTCCTCCTCCTCCTCGTCCTCCTCGTCTGCGTCCTCGTCCTCCTCCTCCTCCTCCTCCTACTCCTCCTCGTTCTCCTCGTCCTCCTCGTCGTCCTCCTCCTCCTCCTCCTCCTCCTCATCCTCCTCGTCTTTCTCGTCCTCCTCCTCGTCCCCCTCCTCGTCCTCCTTGTCTTCCTCGTCCTCCTCCTCGTCCCCCTCCTCGTCCTCCTCCTTCTCGTCCTCCTCCTCCTCGTTCTCCTCCTCCTCGTCCTCCTTCTCCTTCTCCTCCTCCTCGTCCTCCTCGTCCTCGTCCTCCTTGTCCTCCTCCTCCTCGTTCTCCTCCCCCGTCGTCCTCCTTCTCCTTCTCCTCCTCCTCGTCCTCCTCGTCCTCCTCGTCCTCCTCGTCCTCCTCCTCCTCCTCGTCCTCCTTGTCCTCCTCCTCATCCCTCTACTCCTCCTGGTCATCCTCGTCCTCCTCATCCTCCTCATCTTTCTCGTCCTCCTCCTCGTCCCCCTCCTCGTCCTCCTTGTCTTCCTCGTCCTCCTCCTCGTCCCCCTCCTCGTCCTCCTCCTTCTCGTCCTCCTCCTCGTCCTCGTCCTCCTCATCCTCCTCGTACTCCTCGTCCTCCTCGTCCTCATCCTCGTCCTCCTCGTCCTCCTCGTCCTCCTCCTCGTCATCCTCCTCCTCCTCCTCCTTGTCTTCGTCCTCCTCCTCCTCCTGGTCCTCCTCGTCATCCTCCTCCTCGGCCTTTTCCTCCTCCTCTTCCTCATCCTCCTCCGCCTCCTCCTCCTACTCCTCCTCCTCCACCTCCTCCTCCCCCTCCTCGTCCTCCTCCTCCTTCTCCGCCTCGTCCTCCTCGTCCTCTTCCTCATCCTCCTCCTCCTCCTCGTCCTTCTCCGCCTCGTCCTCCTCGTCCTCTTCCTCATCCTCCTCCTCCTCCTCGTAATCCTGGTCCGCCTCGTCCTCCTCGTCCTCCTAGTCCTCCTCCTCTTCCTCCTCGTACTCGTCCGCCTCGTACTCATCCTCCGCGTCCTCCTCATCCTCCTCGTCCTCCTTGTCCTCCTACTCCTCCTCGCCCTCCTCGTCCTCGTCCTCGTCCTCCTCGTACTCCTCCTCCTCGTCCTCCTCGTCCTCCTCCTCGTCCTTCTCGTCCTCATCGTCCTCCTCGTCCTTGTCCTCATCCTCCTCGTCCTCCTCGTCCTCGTCCGCCTCGTCCTTGTCGTGCTCCTCCTCCACTTCGTCCTCCTCCTCCTCCTCCTCCTCGTCCTCCTCCTCTCCGTCCACCTCCTCCTCCTCCTCCTCGTCCTCCTTGTGCTCCTCCTCCTCCTCCTCCTCGTCCGCCTCCTCCTCCGCGTATTCCTGCTCCTCCTCCTTGTGCTCCTTGTCCTCGTCCTCCTCATCCTCCTTGTCCTACTCCTTGTCCTCCTCCAGCTCGTCCTCGTCTTCCTCGTACTCGTCCTCCTCGTCTTCCTCCTCCTCGTCCTCCTCATCCTCCTCCTCCTTGTCCTCCTCCTCCTCGTCCTCCTCCTCCTCGTCATCCTCGTCGTCCTCGTCCTCGTCCTCCTCCTCGTCCTCCTCCTCCTCGTCTACTGGAGCGAAACAAGAGGAAGCAGCAGACCCGTCCGAGCTGCCCAATCCTGACCTGATCACTTTTAATAAAAGCATTAAAAGGAGAAAAAGTCTCCTGCCCTGTTTATTTCAATGCCACAGTGTCCCCTGTGCATCCGACAAGGCTGAGCACAGTGTCTTTGACAAGCTCCCTGCTCTGGCATCAGGGAGCCTTTGTGCTTCAGGCTGGCCCATATCAAAATGCCAAGAAGCTGGTGCCTAAACATGACAGACCAAAGCCCATTGACCAGCTGTCACAGGCTGGGGGCAATCACTAGGTCCTGGCAGGACTCCAGCACTCAGCATCCTCAGCCAGCAACAGTAAAGTGCTGGCTGGTCAGAAACTTGCAGCTCTGCCCTGCACTAAAGACAGCAGCACACATAGCTGGCACTTACTGGCTCAGAATGTTCAGGCCGTGGTGTGAGCACTAATGGAGGCTGGCACTCATCCACCTCATTTGCCTCCTCTTCGGCCTCCTCTCCATGAGCCGAGGGAGCCAGAGGAGAGACTGCTGTTGGTTCTGTGATCTGTGGACAGACAGCAGTGTGAGGGACAGAAAGTTACCTATGATTTATAACCTTATTTCTATTCAGCACTTTATTCTATTCAGCTCTATATCTACAACCAGCTCTACTAAGGACAAATCAGAAACTTGGATAACAATGAGATTCTAAGTCACTGTGACTAAATTTAAATGGACTAATTCAACAGAATTGCTAATAGTTTTGAATTAGACATTACACCCTGGCTACTATCAAGAAGCAACATTCTCTCTGCAACATGAGCTTTTCATTCCTTGAAAGTTCTGAAATGCAAAATTAGGAAATAGCCAGAGATGCCTTTGTTATTGCTGCTGCAGACATGGAAATGGATTTTCTTTCAGCCTACCCAGCTGGCCCTCTACACTCTACTGCCACAGGCCAAGCTCTCAGCTTGCTCTACAATTCCTAAGCACCAGGAACATGAAATGTTCCTTTCTCACTCACCTCAGGATCAGCACCTCTGAATACACGCTTCAGGTGACCTGTAGTGGGCAAGGGAAAATGAACAAGTGGTGTGAGAAAACTGCCTGGGCTGCTGAATCCCACAGAAGAGAAGAAGTCAACTCAAACAGAGAGTATTTTTCTTTATCAAAATCCCTCCACATGACATAGTTCTTTCACACAGCCAGCAAGAGATCAGGACAATAATCTTGGTTGTGCCTACACTTCGGCATGTTCAGGCAGTAAATGAATACAAACATGATCAAGAAAATTCAAATTGTTCTTTAACACTCAATGCTTCTGTTCTGTTCTGTCCAGCACATAAAGCAGCTTTTGTTCTCTTGTCTTTCAGGTACTTTTTCTAAAAAAAGAAGTTGCATGCACTAATTTCCATTAAGTTGCTGAAAACAGTCATCCAGAAAAGCTTGCCCCAAATCCCCCTGAGCTGTAGCAGTTCTATTGTGCAACAGCACAGCAGCAGTTCCAGGGCTCAGGAGCAGGCACTCACTGCTTTGGAGTTTGCACTTCACTGCAAAGGGAATCACTCTGTTAGCACTCAGTCAAGGGTCAAAATAGACAGTCAAATTCTTTCATTACAAAATTTGGAATAAAAGAAGCTTTCCCTGAGTTCTGGGGAGAACTACAAACTCTTTAGAAGGCCTTCTGAGAAAGCCTCCCAGTCTGCATTTTGGAAGTTCTCCTGCTTGACCCAGCAAACTGAGGAAATGACAGACTCTGCTGCCACAGACTCTCCTGTGGAGGGAACGGAAGCCCTGCAGGTTCCCCTGCAAATGCTGCCCCTGTGGATAAAGACACCCCCTTTTTAGCTGAACCTCTTGACAGGAGCTTTATCAAACCAGTGGCATCCTAATGCTCTTTCTCTTTCAAAATCAGAAACTCAGCCACCAAGAAAGAGCAGGAAGACATACAAAAGCCAGGTTAGGTTACACCCTAACTTAAGCATAAGGGAAACCTCTACTTACGGGTGAAGTGTGTCACGTAATACACGGAAAAAGAAATGCCATAAGCAGCAAAAGCTGCTGTGGCCAGATGGTGAAACATTATCATTTTTGAAAGTTAGGCAAATAATAGAAGAAACAAGGCTCTTGTCAATGGGCACCTACCCACTGACAAATTCCCCAGCCAGGAAATCTGAGCAAGCACTAGGGCTGCTCTGACACTCAGGCCTTCCGTGCACCAAGGCAACCTTCTGATGTCACTACGACAAGGTGGCAACCATGCCCTGACATCACAAAGCAAATGCTCCATGTTGGTCTGTGGATTTATGCCAAGCAATAACCAACCTTCCATACAGCAAACACAAAAGAGCCTGGGAAGTTCTTCTCTGTCACAAAGCAGCAAAAATTCCCCTCATGGGCCAAACCCTGTTGTTCAGGGATCCAAGAGGAACTCCAAGGGTGCCCCAAGCACCTACAGCCTGTACCCCAGCTGAGCACTCAGATGGGACACAAGCAAAGGAAACCAGACCAAGACAATGGCACACAGCATTGCACGTGTGAGAAATGACTCTCACTTTTAACATTTTAAAGGTTTAGTAAACCTTAACAAAGGACTGAATAAGGAAAAATTGCAGCATTGGGAGTCTCTGTGACTAGCAGACATGCGCTCATCTACAAAAAGGATGCTCTGCCTTTTATATCCTTAGCCTCTCTAAAAGTTTTGTCAGTCAACTCTTTCTCTTCTGTCCATTGGTGGAGATTACTTTTTTACATCCTGACTGGAGGTCAGGTGTTGTTACACCCTGCCTGCTGGTCACAAGCCAGCCCTCCCCAAATGCCCTGACTACCAAGGCTATTACAAGGGGGACGGGAAAGAGGACTATGGGAGGATATATAACAATACCATCACTACACATTTGAACATCCACATAACATCTGCTTCTTAATTGTCAGAGCCAACCACTGCATCACTTGTCCAGAACACACAGAACCAGGAGAGAAGCCACTGTTGGCATCACAGTTGAAATGCTTCCTAACAAATCTCCCCACATACTTGCACCTTTATTGGACATGCCCAGGGCTCTGGTGCGTGCACATCTCTGCCTCTCTTCCCCTTTGGCAGCAGTCGAACTGGCAGCATCTGCCCGCCAGCAGCAGCTGCTCCAAGCTGGGAACGCCACTGGCCGTGCTGATTTCCAGAGGCTTCTGTGTGCCAGGGGAAGCCATGGCAGGAGCAGGTTGAACGGTGCTGGCACTGCTGCTGCTCTGTGCCAGAGAGCCCCGGCTGGGCAGGGCACGGTGCCCACTGTGCTGCGGGCTCCTTCTCCTGCCACAGCTGGGCACACCTGGCAACAAGGCATGACAACTTGTGGGCAAGCCAAGGGGTTTCTGGGGCTGCACTGCTCTGCACACACCCAGCACACCTGCAGCACAGAATTTTAACCCTCAAACAGGTGAACCAAAGGGAAACAGCTGGAAAAGATTTCATTTCAACCATTCTTTATGCTTCAATAGAAATGACCAAAATGAACGTTACCGAGCAGGGCTGATCCACACTGCCAGCTCAGTGTGAGAAAAGAGGCATTACTTTATTTCAGTGCTGGGTGCATGGGAATCACTTCCCTGAAACATGCACAGCCACGTGTTAGTATCCATGGAACTAAGACATTACTTTCATTACTTTTATTCATTACTTTGCACAAACTCACAGGCTAAACATTCTCACAAAGTGTTTGACATGTTTAAATCACTTCCCCAAAATTACTGACATTTAGAGTAGGGGTCTCTTGAGGGTCTCTGGTGGTCATGTGGTGAACATCCCGTTCCTCAAATTCTCCTTCCATGGTTAAGAGCCTTCTTCTCCTTGAATGCATTGCAGCTACCTCCTCAGTAGGCCCACTGTCTTTATTCTCAAGACTAAGACATCCACTCACACACATTAACCACTGCTGTGAGGGAAGGTATGACTAAGCACTGCCTGTTAAAGCTTAACAAATTCACAATTTGTTGCAGGTCAACACTTCCCCAGCGTCTCTCATTCCTTCTCTGGGAATCAAACACAAGCATTTTGTGATCCCTGAGCCCAAGGCCGCCTCCAACCCTCCTGTCACCCAGCAGCCCTTCTCTCCTCACAAACAGCAGGCCCAGCAGTGCCTTCCCTCACTGGCTCAGTCACCAGCTGTGTCAGGAGTTCTCTGTCACACACTCCAGAACCATCCTGGACTGTTTGCTCTCCGCTGCACTCTGTTGCCAGCAGACATCCCCACCCTGTTCCACGCCCCTTGCAGAACCCTGCACCTGCTGTCCATGGGCACCTGGAAGGGGAGGCACTCACAGCAGAGATGCACCAGCTGCACTGGGCAGGAACCAAAACCCTCTGGCGGCACAGCTGCTGGCCTGCCTGGGTCTGGCACAGCTCTGCACGCCCCACTCCTCACGGGCTTTGGGCTGGAAATGCAATTGTACTTTCTGCCTCATGGAGAAATACCAGGGCTGCACAAACAACGACCAGTGGGACACATCCCAAAGGCACTGCAGCATGGAGTTGAGAAGGAAGAAGACCCTTCCCCAATTCCTAACCATACCAAAACCACCATCATTGGGACTGTTAAACTTCTGAATGTAAAGTCGATTCACAGGGTGACAAGGGAATCTTCCAATGGAGTTGAAGTTTGGTAGAGTTTTTATTCTGAGTCCTACTCAGACTGTTGATTTGAAAATTTATTTTAAAATATTTTTAAAAGGCTGTGAAGTCATATGGTTTTGTTCTAATACCAAAATGGCTAGATGAAATGTACTAGCATTTTAATTACATCCAAACTGATTAGTCTGTAAAAGCTTTCCTGCAGAATAGCCACTAAACAAGAAATGAAAATTTGTGGACTGTTGACTTTGCAGATTTCTACTAAACTTATCAGACAATGAGGCATTTTTAGGTAGATCATAGAGCAAATTAATTCCTATGGATAACTTGATTTGGATAAACCTGTTGATTTCAAATTAAAACTGCCAGCACATACTAAGTGGAAATCTGAATACTCACTTCTATGAGCTCTGAATTATTAGATAGTCATTGTCTGCCATATTAACAAAAATTATCATTCTGGCTATTTTTTTTACTTACAGCCAGCTCTTCAACACTCTTGGTAACATCAGAAAGAGAGATTGTAGCAAGGTGAACCATGGGTTGGTGGAGCATTGCAGAAGGCTCCTATGTCAGCACTAAACCTTCACATTTACCATGGTATCCCTTCTTGCCTTTAATTCCAAACTACAGCTCAGTTCCTGCAGTATAGATTCACACTTGTAGTCTGTATTTGCAGCTTGTTCTTACTTCCCTGTCCAGGAAAAAAAATCATGCTTGGATATCAAATCAAAATAAAATGAGGAGAGAGTCTGGTTCTGGATAGGTGTAGCAAGAACAAAGAGATTTTTTTGCAAATATGTTTAAAAGTTGTTTGCACATGCTGCAAAACCAGCAGATTAAAGACTGCACTCTAACTTGCAAGCTGAGCTTTGCCTGTTCTTTCTGGACTAATTTCTTGAGGCCAGACACTGAACCTAATCAGTAAAAAAATCCAAACCACAGGAGTAGTTTGGAGAATATTCTAAATTATTATGTCATGATGCTTTTTGCCTAAAAGTTCTGGCCATCACCCGATTGGAGTAATTAGAGGAGATCGAAGCCATCATACTGTGCCTGTGCACACAATTCCTTCCCAGGAGTAATCCATGAACCAACGCTGACAAATCCACACCAGCAGCTGTTGCCACACAGTCATGAAGCAGAGAATATGTACTTCTGCTACACTTGGACAGCTGAAGATGCCTCTGCTGAGCTCATTTTAGTGACTGCCCACCACAGATGAGAGCTTGTGGTCAGTCTCCAGCAAGTCAGGGCAGTTAATATTCTGCCTAAATGGAGTAAGTCTAGTAATACATAGACCATGGAGCCTGAGGAAAGCTAGCAGCTGTGGGAGATTGGTTTCCATATCTTTCTTTTTACTAATTTATTGCAACCTATTATTTAAAGCATGGAAACTTTTGGCATACCATTGGCTGGAAGGTTGGTCAATCTTCCATTCATGACTCCTCTGAAAGCATCACCCCAGTGTTTTTATCAGTAGCTCTTCCATCATCATGGCTCACACAGCATTTCCTGCAGCTCTTGCTGGAGTCAGGGAAAGGCACCAGGAGAAGGGGGAGAAAGCTGTGTGCAGAGGCTGTGTCAGCTGAAGAGACATTTCTTCCCTCTGATTTGGCTGAATGGCTGCAGGAACCTTGCTGGCACTGCTGGCGGGGTGGCCTTTTGCAGGGCTGGGCAGAGTTTGGAGCCCAGGATCCCTCCTCTCGTTGGGACACCAGGGTGAGCAGCCCCTGTCCCAGCCAGGAGCAGAGGTTCTGTGGCTCTGCCCTGGGCACAGGGACCTGCCACTGCCATGAGCTCCTGCCGCGGCTCCTCTGGGGCAGCTCCTGCTCTGCAGTGATGATGGGCGCAGCTGGGGGTGGCTGCAATGGAGGGGGGCTTCCAGTGGGCTCTGTTGGTCTGCCACACTGGAGCCAGCAGAGCTTCTGGAAGGAGTCTCCTCTTGTGAGCTGCTGGAGCTGGAGCTGGCACTGGCCACAGAGCCGCTGTGTTCATCCCTGACAGGACCAGAGCACAGCAGCCTCTGGGCCTCCTTGCTGCACGATGGCAGTGAGGAGGCCATGGACCAGAGGTTCAGTATGGATGACTCAGCTTCCTGATAAATTGTGCTAAGAAAACCCTGCATCCCTCCTGACAGATCTAAGACACTCCAAGAAATCTGTTGGCACGCTGGGAACTCAGAATTGTTTGCATTTTGAACAATTGTCCTATGAGCGCTTTTGATGGTTTTTGTCATTTTGTGTTGATTCAGTTGATCCTTCAGAGAAGCTTTCCTAATAATATAAAACACTGGGAATTGTGGAGACCCTGGGGGGGCATTCCCTGGTCCAGGGAGGCACAAGAAGCTTCCCTCAAAAAGCTGTTAGACCCCATTGGCTCCTTCCCCTGTTCCTGTGTCTGTTCCTGTGTTCCTCAGCCACACCTTCCCTATTCCCTGATTGGCCCCCTTATCTTTGTACTGCCCCGAGATCAGGGTCAGCCCCCAGGCCCCTGTGGAGACAAAGTGAGACCCTCTGTGTGTGGGTGCTGGGACCTGAACATCTCCCTGCACAGCTGAATAAAACATCTGTGGAGATTATGCAAAGGTCCTTTTTGCTTCTTTACCCTGGACTATGCTAGCAGCAATTCAGACTGCTACAGAGGAGAAGCTGCAGTACTGGCACCAAGGTTTTGGCAACTTGACCATAGGCACAGAGGGCATGCAGGATGCTGCTCCATGAATTCCTTAACCAGCCATCTCTGGTGCTGGCATATTCCCTCCAGCTTCTGCTGCAGCCAGGGCCACTTTTGGTCCAGTAGATGACATTGTTATTTGAAAAATTCGGCCCACACCTTGGGCAGGAGGCCATCCACAGGCTCTGGTCCTGCAGCCCCTGCTCAGCTGGGGACAGTGTTCCCTGTGGGGAAGATGGAGCAGCCATCACAGGGTCTGGGGGGCTGCTTTCAGCAAGGGGGTGTCAGGATCCGTCCTAGTGAACAGATGACCTGATGGTTCGTAGGAATGATCTTAGAGTGCAAAAACCAACACGGTACAAGGAGGTTTGCAGTGATAATCAAATAAAATGTGGTTTTATTGAAATAACTACAGCAAAAATGCGATAGAGGGATTAAGGTAGAGAAAAAGATAGAGAGAGAGAGAGAGAGAGAGAGAGAGGGAGAGGGGATATAGCTACCAACGCAGAGATGAAGTCCTTTGGTCCAGTCCAGCTGAAAATCCGCCTGCTACACTGGGGAGATCTCAAAGGCTCTAGCTAACTCAGAGGTTTTTATTACTGAAAATTGTGAGGGGTGTGGGGGGGGACAGATACAATAGGGAACAGATGTAACAGGTAGTCTATGTTCTCAGCAGTAAGCGAGAGCCATTGTTTTCTTGCTCCAGTGGTCACAGTCTGCAGGCAAATATCTCGCTTTGGTCAGCTTGCCTCCCCATACACCTCCCCCGGGCTGGGGGTTTCAGTCCCAGTCCTTGGAAGGAGAAGAGGGGCCTTTTAGGAGTTTCGTGTCTCAGTCCTTGGTGGGGAAGCGTCTTACATCTCAGTCTGTCTGTCATGGTGCTTGTAAAACAGGTGAGGGTCTGCTGTGGGAGACCACCTGAAACTCAGGAGAAGTCCAGCCAGGCCAAGGGATGGGACAGCTTCCAGAGCTGCTATTGTTGCAAACGGGGCATGGTGCCCTCTTCTTAGCATACAGCAAACACACTTGTGAAAACAATAGCTTAACACTGAGCTTTCAGGTCTCAGGGCCCGTGGCGTGTGACTTTTCTCCTTCAGAGCCAGATTCTAGACAGGGGGAGTCTTCTCTTCAGTGGTCTCCCAAGGACGATCGTGGGGCAGATGAGGGAAAATTCTGATAGACTCTCACAGGGGGGCCAGGCTCTCTCCCTGCTGGGCTCTAGCAATTGTTTGGGGGAGCTGATGGCAAATTGTATGTAGTCATGTTGATCCTACTCAGAAAACGTAACAGCTTCTATCATTCTTCTGCAGAGTGGGCTGGATTTCTCTTTGCCCACTGCAGGATGCAGCCCAGGCAGAACTGGTGGTGACAGGGCAGAGAAAAATTCACATCCTTCTTAGTGACCTGGCAGATGGGGCAGCTCCGTTCTGTCCCCATAGCCATGTCTGTCTGTCACAGCAGCAGGGAAGAGCTGAGGACCATGAGCTGCTCTCATCAGCAATCTTGCTTGGCCAGAGCCCAAGCTCAAGCCAGAGTGGTCCAGGCTCGGTCAGTGCCCAAATAGAAGCAGAAAGGGATGTTGTATCACAATCCATTCCTTGGTGAAGGAGGTCCATAGCAGCCTCAAGAGGCACCTCAGACACTCAACAGTCAAGGCAGTAACATATGGACAGGACACGGATGGCAGTTCATGGCTGAGAGAGCATTCGTAGGCATATCCAAGGACAAATTTCCCAGGAACTCTCCACAACTCTGGGATCTGCCCATCAGCTCTGTCAGAAGCTTCAGCAGAACAACCAAAGTCCTAAAAAGCAGCTTCCAGACACTTTTCCTACCATCCTGCCTGAGTAGCTGGGTTGCTTGCTGCAAAACACTCTTTTTCTCCTCTTCCCCAATGCCTTGTGGACACTTGCGGCCAAAATAAAAAGCTCCTGGCCCTCTGTGTGATGTGATAATACAGTTTTTATATTTCCATGCTGGGATGAAAGAAAGCTGTGCTGTGGGTCAGGAGAGGCCAGGACCCACTTGGCCTTCCTGCAGGCTGAGGTGGTCCCAGCAGACATCCTGCTGCTTTTTTGCGGAATGTGTGAGGGGGAGTGGAGGGGGAGACAGAGAGGCCGAGATCATAGAGTGGAAACTCAGCTCCAGAGAGGCAGTGCAGACTGTCCCTGCTGAATGCCTGCTGGGGCTGGCAAAGAAGGAAAATGCCACAATAACAGCCTGGTGGCACTGTGTCTCAGGGACAGGTACAGGGAGGTGACAACAAACAGCAGCATGGCCCGGTCTCACAGCTCCTAGGAAGCAGTGACAGAGGAGCCTCATGTGCAGGACATTTCAGAAAGGCTGTCTTCTCAAATGGCCACTCTAAAACCCCTCTCTTTGCCTCTTGGGTTTGTGAATGCTTTTGACAGCCACAGCATCCTGGGGCAATGCATTCCACGATTTCATTAAGCACTCCTTGAAAAGCACCTCCCATTGTTCAACTGAGCTGCCAGCCTGGTCATTTCAGAGGGTGCTGCCTTGGTGGAGAGAAAAATCAATCTTCTGCCTTTCAGGGAGCTGAAGGAGAAGGGACTCTTCAGCATCAGACACCTGGCTGGGTCCCATTCAGAGCTCCTGCTTTGTAGGCTTGGTGAGGTTTGCTTGGCAGTTACCAGCAAGGTGAGAACATTGTTCTGAATTGTCCCCCATACTTCATACACGGTGTGTAGAGTAGGTATGTGCTTGTTCATCTCCATGTGTGCTCAGGGTCTGCCTTCATTTCTGGTTTTAGACCTGATATTTCCAATGTCTGTCAGCTGTCTAGGATCTGTGGGCACATGCAGCTGTATTTATTGGCAGGTCGGGTATCTGACACTCAATCTTTGAGTGTGGAGCCTTTATAATGCAATGTGCAAATGCAGAAACTGAGACACTAATGACATTATTTGCCAGAGTCCCAATCTCTGCCCAAGCTATAATTCAACACTGCAAATTATTCTGTAGACCCGAGCCTGTGTTTTCTGTTTCCTGGCTGAGTGCTTCAACTGCTGGTGTTGCTTTTTTGAACAGGAGCACCTGACTCTTTTATCTTTATGACTTATTCCTTCATGATTTGAAAGCAGCGCTTGCTTTAATTTTCTAGTAAAAGGGCCTAAAATCAAAGCTCTGGACATTTTAGAAGTTTTAAGTAGAACACTTAAGTGAATATTTTTTTTAGGCCTGCAGTGAGCAGGTCTGAAGCCAGAAATTGGTGCCAGAGTAAGTGCCTTTCTGTGCTTGTGCTCTCCTGCTCTTCCTGTCCTTGTATGCTCCTCTGGACACAGTGGGATGTGTTGTCATTTTCTGGGACTTCTGTTGAAGGCAACTGGTTTTCTTTTCAAGGTGATTCTTATGCTTCCCCTCATGGCTTCCCCAGGTGACCAACCTCCGTTCCAAGGTGTCCTGCTCTGCCATTGTCACTCTGGGAGAGCTCTTTGTGACCTTGAAGAAGGACATGGTCTCTGAGGTGGATGAGGTTGCTCGGGTCCTTCTCCAGATGGTGTCCAGCTCCCCAGAATTTGTTCAGAAAGCAGCCAGTCAGAGCCTGGGGATCATGGTAGAGAATGTGACTCCTGCACGAGCAATGACTGCTCTCCTGGACATGGGAGCCAAGTAGGTTCTTCTTCTTTTAGTGATGTTCTTCACCTTTGTGTGTGTGGGAGGGAGAAGGGATGAGACAGAGAATGGGAATGGTGGGAGGGAAGGGTCCTGCATCTTGCATCTTCTGTGGACTCAGTGACTTGATTCTCCAACCAACCTCACCTCTTTCCTCTTGTCACCTATTTCTGCCCTCCTGCAGCCCATTACTTCTCAGAATCACAGAAGTGTAGAATATGGGGAGTTGGAAGGGGCCCATCAGGACCATCGAGTCCAACTCCTGGCCTTGCCCAGAACAGCCCAAGGGTCACACCAAGTGCCTGAGATTGTTGTCCAAATGCTCCTTCAATTCTGTCAGGCTTGGTGCTGTGACCACTGCCCTGGGGAGCCTGTTCCAGTGCCCAGCCACCCTCTGGGTGAAAACCCCTTTTTCCTGATATCCAAACTAAAGCTCCTCTGACTCAGCTTCCTGCTGCTTCCTGGAGTTCTCCCAGTCTGTCAGATTTTCTTAGATGTGGTGACTGATGGGGAAGGGAAAGTGCCTGCAAAGGCCAAGGATAGAGCCTTGTGCTTTTGTGGGAAGAGGGACAATTGCAATTGCAGCTGTGAGCAGTGTTTGGTATTTCACAGTGCTAACCACAGAGGCCCTGGGAAAACCACGTCTCCTCATGACGCCATTAACTTGAGAAATGAGGAGGGTCCTTGTAGGGGCGTGGAGCACATGGGGGACAATCTGCTGGGTGTGGCACAGCCTGCACAGCAGGTGCAGCTCCTGCCCAAGGAGTCCTGTATGACTGTCATGGCCTTAGAGCTCTACTTTCTATTCAACGTGATGTTTCATGTTAGCCTTGAGATGATGAATCACTTTACAGGCACCTTCACAGGCTGACTGCCATGGGACAGTTGAAGCAAATGCTGCCTTAAATGTTGGTGCTGGGCCTGATAGTTCCCAAGAGACACTCTCTAGAACAGGACAGCCTGGCTAAACTGCCTGCCACCCTTTCCTCAGCTTTGCAATAGGGTAAAACATTCAGATGTCTCTATTGCCAAGCCCCATAGAAGAAACAGGCTGCATTGCTGGATATTCCGCAACTTCATGGCCCACAACGTGTTTTCCCTGCATTTGTTGTTTTCCAAAGTTCTGCAGATTTGGGGATAAATGGGTGGAAAGAGCCTCAATCCTGCTGCAGCTCTGTGTACTGGGTGCCCTCTGATGTGTCAGCATCAATTGTCCTTAATTTCTAAATTATTCATATGTCATCTATTTCTTTAATCTTTCTCAGAATAAATACTGTGAAAGTAACTGAGTATCAGAAAGTGCAGCGAGACTGAATTCCTCCCTCTTCCGTGCAGGCAGGCCTTGTGTGCAATGCTACCTTTGTGTTTAGCTGAGGGCAGAACCTTCTGCAGGTGTCTGAGGGTGCAGGGAGAGCCCAGGCTCCTTCCCCCAGCAAGGACAGGGAGCAGGCTCTGGCCAAGGCCGGCGCTGCTGCTGCTCCTTGTCCCTGTGCCCAGGGTTTGCTCTCTCCTCCCCAGCAGCCGCCCCGCCCCGGTGCGCGAGTGTGCGGCCCAACTCCTCCTGTCCCTGATGGAGAGAATTGGAGTCACCCAGCTTGCAGGCACCCCCAGGGCTGAGAGGCTGCCACACGTGGCAGGGAAGCTTGCTCAGGACTGTCACAAGGACACAAGGTAATGATCTTCATTTCACCTCCCAAAACAGGAAAACCGTTTTGTGTCTGGCTAAAAGGTGAAACCACACAAGAGTGGAAACTAAAGGGAATATGAAGTTACCTCACGGTGTGAATAAGGGTCATAGAATCATGGAATATGCTGAGTTGGAAGGGGCCCATCAGGGTCATCAAGTCCATTCCCTGGCCATGTGCAGTGACCCCAAGAGTCACTCCATGTGCTTAAGAGCATTGTCCAAACTCTTCTTGAGCTCTGTCAGCCTTGGCACTGTGACCACTGCCCTGGGCTGCCTGGGCAAATGGCTATACTGGGAAACCTGAGGCTGGCCAGCAAAAAGGAGCATTGCCAACTTTTTGCTGTGGCTTGAAGGATTCTCTACTGAGATCAAAAGAGCTCAGATCAACCAGTCCAACACTTTTGTTTGGCCTTAGGTGCACAACACAAAGCCAAAGTGGTGGCTAATGTTCATCACTGAAGGATCCCAAACATCCATTTCTCATTAACTTCACACTATCCTAGAAATATTTCAGGGGTCTTTAGCCAATCTTTTCAGACTTTCTAAACTTGTTCTGAAGATTTCTAGAATGCTGTTATCTGTGGCTCAGTGAGCTCCACATTTCTTCTTGAAGAAAACTCTGGTTTCCTACAGGCAAAATCAACCCAAACCACCAAAATCCCCTTCCTTGATGATGAAATTGCCATTAATAGCTGCCAAGAACACCAGAGCAACTAGCTGCCCCTGTGCATACACATAGCATAGAATAATCAAGAGGATGCATGAGGTGTTTTGTCCTGGCTTCCCTGCCAGTTAAAGAAAGGCAAATTATTGTGCAATGGCAGCAGGACACTGCTAACAGGCTCTGAGAACAAAGCAACAAAGCAGATGTGTTTTGCTTGTTCCCTGGGATGCTTTGATGCCACAGAAGCACACCCCCAGTGTCAGAGTGAATTGGTATTTTTCGGTTGCCCCACATTGTCCTCTTGCCTCTTGTGTTCAGCTGACAGCACTGTGCAGTGTCAAGTGAGGTAAATCTCCCTCTTTGTGAGTAGGTAATGCCTTCTCTGCAAGGATTGCCCCTGATGAGTTTAAGGTATCTGTCTCTTCTGTTAACACTCTTCCTGTGTTTGTTCACTTTTGATTTCCTTCCTTCCCTCCTTCCTTCCTTCCTTCCTTCCTTCCTTCCTTCCTTCCTTCCTTCCTTCCTTCCTTCCTTCCTTCCTTCCTTCCGCATTATGGACAGGAGATGGTGAAGATGTTGCTCAATCATCAACAATTTAAAATGCTTTTGGAACAATCTCTTTCCACCCATGACCTGGAAGATATCCTGACAACAATTAAGAAGAAAGTAAGTGCTTGGCAGGAGAAATGTCTCCTTTGGGCAAGTATTGCCACTGCTAATATGAGATCAAACATACCCAATCTGTCTTGAGCTCATTCCTCTTCTGCTGAATCATTTTGCTCCTGGGAATGAGCTGTTAATCCTCAGCCTATTCATCTGTAGACCACAAAGGAACTGATGTTATTAGGGAAAAGTGGGGTTTTGAATATTTTCAATATCGGTCACAAAGAGGAAAGGGTAAGAGGAGAAAATGGGTTTACATTTAAGCGTAAGCCACCACCATGCTCTCCCTACTCTGCCCCCTGTAAAGCAATTAAGTGAGAATTGTGCTTCTGAAGATAACAGAGTCTTTGCAAAGGACACTGGAAGTAGTAGTGCCAAGAAAATTCCCAAATTTGCAAAAGATGTCCAAGTCAATCCTAGTTACTACAATTACTGTCTGTCTTTTGGGAATACTGCCCTGCTGTCCAGCCATGTGGAGCTGGAAGAAGCTTGGTGAATTCAGCAGCATCCAGTGGAAAATCCTTTGTTTGTTTGGGGGATGATTTTATTTTTCCAATCGACATTACAGAAGGGAGCCTGCCTTTGTGCAGGCACAGGGAGAATGAGTGTTGAACCAAATCAACTTCCAACACAATGGGCCAACCCCCAAAGAGTCCAGTTTCTTCTGCTGCTTCCTTCACAAACACTCGTTGCCTGCCAGTTTGCATTATTCACATTTATGCTCAAGACTAAGGAATTTGGGATTTTAGATTGCTGCTCATAACCTGTCTTGACTCAAGACCCATAACCTGTCTTGGGCTATTGAAAACAAAGAGTTGGCATCACTGAATCTCTGGTCTGTTTCCATATTTATAAATTAGGAAACGTTTCCCTAAGCCTTGGTAGCAGTGATCCTGGTTCTACCTTGTGTTTAAAACAGGGAATTTCCTGTTTTATACTCTAAAGATTGATGGGGTTTCTCTGTGTCTTTGTAGGGGATGGAAAACCAGAAGGCTGAAGGCCCATCTGTCAAGGATTCGGTGAAGGAGAGGAACGATGGCCCAAAGAAGCCCCAGGCCACATTGTCTGCTAGCAAACGGTGCTGAGCACTTTTGTCAGATGTGACAAAGCACATGGCAAGCTTTACATGCCTCTTCCTCAGGAAAAACTTTCTGGCAGAGATGACCAATGCCACAGATTGTTTCCTTTCCCTACAAATGCTCTAGGATAAAAAATGTCTACTTGTGCATTGTGCTGAACACAACTTCTCTGGAGGGGTTTCCACAAAAAAGGAGAGACAAACAGACACCCATTGGTTGCAGCTCAGACGATCCAGTGCAGTGGCAAGGGCAGGGTTGTGGAGGCTGGGAGAGGGCCAAGTTTCTGCTGCCTGACTTGGGACAAGTAAATTCAAACAGGGCTTTTTTTCATTTGAGTGGAGTCATTTTCAGATGGGTGTTTTGATGAAAAATCTCAGTCTGGAAGCAAGATGCCATTCCACAAAGATGCAGTTCTCATCCGTGTGGTTTGGCCTGGCTGAATCATGGTTTTCTTACCCTCAAACACTACCAAGTTGGAGTAGTAAGTAGCAAGGAAATTCCTGAAAAACTTCAGTCAACAGGTGTCTGAATGTGGACTTTTTGTCTTGATATTCCTGTCCTCCATGTAATTTGCTCGATGGACAGCATGTTTGGTTTATTGCCCCCTGGGCTGCAATCAGCATTCAAGACAGGAATTGCTCCTTGCTGTCTCTTCATGGCAGCTCTTCAGCTGCTTGTACCTGTTCTCTTCTGATAACAGAGGGGATTTATTTAGCTCTGTCCTGCTCAGCAGTGGCAGGAAAGTGACCACATGCCTCAGTAGCACAGCTGGCATCTTCCCGTGCTCATGGAAGAGACAGGTTGATCCAGGAGAATTGTTCCCAGTGAGTTTGTTAAGCTGTACATCTGGTCTCTAGGGAACCAAATGAAATGTGAGTGTAGTTCTGGGATGTCTGGCTTCTGTTTTTATCTCTCTTACTGATTTTCTGAATCCTTCAAATTTGGCCCTGTTCCTCTGTTCAGATGCATCTGAGCTACTTTTCCAGATTTTCATGCCTGGTTGCAGAGACACTTCTCCAGAGTGATGAGTTCCCTTATTCTAAGACACACACATCCCATATGAGGAGGCATTTAAACTTGGCAGTAGTGTCTCTCTTTCTCCACAAAGCAATGTGGCCTGTGTGCCCTGGCAGCCATCTGAAGATAGATCAGATGCATCTCATCCTTGGTTTTCCTGAGTGAGCACTGGCAAGATTGTTACCTGCAGATTGTCTCCTGTAATGATTGTCATGAAGTCCACGTTGTTCTTCAGACCCTCATGACTTTCCAGCTTGAAATCACATCATTAGGAAAACTGCTCAAGATGTTTTGCTCACAATTAACTGCAGGTATTGTCTGTGGCTGCAGCTCTCTCCACAGAGAACAGTAGGCACAACTTTCCCAGGCATTGTCCTGGGGAAGGTTGTGAGAAGATCAAAGAATGAGAAACAATTCTTATCTTCCCTTGCTGCACCTGTTGTTGTGAACATGTGGAATGTGTTATGCAGATTTGTTGACCAAAGGGTAATTTCTTAATTGGCCACTGGTGATGGTGTTTTGGATTCAATTGACCAATCTGGTCTGTCTGTATCATATAGTATAGTATAGTATAGTATAGTATAGTATAGTATAGTATAGTATAGTATAGTATAGTATAGTATAATAACGTGATTGTTCAGCCTTCTGGAATCATGGAGTCAATGTTAATTATTTCCACGATGGGGATGCCATGCTACAATAATTATCACCACCGGGTCCTCATTTGGTTTTATTTTCCAGGGTGAAATCTACCTCTGATGGACACCTCCTACCCCGTGCAAAAGCCCAGGTCACGTCACCTCCAGCTGTGGAAGAAACGGAGCTGCTCCAGAAGCTTTACCATCTCCTGGAAGCCAAGGGGTTTCAGATAAGGATGGAAGGAGTGGAACTCCTCCAAGACCTGTGCAAAACCAGCCCCCAGCTCATCTCCACTAACATTGCCCAAGTATGTAGAGTATCTTCGCTGCTCCTTTCCTTTAGCTCCTTTCCTAAGCCTGTAGCAGCAAAGTTAATTCAGTGTGTCTTGGCACTCTGTCCTGGCTGTTTGTGACACGCTGGTCCCTCTTAACCAGACAAATGTAATTCAGGTCCAGGCTTCAGGACAAGTTATTTCAGTCCAGCTGTATTTGTCTGGCAGGTGCCTATTGATGCTGTTCATCAGATGATGGCAGAATTTTCTGCTGGTGTAACTGCTGCTCTCTCCTACTCCCAGTTGGGTGAAGTGAAGGGAATCCAGCCCCTGAAAGCATGGCAATTGTTCTCTAGACCAAAAATGGGTTTGCATAGGGAAGAGAATTATCAGGCTGGGTTGGTTTAAACCCAGTTGTTTTTTTGAAAGAATACTTCTATATACTCCATTTTGCCTTACACAGGCACAGCTCTGGCTACTCATTCCCATCCTTGTTCCTATTCCTCTTGGTTAAGACAGTGCTCACCCTTCTTGGGGGTCTTTCTTTCTCTTTGGAAAAGGAGGAAAACAGCTAAGGACTCATCTCTGCCTTCTCCTCCCAGTAGCTGCTTTTTCCCTTTTTCCAGGAAAAGGTGCCTGATAATGTGGCTGTCAAGGGACTGAACCTGCTCTAATGAGAGCTGTACAGCACATTACATTTTAGAAGTCCACCTGTTACTTAGAGAAATGGTCTGGATCCTGGAAGAGTTGATCAGAGCCCTGCACTTCTCCAGACACTGGCTTAGAGACAACTCAAACAAAAGAAAACTTAGATCTCCTCCAGCCATAGTTTTGGCAAAATCATAATTGCCCTCAGTACTTGAGGCAACTGTATAGAAACCCAGGCATTGTAAACATCTGCTTCCACTCAAAGCAAAGGAACTCTTTAGCATTAATCAATGGAATTGATTCAATGATTTATAGATGGAGAGAAATACCATAGGAACTATTCTGTCCCCAGCCAAACCTCCTAAAACAGAAGAAAATCTTTCAACCAGCATGAGGTTGTGCCACCATTCCAGTGAGTGGCCCACAGGAAAACAGTGAAATTGTGCAAGCGAGTGCTGACCTGACAGAAAGGATCACTTTCATCTTTGACATTGCTGACTGCTACATCCACTCTTCAAACAAGGACATTTGAATCCAGCTTTCACGTTGCTTCTTCTCTTCACAGATTTTTGAATATTTTGTCCTGAGAATATCTGACAGCCACAAGAAAGTGAAGCAGAGGGCGCTGGACATGCTGGCTGAAACCCGGTGATCATTGGTTTGGTGGAAGGAATAACAACGAACCTGAACTCAAAGGATCCCAGGGTTTGTGGGGCAGCTGTGAAAGCACTGGAAGAATCCATTGCTCATTTGGGTAAGGCTGAGCCCTGGCAGGGACTCTCCTCAGCTTCGTCTCTGTCTCTCCTGCACAAGAGAGCGCTGAGTGCCTTGACAGCTGCTCTTGTCTGTGGAACACTCCAGCTGACACCCACCAGAGGCTGTGCAGGTGCAGTCCTTATGCACCATCCCCAACAGGCTGGAATGGGATCAGCATTTCCCAACAGTCCCAGGAGCCCTTGGCTCTGTGCTGCTTGTCTGAAGAGCAAGTCCTGGGCTACAGCTCTGCTACAGTTCAGAGGCAAAGGGGGTTTGGAGTTTGCTTGGGCCCTATCTGACTTCCCAAATGAACAGCTTTGCTGTTGGCATGAAGGGACACTGACCCATCAGAGCTTCTGCCGGGCAGCCACCTGCAAGGCTCTACATTACAGGCATTAGCTGCCTATTTTCCACTTTTCTTCTTTGTCTTCTGTTTTCAAAGGGGAACTTGTGATTCACCAAGTTCATTTCTTTAGAACAAACAGGTATAAACCCAGCTGTCAATGATGCCTTGTTCCACATGTTGTTTTGCATGGGGCAGGATGGCCACAGCAATTAACTACATAGGCAAGGGCTGCTGTAAATGCCTTTGCCACACAGATTTATGTCAGCTCTGAGAATGCTGCACTGGGGAAATATGCCTGAAAAAAGGAGTGTTGAAGAGGCAGGTCTTCAAGGGGAGTTTCCACTTTCTCCTCCCCAGCTGCTTTGTGAACTCAGGAACTGCCTGACTCAGTGCCTTTCTGTGTCCCAAGTATGAGGCTCTTCCTTTTTGCTCTGGGATGCAAAACCTTTTCACTGCTTCCATGTGACTGAAAAATTGAGGTCCCTGATGTGAAGTTTGGATTTAGAAGTATGAAAGGAGAGCTTTTCTTTTGGAATTTAAAACCCTGCCAAGCAGGCTAGAAAGAAAGAAGAAAAGGATTCAAATATCCACAGAAATGTACTTCATTTTATAAAATGGGGTTGGCCCTGCCCTTTCCCTCCCCACTGTCCTTTCTCCTATGACCTGAGAAAAGTGAGCAGAAACGTGTGTTTCCCTTGTAGATAAAGTGTCACTGCTGAAAGAGTTCAGCTACCAATGGAATCACCTGAGTGGCCAAGCCCTGCTGGATGTCACCGAGCGCATCACAGGTATGGCCTCCCCTTCTGAGCCAAGAGCTCTTCCCAGGGAGCATTTACAGGGAATGCCTGTGAGCAGACAGCAGAGCAGCTCCTCCAAACCAGGAGGTGCTGAGCGTGTCCCTGCTGCCCCATAGCCAAGGCAGGTGGGTTTGGCAGGTTTTCCCTGGCTGCTGCAGATCTGGGCAGCACCTGAGATGGGGGCAGCGCTCGGCCTGGGGCTGAGCTCTCACTGGGGCATCTCAGAACCACCTCCAGCAAAGGGAGGGCGAAAAATGCCCCAGCTGGCTCCTCTCTGGGAAGCTCGGGAACATCTGTGATCTTTGAGGGGAAATGGTGGCCAATGCTGTCTCAGGGCATCAGTTTGTTTTGTCCTCACAGAAGTCTTGTTTTTCTCTTGGAAAGTTTTGAGGCTGAACCGTGCAGGGCCTGGAGGTCACAGCTTAGGCCAGAACTCAACAGAGGTATCAGAGGCACAGGTTTAGTGCAAGGCAGCCTCTGGGGCACAGGGACAGAAGCAGAGTGCTGAGGCTCCCTGCCTGTGCTGTCAGAGTGGCCTTGGACTGAGCCTTTCCGGGTGTGCAAACAGTGTCTGCCTGTGTCAGCGCTGTGCAAAATGCTACAAATGCAACTGATAATTGGTTCCTCAGGGGAGCTTGCTATGTCAGCAAGAGCCAAGGAATGGAAAAAGGATAATCTCAATATATAGCAGAGAAGATGATTGATAGCCTTGCCTTAACTGGGGCTAAATCCACTGCTGATTATGCCAACATCTTTGAATGCAAGGTTTAATACACTTTGTGTCTTCATTAGGAATCTCAAAAGGGCATGTTCAGCAATTGGGAATGTCAAAGGTCCTTTAAAGAGCATTTGAATAAAGTAGATCTCCAGCAATAGGGCATTTAGTTTAGCAGTTCTTTTGATCTCTTTTTCAAATAAAGGAATTAACCATAAATTAGGACTACTTTAGAAAAAGTAGATGTTCTCTCTGAGATTTAGTAGGAACACACAGCTGTTCCTCACGTTCAGTAGTCACCGATGTCTTTAATTGCATTTAAATTCAAATGAATTCCCATTTTAAAATGGGTACCATAACTCTTTTCCTGCTTAGCAGAATTGGTTTTGGGTACTTGCAGGAGCTCTTTCAATGTTGATGACTGCTGGTGGATTAAAAGCATAGAGAAAATGAAGTCTCTTCCACCACAGAATATTAAATGCCTACTAGATAACATTTTGTCTGATCAGAAAATAAGAATGGTCTCCAGAGCATTTCAGGTTTTCATCTCTTAGCCAAATCTGCCAAGCAAGAAGCCTTTTGGTAGTAAATATTTGTTTGTGGTTGATACAGTTCAGTTCAGAAAATGGGCGGAGATATTTCAGGGACAATGTGAGAAAACACTCGTATTTTGGTTACATTTCAGTCTCCTGTGTAGCATTTTTCTTTCTCTATGCCCTATTTCTGTGAACATTATAAGAAAAAATGCCATTACCATTGGGAGGGGAAGTGGCATTAAAATGTGGAGATGCCCAAATGCCAAGGCAATGGGGTCTGGGTAATTCTCTAAGACACCCTGAGGTTTGAAACAGCTCTTTGTAGGAAGCCCCAAAAGCATTCTGCCAAAGACCTCAGCTGGTCACTGATGTTTCTCATCCAGCTGTCAGGCAGCAGCCATCTCTGGTGGGCTGGAGTTTTGAGGTGAGTTCTAATCCTGCCCTTTGCTGTGTGCCACTGAGCACAGGGAAGAGCCAGATTAGACATTTGGCACTTGGCATCAAAGTTACAAACATGGAATCATCCCTTTTATTAGAAATCTCTCTATTTCCTCTCTATGTGCATTTCCAAATCTTCAGTGTGGGTTTAGACAACTTCTTAATGGAAATCAAAGGCAATTGGACATTTCATTCATTGTTCATGCAGAGATTGTGAAATAATTTAGTAAAGGTAGGAAGTCTGCCACAGGGACAGGGGCTCTGGTTGGAGCAATTAGTGCTGAGAGGTTGGTGGTTCTGTTTCCAGGATGATCAGCTGCTTTGCGCGTTTCTGGACCAAGGGGCTCTGGGTGCTATTTTGCTGCTCTTGGCCAGAGAGGCTGGCAAGAATCAGAAGCAGAGGCAGATCCTTGTTTGCAGTGAGGCTGGTGGGTAAGGAGCTGTGTCTCTGTCCCGGCAGTGCTTGTGCAGGGGGTTCATGCCAGGAGCCCTGAAGTCGTCCAGCGCGACGCCCTGCCCATGCTCTGGTCCTGCCTGGGGAACAAGGCGCTGCCCGTGCGGAGCGCCAACGTCCGCACCGTGGCCACCAAGCTCGCCTCTGCCCTCTGCAAGGTGATGGGCACCCAGCTGAAGAAATGTGCTGCCAGCAAGCTTCCACATGTGCGGGAAAACCTCCCCAAACTGCTGGGCTGGTGAAGGCGAGATGTTCTCCAGAAAGCTGAGGAAGTGCTGAATTGGACACCTCTGGATTTGCCTTTTGAGCTGTGCCAAAAATGACAAAATCCTAAGGAAGGGTGTTCATCTGCCCCTGCTCTCTCCATCACATTTCCTAGTCATGGCATGGGGGGCCTGAAGCAGCTCCAGATTGAGGACAAGGTGAAGGCAATCATGGCTCAGCCTCACACAGAGGTGAGGGGGGAGCTGGGCCAATCTCTGCTGGGAGGAAGGGTCTTGTGGCAGCCCAGAGAGGCTGTGCACATTGCCAGGGAACAGCTGTGCCCTGCATGTGCCCCTGCAATGAGCTGTGCTGCTGCCAGTGGCCCTGGAGCTGTAGGGCTGCTGAGCTGTGGGGCAGCAGAGGAGCAGGAGGGTGCGTGTGCAGCTGAGCCATTCCTGGGGAGCACAGGGCTCTGGGCTCCCTGCTGTCCCAGGGCAGCCCAGAGGCCAGGCTGTGCCTGTGCCAGCTCTGGGCAAGTGGCTCAGGGTTTGCCCTGGCCTGCCTCAGTGTCTGCCAGCAGGAACATGTTTCCCTGTGCAGCTGTTTGGACATTTCCAGGAAATGTGTCCCAGGAAATATGGAGCTTCAGCTGCTTTAGGTTTGCATGGTGGCCTCTGTTAAACTTTGTGTCTCCACTTTGAAGATCTGACTGGTTACAGTCTTACTGAGAAGTTTTCTCGGACACTTCCAATGTTCCCTCACCCACAAAGTCCTTGCCTCCCATCCAGAAGAGCTCTCTTTCCTCCAAGCTCAGGAAGAAGCTGCCGCCTGTATGAAGAGTGTTTGAAGAATAGGATTGATGCGTTAGGCTTCATAGTTACAGCTGTACATAGATTCGGATCTTTAGATGTAGTTTTGAATTAATGTGGTTTGATTCTGTCTTTAAGTTTTGATGATGTATTTTTAATTCTAGATATTTTATTTTGATGATGAAAAAAAGTAAATAAATAAACAAAATTGAAAAAACCAAAAGGAGAATGTGAGACCAGGACCTGCCAGCCTAGAGATTATGGGAGTGCAGCTCACTCAATGTGCCAGTGTCTCACCACATCCTTTCCTCATTGGGCCTCTCCTCTTCCTCTTTGGCCATCTTTTCTTTGTGTCATTTGTGCTGCTCTTTGTTGCTTGGCATTACAACAGGGCCACACATTGACCTGTGTGGGGGACAGTGGATCCAAAAGATCCTGTCTAGTCAAAGGTTTTCTACCTAGGTGTGTTCTGTGCTCACCAAAGGCCTGAGCAAAGAAACCAAGAGAAGTGTGCCCAAATCCCAAAGCTTTGCTCCTTTGCAATCTCCCACACATCTGGCTCACAGGTGTCTTCAATCACAACTCCACAGGTAAGAAGAGTTCGTGTATTTCACTGGGAAAAGATGCACTGCTTTGGAAAAGCCACCTGTATGTATATTTACCCAGGACAGCAGTGCAGCTGTGTTGTTTGCACCTTGTTTGCAGAAGGATGAGTGCACTGGGAGGCCAATAACAAGTGACAAGGGTTCCTCAAATCTGCACTGCAGCCTGGGTGCCATTCAGCCCAGAGCTAGGGGATCATTGTTCCCATGGACCAGTGCTTGCCAGTGGAATTAATTCCTGCACAGCTGGAAGAAGCAATTCTGGATTCAGCTCCAGCTGTTGGTGGGCTGCATGATCATTGACAATGCTGCCCTTCCAGAAATTATTCTGCAGTTTCCTTTCATAGTCATTTGAAGCTTTGAAACTTCACATTTCAATTTGCTTTGCCTTAGGGAAAAACACTTCTGGGCCTGGTGCAAACTGTAACCTTTTGACAGCAAAGTGCTCATGGTTGCCAGCTTCTGATGTTACACAATGTCACCTGGCTGCATGTGCTTGCTTAGCTCTGGGCCTAGTCCCGGCCTAGTAAAGCCCAGGCAGCGTAGCACGTTGCAGAGAAAATTGGTACATGAGCTCATGGGGTTGCCATCAGCAGCAGAGTGAATGTGCCCTATAGGGATTTCTCTGGAGACAAATTTAGGGACCTGCTCCATGCCACAATATTCTCTTAGATCTTTGTGAAATATCCTAGAAAAGGCTGTGAAACTTCACATCTCCTTGCACAGCCACTGTTTGAAAAGGGGCATTTTTGTCCCTCCTCAAAGTCATTGCTCTTGCACACCAGAAGCATGAACATCCACCAACAGGAATGATGTGTGGTCCTGCTGCTGCTGCTGCAGAGAACTGGGCAGTGCAGACCTGGGTGTTACCAATATCAGCACTTAATTAGCATTTCATGCTCCTTCAAGCTGTCCAGATCCCAGGGCTCTTTTTTTCAAAGCAGCCACTGCACCATCTCTAGGGAAGAACAGGAAATGGGAAACAGCGACTGCCAGCCTTGCAAGGGTGTAGGGGAAAACCTGAGGTGTCTGCATCAAAAGATGAATGGGAAGAGTGTAATTGCCAAAGCAAATGCTCTGTAAGGACAGCAGCACCAGTTCTTTACTGCATGCTTGCATGAAGATCATTTGGGATGTCCTTTTTGTATCTCATGCAGAAAAGGAGCTCTTAATAATACCACGCTACTTAAACCAGATTGGGATGTAGCTCTGTAGTGGTTCACAATGAAGCAGACTGCCTGCTGTGTCACTGCCAGCCCTGCTGAGCCTGCGAGGGACCAGAGTGTATCCCATGCCTGTTTTGCCTCCAAGCAGAGCTTGGTTTTCCTCATTAGTGTGGAGTAAATACAAGAGTAATAAAATGGACAATTAGACTGGCCACTTTGGAGGATATGCTCATGCTTTCACATGTCAGTCCTGCACCTCATGCTCCCAAGGCTTGTTACTCATCAAGAAGTATTTTAACAAAAAAACCTCAGCTCTCATGTTATATCTGAATAAAATTGCACAAGATCATCAAGAATTCTGCTGACAGGAACAAGACAAGAGCCTTCCGACACTCACTTGCATCTGTCCTGGATTGCTGCAGCCCTTTGTGAAAAGCTGCAGCAGACAGAGTGTTTGGAGTCGGTTTGGGCCTTTATGAAAGATCAGTGGAGCAGTGTGCAGGGCTCTCCTGGCAGGAAACTGTTTGTCCAAGCCCAGGGATACGGTGCCGGCAGGAGCGGAGCGGCCCCGCTCCCAGCCCGAGAGTCTGTGAGCTGAGCCACGCCGGGGAGAAAAGGCAGCAAGGGGCTCCAGCCCAGCTGCTTCACTGCCCTGCCCGCTCCATGCAGCTCTGCCATGGGAGAAAGCCGACGCTGGACGAGCCCCCGAGCTTCCATCAGCTGCTGGAACTGCTCCGTGACAGCTCCTGTTCTTCCGAGAGAGACCCCGGCGCCTTCTTGTAACGCGTGTCATGGGGGGATTCTGTTTGTTAATAAACTGTTGGGGGTTTTCCACTTTCATCTATCAGTAATAATTTCCTATTGCTGGAAAGGGCTTGTTGGAACACTTTAGAGGAGACGACTTATTGCACAATATCCTGTTTGAAGTTGTCTGAAACTGTGTGAGACAGATGGCTTCACACAGGAGCATCCCCAAGGCTGCTGAGGAGAAGGCACAGAGGAGGACAAACCCAGTATTTCTGAGGGAAACTCCTTGACACCAAACCAACCTGAGCTGTCAAACAGCAGAGCTGATGTTTCGAGACATGGGCCAAAGGGGAAACCTTTCTGTGTGTTTGGTCCAGGCTGGGCTATGCTCGAGGCAAAGGTGTGTCAGTGTGTTGGATAATACTCTTCTCTTGACCTAGAGATGGGGACACTGAGAGGTGTTTTAAAAACTTGTATTCCATTTTGAGTCTCATGAGAAGGGTGAGAAAATACAGATGTTATCATTCACGCCATCACAAGCAGAAGCCAACTACTTCCTAATTATAATACATTATAAGCATTTCTTGGTCTATCAGCCTTTTTGCCATGCCATGTTGTAGATGCCTTAAAGCCAATGATTTGAAACTACTCCTCGTGGGTCCCACTACAATGCATCTTTCATAGCTCTGTTTTTCCAAAGTCTTATTTTCAAGGCCATCTTTAGAAACTTTTATCTAGCTCCATTTCTCTCTCAACAATATCTGTCCTATTCCATGGAAATTTTTAAGTTACCATTTCTTGTCTCAAGATTTATATACATATTCATACTGTGTGGGCCTTCTATTAGGCTCTAAAAACTTTCTACAAAACCATTTCCCACATCAGTGCACTTGGCTCCTTCTCTCCTCATTGTGCCTGGCAAGCACAGGAGCCCAGATCTCCTGCAGAATCCATCACAGCACTCAGTGGGAGCAACCTTGTGTCCAGTCCTCACCTGGAGCTGTGGTGCCCAGCATTCCACCACACTGGAATGAGGAACTGTTCCTGCTCTTTCAGAAGGAGCTAAGGAGCTTTGGCCTTCAGATCAATTGTCTGCAGGCTCCTGCAGTGCCTGGCGCTGCTCCCTTGCCTGAGGCACCCCAGGCCAGGAGGGCACATCTGGGCTGCTGTGTCTGGCTCTGGGGCTCCCTGTTCTGGGCAGCGAGGAGGAGCTGCAGAGGCTCTGCAGGACTGACAGGATGGGCTTTGGGGCTGGCAGGAGAAGCTGAGGGACCTGGGCTGCTGGAGCTTCTGAAGAGGAGGCCCAGGGCTCCTCCTGCAACTGCTCCAAGGGTGGTTTCAGAGAATCCCAGAATCAGCAAGGGTGGAAGAGGCCATGGAGATCATCAAGTCCACCCTGTGCCCTGACACCACCTTGTCTCCCCTGAGGCTCCTCTCCTCCAGGATAAACAACCCCAGCTCTCTCAGCCACTCCCCACAGCTCTTTTGCTCCAGACCCCTACCCAGCCTTGTTGCCCTTCTCTGGACACACTCCAGCCCCTCCATGTCCTTCCTAAATTGGGGGCACCAGAACTACAAACAGCACTGGAGGTGCTGCCCAAGCAGTGCCCAGCACAGGGGAAGAATCCCTGCCCTGCTCCTGCTGGCCACACCATTCCTGATCCAGGCCAAGAGCCATTGGCCTTCTTGGCCACCTGGGCACACTGCTGGCTCATGTCCAGCCTGCTGTCCATCAGTCCCTGCCGGTCCCTTTCTGCCTGGCTGCTGTCCAGCCCCTCTGGCACCTTGTTGAGGGAGGTGGGCCGGGAGGGAACGGGTCCAGATCCAGTCCTTCCTGAAATGTGGTGCTTGCTGGCACTGCCAGTTCCCAGATTTTGATATTTCCCTATTCTGGCACAGCCCAAATGCAGCAACTTGCTGGCAAAGAAAGTCAAAACCAAGCAAAGACCTGGTACCTACAGCAACCCGATCTTGGGTTTGCAGACACCGCCAGTACCCAGATCGGGAATGTTTCAGATGCCAGCACAGCCTAATTCCAGCAGTTTGCTGGCACAGAAAATTAGCATCTGGCAATTTATCAGTGCCAGCAAAACCTAGCTGCAAAAAATGCAGCAATTGTCTGGAAAGAAAGCCAGAACCCAGCAGCTTCCCGGCACTGCCACCAGCACTGCCCAGGTCTGGTGTTTGCTGGGCAAGTGCCCAGATCTGGAAATTTCCCAGTGCTGGCACAGCCCAAGTCCAGCAATTTGCTGGCACAGAAAGCCAAAATCTGGCAATTTCCTGATGCCAATACAGGTGCCCAGACCTGGTGTTTGCTGCCACTGCCAGTGCCCAGATCTGGAAATGTCCCTATTCTGACACAGCCCAAGTGCAGCAATTTGCTGGCACAGAAATCCAAAACCTGTGGCAGCTTCCTGCTACTGGGTCTGGCACCACCCCCACATCTTGTGTTTCATGCAACCAGAACCCAGATTTGGAAATTTCTTAGTGCCAGCAGAGCCCAAATCTGGCAGATTTCTGTCACTGGCAATGACACCACCCAGATCTGGTGTTGGCTGGCAGTGCCAGCGCCCGGATCTGAAATCTTCCTGGTGCCGGCACAGCCCAAGTCCAGTGATTTGCTGGCACAGAAAGCCAAAGTTTGGAATTTTGCAGGTTCTGGCTCCAGCACCATCCAGCTCTGGTGTTTGCTGGGACTGCCAGTGCCCAGATTTGGAAATTTTCCAATGCCTTCACAGCCCAGGTCTAGCAATTTGGTTTTAGCTAGCTCAGGAAGAGAAGTTCCTCGGACTGTGGCATTCCTTTTTCTTGGAACTGTTTACACCTGCTCTGGACTGAAAACCCAGAAAAACACCGGCAGCAGCTCACACCTGTGGCCCACCAAGCTCTGGGACGCTGCATTCCAGCACCAGAGGGACTCAGGAGAGACCGAGTGAGCCAACTACAACCCACAAAAAGGACTTTCTGAATTTGCCATCTCTTCACCACTGTCAGAGGTTTGATTTAATATTATTCATTTTTCATGCTTGTGAATACTTTACTTGTTAAATAAACTGAGGTTTTTTTCACTTTTCTCAAGGGAAGTCTTTTCCTGAACTGGTAGGGGGAGGGGCCATTTGAACTTGCTTTCTAGATGGATTCCTTTTGGAGATTTCCTCCCAAAATTTGCCCTAAGCCAGCACAAACAGTCATCATGAAAATTTCACCAGTGGCGTAATTTCCCGGTGGCAAATCTTGTGACAGAAGCTTGACCTTGTTCTCCATGAGAGATTCTTGGGAAGAGCAGACAGGAGAAGATTCCTGGAAAACTGAAACAGCTTTCCAGAAGTGAAATGAAAATGAAAGAAACAATCCAAGATCTTTTCCTCTATTTATTTCTATGCTCCCCTTTTCTATGTTGCATCCCAGTAATTCCAGATGCACCTCACCTCTAAGATTGGTGACTTAGTGGTTTTAAACACTAAAATACCATGAGCCACACACAGTTTTCCTTCCCCTGTTTTTACAGGAAAGCAACAATGGAGATGTAAGTGCAGTGCTGGGCTCAGGTAGGAATCCTACCCCAAGGGAAGGTGGCCGGACAGTGTTTGATGCTCAGCAAGGACAATGCACAGCAGCGAGCGAGGAGATCGCTGTGCCAGAGTGCAGGAGTCAGGGCTCTGCATCTGGGCTCAGGGCTGCAAAGTTCCCGTGTTTGGGCAGACGGAGGGGCTGTCCCCGGGTCGCGCGGGGCTCGAACGTGGGGCTCGTGGGGCGAGCGGGGAACGGATATGGGGACGAACGGCCCCGGTGCTTCAGTTGGCAGCGGCGGCAGCAGCAGCGGCGGCAGCAGCAGCGGCGGCAGCAGAAGCGGCGGCAGCAAAGAGATATTCTGAATACTCTCTTTCTTTCTCTTTCTCTTGCTCTTTCTCTCTCTCTCCCTTTCCCGCTGTCGGGCACCCTTCTCTCGGGGTCCCTTGCCCGGCATCCCTCTCCTCTCCCCGCCTCCCTCTCCCCTGCAGGGCTGGGCCATGCCCCCGGCCCGCCCCCGGCCCCGGGCGGGGCTGGCCCGTGCCCGGCCCCGGCCGTCCCGCCGCGGTCTCGCCTGCGCCCGGCTCGGGCTGTACTGGCGGTGGCGCTGCTGGGCGGGCATCAGTGCCTGGGGCGGGGGCGGCATCGCCGCCCTTCGGCTCCGCCTGGCCCGAGCCCGGCCCCAGACCCGACGCAGGGTCCAGTCCCGGCCCCGGCCCCGGCCCCGGCCCCGGCCCCGGCTCCTCCCGGGGCCCGCGGAGGACACACCGGGCGCCGCCGCGCCCGCCGCCTCCGCTGCGGCTTCCCCGGCCCGAGCTCCACCGCTCGGCAGCGCGGCCGCCGGCCCCGAGCTTCCTGTGCCGCGTTCCCGGGAGCGAACGCCTGGGCATGGCCGGCCCGGGGCGGGTGAGGGGCGCTCGGGGGCCGTTGCTGGCCCCGGGCCGAGCGCTGACAGCCGCGTCCCGCCCGCAGGGACGGCGCAGGAGGCCCTGCAGGAGCGGTACCGGCTGGGATCGCTGCTGGGGTGCGGCGGCTTCGGCAGAGTCTTCGCGGCCACGAGGCTCTCGGACGGCGCCCCGGTGAGCGGCGGGGCCGGCGGCGGGCGCAGGAGGAGGGGATGGAGGAGGAGGAGGGCGGAGGGCGGAGGATGGGGCTCACAGTGCGGGCGGCGAGCTGAGCCCGCTGCTGCCCTTGGCTTGCAGGTGGCCATCAAAAGGGTGCCATGGAACCGCGTCCGGCACTGGGGCGAGCTGGTGAGTGAGCGGGGCCAGCAGCCGGGGCTGCCGGCCGGGGATGAGCCGGGGCCCGGCACGGTGGGAGCCGCCAGGACGCCCCGAGGGAGAGCGGGCGTGGGGCCAGCGCAGGGCGCAGAGCATCCCGGCCTGGCTGAGGGCTTCCCCAGGCCTGGCAGGGCATCAGCCCCACTGACGGCATCGTGCTCCTCCCGCAGCCCGACGGCACCAGCGCACCCCTGGAGATCGTGCTGCTGGCCAAGGTGTCCACTGGCTTCCCCGGTGTGGTCCAGCTGCTGGAGTGGCTCGAGCTCCCCAACTGCATCGTGATGGTGCTGGAGCGGCCAGAGCAGTGTCAGGACCTGCAGCGTTTCATTCGGGCACGGCAGTTCCTGCCCGAGGAGGAGGCGCGGGAGCTGTTCCGCCAGGTGCTGGAGGCCGTGCGGCACTGCACCAGCTGCGGGGTCCTGCACCGCGACATCAAGCCAGAGAACATCCTGGTTGACCTGGACACCGGGCAGGCCAAATTGATTGACTTTGGCTGTGGCACCTACCTGCAGGACACAGTCTACACTCACTTTGCAGGTGAGCCCATGCAGGGCTGTGCTCCCGCTGCTGACATCTCATGGCCCAGCATCTCCCAGCCCAAGCTGGCTGTGGCAGCAGGAGTTCTCCCTTCTGCTGCAAGTCAGGGCACTGAATCTTCAGCTGAGTTGCTTTAGAGTGGGGCTGGGTGGGCAGCCATCTTCCAGCCCTGCTGGCAGCCTTTGCCAGCCCCTCTGCCCAGGACTAGGGCTGGGCTGGGGCAGCCAGCCCGACCAAAACCCTTGTGGGTGGGGTAGCAGAGAGGGAGGGCGGAACCTGTGCCCCAGCCACTTTGGTGTGCAGACGAGAGGAAGGGCTTGGACTGCTCCACTCGCCCTGTTTGCCTTGGCTTCATAATATTTTTGGGGCAATGCAGGCAGGGAGGATAAGGGCAGGATTTTTCCCCAGCATGGAGTGGGCTTTTCCTTTGCATGTCATGGTCGGGCCTAGCCAGGGCTGCCCTCTTCCAGCACCAGAGGCTTCTTTTCCAACCCTAACTTTGTGCACAAGTCCCTGATGCTGGCGAGAGGGCAGTGGTCACCCTGTGTGCCCCTGATGCAGCCCCCGCAGGCGCGGGGATGCTGGGACCAGGCTCTGGGACAGCAGCATCCCCCTGCTGAACTTCATCTGTATTCCATAGGAACACTGTCCTACAGCCCCCCGGAATGGAACGACTTTGGCTGGTACCATGGCGAGGCAGCAACGGTCTGGTCCCTGGGCATCCTGCTGCACCAGATGGTCTGCGGGGAGCACCCTTTCAGGAGGGGCCAGAACCTCAGCTGGGGCCAGCTCCCGCTGCCACAAAGGCTCTCTCAAGGTGGATCCTCTTCTCTGGGCACGGGGGGAATCCCAGTGCTGGGAGACAGCAGCGGGGTCGTGGGCATCCCACTCTGGCAGCTGCTGAGGAGGTGGCACATGTCCTGCTCTCCTCCAAAACAGGGAATTGATGGGAAAGTTTAGGCCCAGCTCTGAGCACATCCAGCATGGCCTGGGCATGGGAATAGTGGGACAAAGCAGACAGGAGCCTTCTCTGGCTGACCGTCAGTTTCTGCTTTCTCTCCCCAGAGTGCAAAGATCTGATCAGGTGGTGTTTATCCGTGAACTCCTTGGACAGACCCGCACTGGAAGACCTGTTCTGTCATCCTTGGATGTGGGATATTCCTCTGCCATAGAAGAAGGCAGAGAGCCACAGGCACACTTTGATCCAGAGCCCTGGTAAGTTCCTGCTCCACACATGCCTTGGCAATGAGAAGCAAAGGAACCCAGAGCTTTTTGTGCTGCCAGTGTCACTGCACCGGGGTCATGGGATGGGAACACACAGCCCTTGTGCTGAAGCTGAGCTGCTCTGCCCAGCACTGGTGGCCGCCATCCCAGCTGGTTTTGCTTGTCCTGGTTCCCTGACAGCTGGGGCCCTGGGCAGAGCCCTGAGAGCCTGGTCTGCCCCCAGGGAAGGAGAAGGAGCCCCAGGAGAAGCTGTACTGGGTAGGGATCCTGCTGCTGCTGCTGCTGCTGGAGACAGCGAGGTTGACATCAAGGATGACAAGCTCTTCCTCAGCCTGGCCATTGGAGGCGGCAGGTGATGCACTTTGATTCTGGCACCTTCTTCAAAGCCAAACTCCACAGGGAATTTGCAGATGAGTCCCCATCTGGGGAAATTCTGCCAGATTTGGGCATTGCCCAGCATGGCAGGGAATCAAAGGCTCCCCCTTTGCTGGGGCAGATGCAGCTCATTCTTCAGTCACTACCCAGCTGCTTTTGGCAGGGCTGGCAGGATGGGCTGGGGTGGATACGAAATGGGAGTGGGCTCCTGGGCCTGCCAACAGCCCCCAGCACCCACCGTGCCCCGGGCTGGGGCTGGGGCAGCCCGCCCGACACAAACCAACCCCCATGGTGGGAGCAGAGGTGGGACTCCAGAACCTGTGCACAGCTGCTTTGCTGTGCAGGCAAGGAAGGGCTGGGCTGCTCCACTGCCCTTGTTTGCTTTGGGGTCACTGTGATTTTGGGGGGCAGTGCAGGGGGGAAGAAAGAAAATATGGGCTTCCCTCCCCAGTGGGTGGGTTTTTCCTTGGCATGCAGGGGTTGGGCCTTCCTCAAGGCCCTGACAGAGATAAGAGTTTTTAGCGTTTTTATGGTTTTCCCTTTTTGCATCTAATCTTTTTTCAATAATGTGTTGTTTGTTATTCCAGAGGAAGCATTCGAGGTGGTCCAGTGTGGATGGGGAAGTGCTTGGGAGCAGCTGTGGATGGATGGGCCGTGCCCTTGGAGAAGGCTGAGGCCATGGTTTGGGAGCAGCTTTTCTTCCAGCCGTGGCTGGTGTGAGGTGGGTCCCTGTGTGCTTGGCAGGGTGGGATCAGAGCTTTTGGGAGCTGGCAGCGAGCACAGGAGCCTCCTGCTCTGGGCAGCTGCTGAGCACTGGATGTGCCATGGCTGGCTGCAGGCTGGGCACATGTCCTGCCCTCCTGCTCTGCTGCCAAAGGCAGCAGGGATGGGCAGCTCTGGGCACAGCTCTGGGCACAGCCAGCATGGCCTGGGCACCGCAGGCCTTGGCACAAGGGGACAGGAGCCCTCAGCTGACAGGCGGTTTCTGCTTTCTCTCCTTGCAGCCGGGCTCTGCGGGTGCTGAGGCTGCTCTGGGCTCTGCCAGGGCTCTGCTGGGCTCAGCCCTGGGCCCAGCTGGGCTGGCTCTGCCCTCACATTGCTCTGACAGCTCTGCATCAGACGAGCCCATTGCGAGCACAGCGCCTGAGCTTTCTGCTTTGGCAGGTGAGTGAGACTCTGCTGCAGGCCCAGAGATTGCAGCTGGGGACACACATCCAATTGGCAAGGACCCAAACTCTCCACAGTCCCGGCTGAGCACCTGGATCTGCACAGGGTGTTTTGTCTGTCCCATTCTTCCTTCTTGATTGGCTGGAATTGTGCAATTGCACTTTCTTCCTCCTCCAGAAGTGCCACGAGTGGGCCAAAGCTGATGAGTGGGCCATGTTCCTGAGGCAGTGCAGTCTGGAGCTGGTGGATGGAGAATTGCCCTTCTGCACTGCCAAACCAGAGCAAAAAGTTTTCAGTGGGACTTTGTATCTCTAAGAAATCCCTGACAGTTTCAAAGGGAATGTGCAGCTCATTCGCAGGCTGAGAAGGAAGGTCATCTTCTAAAGGATTTGGGTTTTGACAGAGTTTCCATTCCCAGTCCTGCTTGGAGCTGGAAGGGCACAGAGCAATTTCCTCTTCCTTCGAGCACAATTTCAAATACCGATGTTGGAAGCAAAGCCCAAAATCTTTTAAAAGGCGGGTGAGATCAGTAAGATGGATCCATGCCATCAGCACATTTACAATGTAAATGACTGAGTTCTCTTTTTAAAAAGATCATTTACCTGTTAATGCAAAGAATGTAACTTTGCATTTATGTTTTGGTTTTTTCACTGACATGTTATGTTTTTTCACTAACACTTGGATTTTATTCTTATCTTTTACAATTTACCTAGTTTTTTTTTTTCTTTTTCTTTTTTTTCCCTTTCAGTAGAAAACATGTCCTACAAAAGGAATGTCCTTTGCTCCTGGTTTCCATGTGGAGCAGCTCCCTTCCTGCTGGCTGAGCTGCTCAGGCACAGCCAGGCAGCTCCTGGCCAGGCAGGGCTGAGGCTTTTCCCCATTGCTGGGCACAGACTGATGGAGCAGCACTGCTGAACACGGGCACACAGAGGGACCAGCAGCAGCTGCCTTTGGCCACCTGAGGCTCCAAGGCCCAAACTCTGAGCAGCCAGGGCTGGAAGAGACTGGCAGGATCTGATCCCTGACTCTGGGCCAGGGCTGCACAAAAGACCCCACAGCAGCAGCAGCAGCAGCAGCAGCAGCAGCAGCAGCAGCAGCAGCAGCAGCAGATGGAGCTGATTTGAGGACAGCCCCTGCCCCTCTTTGCTCCCGTGTGCAGCGATGTCACAGCAGCCTGAGGCACCTGGGAGCCCCCAGTGCCAGCAGGGACTGGAGATGGCAGCCCTGAGCTCCTGGAGGCTGTGCAGGGAACGGAGCTGGGCACTCCCTGTCCATGGGGAGCTTCCAGATGGAAAAGGCTGCTGTGCCCAGGCAGCTGCAAGGGCACAGAAAGGAGGCTCTGGAGCACTGGATCTGTGCCAGTGCCACAGTCCTGGGCAGCAGCCAGCGAGCCCTGGGGGAACAGAGGCACAGCAAGAGGGACAGAACCAGGCAAGGGCAGAGACTGGGAAGAGCCAGGCCTGGGAGCAGGAACTGCTGCTCCATTGCACTCTTGGAGAAAGCTCTTGGCTGGTTCAAAGCAGTGAAAGGCGTGAAGGGCAGAGAGGAGGCCACAGCAAACAATGCTTCTGTTTGCACAGCCTCCCCTCTCTGTGTCCCAGAAGGAATTGCATGGACTGGGTTCTTGTCTCTGAGTCGTCTTGTTCAGCATGAACAGCTCAGCACCAGGAGCTGAAGGAGCTGAAGCCTCAGGCCACAGGAGCTGGGCAAGAGGGAACTTTTGGAGCAAAGGATTGCTGCTAAAATAGCCCCAGCTGAATGCAGTGGATAGAATCATGGAATCAGAGAATCCTTTCTGTTGGAAAAGCCCTCTGAGCTCAGCCAGTGCAGCCGCTCACCCAGCAGTGCCAAGCCCAGCAGTAAACCACGTCCCTGAAGTGCCAAGGCCTGGACATCAGCCCTGAGTGAGGCCTGGAAGCAGGCCCTGAGCCAAAGGTGGCCTCTGAATGAACCTTCCAAGCAAAGGTTGTCTTTGTATCTGCTCCCTGATGAAAGATGCATGGTCATTCGCAGTGTTTTAGATGTAGCCACTCATTAGTGAAACATGTATTGACCCTTGTGTATTTAGAAGCCAGACCAGGCCATGAAATCTGACATCTGGCCTTGTTTGGGGCTGTATGGTCAAACTCAGCTCCCTTGGTTCCTCCTTGAGCCCTGGCCAGGCTTTGGGAGGGACCCAAGGGGAGGATGAAAGCAGATGTTGCCACACTAGCAGTGCTGTCAGTTTGTTCATTCAGCACTGTCAGAGCTGGGCCCTCTCCCAGCGGGGTTGGAGCCTCACCTGGGGCTGGAGGCACCTGCAGGAATTCCCAGTGCCCAGGAGTGGCTCTGCAGCCCTTGGCTGTGACAGCTTCCCCAGCTGCTGTGTGGGTCTGGGGGATGGTAAAGGCTGAGGGTAAATGCTGCTGGATCTTTCTTAATCACTGCTGCAATCTTTGGTGGGGATGGTTGGGTGCATTGGTGAGCTGCTCCTTTTGTGATTCTTTGCTGCTCTGAACTGCAGGAAATGACACTGATTCCTTCAGTTGGAGTCTGTGGCTTTGGTGCTGACTTTGGCCACTGGTAAAACAAAACTGGCACAGTCTGGCCAGATCCCAACAAAATGTCACTTGTTCAGTGTCAGTGTGAGGAATCAGTCGTATCAGAAATTCCCAGGTGGGAGGCCCTTCCCTGGAGTTCCCTGGCTCTGGAGTGGGCTGAGGTTGGATCCCTGTGTGGGCAGTGGGGCAGTTGAGTAGAAGAAGCTGCACCCCTGGATGGCTTCAAATGCATCCAAAAATTGCACATGGAAAAGGAAAAGACCTTGTGGGTTTGGGCAGACAAAGATGAATTTGTTGTGAGTACATAGGAAACAGCACCTTCAGAAGGAGCAATTATTGTTGGAATGCTCCCACATGGAGCAAGAGAAGAAGGTTTTAATCTTGAGCTCAGATGCATTTTTACATGTGAAATATCAATATAATAAATAACAATATATGTATTTATAGAATAATAAGGCATTAATATATATGTCTTTTAATATATATTTATATATATATGTTTGTATCTATCTGTCTATATGTATATCGATATGTATATCTATATATAAAATAACAATAATGTGAAATAGTGCTGACAATACTAATTTGGTAGCTTTGGCTGCTCAGGGATGTAACACTAAATACCCTACAGAACAGGATTGGCCAGGACCCTCATGTCAGTGGTCAACTTTGTGAGATTGTATACAATGAAAAAGGGAGAAAGGGATGAAATTGGCTATTTTTGCAGAGTTTGCTGATACTGTGATGCAGAGTGCTTTGTCTGTTCCTGCGAAAAATACAGTGATTTTGCCTGCAGGGTTTTTCATGTACCAGACTATGCACAAGCTGCAGGATTGGTTAAAAGGGTGAAGGGGTTGTTAAAAGAGCAGTTGGAAAAATGAGGAGATGGGAACCTTTGTCCACGGAGAACCCATCTCCCAGATGTGCTCCATGCCCTTCACAATGGCCCACTGGGAAAATGAAACCCCCTGGCTGTGCACGGCTGCCCCCAGTTTGCAAATCCAGCCATGGGCAGTGAGACTTGGGCTGCCTGGGAAATTGTTCTGGCTGTGATGGCCCCTGACAGGGCCAGCCCAGAGGCTGCAGGGCTGGGCCTTCATGCATTGGAATTCATTAGGAAAAATTCAAAGCAAATGAGAGCTGTCAATTCTGAAACAGGAGTTCAGATTCCTCCAGGACACTTTGCTTTGGTAACTGCTCCCTTGGAGCTTGGCCTTGCCAAGTGTTCCTGTCATGGCAGGAGGAAATGATGCAGAATATCAAGGAGAAATTACAGTAATTCTGTTAAACAATAGTGACCAGGATTGGATTATTTAACCCTGTGACAGGGTAGTACAATTATTGATACTGCATTTTTAGGAATGATTGTGAAAAAAGGAGATCCACCTGCAATCACCACTGTTTGTGCAAATAAAGGGTTTGGGTGCAGCAGCCCTAATAATGGAGTCACAGTGTGGGTCCCGAGGCCAAATGGCCCTCCCAAGGCAGCTGAAGGAGCAGCTCCTAGGAAAGACAACTCTGAGTCCTGAAACCTGGGCAGGAACAATGGGAATGTGTCCCTGCAGCCAAGTATTGTGTGTGAGAACAAGTAGATCTTCCAGGAGATTGTTTTACACATCCTGCCAATCCAGATCTCCCTTTTTGCCCCAGGGGCCTCTCTGGAAAATGCTCTGATCCACGGGGCTCCATGTGAAGGCTGCTGTGACACTGAGGGACTTGCACAGGAATTCCATCCAGGAGCCTGGGTGCCCCTCAGGGACTGGCACCCGGCCCCTTCCAGCCAGAGGGGAAAGGGCCCCCCAGGCCCTGTTAGCCATACACAGCATGGTAAAGCTGAACAGCAAAGGGCCTCAGGGCATTATTCTGGAATTAAAAAGGTGCCAGCTCCCTGGACAACAGAATTCTTGTTCCTAACTCAAATGAGATTGAGAAAAAAGAATGAAGAACAGTGTCACTAAAGTACTGCTGATGTCTGTAAGGTGTACCTTGATAGTCAGCCAGAATCTTTGTCTGCCACAAACACCTCTAGTGTTTCACCAAGGGATTGGTCATCAAAATGTAATGATGGGTTATGATGGATTGCTGAGCTTCTTTTGTAATTCTTTGCTAATGATGATATGCTTTGCTGAGCTTATCCTTTTGTGAATCTTTGCAGCTGTGCATGATATAAATGACACAATTCCTTAAGCTGGTGTCTGTGTCTTTGGTAGTGATCCTGCCCACTGGTGAAACAGGGCCCCCTCTTGCCTAAGGGTTCCCTGGGAAGGCAAAAGCCCTCCCTCCAAAATTTCCCCCTTCCTCCCTGTTCCCCCCCTTCATACCCTGAGCATGATGTAGTCTGGTCTGAGGTATGCCCGGGGTCAGTTGGGGTCCCCTGTCCTGGCAGTGTCCCCTGCCCAGCTCCCCCGCAGCCCCAGCCCCTCCCCAGCATGGCTGGACGAGGGGCAGGACAGGCCTTGGCTGTGCTGCAGCTCAGCAAGAACAAAACCATCTCTGCGTGCCCAGCCCTGTGCTCAGCACCCAGCCCAGCAGTGTCTCAGTGCCAGGGGCTGTGCCCTCAGTGCCTGCCAGGGGTTTCCATGGCAACTGCCAAGCCAGGTGACGCAGGTGTCCCCACAGTGCCAGTTGCCATGGCAACAGTTCCCAGCCCTGCCCCTTTCTGTCTGGCTGGCCTGGCCTTTGGCCCTGGCAGTGCCAGTGGCTGCTGGTTCCTGGTGCCTGAGTGGCCAGCAGGGCACAGGGCAGGTGGCCATGGCACAGCCCCCAGCAAGGGATCCCCTCTGGCTCTGGGCACTGACACCAGCCCTGAGCAAGGGCCCAGGGCAGCTTGCCATGGCCACCAACCACCACAACAGCTCCGGGCATTGGTTGCCATGGCACCAAACCAAGGACCGGGTCCCCGTGGCCGTTGCCATGGCACCTGGTGGCACCAACAAGTGTGAGTGTTGCTGCAATTGTACCTGGAGCAGCCCTGGCACCGCTTTGTCCTGAGGGTTGCCATGGCAGCTGAGGAGAGCAACAGCTGGTGCTCTGCAAGGGCCCTGGGGCAGACGGGAAGGAGCAGCAGAGCAGGGGCTGATCCATCCCCAGTGCGCTGCACAGCCCAGGGCAGCGTCCCAGAGCATCCTCATGCAGCTGCCAACAACATCCCCCCTCTGCAGCCCTGGCCTCTCCCCCAGCTCACACAGGTGCCCCATCCTTGCAGGCACAGACACGGCAGCACTGGCTCAGCAGCCCCTGATTGCATTGCACACAGCAGGGGGAGCACCCCCATGCTGTTGCTGTGGGGATATGAACCTGAGGGGGCACAAATGCCATCAGCCCCTGGGGCCAGCAAGGGCTGGGGGACACCAGGGAAACCACTCAGCTTTGTCCTGGCCTCTGCAGTCAGCCAGAAAGTTTGTTCCCATCAGCTGGGAGTTTCCTGTGCCACTGCAGATGCTGTTGCTCAGAGCCAGGGCTGCCTGGCAGCCACCCCCAAACTGCCCTGAGCATTTCCTTTGCTTCACCTTGGCTTTCTTTACTCTTCCTGATACAAATTTCTTCTAATTCCCCACCCCAGGGGACCCAGAACTAGACACAGCACCCGAGGTGCTGCCCAACCAGTGCCCAGCACAGGGGAAGAATCACTGCCCTGCTCCTGCTGGCCACACCATTCCTGAGCCAGGCCAGGAGCCATTGGCCTTCTTGGCCACCTGGGCACTCTGCTGGCTCATGTCCAGCCTGCTGTCCATCAGTCCCTGCAGGTCCCTTTCTGCCTGGCTGCTCTCCAGCCACTCCGTCCCCAGCCTGTAGTGCTGCAGGTGTTGTTGTGGCCAAAGTGCAGGACCCGGCACTTGGACTTGTTAAACCTCACGTTGTTGGATATGGGCCCTGGATCCAGCCTGTCCAGGGCCCTGTGCAGAGCCCTCCCACCCTCCAGCACATCAACACTCCCAGACAACTTGGTGTCACCACGGTTCCATGAGGCCCCAGAGTGTCCCAATGGTCTCCATGATTCCATGAGGCCTCCCAGTGTCTCAATGTTCCTTTTGGTTCCCTGGCATCCCTTGGTGTCACAATCTCACCGTGTCCCCCAAGGCCCTGCAGTGTCACAATGGATCCTTGGTTCCACGAGGTCTGGCAGTGCAGCAATGCTCTCCTTGGTTCCACAGTGTCACAATGGCCTCTTGGTCAAAGGGCCACCACGGTGTCAAACGTGTTTCCTTCATTCCATGAGTCCCTGAGGAGAAGCACTGACCCCTTGGTTCCATGGGGCCCTGCAGTGTCACAATGGCCCCATCATGACACCATGTCCTGCTCTGTCACAATGCTCTGCATGGTTCCACAAGACCCTTCAGGATCACGGTGGCCTCTTGGTTTCATGAGGCCTCAGTGTGCCACCATGAATTCCTTGGTGCTGCAGTGTCGCAATGGAGCCCTGGTGACTCAAGATCCTGCAGTGTCACCAGAGACCCTTGGTTCCATGGGGCATCACAGTGTCACAATTGTTCCCTCAGTTCCCAGAGTCCTTGCAATGGAGCAATGTCCCCTCGAATCCATTGTTTCCAGGCTCTCCCAAGGGTCTCCTTGGTTCCTCAGTGTCACAATGGCCCTCAGGTTCCACAAGGCCCGGCAGGGTCACAGTGGCCTCTGTGGTTGCACCAGGACCCAGACTGTCACAATGGACTCCTTGCTTCCATTCAGCCCCACAGTGTCACAATGGCCCCTTGCTTCCCCAGGGCCCTGCAGTGCCACAATCATCAGAGAATCAATCAGGCTGCAAAAGGCCTTGGAGAGCTTCAAGTCCAACCTGGGACCCAACACCACCTTGTCACCCAGACCATGGCACTGAATGCCACATCCAGTCTTTCCTTATACACTTCTAGGGACAGTGACTCACTCATCTCCCTGGGCAGCCCATTCCAATGCCCAATCACCCTTTGTGTGAAGAATATTTCCTAATGTCCAGTCTAAAAGTCCCCTGGGGCAGCTGAAGGCTTTGTCCTCTTGTCTTGTCGCTGTTTTCTGGGAAAAAAGCCCAACCCCGACCTGGCTGCACCCTCCTGTCAGGGAGTTGTAGAGAGTGATGAGGTCTCCCCTTGGCCTCCTCTTCTCCAGGATAAACAACCCCATCTCCCTCAGCCGCTCCTCACAGGACTTGTGCTCCAGACCCCTCCCCAGCCTTGTTGCCCTTCTCTGGACACGCTCCAGCCCCTCCATGTCTTTCCTTAACTTGGAGACCCAGAACTGGACACAGCACTCGAGGTGCTACCAAACCAGCACTGAGGACAGGGGAAGAATCCCTGCCCTGGTCCTGCTGGCCCCACCATTCCTGATCCATAGGAGTGCCAGGTGTATGATGAGGGAAATGGTGGGGAGGGGGTGAAGGCAAAGTGTTCCTGATTGTCAGCCATGAAGGGTCTTGATTTTCATATCTATGCAGACTGCATTAGAAGGTGCTGGAGGACATTGCTGATATGGACATTGCTGATACCAAAGTATAAACAAGAAATGAAAACTTAACAGGAGAGACCAATTCTATCTGCATTGTTTTCAATATAGGATATTAACTTTGAATATACTTCTGAAATTGAATTAATCACAGAAGAACTGAGAATCTAAATGTTCCCAGAAGCTTTTTTTGTTCGGGTGTTTTGAACAAATATTTATGAGCTTTTCTCACTGAATTCCTGAACTGAAGAGTTCAAGAAAGATGAGGCTGCTGGAGGAATAAAATTCATGAGCAACCTCCAAGTGGCTGAGGATCCATCCCCATCAGAGCAGCAATGAACAGAAATGGGCACAGTTTCGTGGCTGCCACAGCTCTGGCATGGGCCCTGGGCCTGGAGCAGGAGCAGCTCTTGAGGGCTCCAAGGCCCGGGCTCTTATGCTGCCCTGGGCACATGGGATGGCAGCAGAGGCTGCAGAGCTCTCAGCACCTCAGCCCGAGGGGAGCAGGGCAGCCAGGGAGCCTCCTTTGGCCTTGGCCAAGCACCTTCCCCCATGGTGGGGCTCAGTCCTGTGGCAGCTGCAGCTGCTGCTGTGCCCTTGCCAGGGGCTGAGGCCGTGGGGCAGTGGCCAGAGCAGCCTGGCCTGAGCAGAGCTGTGGGGCCAGAGCCGGCTGGGCTGGGCTGGGGAGAGGCCCTTGGTACTGCCCAGAGCTCAGGGCAGCTGGCAGAGCTTGCAGGGAGCTGGGCTGGGCACAGAGAGCCTGGCCCAGAAACCATGAGTGTCCATCTCAGCCTGGCTGAGCGTGCAGGGGCAGGACTCAGGCCAGGCCTTGTGGGGCAGGGCCAGCGCCTGTGCAAGGCATTGAAAACAGGCAAGCGGCACAGAGAGGAGGCTGCTCTGTGCCCTTGGTGGCATGGACAGAGCAGGAAGGGGACCCAGGACATTTACCAGCACCCGCCTCTGTGCCCAGCCCTTGGCAGCCCTGGTTGCTGAGGCCAGCTTTGACCTGGGCTGAGTTTGGCTGTGGCCCAGCTCCATCCTCCTGCGTGGCTCAGGGCCGGTTCCTGGCCATGGCCAGCCCTGGCTGCCTCTCTGCATGCCCAGAGGCTGGCAGAGCCCGGGGCAGGGCTGTCTGTGCAGCCCCACAGGTGCCACGGGCTCTGCAGGAGCTGGCAGAGGCTGCCCAGCAGGGAGGCCATGGGGCACAGAGCCCCAAGGCTACTGTGGAAACCACGGCACACGGGCCGTTCCCATCCGCAATGCTCCTGGCCTGGGCTGGGCCTGCACAGGGGCTGGGCCACCATGGCTGGGCCAGCACAGGCCCAGCCGCTGCCAGGGCTGACAGCAAGGCCAGGCACACACAAGACATTGCTGAACCTGGCCTGCGCTGGCCAGACCTGACTGTGCCAAAGGCAGAGCTCAGCTGCCCTTGGGGGCTGCAGGAACAGTCCAGAGCCCAAAGAGTCTCCACGGCTGTGCTGGAGACCAAGGCTGCAGCAGGGAAATGCAGGGCAGCTGTGAGATGGGGAGGGCATTGAATTCCAGCACACATCTCAGCTCTCTGACGATCCCGGCACCATGCTGGGCCCTGTTTCAGACTGGAACAGAGCAGATGTTGATGGGACAGGAGCCCTGCGGTGCTGTCAGGGGTCTGCAGCTTGCAAGGTGGTCTGCTCTCCCTCAGGTGCTTTCGGAGAGATCCAATCCTAGCTGGGCACCTCAGGGCACAAGTGGCACTGCCTGTTCATGGGCACACAACTGATGTCTGCCTGGAAAGGGGCACAGGTGTTAATACATGTTTCTTTTTTTGTCTACAGGCAAATCTTAATTATCTGGGTCTTTTGAGTACTTCTTAGAATTGGCAAAGTATTCCTGCCAAGAGAAGGAATTTCCTGGATTTCCTGGATTCTTCTACTGATGGCAGGAGAAGGAATACTGATCTTCCCCTCTACTCTTGTCACCAACATTCAGTCTAATATGTCATGACCCTCTTCCTTTAGGTGTTTCCAGCTCTCCTGTTTAAATGGCCATGTTTAAGGACATGTCTTCGTTTAGAGCAGCTGATCTATGTCCTTCCCTTCTGTCCCAGTTTTCTTCCTGCAGCTGCTTTCTGACCATTCCAATGAGTCTCCCTTGACTGGCTTCATGCTTTGACCTTAAGGGAGTTTCCTACTCTTTCAGAGGTTTAAATAACTCCTTAGTCAGCATCTTAGTTGTAGTTTTATCTATTCTATCACCTCTTATTATGTCTTTCTCTAAAGTCATTCCTTTATGGCTATCCCTTGTGGATGATGGACACGTCAGATATTGCTGAGATGTCACAAGTAACTGAGGGAAGTGTTTTGATGTTTATTAAATTTTATCACGGTCACAATTTTTATGTTGGCCATGAAGATAAACCTTTCTGTGTCTCTGAGTCTCACCAGTTCCTGGTCCCTCAAAGGACAGAAACCTGATGAGTTGTGGTTTCCACTCTGGGGGCTGCACTTGGACCTCCCTCCATCCCTAGAGCAGAGCTCCCTTGTCCCACAAAGTCCCTCGCAATGCAGGGATGAAGGAAACCAGACAGGCTGTGAGGATCAGGGGGACGGCAGACTCAGGGAGAAGAATGTCTTTTGCATTTGACGGAGCTGTGCCTCCCCTTGGGTTTGTTGGATGACAATGAATGAACATCCCTCTGTGTCTCAGGCAGCTCCTTCTCCAAGGAAAGCAGGTGGGAGCTGGAACCAAGGAGCTGAAAGCTGCAGGTGCAGCCTGGGCTGGAGGGAGCTCAGATCTGCACGAGGCTGCTCTCAGTGCCAGGGCTTGGATGGGGGAAATGGTGGGGTGGGAGTAGGGACAGAGTCTGATTGATTGTCAGCCATGAAGGGTCTTGATTTTCATATCTACTCAAATTCATGAGGAGATACTTGGATTCAGTGTCAATTGGAGATTGCACATAGCAATAAAAAACCCCAGGAAAACAAAACTAAATAGGACCTAAAAAATCTTCTCGCTGTTGTTTTAAATATCATGCATTTACTTTGAATACGCTACTGAGATCTACCTAACCACAAAAGATTTAAAAATTAAAATCCAATTATTCCCAGAGGCTTGGCTAGTTAAGGTGTTCCGAATGTTAATGAGCCCTGGGACACTGAATTGCTGCACTGAAGAGCTGAAGGCTGAACAAGCCTCTGCAGCAGGAAAATTCAGCAGCAGCCTCCAAGTTGCTGAAGATGTCAGCAGCCCCCACTGAGGCCATCCCTGCCCAGAGACCGTGGGGGAATGGGCAGACAAGGAGAGCGTCCCTGGGGCTGGGGTAGCACAACTCAGAGGCCCCAGTGTCTCCAGCTGGGAAATGTTAAATGTGGTTGGGAAAGCCCTGCCTGGGCTGGGCCAAGCAGGACAGACAAGCCCTGACTCCCATCCCCCAAACAACTCTCTCAAGGAGACATTTTAAAGGAATTACAATTGTTCTATACTTTGGTTTTATGTACTAGAGAAATACCAACAAGAGATTCTCAGGAGCTCAAAACAACCTAACAGCCTTGACTGGCAAATCTAGAAAATCAGAGAAACTTTGGCAAAAGGATTAATATGACATTCAGTCAATAAAAAACGCTTCTCAAAGCATTGACTTGGCCCATTCAACTTCACAAACTCTAAACCTGTTCAATTTTAAGTTAATCAAAATTTGCAAGAGGACATATATAGAACAAGTAGACACAGAAAGAGAGAAAAATAAGATTTAGAGAAGTGCACACACAGCTACCAGCTCCTGGATTCCAGTGGTGTTCAGACAGAAATTTCAAGAGGAGGTAGTGCCAAGAGGTGTGCTTGCCTTTTGGTCAGCTCTCAATACCCCTGGATCTCCCTGGGCCCTTCCCCCAGGTGGGACTTGGGCTCATTTGGTCTCAGGAGCTGGGCTGGGGGCTGCAGAGGTGGCTGTGGAGCATTGCCTGTGCTGTGCCAGGGACTGGCAGACACTGCTGGGCTGGGATGGAGGCTCTGGGGGGATTGGGGTTCCAGGGCAGGGCTGGGTTTACAGGGCAGGGCAAGGAGGGACCTGCTTCTTCCTCCCCCACACACAAAATGTTTCCAGCCAACAATCTCCTCCAGTCTCTCACAACAGGGAATGCTGGAGGGGGAAATAGCAATTCAGGTCGTGTGCACTTGGCTGAGAAGGGCAGCTCTTTTCTATAGGAAAGAAAGCACACAGCCCCAGTATTTGGAAGGCAGGTGAGAGCCTCACTAGGGCAAGGCCAGCCAGACTTGTCAGGAATGGCAGATTCTGTCTGAGAGCAGTCTTTGGATTTAAGGAAATTTGGAGGTGGAATTCCAATCTCAGCCATGGGCACCTGGAGAAGCCGGACAGTTCTTTTCCATGGGAAGGAAAGCACAAAGGCTTTCCACAATGTCATATGACTCCTCTATTCCATGAGCCCTGCAATGTCACAATGGACCTTTGGACCCTGGAGTTTGCAGCGTCACAGTGGTCTCATTTGGCTCCACAGTGTCACAATGGACCATTGATGACAGGAGGTCCCTCTGGGTCACCTTGGAGCTTTGGTTTCACACAGCCCTGCAGTGTCACAATGAACCCTTGGTTCAATGGGGTTCCACAATATCACCATGGCCCTAAGATTCCATGCATCCCTGCAGCATCACAATGGTCCCCTTTGGTTGCCCAGTGTCACAATGGACCACTGATGACATGAGGCCCAGCAATGTCACAGTGCTCTCCATGATTCCATGAGGCTCCACAGTGTCACAATGGTCCCTTGGTTCCATGGGCTCTGTGCTGCTGCATTCCCCCCTCCCCTTCTCAGGCCGCCCTGCCAGCTGAGAAATGCTCCTTGGGCCTCGGCCTTGGCCAACAGCCCCTGGGCTCAGCTCCTCTGCAGCTCATCACAAACACTGTCTGCTCCAGGCACTGCTGCTGCCCAACCAGCTCCTGGTTCCTTTAGCAGCAGCCCTGGGAACTGTTTTTGTTCCCTCAGTGGCACAACATCCCTGTTCTCACACTGACAAAGAAAGCTGTTGATACCAAGTGCGGCCAGGATGAACCATTGCTGGGAATGAAGCCCCTCTCTTGGGGCCCTGCAAACAGTGCTCCAAAAGGAGCCCTTGGAGCTCTCCTGGGCCAGCGACTCCCTCTGAGTGGGGCCTCTCCCAGCCGGGAACTCTCCCGTTTGCTGCACTCGGGGATCCTGAACAATGACGGAGCCTGGGCCGATCCCCCCACTCCCCCAGGTTCAGCCCTTTGCCTGCTGGGGAGATGTCAAAGCATCTGCAGTGAGCATTTCCTGCCCTCAGGGGAATTTCTCACAGGTGCCTTGCACTGACTCTTTGTGTCTGTGTGCACACAGGAGTGCCTGTGCTGGGGAAATGTGTCAGAAATGCTGCTCTCTGAGGGGTCTGTGTGCCTTGGATAGCTGAGTCAGTCAGGCGTGTAGGTAAGGTTAAGTCACAAGGTCTAAGTGAAATTAAATGCTGCTAAGAGTTGTTCTTTAGCGAAGTTGTTAAGTTATTAGCTAAGTTAAATACTGCTAAATGTCTTTCCACTGTTAAATTTCAAACTCATAGGTTATAAGTCAGGTGAAATAGTGTTAAGTGATGTTCTTTTGTTAAATTGTCAAGTTTAAAGTATCAGTCAAGGTTATGTTAAGTCCTGTTAAGTTTGAGCTCTGTTAAGCTTTTAGGCCATATTCCTTTTATCCTTGCCCTCACTGTCCTTGTGTCACACACACACACAGGGACAGTTCTTGCTTAATTTCTGGTTTGATTGCCTGGATTTGGTTTGGTTTTGTTGATGCTTTGTTTTCTTGGTGTGCCTGAAGTGTCCAGTCAGGAGCAGAGTGACTCTTGCCAAGGAACTTGGTGCTGCTGTCCCTTAATATTAAATCTGGTTTTTGCTGCTCCCGTGCTGGGGATTTTTTCAGCGCTCTCAAGCCCTCGTTGGTAACCGGGTGAAGGAGCCCTGGCCCAGGCTCTGGCCCTGGGGGACATGGAGACGCTGCCGAGGGGTCCCTGTTCCCCTGTGCCATGCCCAGGGCCCCGGCCCCCTGTCCCCATGTCAGGCTCTGGGGTCGATCTCGTGGAACATCCTCTGGGGGAGGCTGCGGGGCCGGGGGAGAGGGGACCCAGGGGGAGAGGGGACCCCACTGTGCGCGAGCAGGGTTGGACTGCTCTGGGGGGAGCTGTGAGGGGGGCTGGTGCAGAGTGACCTCCCCTGTGATGTCACACTGCCTCCTGTGATGTCACACAGCCTCCTGTGATGTCACACAACCAACAGTATGATGTCACACAGTCCCCCTGTGACCTGCCACACAGCCCCAGTGATGTCCCAGAGCCAACTCTGAGATGTCACCCTGTGATGTGATACAGCTGCTCTGATTTGGTGGTGTTTACAGGGGTCCCAGGACAAGGGAAGAGATGAGAATCTTGACTCCACATTTCAACAGGCTGATTTATTATTTTATTATATATGTTACATTAAAAAATGATATAATAAAACTATACTTAAAGAATAGAAGAAAGTATTTCATCAGAAGGCTAGCAAGGAGTAGAAAGGAATAGAATGATTATAAAATCTTGTGACTGACCAGAGAGTCTGAGACAGTCCTGTGATTGGCCACTAATTAGAAACAACCACATGAGACCAATCAAAGATATACCTGTTGCATTCCACAGCAGCAGATAATTATTTTTTACCTTTTGTTTCTAGGGGCTCTCAACTTCTCAGGAGAAAAATCCTGGCAAAGGATTCTTCATAAAATATGTCCATGACACTCTGTGATGTCACAGAAGGCTCTGTGATATCACACAATCACACCATGACATCATAGTCTGTTTTATGATGTCACAGTCAGTTCTGTGATGTTACTTAGTCACCCAGTGATGTCACAACCCAGTCTCTGGTGTCACAGAGCCACCCTCTATGATGTCCAGAGTCTGGACTATGACGTCACATCCTACTCCATGACATCACAGCCAGCTGTGTGATGTAATAATCCCTTCAGTGATGTCACAAAACCCTCAATATGATGTCATACTGCCACTCTGTAATGTCACAGCACACACTTTGACATCACAGCCTGCTCCATGATGCCCTACAGCCATGCCATGATGTCACAAGTTGCTGTGATGTCACACAATCCCCTCCATGTTGCTGTACCTGCTCAATGACCTCACACAGCCAACTCTGTGCTGTCACACAGCCCCTTGCTGACATCACAATTGCTCTGTGCCTTTATGACACAGCCACAGAGGTGCTGCTGTGACACAGCCCCCTCTGGGACATGCCACAGCCCCTGCCAGTGCTGAGCCCCTGTGAGCTCTGTCTGTGCCCTGCTGGTGTCCCTGAGGGGCCCTGGCAGTGCCCCAGCCCTGCTGGGCTGTGCACAGGAGCTGCTCCTGGCCAGAGCTGTCTCTCTGCAGCGCTGCCCTTGCCAGGAGCTGCCTCTGGGCCAGGAGCCCGGCCCAGCTCAGCAGCACAGACACAGCACAGGGACTTTAATGACCCTCTGGGGCTTTGGTGCTCTTTGCATCAGACTCAGTCCCTCAAAGAGGGCTCAAAAATTTTCTCAAGAACACAATGTAAGATTGAAACACTGAAGTTTCTTGTAGTTTCAGTAGATCCCTGTGAGGCACAAGATTGACAAAGGGTCCCCAGGTCCAGGTAGAGGAGAGAACTGGTAGCAGTGATGACAATTTGGGGCAAGCAGGGGAAAGGTGTTTCTGATGCTGAGAAAACCTGCGCCTCTGTCCCTCCAGGCTGTCATCATCCCCCGGCTGCCCCACCTGGCTGGGCCCTTCCTTTGCTGACAGCTCCGCCTCCTGCCTGCCCCTGCCTGCCCACGCAAAGCCTTGGGCTGCTCCAGGTTCCTTCTGGGCTATGTGCTGCACCACAGCCTGTCCTGGCAGGGAAATTCCTTTTCTCCTGCTGTCCAGTCTGGGTCTTCCCAGCTGCTCTTGGAATTATTTCTTTCTTTCTCTGGCTGTTCTCTACTATGTGAAAAGGATCCAACCTCTCTAAATCCGCCCTCCAGTCCCTGCCAGGGCTCTCCTCTGCTGTCCTCAGTCTCCACCCCACTGTGCACAGAGCTCCTTTGTCCCTATAGAGTGGTCAAGTGCTTGAGGCCAAGAATGGCTGGACAAGAGGGACAGTTTTTATTTTTATAGGAAGGAAACCACAGAACCCCCGAGTTTGAAGGCAGATGATGTCACAGTGGTCACAAGGGTTGCAGGATGAAGAGAGAGGCGAGAATGTTGATTCCATGTTCAGAAGGCTTGATTTATTATTTTATGATATATATATTACATTATGACTATACTAATAGGAATAGAAGGAAAAGTTCTCAGAAGGCTAAGCTAAGAATAGAAAAGGAATGAATAACAAAGATCTGTGTCTCAGCAGAGAAGGAGACCCAGCTCTGCCGTGACTGGTCAGTAAATCCAAACATTCACTGGAGACCAATCACGGATCCACCTGTTACATTCCACAGCAGCAGATAACCATTTTTTACACTTTGTTGCTGAGGCCACAGCTTCTCAGAAGGGAGAAAAATCCTAAAGAAAGGATTTTTATGAAAAGATGTCTGTGATAAGATGAGAAGCAATCACCAGAGGCCCAGGCCAGTCAGACCCTACTGTCCTTGCAGCTTTTGTCTGAAAGCAGCCTTTGGATATATATGGGGAGTTTTGGGGGTGGAATTCCATTTCATTCATGGGTTCCTGGACTGGAATGGCAGTTCTCCATAGGAAGGACAGGGCAGAGCCCCAGTGCTCCAAAGGCTTATTAGAGGCAGCCCCAAGGAGGCCAAGGCCAGCCAGACCTGTTGTCAGGGGAAGAATCCTTGGAGTGACAGAATTTAGAAGGCCAAACCCACTTTTGTCTATGGGCATGTGGACAAGAGGGACAGTTCTTTTCCATAGGAAGGAAAGTACAGAGCCCCAGTTTTTCAAAGCGAGAGGAGAGCTGGCCCTCAGGAAGGCAAGGGAACCTGGACAGGCCAGGCAGCTTTTGTATGGGAGCTATCCTTGGATATAGAGAATTTCAGAGGCTGATTCTCAATCTAGGCCATGGTTGCCTGGAGTTGAAAGACGATTTTTTCCATGAGAAGAGACTCACAGGACCCCAGTGTTTTGAAAGCAGATGAGAGGATGGCCCCCAGGAGGCCAAGGCCAGCACAGAGTGGGTTGTGTGAGGTCACAGGTAGGGCTATGGCATCACAGAGTTTGTTGTGTGAGGTCATCAAGCAGCTAGACAATCATAGAGGGGATTCTGTGACATCACAGAGCAGGCTGTGACATCATGGCATGTCTGTATGACATCATAGAGCTGTCTGTGAGGTCAAACTGTGTGCTGTGCCATTACACAGTAGCAGTATGACATCACAGAGAGGTTTTTCAGACATCACTGAGGGGGTTGTGACATCACACAGCTTTCTGTGACATCATAGGGTAGGATGAGGGGCCACAGAGCAGATGCTGCCATCATGGAGGGTGGCTCTGTGACATCAGTGAGTGGGTTGTGACATCACTGGGTGGCTGTGTAACATCATAGGACAGGCTGTGGCATCACATAGTGACTTTGTGACACCACAGAGTCTTCTGTGGTGTCACAGTGCAGGTGCATGACATTCCAGAGTGACATCCCAGAGCTGGCTCTGTGATATAACAAGGGTGCTGCATGATGTCCCAGAGTGGGCTGTGACATCACAGATGACTGTGTGACACTGCAAAAGGGCTGTGTGGCATCATAGGGGACTGTGTGACATCACAGGGGCTGTGTGAGTTCACTGGGGGACTGTGTGAGGTCACTGGGGGACTGTTGGTTGTGTGACATCACAGGAGGCTGTGTGACATCACAGGAGGCAGTGTGACATCACAGGGGAGGTCACTCTGCACCAGCCCCCCTCACAGTTCCCCCCAGAGCAGTCCAACCCTGCTCGCGCACAGCAGGGTCCCCTGTCCCCCTGGGTCCTCCCGCCCCCGGTCCCGCAGCCTCCCCCAGAGGATGTTCCCCGAGATCGACCCCAGAGCCTGACACGGGGATGGGGGGCCAGGGCCCTGGGGGTGGCACAGGGGGACAGGGACCCCCCGGCAGCGTCCCCATGTCCCCCAGGGCCAGAGCCTGGGCCAGGGCTCCTTCACCCGGTTATTAATGAGGACTTAAGAGAGCTGAAAAAATCCCCAGCACGGGAGCAGCAAAAACCAGATTTAATATTAAGGGACAGCAGCACAAAGTTCCTTGGCAAGAGTCAATCTGCTCCTGTCTGGACACTTCAGGTACAACAAGGAAATAACGCAACAACAAAACCAAACAGAATCCAGACAATCAAACCAGATATAAACTGAGAACTGGGGTTTTCATTCCTAAGGAAAAGAATTGTCCTTCTTATCTAGGTGCCCATCGGCAGAATTTGGATTTCACCTCCAGTATTCCCTATTGTGACAGACCGGAGGAGTTTCTTGGCTCAAGACATTTCATGTGTGAGGGAGGAAGGGGCAGGTCCAGCCTTGCCCTGCCCAGCAAAACCAGCCCTGCCCTGCCCTGGAACCCCAATGCCCCCAGAGCCTCCATCCCAGCCCAGCAGTGGCTGCCAGTCCCTGGCACAGCACAGGCAATGCTCCACAGCCACCTCTGCAGCCCCCAGCCCAGCTCCTGAGGGACCAAATGAGCCCAAGGCCCACCTGGGGGAAGGGCCCAGGAAGACCAAGGGGTATTGAAGGCTGACCAGAAGGCAAGCACACATCTTGACCCTACCTCCTCTTGAAACTCCCATCTGAACATTGCTGGAATCCAGGAGTTGCTAACTTTGTGTAAGCTTCTTTAAATCTTATTTTTTTTCTCTGTTTATTTCTCTTATTTGTGTTCTCTTGCAAATTTTAAGTATGTTAAAACTGAGCAGGCTTAGAGTTTGTGAAGTTGAATGGTCCAATTTAAATCTTTGATAAGTGGTTTTTTTTTTTTAATTGAATATAATATTAAACCATTTGCCAAGGTTCCCTAATTTTCTAAAATTACCAGTAAAGACTGTTGTGTTCTTTTGAGCTCTGAGTATCTCTTGTCAGTATTTCTCCAGTGCTCCAAGTCAGAGTACACAAACAATTGTAATTCCTTTTAAATGTCTCATTGAGAGAGTTGTTTGGGGAATGGGGGATCAGGGCTTGTCTGTCCTGCTTGGCCCAGCCCAGGCAGGGCTTTCCCAGCCACATTCCACACTCCATTTCCCAGCTGGAGCCCCTGGTGCCTCTGAGTTGTGCTGCCCCAGCCCCAGGGACGCTCTCCTTGTCTGCCCATTCCCCCACGGTCTCTGGGCAGGAATGGCCTCAGTGGGGGCTGCTGACATCCTCAGCAACTTGGAGGCTGCTGCTGAATTTCACTGCTGCAGAGGCTTGTTCAGCCTTCAGCTCTTCAGTGCAGGAATTCAGTGGCCCAGGGCTCATTAACATTCAGAACACCTTAACAAGCCAAGCCTCTGGGAATATTTTGATTTAAGTGTTCAAAACTTTTGAGATTAATTTGACAGATTTCAGTAGTTTGTTCAAAGTGAATGCATAATATTTAAAAAGACAGCCAGAAAACATTTTTTAGGTCCTGTTTTGGATTTTTTCCTGTTCATAAATCAATATGTGCAGTCCCCAACTGACATTGAATCCAAGTACCTCCTCATGCAGTTTGAATGGATATGAAAATCAAGACACTTCATGGATGACAATCAATCAGACTCTGTCCCTACTCCCACCCCACCATTTCCCCCGTCCAAGCCCTGGCACTCAGAGCAGCCTTGTGCAAATCTGAGCTCCCTCCAGCCCGGGCTGCACCTGCAGCTTTCAGCTCCTTGGCTCCAGCTCCCACCTGCCTTTCCTTGGAGAAGGAGCTGCCCGAGACACAGAGAGATGTTCATTTCTTGTCAGCCAGCAAAGCCAAGGGGAGGCACAGCTCCATCAAATGCAAAAGTCATTCCTCTGCTGGATATTAAATCACTTTCCACAGAAGACAGCCTCAGATCAATGGAAAACACCTTCTGTGCCCAGCACAGATCCCAAGGTCCCCCTAAACCCTCCCTGCCCCAGTTCTGCCCAGATTTGCTCTTTGAACATGAGTCACATGCTGAAGTCAGGAATCCCTCCATGGCCAGAGGGATGAAAAGAGAGAAAGGGGATGAAGAGCTCTCCTGTGCAGAGCCAAGGCCCAAGTGCAGCCCCTGCAGTGGGAACCACAACTCATCAGGTTTGTGTCCTTTGTGCTCGGGGACTGGTGACACTCAGAGGCACAGAAAGGTTTCTTGCCCACAAACGCAAGAAGAACATTTGAACACTTGAATAGCCATCACAGCTCTTCCCTCAGATCTCTGTGATGTCCCTGCAGAATCTGTCATGTCCCCCATCTGCAAGGGATTTCCAAACCGGAACAGTTCTAGACAAAGTTATAAGAAAACGCAATTCTGTGATTAATACAAACACAATTAAGATGTTGACTAATGTGGTATTTATTTTAACATCAGAAAGATTGGGCAACTTCCTGGAGCTCAAAGCATGAAACTTGAGAGGAACTGAAATGATCAGAGCAGTAACTTGAGAGGAACTGAAATGATCAGAGAGCATCTGGAGGAGGAAATCTGGGAGCAATGGAAAGGACATAGATCCAGCTAGTCAAGTGAAGAAATGTCCTTAGATATGGCCATTCAAACAGGAGAGCTGGAAACATCTGATGGAAAAGGGAGAGAAAATAATAGACTGAATATTGGTGGCACAAGTAGATGGGAAGATCAGTATTTCTTCTCCTCCCATCAGTACACTTTGAGGAAATCCCCGTTCCTGGTGGGAAAACATTGCCATTTCTGAAAAGTACTCAAATGATACAGATAATATAGATTTGCTGGTATATTATGAAACTAACAGGTATTAAAACCAGTGGCCTTTTCCAGGCAGACATCAGTTGTGTGCCCATGAACAGGCAGTGCCACTTGTGCCCTGAGGTGCCCAGCTGGGATTGGATCTCTCCGAAAGCACCTGAGGGAGAGCAGACCACCTTGCAAGCTGCAGACCCCTGACAGCACCGCAGGGCTCCTGTCCCATCAACATCTACTCTGCTCCAGTCTGAAACAGGGCCCAGCATGGTGCTGGGATCATCATGGAGCTGAGGTGTGTGCTGGAATTCAATGCCCTCCCCATCCCACAGCAGCCCTGCATTTCCCTCCTGCAGCCTTGGTCTCCAGCACAGCCATGGAGGCTCTTTGGGCTCTGGACTGTTCCTGCAGACCCCAAGGGCAGCTGAGCTCTGCCTTTGGCACAGTCAGGCCTGGCCAGCGCAGGCCATGCTCAGCATTTGCTTGTGTGTGCCTGGCCTTGCTGTCAGCCCCGGCAGCGGCTGCGTGGCCCCTTTGTGGCCCTGTGCCGGCCCAGCCATGGTGGCCCAGCCCCTGTGCAGGCCCAGCCCAGGCCAGGAGCATTGCGGATGGGAACGGCCCGTGTGCCGTGGTTTCCACAGTAGCCTTGGGGCTCTATGCCGCATGGCCTCCCTGCTGGGCAGCCTCTGCCAGCTCCTGCAGAGCCCGTGGCACCTGTGGGGCTGCACAGACAGCCCTGCCTGGGTTCTGCCGGCCTCTGGGCCAGCAGAGAGGCAGCCAGGGCTGGCCATGGCCAGGAACAGGCCCTGAGCCACGCAGGAGGATGGAGCTGGGCCACAGTCAAACTCAGCCCAGGCCAAAGCTGGGCTCAGCAGCCAGGGCTGCCAACACACGGGCACAGAGGCTGGTGCTGACAAATGTTCTGGACCCCCTCCCTGCTCTGTCCATGCCACCAAGGGCACAGAGCAGCCTCCTCTCTGGGCCACTTGCCTGTTTTCAATGCCTTGCACAGGCGCTGGCCCTGCCCCACAAGGCCTGGCCTGAGTTCTGCCCCTGCTCGCTCAGCCAGGCTGAGATGGACACTGATGGTTTCTGGGCCAGGCTCTCTGTGCCCAGCCCAGCTCTCTGCAAGCTCTGCCAGCTGCCCTGAGCTCTGGGCAGCACCAAGGGTCTCTCCCCAGCCCAGCCCAGCCGGCTCTGGCCCCACAGCTCTGCTCAGGCCAGGCTGCTCTGGCCACTGCCCCACGGCCTCAGCCCCTGGCAAGTGCACAGCAGCAGCTGCAGCTGCCACAGGACTCAGCCCCACCATGGGGGAACGTGCCTGGCCAAGGGAAAGGAGGCTCCCTGGGTGCCCTGCTCTCCTCTGCAGGAGATGGTAAGAGCTCTGCAGCCCCTGCTGCCATCCCATCTGCCCAGGGCAGCACAAGAGCCGTGGCCTTGGGGCCCTCAAGAGCTGCTCCTGCTCCAGGCCCAGGGCCCATCCCAGAGCTGGGGCAGCCACAAAGCTGTGCCCACTTCTGTTCATTGTTGCTCTGATGGGGATGGATCTGCTGGCACTTGGAGGTTGCTGATGAATTTTACTACTCCAGAGGCCTCTTCTGTCTTGAGCTCTTCAGTTCAGGAATTCACTGGAAAAGGCTGTTAAACATTTCTTCAAATCACCCAAACAAGACAAGCCCTTGGGAATAATATAAGTTTTCAGTTCTTCTGTGATTAATTACACACATTTCAGAAATGTATTCAAAGTGAATATACTGTACTGAAAAAAATGCAGAGAGAACTGTTTTGTCCTAGTTTTTCCCTGTTTATAGATTGATATCAGCAATGCAGTGTCCAGTTGATATTGACCCCCAGCACCTCCTAATGCAGCATGAATACGTACGAAAATCAAGACCCTTTATGGCTGACAATCAATCAATCAATCACAATTTCTCCCCACCATTTCCCTTATCCAACCCCTGGCACTCCTATGGATCAGGAATTGTGTGCCCAGCAGGAGCAGGGCAGTGATTCTTCCCCTGTGCTCAGTACTGGTTGGGCAGCACACTGTTAGGTCACAGGAACTGGCTGCCCAGGGCAGTGGGTGAGTCACTGTCCCTGGAAGTGTTTATGGAAAGACTGGATGTGGCACTCAGTGCATGGTCTGGGTGACAAGGTGGTGTTGGGTCCCAGGTTGGACCCGATGCTCTCCAAGGTCTTTTCCAGCCTGGCTGATTCTCTCATGATTGTGACCCTGCAGGTGCCTGGGGAAGCAAGGGGCCATAGTGACACTGCGGGGCCTGGTGGCACTAAGAGGACCATGGTGACATTGTGTACAATATGGTAGCACAGAGCCAAGGGGCCATTGTGACACTGTGGGGGTCAGGGGAAGCAAGGAGTCCATTGTGACAGTCTGGGTCCTGCTGGAACCACAGAGGTCACTGTGACATTGCAGGACCTTGTGGAACCAAGGGGCCATTGTGCCACTGCAGAACCAAGGAGACCCTTGGGGGAGCCTGGGGACAATGGAATCAAGGGGCCATTGCTCCATTGCAAGGACTCTGGGAACTGAGGGAACAATTGTGACCCTGTGGTGCCCCATGGAACCAAGGGTCCCTGGTGACACTGCAGGATCTTGTGTCACCAGGCTCCATTGTGACACTGCAGCACCAAGGAATTCATGGTGGCCCTCTGAGGCCTCAGGGAACCAAGAGGCCACTGTGACCCTGCAGGGCCTTGTGGAACCATGCAGGGCATTGTGACAGAACAGGACCTGGTGTCATGATGGGGCCATTGTGACACTGCAGGGCCCCATGGAACCAAGGGGTCAGTGCTGCTCCTTAGTGTCACATATTTTATGTGGACATATTTTATGAAAAATCCTTTTGCTAGGTATTTTTCTCCTGAGAAGCAGAGAGGCCTCAGAAACTAAATGTAAGCAATAATTATCTGCTACTTTGGAATGCAAAGGTGGATCTTTGATTGGTCTCATGTGGTGGTTTTTAATGTCCAGTCACAGTTTGGCTTTCTCGGACTCTCTGGTCAGTCACAAGATTTTATTATCATTCCATTCTTTTCTATTGCTTGCTAGCCTTCTGATGAAATCCCTTCTTCTTTTACGATAGTTTTAGTATATGATTTTATTTTAATATAATATATATCATAAATTTATAAATCAGCTTTCTGAAACATGGATTCAAGTTTCTTGTCTCTTCGTTTGTTCTGTGACCCCTGTGAAAACCACCACACCTCAGGGACTCCTGGAATAAAGGAAACATGTTTGACAAGGTGGTGGCCCTTGGGACCAAGAGACCATTGTGACACTGTGGAACCAAGGAGAGCATTGCTGCACTGCCAGACCTCATGGAACCAAGGATACACTGTGACACGGAAGGCCTTGGGGGCCAAGGATCCATTGTGACATGGCAGGGTGCAAGGATCCAAGTGACTTTGTGACATCAAGGGGTCCCTTGAAACCAAAGGGACATTGTGACACTGGGAGGCCTCATGGAATCATGGAGAGCATTGGGACACTCGGGGGCCTCATGGAACTGTGGTGACACCAAGTTGTCTGGGAGTGTTGATCTGCTGCAGGGTAGGAGGGCTCTGCACAGGGCCCTGGACAGGCTGGATCCAGGGCCCAGATCCAACAAGGTGACGTTTCACAAGTCCAAGTACCGGGTCCTGCACTTTGGCCACAACAACCCCTGCAGAACTACAAGCTGGGGACAGAGTGGCTGGAGAGCAGTCAGGCAGAAAGGGACCTGCAGGGACTGATGGACAGCAGGCTGGGCATGAGCCAGCAGTGGTGCCCAGGTGGCCAAGAAGGCCAATGGCTCCTGGCCTGGCTCAGGAATGGTGTGGCCAGCAGGAGCAGGGCAGGGATTCTTCCCCTGTGCTCAGCACTGCTTGGGCAGCACCTCAAGTGCTGTTTGCAGTTCTGGGGCCCCCAATTTAGGAAGGACGCTGGGGGGCTGGAGCGTGTCCAGAGAAGGGTAGCAAGGCTGGGGAGGGAGCACAAGTCCTGTGAGGAGCAGCTGAAGGAGATGGGGTTGTTTATCCTGGAGAAGTGGAGGCTCAGGGGAGACAAGGCAGTGTCAGGGCACAGGCTGGACTTGATGATCTCCATGGACTGTTCCACCCTTGCTGATTCTGGGATTCTCTGGAACCACCCTTGGAGCAGTTGCAGGAGGAGCCCTGGGCCTCCTCTTCAGAAGCTCCAGCAGCCCAGGTCCCTCAGCTTCTCCTGCCAGCCCCAAAACCCATCCTGTCAGTCCTGCAGAGCCTCTGCAGCTCTTTCTCATTGCCCAGAACAGGGAGCCCCAGAGCCAGACACAGCAGCCCAGATGTGCCCCCCTGGCCTGGGGTGCCTCTGCAAGGGAGCAGCACCAGGCACTGCAGGAGCCTGCAGACAATTCCTGCAGCACTTGTAGGATGATCCTGCTGCCCAAGGGATCTTCCCATGGGGCCAAGTCAGGAACTGCAATGGGGAGTGGGGCCAGAGAGAAAAGGGCAAAAGGGATGGGCTGTTTGCAGTGGAGGGAAGAGGGGTGGGCAATAGGAAGAAAATTGCAGTAGGAAGAGGAAAGAAAGCAAAGGTGAAGCCAAGGAAATGCTCAGGGCAGTTTGGGGGTGGCTGCCAGGCAGCCCTGGCTCTGAGCAACAGCGTCTGCAGTGTGACAGGAAACTCCCAGCTGATGGGAACAAACTTTCTGGCTGACTGCAGAGGCCAGGACAAAGCTGAGTGGTTTCCCTGGTGTCCCCCAGCCCTTGCTGGCCCCAGGGGCTGATGGCATTTGTGCTCCCTCAGGTTCATGTCCCCACAGCAACAGCATGGGGGTGCTCCCCCTGCTGTGTGCAATGCAAACAGGGGCTGCTGAGCCAGTGCTGCCGTGTCTGTGCCTGCAAGGATGGGGCACCTGTGTGAGCTGGGGGAGAGGCCAGGGCTGCAGAGGGGGGATGTTGTTGGCAGCTGCATGAGGATGCTCTGGGACGCTGCCCTGGGCTGTGCAGCGCACTGGGGATGGATCAGCCCCTGCTCTACTGCTCCTTTCCATCCTCCCCAGGGCCCTTGCAGAGCCCCAGCTGCTGCTGTCCTCAGCTGCCGTGGCAACCCTCAGGAACAGCCAGGGCTGTTCCAGGTACAATTCCAGTGACACTCCTTGGTGCCACCAGGTGCCATGGCAACGGCCACGGGGACCCGTTCTTTGGTTTGGTGCCATGGCAACCAGTGCCCGGCCCAGTTGTGATGGTTGGTGGCCATGGAAAGCTGCCCTGGCCCCTTGCTCAGGGCTGGTGTCAGTGCCCAGAGCCAGAGGGGATCCCTTGCTGGGGGCTGTGCCATGGCCACCTGCCCTGTGCCGCGCTGGCCGCTCAGGCACCAGGAACCAGCAGCCACCGGCACTGCCAGGGCCAAAGGCCAGGTCAGCCAGACAGAAAGGGGCAGGGCTGGGAACTGTTGCCATGGCAACCGGCACTGGGGGGACACCTGGGTCACCTGGCCTGGCAGTTGCCATGGAAACCCCTGGCAGGAACTGATGGCACAGCCCCTGGCACTGAGACACTGCTGGGCCGGGTGCTGAGCACAGGGCTGAGCACCCAGAGATGGTTTTGTTCTTGCTGAGCTGCAGCACAGCCAAGGCCTGTCCTGCCCCTCGTCCAGCCACGCTGGGGAGGGGCTGGGGCTGCGGGGGAGCTGGGCAGGGGACACAGCCAGGACAGGGGACCCCAACTGACCTGGGCATAGCCCAGACCAGACTACATCATGCTCAGGGTGTAAAGGGGGGAACAGGGAGGAAGGGGGGAATTTTGGAGGGAGGGTTTTTGCCTTCCCAGGTAACGCTTAGGCAAGAGGGGGCCCTGTTTCACCAGTGGGCAGGGTCACTACCAAAAATACAGACACCAACTTAAGGAACTGTGTCATTTATATCATGCACAGCTGCCAAGATTTACAAAAGGATAAGCTCAACAAAGCACATCATCATTAGCAAAGAATTACAAAAGAAGCTCAGCAATCCATCATAACCCATCATTACATTTTGATGACCAATCCCTTGGTGAAACACTAGAGGTGTTTGTGGCAGACAAAGATTCTGCCTGACTATCAAGGTACACCTTAAAGACATCAGTAATACTTTAGGGACACCGTTCTTCATTCTTTTTTCTCAATCTCATTCCAATTAGGAACAAGAATTCTGTTGCCCATGGAGCTGGCACCTTTTTAATTCCAGAATAATGCCCTGAGGCCCTTTGCTGTTCAGCTTTACCATGCTGTCTGTGACTAACAATGTTAGGGGGGCCCTTTCCCCTCTGGCTGGAAGGGGCCGGGTCCCAGTCCCTGAGGGGCACCCAGCCTCCTGGATGGAATTCCTATGCAAGTCCCTCAGTGTCACAGCAGCCTTCACATTGAGCCCTGTGGATCAGAGCATTTTCCAAAGGGGCCCTTGGGGCAAACAGGGAGATCTGGTCTGGCAGGATGTGTAAAACAATATCCTGGCAGATCTACTTGTTCTCACACACAATACTTCGCTGCAGAGACACATTCCCATTGTTCCTGCCCAGGGTTCAGGACTCAGAGTTGTCTTTCCTAGGAGCTGTTCCTTCAGCTGCCTTGGGAGAGCCTTTTGGCCTCGGGACCCACACTCTGGCTCCATTATTAGGGCTGCTGGATCCAAACCCTTTATCTCCACAAACGGTGGTGATTGGAGCTGGATCTCCTTTTTTCACAATCGTTCTTAAAATTGCAAGATCAATAATTGTGCTACCCTGTCATGGGGTTGAATAATGCAATCTTGTTCATTATTGTTTAACAGAATTACTGTAATTTCTCCTGGACATTCTGCATCAATTCCTCCTGCCATGACAGGACCACTTTGTAAGGCCAAGCTCCAAGGGAGCAGTTACCAAAGCAAAGTGTCCTGGAGGAATCTGAATTCCTGTTTCAGAATTGACAGCTCTCATTTGCTTTGAATTTTTCCTAATGAATTCCAATGCATGAAGGCCCAGCCTTGCAGCCTCTGGGCTGGCCCTGCCAGGGGCCATCACAGCCAGAACAATTTCCCAGGCAGCCCAAGTCTCACTGCCCATGGTTGGATTTGCAAACTGGGGGCAGCCGTGCACAGCCAGGGGGTTTCATTTCCCCAGTGGGCCATTGTGAAGGGCATGGAGCACATCTGGGAGATGGGTTCTCCATGGGCAAAGGTTCCCATCTCCTCATCTTTCCAACAGCTCTTTTAACAACCCCTTCACCCTTTCAACCAATCCTGCAGCTTGTGCATAGTCTGGTACATGAAAAACCCTGCAGACAAAATCGCTGTATTTTTCACAGGAACAGACAAAACACTCTGCATCACAGTATCAGCAAACCCTGTAAAAATCACCAATTTCCTCCCTTCCTCCTTTTTCCATTGTATACAATCTCACAAAGTTGACCACTGACATTAGGGTCCTGGCCAATCCTGTTCTGTAGGGTATTTAGTGTTACATCCCTGAGCAGCCAAAAATACCAAATTAGCATTGTCAGAACTATTTCACATTATTATTATATGTACATATTTATATATAAATACAGATATAGACATGTAGATATAGACATATATACATAAAAATCTATAAATATAAACATGAAGGTCTTATTATACTATAAATATGTATATAGTTATTTGTTATATTGATATTTCACTTGCACAAGGGCATCTGAGCTCAAGATGAAAACCTTCTTCTGTTGCTCCATGGGGGAGCATTCCAACAATGATTGTTCCTTCTGAAGGTGCTGTTTCCTATGTACTCACAACAAATTCGTCTTTGTCTGCCCAAATCCACAAGGTCTTTTCCTTTTCCATGTGCAATTTTTGGATGCATTTGAAGCCATCCAGGGGTGCAGCTTCTTTTACCCGACTGCCCCACTGCCCACACAGGGATCCAACCTCAGCCCACTCCAGAGCCAGGGAACTCCAGGGAAGGGCTTCCCAGCTGGGAATTTCTAATGGGACTAATTCCTCACATTTACACTGAACAAATGACATTTTGTTGGGATCTGGCCAGACTGTGCCAGTTTTTTTTTACCAGTGGGCAGGGTGAGCACCAAAGACACAGACACCAACTGAAGGAATCAGTGTCATTTCCTGCAGTTCAGAGCAGCAAAGAATCACAAAAGGAGCAGCTCAGCAATGCACCCAACCATCCCCACCAAAGATTGCAGCAGTGATTAAGAAAGATCCAGCAGCATTTACCCTCAGCCTTTACCATCCCCCAGACCCACACAGCAGCTGGGGAAGCTGTCACAGCCAAGGGCTGCAGAGCCACTCCTGGGCACTGGGAATTCCTGCAGGTGCCTCCAGCCCCAGGTGAGGCTCCAACCCCGCTGGGAGAGGGCCCAGCTCTGACAGTGCTGAATGAACAAACTGACAGCACTGCTAGTGTGGCAACATCTGCTTTCATCCTCCTCTTGGGTCCCTCCCAAAGCCTGGCCAGGGCTCAAGGAGGAACCAAGGGAGCTGAGTTTGACCATACAGCCTCAAACAAGGCCAGATGTCAGATTTCATGGCCTGGTCTGGCTTCTAAATACACAAAGGTCAAGACATGCTTCACTAAGGAGTGGCTACATCTATCTCAGTGCTAATGACCATGCATATTTCATCAGGGAGCAGATACAAAGATAACCTTTGCTTGGAAGTTTCATCCAGAGGCCACCTTTGGCTCAGGGCCTGCTGTCCAGGCCTCACTCAGGGCTGGTGTCCAGGCCTTGGCACTTCAGGGACGTGGTTTAGTGCTGGGCTTGGCACTGCTGGGTGAGTGGCTGCACTAGGTGAGCTCAGAGGGCTTTTCCAACAGAAAGGATTCTGTGATTCCATGATTATATCCACTGCATCCAGCTGGGGCTATTTTAGCAGCATTACTTGGCTCCAGAAGTTCCCTCCCTTCCAGCTCCTGTGGCCTGAGGCTTCAGCTCCTTCAACTCCTGGTGCTGAGCTGCTCATTCTGAACAAGACGATTCAGAGACAAGAACACAGTCCATGCAATTCCTTCTGGGACACGGAGAGGGAAGGCTGTGCAAACAGGAGCATTGTTTGCTGTGGCCTCCTCTCTGCCCTTCACGCCTTACAGCGCTTTGAACCAGCCAAGAGCTTTCTCCAAGAGTGCAATGGAGCAGCTGTTCCTGCTCCTGGGCCTGGCTCTCTCCAGTCTCTGCCCTTGCCTGGTTCTGTCCCTCGTGCTGTGCCCTCTGTTCCCCCAGGGCTCGCTGGCTGCTGCCGAGGACTGTGGCACTGGCACAGATCCAGTGCTCCAGACCTTCCTTTCTGTGCCCTTGGAGCTGCCTGGGCACAGCAGCCTTTTCCATCTGGAAGCTCCCCATGGACAGGGAGTGCCCAGCTCCGTTCCCTGCACAGCCTCCAGGAGCCCAGGGCTGCCATCTCCAGTCCCTGCTGGCACTGGGGGCTCCCAGGTGCCTCAGGCTGCTGTGACACCGCTGCACACGGGAGGGAAGAGGGGCAGGGGCTGTGCTCAAATCAGCTCCATCTGCTGCTGCTGCTGCTGTGGGGTCATTTGTGCAGCCCTGTCTGCCCAGAGTCAGGGATCAGATCCTGCCAGTCTCTTCCAGCCCTGGCTGCTCAGAGTTTGGGCCTTGGAGCCTCAGGTGGCCAAAGGCAGCTGCTGCTGGTCCCTCTGTGTGCCCGTGTTCAGCAGTGCTGCTCCATCAGTCTGTGCCCAGCAACGGGGAAAAGCCTCAGCCCTGCAGGGCCAGGAGCTGCTGGGCTCTGCCTGAGCAGCTCACCCAGCAGGAAGGGAGCTGCTCCACACGGGAACCAGGAGCAAAGGACATCCTTTCATAGGACATGTTTTCTATTTAAAGGAAAAAAAAGGAAAAAGGAAAAAAAATGATAAATTGTAAAAGATAAGAATAAAATCCAAGTGTTAGAGAAAAAAAAAAAAAAACAGTTAATGAAAAAAACTAAACATAAATGCCAAATTACATTCTTTGCATTAAGCGGTAAATGATCTTTTTAAAAAGAGATCTCAGTCATTTACATTGTAAATGTGCTGATGGCATGGATCCATCTTTGTGACCTCAAAAGCCTCTTAAAAGAGTTTGGGCTTTGTTTCCAATATTGGTATTTGAAACTGTGGTCGAAGCAAGAGGAAATTGCTTTGTGCCCTTCCAGCTCCAAGCAGGACTGGGAATGGAAACTCTGTCAAAGCCCAAATCCTTTAGAAGATCACCTTCCTTCTCAGCCTGGAAATGAGCTGCACATTCCTTTTGAAACTGTCAGGGATTTCTTAGAGACATAAAGTCTCACTTACGGCTTTTTGCTCGGGTTTGGAAGTGCAGAAGGGCAATTCTCCATCCACCAGCTCCAGACTGCACTGCCTCAGGAGCACGGCCCACTCGCCAGCTTTGGCCCACTCGTGGCACTTCTGGAGGAGGAAGAAAGTGCAATTGCACAATTCCAGCCAATCAAGAAGGAAGAATGGGACAGACAAAACACCCTGTACAGATCCAGGCATTCAGCCGGGACTGTGGAGAGTTCGGGTCCTTGCCATTTGGATGTGTGTCCCCAGCTGCAATCTCTGGGCCTGCAGCAGAGTCTCACTCACCTGCCAAAGCAGAAAGCTCAGGCGCTGTGCTCACAACGGGTTCATCTGATGCAGAGCTGTCAGAGCAATGTGAGGGCAGAGCCAGCCCAGCTGGGCACAGGGCTGAGCCCAGCAGAGCCCTGGCAGAGCCCAGAGCAGCCTCAGCACCCGCAGAGCCTGGCTGCAAGGAGAGAAAGCAGAAAGTGCCCGTCAGCTGAGGGCTCCTGTGCCCTTGTGCCAAGGCCTGCGGTGCCCAGGCCATGCTGGCTGTGCCCAGAGCTGTGCCCAGAGCTGCCCATCCCTGCTGCCTTTGGCAGCAGAGCAGGAGGGCAGCACATGTGCCCAGCCTGCAGCCAGCCACGGCACATCCAGCCCTCAGCAGCTGCCCAGAGCAGGATGCTCCTGTGCTCGCTGCCAGCTCCCAAAAGCTCTGATCCCACCCTGCCAAGCACACAGGGACCCACCTCACACCAGCCATGGCTGGAAGAAAAGCTGCTCCCAAACCATGGCCTCAGCCTTCTCCAAGGGCACGGCCCATCCATCCACAGCTGCTCCCAAGCACTTCCCCATCCACACTGGACCACCTGGAATGCTTCCTCTGGAAAAACAAACAACACATTCTTGAAAAGAGATGAGATGCAAAAAGGGAAAACAAGAAAAACGGTAAAAACTCCCATCTCTGTCAGGGCCGTGCGGAAGGCCAAACCCCCACATGCCAGGGAAAAAACCAGCGATGGGTGAGGGAAGCCCACACTTTCTCTCTTCCCCTCTGCACTGCCGCCAAAAATCACGGTGATCCAAAAGCAAACAAGGGCAGTGGAGCAGCTCAAGCCTTTCCTTGCCTGCACAGCAAAACAGCTGTGCACAGGTTCTGGAGTCCCACCTCTGCTCCCACCATGGGGCTTTGTTTGTGTCTGGCTGGCTGCCCCAGCCCCAGCCCCAGCCCGGGGCACGGTGGGTGCTGGGGGCTGTTGGCAGGGCCAGGAGCCCACTCCCATTTCGTACCCACCCCAGCCCATGCCCCAGCCCTGCCAAAAGCAGCTGGGTAGCGACTGAAGAATGAGCTGCATCTGCCCCAGCAAAGGGGGAGCCTTTGGTTCCCTGCTAGGCTGGGCAATGCCAAAATCTGGAAGAATTTCCCCAGATGGGGACTCATCTGCAAATTCCCTGTGGAGTTTGGCTTTGAAGAAAATGCCAGAATCAAAGTCCATCACCTTCAGCCTCCCGTGGCCAGGCTGAGGAAGAGCTTGTCATCCTTGATGTCACCCTCGCTGTCTCCAGCAGCAGCAGCAGCAGCAGCAGCAGCAGCATCCCCACCTGGTACAGCTTCTCCAGGGGCTCCTTCTCCTTCCCTGGGGGCAGACCAGGCTCTCAGGGCTCTGCCCAGGGCCCCAGCTGTCAGGGAACCAGGACAAGCAAAACCAGCTTGGATGGCAGCCACCAGTGCTGGGCAGAGCAGCTCAGCTCAAGCACAAGGGCTGCATGTTCCCATCCCATGACCCCGGGCAGTGACACTGGCAGCACAAAAAGGGCTGGGTTCCTTCGTTTCTGACTGCCAAGGCATGTGTGGAGCAGGAACTTACCAGGGCCCTGGATCAAGGTGTGCCTGTGGCTCTCTCCCTTCGTCTATGGCAGAGGAATATCCTGCATCCAAGGATCACAGAACAGGTCTTCTAATGAGGGTCTGTCCAAGGAGTTCACGGATAAACACCACCTGATCAGATCTTTGCACTCTGGGGAGAGAAAGCAGAAACTGACGGTCAGCCAGAGAAGGCTCCTGTCTGCTTTGCCCCACTATTCCCATGCCCAGGCCATGCCGGATGCGCTCTGAGCTGGGCCTAAACTTTCCCATCAATTCCCTGTTTTGGAGGAGAGCAGGACATGTGCCACCTCCTCAGCAGCTGCCAGAGCGGGATGACCATGACCCCGCTGCTGGCTCCCAGCACTGGGATTCCCCCCGTGCCCAGAGAAGAGGATCCACCTTGAGAGAGCCTTTGTGGCAGCGGGAGCTGGCCCCAGCTGAGGTTCTGGCCCCTCCTGAAAGGGTGCTCCCCGCAGACCATCTGGTGCAGCAGGATGCCCAGGGACCAGACCGTTGCTGCCTCGCCATGGTACCAGCCAAAGTCGTTCCATTCCGGGGGGCTGTAGGACAGTGTTCCTATGGAATACAGATGGAGTTCAGCAGGGGGATGCTGCTGCTCCCAGAGCCTGGCCCCAGCATCCCTGGGCCTGCAGGGGCTGCATCAGGGGCACACAGGGTGACCACTGCCCTCTCGCCAGCACCTGGACTTGTGCATAAACTAAGGGCTGGAAAAGAAGCCTCTGGTGTTGGAAGAGGGCAGCCCTGGCTAGGCCCGACCATGACATGCAAAGGAAAAACCCCCTCTGTGCTGGGGAAAAAACATGCCCTTATCCTCCCTGCCTGCATTGCCCCAAAAATATTATGAAGCCAAGGCAAACAGGGTGAGTGGATCAGTCCAAGCCCTTCCTCTCGTCTGCACACCAAAGTGGCTGGGGCACAGGTTCCACCCTCCCTCTCTGCTACCCCCACTCACAGGGGGTTTTGGTCGGGCTGGTTGCCCAAGCCCAGCCCTAGTCCTGGGCAGAGTGGCTGGCAAAGGCTGCCAGCAGGGCTGGAAGATGGCTGCCCACCCAGCCCCGCTCTAAAGCAACTCAGCTGAAGACTCAGTGCCCTGACTGGCAGCAAAAGGGAGAACTCCCGCTGCCACAGCCAGCTTGGGCTGTGATATGTTGGGCCATGAGATGCCAGCAGCGGGAGCACAGCCCTGCATGGGCTCACCTGAAAAGTGAGTGTAGACTGTGTCTTGCAGGTAGGTGCCACAGCCAAAGTCAATCAGTTTGGCCTGCCCGGTGTCCAGGTCAACCAGGATGTTCTGTGGTTTGATGTCCCAGTGCAGGACCCCGCAGCTGGTGCAGTGCCGCACGGCCTCCAGCACCCTGCGGAACAGCTCCCGTGCCTCCTTCTCGGGCAGGAACCGCCGTGCCCAAATGAAACGCTGCAGGTCCTGACACTGCTCTGGCCGCTCCAGCACCATCAAGATGTCCTTCGGGAGCTCAAGCCACTCCAGCAGCTGGACCACACCGGGGAAGCCAGTGGACACCTTGGCCAGCAGCACGATCTCCAGGGGTGCGCTGGTGCCGTCGGGCTGCGGGAGGAGCACGACGCCGTCAGTGGGGCTGATGCCGTGCCGGGCCTGGGGAAGCCCTCAGCCAGGCCGGGATGCTCTGCGCCCTGCGCTGGCCCCATGCCCGCTCTCCCTCGGGGCGTCCTGGCGGCTCCCACCGTGCCGGGCCCCGGCTCATTCCCGCCCGGCACGGCCCGGCTGCTGCCGCTGGCCCCGCTCACTCACCAGCTCGCCCCAGTACCGGACACGGTTCCGTGGCACCCTTTTGATGGCCACCTGCAAGTCAAGGGGAGCAGCGGGCTCAGCTCGCCGCCTTCCCTGCCCAGCCCCATTCTCTGCCCTCCTCCTCCTCCTCCTCCGCCCCCTCCTCCTCGTCCGCCGCTCACCGGGGCGCCGTCCGAGAGCCGCGTGGCCGCGAAGACGCTGCCGAAGCCGCCGCGCCCCAGCAGCGAACCCAGCCTGTACTCCTCCTTCAGGCCCTGCTGAGTCTGCCTTGCGGGCGGGACGCGGCGGTCAGCGCTCGGCCTGGGGCCAGCAACGGCCCCCGAGCGCCCCTCACCCGCCCCGGGCCGGCCATGCCCAGGCGTTCGCTCCCGGCAACGCGGCACGGGAGGCTCGGGGCCGGCGGCCGCGCTGCCGAGAGGCGGAGCTCGGGCCGGGGAAGCCGCAGCGGAAGGGGCGGGAGCGGCCGCGCCGCCTGTGTCCTCCGCGGGCCCCGGGAGGAGCTGGGGCCGCAGTCGCGACTGGACCCTTCCTCGGGTCCGGGGCCGGGCTCGGGCCAGGCGGAGCCGAAGGGCGGCGATGCCGCCCCGGCCCCAGGTACTGATGCCCGCCCAGCAGCGCCACCGCCAGTACGGCCAGAGCCAGGCGGAGGCGAGACCGCGGCGGGACGGCCGGGGCCGGGCACGGGGCAGCCCCGCCCAGGGCCGGGGGCGGGCCGGGGGCATGGCCCGGCCCGGCAGGGGAGAGGGAGCTGAGGAGAGGAGAGGGACGCCGGGCAAGGGACCCCGAGAGAGGGGTACCCGACAGCAGAAAAGGGAGAGAGAAGAGTGAGAGTGAGAGTGAGAGTGAGAGTGAGAGTGAGAGTGAGAGTGAGAGTGAGAGTGAGAATGAGAATGAGAATGAGAATGAGAATGAGAATGAGAATGAGAATGAGTGTGTGTGGCTTATGGTATTTTAGAGCACCTAAAAATCCCTAAGTCACTGATCTTAGAGGTGAGGTGCATCTGGAATTACTGGGATGCAACATGGAAAAGGGGAGCATAGAAATAAATAGAGGAAAACATCTTGGATTGTTTCTTTCATTTTCATTTCACTTCTGGAAAGCTGTTTCAGTTTTCCAGAAATATTCTCCTGTCTGCTCTTCCCAAAAATCTCTCATGGAGAATAAGGTCAAGCTTCTGTCACAAGATTTGCCACCAGGAAAAATTGTGCCACTGGTGCAATTTTCATTGTGACAGTTTTTGCTGGTTTAGGGCAAATTTTGGGAGGAAATCTCCAAAAGGAATCCATCTAGAAAGCAAGTTCAAGCAGCCCCTACCCCTACTAGTTCAGGAAAAGACTTCCCTCGAGAAAAGTAAAAAAAAAAACCAGTTTATTAAACAAGTAAAGTATTCACAAGCATGTAAAATGAATAATATTAAATAAAACCTCTGACAGTGCTGAAGAGATGGCAAATTCAGAAAGTCCTTTTTGTGGGTTGTAGTTGATTCACTTGGTCTCTCCTGAGTCCCTCTGGTGCTGGAATGCAGCGTCCCAGAGCTCGGTGGGCCACAGGTGTGTGCTGATGGTGTTTTTCTGGGTTTTCAGTCCAGAGCAGGTCTAAACCAGGCCTGGCAGTGACACAGCAGGCAGTGTGCTTCATTGTGAACCACTACAGAGCTACATCCCAATCTGGTTTAAGTAGCGTGGTATTATTAAGAGCTCCTTTTCTGCATGAGATAGAAAAAGGAGATCCCAAATGATCTCAATGCAAGCATGCAGTAAAGAACTGGTCCTGCTATCCTAATGAAGCATTTGCTTTGGCAATTACACTCTTCCCATTCATCTTTTGATGCAGACACTTCAGGTTTTCCCCCATACCCCTGCAAGGCTGGCAGTCGCTGTTTCCCATTTCCTGTTCTTCCCTAGAGATGGTGCAGTGGCTGCGTTGAAACAAAAAGCCCTGAGATCTGGACAGCTTGAAGGAGCATGAAATGCTAATTAAGTGCTCATGTTGGTAATACCCAGGTCTGACCTTCCCAGAGCTCTGAAGCAGCAGCAGCAGGACCATGCATAATTCCTGTTGGTGGATGTTCATGCTTCTGGTGTGCAAGAGCAATGACTCTGAGGAGGGACAAAAATGCCCCTATTCAAACAGTGGCTGCGCAAGGAGATGTGAAGTTTCACTGCCTTTTCTAGGATATTTTAGAAAGATCTAAGAGAATATTGTGGCATGGAGCAGGTCCCTAATTTTGTCTTCAGAGGAATCCCCAAAGGGCACATTCACTCTGCTGCTGATGGCAACACCATAAGCTCATGGACCAGTTTTCCCTGAAACGTGCCACCCAGCCTGGGCTTTACTGGGCTGGGACTAGACCCAGAGCTAAGCAAGCACATGCAGCCAGGTGACATTGTGTAACATCAGAAGCTGGCAATCATGAGCACTTTGCTGTCAAAAGGTTACAGTTTGCACTGGGCCCAGAAGGGTTTTTCCCTAAGGCAAAGCAAATTGAAATGTGAAGTTCAAAAGCTTCAAATGACTATGAAAGGAAACTGCAGAATAATTTCTGGAAGGGCAGCATTGTCAATGATCATACAGCCCACCAACAGCTGGAGCTGAATCCAGAATTGCTTCTTCCAGCTGTGCAGGAATTCATTCCACTGGCAAGCACTGGTCCATGGGAACAAATGATCCCCTAGCTCTGGGCTGAATGGCGCCCAGGCTGCAGTGCAGATTTGAGGAGACCTTGTCACTTGTTATTGGCCTCCCAGTGCACTCATCCTTCTGCAAACAAGGTGCAAACAACACAGCTGCACTGCTGTCCCGGGTAAATGTACATATAGGTGACTTTGCCAAAGCAGTGCATCTTTTCCCAGTGAAATACATGAACTCTTCTTACCTGTGGAGTTGTGATTGAAGACACCTGTGAGCCAGATCTGTGGGAGATTGCAAAGGAGCAAAGCTTTGGGATTTGGGCACACTTCTCTTTGTTTCTTTGCTCAGGCCTTTGGTGGGCACAGACCACACCTAGGTAGAAAACCTTTGCCTAGACAGGATCTTTTGGATCCATTGTCCCCCAAACAGGTCAATGTATGGCCCTGTTCCAATGACAAGTTGAAAACAGCAGCACAAATGACACAAAGAAACCATGGCCAAAGAGGAAGAGGAGAGGCCCAATGAGGAAAGGATGTGGTGAGACACTGGCACATTGAGTGAGCTGCACTCCCACAATCTCTAGGCTAGCAGGTCCTGGTCTCACATTCTCCTCTTGGTTTATTTAAATGTTATTTATTTTTTACTTTTTTTTCATCATCAAAATAAAATATATACAATTAAAAGTATGTCATCAAATTTTAAAGATACAATCAAAACACAGTAATTCAATCTACATCTAAAGATCAGAACATATGTACAGCTGTAACTATTCAGCCTAACGCATCAATTCTATTCTTCAAACACTCTTCACACAGGCAGCAGCTTCTTCCTGAGCTTGGAGGAAAGAGAGCTCTTCTGGACGGGAGGCAAGGACTTTGTGGGTGAGGGAACATCGGAAGTGTCCAGAGAAAACTTCTCAGTAAGACTGTAACCAGTCAGATCTGCAAAATGGAGACACAAAGTTTAACGGAGGCCACCATGCAAACCTAAAGCATCTGAAGCTCCATATTTCATGGGACACATTTCCTGGAAATGTCCAAACAGCTGCACAGGGAAACATGCTCCTGCTGGCAGACACTGAGGCAGGCCAGGGCAAACCCTGAGCCACTTGCCCAGAGCTGGCACAGGCACAGCCTGGCCTCTGGGCTGCCCTGGGACAGCAGGGAGCCCAGAGCCCTGTGCTCCCCAGGAATGGCTCAGCTGCACACGCACCCTCCTGCTCCTCTGCCTGCCCCACAGCTCAGCAGCCCTACAGCTCCAGGGGCACGGGCAGCAGCACAGCTCATTGCAGGGGCACATGCAGGGCACAGCTGTTCCCTGGCAATGTGCACAGCCTCTCTGGGCTGCCACAAGACCCTTCCTGCCAGCAGGGATTGGCCCAGCTCCCCCCTCACCTCTGTGTGAGGCTGAGCCATGATTGCCTTCACCCTGTCCTCAATCTGGAGCTGCTTCAGGCCACCATGCCATGACTAGGAAATGTGATGGAGAGAGTAGGGGCAGATGCACACCCTTCCTTAGGATTTTGTCATTTTTGGCACAGCTCAAAAGGCAAACCCAGAGGCATCCAACTCAGCGCTTCCTCAGCCTTCTGGAGAACATCTTGCCTTCACCAGCCCAGCATTTTGGAGAGGTTTTCCCGCACATGTGGAGGCTTGCTGGCAGCACATTTCTTCAGCTGGGTGCCCGTCACCTTGCAGAGGGCAGAGGCGAGCTTGGTGGCCATGGTGCGGACGTTGGCGCTCCGCACAGGAAGCGCCTTGTTCTCCAGGCAGGACCAGAGCACGGGCAGGGCGTCGCGCTGGACGACTTCAGGGCTCCTGGCATGAACCCCCTGCACAAGCACTGCCGGGACAGAGACACAGCTCCTTACCCACCAGCCTCACTGCAAACAAGGATCTGCCTCTGCTTCTGCTTCTTGCCAGCCTCTCTGGCCAAGAGCAGCAAAATAGCGCCCAGAGCCCCTTGATCCAGAAACGGGCAAAGCAGCTGAGCATCCTGGAAACAGAACCACCAACCCTTCAGCACTAATTGCTCCAACCAGAGCCTTGTCCCTGTGGCAGACTTCCTACCTTTCCTAAATTATTTCACAATCTCCGCATGAACAATGAATGAAATGTCCAATTGCCTTTGATTTCCATTAAGAAGTTGTCTAAACCCACACTGAAGATTTGGAAATGTACCATAGAGAGGAAATGGAGAGATTTCTATTAAAAGGGATGATTCCATTTTTGTAACTTTGATGTCAAGTGCCAAATGTCTAATCTGGCTCTTCCCTGTGCTCAGTGGCACACAGCAAAGGGCAGGGTTAGAACACACCTCAAAACTCCAGCCCACCAGAGATGGCTGCTGCCTGACAGCTGGATGAGAAACATCAGTGACCAGCTGGTGTCTTTGGCAGAATGCTTTTGGGGCTTCCTACAAAGAGCTGTTTCAAACCTCAGGGCATCTCTAGAGAATTACCCATACCCCCATTGCCTTGGCATTTGGGCATCTCCACATTTTAATGCCACTTCCTCTCCCAATGTTAATGGCATTTTTTCGTATATGTCCACTGAAATAGGGGCATAGAGAAAGAAAAATGCTACACAGGGGACTGAAATGTAACCAAAACACGAGTGTTTTCTCACTTTCAGAGATTTCCCCTGAAATCTCTCTGCCCATTTTCTGAACTGAACTGTATCAAACACGGACAAATGTTTACTAGCAACAGGCTCCTTGCAACAGTCAGATTTGGCTAAGAGATGAAAACCTGAAATGCTCTGGAGACCATTCTTATTTTCTGATCAGACAAAATGTTATTTAGCAGCAATTTAATATTCTGTGGCGGAAGAGACTTCATTTTCTCTATGCTGTTAATCCACCAGCAGTCATCAACATTGAAAGAGCTCCTGCAAGTACCCAAAACCAATTCTGCTAAGCAGGAAAGGGTTATGGTACCCATTTTAAAATGGGAATTCATTTGAATTTAAATGCAATTAAAGACATCAGTGACTACTGAATGTGAGGAACAGCTGTCCGGTCCTGCTAAATCTCAGAGAGAACATCTGCTTTTTCTAAAGTAGTCCTAATTTATGGGTAATTCCTTTATTTGAAAAAGAGATCAAAGAAGTGCTAAACTAAATGCCCTATTGCTGGAGATCTACTTTATTCAAATGCTCTTTAAAGGGCCTTTGACATTCCCAATCGCTGAACATGCCCTTTTCAGATTCCTAATGAAGACACAAAGTGTATTAAACCTTGCATTTAAAGATGTTGGCATAATTAGCAGTGGATTTAGCCCCAGTTGAAGCATGGCTATCAGTCATCTTCTCTACTATATATTGAGATTATCCTTTTTCCATTCCTTGGCTATTGCTGACATAGCAAGCTCCTCTGAGGAATCAATTATCAGCTGCATTTGTAGCATTTTGGACAGCGCTGACACAGGCAGACACTGTTTGCACACCCGGAAAGGCTCAGTCCAAGGCCACTCTGACAGCACAGGCAGGGAGCCTCAGCACTCTGCTTCTGTCCCTGTGCCCCAGAGGCTGCCTTGCACTAAACCTGTGCCTCTGATACCTCTGTTGAGTTCTGGCCTAAGCTGTGACCCCCAGGCTCTGCACGGTTCACCCTCAAAACTTTCCAAGAGAAAAACAAGACTTCTGTGAGGACAAAACAAACTAATGCCCTGAAACAGCATTGGCCACCATTTCCCCTCAAAGATCACAGACGTCCCTGGGCTCCCCAGAGAGGAGCCAGCTGGGGCATTTTTAGCCCTCCCTTTGCTGGAGGTGGTTCTGAGATGCCCCAGTGAGAGCTCAGCCCCAGGCCGAGCGCTGCCCCCATCTCAGGTGCTGCCCAGCTCTGCAGCAGCCAGGGAAAACCTGCCAAACCCACCTGCCTTGGCTATGGGGCAGCAGGGACACGCTCAGCACCTCCTGGTTTGGAGGAGCTGCTCTGCTGTCTGCTCACAGGCATTCCCTGTAAATGCTCCCTGGGAGGATCTCTTGGCTCAGAAGGGGAGGCCATACCTGTGATACGCTCGGTGACATCCAGCAGGGCTTGGCCACTCAGGTGATTCCATTGGTGGCTGGACTCTTTCAGCAGTGACACTTTAACTACAGGGGAAACACACGTTTCTGCTCACTTTCCTCAGGTCATAGGAGAAAGGGCAGGGCCAACCCCATTTAATAAAATCAAGCACATTTCTGCAGATGTTTGAATCCTATTCTTCTTTCCTTCCAGCATACTTGGCAGGGTTTTAAATTCCAAAAGAAAAGCTCTCCTTTCACATTTGTAAATCCAAACTTGTCTGCTGTAGCAGGAGCTGTGTTAAAACATTTCACATCAGGGACCTCAAGAGTTCAGTCACATGGAAGCAGTGGAAAGGTTTTGCATCCCAGAGCAAAAAGGAAGAGCCCCATACTTGGGTCACAGAAAGGCACTGAGTCAGGCAGTTCCTGAGATCACAAAGCAGCTGGGGAGGAGAAAGTGGAAACTCCTCTTGAAGACCTGCCTCTTCAACACTCCTTTGTTCAGGCATATTCCACCAGTACGGAATTTTCAGAGCTGACATAAATGTGTGTGGCAAAGGAATTTGGACCAGCCCTTGCCTATGCAGTTAATTGCTGTGGCCACCTTGCCCCATGCAAAACAACATGTGGAACAAGGCATCATTGACAGCTGGGTTTATACCTCTTTGTTCTAAAGAAATGAACTTGGTGAATCACAAGTTCCCCTTTGAAAATAGAAGACAAAGAAGAAAAGTGGGAAATAGGCAGCTAATGCCTCTAATGTAGAGCCTCCCAGGTGGCTGCTCTGCAGAAGCTCTGATGGGTCAGTGTCCCTTCATGCCAACAGCAAAGCTGTTCACTTGGGAAGTCAGACGGGGCCCAAGCAAACTCCAAATCCCGTTTGTCACTGAACTGTAGCAGAGCTGCAGTCCAGGACTTGCCCTTCAGACAAGCAGCACAGAGCCAAGGGCTCCTTGGACTGTTGGGAAATGCTGATCCCATTCCAGCCTGTTGGGGATGGTGCATAAGGGCTGCACCTGCACAGCCTCTGGTGGGTGTCAGCTGGAGGGTTCCACAGACAAGAGCAGCTGTCAAGGCACTCAGCGCTCTCTTGTGTAGGAGAGACAGAGACGAAGCTGAGGAGAGTCCCTGCCAGGGCTCAGCCTTACCCAAATGAGCAATGGATTCTTCCAGTGCTTTCACAGCTGCCCCACAAACCCTGGGATCCTTTGAGTTCAGGTTCTTTGTTATTCCTTCCCCCAAACCAACGATCACCGGGTTCAAGGCGTCTTTCAGGGCTCCTGTGATTTCAGCCAGCATGTCCAGCGCCCTCTGCTTCACTTTCTTGTGGCTGTCAGATATTCTCAGGACAAAATAGTCAAAAATCTGTGAAGAGAACAAGCAACGTGAAAGCTGCATTCAAATGTCCTTGTTTGAAGAGTGGCTGTAGCAGTCAACAATGTCACAGATGAAAGTGATTCTTTCTGTCAGGTCAGCACTCGCTTGCACAATTTCACTGTTTTCCTGTGGGCCACTCACTGGAATGGTGGCACAACCTCATGCTGGTTGAAAGATTTTCTTCTGTTTTTAGGAGGTTTGGCTGGGGACAGAATAGTTCCTACGGTGTTTCTCTCCATCTATAAATCATTAAATTAATTCCATTTATTAATGCTAAAGAGTACCTTTGCTTTGAATGGAAGCAGATGTTTACAATGCCCGGTTTTCTATACAGTTGCCTCAAGTACTGAGGGCAGTTATGATTTTGCCAAAACTATGGCTGGAAGAGATCTAAGTTTTCTTTTGTTTGTCTCAGAGGGAGTGTCTGGAGAAGTGCAGGGCTATGATCAACTCTTCCAGGATCCAGACCATTTCTCTAAGTAACAAGTGGACTTCTGAAATGTAATGTGCTGTACAGCTCTCATTAGAGCAGGTGCAGTCCCTTAACAGCCTCATTATCAGGCACCTTTTCCTGGAAAAAGGGAAAAAGCAGCTACTGGGAGGAGAAGGCAGAGATGAGTCCTTAGCTGTTTTCCTCCTTTTCCAAAGAGAAAAACAGACCCCCAAGAAGGAAGAGCACTGTCTTTACCAAGAGGAATAGGAACAAGGAGGGAAATGAGTAGCCAGAGCTGTGCCTGTGTAAGACAAGATGGAGTATATAGAAGTGTTCTTAAAAAAAGCAACTGGGTTTAAACCAACCCAGCCTGATACTTCTCTTCCCTATGCAAACCCATTTTTGGTCTAGAGAACAATTGCCACGCTTTCAGGGGCTGGATTCCCTTCACTTCACCCAACTGGGAGTAGGAGAGAGCAGCAGTTACACCAGCAGAAAATTCTGCCATCATCTGATGAACAGCATCAATAGGCACCTGCCAGACAAATACAGCTGGACTGAAATAACTTGCCCTGAAGCCTGGACCTGAATTAAATTTTTTCTGGGTAAGAGGGACCAGAGTGTCCCAGACAGCCAGGACGGAGTGCCAAGACACACTGAATTAACTTTGCTGTTACAGGCTCAGGAAAGGAGCTAAAGGAAAGGAGCAGTGAAGATACTCTACATACTTGGGCAATGTTAGTGGAGATGAGCTGGGGGCTGGTTTTACACAGGTCTAGGAGGAGTTCCACTCCTTCCATCCTTGTCTGAAACCCCTTGGCTTCCAGGAGATGGTAAAGCTTCTGGAGCAGCTCTGTTTCTTCCAAGCTGGAGGTGACGTGACCTGGGCTTTTGCACAGTGTAGGAGGTGTCCATCAGAGGGAGATTTCACTCTGGGAAATAAAACCAAATGAGGACCTGGTGGTGATAATTATCGTAGCATGGCATCCCCATAGTGGAAATAATTAGCATTGACTCCATGATTCCAGAAGGCTGATCAATCACTTTATTATACTATGCTATGCTATGCTATGCTGTGCTGAAACTCATTGCCCTTAGAGACAGTCTCATAGAGACAGACCAGATTGGTCAATTGAATCCAAACACCATCACCAGTGGCCAATTAAGAAATTACCCTTTGGTAAACAAATCTCCATATCACATTCCACATGTTCCCAACAACGGGTGCAGCAAGTGAAGATAAGAATTGTTTCTCACTCTTTTCTCTGATCTTCTAAAATCCTTCCCCAGGACAATGCCTGGCAAAGTTGTGCCTGCTGCTCTCTATGGAGAGAGCTGCAGCCACAGACAATACCTTCAAATAATTGTGAGCAAAACATCTTGAGCAGCTTTCCTAATCCTGTGATTTCAAGCTGGAAAATCATGAGGCTCTGAAGAACAACGTGGACTTCATGTTAATCGTTATGGCAGACAATCTGCAAGTGACATTCTCCCCAGTGCTCACTCAGGAAAACCAAGGATGAGGTGCATCTGATCTATCTTCAGATGGCTGCCAGGGCACACAGGTCACATTGCTTTGTGGAGAAAGAGAGACACTACTGCCAAGTTTAAATGCCTCCTCATATGGGATGTGTGTTTCTTAGAATAAGGGAACTCATCACTCTGGAGAAGTGTCTCTACAACCAGGCATGACAATCTGCAGAAGTAGCTCAGATGCATCTGAACAGATAAACAGGGCCATATTTGAAGGATTCAGAAGATCAGTAAGAGAGATAAAAACAAAAGCCAGACATCCCAGAACTACGCTCACATTTCATTTGCTTCCCTGGAGACCAGATGCACAGCTTCACAACCCCACTGGGAACAATTCTCCTGATCAACCTGCCTCTTCCATGAGCACAGGAAGATGGTAGCTATGCTACTGAGGCATGTGGTCACTTTCCTGCCACTGCTGAGCAGGACAGAGCTAAAAAATCCCCTCTGCTGTCAGAGGAGAACAGGTACAAGCAGCTCTGCAACTCTCATGAAGAGACAGCAAGGAGCAAATTCCTGTCTTAAATGCTGATTGCAGCACAGGGGGAAATAAACCAAACATGCTGTCCATCAAGCAAATTACATGAAGGACAGGCATATCAAGGCAAAAAGTCCACATTCAGACACCCGTTGACTGAAGTTGTTCAGGAATTGCCTTGCTACTTACTACTCAAACTTGGTACTGTTTGAGGGAAAGAAATCCATGATTCAGCCAGGCCAAACCTCACAGATGAGAACTGCATCTTTATGGAATGGCATCTTGCTTCCAGACTGAGATTTCTCATCAAAACATCCATCTGAAAACGACTCCACTCAGATTAAAAAAAAGCCCTATTTTATAGGAACCTGAGTAAATATATGTATGGCAGTAAAAGATCTCTGTATTGTATAAGTGACTCTGCCCTGATTCTAGTTATTGTAAATGGGCTGCAGCTGTGATGCCCTTAATTGGGCAGCAGCTGTAGCCCGTGGAGGTAGCTGGGATAAAAGGGGGTGAGGCATTCAGGGAGGGCTGCAGAGGAACCCTGGCTGAGCAGCAACAACAACACTGCTGTGAGAAAACCCCCCAGAAGGTATGAGACTCTGGAAATATGATACACAGCAATATGATTACAACACTGTTTGAATTTACTTGTCCCAAGTCAGGCAGCAGAAACTTGGCCCTCTCCCAGCCTCCACAACCCTGCCCTTGCCACTGCACTGGATCGTCTGAGCTGCAACCAATGGGTGTCTGTTTGTCTCTCCATTTTTGTGGAAACCCCTCCAGAGAAGTTGTGTTCAGCACAATGCAGAAGTAGACATTTTTTATCCTAGAGCATATCCTAGAGTAGGGAAAGGAAACAATCTGTGGCATTGGTCATCTCTGCCAGAAAGTTTTTCCTGAGGAAGAGGCATGTAAAGCTTGTCATGTGCTTTGTCACATCTGACAAAAGTGCTCAGTACCGTTTGCTAGCAGACAATGTGGCCTGGGGCTCCTCTGAGCCATCGTTCCTCTCCGTCACCGGCTCCTTGAGAGATGGGCCTTCAGCCTTCTGGTTTTCTATCCCCTACAAAGACACAGAGAAACCCCATCAATCTTTAGAATATAAAACAGGAAATTCCCTGTTTAAAACACGAGTTAGAACCAGGATCACTGCTACCGAGGCTTAGGGAAACATTTCCTAACTTACAGATGGAAACAGACCAGAGATTCAGTGATGCCAAGTCTTTGTTTTCCATAGCCCAAGGCAGGTTATGGGTGCTGCCAGACTGAGCAGCAGTCTAAAATCCCAAATTTCTTAGTCTTGAGCATAAATGGGAATAATGCAAATAGGTAGGCAACAAGTGTTTGTAAAGGAATCAACGGAAAAAACTGGACTCTTTTGGGGGTTGGCCCATTGTGTTAGAAGTTGATTTGGTTCAACACTCACTCTCCTTGCTCCTGCACAAAGGCAGGCTCCCTTCTGTAATGTCGATAACAAAATATAAAATCCTGCCCCAAACAAACAAAGAATTTTTCGCTCGATGCTGCTGAATTCACCAAGCTTCTTCCAGCTCCACAGGGCTGGACAGCAGGGCAGTATTCCCAAAAGACAGACAGTCAGTCATTGTAGTAACTAGGATTGACTTGGACATCTTTTGTAAATTTGGAAATTTTCTTGGCACTACTACTTCCAGTGTCCTTTGCAAAGACTCTGTTGTCTTCAGAAGCACAATTCTCACTTAATTGCTTTACAGGGGGCAGAGTAGGGAGAGCATGGTGGGGGCTTACACTTAAATGTAAATCCATTTTCTCCTCTTTCCCTTTCCTCTTTGTGACCAATATTGAAAATATTCAAAACCCCACTTTTCCCTAATAATATCAGTTCCTTTGTGGTCTGCAGATGAACAGGCTCAGGATTAACAGCTCATTCCCAGGAGCAAAATGATTCAGCAGAACAGGAATGAGCTAAAGACAGATTTGGTATCTTTGATTTCATATTAGCAGAGGCAATACTTGCCCAAAGGAGACATTTCTCCTGCCAAGCACTTACTTTCTTCTGAGTTCTTGTCAGGATATCTTCCAGGTCACGGGGGGAAAAGAGATTGTTCCAAAAGCATTTTAAATTGTTGATGATTGAGCAACATCTTCACCATCTCCTGTCCATAATGCCTAAGGAAGGAAGGCAGGAAGGAAGGAAACAAAAGAAAAGTGAACAAACAAAGGAAGAGTGTTAACAGAAGAGGCTGATCCCTTAAACTCATCAGGTGCAATCCCTGCACGAGAAGGCATTACCTACTCAGCAAAGAGGGAGATTTACCTCACTTGACACTGCACAGTGCTGTCAGCTGAACACAAGAGGCAAGAGGAGAATATGGGGCAACAGAAAAATAGCATTTCACTCTGAAACTGGGACTGTGCTTCTGTGGCATCAAAGGATCCCAGGGAACAAGCAAAACACATCTGCTTTGTTGTCAGAGCCTATTAGCAGTGTCTTGCTGCCATTGCACAATAATTTGCCTTTCTTTAACTGGCAGGGAAGCCAGGACAAAGCACCTCATGCATCCTATTGATTATTCTATACTATGGGTATGCACAGGGACAGCTAGTTGTTCTGGTGTTCTTGGCAGCTATTCATGGGAATTGAATCACCAAAGGAAGCTTTTGGTGGTTTGGGTTGATTTTGCCACTAGGAAACCTCTGTTTTCTTCAAGAAGAAATGTGGAGTTCACTGAGCCGCAGATAACAGCATTGTAGAAATCTGCAGAATAGGTTTAGAAAGACTGAATATGTTGGTTAAAGACCCCTGAAATATTTCTAGGATAGTCTGAAGCTAATGAGAAATGGATGTTTGGGATCCTTCAGTGATGAGCATTAGCCACCACTTTGGCTTTGTGTTGTGCACCTGAGGCTAAACAAAACTGTTGGACTGGCTGATCTGAGATCTTTTGATCTCAGTAAAGAATCCTTCAAGCCACAGGAAAAAGGTGGCTATGCTTCTTTTTTCTGGCCAACCTCAGGTTTCCCAGTACAGCCATTTGCCCAGGCAGCCCAGAGCAGTGGTCACAGTGCCAAGGCTGACAGAGCTCAAGAAGAGTTTGGACAATGCTCTCAAGCACATAGAGTGACTCTTGGGGTGTCCTGCACATGGCCAGGAGATGGACTTGATGATCCTGATGGGCCCTTCCAACTCAGCATATTCCATGATTCTATGACCTTTATTCACACGATGAGGTAACTTCATATTCCCTTTAGTTTCCACTCTTGTATGGTTTCACCTTTATAGCCAGACACAAAGCGGTTTTCCTGTTTTGGGAGGTGAAATGAAGATCATTACCTTGTGTCCTTGTGGCAGTCCCGAGCAAGCTTCCCTGCCACGTGTGGCAGCCTCTCAGCCCTGGCTGTGCCTGCGAGCTGGGTGACTCCAATTCTCTCCATCAGGGACAGGAGGAGTTGGGCCGCACACTCGCGCACCGGGGCGTGGCGGCTGCTGGGGAGGAGAGAGCAAACCCTGGGCACAGGGACAAGGAGCAGCAGCAGCGCCGGCCTTGGCCAGAGCCTGCTCCCTGCCCTTGCTGGGGGAAGGAGCCTGGGCTCTCCCTGCACCTTCAGGCACCTGCAGAAGGTTCTGCCCTCAGCGAAACAAAAAGGTAGCATTGCACACAAGGCCTGCCTGCACGGAAGAGGGAGAATTCAGTCTCCCTGCACTGTCTGATACTCAGTTTCTTTCACAGTATTTACTCTGAGAAAGATTAAAGAAATAGATGACACATGAATAATTTAGAAATTAAGGACAATTGATGCTGACCCATCAGAGGTCACTCACTACACAGAGCTGCAGCCGGACTGAGGCTCTTTCCAGCCATTTATCCCCAAATCTGCAGACCTTTGGAAAACAACAAATGCAGGGAAAACACGTTGTGGGCCGTGAAGTTGCAGAATATCCAGCAATGCAGCCTGTTTCTTCTGTGAGGCTTGGCAATGGATCCATCTGAATGTTTTACTCTATTGCAAAGCTGAGGAAAGGGTGGCAGGCAGTTTAGCCGGGCTGTCCTGTTCTAGAGAGTGTCTCTTGGGAACTAGCAGGCCCAGCACCAACATTTAAGGCAGCATTTGCTTCAACTGTCCCACGGCAGTCAGCCTGTGAAGGTGCCTGTAAAGTGATTCATCATCTCCAGGCTAACATGAAACATCAGTTGGAATAGAAAGTAGAGCTCTAAGGCCATGACAGTCATACAAGACTCCTTTGGCAGGAGCTGCAGCTGCTGTGCAGGCTGTGCCACACCCAGCAGATTGTCCCCCACGTGCTCCACGCCCCAGCAAGGACCCTCCTCATTTCTCAAGTTAATGGCATCATGAGGAGACGTGGTTTTCCCAGGGCCTCTGTGGTTAGCACTGTGAAATACCAAACACTGCTCACAGCTGCAATTGCAATTGTCCCTCTGCCCACAAAAGCACAAGGCTCTATCCTAGGCCTTTGCAGGCACTTTCCCTTCCCCACTGATCACCACATCTAGGAAAATCTGACAGACTGGGAGAACTCCAGGAAGCAGCAGGAAGCTGAGTCAGAGGAGCTTTAGTTTGGATATCAGGAAAAAGGGTTTTTCACCCAGAGGGTGGTTGGGCACTGGAACAGGCTCCCCAGGGCAGTGGTCACAGCACCAAGCCCGACAGGGTTGAAGGAGCATTTGGACAACAATCTCAGGCACTTGGTGTGACCCTTGGGCTGTTCTGGGCAAGGCCAGGAGCTGGACTTGATGGTCCTGATGGGCCCATCCAACTCCCCATATTCTACACTTCTGTGATTCTGAGAAGTAATGGGCTGCAGGAGGGCAGAAATAGGTGACAAGAGGAAAGAAGTGAGGTAGGTTGGAGAATCAAGTCACTGAGTCCACAGAAGATGCAGGATACAGGACCCTTCCCTCCCACCATTCCCATTCTCTGTCTCATCCCTTCTCCTTCACACACACACAAAGGTGAAGAATATCACTAAAAGAAAAGGAACCTACTTGGCTCCCATGTCCATGAGAGCAGTCATTGCTCGTGCAGGAGTCACATTCTCCACCAGGATCCCCAGGGTCTGACTGGCTGCTTTCTGAACAAATTCTGGAGAGCTGGACACCATCTGGAGAAGGAGCCGAGCAACCTCATCCACCTCAGAGTCCATGTCCTTCTTCAAGGTCACAGAGAGCTCTCCCAGAGTGACAATGGCAGAGCAGGACACCTTGGAACGGAGGTTGGTCACCTGGGGAAGCCATGAGGGGAAACATAGGAATCACCTTGAAAAGAAAACCAGTTGCCTTCAACAGAAGTCCCAGGAAATGACAACACATCCCACTGTTTCCAGAGGAACATACAAGTACAAGAAGAGCAGGAGAGCACAAGCACAGAAAGGCACTTACTCTGGCACCAATTTCTGGCCTGAGACCTTCTCACTGCAGGCCTAAAATAAAAATTTCATTCAGTGTTCTACTTAACCCTTCTAAAATGTCCACAGCTTTGATTTTAGGCCCTTTTACTAAAAAATTAAAGCAAGGGCTGCTTTCAAATCATAAAGGCACAAGTGATAAAGATAAAAGAGTCAGGTGCTCCTGTTCAAAAAACCAACACCAGCAGCTGAAGCACTCAGCCAGGAAACAGAAAACACAGGCTCAGGTCTACAGAATAATTTGCAGTGTTGAATTACAGCTTGGACAGAGACTGGGACTCTGGCAAATAACATCATTAGTGTCTCAGTTTTTCATTTGCACATTGCATTATAAAGGCACCACACTCAAAGATGAGTGTCAGATACCCGACCTGCCAGTAAATACAGCTGCATGTGCCCACAGATCCTACAGATAGCTGACAGACATTGGAAATCTCAGGTCTAAAACCAGAAATGAAGGCAGACCCTGAGCACACATGGAGATGAACAAGCACATACCTACTCTACACACCGTGTATGAAGTATGTGGGACAATTCAGAACAATGTTCTCACCTCGCTGGTGTTATGTTTGCCCAATTATCCCATCATTAAAAAGACCTAAACAATATTTAAAGTAGTAACAATTTTAATGAAATAATTAAGATGAAAAATATAAAATTGGATACAATATAATTTGATTAAAATAAGGGATAATTTGGTTCCAATAATAGCGCATAAGCAAGAGATATCGCGGGGTACAGAGTGCAGGGTTCAATGACCCTTGCCACTTCACATACAAGCTTGCCAAGTGAAAATCACCCCTTATATGCCATGTGTCAATGCCATCTCCTCCTATTTTCGGTTCGTCACTTTTCTTTCTCCGCCTTCATTATCACCTTTACCACGCATGCACCACCACTTGGTTTGGTGGTCGCACAAGTCTTTGGGGGTCGTCACTGATGAAGGCTCTGTAGTCTTCTTCCTTGTCCTTTAATTCACCTTTGGGTTACACATGCGCACCAAGCCAGTACAATGTAAGCCAAGACTAACGTATCACTACATCTACATATCAAAGCAATAAGTCCCTTATAATTAACATTTTCTTGGACCCAACCAGGTTCTTGGTCATTTTTAGCAACTGTATCTTCAGTTTCTTTCCTGTGGTCCTTGAGAACATCTGCTGGGAAAAGGGGGGTGGAGCCCCTCCTTTCCCTCTCTTCTTTGGCATTACTATTTTTAACTTATTTTATAATTTCCAGATATTAGTTACTGTATCAATATTGATTGCTGTTTCAATTTTTATCAGCACGAATCATACCTATTTACCACACTGGTAACTGCCAAGCAAACCTCACCAAGTCTACAAAGCAGGACCTCTGAATGGGACCCAGCCAGGTGTTGGATGGTGAAGAGTCCCTTCTCCTTCAGCTCCCTGAAAGGCAGACGATTGATTTTTCTCTCCACCAAGGCAGCACCCTCTGAAATGACCAGGCTGGCAGCTCAGTTGAACAATGGGAGGTGCTTTTCAAGGAGTGCTTAATGAAATCGTGGAATGCATTGCCCCAGGATGCTGTGGCTGTCAAAAGCATTCACAAACCCAAGAGGCACAGAGAGGGGTTTCAGAGTGGCCATTTGAGAAGACAGCCTTTCTGAAATCTCTGGCACATGAGGCTCCTCTGTCACTGCTTCCTAGGAGCTGTGAGACCGGGCCATGCTGCTGTTTGTTGTCACCTCCCTGTACCTGTCCCTGAGACACAGTGCCACCGGGCTGTTATTGGGGCATTTTCCTTCTTTGCCAGCCCCAGCAGGCATTCAGCAGGGAGAGTCTGCACTGCCACTCTGGGGCTGAGTTTCCACTCTATGACGTCGGCCTCTCTGTCACCCCCTCCACTCCCCTTCACACATTCCCCAAAAAAGCAGCAGGATGTCTGCTGGGACCCCCTCAGCCTGCAGGAAGGCCAGGTGGGTCCTGGCCTCTCCTGACCCACAGCACAGCTTTCTTTCATCCCAGCATGGAAATATAAAAACTGTATTATCACATCACACAGAGGGCCAGGAGCTTTTTATTTTGGCTGCAAGTGTCCACAGGGCATTGGGGAAGAGGAGAAAAGGAGTGTTTTGCAGCAAGCAACCTGGCTGCTCAGGCAGGATGGTAGGAAAAGTGTCTGGAAGCTGCTTTTTAGGACTTTGGTTGTTCTGCTGAAGCTTCTGACAGAGCTGATGGGCAGATCCCAGAGCTGTGGAGAGTTCCAGGGAAATTTGTCCTTGGATCTGTCTACGAATGCTCTCCCAGCCATGAACTGCCATCTGTGTCCTGTCCATATGTTACTGCCTTGACTGTTGAGTGTCTGAGGTGCCTCTTGAGGCTGCTATGGACCTCCTTCACCAAGGAATGGATTGTGATACAACATCCCTTCCTGCTTCTATTTGGGCACTGACAGAGCCTGGACCACTGTGGCTCGAGCTTGGGCTCTGGCCAAGCAAGATAGCAAATGAGAGCAGCTCATGGTCCTCAGCTCTTCCCTGCTGCTGGGACAAACAGACATGCCCATGGGGACAGAACGGAGCTGCCCCATCTGCCAGGGCACTAAGAAGGATGTGAATTTTTCTCTGCCCTGTCACCACCAGTTCTGCCTGGGCTGCACCCTGCAGTGGGCAAAGAGAAATCCAGCATGCCAATTCTGCAGAAGAATGATAGAAGCTGTCAGGTTTTCTGAGTAGGATGAACAGGACTACATAGAATTTGCCATCAGCTCCTCCAAAAAATTGCTAGAGTCCAGCAGGGAGAGAGCCTGGCCACCTTGCTGAAAGCAGCCCCCCAGACCCTGTGATGGCTGCTCCATCTTCCCCACAGGGAACACTGTCCCCAGCTGAGCAGGGGGCTGCAGGACCAGAGCCTGTGGATGGCCTCCTGCCCAAGGTGTGGGCCGAATTTTTCAAATAACAATGTCATCTACTGGACCAAAGGTGGCCCTGGCTGCAGCAGAAGCTGGAGTGAATATGCCAGCACCAGAGATGGCTGGTTAAGGAATTCATAGAGCAGCATCCTGCACGCCCTCTGTGCCTATGGTCAAGTTGCCAAAACCTTGGTGCCAGTACTGCAGCTTCTCCTCTGTAGCGGTCTGAATTGCTGCTAGCATAGCCCAGGGTAAAGAAGCAAAAAGGACCTTTGCATAATCTCCACAGATGTTTTATTCAGCTGTGCAGGGAGATGTTCAGGTCCCAGCACCCACACACAGAGGGTCTCACTTTGTCTCCACAGGGGCCTGGGGGCTGACCCTGATCTCGGGGCAGTACAAAGATAAGGGGGCCAATCAGGGAATAGGGAAGGTGTGGCTGAGGAACACAGGAACAGACACAGGAACAGGGGAAGGAGCCAATGGGGTCTAACAGCTTTTTGAGGGAAGCTTCTTGTGTCTCCCTAGACCAGGGAATGCCCCCCCCCCCACCATGGTCTCCACAATTCCTCATGTTTTATATTATTAGGAAGGCTTCTCTGAAGGATCAACTGAATCAACACAAAATGACAAAAACCATCAAAAGCGCTCATAGGACAATTGTTCAAAATGCAAACAATTCTGAGTTCCCAGCGTGCCAACAGATTTCTTGGAGTGTCTTAGATCTGGCAGGAGGGATGCAGGGTTTTCTTAGCACAGTTTATCAGGAAGCTGAGTCATCCATACTGAACCTCTGGTCCATGGCCTCCTCACTGCCATCGTGCAGCGAGGAGGCCCAGAGGCTGCTGTGCTCTGGTCCTGTCAGGGATGAACACAGCGGCTCTGTGGCCAGTGCCAGCTCCAGCTCCAGCAGCTCACAAGAGGAGACTCCTTCCAGAAGCTCTGCTGGCTCCAGTGTGGCAGACCAGCAGAGCCCACTGGAAGCCACCCTCCATTGCAGCCACCCCCAGCTGCGCCCATCATCACTGCAGAGCAGGAGCTGCCCCAGAGGAGCCGCGGCAGGAGCTCATGGCAGTGGCAGGTCCCTGTGCCCGGGGCAGAGCCACAGAACCTCTGCTCCTGGCTGGGACAGGGGCTGCTCACCCTGGTGTCCCAACGAGAGGAGGGATCCTGGGCTCCAAACTCTGCCCAGCCCTGCAAAAGGCCACCCCGCCAGCAGTGCCAGCAAGGTTCCTGCAGCCATTCAGCCAAATCAGAGGAAACAAATGTCTCTTCAGCTGACACAGCCTCTGCACACAGCTTTCTCCCCCTTCTCCTGGTGCCTCTCCCAGACTCCAGGAAGAGCTGCAGGAAATGCTGTGTGAGCCATGATGATGGAAGAGCTACTGATAAAAACACTGTGGTGATGCTTTCAGAGGGGTCATGAATGGAAGACTGACCAACCTTCCAGCCAATGGTATGCAAAAAGATTCCATTCTTTAAATAATTGACAGTAATAAATTAGTAAAAAGAAAGATACGGAAACAAATTAAATCTCCCACAGCTGCTGGCTTTCCTCAGGCTCCATGGTCTATGTATTGCTAGACTTACTTCATTTAGGCAGAATATTAACTGCCCTGACTTGTTGGAGTCTGACCACAAGGTCTCATCTGTGGTGGGCAGTCACTAAAATGAGCTCAGCAGAGGCATCTTCAGCTGTCCAAGTGTAGCAGAAATACATATTCTCTGCTTCATGGCTGTGTGGCAGCAGCTGCTGGTGTGGATTTGTCAGCGTTGCTTCATGGATTACTCCTGGGAAGGAATTGTGTGCACAGGCACAGTATGATGGCTTCGATCTCCTCTAATTACTCCAATCGGATGATGGCCAGAACTTTTAGGCAAAAGGCATCATGACAGAGTATTTTAAAATATTCTCCAAACTACTCCTGTGGTTTGGATTTTCTTACTGATTAGGTTCAGTGTCTGGCCTCAAGAAATCAGTCCAGAAAGAACAGGCAAAGCTCAGCTTGCAAGTTAGAGTGCAAGTCTTTAATCTGCTGGTTTTGCAGCATGTACAAACAACTTTTAAACATATTTGCAAAAAAATCTCTTTGTTCTTGCTACACCTATCCAGAACCTGACTCTCTCCTCGTTTTATTTTTATTTGAGATCCAAGCATGATTTTTTTCTGGACAGGGAAGTAAGAACCAGCTGCAAATACAGACTGCAAGTGTGAATCTGTACTGCAGGAACTGAGCTGTAGCTTGGAATTAAAGGCAAGAAGTGATGCCATGGTAAATGTGAACGTTTAGTGCTGGCATAGGAGCCTTCTGCAATGCTCCACCAACCCATGGTTCACATTGCTACAAACTCTACAAACTCTCTTTCTGGTGTTACAAAGAGTGTTGAAGAGCTGGCTGTAAGTAAAAAAAAATAGCCAGAATGATAATTTTTGTTAATATGGCAGACAATGACTATCTAATAATTCAGAGCTCATAGAAGTGAGTATTCAGATTTCCACTTAGTATGTGCTGGCAGTTTTAATTTGAAATCAACAGGTTTATCCAAATCAAGTTATCCATAGGAATTAATTTGCTCTATGATCTACCTAAAAATGCCTCATTGTCTGATAAGTTTAGTAGAAATCTGCAAAGTCAGCAGTCCACAGATTTTCATTTCTTGTTTAGTGGCTATTCTGCAGGAAAGCTTTTACAGACTAATCAGTTTGGATGTAATTAAAATGCCAGTACATTTTATCTAGCCATTTTGGTATTAGAACAAAACCATATGACTGCACAGTCTTTTAAGAAATATTTTAAAATAAATTTTCAAATCAACAGTCTGAGTAGGACTCAGAATAAAAACTCTACCAAACTTCAACTCCATTGGAAGATTCCCTTGTCACCCTGTGAATCAACTCTACATTCACAAGATTAAAAGTCCCAATGATGGTGGTTTTGGTACGGTTAGGAATTGGGGAAGGGTGTTCTTCCTTCTCAACTCCATGCTGCATTGCCTTTGGGATGTGGCCTGCTGGCCATTGTTTGTGCAGCCCTGGTATTTCTCCATGAGGCAGAAAGTGCAATTGCATTTCCAGCCCAAAGCCCGTGAGGAGTGGGGCGTGCAGAGCTCTGCCAGACCCAGGCCAGCAGCTGTGCCGCCAGAGGGTTTTGGTTCCTGCCCAGTGCAGCTGGTGCATCTCTCCCGTGAGTGCCTCCCCTTCCAGGTGCCCATGGACAGCAGGTGCAGGGTTCTGCAAGGGGCATGGAACAGGGTGGGGATGTCTGCTGGCAACAGAGTGCAGTGGAGAGCAAACAGTCCAGGATGGTTCTGGAGTGTGTGACAGAGAACTCCTGACACAGCTGGTGACTGAGCCAGTGAGGGAAGGCACTGCTGGGCCTGCTGTTTGTGAGGAGAGAAGGGCTGCTGGGTGACAGGAGGGTTGGAGGTGGCCTTGGGCTCAGGGATCACAAAATGCTTGTGTTTGATTCCCAGAGAAGGAACGAGAGACGTTGGGGAAGTGTTGACGTGCAACAAATTGTGAATTTGTTAAGCTTTAACAGGCAGTGCTTAGTCATACCTTCCCTCACACCAGTGGTTAATGTGTGCAAGTGGATGTCTTAGCCTTGAGAATAAAGACAGTGGGCCTACTGAGGAAGTAGCTGCAATGCATTCAAGGAGAAGAAGGCTCTTAACCATGGAAGGAGAATTTGAGGAACGGGATTTTCACCACATGACCACCAGAGACCCTCAAGAGACCCCTACTCTAAATGTCAGTAATTTTGAGGAAGTGATTCAAATATGTCAAATACTTTGTGAGAATGTTTAGCCTGTGAGTTTGAGCAAAGGAATGAATAAAAGTAATGAAAGTAATGTCTTAGTTCCATGGATACTAACACGTGGGTGTGCATGTTTCAGGGAAGTGATTCCTCATGCACCCAACACTGAAATAAAGTAATGCCTCTTTTCTCACACTGAGCTGGCAGTGTGGATAGGGCCCTGCTCAGTAACATTCATTTTGGTCATTTCTATTGAAGCATAAAGAATGGTTGAAATGAAATCTTTTCTAGCTGTTTCCCTTTGGTTTACCTGTTTGAGGGTTAAAATTCTGTGCTGCAGGTGTGCTGGGTGTGTGCAGAGCAGTGCAGCCCCAGAAACCCCTTGGCTTGCCCACAAGTTGTCATGCCTTGTTGCCAGGTGTGCCCAGCTGTGGCAGGAGAAGGAGCCCGCAGTGCAGTGGGCACCGTGCCCTGCCCAGCCGGGACTCTCTGGCACAGAGCAGCAGCAGCGCCAGCACCGTTCAACCCGCTCCTGCCTTGGCTTCCCCTGGCACACAGAAGCCTCTGGAAATCAGCACGGCCAGTGGCGTTCCCAGCTTGGAGCAGCTGCTGCTGGCGGGCAGATGCTGCCGGTTCAACTGCTGCCAAAGGGGAACAAAGGCAGAGATGTACATGCACCGGAGCCCTGGGCATGTCCAATAAAGGTGCAAATATGTGGGGAGATTTGTTAGGAAGCATTTCAGCTGTGATGCCAACAGTGGCCTCTCTCCTGGTTCTGTGTGTTCTGGACGAGTAATGCAATGGTTGGCTCTGACAATTACGAAGCAGATGTTATGTGGATGTTCAAATGTGTAGTGATGGTACTGTAATATATCCTCCCATAGTCCTCTTTCCCATCCCCCTTGTAATAGCCTTGGTAGTCAGGGCATTTGGGGAGGGCTGGCTTGTGACCAGCAGGCAGGGTGTAACAACACCTGACCTCCAGTCAGGATGCAAGAAAGTAATCTCCACCAATGGACAGCAGAGAAAGAGTTGACTGACAAAACTTTTAGAGGGGCTAAGGGTATAAAAGGCAGAGCATCCTTTTTGAAGATGAGCACATGGCTGCTAGTCACAGAGACTCCCAATGCTGCAATTTTTTCCTTATTCAGTCCTTTGTTAAGGTTTACTAAACCTTTGAAATTTTAAAAGTGAGAGTCATTTCTCACATGTGCAATGCTGTGGGCCATTGTCTTGGTCTGGTTTCCTTTGCTTGGGTCCCATCTGAGTGCTCAGCTGGGGTACAGGCTGTAGGTGCTTGGGGCACCTTTGGAGTTCCTCTTGGATCCCTGAACAACAGGGTTTGGCCCATGAAGGGAATTTGAGCTGCTTTGTGACAGAGAAGAAGTATCCAGGCTCTTTTGTGTTTGCTGTAGGGAAGATTGGTTATTGCTTGGCATAAATTCACAGACCAACGTGGAGCGTTTGCTTTGTGATGTCAGGGCATGGTTGCCACCTTGTCATAGTGACATCAGAAGGTTGCTTTGGTGCACGGAAGGCCTGAGTGTCAGAGCAGCCCTAGGCCTTGCTCACATCAGGAGAACTTTCCTGGTTGGGGAATTTGTCAGTGGGTAGCTGCCCATTGACAAGAGCCTTGTTTTTTCTATTATTTACCTAACCTTCAAAAATGACAATGTTTCACCATGTGGCCACAGCAGCTTTTGCTGCCTATGGCATTTCTTTTTCCGTGTATTACCTTACATATTTTGCACGTAAGTAGAGTTTTCCCTTCTGCTTAGGTTAGGGTGTATACTAACGTGGCTTTTGTATGTCTTCCTGCTCTTTCTTGGTGGCTGAGTTTCTGATTTTGAAACAGAAAGAGCATTAGGATGCCAGTGGTTTGGTAAAGCTCCTGTCAAGAGGTCCAGCTAAAAAGGGGGTGTCTGTAGCCACAGGGGCAGCATTTGCAGGGGAACCTGCAGGGCTTCTGTTCCCTCCACAGGACAGTCTGTGGCAGCAGAGTCTGCCATTTCCTCAGTTTGCTGGGACAAGCAAGACAGCTTTGAAAATGGAGACTGGCAGAGCTTCTTGGAAGGGCTTCTAAAAACTCTGCAGTTGTTCCCAGAATTCAGAGAAAGCTTATTTCTTTTTAAATTTTGTCATGAAAGGATTTTACTGTCTAACTTGACCTCTTACTCAATGCTTAAATAGTGATTCCCTTTGCAAGGAAATGCAAACTCTAAAGCAGTGAGTGTCTGCCACAGCTCAGGGGGATTTGGGGGAAGCTTTTTCGGGCAACTGTTTCAAGCAAGTTGATGAGAACTGGTGCATGCAAGTGATTTAAAAAAAAAAAAAGTCCTACGCAGATTCAGTCCAGGGCTGGTTCAGGATCTCCAGGGACAACGGGCAGAGCTCGGTGACGCTGACCATGAACAACCTCAAGGACGAGGATTCCGGATCCTATTTCTGTGCCAAAGCTGCTGCTGATGGTTGGGCTGCTCCTGATCGTTTTGACCCCACCCTTATCGCTGTGTCCCCCCTGTCCCCGTTCCGCAGGCCCTTCCCCCAATCCCCAGCCCCTGACCCCATTCCTGTCCCTGTGCCCCAAGCCTGCCCTGCCTCTACCCCACATTCTCAGCTCCTGGCCACAAACCTCAGCTCGTGGCCCATTCGGGGCCATTTTGGCCCCGGAGCTCTCCTTGGCCATTCTGACCCTGCCCTTCACCGATGGAACGTTCCAGGTGATTCCACCCTTGGACTCATCTGCTTCTCTCAGCATGGAGCCCTTGGCTCGAGATCAATTTAAACAGTTTCATCTCCCCGAAATTTCATGTGGTTATGGTTAAAAAAGGGGGTTTATTCTCCAGAGCTCCCAGAGAGGATTCCAGCCCCAGCCCCAAGGAGCAGCCCCAGACACCGAGGCCGCTGAGGGAGAAGTGAAGCCCCAGAAAGGACAAAGGGAGGGAGGAGAAGACGCCGCGATTTTGGGGCTCCGCAGCCTCCCCCCCACTTCCTCTCCGGCAGCTGCCGGGGCTGGGCCGGGGCAGGGAAGGAAACAGAAAGTTCCTGGTTTTGGTCATGGTGAACATCTGTGTTTGGCAGAGGGCAGCTCATCCTCTGGGCGCTGCGGCAGAGCGCCGGCTGCACAAAAAGCTTTGTGTGCAAAGGGCCCTGGAGCAATCCCCGTTCCGCACTGGGAAGGAGGGGAAGGGCCAGACTGGGGAGGAATGGGCAAAATTGGGGGGAAACTGGGAATTGGGGAAGTGATGGTGGAGTTTGGGGGAAAATATCTGAGATGTGAGAAAAAGAGCCAGGATTTTGGGGAAGGATCAGAGAATTCTGAGCGATTTGGGAAGAGAGAGGAGAGGGCTTGGGACCACAACCACCATCAACACCATGAGCAGCAGCACCACCACCACAACCACTGGTGTAACATTTGGCACAGAAATAAACGGCGGAATCCTCGTCCTTGAGGTTGTTCATGGTCAGCGTCACCGAGCTCTGCCCGTTGTCCCTGGAGATCGTGAACCGGCCCTTGACTGATGGTGTGTAGGCGGTATAACCACCATTACCGTAGATCCCCTCGACCCACTCCAGCGCATTCCCGGGTCTCTGACGCATCCAGAACATTCCATAACTCCCGAAATCAAACCCGGACCCTTGGCAGAGGAGGCGCAGGGACCCCCTGGGGGCTGGAGGTGCCCCCCGCACTCCAGCAGGGTCACGGTCACCCAGAGCCCTGCGGGACAAAGGGTTGGCAAACCTTATTGGTCAAGGGTTTCAAAGCAGGTGTGGCCAGCTGGAAAAAGGGATGGGACCCACCTGGGAGGAGGATGATGAACTCCAAGGGTCCCAGTTTGGGGCCCAGAGTCAGGTTTTGAGTCAAGGGTTGAGCTTTGGCCTCATCCCTATCTCCCCTTTGTCCTGCAGGGCTCCGGGCAGCCGTGACCCTGCTGGAGTGCGGGGGGGACCTCCAGCCCCCCGGGGGGTCCCTGCGCTTCCTCTGCCTGGGGTCTGGGTTCGATTTTGACAAATTTGACCTGTTCTGGATCCGGCAGAGACCCGGGCAGGGGCTGGAATTCATCGCCAGCATCTACTACGGCAGTGGGGCTTACATCTTCTACGCACCATCAGTCCAGGGCCAGGTCAGGATCTCCAGGGACAACGGGCAGAGCTCCATGTCCCTGACCATGACCAACCTCAAGGACGAGGATTCCGGATCCTATTTTTGCGCCAGATCTGCTAATGATTACTATAATTATGGTGCTGGTTATACTGACAGTGAAGGTCACCCCATCCCCAACCAGCATTAGGAGCAGCACCATAACCATCAGCATCCTTGGCACAGAAATAGGATCCGGAATCCTCGTCCTTGAGGTTGTTCATGGTCAGCGTCACCGAGCTCTGCCCGTTGTCCCTGGAGATCGTGACTGGGCCCTTGACAGATGGTGCGTAGTAGGTGGCACCACTGCTCCAGATCACAGCGATCCATTCCAGCCCCTGCACGGGTCTCTGTCCATACCAGCTCATCCGAAATTGTCCGAAACTGAACCCAGACCCTCAGCAGAGGAGGCGCAGGGACCCCCCAAGGGGCTGGAGGTCCCCCCCGCACTCCAGCAGGGTCACGGCCGCCCAGAGCCCATCCCCAAACCTTCACCAATTTCTCTCATAACTCCCCTGGTTTAGCCCCAAACCCCCACCAGAGTTTTCCGTATCTCGACATGCCTGAAAACAGCAATTAACCCCAATCAATTCTTTAATTAATTAGACACTTCATCCTGAGCATACTGCATTGATTACACAGTTAATACACTGTTAAAAAACCCCCCCGGGACCGCAACCCCGGCACATCCCAGCCACGGCCTTGAGCTCCCTCTGGCTCTTGGCCTTGCTGATCCTGCTGCCCCTCCCATGTTGGCCCCACCCCTTTTTTCCACAAGCCACGCCCCTTCTCCCCTGCTTGCTCAATCCGGTTTCCCATCCCCATCTCCCCTTTGTCCCGCAGGGCTCCGGGCGGCCGTGACCCTGCTGGAGTGCGGGGGGCACCTCCAGCCCCCTGGGGGGTCACTGCGCCCACTCTGCCGAGGGTCCGGGTTCAGTTTCAGCAGTTTTGCCCTGAACTGGGTCCGACAGAGACCCGGGCAGGCGCTGGAATTCGTCGCGTGGATCAGGAGCGATGGTTCCAGCACCAGGTACGCGCCGTTGTTCAAGGGCTGGGTCACGATCTCCAGGGACAACGGGCAGAGCTCGGTGACGCTGACCATGAACAACTTCTAGGTCGAGGATTCCAGATCCTATTTCTGTGCCAAAGCTGCTGGTGATCCTTGGGCAGCTGATGCTACTTACATTGGCCATGCCGGTGGTGGCAGCACCTTGCCTGAGCCCCTCTTGTCCCCAAATCTCAGAACCTTTACCCAAGTCTCAGCCCTTGACCTCATTCTTGACCCCGTTGCCCAGGTCTCCCCCATTTCCACCAATGGAGACCAAAGACTCCAAACCCCCAAACTGACTCTGCCCCAAACCCTCCTGCTTTGGCCTCAAAACTCGCCCGATTCTGCCCCAAATCCCCACTCTGGGCTCCCAGCCGCAGCCGCTGACCCAAACCTCACCCGCCATCCCCAAATCTCGGCCCTTTGGGCACTTTTGGGGCACGAGGGGGAGATTTGGGGACGAGAGTTGAGTTTGGGGCGAGACCCAGGGCAGGGTTTGGGGCCAATGGGCAGCGTTGGGGCAAAGGGGGCGGGGCTGGGACAAAGGGTCAGGGGTGGGACAGGGGGGTTTGGGGGAGGGTCTGGGGACAGCTGGGGACAGCTTGGGGCTCAGAGATGGAGCTGGCACCACCAATGCCATCGTCAACAAATGCAGAACTTGGATTATATTCATTAAAATATCTGGCACAGAAATAGATGCCGGAATCCTCGTCCTTGAGGTTGTTCATGGTCAGCATCACCGAGCTCTGCCCGTTGTCCCTGGAGATCCTGAACTGGCCCTTGACTGATTCCGCGTAGTTGATCCTACCACTCCTCCAGATCTCAGCAAGGAATTCCAGCCCCTGCCCGCGTCTCTGTCAAGACCAGCCAATCCCAAAACTCCCAAAACTGAACCCGGACCCTCAGCAGAGGAGGATCAGGGACCCCCCGAGGGGCTGGAGGTCCCCTCCGCACTCCAGCAGGATCACAGCCGCCCGGAGCCCTGCGGGACAAAGGGGAGATGGGGATGAGGCCAAAGCTCAACCCTTGACCCAAATCCTGACTTGTGGCCCCAAATTGGGACCCTTGGAGTTCATCATCCTCTTCCCAGAAGCGTTCCATCCCTTTTTCCAGTTTGCCACACCCACTTTTCGGCACTGAACCAATCAGGTTTCTCATCCCCATCTCCCCTTTGTCCCGCAGGGCTCCCGGCGGCCGTGACCCTGCTGGAGTGTGGGGGGGACCTCCAGCCCCCCGGGGGGTCCCTGCGCCTCCTCTGCCGAGGGTCCGGGTTCGATTTTGGCAGTTTCAACATGGGCTGGATGCATCAAAAACCTGGGAAGGGGCTGGAATTCGTGGCAGGAATCAGCAACAACGGTGGCAACATTGGCTACGCTCCATCGGTCAAGGGCCGGTTCACGATCTCCAAGGACAACGGGCAGAGCTCGGTGACGCTGACCATGAACAACCTCAAGGACAAGGATTCCGCCACCTATTTCTGTGCCAAATGTTACAGCGTTGGTTATGCTTACCCTGGTTATGCTTCTGGTATTCATGGTGGTTTTGGTCCCAAACCCTCTCCTCTCTATTTTAAAATATCACAGAATTCTCTGATCCTTCCCCCAAACCTCTGCCCTTTTTATCAAATCTCCACCAGTCTTCCCCAAACTCTGCTCCTGCTGCCCCAACTCTCGACGTTCCCCCAATTTTGCCCATTTCACACAAATCTCCTCCAGCTCCTGGGGTCCTCACTGGGAGGACACCAATTGGAAGTCGTGGGCGAAGTTTTGGGCCCAATGATTGAGTTTTGGGGCAGAACCAGTTAGGGTTGGGGTAAGTGCTGACCATGGGTGAACATGGAGGAGATTTGGGACAAAGGGTCAAGGGCTGAGGTTTGGGAGTAAGGGTCTGGGGTTTGGGACGGGGGGGGCACTCAAAGATGGGGACTCAGAACAAACCACCATGGCCAATATCACCACAATCAATATCGTCACCAGCAGCAGCGGCAGAACAATCATCCCCATCCTTGGCACAGAAATAAATGGCGGAATCCTCGTCCTTGAGGTTGATCATGGTCACCGTCATCAGACTCTGCCCGTTGTCCCTGGCGATCATGAACCGGCCCTAGACCGAATCCGCGTACCAGGTGCTGCCACCGCTGCGGATGTAGGTGACGAATTCCAGCCCCTGCCCGGGTCTCTGTCGGACCCAGCTCATGGCAATACCCCCGAAACTGAACCTGGACCCGCGGCACAGAAACGTCAGGGACCCCCCGGGGGGCTGGAGGTGCCCCCCGCACTCCAGAAGGGTCACGGCCACCCGGAGCCCTGCGGAACAAAGGGGAGATGGGGATGGGAAACCGGATTGAGCAAGCAGGGGAGAAGGGGCGTGGCTTGTGGAAAAAAGGGGCGGGGCCAACATGGGAGGGGCAGCAGGATCAGCAGGGCCAGGAGCCAGAGGGAGCTCGAGGCCGTGGCCGGGATGTGCCCGGATTGGGATTCCGGGGGGAATTGGGGGTCGTTAACAGTGTATTAACTGTGTAATCAATGCAGAATGCTCAGGATGAGGTGTCTAAGTAATTAAAGAATGGATTGGGGTTATTTGCAGGGTTTGAGGCATGTTGAGATATGGAAAACTCTGGTGGGGTTTTGGGGCTAAACCAGGGGAGTTATGAGAGAAATTGGTGAAGGTTTGGGGATGGGCTCTGGGCGGCCGTGACCCTGCTGGAGTGTGGGGGGGGCCCTGCCCCCCGGGGGGTCCCTGCGCCTCCTCTGCCGAAGCTCTGGGTTTGATTTCGAAAAATTTGCAATGCTGTGGATCCACAAGAGACCCGAGCAGGGGCTGGAAATGGTGGCAGGGATCAGCAGAAGAAGTGGCAGCATCTTTTACGCGGACTCAGTCAAGGGCCGGTTCACATTGACGAGCGACAACGGGCAGAGCTCGCTGACGCTGACCATGAACAACCTCAAGGTCGAGAATTCTGGATCCTATTTCTGTGCCAAAACCAGTACTGATGGTTGTTGTAATGCTGCTGCTCGTCTTGATCAAACTGAACTAATCACTGCGTCCCTGTCTGCATCCCCGTTCCCAGACCCTTCCCCCAAACCCCATTCCTGTCCCTCTGTCCCAGCCCTGCTCTGGCTCTGCCCAAAATGTCCCCTCTGGGCCACACTCAGTGCCCTCGTTCCTCAAATGTAACCGAAATGTCAGGATTTGGGCCCAAAGTTAAGATCAGGGATCAAGAATTCAAATGTGGCCTAAAATTCCCGATCTGAGGCCAATGGCGCAGATTTGGGTCAGTGGCTGTGACTTTGTGTCTGCAGGGGAGATTTGGGGTAAAACTGGACAAGTCTGGGGGCAGTGGTTGGGATTGGAGGGACGAGGCCGAGCTCAGGGTGAAACCAGCCCTGATTTGGGGCCAGGAGCTGAGGTTTTGGGCCAGGAGCTGAGATTTGGGGCCAAGAGCTGAGATTTGGGGCCAGGAGCTGAGATTTGGGGCCAGAGCAGGGCAGGGTTGGGACACGGGGACAGGAGTGGGGTCAGGGGCTGGGGTTTTGGGGAAGAGTCTGGGGTACGGGGACGGGAGGGGACAGAGGGATGGGGCTGAATGGTCAAACATCAGCAGCATAAGGAGAAGCACCAGCACCAGTGTGTTTGGCACAGAAATAGGATCCCGAATCCTCGTCCTTGAGGTTGTTCATGGTCAGCGTCAGCGAGCTCTGCCCGTTGTCCCTGGAGATCCTGAACCGACCCTTGAACGATGGCGCGTACCCGGTCCAACCACCATTGTAGCTGATACTCGCAACCCACTCCAGCCCCTGCACGGGTCTCTGGCAGATTCAGTACATGTCGAAGCTTCCAAAACTGAACCCGGACCCTCGGCAGAGGAGGCGCAGGGATCCCCCGGGGGGCTGGAGGTCCCCCCCACACTCCAGCAGGGTCACGGCCGCCCGGAGCCCTGCGGGACAAAGGGGAGATGGGGATGAGGCCAAAGCTCAACCCTTGACCCAAATCCTGAACCTTGGCCCCGAATTGGGACACTTGGACCTCCTCTGCCACAGCGACCAGAGGCTGAGCTGCCCTCTGCCAAACACAGATGTTCACAATGACCAAAACCAGGAACTTTCTGTTTCCTTTCCTGCCCCGGCCCGGCCCTGGCACCTGCCGGGGAGGAAGTGGGGGGAGGCTGCGGAGCCCCAAAATCGTGGAGTATTCTCCTCCCTCCCTCCCTCGCTCCCACCTGGGGTTTCACTTCTCCCTCAGCAGCCTCGGTGTCTGGGGCTGCTCCTTGGGGCTGGGCTGGAATCTTCTCTGGGAGCTCTGGAGAAAAAACCCCCTTTTTTAACCAAAAACACATGAAATTTTGTGGAGATGAAACTGTTTAAATTGATCTCGAGCGAAGGGCTCCTTGCAGAGAGAAGCAGATGGGTCCAAGGGTGGAGTCACCTGGGACGTTCCATCGGTCAAGGGCTGAGTCAGGACGGCCAGGGACAGCGGGCTGAGCTCGGTGACGCTGGCCATGTGTGACCACAGGGGAAAGGTCTGGGGACAGCTGAGGGCACAGCAATGGGGACAGGGCCAAAAGCACCGGCAATATCAGCATTGCCACCAGAAATACGCTTGGCACAGAAATAAGATCCGGAATCCTTGTCCTTGAGGTTGTTCATGGTCAGCGTCACCGAGCTCTGCCTGTTGTCCCTGGAGATCCTGAACCGGCCCTGGACCGATGGCACGTAGCCGATGTTTCCACCAGTGTTGGTGTTCCCCGCGAGCCATTCCAGCCCCTGCCCGGGTCTCTGGCAGATCCAGCCCACCCCAAATTGGCCAAAATCGAACCCGGAACCTCGGCAGAGGAGGCGCAGAGACCCCCCTGGGGGGCTGGAGGTCCCCCCCGCACTCCAGCAGGGTCACGGCCGCCCGGAGCCCTGCGGGACAAAGGGGAGATGGGGATCAGGCGATGCAAAAGTCAGGCAGAGGTGTCCAATTATTTAATGGGTGGATTGGAACTAATTGCACGGTTTAAGGCACTTTACCATTCAGGATACCTCTGTTGGAGATTTGGGCACAAACAAAGGGAACTGGGGGAAAAACCAGTGAAGATTTGTGGATGGGAGAGCGGCCGTGACCCTGCTGGAGTGCGGGGGGGACCTCCAGCGCCCCGGAGGCCCCTGCACCTCCTCTGCCGAGGGTCCGGGTTCAATTTTTTGAGTTTTGGATTGTTCTGGATCCATCAGAGACCTGGGCAGGGGCTGGAGTGGCTCGCGGGGATCAGCAGTGGTGGTTACACCGAGTACACGGGTTCAGTCAAGGGCCGGTTCAGGATCTCCAGGGACAATGGGTAGAGCTCGGTGACGCTGACCATGAACAACCTCAAGGACGAGGATTCCGGATCCTATTTCTGCGCCAAGGCTGCTGGTGCCAGTTGGGGTAATGATGTCTCTGCTCTTGGCCTCTTCCCCTTGACTGCGTACCCTCCTGTCCCCAGTCCTCAGACCCTTCCCCCAAATCTCAGTCCTTGACCGCATTCTTGACCCTTGGCCCCAGATCTCCCCCAGTTCCAACACCACCAACAAGGAAGCAAAAATCCCCAATTGAGTTCTGCCCCAAATCTCCATTTTGTGCTCCCTGCAGCAGCAGCTGCTGACACGAATCCTCAACCTTTGTCCCCAAATCAGAACCCTGGGCCTCAAACCTCGAACTTCAGAGCAAAGTTTTGGGGCAGAAAGAGGAGATTTGGGGTCCGGAGTTGTGGTTTGGGGTCAGCGGGTGAGAACTGGGGACGAGGCAGAGCAAGGTTGGGATCGATGGTCAAGGGCTGGGTGTGGGCTGGGGTTTTGGGGGAAGGGTCTGGGCAATGGGGACAGGGGGGGGGACACGGGGATGGGGATGGGGTCAAAACGTTCAGCACCAGCAGCACCATCATAGCAACCAGCATCAAAACATTTGGCACAGAAATAGGATCCGGAATCCTCGTCCTTGAGATTGTTCATGGTCAGCGTCACCGAGCTCTGCCCATTGTCCCTGGAGATCCTTAACTGGCCCTTGACTGATGAGGCGTACATGGTGTCACCATCGCTCCAGACCGCTGCCACCCATTCCAGCCTCTTCCCGGGTCTCTGGCCCATCCAGAACATGGTGAAACTCCCGAAACTGAACCTGGAACCTCGGCAGTGGAGGCGCAGGGACCCCCCAGGGGGCTGCAGATCCCCCCCACACTCCAGCAGGGTCACGGCCACCCGGAGCCCTGCGGGACAAAGGGGAGATGGGGATGGGAATCCTGATTAGTCAAGAGTCCCCAAGTCATCCAGGCCAGTTTGAAAAAAGAATGGGATCCATTCTGGAGGGTGACCAGGATCAGGAGGAGAAGGATGAAGTGTTCACAATTTGGGGCCAAGGGTCAGGATTTGGGTCAGTGGTTGAGCTTTGGCCTCATCCCCATCTCCCCTTTGTCCCACAGGGCTCCGGGCAGACGTGACCCTCCTGGAGTGCGGGGGGGTCCTCCAGCCCCCCGGGGGGTCCCTGCGCCTCCCCTGTCGAGGGTCCAGGATCAGTTTTGGGAGTTTTGAGATGGCCTGGATCCACCAGAGGCCCAGGCAGGGGCTGGAATTTGTCGCAAGGATCAGCAGCCCTGCTGGTTCCAGCACCGACTATGCACCATCGGTCAAGGGCCGGTTCAGGATCTCCAGGGACAACGGGCAGAGCTTGGTGACGCTGACCATGAACAACCTCAAGGACGAGGATTCCGGATCCTATTTCTGCGCCAAATGTGTGGATGGTGGTTGCTATGATGGTGCTACTGGTGTTGAACATTTTGATCCCATCCCCATCCCCGTGTCCCACCCCCATCCCCATTGCCCAGACCCTTCCCCCAAACCCCCAGCGCACCCCCAGCCCTTTACCATTGATCCCAACCTTGCTCTGCCCCGGCCCCAATTCATACCCGCTGACCCCAAACCACAACTCCTGACCTCAAATCTCCCCTTTGTGCCCCAAACCTTTGCTCTGAAGTTCGGGGTTTGAGGCCCGGGGTTCCGATTTGGGGACAAAGGTTGAGGATTCGTGTCAGCAGCTCTGGCTGGGAGCGCTAAGTGGGGATTTGGGGCAGAATCAGGCGATTTTGGTGCAAACTTAGTTGGATTTGGGGCAGAACCAGTTTGGGGGTATTGGCTCCATGGTTGGTGTTGTGGAACTGGGGGAGATCTGGGACAAAGGTGCAAGAATGCGGTGAAGGGCTGAGACCTAGGGGAAGGGTCTGGGGATTGGGGACAGGAGAGGACACTGAGATGGGGGCTTGGATCCACCATGGGTGTCATCTAAATTAGCACCAAGACCCACATAACCAGCATAAGCACGTTTGGCACAGAAATAAGATCCGGAATCCTCGTCCTTCAGGCTGTTCATGGTCAGCGTCACTGAGCTCTGCCCGTTGTCCCTGGAGATTGTGAACCGGCCCTTGAACGATGGCGCGTAGAAGGTGCTAGAACCATCCCAGCTGATCCCTGCGAGCCACTCCAGGCCCTGCCCGGGTCTCTGGCAGATCCAGTTCATGTCGTATCTCCCGAAACTGAACCCGGACCCTCGGCAGAGGAGGCGCAGGGACCCCCCGGGGGGCTGGAGGCCCCCCCCGCACTCCAGCAGGGTCATGGCCGGCCGGAACCCATCCCCAAATCATCACCAATTTCACTCGCAACTCCACTGGTTAGGTCCGAAATCTCCACCAGATTTTTCGGGTATCCTGAGGTTCCTCAAACCCTGCAAGTTAACTCAATATTCGCATTAATTAATTGGACACCTTTTCCTGAGTGTTCCACATTGATTTCAAAAGTAATAGCTTATTGACAACCCCCAAACCTCTGGGACCCCGACCCCCAAAGCCCCTGGGCACAACCCGGCCTTGGCCTCGAGCTCCCTCCAGCTCCTGTCCCCGCTGCTCCTGCTGGCCCTCCCAGGTGGGTCCCGCCCCTTTTTCCTGGAAGTCACGCCCCTTTTCCCCTTCTGGAAAAATCAGGTTTCTCATCCCCATCTCCCATTTTACCCGCAGGGCTCCAGGCAGCCGTGGCCCTGCTGGAGTGCAGGGGGGGACCTCCAGCCCCCCCGGGGGTCCCTGCATCTCCTCTGCCGAGGGTCCGGATTCAGTTTCGGGAGTTTTGGGATGGGTTGGGTGCGCCAGAGAACCGGGCAGGGGCTGGAGTTCGTAGCACAGATCAACACTGCTGGCACCACCCACTATGGAGATTCAGTCCAGGGCCGGTTCAGGATCTCCAGGGACAACGGGCAGAGCTCAGTGACGCTGACCATGAACAACCTCAAGGACGAGGATTCCAGATCCTATTTCTTTGCCAAGGATTCCTATGGTGGCTGGAATGCCGCCCATGCCATTGGTTTCACTCCCGGTGGTTGGGTTGGTGTTTGGGGTTTCAGCCCCGCCCCTGTCCCCAGCTGTCCCCAGACTCTTCCTCACCCCCCTGTCCCACCCCTGACCCTTTGTCCCAACCCCGCCCCATTTGCCCCAACGTTGCCCATTGGCCCCAAACCCTGCCCTGTGTCTGGCCCCAAACTAAACTCTTGGCCCCAAATCTCCCCCTCGTGCCCCAAAAGTTCCCCAAGGGCCGAGATTTGGGGACAGCGGGTGAGGTTTGGGTCAGCGGCAGCGGCTGGGAGCCCAGAGTGGGGATTTGGGGCAGAATCGGGCAAGTTTTGGGGCCAAAGCAGGAGGGTTTGGGACAGAACCAGTTTGGGGGTTTGAAGTCTTTGGTCACCATTGGTGGGAATGTGGCAGATCTGGGCAAAGGGTCAAGAATCAGGTCAAGGGCTGAGATTTGGGTAAAGGTTCTGAGATTTGGGGACAAGAAGGGCTCAGGAAAGGGCGCTGCCACCACCGGCATGGTCAATATAAGCATCAGCAGCCCAAGGATCACCAGCAGCTTTGGCACAGAAATAGGATCTGGAATCCTCGTCCTTGAGGTTCTTCATGGTCAGCATCACTGAGCTCTGCCCATTGTCCCTGGAGATCATGAACCGGCCCTTGAAGGATGGCGTGTAGATGGTGCTGGAACCATCGCTCCTGATCCACGTGACAAATTCCAGCCCCTGCCCGGGTCTCTGGCGCACCAAGTACATGGTGAAACTGCTGAAATTGAACCCGGACCCTCAGCAGTGGAGGCACAGGGATCCCCCGGGGGGCTGGAGGTCCCCCCTGCACTCCAGCAGGGTCACGGCCGCCGGGAGCCCATCCCCAAATCTTCACCAATCTCACTCATTACTCCCCTGGTTAGGTCCCAAACCTCCATCAGATTTTTCTGGTATCCTAAGGTTCCTCAAATCCTGCAAGTTAATTCAATATTCTCAGTAATTAATTGGACACCTTGCCCTGAGTGTTCTACATTAATTTCAAAACTAATACCACCATTAACCATCCCCAACCCCGGCACATCCCGGCCACGGCCTTGAGCTCCTTCCGGCTCCTGGCCCTCCTGCTCCTGCTGCCCCTCCCAGGTGGGTCCCACCACTTTTTCCTGAAAGTCACACCCCTTTTTCCCTTCTGGACCAATCAGGTTTCCCATCCCTATCTCCCCTTTGTCCTACAGGGCTCCGGGCAGCCGTGACCCTGCTGGAGTGCGGGGGGGACCTCCAGCCCCCCGGGGGGTCCCTGCGCCTCCTCTGCCGAGGGTCCGGGTTCAGTTTCGGTCGTTCTGATCTGCACTGGATGCGCCAGAGCCCCGGGCAGGGGCTGCAGTAGTTGGCCGCCATCGACAGCTACGGTGGCACCAACTACGCGCCGTCATTGCGGGGCCGGGTCGCGATCTCCAGGGACACCGGGCAGAGCTCCATGTCCCTGACCGCGAACAACCTCAAGGACGAGGATTCCGGATCCTATTTCTGCGCCAAGGAGTCTAGCACTAACATTGCTGCTGGTGCCCTTGAATCTTTTGACCATGCCCGTCACCTCATCCCCATCTGTCCCCGTTCCCCAGGTCCTTCCCTCCAGCCATTGACCCCATTGTTGCCCCCCCCCAGACCCAAATCTGGCCCGTTTTCCGAAATCTCGACCTTTTGCACCCAGGTTTGAAGACCTCAGTTGAGACTTGGAGCCAAGAGCTGAGGTTTGGGTCCAGGAGCTGAGATTTGGGGCAGAACCAGCTGAGTTTGGGGCAACGGTCACAAGTGAACCCCGCTGAGATCTGGGGCACAAAGGGAAGAGCTTTGGGGATAAATCTTTGACATTTGGGACAAAAGCTGAAAGGTGCAGAGAGATTTGAGAGGTGAGGCAGTGATGGTGGAGACTGGGGGGAAACGGTCAAGATTCACCTTTTAGACTAAAGATTTGTGGGGAGAATTTGGGAATTTTGAGATGTTTGTGGGTTCAAGGGCTGGGGTGGGTCCACCACTGGCATTGCGAATATTACCGTCATAAATATAATTAGGACCACAGCTACTGCTGTAACATTTGGCGCAGAAATAGATGGCGGAGTCCTCGTCCTGGAGGTTGTTCATGGTCAGCGTCACCGAGCTCTGCCCGTTGTCCCTGGAGATCCTGAACCGGCCCTTGATGGCGCGTACTCGGTGCTGCCACCATTGCTGTTGATACTGGCGATGTATTCCAGTCCCTGCCCAGGTCTCTGGCGCATCCAGCCCATCCCAAAACTGCCAAAATAAAACCCGGACCCTCGGCAGAGGAGGTGCAAGGACCCCCGGGGGGCTGGAGGTCCCCCCCACACTCCAGCAGGGTCACGGCCACCCGTAGCCCTGCGGGACAAAGGGGAGATGGGGATGAGGCCAAAGCTCAACCCTTGACCCAAATCCTGACTCTTGGCCCCAAATTGGGACCCTTGGAGTTCATCATCCTCCCCCCAGGTGGGTCCTGTCCCTTTTTCCAGCTGGTCACATGCAGTATGAGACATTCAACCAATCAGGTTTCTCATCCCCATCTCCCCTTTGTCCTGCAGGGCTCCGGGCGGCCGTGACCCTGCTGGAGTGTGGGGGGGACCTCCAGCCCCCCGGGGGGTCCCTGCGCCTCCTCTGCCGAGGGTTCGAGATCAGTTTCGGCAGTTTTGGGATGGGCTGGTATCGACAGAGACCCGGGCAGGGGCTGGAGTATATTGCAGATATCAGTAATGGTGGTGGCAGCACCGACTACACGTCATCGGTCAAGGGCCGGTTCACGATCTCCAGGGACAACGGGCAGAGCTCGGTGACGCTGACCATGAACAACCTCAAGGACGAGGATTCCGGATCCTATTTCTGCTGGAAATATTACCATAGTTATGGTTATGCTAATGCTGGATATGGTGTTGGCGCTGGTTACGTTGGTTTGGGCCCCCCCGCCACAGTCCTGTCCCCTCCTTTCCTCGTTCCCCAGACTCTTCCCCGAATCCCCAGGCCCTCACCCCATCCCTCACCCTCTGTCCCAGCCCTGATCTGGCTCTGCCCCAAATGTCCCCTCTGGGCCACACTCAGGGGCCCTCATTCCCCAAATGTCCCCGAAATGTCTGGATTTGGGCTCAAAGATATGATCATGGATCAAGAACTCAAATTTTGCCCAAAATACCTGATGTGAGCCCTAGGGGTCAGATTTGGATTGGTGGCTGTGACTCGGTGCCAGCAGGGGAGATTTGGGGTGAAACTGGACAAGTCTGGGGGCAATGGTTGGGATTGGAGGGACGAGGCCGAGCTCAGGGTGAAACAGGCCCTGATTTGGGGCTGGGAGCTGAGATTTGGTGTGGGATCCCAGCACCTGAGGACTGAGGTGCAGAGTGACCGAGACCACCCCTGGGGGGCTCGGGAGTCCTGGAATGTTGCCAGAAGTGTCTGGTGGCTGGACTTTGATCCTACACAGGAGACGACATCTGTATGAGGATAGGAGGATTTCACTGGGGTGAATGGTGAAGGGATAAGTTAGTTAGAGTGAAACACAGGGTTTAAGATTTCTGTACAGGGGGGTCTAAAGAAGTAAGATGGAGGAATTGGGGTGTGTCCTCTTCTTCTTCTTCTTCTTCTTCTTGGTCTCCATCTTCTGTGGTGATGTTGGCACTTTGGGATTGGTTATTACTAAAAGTGCACTGGTTAAATAAGGATAGAAGGTATTGGGGAAAAATGATAAATATTGTATACGTAACTTCGAGTATAAAGATAGGTGACCGCCCCAGGGGCTCTCAGTGTGTGCTCATGGCTGACTGCTGAGCAGACATCTGTCGGGCAGAGGGAAAATCTTTTAGATAAACAATTAATAAACACCGAGACCGAGAAAAGATCTGAAGTCCCTTCTCGTCCTTTGAAGCGCGGGCTGTCCAAGGCCACCCCGGGCCTTTCCAGGCCATCTCAACAGCCGAGAATCCGACAAGTGGCGTTCGCTGCGTGGGCTACCTCCTACCAAAGCTTTCGGGGGGGGATAAGCCCTGAAGAGCTGAAGAGCCAAGAGGACAGCTCCGACCTAGGACGAATTCCCAGGAGAACACTGATAACTCCTGAGGAAAGAAAAAAAAAAAAAAAAAACGGCCAGGAGAGTCTGCAAAAAGCAGCAGTCACTGAGAATTCCATCTCTCAGCTTCTGCTGAAGACAGTTCGTAGCAGAGCGGCCTGGACCGGGACCAGAAAGGCGCCTCTGGATCCATCCCTCGTGACCCGCTGGACGGAGATTGGGAGCCTTTGGACCGCTCTGACGACAGATTAGGTAAGAAGGTCAAAAATAAGAATATGGGGGGCACACTCTCCCAGGAACAGCGGTAAATTTTTTCCGCCTTACAAGGCGTGGCCGAATCATCTACAGAAGGGATCCCAAAGAAAGAATTAAAACAGTTATTGTTGTGGACAAGGCTCAACTACCCACTTGCAGAAACATGCCTGCTATTCGAAGTGGGGTTTTGGCAGGAAATTAATAGACATTTATATCTCTTAGCAATGAAAAAAGATGAGACAGCCTTAAAGCTGCTCTCGCCGGCAAGAATTATGCTAGAAGGCATTTCGGTGCAGTCGAAAAGACGTGAAAAGCAGTGAAAAGCTGCGGCACCCTCAGAAGGAGAGGGGGAGCAAAGCTCCGGGAAAAAATTAGCTCTGGCCTCAAGAAGCCAGGGGGAAAGGGCTCTCGAGAAAAGAGAGCAGGAAATAATACTAAAACCCCCGGTCCCAAAACCCAGAAACCCCAGGAGACTCCTAAAACGTCCTGAAACCCCGGAGAATACAGGGGGGTCAGGATCCGACTCCGACAAGAGATCGGAAGGGGGGAGGCAGAGGGGAGAAAATGGATCGGGGGGGGCGCTTTCTCACGGCGGCGCGGCGACGGCAAAGCAAGGCGGCCAGGCTGCGGCGGTGCAGGCTGGGAGCGCGGGTGAAGACATAACGGGAGACACGGGTTCCGGTGCGGCTTTGGTCAGCGCAACGCCAGGGGCGGCGGCCGCCCCGGCAGGCAGGGTAGAAGAGACGCACGCGGAGGGCAAAACTCGCAAGAACCGTGGGGGGAAGTCACATACCAGCGCGGGGGCGTTAGGCACGGGCGGCGAATTGGGGGAAACCGCGCAGCCCCAGAGGGCCACCGTAGCGAGACGCAGGAGGCGCGCGGTTGTAACGTCAGACCCGGTGCGAAGGTCGGCTCGGATAGCGGAGGGGGCCCGGGTGCCGGCGGGAGGCGGGCTGTACACACCAGTGGGAGGAGTGGACACAACGTCAGAGGAGGAGGAGACAGAGTCAGGGACAGACCAAGGGGAGGAGACCTCGGAGGTGGAAGGAGGGGGAGAGAGTGACGTCAGCTTGGGAGAGACAGGGAGCGGCTTGGAGAGCACGCATGCGCAGAGAGTAAAGCGCAGGCGGGGGCGGGCCCGATCCCCTGTGATGTCTCGGGTGAGGAGGGGCCGTGTTAGGGATTTTACGTCCCGGGGCTCCACACCCTCTCCAGACTCGGTGCCTTTGGTTGAAACCCTCGGAGTTCCAGTCCCTTCCCTTCAAGGGAGACGTTCTGGTGTTCAAGCTCCATTTTCAGCTGAATTAAAAGCCAAGCAAACACTGTCTCAAATGAGATCGCCGACACGGCAGTCGACCGGAAGAGGAAACGGGGCAGTCGAGCTCATTCCATCATCCGAGCCAGGGAGGCTGGTGACAGCGCCCCCTAGTGGCAGGAGGACAGAAGTGCACGACATGCCGGATCGGTTCGGCGGAGCCACAGCGCCGTCTCGTGGCGAGACTGCAACAATGCAGCAATTTTTTCCAACATCATGCAAAAAGAAAAGCATTTTAAAGAAGACAATGTTAACACAACAAAGGGATTATCCATCGACTTCGGGATTTCATGAAGATGATGAAAGCTCAGATGAAGAACAGCTACAAGGAGATGTCATACAGATCACAGCATCGCAAGGTGTTCCGGCATGGATGCTGTCAGCAGCAGAAGCAGCAAAAAGCTTCTTGCATTCAGTTGATACAGCAAAAAAGAAATATCAACAGGATCCTCGAGTTCCCTTTTCGGATTTAGGAGCAAGGCCAAAAACCTCAAGGCGAAAAATGAGGCACGATGCATCACCGATGACATCCACAACACCATTATTCATGCAAATCCCAATGGAACCTCAAGAAGAGGAATTTCAAGAGCCGGTGAAGACGATGGATTGGAAGCGAATCAGAAAAGCATTGGCAAAGGAAAAGCATTTATTCCCGGGATCAGGAGATTTGACAATGCCGGTGACATATGATGCCCAGGGGCAGAATCCAAGGTTGGAAAGGATGGGTCATGAGACACTCAAAGACTTAGGGAAGGCAGCTCAAACTTTTGGGCTGAACTCACAATACTTCAAACAGCTACTAAGAGGGACATTCACCATGTATGATCTCACGCCATATGATATTCGAAGTATTGTGGCAATGATCCTCACTGACACACAGAATCTCATCTGGCAAAAAAGGTGGAGAAAATATCTTGCTGAGTTGCGGAACAGATATCAAGGTGGGCCAAATGCGAACCTCACAGAAGGGCAGTTGGCAGGGGATCCTCCAGATGACAACCCAGGGGCACAGTGTGCATTGGCAGCTTCAAAACTAGTATGCTTTCTAGATGAAAGTCATACGGAGATACCAACGGGTATCCGCGGGGACTCATACAAGAAACAAGATTTCTTGATAATTGGACAAGACAAGTGCAGTATTCTTGGACTCATTGTTTATCCAACAGTTGTCTCAGCGGACAAAAATACAGAGTTAACAGTTTTGGCAAGAGCGCTTCGTCCACCATTGACTGTACTGGAAAATACTGTGGTCGCGAGAGCTTTGCATTGCCGCCACACGCAGTTGGAGAGGTCATGTCAATCTTTGACGAAGAAGGTTTCCCTATGAAAGAACATGTTGAAGTACATACAACATGGGTGAAGCACATAGGTTGAGACCGACCCACGCTCACGTGCCAATTGACATGTGGGGACAGGACAATAGCAATCAGAGGTATGCTCGACACAGGGGCGGATGTAACGGTAATATCGTACACCTTTTGGCCACGCAGTTGGAGCTTGGTCGCGCCATTGGGCTCTCTCTCAGGCATCGGGGGAGCATCTCTGTGTCTGCAAAGTGAGAATTCCGTTGTTGTCACGGGACCAGGAGACAAGACGGTGATCATTCGTCCTTTTGTCGTCCAAAAGCCGATCACGGTCTGGGGTCGAGACCTTTTGGCACAATGGGGCGTGAAGATCGAAGTGGATTTTTAATAGGGGTCACTGCAGCACTCGCCACATTGAAGTTGACATGGAAAACAGATGATCCAGTTTGGGTGGATCAGTGGCCCCTTGAGCGGAAAAAACTGAGTGCTTTGAACGACTTGGTCCAAGAACAATTGCAGAAGGGACACATCAAGCCAACAGACAGCCCTTGGAATTCTCCAGTGTTTGTCATCAAGAAAAAGCTATCAGGCAAATGGAGGTTGTTACACGATCTCAGGAAGATCAACGAAGTCATAGAAGACATGGGACCACTTCAGTTGGGACTTCCATCTGTCTCAATGATTCCCAGAGATTGGCAGCTTGTGGTCATTGACCTCAAGGACTGTTTTTTCAGTATTCCACTCCATCCAGATGATGCTCCGAGATTTGCCTTTTCAGTTCTGAGTATCAACAGGGAAACGCCTCTGCAGCGGTACCATTGGGTCGTTCTTCCACAAGGCCTAAAAAATTCTCCGACGATCTGTCAATGGTATGTGGCACGAGCTTTGGCACCAGCACGGAAGAAATTTCTGAAGGCGAAGATCATTCATTACATGGATGATTTGCTCATTGCAGTGTCAACACAACAGGAGCTGCAAGAAGCTCGTGACTGTGTGATCGCAGAGGTGCAAAAGGCAGGTCTGGAAATCAGCATTTTGAAGATTCAAGAGGTTGCACCTTGGAAATATCTAGGGTGGAAAATTTCAGAGAAAACAATAAAGCCTCAAAAAGTGGAGATCAGCACTAAGGTCAACAATTTGCATGATTTACAACAGCTTTTGGGAGAAATCAACTGGATGAGGCCAGTTTTGGGAATCACAAACAGCGACATCCCAGCGTTGCTCGATCTTTTGAGAGGAGACACAGACATTCGGTCTCCCAGGACGCTCACACCAGAAGCGAAAAAGGAGTTGGAGAAAGTCGCAGATGCGATACAGAAAAGGCAGGCACATCGATTTGTTCCAACGTTGCCTTTTCAGTTGGCAGTGCTGGGGAAGAAAACGCAGTTCCATGGTTTGATCTTCCAATGGGACGAATTGCAAAAGGACTCTTTGATAATCATAGAGTGGATTTTCCTACCACACAGGCCCGCAAAAACAATTCTCACAGATTTGGAGATGGCAGCACAAATCATCATAAAGGCGAGAACAAGGTTGCTGACAATGGCAGGAAGAGAATTCTCAGTCATCAGACTACCTCTGAAACGAGACTATTTCGATTGGGCAATGCAACAATCGAAAGACTTGTTAATTGCATTGTTAGCGTTCCCAGGAACTTGCACAGTCCACTTTCCACAGCATAGAATACTGCAATCGCAAATATGCTATAGAGCAAAACCACGAAAAAGTGAAGAACCTTTGGACGGGATCACAGTGTTCACGGATGGCTCAGGGAAGACATACAAGTCAGTGATCATATGGAGAGACTCAACGACAGGGGATTGGGAATCTGACGTGAGGATGGTTCAGGGCTCTCCACAAATTGTGGAGTTGGCAGCCGTTGTCCGAGCATTTCAGTTGTTCAAACAGCCTCTCAATCTGGTGACAGATTCCGCATATGTCGCGGGTGTGGTCAAGAGATTGGAAGGTTCGCTCTTGAAAGAAGTCAGTAATGAGGTTTTATACTCATATCTGACAAGCTTGAAAACACTGCTAGAGAGCAGGGAAAGAGAATACTTTATCACACACATTAGAGCGTACACGACACTTCCGGGATTTTTAACGGAAGGGAATGCTCGGGCGGATAGGTTGACAATGCCCATTTTGCAAACGCTGCCGGACATTTTTGAGCAGGCAAGATTAAGTCATGCGTTCTTTCATCAGAATGCGCAAGCGCTAATGGAGTCCTTTCGTCTCACAGGAGAGTCAGGCGAGGGAGATCATTAATGCTTGTCCAGACTGTCAGCTTGTGCAGCCACCTTCTTCTACCGGAGCCATCAATCCGCGGGGGCTGCAAAGTCTTCAGTTGTGGCAAGCTGATGTCAAAAAATATCCATCTTTCGGGAGGCTCAAAAATGTTCATGTTTCTGTAGATACATTCTCAGGTGCAGTCTTTGCTTCAGCACATGCTGGGGAAACAGCAGACCATGCTTGCCGACATTTTCTGCAGGCATTTGCAGCATTAGGTGTGCCTCAGGAGATAAAAACAGATAATGGTCCAGTGTATACAGGCAGGGTGCTTGACAGATTCCTGAAAAGATGGGTTGTCAGACACACGTTTGGTATTCCGCATTCACCCACAGGTCAGGCAATCATTGAAAGAACACATCACACCCTGAAATCCCTTCTGGACAGACAGAGAAGGGGTGAGCTAGAGGCAACACCTCACATGAAATTAAATAAGGCACTGTATGTGTTGAATTTCCTAAATAGTTCATCCTTGGAATCTAATCCACTGATGGTGAGACATTTTCTAAACAGCACACAGGCAAAGCTAAGGGAAAATCCTTTAGTTTTGATCAGAAACCCAGAAACAGGACAAATAGAGGGCCCTTTCAAACTAATCACTTGGGGCAAGGGTTTCGCTTGTATCTCCACAGATCGAGGTCTGAAGTGGGTGTCGGCGCGGCACGTGAAGCCATTCCGAACGCGAGAACACGAGAACGCTGATCCAAAAAACAAAGAGACGAGTACTCAGACAGAAGTCGAGACTCAGACTGCGAAAAACGACCCGGAAGAGAAATAAAAAGAAATTAAGGACTTTGGGGATTTTCACATAAAAGCGAAGTAATGAGTTTCATGATGCTTATGTGCATCATTCTTTCATTCATTGCAGTAAGCAATGGAGGAAATCTACCTGTTAGCCAACCAAGGCAAAATGTATGGGAGACTTTAGCTCAGGCAGCAAATTTAGATAGTATTTGCCTGACACATTCGAGACCAGGGAAACCATTTTCAGCATGCATGGTTGGATTGCCAGTGGACGAATGGCCAGTTCCAGGGCACTCCGCAGTTAACATTTCACAGATCATTAAAGATCCTGTGAAAGAGTGGTGTGCTTGGACACATCTACTTCCTGTGGCTTCTACAGAACCTCAGGAATTGGAGATTTTTGGGTCCATGACAATGGAACTCTGCATGCAGTTTGAAGCTCCGAAGGTCACAAAGGTGAAAACTATCGATTTGACTCCCATTCATGAATTCTATAAGAATGCATCAGCTTGGTGTAAATATACAGAGAAAACTACCAAAGGATCGATCCAAGTCCCAGTGCAATTGCCACGGGGTTTGTTCTTAATTTGCGGGGACAGAATTTGGCACAGCATTCCTGCTAATGCCACAGGAGGTCCATGCAGCATTGGGGAAATTTCAATGCTATCGCCTGATTTGAACATGTTAAGAGAGAAAAGGCACAGAGAAAAAAGATCAATAGAACAATATGCGGCAGATTGCAATGATGAAATGTTTTCTTGGGACAAGAAAGCGAGTATTGCTACAGCAATCTTCTCACCTCAAACAGCATCAGGGGTGGCTTTGACTCAAATCGACCGCATAGGTTATTGGTTGAGCAAACATGCACGGTCTGTGTCTGTCGCATTGGATGACATGTTAAAAGACATCAGTGGTGTAAGACAGGCGACTCTTCAAAACAGAGTGGCGATTGATTATCTATTGCTCGCTCATGGACATGGGTGTGAAGAGTTTGAAGGGATGTGCTGCATGAATCTCTCGGATCATTCAAGGTCAATTCGTGAAAGTATTAAAAACATAAAGGACAGCATAAATAAGCTTGGCGAGATCACAGGATCATGGATCGATCAGCTGGTAGAATTCTTTGACATCTCTCCCATTTGGAGAGGAATTTTAAAGATAGGATTCTATGTTTTAATAGTTCTCCTAGTCCTCATATTTGTCGTCCCATGCATATTTGCATGTTTAAAACGTGCCATGAATCGGATAGCAAAAGAGGTTTTCTTGGTGCAAACAGAAGGGGGAGATGTGGGATCCCAGCACCTGAGGACTGAGGTGCAGAGTGACCGAGACCACCCCTGGGGGGCTCAGGAGTCCTGGAATGTTGCCAGAAGTGTCTGGTGGCTGGACTTTGATCCTACATAGGAGACGACATCTGTATGAGGATAGGAGGATTTCACTGGGGTGAATGGTGAAGGGATAAGTTAGTTAGAGTGAAACACAGGTTTTAAGATTTCTGTACAGGGGAGTCTAAAGAAGTAAGATGGAGGAATTGAGGCGTGTCCTCTTCTTCTTCTTCTTCTTCTTCTTGGTCTCCATCTTCTGTGGTGATGTTGGCACTTTGGGATTGGTTATTACTAAAAGTGCACTGGTTAAATAAGGATAGAAGGTATTGGGGAAAAATGATAAATATTGTATACGTAACTTCGAGTATAAAGATAGGTGACCGCCCCAGGGGCTCTCAGTGTGTGCTCATGGCTGACTGCTGAGCAGACATCTGTCGGGCAGAGGGAAAATCTTTTAGATAAACAATTAATAAACACTGAGACTGAGAAAAGATCTGAAGTCCCTTCTTGTCCTTTGAAGCGCGGGCTGTCCAAGGCCACCCCGGGCCTTTCCAGGCCATCTAAACAGCCGAGAATCCGACAATTTGGGGCCAGGAGCTGAGATTTGGGGCAGGGAGCTGGGATTTGGGGCCAGAGCAGGGACAAAGGGTCAGGAATGGGGTCAGGGGTTGGAGGGAATGATCTGGGGAACGGGGACAGGCGCATCCCAATAGCTGGCCAACAGCACCAACACTATAACCACCACCAGCAGCAGCAGCAGATTTGGCACAGAAATAGGATCCGGAATTCTCGTCCTTGAGGTTGTTCATGGTCAGCGTCACCGAGCTCGGCCCGTTGTCCCTGGAGATCGTGAACCGGCCCTTGAACGATGGCGCGTACATGGAGCTCCAGCCCTCCTTCCTGATGCTCCCGACCCATTCCAGCCCCTGCCCGGGTCTCTGGCAGATCCAGCCCATTGCAACACTCCCAAAATTGAACCCGGACCCTCGGCAGAGGAGGCGCAGGGACCCCCCGGGGGACTGGAGGTCCCCCCTGCACTCCAGCCGGGTCACGGCCACCCGGAGCCCTGCGGGACAAAGGGGAGATGGGCATGGGGCGATGCAAAAGTCAGGTGGACCTGTCCAAATAATTAATGGGTGGATTGTGGCTCATTGCAGGGTTGAAGGCACTTTACGATACTGGAAATCTCTGTTTCAGATTTGGGGCCAGAAAAAGGGAGTTTGGGGCAAAAACACAGTGAAGGTTTGGGGATCAGGGAGCGGCCGTGACCCTGCTGGAGTGCGGGGGGGACCTCCAGCCACCCGGGGGGTCCCAGCGCCTCCTCTGGCGAGGGTCCGGGTTTAGTTTCGGGAGTTATGGAATGTTCTGGATCTGCCAGAGACCCGGGCAGGGTTTGGAATACGTCACCAGTATCAGCAGCAGTGGTGGCAGCAGCGGCTACGCACCTTCAGTCAAGGGCCGGTTCATGATCTCCAGGGACAACGGGCAGAGCTCGGTGATGCTGACCATGAACAACCTCAAGGACGAGGATTCCGGATCCTATTTCTGTGACAAATATTTTTATGGTGGTTGCTATGATGGTTGTGCTGGTGCTGGACATTTTGACCCCATCCCCATCTCCTAATCCCCTCCTGTCCCTGCCCCCCAGACCCTTCCCCCAAACCCCCAGCCCACACCCAGCCCTTGACCATTGATCCAAACCTTACTGTGCCCCGGCCCCAATTCTCGCCCGCTGACCCCAAACCACAACTCCTGACCCCAAATCTCCTCTTTGTGCCCCACAACTTTGCTCTGACGGTCGGGGTTTGAGGCCCAGGGTCCCAATTTGGGGACAAAGGTTGAGGATTCGGTCAGTGGCTGTGGCTGGGAGACTAGAGTGGGGATTTGGGGCAGAATCGGGCGATTTTTGGGGGCCAAAGCAGTTGGGTTTCGAGCAGAACTAATCAGGGGTTTTGTCTCTGTGCTTGGTGGTGGTGGAAATGGGGGAGATCTGGGACAAAGATTCAAGAATGGATCAAGGGCTGAGATTTGAGGGAAGGGTCTGGAAACTGGGGACAGGAGGGGACACTGAGATGGGGAGGGATCCAACAGGGGCGTCTTGAGCAGAAGCACCAGGACTCCAATTATCAGCATAAGCACGTTTGGCACAGAAATAGGATCCGGAATCCTCGTCCTTGAGGTTGTTCATGGTCAGCGTCACCGAGCTCTGCCCGTTGTCCCTGGAGATCCTGAACCGACCCTTGAATGATGGCGCATACCCGGTCCAACCACCATTGTAGCTGATACTCGCAACCCACTCCAGCCCCTGCCCGGGTCTCTGGCCCACCCAGAACATGTCGTAGCTTCCAAAACTGAACCCGGGCACTCGGCAGAGGAGGTGCAGGGATCCCCCGGGGGGCTGGAGGTCCCCCCCACACTCCAGCAGGGTCACGGCCGCCCGGAGCCCTGCGGGACAAAGGGGAGATGGGGATGAGGCCAAAGCTCAAACCTTGACCCAAACCCTGAACCTTGGCCCCGAATTGGGACACTTGGACCTCCTCTGCCGCAGCGCCCAGAGGCTGAGCTGCCTTCTGCCAAACACAGATGTTCACAATTACCAAAACCAGGAACTTTCTGTTTCCTTTCCCGCCCCGGCCAGGCCCCGGCAGCTGCCGGGGAGGAAGTGGGGGGTGGCTGTGGAGCCCCAAAATCGCGGCGTCTTCTCCTCCCTCCCTCCCTCCCTCGCTCCCACCTGGGGCTTCACTTCTCCCTCAGCGGCCTCGGTGTCTGGGGCTGCTTCTTGAGGCTGGGCTGGAATCCTCTCTGGGAGCTCTGGACATGGCGACGATGCTGGTGGTGGCCCCAAACCCCCATCCCTGGCTCCCCAAATGTCCCAAAATAGCCAAATCCTTGCCCAAATCCCAACCCTTGACCCCATTCTTGACCTTCTCCCCCAGTGTCCACCATCTTTGCCCCAATTTCCGACTTTCTCCCAGTTTTGCCCATTTCACCCAAATCTCCGGCAGCTCCCTGGGCACTGATTGGAGGAGGCCTGAACTGGAGCCCAGGGGTGAAGGTTTGGGGCCAATGGTTGAGATTTAAGGCAGGAGCAGGGGAGGGTTTGGGGTCAGTGCTGACCATTGGGGCAAATGGGGGAGATTTGGGACAAAGGATCAAGGTTGAGGTTCAGGGGAAGTGTCTGGGTTTGGGGACAGGTGGGTCTTGGAGATCGGCGTGGATCCATGACTGGCGTCTTCATCAGAAGCAGCAGCACTCCGATCATTATCATAGCCAGATTTGGCACAGAAATAGGATCCAGAATCCTCGTCCTTGAGGTTGTTCATGGTCAGCATCACCGAGATCTGCCCGTAGTCCCTGGAGATCGTGAACCGGACCTTGACCGATGGCGCGTACGTGGTGTACGCACCACTGCTCCAGATCCCTGCAACGAATTCCAGCCCCTGCCCGGGTCGCTGGCAGATCCAATACATGGTAAAACTGCCAAAACAGAACCCGTACCCTCGGCAGAGGTGGTGCAGGGACCCCCCGGGGGCTGGAGGTCCCCCCTGCACTCCAGCAGGGTCACGGCCGCCCGGAGCTCTGCGGGACAAGGGGGAGATAGGGATGAGAAACCGGATTGGCTGAGGGACTTAAAGCTGGTGTGACCAGCTGGAAAAATGGGGCAGGACCCACCTGGGGGGAGGATGATGAACTCCCAGGGTCCCCATTTTGGGCCAAGAGTCAGGACTTGGGTCAAGGGTTGAGCTTTGGCCTCATCCCAATCTCCCCTTTGTCCCGCAGGGCTCCGGGCAGCCGTGACCCTGCTGGAGTGCGGGGGGGACCTCCAACCCCCCGGGGTCCCTGCACCTCCTCTGCCAAGGGTCCGGGTTCAGTTTTGAAATGTCGACATGAGCTGGGTGCGCCAGAGACCCGGGCAGGGGCTGGAATGGGTTGGAGTGGTCAACAAGGGTGGATCCAGCACCTTCAACGCGCCATCGTTCAAGGGCCGGGTCACGATCTCCAGAGACCACGGGCAGAGCTCGGTGACGCTGACCATGAACAACTTCAAGGACGAGGATTCCGGATCCTATTTCTGTGCGAAACATGCTGCTGGGAGTTCGGGTACTCTTACTGGGTTTGGTGTTGTTGATTCTGACCCTGATCTCATCTCTGTGTCCCCACCCTATCCCCAAACCTCAATCCCTGACCCCGTGTCCCAACCCTGGAGTGGCTCTGCCCAAAATTCTCACACTGATTTTGGCTACGAAATTCACCCAAACCTTAAACCTTGGCCTGAAATATCCGCATTCAGTATAAAGTTTTGGGGCACCCAGACTAGATTTGAAGTCTGGAGGTATGGTTGGGGTCAGTGGATGAGAACTGGGGTCAAGCCAGAGCAAGTTTGGGATCACTGGCCAGGGGCTGGGGACGGGTGGGGACTTCAACAAGGGGGTAGGGCTGCTCTGTTGTGATTGTCACCATGGCCAGCACTGTTACCCCAACTGCCATCAGCAGATCTGGTGCAGAAATAGGTGGCAGAATCCTCATCCCTGTGGTTGTTCATGATCAGCGCCACCGAGCTCTGCCCGTTGTCCCTGGAGATTGTGAATAGGCCCCGCACTGATGGGCTATACATAGTGCTACCACTGGTGCTGACACCTGCCACCCATTCCAGTCCTTGCCCAGGCTTCTGCTTCATCCACATCATCCCAAAATTCCCAAAACTGAACCCGGACCCTCGGCAGAGGAGGCGCAGGGACCCCCTGGGGGGCTGGAGGTCCCCCCCGCACTCCAGCAGGGTCACAGCCGCCCGGAGCCCTGCGGGACAAAGGGGAGATGGGGATGAGAAACCTGATTGGTTCAGCGCCGAAAAGCGGGTGTGGCAAACTGGAAAAAGGGATGAAGGGATGGAACGCACCTGGGAAGAGGATGATGAACTCCAAGGGTCCCAATTTGGGGCCACGAGTCAGGATTTGGGTCAAGGGTTGAGCTTTGGCCTCATCCCCATCTCCCCTTTGTCCCGCAGGGCTCCGGGCGGCCGTGACCCTGCTGGAGTGCGGGGGGCACCTCCAGCCCCCTCGGGGGGTCCCTGATCCTCCTCTGCCAAGGGTTTGGGTTCAGTTTCGGCAGTGTCTCCATGCACTGGGTGCGCCAGAGACCCAGGCTGGGTCTGGAGTGGCTCGCAGGGAACTACAGCAGTGGCAGCGCCTACTATGCGGATTCAGTCAAGGGCCGGTTTAGGATCTCCAGGGACAACGGGCAGAGCTCGGTGACGCTGACCATGAACAACCTCAAGGACGAGGATTCTGGATCCTATTTCTGTGCCAAAAATATTGATAATAATTTTTGCAGTGCTGGTGCTCCTCTTGATCCATCTGATCCCATCATCGCATCCCCATCCGTCCCCATTTCCCAGACTCTTCCTCCATTCCTGTCCCCCTGTCCCAACTCTGAACTGGCTCTGCCCCAATCTCAGCTCTTGCCACCAAATCTCAGCTCTTGGCTCCAAGGCTCAACCAAGGCCCCCAAACCTGTGTGCAAATGATCAAGATTTGGGGAAAATGGGCCAGATTTGGGTCTGTGACTGTGACTCAGTTCCACCGCTGAGATTTTGGGGCAGAACAGGTCCACCTGGCAAAAATTTTGGGATTTGTGGGACGAGGGTGAGCTCAGGGTGAAACCGGCCCTGATTTGGGGCCAGAGCTGAGATTTGGGGACAGAGCAGGGCAGCCTTGGGACCAAGGGTCAGGAATATGGTCAGGGGTTGGAGGGAAGGGTCTGGGGAATGGGGTCAGGGACGAGGCTGAAAGGACAACCAGCAGCAGCATTCGAACCACCAGTGCGTGGTTCTTTGGCACAGAAATAAACGGCAGAATCCTCGTCTATGAGGTTGTTCATGGTCAGCGTCACCGAGCTCTGCCCGTTGTCCCTGGAGATCCTGACGCGATCCTTGACCAATGGCGCAAGGTTGGTGCCGGAACCATCACTCCTGATGCTCCCGACCCACTCCTGCCCCTGCCCGGGTCTCTGGCGCACACATTGCAAGGCAACACTCCCGAAACAGAACCCGGACCCTCGGCAGAGGAGGTGCAGGGAACCCTTGGGGGGCTGGAGGTTCCCCCCGCACTCCAGCAGGGTCACGGCCGCCCGGAGCCCTGCGGGACAAAGGGGAGAAGTGTGCAGAGCTTTGTGGACAGCTGGTTGACTGTTAAAGGTCACGTTGACATAATGCCACTGGTCAAGCCTGAAGGGGACAAGTACAGGAGCCAGCAGCCAGTGTCCAATGACAGGCGAGGACATTGTGCCCTTGGTGGAGCAGCAGGATAGGAGAAAACATCTTTGGCAGAAATACAAAGAGAAGATTCAATAAAATATCCACAAGAATGCAGAAGGAGGCGCAGTTGGCTGATGAGTAACTGACCAATGGTGAGCTCGCCTTTGCAATATGCATGAGCCTCATTAACACCGATATAAAGATGTGTGCCTATTAATAAAGTTCGAGATTTGCTGATCACTCATATCGCGTGCTGCGTTTCTCCCGCCCATCCCAACAGAGATGGGGACGGCCAAAGCTCAACACTTGACCCCAAAATCCCAGCTATTGGCCCCAGGTTGTGACAATTTGTCCTCCTCCTGCTCCTGGTCACCCTCCCAGGTGGGTCTCATCCCTTTTTCCAGCTGGCCACACCCACTGCAGGCCCACAGCAAATCAGGTTTCCCATCCCCATCTCCCCTTTATCCCGCAGGGCTCCGGGCGGCCGTGACCCTGCTGGAGTGCGGGGGGGACCTCCAGCCCCCCGGGGGGTCCCTGCGTCTCCTCTGCCGAGGGTCCGGGTTCAGTTTCAGGAGTTTCAGCATGTACTGGGTCCGCCAGAGACCCGGGCAGGCGCTGGAATGGCTCGCGAGCATCTACAGCAATGGTGGCACCACCTACTACGCACCATCGGTCAAGGGCCGGGTCACGATCTCCAGGGACCACGGGCAGAGCTCGGTGACGCTGACCATGAACAGCCTCAAGGACGAGGATTCCGGATCCTATTTCTGTGCCAAGGGTGCTGATGCTTATACCTGGAATGCTGCTGCTTATGGTGAAGACCCCAGTGGTGGATCCACGCACCCATTTCAGTGTCCCCAGATGTCCCCAAGCCCCCAACATTTCCCCCAATCCTCAGCCCTGGGCCCATCCCCGCCCGTGGGTCTCTGTCCCAATCCCCACCGGGACGGGGCTGTGGGGACCCCTCTGGAGCCATTTGGTTTCCCACTATTGCTCTTCTCACCGGGCTGTGGCCATGGGGAGGTGCCGACGGCTCACGGCCCCGGCAGCACACACAGAACTCAATGACGCAGCTCACTGCAAGAGGTTTGTGGCCAATCACAGAAAGCAAAGGCAGATTGACACGGTGGGGCCGGATCTGGGAAATCCCCGTCAGTTATGGGGAACTTGGTTGGGACGCAGAGCCCAGAGCTGAAGTTTGGTGCCAGGAGCTGAGATTGGGGCAGAACCAGTTCAGAGCTGGGACACGGGGACAGGAATGGGGTCAGGGCTGGGGATTGGGGGAAGTGTCTGGGGAACGGGGACATGGGGGAAGCAGCGATGGGGATTGGGCCAAAACGACAGGCAACATTCTCCCAACCAGCACGATCATCAACACATTTGGCACAGAAAAAGGATCCGGAATCCTCGTCCTTGAGGTTGTTCATGGTCAGCGTCACCGAGCTCTGCCCGTTGTTCCTGGAGATCCTGACCCAGCTCTTGAACGATGGCGCGTATCTGGGGGTGGAACCATCACCGTTGATCCCCGCAACGTATTCCAGGCCCTGCCTGGGTCTCTGGCGGATCCAGAACATTGCAGATTTTGTGAAATTGAAGCCAGAGGTGCGGCACAGAGACGTCAGGGAACCCCCGGGGGGCTGGAGGTCTCCCCCGCACTCCAGCAGGGTCACGGCTGCCCGGAGGCCTGCGGGACAAAGGGGAGATGGGGATGAGGGCATGGATTAGTTTTGGACCCAATGTGGGCGTCGCTATGTCAGAAAAAGGGTGTGGGATACACCTGAAAGGGCCAGCAGGAGTTGCAGGTGGAGGATGGGGAGGTCCAAGGGTCCCAATTTGGGGCCAATATCAGGATCTGCTTGCAAGAATTAATATTTGGGTAGTTTTTTTTATTCCTCACCATCTCCCCTTTGTCCATCAGGGCTCCACGCGGCCGTGACCCTGCTGGAGTGCGGGGGGGACCTCCAGCCCCCCGGGGGGTCTCTGACGTTGCGGTGCCGCACCTCTGGGTTCAGTTTCGGGAGTAATGGAGTGTTCTGGATCCGCTAGAGACCCGGGCAGACGCTGGAATACATCGCCAGTATCAGCAGCAGTGGCGGCAGCACCGGCTACGCGCCGTCGTTCAAGGGCCGGGTCACGATCTCCAGGGACTACGGGCAGAGCTCGGTGACGCTGACCATGAACAACCACAAGGATGAGGATTCCGCCACCTATTTCTTTGCCAAACGTACTACTAGTGGTTATGGTGGTGCTGCTGCTCATAGTGACAATGGCTGTGGTGGATTCACCCCATCTCTGTGTCCTCACCTGTCCCCAAACTGAGATTCTCCCTTTAAATTGTCCCCCAAACCTCAGCCCTTGACCCTTTGTCCCAAATCTCCCCCATCTGCCCTAATGGTCAGCACTGACCCCAAACCCTCCCCTGCTCTTGCCCCAAAACTCAACCATTGACCCCAAACCTTACCCCTGGCCTCCAGTTCAGGCCTCCTCCAATCAGGGCCTGGGAGCTGGGGGAGATTTGTGTGAAATGGGCAAAACTGGGGGAAAGTCCAGAGTTGGGGCAAAGATGGTAGACCCTGGGAGAGAAGGTCAAGAATGGGGTCAAGTGTTGGGATTTGGGGCAGGATTTTGGGATTTTGGTACATTTGGGGAGCCAGGGATGGGGGTTTGGGGCCACCACCAGCATCGTCGCCATGTCCAGAGCTCCCAGAGAGGATTCCAGCCCCAGCCCCAAGAAGCAGCCCCAGACACCGAGGCCGCTGAGGCAGCAGTGAAGCCCCAGGTGGGAGCGAGGGAGGGAGGGAGGAGAAGAAGCCGCGATTTTGGGGCTCCGCAGGCTCCCCCCACTTCCTCCCCGGCAGCTGCCGGGGCCCGGCTGGGGCAGGAAAGGAAACAGAAAATTCCTGGTTTTGGTCGTTATGAACATCTGTGTTTGGCAGAGGGCAGCTCAGCCTCTGGGCGCTGCGGCAGAGCGCCGGCTGCACAAAAAGCTTTGTGTGCAAAGGGCCCTGGAGCGATCCCCGTTCTGCCCTGGGACGGAGGGGAAGGGCCAGATTTGGGAGAAATGGGGAAAACTGGGGGAAATTGGGAATTGGGGAAGTTACGGTGGAGTTTGGTGGAAATGGTCAAGCTTTTAGGAACACAGCTGGGATTTAGGGGAAGGATCTCTGGGACTGGAAATATTTGTTGACCATCATGGTCATTACCAGGATTGATGCGAAAACCAGCGTCAATAGCATTGCCAGCGTAAGCATTGCAAAGTTTGACACAGAAATAAACGGCGGAATCCTTGTCCTTGGGGTTGTTCATGGTGAGCGTCACCAAGCTCTGCCCGTTGTCCCTGGAGATCGTGAACAGGCCCTTGACCGATGGCACGTATCTGGGAGTGGGGCCATCACTGGTGACACTTGCCACAAACTCCAAACTCTGCACGGGTCTCTGTCGGATCCAGCCCATCCCAAAACTGCCAAAATCGAACCCGGACCCTTGTCAGAGGAGGCGCAGGGACCCCCCGGGGGGCTGGAGGTCCCCTCCGCACTCCAGCAGGGTCAAAGCCGCCCGGAGCCCTGCGGGACAAAGGGGAGATGGGGATGAGGCCAAAGCTCAATATTGACCCAAACCCTGACTCTTGGCTTCAGATTGGGACCCTTGGAGTTCACCATCCTGCTGGCCCTCCCAGGTGGTACCCACACCCTTTTCCTGGCATGGCGGTGCCCAGTTTGTGCCCACAGCCAATCAGGTTTCTCATCCCCATCTCCCCTTTGTCCCGCAGGGCTCCGGGCGGCCGTGACCCTGCTGGAGTGCGGGGGGGACCTCCAAGCCCCCGGAGGGTCCCTGCGCGTCCTCTGCCGAGGGTCCGGGTTCGATTTCGGGAGTTTTGGATTCAGTTGGTTTCGCCAGAGACCCGGGCAGGGGCTGGAGTGGCTCGCGGGGATCACCAGCAGTGGCAGCACCTGGTACAATCCATCCTTCAAGGGCCGGGTCACGATCTCCAGGGACAACGGGCAGAGCTCGGTGACGCTGACCATGAACAACCTCAAGGTCGAGGATTCCACCGTTTATTTTTGTGGAAAATCTGCTGGTACTGGTGATGGTGGTGCCGTTGCTAATTAAGGTGATGATGATGGTTGTTTCCCCATCCCCGTGTCCCCACCCTGTCCCCGTTTCCCAGACCCTTCTCCCAAACCCCCAGCCCACACCCAGCCCTTGACCGTTGTTCCCAACCTTGCACTGCCTCGTCCCCAGTTTTTACCCGCTGACCCCAAACCACAACTCCTTACCCCAAATCTCAACTTTGTGCCCCAAACTTTCCTCTGAAGGTTGGGGTTTGAGGCCCGGGGCCTCGAATTGGGTCAGAATTGGGGATTTGTGTCAGTGGTGGCTGCTCTGGGGCGGCAGCTCAGATTTGGGCAGAGTTGGGCAAGTTCAGCCCAGGGATCCTGGCAGAGGGTCCCGGTCCAGCCCAGGAGCCAAAATGGCCCCGAGTGGGCCTGAGCTGAGGTGTGGGGCCAGGAGCTGAGAATGTGGGGCAGGGCCAGGGCGGGGTAAGGGCACGAGGACCGGAATGGGGTCAGGGGCTGGGATTTGGTGGAAGGGTCACTGTGGAGAGAGTTGGTCACCACCATGGCGGTGGGAACACTGACGGTTCTGCTCCCAATAGCAGCAGCACTCTCAGAACCATAACTACTACTGGCACGTTTTGTGCAGAAGTAAATGGCGGAATCCTTGTCCTTGAGGTTGTTCATGGTCAGCGTCACCGAGCTCTGCCCGTTGTCCCTGGAGATCTTGAACCGACCCTTGAGTGACGGCGCGTAGCCAGTGCCGCCACCACTGCTGCTGATGCTGGCGACGTATTCCAGTGTCTGCCCGGGTCTCTGGTGGATCCAGATCATTCCAAAATTCCCGAAATCAAACCCAGATGCGCGGCACAGCAACATCAGGGACCCCCCGGGGGGCTGGAGGTCCCCCCCGCACTCCAGCAGGGTCACAGCCGCTCGGAGCCCTGCGGGACAAAGGGGAGATGGGGATGAGAAACCTGATTGGCTGTGGGCCCTAAGTGGGTGTGGTCAGCTGGAAAAAGGGATGAGACCCACCTGGGAGGGTGACCAGGAGCAGGAGGAGAAGAACAAATTGTCACAACCTGGGGCCAATAGTTGGGATTTTGGGGTCAAGGGTCGAGCTTTGGCCTCATCCCCATCTCCCCTTTGTTCCGCAGGTCTCCGGGCGGCCGTGACCCTGCTGGAGTGCGGGGGGGACCTCCAGCCCCCCGGGGGGTCCCTGCGCCTCCTCTGCTGAGGGGCCGGGTTCAGTTTCAGGAGTTTCTCCATGTTCTGGATCCGCCAGACACCCGGGCAGGCACTGGAATTCGTCGCGTGGATCAGGAGCGATGGTTCCAGCACCATCTATGCGCCATCGGTGCAGGGTCGGTTCAGGATCTCCAGGGACAATGGGCAGAGCTCGCTGACGCTGACCATGAACAACCTCAAGGACGAGGATTCTGGATCCTATTTCTGTGCCAAATGTTACACCAGTGGTTGTGGTAGTGCTGCTTATGCTTATGGTGTTGATGGTGGTTGTTGTCCCAAGCCCTCTCATCTCTGTTCCCAAGCATCACAGAATTCTCTGATCCCTCCCCAAACCCCAGCCCTTTTCCCCAAATCACCGTCATTTTCACCCAAATTCTGCCATTGCTGCCCCAAGTCTGCACTTCCCCCCAGTTTTTATCATTTTACCCCAATCTCAGCCTTCTACTCCTCACCCTTGGACGGTTTGCCCAGAACCATGCCTCAGTCCAACACCAAGGACTGAGCAAAAGCCCCCAAACTGGTTCTGTCCCAAACCCCCTAAACTGGTTCTGCCCCAAGCCCTCCTGCTTTGGCCCTAAAACTCGCCGGATTCTGCTCCAAATCTCGACTCTGGGCTCCCAGCCGTAGACGCTGACCCAAACCTCACCCGCTGTCCCCAAATCTCGGCCCTTTGGGTGCTTTTGGGGCACGAGGGGGAGATTTGGGGCCAAGAGTTGAATTTGGGGCCAGACCCAGGGCAGGGTTTAAGGCCAATGGGCAACATTGGGGCAAAGGGGGCGGGGCTGGGACAAAGGGTCAGGGGTGGGACAGGGGGGTTTGGGGAAGGGTCTGGGGACAGCTGGGGACAGGGACGGAGCTGAAACCCCAAACATCAACCCAACCACCGGGAGTGAAACCAATGGCATGGGCGGCATTCCAGCCACCATAGGAATCCTTGGCACAGAAATAGGATTCGGAATCCTTGTCCTTGAGGTTGTTCATGGTCAGCGTCACCAAGCCCTGCCCGTTGTCCCTGGAGATCCTGAACCGGCCCTTGACTGAACCCGCGTACCTGGTGCTGCCACCATCACTGTTGATGCTGGCGATGTATTCCAGCCCCTGCCCAGGTCTCTGTCGAACCCAGCCCATCGCAAATTTCCCAAAATGGAACCCGGACCCTCGGCAGAGGAGGCGCAGGGACCCCCCGGGGGGCTGGAGGTCCCCCCCGCACTCCAGCAGGGTCCCAGCCGCCCAGAGCCCTGCGGGACAAAGGGGAGATCATTAAAAATTAGAAATATGATTGCTCCAGAAAGGGGAAAGGGGTGTGGCTTTTGGAAAAATGGGCGGGGCCCACCTGGGAGGGGCAGCAGGAGCAGCAGGGCCAGGAGCAGTAGGGAACTGGAGGCAGTGGCCATGTTGTGCTGGGGTGGGGCCCTGGGGGATTTTGGCAGTAATTAATGAGTTTTTAATTGCACCATCAGTGGAGAAGAATCAGGAGGAGGTTTCCAATTACTAACAAGTGGATAGGGGAGAATTGCACGATTTGAGGCAAATTATTATACAGGAGATCTCTCGTAGAGATTTGGGAGCAAACCAGGGGAGTTTGGTAATAACTGGGAAGGTTTGGGGATGGGCTCTGGGTGGCCGTGACCCTGCTGGAGTGCGGGCGGCACCTCCAGCCCCCCGGGGGGTCCCTGCGCCTCCTCTGCCAGGGGTCCGGGTTCAATTTCGGGGCTTACTCCATCACCTGGACCCGCCAGAGGCCCAGCAGGGGCTGGAATGGCTGGTGCTGATTGATGCTAGCGGTGCCCACGCCTGGTACGCCCCGTCGGTGCAGGGCCGGTTCAGGATCTCCAGGGACAACGGGCAGAGCTCGGTGACGCTGACCATGAACAACCTCAAGGACGAGGATTCCGGATCATATTTCTGTGCCAGGGGTGCTGATGATGACACCGATGATATTGACGCCTGCGGGATTGGCACCACCACCATGGCTGTGTCCCCAGATGTCCCCATACCACAGACCCTCCCCCCAAATCCCAGTCCTCATCCCCGCTCTCGGTGACTGAATTCGTGTCCCCAGCCCCGGGCCCAGTGCTGACCTTTGGGGTAGAGTTTGGGGGAAGATCAACAGCCAAGGGTTGGGGTTTGGGGCTGGAGAGGGGATAGGGAAATGGAGAAATGGTCACGGGCTGGGTCAGGGGCTGGGAGCTGGGGAAGGGTCTGGGGAATGGGGACAGGTGGGGGTGCTGTGTTTGGTGTGGGGCAATCACTGGGAAGGTCCCCATGAGCAACAGCAACAGGAGCAGCAGTACTGACCGATTTCCACAGAAAGAGATGGCAGAATCCTCGTCCTTGAGGTTGTTCATGGTCAGCGTCACCGAGCTCTGCCCGTTGTCCCTGGAGATCCTGAACTGGCCCTTGACCGATGGTGCGTACCAGGTGCTGCCACCATTACTGATATCTGCAATGTCCTCCAGCCCCTGCCCGGGTCTCTGGCGCATCCAGCCCATCCCAAAACTGCCAAAATCGAACCCGGACCCTCGGCAGAGGAGGCGCAGGGACCCCCCGGGGGGCTGGAGGTCCCTCCCACACTCCAGCAGGGTCACGGCCGCCCGGAGCCCTGCGGGACAAAGGGGAGATGATGAAAATGAGAAACCTGATTGGTTGAGGACCTCAAAGTGGGCGTGGCCATGGGGAAAAAAAGGGACCGGACCCACCTGGGAGGAGGATGATGAACTCCAAGGGTCCCAGTTTGTGGCCCAGATTCAGGATGTGGGTTCAAGTGTTGAGCTTTGGCCTCATCCCCTTCTCCCCATTTTCCCGCAGGGCTCCGGGCGGCCGTGTCCCTGCTGGAGTGCAGGGAGCACCTCCAGCCCCCCGGGGGGTCCTTGCGCCTCCTCTGCCGAGGGTCCGGGTTCAGTTTTAGGGGTGTTGCCATCACCTAGGTCCGACAGAGACCGGGGCAGGGGCTGGAGGTTGTCGTCTACATCCGCAGCGGTGGCAGCACCTGGTACGCGCCATCAGTCAAGGGCCGGATCATGATCTCCAGGGACAACAGGAAGTGTCTGATGACGCTGACCATGACCATCCTCAAGGTCGAAGATTCGGCTGTTTATTTCTGTGCCAAGGATGGGGATGATTGTTGTGCTGCTGCTGCTGGTGACGATATTGACTGTGGTGATGTTGGTCATGGTGGTTTGTTCTGAGACCCCATCTTTGAGTTTCCCCCCTGTCCCCAGTCCTTAGATCCTCCCCCCAAACCTCAGCCCTTGACCCTTTGTCCCAAATCTCCCCCATTTGCCCTAATGGTCAGCACTGACCCCAAACCCTCCCCTGCTCCTGCCCCAAAATTCAACCATTGGCCCCAAACCTTCACCCTGGCCACCAGTTCAGGCCTCCTCCAATCAGGGCCTGGGAGCTGGGGGAGATTTGGGTGAAATGGGCAAAATTGGGAGAAATTCGGGAGTTGGGGCAACAGGGGCTGACTTTGGGGTAAAATGGCTGAGATTTGATGAAAAGGGCTGATGGTGAGGAGATCAGAGGACTCTGGGATATTTGGGAACAAAGTGGAGGGGTTTGGGACCAAGACCAGAACCAGCAATAAATGCAAGACCAACAGTACCATCACTATTGGCACAACCACCATCAACACATTTGATCAAGCCGGCCCTTGACTGATGGTGCGTAGGCGATGCTGCCACCGTTGTCCTTGATCCCTGCGATGAATTCCAGCCCCTGCCTGGATCTCTGCCGCACCCAGAACATGGAGAAACTGCCAAAACTGAATCCGGACCCTCTGCAAAGCAATGTCAGGGATCCCCCGGGGGGCTGGAGGTCCCCCCCGCACTCCAGCAGGGTCACAGCTGCCCGGAGCCCTGCCGGACAAAGGGGAGATGGGGACCAGAAACCTGATTGGTCGAGGGCCTCAAAGCAGGCGTGGCCAACTGGAAAAAGGGACGGGACCCTCCTGGGAGAACAGTGATGAACTCCAAGGGTCCCAGTTTGAAGCCAAGAGTCAGGATTTAGGTCAGTGTTTGAGCTTTGGCCTCATCCCCATCTCCCCTTTGTCCCGCAGGGCTCCGGGCGGCCGAGACCCTGCTGGAGTGCGGGGGGGACCTCCAGCCCCCCGGGGGGTCCCTGCGCCTCCTCTGCCAAGGGTCCGGGCTCAGTTTCAGACAATTTGGGATGGACTGGGTCCACCAGAGACTCGGGCAGGGGCTGGAATTTGTCGCAGGCATTGACAGCGATGGAGACACCAGATACCCATCTGCGTTCAATGGCCGGGTCACGATCTCCAGGGACAACGGGCAGAGCTCAGTGACGGTGACCATGAACAACCTCAAGGACAAGGATTCCAGATCCTATTTCTGTGCCAAATGTGCTTCTGCTGGTTGGGGTGCTTATGCTGCTGGTGCTGCTGTTGGACCCCATTCCTATCCCTGTGTCCCCCCCATCCCCATTCCCCTGATCCTTCCCTCCAACCCTTGACCCCATTGTTTACCGCCATGGACACAAATCTGGCGACCATTTTCCCCAAATCTCTACCATTTGCATTCAGGTTTGGGAGACCTTGGTTGAGACTCAGAGCCAAGAGCTGAGGTACATGGCCAGAGCTGAGATTGTGGCAGAGCCAGTTCAGAGCTGGGACAGGGGACAGGAACGGCGTCCGGGGCTGGAGTTTGAGGGAAGGATCTGGGGAACAGGTACAGGAGGGGACGTGGGGACAGGGAGAGGGCCAAACCTATCAGCAGCAGAACCACCACCAGCACCACTGTCTTTGGCACAGAAATAGGATCCGGAATCCTCGTCCTTGAGGTTGTTCATGGTCAGCGTCACCGAGCTCTGCCCGTTGCCCCTGGAGATCCTGAACCGGCCCTTGACTGACGGCACGTAGTAGGTGCTGGAAACAGAAGGGCTGCTGATCCCCACGACGAATTCCAGCCCCTGTCCGGGTCTCTGGCGGATCCAGTGCATATAAAAATCCCCGAAACTGAACCCGGACCCTTGGCAGAGGAGGCGCAGGGACCCCCCGGGGGGCTGGAGGTCCCCCCCGCACTCCAGCAGGGTCACGGCCGCCCGGAGCCCTGCGGGACAAAGGGGAGATGGGGATGAGAAACCTCATTGGTTGAAGGCCCCAAACTGGGTGTGGCCTGCTGGTAAAAGGGGCAGGACCCGTCGGGGAGGAGGGTGATGAACTCCAAGGGTCCCATTTTTGAGCCCAGAGCCAGGATTTGGGTCAAGGGTCGAGCTTTGGCCTCATCCCCATCTCCCCTTTGTCCCGCAGGGCTCCGGGCGGCCGTGACCCTCCTGGAGTGCGGGGGGGACTTCCAGCCCCCCGGGGGGTCCCTGCACCTCCTCTGCCGAGGGTCCGGGTTCAGTTTGGGCAGTTTTGGGATGGGCTGGGTTCGACAGATTCCTGAGAAGGGGCTGGATTCGGTGGCAAGGATCAGCAAAGGTGGCAGCGCCTACTACGCGGATTCGGTCAAGGGCCGGTTCACGATCTCCAGGAACAACGGGCAGAGCTCGGTGACGCTGACAATGAACAACCTCAAGGACGAGGATTCCGGATCCTATTTCTGTGTGAAATCTTTTAATACTGCTACTCCTGCTGCTGGTTATGGTGACAGGGCTGGTGTTGGTCCTGTTCCCATGGCTGTGTCCCCACCTGTCCCCGTTCCCCAGACCCTTCCCTCCAACCCCTGACCCCACTCCTGACCTTTTGTCCCAAGGCTGCCCTGCTCTGACCCCAAATCTCAGCTCCTGGCCCCAAATCTCAGCTCCTGGCCCTAAATCAGGGCCGGTTTCACCCTGAGCTCACCCTCGTCAGACAAATCCCAACCATTTTTGCGCAACTGGACCCATTCTGCCCCAAAATTTCAGTGGTGGAACTGTGTCATAGCCACGGAATAAATTTGGCCGATTTTCCCCAAATCTCGACCATTTGCACCCAGGTTTGTTGACCTCGGTTGAGCCTTGGAGCCCAGAGCTGAGGTTTGGGGCCAGGAGCTGAGATTTGGGGCAAAACCAGTTCAGAGCTGGGACAGGGGACTGGAATGGGTCAGGGGCTGGGGATTGGAGAAGGGTCTGGGAAATGGGGACGGGGGGGACGTGCGGATGGGGACAGGGCCAAAACTATCAGCAGCAGCATACTAATTTTTGAAATCGCATTTGGCACAGAAGTAGACGGCGGAATCCTCGTCCTTGAGGTTGTTCATGGTCAGCATCACCGAGCTCTGCCCGTTGTCCCTGGAGATCGTGACCCGGCCCTTGACCTCGGATGGGTAACAGGTGTATCCACCACTGTCAAGGCGTGAGACTGTTTCCAGTCCCTGCCCGGGTCTCTGGCGAACCCAGAACATGGTGATGCTGCCGACATCGAACCCGGACCCTCCGCACAGCAACGTCAGGGACCCCCCTGGGGGCTGGAGGTCCCCCCCGCACTCCAGCAGGGTCACAGCCACCCGAGCCCTGCGGGACAAAGGGGAGATGGGGATGAGAAACCTGATTGGTCCAGCAGGGGAAGAGGGGAGTGACTTCCAGGAAAAAGGGGCGGGGCCACCTGGGAGGGGCAGCAGGAGCAGCAGGGCCAGGAGCTCGAGGGAACTCGAGACTGTGGCCGGGTTGTGCCCGGGTTGGGATTCCGGGGGGAATTGGGGGTCGTTAACAGTGTATTAACTGTGTAATCAATGCAGAATGCTGAGGATGCGGTGTCTAAGTAATTAAAGAATGGATTGGGGTTAATTGCAGTGTTTGAGGCATGTTGAGATATGGAAAACTCTGGTGGGGTTTTGGGGCTAAACAAGGGGACTAATGAGAGAAATTGGTGAAGGTTTGGGGATGGGCTCTGGGCGGCCGTGACGCTGCTGGCGTGCGGGGGGGACCTCCAGCCCCCCGGGGGTTCCCTGCGCCTCCTCTGCCGCACCTCTGGGTTTGATTTCGAAAAATTTGCAATGCTGTGGATCCACAAGAGACCCAGGCAGGGGCTGGAAATGGTGGCAGGGATCAGCAGAAGTGGCAGCATCTTTTACGCGGACTCGGTCAAGGGCCAGTTCACATCGACGAGTGACAACGGGCAGAACTCGGTGACGCTGACCATGAAAAACCTCAAGGTCGAGGATTCCGGATCCTATTTCTGTGCCAAAACTAGTACTGATGGCTGTTGTAATGCTGCTGCTCGTCTTGATAAAACCGATCTAATCACTGCGTCCATGTCTGCATCCCCGCGCCCCAGACCCTTCCCCCTGACCCCACTCCTGTCCCTCAGTCCCAGCCCTGCTCTGGCTCTGCCCAAAATGTCCCCTCTGGGCCACACTCAGTGCCCTCATTCCTCAAATGTCACTGAAATGTCAGGATTTGGGCCCAGAGTTAAGATCAGGGATCAAGAATTCAAATGTGGCCTAAAATTCCCGATCTGAGGCCAATGGCGCGGATTTGGGTCGGTGGCTGTAACTTTGTGTCCGCAGGGGAGATTTGGGGTAAAACTGGACAAGTCTAGGGGCAGTGGTTGGGATTGGAGGGACGAGGCCGAGCTCAGGGTGAAATCAGCCCTGATTTGGGGCCAGGAGCTGAGGTTTGGGGCTAAGAGCTGAGATTTGGGGCCAGGAGCTGAGATTTGGGGCCAAGGGCTGAGATTTGGGACCAGGAGCTGAGATTTGGGGCCAGGAGCTGAGATTTGGGGCCAGAGCAGGGCAGGGTTGGGACACGGGGACAGGAGTGGGGTCAGGGGCTGGGGTTTTGGGGAAGAGTCTGGGGAAGAGGGACGGGAGGGGACACAGGGATGGGGCTGAAACGTCAAACATCAGCAGCATAAGGAGCAGCACCAGCACCAGTGCGTTTGGCACAGAAATAGGATCCGGAATCCTCGTCCTTGAGGTTGTTCATGGTCAGCGTCAGCGAGCTCTGCCCGTTGTCGCTGGAGATCGTGAACCGACCCTTGAACGATTGCGCGTACCCGGTCCAGCCACCATTGTAGCTGATACTCGCAACCAACTCCAGGCCCTGCCCGGGTCTCTGGCGCAGCCAGAACCTGTCGTAGCTTCCGAAACTGAACCCTGACCCTCGGCAGAGGAGACGCAGATCCCCCCGGGGGGCTGGAGGTCCCCCCACACTCCAGCAGGGTCACGGCCGCCCAGAGCCCTGCGGGACAAAGGGGAGATGGGGATGGGGCCAAAGCTCAAACCTTGACCCAAATCCTGAACCTTGGCCCCGAATTGGGACTCTTAGACCTCCTCTGCCGCAGCGCCCAGAGGCTGAGCTGCCCTCTGCCAAACACAGATGTTCACAATGACCAAAACCAGGAACTTTCTGTTTCCTTTCCTGCCTCGGCTGGGCCCTGGCAGCTGCCGGGGAGGAAGTGGGGGGAAGCTGCGGAGCCCCAAAATCGCGGCGTCTTCTCCTCCCTCCCTCCCTCCCTCGCTCCCACCTGGGGCTTCACTTCTCGCTCAGCAGCCTCGGTGTCTGGGGCTGCTCCTTGGGGCTGGGGCTGGAATCCTCTCTGCGAGCTCTGGAGAATAAACACCCTTTTTTACCCAAAAACACCTGAAAGTTAGGGGAGATGAAACTGTTTAAATTGATCTCGAGCCAAGGCCTTCATGCTGAGAGAAGCAGATGGGTGCAAGGGTGGAGTCACCTGGAACATTTCATCGGATAAGGGCCGGGTCAGCACGGCCAGGGACAGTGGGCTGAGCTCGGTGACGCTGGCCATGTGTGACCACAGGGGAAAGATCTGGGGACAGCTGTGGTCACAGCGATGGGGACACTGCCAAAAACACCAGCAGTGTCAGCATTGCCACCAGTAAAACGCTTGGCACAGAAATAGGATCAGGAATCTTCGTCCTGGAGGCTGTTCATGGTCAGCGTCACCGAGCTCTGCCCGTTGTCCCTGGAGATCGTGAACCGACCCTTGACTGACGGCGCATAGAAGGTGTTGACACCATCAGCGTTGATCCCAGCAATGAATTCAGGCGCCTGTCCGGGTCTCTGGCGGATCCAGTACATTCCATAATTCCCAAAATGGAACACGGACCCTCAGCAAAGCAACGTCAGGGACCCCCCGGGGGGCTGGGGTCCCCCCCACACTGGAGCGGGGTCACGGCCGCCCGGAGCCCTGCGGGACAAAGGGGAGATGGGGATGAGAAACCTGATTGGCTGTGGGCCTTAAAGTGGGTGTGTCAAACTGGAAACAGGGGTGGGACCCACCTGAGAGGGCCAGCAGGAGTAGGACAACTAGGATGGGGTGGTCAAAAGGTCCCAGTTTGGGGCCAAGGGTCAGGATTTAGGTCAAGGATTGAGCTTTGGCCTCATCCCCATCTCCCCTTTGTCCCGCAGGGCTCCGGGCGGCCGTGACCCTTCTGGAGTGCGGGGGGGACCTCCAGCCCCCCGGGGGGTCCCTGCGCCGCCTCTGCCAAGGGTCCGGGTTTGATTTTGCAAATTATGGAATGTTCTGGATTCGCCAGAAATCTGGGAAGACACTGGAATACCTCGCAAGTATCAATGGTGTTGGCACCACCCACCACGCGCCATCAATTAATGGTCGGTTCAGGATCTCCAGGGACAACGGGCAGAGCTCGGTGACGCTTACCATGAACAAACTCAAGGACGAGGATTCTGCCGTATATTTCTGCGCCAAAAGCAGCAGTAATGATTATGGTTTTTCTGGTCCTGCTCTTATTGGCAACAATTCCGTCAGCGGACCACCCCCAAGTTGGTCAAAAAATGTCTCCAATGCCCAGCGATCCTTCCCCGACATCCCAGCCCTTTGTGTCAAATCTTCACCATTTTCCCCCAAACTTCGCCCCATCCTTCCCCTAGTCTTGATTGTCTCCCCAGTTTTTCCCATTTCACCCCAATCTCCCCCAGCTCCCTGGGCCCTAATTGGAGGAGGCCTGAACTAGAGGCCAGAGGTGAAGGTTTGGGGCCAATGGTTGAGTTTTGGGGCAGGAGGATGGGAGGGTTTGGGGTCAGTGCTGACCATTGGGGCAAATGGGGGAGATTTGGGACAAAGGGTCAAGGGCTGAGGTTTGGGGAGGAAGAGTCTGGGATTGAGGACAGAGCAGGACATGGGGACGGGACTGGATCCACAACTGTCATCTTCACTATAAGCACCAAGACTGCAACAACCACTATCAGCACATTTGGCACAGAAATAGGATGCGGAATCCTCGTCCTTGAGGTTGTTCATGGTCAGCATCACCGAGCTCTGCCTGTTGTCCCTGGAGATCGTGAACCGGCCCTTGACCGATGGCGCGTAGCTGGTGCCACCACTAGGGTTGATGTTGGCCATGTATTCCAGCCCCTGACCGGGTGTCTGGCGCACCCAGTGCATGGTGAAGCTCCTGAAACTGAACCTGGACCCTCGGCAGAGGAGGTGCAGGGACCCTCCGGAGGGCTGGAGGTGCCCCCTGCACTCCAGCAGGGTCACTGCTGCCCAGAGCCCATCCCCAAACTTTCACCGGTCTCACTCATAACTCCCCTTGTTAAGCCCCAAAACCCCACCAGAGTTTTCCATATCTCAACATGCCTCAAACACTGCAATTAACCCAAATCAATTCTTCAATTACTTAGACACCTCATCCTGAGCATTCTGCATTGATTACATAGTTAATACACTGTCAACGACCCCCAAAACCCCCCGGGACCCCAACTCGGCACATCCCGGCAACGACTTTGATTTCCGTCCGGCTCCTGGCCCTGCTTGTCCTGCTGCCCCTCCCAGGTGGGTTCCATCCCTTTTTTTCACAAGCCACGCCCCTTTTCCCCTTCTGGACCAATCAGGTTTCCCATCCCCATCTCCCCTTTGTCCCGCAGGGCTCCGGGCGGCCGTGACCCTGCTGGAGTGCGGGGGGGACTTCCAGCCCCCCGGGGGGTCCCTGCGCCTCCTCTGCCGAGGGTCCGGGTTCAGTTTTCACAGTTTTGGGATGGGCTGGATCCGCCAGAGACCCGGGCAGGGTTTGGAGTTTGTGGCGAGTGTCACCAGTGATGGCGTCACTCCCAGATACGCGCCATCAGTCAAGGGCCGGTTCACGATCTCCAAGGACAACGGGCAGAGCTCGGTGACGCTGACCATGAACAACCCCAAGGACGAGGATTCCGCCGTTTATTTCTGTGTCAAACTTTGCAATGCTTACGCTGGCAATGCTATTGACGCTGGTTTTGGCATCAATCCTGATAGTGACCATGATGGTCAACAAATATTTCCAATCCCAGAGATCCTTCCCCTAAATCCCAGCTGTGTTCCTAAAATCTTGACCATTTCCCCCAAACTCCACCGTCACTTCCACAATTCCCAATTTCCTCCAGTTTTCCCTATTTCTCCCCAATCTGGCCCTTCCCTTCCATCCCAGTGCAGAACGGGGATCGCTCCAGGGCCCTTTGCACACAAAGCTTTTTGTGCAGCTGGCGCTCTGCCGCAGCGCCCCGAGGCTGAGCTGCCCTCTACCAAACACAGATGTTCACAATGACCAAAACCAGGAACTTTCTGTTTCCTTTCCTGCCCCAGCCGGGCCCCGGCAGCTGCCGGGGAGGAAGTGGGGGGAGGCTGCGGAGCCCCAAAATCGCGGCGTCTTCTCCTCCCTCCCTCCCTCCCTCGCTCCCACCTGGGGCTTCACTTCTCCCTCAGCGGCCGCGGTTTCTGGGGCTGCTCCTTGGGGCTGGGCTGGAATCCTCTCTGGGAGCTATGGAGAAAAAACCCTTTTTTTTTTCCCAAAAACACATGAAAGTTAGGGGAGATGAAACTGTTTAAATTGATCTCGAGCCTAGGGCTCCACGCTGAGAGAAGCAGATGGGTGCAAGGGTGGAGTCACCTGGAACGTTCCATTGCTCAAGGGCACGGTCAGGATGGCCAAAGCGAGCTCAGGAGCCAAAATTGCCCCGAGTGGGCCCTGAGCTGAGGTTTTGGGCCAGAAGCTGAGAATGTGGGGAAGAGCCAGGGCAGGTTTGGGGCACGGGGACAGGAATGAGGTCAGGGGTTGGGGATTGGGGAAGGGTCTGGGACAGGTGAGGACAAGTGGTGACTCAGCGATGGGTGCGGGGCCAATACCATAGGCATCATTATCAGCAGCAGTAGCACCAGCACCCTTGGCACAGAAATAGATGGTGGAATCCTCATCCTTGAGGTTGTTCATTGTCAGCGTCACCGAGCTCTGCCCGTTGTCCCTGGAGATCGTGAACCGGTCCGGGTTCCGTTTCGGCAGTTTCAGAATGTTCTGGGTTCGTCAGAGACCAAGGCAGGGGCTGGAATACGTTGCAGCGATCAAGAACGATGGATCCAGCTACGCCTACGCATCATCAGTGCAGGGCCGATTAAGGATCTCCAGGGACAAGGGGCAGAGCTCGGTTACACTGACCATGAACAACCTCAAGGACGAGGATTCCGGATCCTATTTCTGCGGGAAAGCTATCTATGATACTTTGGGAGCTGCTGCTGCGGGTTTTGACCCAATACCCGTGGCTGTGTCCCCCCCTGTCCTCGTTCCTCAGACCCTTCCCCAGACCCCAGCGCCTGACCCCATTCCTTTCCCCGGGCCCCAACCCTTCCCTGGCCCTGCCTCACATTCTCAGCTCTTGGCCCCACACCTCAGCTCGGGGCCCACTCAGGGCCATTTTGGCTCCTGGGCTGGCCCCGGACCCTCTGCCAGGATCCCTGGGCTGAACTCACCCAACTCTGCCCAAATCTGCGCTGCTGCCCCAGAGCAGCCAGCACTGACACAAATCCCCAATTCTGACCCAAATCGAGGCCCCGGGCCTAAAATCCCGACCTTCAGAGCCAAGTTTTGGGGCACAAAGAGGAGATTTGGGGTCAGGAGTTGTGATTTGGGGTCAGCGGGTGAGAACTGGGGCCGAGGCAGAGCAAGGTTGGGATCAATGATCAAGGGCTGGGTGTGGGCTAGGGGTTTGGGGGAAGGGTCTGGGCAACGGGGACAGGGGGGGACACGGGGATGGGGGTGGGGACAGCAAGGCCATTGTCACCAAGACCAGCACTTTCAGCCCAATTAGCACCAGCACGCTTGGCAGAGAAATAGGATCCGGAATCCTCGTCCTTGAGGTTGTTCATGGTCAGCGTCACCGAGCTCTTCCCGTTGTCCCTGGTGATCCTGAACCGGCCCTTGACCGATGGCGCGTAGCGGGTGTCTCCACCATTGCCCCAGATTCCTGCGAGCCACTCCAGCCCCTGCCCGGGCCTCTGGCGGACCCAATACATGGCATTGCTGCCAAAACTGAACCCGGACCCTCGGCAGAGGAGGCGCAGGGACCCCCCGGGGGGCTGGAGGTCCCCCCCGCACTCCAGCAGGGTCACGGCCGCCCGGAGCCTTGCGGGAAAAATGGGTGATTAAAAATGAGTAATCTGATTGGTCGCGGGCTTCAAAGTGGGCGAGGCCTGTGGGAAAATTGGCGGGACCCACCTGGGAGGGGCAGCATGACCAGCAGAAGGAGCTCGAGGCCGTGGCTTGGATGTGCCGGGGTTGGGGTCTTGCGGGGTTTTGGGGGTTTGTAATGAGATATTACTTTTGAAATCAATGTGGAAAACTGAGGAGCAGGAGTCCAATTAATTAATGAGTATATTGAGTTAACTTGCAGGGTTTGAGGAACCTCAGGATACCAGAAAACTGTGGTGGAGATTTGGGTCTAAACCAGGGGAGTTATGAGTGAAATTAGTCAGGATTTGGGGATGGGGTCCGGGCGGCCGTGACCTTGCTGGAGTGCGGAGGGGACCTCCAGCGCCCCGGGGGGTCCCTGCGCCTCCTCTGCCTAGGGTCCGGGTTCTCTTTCGGGAGTTTTGACATGTTTTCGATGCGCCAGAGCCCCGGGCCGGGGCTGGAATACGTTGCAGGGATCTACAGCAGTGCTTCCTACACCTCATACCTGCCATTGGTCAAGGGCCGGTTCAGGATCTCCAGGGACAACGGGCAGAGCTCGGTGACGCTGACCATGAACAACCTCAAGGACAAGGATTCCGGATCCTATTTCTGTGGGAAATCTGCCTATAACAATTAGGGTCCTGGTGCTGGTGTGGATGGTATTCACCCTGTCCCCATTACTTTGTCCCCACCTCTCCCCCTTCCGCAGACCCTTCCCCAGTCCCCAGCCCCTGACCCCATTCCTGTCCCCGTGTCCCAGCTCTGAACTGGCTCTGCCCCAATCTCAGCTCTTGGCCCCAAACCTAAGCTCTGGGCTCCGAGTCTCAACCGCGGTCCCCCAAACCTGGGTGCAAATGGTCGAGATTTGGGAAAATGGGCCTGATTTGGTTCCGTGGGGGTCAAAAATGGGGTCAAGGTTTGGAGGGAATTGTCTGGGGAATGGGGACAGGTGGGGACACAGTGATGGGCATGGGTCAATAGATTCGAGGGCACCAGCAGCAATGTTAGTGCTGGACTCCTTGGCACAGAAATAGGATCCAGAATCCTCGTCCTTGAGGTTGTTCATGGTCAGCGTCACCGAGCTCTGCCCGTTGTCCCTGGAGATCGTGAACCGGCCCTTGACTGAATACGTGTACCCGGTGCTGAAACCATCGTTCCTGATCCCCGCGAGACATTCCGGTGCCTGCCCGGGTCTCTGTCGGAACCAGTGCATGGCAAAACTGCCAAAACTGAACCTGGACCCTCGGCAGAGGAGGCGCAGGGACCCCCCGGGGGGCTGGAGGTGCCCCCCACACTCCAGAAGGGTCACGGCCGCCCGGAGTCCATCCCCAAACCTTCACCAATTTCACTCATAACTCCCCAGGTTTGGTCCCAAAACCCCACCAGAATTTTCCATATCTCAACATGCCACAAATCCTGCAATTAACCCCAATCCATTCTTTAATTACTTAGACACCTCATCCTGAGCATTCTGCATTGATTACACAGTTAATACACTGTTAACGACCCCCAAAACCCCCCGGGACCCCAACTCGGCACATCCCGGCAACGACCTCGATTTCCCTCCGGCTGCTGTCCCTGCTGCTCCTGCTGCGCCTCCCAGGTGGGTTCCACATCTTTTTTCTCAAGCCACGCCCCTTTTCCCCTTCTGGACCAATCAGGTTTCCCATCCCCATCTCCCCTTTGTCCCGCAGGGCTCCGGGCGGCCGTGACCCTGCTGGAGTGCGGGGGGGACTTCCAGCCCCCCGGGGGGTCCCTGCGCCTTCTCTGCCGAGGGTCCGGGTTCAGTTTCGGCAGTTTTGCCATGCTCTGGTTCCGACAGAGACCCGGGCAGGGGCTGGAATGGGTTACCTACATCAGGAGCGATGGTTCCAATATTTACTATGCGCCATCGGTCAAGGGCCCGTTCACAATATCCAGGGACAACGGGCAGAGCTCGGTGACGCTGACCATGAACAACCTCAAGGACGAGGATTCCGCCATATATTTCTGTTCCAAGGGTGCCTACAGCAATGGGGGTTCTGGTCCTGATCGTGTTGAACCCATGTCCATGTCCCGCCCAGACCGACTGTCCCAGACCCTTCTCCCAAACCTCAGCCCCTGACCCCATTCCTCAGGCTGTGTCTCAACCCTGCACTGGCTCGGCCCCAAATTCTCTTCTCTGGACAACAAAGTTGACGGAAACTATGACCGTAATCTTGACTGCCAACTTCGGAGGAAAGTTTTGTGGCACAAAGAAGATATTTGGGATCCGGAATTGTGGTTTGAGGTCAGCGGGTGAGAATTGGGGCCGAGGCAGAGCAAGGATGGGATCAATGGTCAAGGGCTGGGTGTGGGCTGGGGGTTTGGGGGCAGGGTCTGGGGAACAGGGACAGGGGGGGATGAGGAGATCGGGATGGCTCCGTCATCAATACGAGCAGGACTAGCACCAGTGTTATATGATTTGGCAAAGAAATAAATGGCGGAATCCTCGTCCTTGAGGTTGTTCATGGTCAGCGTCACCGAGCTCTGCCCGTTGTCCCTGGAGATACTGAACGGGCCCTTGACTGAACCCGCGTACCAGGTGCTGCCACCATTGTTGCTGATACTGGCGATGAATTCCAGCCCCTGCCCGGGTCTCTGCCGATACCAGCCCATCCCAAAACTGCTGAAACTGAACCCGGACCCTCGGCAGAGGAGGCGCAGGGACCCCCCGGGGGGCTGGAGGTCCCCCCCGCACACCAGGAGGGTCACGGCCGCCCGGAGCCCTGCGGGACAAAGGGGAGATGGGGATGGGAAACCTGATTGGTTGAGGGACTCAAAGTGGGCATGGCCAGCTGGAAAAAGGGGTGGGACCCACCTGGGTGGAGGATGATGTTCTCCAAGGGCCCCAGTTTGGGGCCAAGGGTCAGGATTTGCGTCAAGGGTTGAGCTTTGGCCTCATGCCCATCTCCCCTTTGTCCCGCAGGGCTCCAGGCGGCCGTGACCCTGCTGGAGTGCGGGGGGGACCTCCAGCTCCCCCAGGGGGTCCCTGCGCCTCCTCTGCCGTGGGTCCAGGTTCAGATTTCGCAGTTTCTCCATGTACTGGGTGTGCCAGAACCTCGGGCAGGGGCTGGAATGGCTCGCAGGCATCTACAGCAGTGGTTCCAGCACCTACTAATCGCCGTCGGTCAAGGACCGGTTCAGGATCTCCAGGGACAACGGGCATAGCTCGGTGATGCTGACCATGAACAACCTCAAGGACGAGGATCCCACCATCTATTTCTGTTCCAAGGATCCTTATGCTGCTGCTGGTAATGCTGCTGAATATATTGAAGAAGGCCGTGGTGGATCCATCCCCATCCCAGTGTCCCCAGCTGTCCCCAAAGCCCCAGACTATTTTTCCAAATCTCAGGCCTTTACCCCATTCTTGACCGTTTGTCCAAAGTCCCCCCCATTTCCACCCATGGTGACCAAAGGCCCCAAACCCTGACTGGTTCTGCCACAAACCCAGCTGTGTTGGTGCCAAAATTTGCCTAATTTCACCCCAGATCTTGGCCCTTTGGGAACTTTTGGGGCACGAGGGTGAGATATGGGGCCGAGATCTGAGTTTGGGGCCAGACCCAGGGCAGGGTTTTAGGCCAATGGGCAGCGTTAGGGCAAAGGGGGCGGGGCTGGGACAAAGGGTCAGGGGTGGGTCAGGGGGGTTTGGGGGAAGGGTCTGAGGACAGCTGGGGACAGGGACGGGGCTGAAACCCAAAACACCAACCCAACCACCAATAAAAGCACCAAGAGCAGCGCCAGCATCAGAAGATTTGGCACAGAAATAGGATCCGGAATCCTCGTCCTTGAGATTGTTCATGGTCAGCGTCACTGAGCTCTGCCCGTTGACCCTAGAGATCCTGAACCGGCCCTGCACCGAAGGCGAGTAGTAGATGTCTCCATCGTTATCAATCCCTGCGAGCCACTCCAGCCCCCGCCCGGGTCTCTGGCCCATCCAGCCCATCCCAAAATTCCCGAAACTGAATCTGGACCCTCGTCAGAGGAGGCGCATGGATCCCCCGGGGCGCTGGAGGTTCCCCCCGCACTCCAGAAGGGTCACGGCCGCCCGGAGTCCATCCCCAAACTTTCACCAATTTCACTCATAACTCCCCTGGTTTAGCCCGAAAACCCCACCAGAGTTTTCCATATCTCAACATGCCTCAAACCCTACAATTAACCCCAATCCATTCTTTGATTACTTAGACACCTCATCCTGAGCATTCTGCATTGATTACACAGTTAATACACTGTTAACGACCCCCAAAACCCCCCTGGACCCCAACTCGGCACATCCCGGCCACGGCCTCGAGTTCCCTCCAGCTCCTGGCCCTGCTGCTACTGCTGGCCCTCCGAGGTGGCCCCGCCCCTTTTTCCTGGAAGTCACTCCCCTTTTCCCCTTCTGGACCAATCAGGTTTCCCATCCCCATCTCCCCTTTGTCCCGCAGGGCTCCGGGTGGCCGTGACACTGCTGGAGTGTGGGGGGGACCTCCAGCCCCCTGGGGGCTCCCTGTGCCTCCTCTGCTGAGGGTCCGGGTTCACTTTCAGCAGTTTCACCATGTTCTGGGTGCATCAGAGACCCAGGCAGGGGCTGGAGTGGCTCCCAGGGATCAGCGGCCGTGGTTCCAGCATCTACTACGCACCGTCGGTCAAGGGCCAGGTCACGATCTCCAGGGACAACGGGCAGAGCTCGGTGACGCTGACCATGAACAACCTCAAGGACGAGGATTCCGCCATCTATTTCTGTGCCAAGGGTGCTGATAGTGGTTACCATAATCAGGCTGCTGCTTATCGTGTGGCCCTCTCCATGCCCCCAGGTTCCCCTCCCGTCCCCGTTCCCCAGACCCTTCCCGCAATCCCCAGCCCCTGACCCAATTCCTGTCCCCATGTCCCAGCCCTGAACGGGCTCTGCCCCAAATCTCCCCCATTCTCCCCCAAATTCCCAACTCTCGGCCCCACCCCTTCACCCTTGGTGCCAATTTTTGCGCCAAATCCTAAGGATTCCGTTCCCCCAGTGCGGGTTTGGGGCCAGGGGTGCAGATTTGGGACTGCCCCAGAGGGATTCTCAGGCCGATGGTCACAAGGGTCAAGGGCTGAGGTTTTGGAGTAAGGGTCTGGGTTTGAGGACAGAGGAGACTCCAAATGGGAGCAGGGCCAAAACCACCATGACCAACATCACCACAATCAATATCCTCACCAGCAGCAGGAGCACAACAATCATCCCAATTTTTGGCACAAAAATAAAGAGCGGAATCCTCGTCCTTGAGGTTGTTCATGGTCAGCGTCATCAGACTCTGCCTGTTGTCCCTGGCGATCATGAACCGGCCCTTGACCGAATCCGCGTAACAGGTGCTGCCACCGCTGCGGATGTAGGTGACGAATTCCAGCCCCTGCCCGGGTCTCTGTGGGACCCATTGCAGGGCAAAACTGCCAAAACTGAACCTGGACCCTCGGCACAGCAACGTCAGGGACCCCCCGGGGGACTGGAGGTCCCCCCCGCACTCCAGCAGGGTCACGGCCGCCCGGAGCCCTGCGGGGCAAAGGGGAGATGGGGATGAGGGAACGAATCCACCCAAATGTTAATTCTTTCCTGCAGACCCTGATGTTGGCCCCAAATTGGGACCCTTGGACCTCCCCATCCTCTACTTGCAACTCCTGCTGGCCCTCCCAGGTGGATCCCACACCCTTTATCTGGCATGGCGGTGCCCACTTTGGGTCCATAACCAATCCAGCTCCTCCTCCCCATCTCCCCTTTGTCCCGCAGGGCTCTGGGCAGCAGTGACCCTGCCGGAGTGCGGGGGGGACCTCCAGCTCCCCAGGGGGGTCCCTGCGCCTCCTCTGCCGAGGGTCCAGGTTCGATTTCTGGAGTTACCCATTGAGCTGGGTGCACCAGAGACCCGGGCAGGGGCTGGAATGGCTCGCAGGCATCTACAGCGATGGTTCCTACATCTACTACGTGGCATCGGTCAAGGGCTGGTTCAGTATCTCCAGGGACAACGGGCAGAGCTCGGTGACGCTGACCATGAACAACCTCAAGGACGAGGATTCTGCCACCTATTTCTGTGCCAAGGGTTTTGCTGGTTATGCTGGTGATAACAATGCCTGCTGTATTGACCCCACCCCCATCACTGCATCTCCACCTGTCCCCGTTCCCCAGACCCTTGCCCAGCTCCCAGCCCCTGACCCAGCCCGTGACCATTTCTCCATTTCCCTTTCCCCTCCCCGGCCCCAAACCCCAACCCTTGGCCATTGATCTTCCCCCAAACTCTGCCCCAGAGGTCAGCGCTGGGTCCGGGGCTGGGGACACGAATTCAGTCACCGAGAGCGGCGACGCGGGCTTGGATTGGGGGGAGGTTTGGGATTTGGGGGCAATAAGGGACACAACAAAGGGGGCGGGGCGAAACGCTCCATAACCAGCACCAACAGCGTCACTGCGATCCGCAACAGCAGCATTATAACTCTCATGAGTTTTGGCAAAGAAATAGGATCCGGAATCCTCATCCTTGAGGTTGTTCATGGTCAGCGTCACCGAGCTTTGCCCGTTGTCCCTGGAGATGCTGACTCGGCCCCGGAACGATGACGGGTATCTGGTGTCTCAATCATAGTCAAACCCTGCAATGTATTCCAGGCCCTGCCCAGGGTGCTGGCGGATCCACATCAGACTGGTTCGTCCAAAACTGAACCCAGACCCTCGGCAGAGGAGGCGCAGGGACCCTCCGGGGGGCTGGAAGTTCCCCCCGCACTCCAGCGGGGTCACGGCCGCCTGGAGCCCTGCGGGACAAAGGGGAGATGGGGATGAGAAACCTCATTGGCTGAAGGCCCCAAACTGTTTGTGGCCTGCTGGTAAAAAGGGCAGGAAGGGTCTGGGAAATGGGGATGGGGGGGACGTGCGGATGGGGACAGGGCCAAAACTATCAGCAGCAGCATCCCAATTTTAATAATCGCATTAGGCACAGAAATAGACGGCGGAATCCTCGTCCTTGAGGTTGTTCATGGTCAGCGTCACCGAGCTCTGCCCGTTGTTCCTGGAGATATTGACCCGGCCCTTGACCTCGGGTGGGTACCAGGTGTATCCACCACTGTCAAGGCGGGCAACTGTTTCCAACCCCTGCCCGGTTCTCTGGCGAACCCAGCCCATCCCAACACTGCCGACATCGAACCCGGACCCTCGGCAAAGCAACGTCAGGGACCCCCCGGGGGGCTGGAGGTCCCCCCCGCACTCCAGCAAGGTCACGGCCTCCCGGAGCCCTGCGGGACGAAGGGGAGATGGGGATCAGATACCTGATTGGTTCAGGGCCGCAAACTGGGAGGATCAAGCATGATAAAATATCGAGACCAAACTTTGAGGAGGATGATGAACTCCAAGGGTGCCAGTTTGGGGTCCAGAGTCAGGATTTGGGTCAAGGGTTGAGCTTTGGCCCCATCCCCATCTCCCCTTTGTCCCGCAGGGCTCCGGGCGGCCGTGACCCTGCTGGAGTGCGGGGGGGACTTCCAGTCCCCCAGGGAGTCCCTGCGCCTCCTCTGCCGAGGGTCCGGGTCGCGTTTTGGGAGTTTTGGAATGTTCTGGATCCGCCAGAGACCCAGGCAGCCGCTGGAATTCATTGCTGGGATCAATGCTAATGATGCCAACACCTTCTACTCGCCATCGGTCAAGGGCCGGTTCACGATCTCCAGGGACAACGGGCAGAGCTCGGTGACGCTGACCATGAACAACCTCAAGGACGAGGATTCTGGATCCTATTTCTTTGCCAAGCGTATTTCTGGTGGCAATGCTGATATTGCCAGTGCTTTTGGCCCTGTCTCCATCCCCGTTTCCTCAGGTGTCCCCAGACCTTTCCCCTGTGGTCACACATGGCCAGCGTCACCGAGCTCAGCCCGCTGTCCCTGGCCATGCTGACCCGGCCCTTATCCGATGGAACATTCCAGGTGACTCCACCCTTGGACCCATCTGCTTCTCTCTGCAAGGAGCCCTTGGCTCGAGATCAATTTAAACAGTTTCATCTCCACAAAATTTTGTGTGTTTTTGGTTAAAAAAGGGTGTTTATTCTCCATAGCTCCCAGAGAGGATTCCAGCCCAGCCCCAAGGAGCAGCCCTAGACACCGAGGCCGCTGAGGGAGAAGTGAAGCCCCAGGTGGGAGCGAGGGAGGGAGGGAGGGAGGAGAAGACGCCGCGATTTTGGGGCTCCGCAGCCTCCCCCCACTTCCTCCCCGGCAGCTGCCGGGGCCTGGCCGAGGCAGGGAAAGGAAACAGAAAGTTCCTGGTTTTGGCCATTGTGAACATCTGTGCTTGGCAGAGGGCAGCTCAGCCTCTGGGTGCTGTGGCAGAGCGCTGGCTTCACAAAAAGCTGTGTGTGCAAAGGGCCCTGGAGCGATCCCCGTTCCACACTGGGATGGAGAGGAAGGGCCAGACTAGGGAGAAATGGGGAAAAATTGGGGGAAAACTGGGAATTGGGGAAGTGACAGTGGAGTTTGGGGGGAAATGTTTAAGATTTGAGTAAAAGGGGTACACGCCATCGGTCAAGGGTCAGTTCACGATCTCCAGGGACAACAGGCAGAGCTCGGTGACGCTGACCATGAACAACCTCAAGGACGAGGATTCCGGGTCCTATTTCTGTGCCAAGGGTTCTGTAGCTGGTTGGGCTGAAAGTGCTGGTCGTAGTGACGATGGCCTTGCTGTCCCCATCCCCATCCCCGTGTCCCCCCCCGTCCCCGTTGCCCAGACCCTTCCCCCAAACCCCCAGTCCACACCCCGCCCTTGACCATTGATCCCAACCTTGCTGTGCCTCGTCCCCAATTCTCACCCACTGACCCCAAACCACAACTCCTGACTCCAAATCTCCACTTTGTGCCCCAAAACTTGATTCTGAAAGTGGATACTTCTGGTCATGGGTTAAGATATCGGTCAACTTTGTGGTCAAGAGTGGAGAATTTGGGGCAGAGCCAGGGCAGGGTTGCGAGATGGGATCAGAAATGGGGTCAGGGGCAGAATTTGGGAGAAGGGTCTGGGGAACCTGGACAGGTGGTGACACAGCCACGGGGATGGGGTCAAAATCATCATCAGCAGCACCCCAAGTATCATAGGCAGCTTTCCCGCAGAAATAGGATCCGTAATCCTTGTCCTTGAGGTTGTTCATGGTCAGCATCACCGAGCTCTGCCCGTTGTCCCTGGAGATCCTGAACCGGCCCTGCACTGATGACGCGTAGGCGTAGCTGGATCCATCGTTCTTGATCGCTGCGACGTATTCCAGTCCCTGCCCGGGTCTCTGACAAATCCAGAACATTCTGAAACTGCCAAAACTGAACCCGGACCCTTGGCAGAGGAGGCGCAGGGACCCCCCGGGGGGCTGGAGGTCCCCCCCGCACTCCAGCAGGGTCACGGCTGCCCGGAGCCCTGCGGGACAAAGGGGAGATGGGGATGAAGCCAAAGCTCAAGCCTTGACCCAAATCCTTACTCTGGGCCCCAAACTGGGACCCTTGGAGTTCATCATCCTGCTCTCACATGCGTCCCACCACTTTTTCAAGTGTGCCATGCCAACTTGGGCACTCTTGACAAATCAGGTTTCTCATCCCCATATCCCCTTTGTCCCGCAGGGCTCCGGGAGGCCGTGACCCTTCTGGAGTGCAGGGGGACCTCCAGCCCCCCGGGGAGTCCCTGACGTGTCTGTGCTGAGGGTCCGGGTTCAGTTCCGGTGGTTTCCACATGAGCTGGTATCGCCAGAGACCCAGGCAGGGGCTGGAGTGGCTCGCAAGTATCAGTAACGATGGTGGCAGCACCAGGTACGCAGATTCCGTCAAGGGTCGGTTCACGATCTCCAGGGACAACGGGCAGAGCTCGGTGACGCTGACCATGAACAACCTCAAGGACGAGGATTCCGGATCCTATTTCTGTGGCAGAAGTGTTGTTGGTAGTGCTGGTTGGAACGCTGCTGCAGGTATTGGTCACTCTCATGTTTTGGTTGCATTTGGCCATGTTCCTGTTCCCCAGTCCCCACCTATCTCCATTCTCTAGACCCTTTCCCAAAACTCCAAGCCTGGACCCCATTCCTGTCCCCATGTCCCAATCTTGGAGTGGTTCGGCCTGAAATCCGCTCCCTGCACATTACCAAAAAGTTGACTCAAACCTTAACCCTTGGCTTCAAGCATCCACTTTTATAACAAGGTTTTGAGGCACAAAGAGGAGATTTGGGGTCGAGAGTTGTGGTTTGGGGTCTGGGGGTGTGAATTGGGGCCGAGGCAGAGCAAGGTTGGGATCAATGGTCAAGGGTTGGGTGTGGGCTGGGGGTCTGGGGGAAGGGTCTGGGCAACAGGGACGGGGTGGGGGACACGGGGATGGGGACAGCAAGGCCATCGTCAATACTATGAGCACTTTCAACACTACCACCACCAGCGCTCTTGGCACAGAAACAGGATCCGGAATCCTCGTCCTTGAGGTTATTCATGGTCAGCATCACCGAGCTCTTCCCGTTGTCCCTGGACATCCTGAACCGGCTCTTGACCAATGGATTGTAGTAGGTGGTGCCATCAGTGTTGTAGATGCCTGCGACGTATTCCAAACCCTTCCCAGGTCTCTGGCGGACCCAGTACATTCCATAACTCCCAAAGGCGAACCCGGACCCTCGAAACAGCAACGTCAGGGACCCCCCAAGGGGCTGGAGTTCCCCCCCGCACTCCAGCATGGTCACGGCCGCCTGGAGCCCTGCGTGACAAAGGGGAGATGGGGATCAGGGAATGAATCCAACCAAATATTAATTTTTGCAGGCAGATCCTGATGTTGGCCCCAAATTGGGAACCTTGAACCTCACCATCCTCCTCCTGCAACTCCTGCCAGTCATCCCAGGTGGATCCCACACCCCTCTTCTGGCATGGCGACACCCACTTTGGGTCCATAACCAATCCAGCTCCTCATCCCTATCTCCCCTTTGTCCCGCAGGTCTCCGGGCGGCCGTGACCCTGCTGGAGTTCTGGGGGGACCTCCAGCCCCCGGGGGGGTCCCTGTGCCTCCTCTGCCGAGGGTCCGGGTTCCGTTTCAGTCGTTCTGATCTGCACTGGATCCGCCACAGCCCCGGGCAGGGGCTGCAGTGGGTGGCCGCCATCGACACCTACGGTGGCACCTGCTATGCGCCGTCACTGCGGCGCGGAGTCGCAATCTCCAGGGACAACGGGCAGAGCTCCATGTCCCTGACCGTGAACAACCTCAAGGACGAGGATTCTGGATCCTATTTCTGCGCCAAGGAGTCCAGCACTAACATTGCTGCTGGTGCCCTTGAATCTATTGACCTGTGCACATCCCCAGGTGCCCCCCTGTCACCATTTTTCAGGTCCTTCCATCCGATCCTTGACCCCATCCCTGACCCCCACCGTCTCAAATCTGGCCCATTTTCACCAAATTTCGACCATTTGCACCCAGGTTTCGGGACCTTGGCTGAGACTTGTAGCCAGGAGCTGAGATTGGGGCAGAGCCAGCTCAGAGCTGGGACAGGGGGACACGAATGGGGTCAGGGGCTGGGGATTGTGGGAAGGGTCTGGGGAACGGGGACAGGGGGGGACAAAGAGATGGGGATGGGGTCAAAAGGATAACCAGCAGCAGCCCAACTACCAGCACCAGCACATTTGGCACAGAAATAGGTGGCGGAATCCTTGTCCTTGAGGTTGTTCATGGTCAGCGTCACCGAGCTCTGCCCGTTGTCCCTGGAGATCGTGAACTGGCCCTTGGCCGAATCCGCGTATCCAGTCCAACCAGCAATGTTGGTGATCCCGGCGACATACTCCAGCCCCTGCCCGGGTCTCTGTCGATACAAGCCCATCCCGAAACTGCCGAAACTGAACCCGGACCCTCGGCAGAGGAGGCGCAGGGACCCCCCGGGGGGCTGGAGGTCCCCCCCGCACTCCAGCAGGGTCACGGCCGCCCAGAGCCCTGCGGGACAAAGGGGAGATGGGGATAAGGCCAAAGCTCAACCCCTGACCCAAATCCTGACTATTGGCCCCAAATTGGGACCCTTGGAGTTTATGATCCTCCTCCCAGGTGGAGGTCCTGTCCCTTTTTCCAGCTGGTCACACCCACATTAAGGCTCTCGAACAATCAGGTTTCTCATCCCCATCTCCCCTTTGTCCTGCAGGGCTCCGGGCGGCCGTGACCCTGCTGGAGTGCGGGGGGCACCTCCAGCCCCCCGGGGGGTCCCTGACGTTGCTTTGCCGAGGGTCCGGGTTCAGTTTTGGGGGTCACTCCATACATGGGATCCGCCAGAGACCCGGGCAGGGGCTGGAGTGGCTCGCGAGTATCAGCAACGATGGTGGCAGCACCAGGTACGCGGATTCCATCAAGGGCCGGTTCAGGATCTCCAGGGACAACAGGCAGAGATCGGTGATGCTGACCATGAACAACCGCAAGGACGAGGATTCCGGATCCTATTTCTGTGGCAGAAGTGTTGTTGGTAGTGCTGGTTGGAACGCTGCTGCAGGTATTGATCACTCTCATGTTTTGGTTGCATTTGGCCATGTTCCTGTTCCCCGGTCCCCACATATCTCCAATCTCTGGACCCTTCCCCAAAACTCCAAGCCTGCACCCCATTCCTGTCCCCATGTCCCAGTCTTGGAGCGGTTTGGCCCGAAATCCGAACTCTGCACATTACCACAAAGTTGACTCAAACCTTAACCTTTGGCTTCAAGTATCCACTTTCAGAATCAAGTTTTGGGGCACAAAGTGGAGATTTGGGGTCGGGAGTTGTGGTTTGGGGTCCGGGGGTGAGAATTGGGGCCGAGGCAGAGCAAGGTTGGGATCATTGGCAAGGGCTGTGTGTGGGCTGGGGGTTTGGGAGAAGGGTCTGAGCAACGGGGACGGGGGGGACGAGGAGATGGGGACAGAAAGGGCATCGTCACTATAATGAGCAGGAGCAGCACCCCCACCACCAGGAGCTTTGGCACAGAAATAGGATCCGGAATCCTCGTCCTTGAGGTTGTTCATGGTCAGCATCACCGAGCTCTTCCCGTTGTCCCTGGAGATCCTGAACCTGCCTTTGACTGACGGCGCGTACTCGGTGTAACCTCCACTGTCACTGATCCTTGCGACGTATTCCATCCCCTACCCGGGTCTCTGGAGCATCCAGCCCTTCCCAAAACTGCCAAAATCCAACCCGGACCCTCGGCAGAGGAGGCGCAGGGACCCCCCAGGGGGCTGGAGGTCCCCCCCGCACTCCAGCAGGGTCACTGCTGCCCAGAGCCCTGCGGGAAAAAGGGGAGATGGGGATAAAGCCAAAGCTAAACCCCTGACCCGAATGCTCACTCTTGCCCCAAAATTGGGACCCTTGGAGTTCATCACCCTCCCCCCAGGAGGATTCTACCACTTTGTCCAGCTGGCCACACCCACTTGGAGGCCCTTGACCAATCAGACTTTTGATTTCCATCATCTCCCCTTTGTCCCGCAGGGCTCCAGGCGGCCGTGACTCTGCTGTAGTGCGGGTGGGACCTCCAGCCCCCCAGGGGGTCCCTGCGCCTCCTCTGCCGAGGGTCCGGGTTCAGTTTCGGCAGCTCTGACATGCTCCGGATCCGCCAGAGACCCGGGCAGGGCCTGGAGTGGCTCACGGGGATCTACAGCAGTGGTTCCAGCACCAGATACGCACCCCCGGTTCAGGGCCGGATCAGGATCTCCAGGGACAACGGGCAGAGCTCGGTGACGCTGACCATGAACAACCTCAAGGACGAGGATTCCGGATCCTATTTCTGTGCCAAGGCTTCTGGTAGTGGTTACTATGATCACGCTGCTGCGTATGGTGTGGCCCTGTCCATTCCCCCAGGTTCCCCTCCTGTCCCCGTTCCCCAGACCCTTCCCCCAAACCCCAGCCCCTGACCCCATTCCTGTCTCCGTGCCCCATTCCAGTCTCTCTGCCCTGGCTCTGCCCCGCATTCTCAGCTCCTGGCCCCAAACCTCAGCTCGGGGCCCACTCGGGGCCATTTTGGCTCCTGAGCTCTCCTTGGCCATTCTGACCCTGCCCTTCACCGATGGAACATTCCAGGTGACTCCACCCTTGCACCCATCTGCTTCTCTCAGCATGGAGCCCTTGGCTTGAGATCAATTTGAAAAATTCAATTTCCCCAAAATTTCATGTGTTTTTGTGTTAAAAAAAGGGTTTTTTCTCCATAGCTCCCAGAGAGGATTACAGCCCAGCCCCAGGGAGCAGCCCCAGACACCGAGGCCACTGACGGAGCAGTGAAGCCCCAAGTGGGAGCGAGGGAGGGAGGGAGGGAGGGAGAAGACGCCGCGATTTTTGGGCTCCGCAGCCTCTCCCCACTTCCTCCTCGGCAGCTGCCGGGGCCCGGCCGGGGCGGGAAAGGAAACAGAAAGTTCCTGGTTTTGGTCACTGTGAACATCTGTGTTTGGCAGAGGGCAGCTCAGCCTCGGGGCGCTGTGGCAGAGCGCCGGCTGCACAAAAACTTTGTGTGCAAAGGGCCCTGGAGCAATCCCCATTCCACACTGGGACGGAGGGGAAGGGCCAGACTGGGGAGAAATGGGGAAAAATGGGGGGAAACGGAGAGTTGGGGAAGTGATGGCAGAGTTTGGGGAAATGGTCAAGATTTGAGAAACAGGGGTGGGGATTTTGGGGAAGGATCAGAGAATTCTGAGCTATTTGGGAAGAGAGAGGAGAGGGCTCGGGACCACAACCACCATCAACACTATAAGCAGCACCACCACCACCACAACTACTGCTGTAACATTTGGCACAGAAAGAGGATCTGGAATCCTCGCCCTTGAGGTTGTTCACGGTCAGAGTCACCGAGCTCTGCCCGTTGTCCCTGGAGATCCTGAACCGACCCTTGACCGATGGCGCGTAGTCGGTGTAAGCACCAGTGTTGTAGATCCTTGCGACCCATTCCAGTCCCTGCCCGTGTCTCTGGCGCACCCAGAACATGTCGTAGCTCCCAAAACTGAACCCGGACCCTCGGCAGAGGAGGCGCAGGGACCCCCCGGGGGGCTGGAGGTCCCCCCGCACTCCAGCAGGGTCACAGCCGCCCGGAGCCCTGCGGGACAAAGGGGAGATGGGGATGGGAAACCTGATTGGCTGAGGGCCCAAATTGGGCACCGCCATGGGAGAAATAGGGTGTGGGACCCACCTGGGAAGACAGTGATGAACTCCAAGGGTCCCAATTTGGGGCCCAGAGTCAGGATTTGGGTCAAGGGTTGAGCTTTGGCCTCATCCCCATCTCCCTTTTGTCCCGCAGGGCTCCGTGCGGCAGTGACCCTGCTGGAGTGCGGGGGGGATCTCCAGCCCCCCGGGGGGGTCCCTGACATTGCTGTGCCGAGGGTCCGGGTTCAGTTTTGGGAATTTTGGCATGTCCTTGATCTGCCAGAGGCCCGGGCAGGGGCTGGAATGGGTTGGAGTGGTCAATAAGGGTGGATCCAGCACCTTCTATGCATCATTGGTCAAGGGCCGGGTCACGATCTCCAGGGACAACGGGCAGAGCTCAGTGGCGATGCTGCTGCTTATTGTGACGACGCCAATTGTGGATCCAGCCCCGTCCCCGAGTTCCCCCCAGTCACCAACCCCAGACCCTTCCCCCAAACCTCACCCACTGACCCAGCCCTTGACCCTTTGTCCCCAGTTGCACCAATGGTCAGCACTGACCCCAAACCCTCCCCTGCTCCTGCCCCAAAACTCAACCATTGGCCCTGAACCTTCACCCCTGGGCTCCAGTTCAGGCCTTGCTCTTCAAGAATTCCCATTTCTGCCTGTGCCAGCTCAGCCAATGAGGACTCAGGGAGATTGGGAGATTTGGCTGAAATGCCCAAAACTGGGGGAAAGTCGACAGTTGGTTCAGCTGGTGCAGACTTTGGGGGAAAATGGTGAAGATTTGAGGAGAAGATCTGTGATTTGGGGAAGGATCTGTGGGGATTGCAGACATTTGGTGACCACCATGGGAGGTGGGACCACTGCCGGAATTGTCGCTAAAGGCAGCAACACCACCACCAAAACTACTAGTAGCTCATTTGGCACTGAAATAGGATCCGAAATCGTCGTCCTTGAGGTTGTTCACGGTCAGCTATTACAGCGACCTGATGAAGGTCTTCAGGGTGAGAGAAGTGGACGAGAATCTTGGTTCATGATCGGAAGGCTGGATTTATTGATATATGATATATAATACATTATAACTATACTAAAAGGAATAAAGAGAGAAGTTGCAGAAGCTGCTAAGCTAAGAATAGCATAGGAAAGAAGAAAATAACAAAGTTCTGTGTCCAGCAGAAAGCAAGGACAAATTCTCCCGTGAGTGGTCAGAAAATCGAAACACTCACAGAAGACCAATCACAGATGCTCCTATTACATTCCACACCAGCAGATAATTATTTTTTTACATTTTTCTTCTGGGGCCCCATCTTCCCAGAAAGGACAAATCCTAAAAGAAAGGATTTTATGAAAAATTCTCTGTGACAGGTCAGGAATGGGGTCAGGGGTTGGGGTTTGGGGGAAGGCTCTGGGGAATGGGGACAGGGGGGAAGGGGGGCAGGCAATGCCATGTAAAGGTTCAACAGAAGCAGGACCATCAATCCAACCACCATAAGCACCTTTGGCACAGAAATAGGATCCGGAGTCCTCGTCCTTGAGGTTGTTCATGGTCAGCGTCACCGAGCTCTGCCCGTTGTCCCTGGATATCGTGACCCGGCCCTTGAACGCGAGTGGGTACCAGTTGTATCCATCACTGTCTATCGCTGTGACCCACTCCAGCCCCTGCCCGGGTCTCTGGCGAACCCAGCCGAGCCCGAATTTCCCAAAGTCAAACCCGGACCCTCGGCAGAGGAGGTGCAGGGACCCCCTGGGGGGCTGGAGGTTCCCCCCGCACTCCAGCAGGGTCACGGCCGCTTGGATCCCTGCAGGAAAAAGGGAAGATGGGGATGAGGATAAAAATCCACCCAAATATTGATTCTTGCATGCAGATCCTGATGTTGGCCACAAATTGGGACCCTTGGACCTCACCATCCTCCTCCTGCAGCACCTGCCAATCCTCCCAGGTGGATCCCACACACTTCTTCTGGCATGGCAGTGCCCACGTTGGGTCCATAACCAATCCAGCTCCTCATCCCCATCTCCCCTTTGTCCCGCAGGGCTCCGGGTGGCCGTGACCCTGCTGGAGTGCAGGGGGGACCTCCAGCCCCCCGCGGGGTCCCTGCGACTCCTCTGCCAACGGTCCGGGTTCAGTCTCGGGAGTGTTGCCCTGCAATGGGTCCGACAGAGACCCAGGCAGGGGCTGGAATGGCTCGCAGGCATCTACAGCAGTGGTTCCAGCACCGACTACGTGCCGTCGGTCAAGGGCGGGGTCAGGATCTCCAGGGACAATGGGCAGAGGTCGGCGACGCTGACCATGAACAACCTCAAGGACGACGATTCCACCACCTATTTCTTTGCCAAGGGTGCTGGTGCTGGTGCTGGTGCTAGCACTGCATATGCTATTGGCTCCTCCCCCATGGTCGTGCCCCATTCCCCAGACCCTTCCCCCAAACCCCAGCCCCTGACCCCATTTCCTCACCCTCTGTCCCAGCCCTGCTCTGGCTCTGCCCCAAATGTCCCCTCTGGGCCACACACTGTGCCCTCGTTTCTCAAATTGCATTCAGTTTTTCAAAATTTGGGACCAAAGTTAAGGTCAGGAATCAAGAATTCAAAGTTTGGCCCGAAATTCTTTTTGTTAGGCTAACGGGGCCAGACTTGGGTCTGTGGCTGTGACTTGGTGCCCGCAGGGGAGATTTGGGGTAAAATTGGACAAGTCTGGGGGCAGTGGTTGGGATTGGAGGGACGAGGCTGAGCTCAGGGTGAAACCGGCCCTGATTTGGGGCTGGGAGTTGAGATTTGGGGCCAAGAGCTGAGATTTGGGGCCAGGAGCTGAGATGTGGGGCCAGAGCAGGGCAAAGTTGAGACAAAGGGCAGGAGTGGGGTCAGGGTTTGGTGGAAAGGGTCTGGGGAACGGGGACAGGCGCGTCCCAATAGCTGGCCAATAGCACCAACATTATAACCACCACCAGCAGCAGCATCAGATTTGGCACAGAAATAGGATCCGGAATCCTCGTCCTGGAGGTTGTTCATGGTCAGCGTCACCGAGCTCTGCCTGTTGTCCCTGGAACCGACCCTTGACCAATGGCGCATACATGGAGCTCCAGCCCTCCTTCCTGATGCTCCCGACCCATTCCAGCCCCTGCCCGGGTCTCTGGCGCACCCAGAACATGGTGATGCCGCCGTCATCGAACCCGGACCCTCGGCACAGCAATGTCAGGGACCCCTCGGGGGGCTGGAGGTGCCCCCCCGCACTCCAGCAGGGTCACGGCCGCCCGGAGCCCTGCGGGACAAAGGGGAGATGGGGATGAGAAACCTGATTGGTCAAGAGTGCCGAAGTAGGCATAGCACACTCGAAAAAAGGGATGTGACCCACCTGTGAGGAGGATGATGATGTCCAAGGGTCCCAATTTGGGGCCAAGAGTCAGGATTGTGGGGTCAAGGGTTGAGCTTTGGCCTCATCCCCATCTCCCCTTTGTCCCGCAGGGCTCCGGGCGGCCGTGACCCTGCTGGAGTGCGGGGGGGACCTCCAGCCCCCCGGGGAGTCCCTGCGCCTCCTCTGCCGAGGGTCTGGGTTCAATTTTGGCAGTTCTGACTTTGAATGGATCCGCCAGAGACCTGGGCAGGGACTGGAATACGTCGCCTATATCAACACTGGCAGCACCACCTGGTACGCATCGTCGGTGCAGGGCCGGTTCAGGATCTCCAGGGCCAAAGGGCAGAGCTCGGTGACGCTGACCATGAACAACCTCAAGGATGAGGATTCCGCCGTTTATTTCTGCGGGAAATCTGCCTATAGTAGTTGGGTTGCTGCTGTCTATGACTTTGACCATGGCCCAATCCCTGTGTCCCCATCTGTTCCCGTTTTCCAGACCTTTCCCCCACACCCCAGCCCCTGACCCCACTCCTGACCCTTTGGCCCAACCCTGCCCTGCTTTGGCCCCAAATCTCAGCTCTTGGCCCCAAACCTCAGCTATTGGGTCCGAGTCTCATCCAAGGTCCCCAAATCTGGGCGCAAATGTCGAGATTTGGTGAAAATGGGCCTGATTTAGGTCTGTGGCTGTGACTCAGTTTCACCGCTGCAATTTTGGGCCAGAATGGGTCCTGTCAGGCAAAAAGCTTTGGGATTTGTGGGACCAGGCTGACCTCAGGGTGAAACTGGCCCTGATTTGGGGCCAAGAGTTGAGATTTGGGGCCGGAGCAGGACAAGGTTGGGACAAAGGCCCAGGAGTGAGGACAGGGGTTGGAGGGAAGGTTCTGGGGCATGGGGACAGGAAGAAAATGATAAACAAAAGCAGAAGCACCCCAACCAGCACACTAACCATCAGCACCCTTGGCACAGAAATAGGATCCGGAATCCTCCTCCTTGAGGTTGTTCCTGGTCAGCGTCACCAAGCTCTGCCCTTTGGCCCTGGAGATCCTGAACCGGCCCTGGACTGAATCCGCATACCAGGTGCTGCCACCATCATACCTGATGCCAGCGACCCACTCCAGCCCCTGCCCGGGACTCTGACGAACCCAATCCATTTCAAAAGTCCCGAAACTGAACCCGGACCCTCGGCAGAGGAGGCACAGGGACCCCCCGGGGGGCTGGAGGTCCCCCCCGCACTCCAGCAGGGTCACGGCCGCCCGGAGCCCTGCGGGACAAAGGGGAGATGGGGATGAGGGAAAAAATCCATCCAAATGTTGATTCCTGCATGCAGATCCTAGTGTTGGCCCCAAATTGTGGCACTTTCTCCTCCTCCCGATCCTGCTGGCCCTCCCAGGGGGCTCGAGGTCCCGTTTTGGATCTGGTCACCCCCAGCTGGACCCACACCTTGATCCGGGGCCTCATCCCCATCTCCCCTTTGTCCCACAGGGCTCCGGGCGGCCGTGACCCTGCTGGAGTGCGGGGGGAACCTCCAGGCCCCCAGAGGGTCCCTGACGTTTCTGTGTGTCGTGGTTTGACCGGAAATGGGACATCTGGGATATGTTGTTTTGCTGTGGTTACCAATGGGGGGTTAGATTTTAAGATGGGCAACTAGTTTGACCACTGGGGCATTTGGAGCCGCCTCTTGAGACTACGAACCCAAGGGGTTAAAAGCAGGGCTCTTGTGTTTCAGAGCTCTCTTGGGATTTCCGGCGTGAAGAAGTCTCTCTCCCGGCCCAGTTGCTGGCTGGGCTGGGGGAGGGGAAAGCCACGTGGCCCATCTACGGTAGGCCCGGATTTGGCGGAAGGGTGGGGGGAGCATCGAGCGACCTGTTTATTCCCCCCCCACCCCCCCCCGGAGACGGAGAGAATGCAGCCTGTGCTGGAATTGGAACTGTGACCTTGAAACTTGATATCATGTGCCGGCAGCACGGCTGGGAGGAGAAAGGGCGGGGGGGGCAGCTAGTAGCCCTGCCGTCTGGATGAGCTTTTAACCCTTGTGGAGAGTGAAGACCCCCAGAACATTGCCTTTCCTGGGAAAGGGATAGGAGTGGAAGATGAAGGAAGAAAACCAGGCCAGTAAGGAGGGTCTGGCAAAGGGAGAAGAGAGATGTTGAAGGAATGGAGGAAGATGGAGTGGCAGTTTTTTCTGGACTCTTTTTTTGTTGTATATCCATGGACTTTTTTCCTGGTGATGCAGAGGCTGTATTGCAAGGGGAAGCGGAGGCTCGGCGTCAAGAGAGTTTGGTTTTGAGACCCCTCGGCCCCAGGGGGTATAGAAGACATGGGGGGGGACAGAGGTCCCAGGATTGTGACTGTGCTCTGTTTGGAACGAGACGAGGCATTCTTAAAAGGCCCTGAAGGCAGGCCCCTGCCCCATCCCATGCCTGGTGGTGAGAGCACCTCGGCATGGAAAGGAGATGTCACGAGACAGCAAGATACCGGGCGGATTGCTGATTGTGACAAGAAGTCCGTGGCACAAGGAAGGACTCCGTCTATCCCTTATGAGCTGAAGATTTGATTTTTTTTTTTTTCCTAGGGTGGTGCCAGACCGAGTGTGGATAATTTTTTTGGAAATGTAAATGTGTTTGGGAATTTGGTGGGAGGAGGATAAGGAAGTGTTTCTGTGTAGTTTTCATTCTCTTTGTGTGTGTAGTTTAGTAATTGTGTGTGTAGTCTAGTAATTGTGTGTGTAGTTTAGTTAATAAACTTCTCTTTATGTTTAAGTTGGAGCCTGCTTTGCTTATTTCCTGGCCACATCTCACAGCAGATATCAGGTAAAAGGTATATTTATGGGGGCTCTGGCTTTGCCAGGCCAAAACCTCAACACTGTGCAAAACATCTGGCTTCAATTTCACAAAATCTGCAATGTTCTGGATCCGCCAGAGACCCGGGCAGGGGCTGGAATACGTCGCGGGGATCAACGGTGATGGTTCCACCCCCAGATATGCGCCGTCGGTCAAGGGCCGGTTCAGGATCTCCAGGGACATCGGGCAGAGCTCGGTGACGCTGACCAGAACAACCTGAAGGACGAGGATTCCGGATCCTATTTCTGTGCCAAAAACGCCTATGATGGTTGGGGTTGGGAGGCTCATGCTGCTGGTTCTAATTTTGGTCCAGTCTCCATCTCCATTCCCCAGGTCTTCTCTCCAACCCTTGAACCCATTGCTGAACCTCCACGGACCCAAATCTGACCCGTTTTTCCCCAAATCTCGACCATTTGCACACAGGTTTGGGGACATTGGTTGAGCCTTGAAGCCCAGAGCTGAGGTTTGGGGCAGGAGTTGGGATTTGGGGCGAAAGGTTGAGATTTGGGGCCAAGAATGAATATTTGGAGCCCAGAACAAAGATTTGGGGTCTAAGGTTTAGATCTGGGGGCCAAGAATGAAGATTTGGGGCCAAGAACAAAGATTTAGGACCAAGAGCTGAGATTAGGGGCCAAGAATGAAAATTTAAGGCCAAGAATGAGGATTTGGGGCCAGAAGTAAAGATTTGTGGCGAGATAAAAGGTTTGGGGCCAAGAGGCAAGATATGGGACCCAGAACGAAGATTTCGGGCGCAGAACGAAGATTTGGGACCAAAGAGCTGAGATTTGGGGTGAAGACTGAGGATTTGGGGGTGAAGAACGAGGATTTGCGATGAAGAACGAGGCTTTGGGGTGAAGAACGAGGATTTGGGGTGAAGAGTGAGGATTAGGGGTGAAGAACAAGGATTTGGGGTGAAGAGTGAGATTTGGCGTGAAGACGAGGATTTGGGGCGAAGACTGTTGATTTGGGGGTGAAGAGTGAGGATTTGGGGTGAAAGAGTGAGGGGTTTGGCGTGAGGAATAAGGATTTGGGGGTGCAGAGTGAAGATTTGGGGTGAAGAGAGAGGATTTGGGGTGAAGAACGAGGATTTGGGGTGAAGAACGAGGATTGGGGCAGGAGTGAGGATTTGGGATGAAGAGTGAGGATTTGGGGTGAAGAACGAGGATTTGGGGTGAAGAAGGAGGATTTGGGGTGAAGAGTGAGGATTTGGGGTGCAGAATGAGGATTTGGGTGAAGAACGAGGATTTGGGGTGCAGAGTGAGGATTTGGGGCCAAGAACGAGGATTTGGGGTGAAGAACGAGGAGTTGGGGTGAAGAATGAGGATTTAAGGTGATGAGTGAGGATTTGGGGAGAAGAACGAGGATTTGGGGAGCAGAAAGAGGATTTGGGGTGAAGAGTGAGGATTTGGGGTGAAGAACGAGGATTTGGGGTGCAGAGTGAGGATTTGGGATTAAGAGTGAGGATTTGGGGTGCAGAACAATGATTTGGGGTTAAGAGTGAGATTTGGGTTTAAGAGGTGAAGATTTGGGGTGCAGAACGAGGATTTGGGGTGCAGAGTAAAGATTTGGGGTGAAGACTGAGGATTTGGGGTGAAGAGTGAGGATTTGGGTGAAGAGTGAGGATTTGGGGTGAAGAACGAGGATTTGGGGTGAAGAGTGAGGATTTGGGGTGAAGAACGAGGATTTGGGGTGAAGAGTGAGGATCTGGGGTGAAGAACAAGGATTTGGGGTGAAGAGTGAGGATTTAGGGTGAAGAGTGAGGATTTGGGTTGAAGAACGAAGATTTGGGGTGAAGAGTGAGATTTGGGTGAAGAACGAGGATTTGGGGTGAAGAGTGAGGATTTGGGGTGAAGAATTAGAATTTGGGGTGCAGAGAGAGGATTTGGGGTGAAGAGTGAGGATTTGGGGTGAAGACGAGGATTTGGGGCAGGAGTGAGGATTTGGCGTGAAGAACAAGGATTTGGGGTGAAGAGTGAGGATTTGGGGAGCAGAACGAGGATTTGGGATGAAGAGTGAGGATTTGGGGTCAAGAACGAGGATTTGGGGTGAAGAGTGAGGATTTGGGGAGAAGACGAGGATTTGGGTAGAAGAACGAGGCTTTGGGATGCAGAGAGAGGATTTTGGGGTGAAGAATGAGGATTTGGGGTGAAGAGTGAGGATTTGGGGTGAGAGTGAGTATTTGGGTTGAAGAACGAAGATTTGTGGTGAAGAGTGAGGATTTGAGGTGAAGAGAGAGGATTTGGGGTGAAGAGTGAGGATTTGGGGTGAAGAGTGAGGATTTGAGTTGAAGAACGAGGATTTGGGGTGCAGAATGAGGTGAGGATTTGGGGTGAAGAACGAGGATTTGGGGTGAAGAGAGAGGATTTGGGGTGAAGAGTGAGGATTTGGGGTGAAGAACGAGGATTTGGGGGGAAGAACGAGGATTTGGGACGAAGACTGTTGATTTGGGGTGAAGAGTGAGGATTTGGGGTGAAGAGTGAGTATATGGGGTGAAGAATGAGGATTTAGGGTGCAGAGTGAGGATTTGGGGTGAAGAACAAGGATTTGGGGTGAAGAGTGTGGATTTGGGGTAAAGAGTGAGGATTTGGGTTGAAGAACGAAGATTTGGGGTGAAGAACGAGGATTTGGGGTGAAGAGTGAGGATTTGGGGTGCAGAACGAGGATTTGATGTGAAGAACGAGGATTTGGGGTGAAGACTGTTGATTTGGGATGAAGAACGAGGATTTGGGATAAAGACACGGGGATTTGGGGTGAAGAGTGAGGATTTGGGGTGAAAAATGAGGATTTGGGGTGAAGAACGAGGATTTGGGCTGAAGAACGAGGATTTGGGGCGAAGACTGTTGATTTGGTTTGAAGAGTGAGGATTTGGGGTGAAGAGTGAGGATTTGGGGTGAAGAATTGGGATTTGGGGTGCAGAGAGAGGATTTGGGGTGAAGAACCAGGATTTGGGGTGAAGAACGAGGATTTGGGGTGAAGAGTGAGGATTTGGGGTTCAGAACGAGGATTTGGGGTGAAGAGTGAGGTTTTGGGGAGAAGAACGAGGATTTGGGGTGCAGAGTGCGGATTTGGGGGTGAAGAACGAGGATTTGGGGTTAAGAGTGAGGATTTGTGGTGAAGAGTGAGGATTTGGGGTGAAGAACGAGGATTTGGGGTGAAGAGTGAGTATTTTGGGGTGAAGAATGTGGATTTGGGGTGCAGAACAAGGATTTGGGGTTAAGAACAAGGATTTGGGGTGAAGAGTGAGGATTTAGGGTGCAGAATGAGGATTTGGGATTAAGAGTGAGGATTTGGGGTGCAGAGTTAGGATTTGGGGTGAAGAGAGAGGATTTGGGGTGAAGAACGATGCTTTGGGGTGAAGAGTGAGGATTTTGGGTGCAGAACGAGGATTTGGGGTGCAGAGTAAAGATTTGCGGTGAAGAGTGAGAATTTGGGGTGAAGAGTGAGGATTTGGTGTGAAGAACGAGGATTTGGGCGAAGACTGTTGATTTGGGGTGAAGAGTGAGGATTTGGGGTGAAGAGTTAGTATTTGGGTTGAAGAATGAGGATTTGGGGTGTAGAGTGAGGATTTGGTGTGAAGAACGAGGATTTGGGGTGAAGAACGAGGATTTGGTGTGCAGAATGAGGATTTGCGGTGCAGAATGAGGATTTGGGGTGAAGAGTGAGGATTTGGGGTGAAGAGTGAGGATTTGGTTTGAAGAACGAAGATTTGGGGTGAAGAGTGAGGATTTGGGGTGAAGAACGAGGATTTGGGGCGAAGACTGTTGATTTGGGGTGAAGAGCGAGGATTTGTGGTGAAGAGTGAGGATTTAGAGTGAAGAACGA